>NC_056054.1:237012523-238226898 GCF_016772045.2 Ovis aries
TACAGGAGACAGGGATCAAGACCATCCCAAGAAAAAAAAATACAAGGAAAATGGCTATCTGGGGAGGCCTTACGAATAGCTGTAGGAAGAAAGAGCTGGCGCAAAGGAGAAAGGAAAAGATAAGCATCTGAATGCAGAGTTCCAAAGAATAGCAAGGAGAATAATAAAGACTTCTTCAGCGATCATTGTAAAGAAATGAAAGATCAAATTAGAGAACTAGAGATCTATTCAAACTAGAGATACCAAGGGAATATTTCAGCAAAGATGGGCTCCATAAAGGACAGAATGGTATGGACTACAGACTCAAATAGATACATATTAAATTGTGAGAATACACAGAAAAACTAAGCAAAAAACATCTTCACATTAGCCCAGATAATCACAGTGGTGTGATCACTTGCAGGAGCCAGACATTTTGGAATGTGAAATCAAGTGGGCCTTAGGAAGCACCACTACAAACAGAAGCTAGTGGAGGTGATGGGATTCAGTTGAGCTATTTCAAATCCTAAAAGATGATGCTGTGATAGTGTTGTTGTACTCAATATGCCAGCAAATTTGGAAAACTCTCAGCAGTAGCCACAGAGGCTGGAAAAAGTCAATTTCCATGTCAATCCCTAAGAGGCAATCCCAAAAGGGTACACCAAACTACCACATGATTGCACTTATCTCACGTGCTAGTAAAAGTAATGCTCAAAATTCTCAACACAGGCTTCAACAGTATGTGAACGTGAACTTCAGGTGTTCAAGCTTGTTTTAGAAAGGCAGAGGAGCCAGAGATCAATTTGCCAACATCCAGCTGGATCATCAAAAAAGCAATAGAGTTCCAGAAAACACTCACTTCTTCTGCTTTATTGACTATGTCAAAGCCTTTGACTGTGTGGATGTCATTGCTGTGGAAAATTCTGAAAGAGATGGGGCCTGGAACCACCTGACCTGCCTTTTTGAGAAATCCTATGTGCAGATCAGAGCAAGAGTTAAATTGGACATGGAACTTAACAGACTGGTTCGAATAGGAAGGAGTACATCAGGCTGCTATGTTGTCACCCTGCTTATTTAACTTCTGTGCAGAGTACATCATAGAAACACTACAGGCTTGGAAGGCACAAGCTGGAATCAAGGTTGCTGGGAGGCAGCCAGTAACCTCAGATATGCAGATGCTGCTGCTAGTGCTTCAGTCGTGTCTGACTCTGTGCGACCCCATGAAGGCAGTCCTCAGGCTCCCCTGTCCCTGGGATTCTCCAGGTAGAACACTGGAGTGGGTTGCCATTTCCTTCTCAATGCATGAAAGTGAAAGGGAAAGTGAAGTTGCTCATCATGTCAACTCTAGCAACCCCATGGACTGCATCCTACAGGCTCCTCTGTCCATGTAGGATTTTCCAGGCAGAGTACTGGAGTAGAGATTGCAATTACCTTCTCCTGATATAGGTAGATGACACCATTCTTACGGCAGAAGTGAAGAACTAAGAGCCTCTTGGTGAAAGTAAAAGAGAGAGAAGTGAAAATTAGCTTAAGCTCAGCATTCAGAAAACTAAGATCATGGCATCCGGTCCATCACTTCATGGTAAATAGATGGGAAACAAAGGGAAAGGAAATTAGCAGACTAATTTTGGGGCTCAAGAATCACTGCAGATAGTGATTGCAGCCATTAAATTAAAAGGCGCTTACTCCTTGGAGGAAATATGACCAGCCTAGACCAGCATATTGAAAGCAGAGCATTACTTTACCAAGGAAAGTCCATCTAGTCAAGCTGGTTTTCCCACTGGTAATTCATGTGGATCTGAGATTTGGACTGTAAAAGCTGAGTGCGAAGTATTGATGTTTGAACTGTGCTGTTGGAAGACTCTTGACTGCAAGGAAATCAAACCAGTCATCCTAAAAGGGAGATCAGTCTTGAATATTCATTGGAAAAACGGTGCTTTGGCCACCTGATGAGAAGAGCTGACTCATTTGAAGATCCTGATGCTGAGGAAAGATTGAAGGCAGGAGGAGAAGGGGACAACAGAGGATGAGATGGTTGGATGTTCTCATTGACTCAATGGACATGAGTTTGAGTAAACTCTGGGAGTTGTTGATAGATATGGAGGCCTGGCATGCTGCAGTCCTGGGGTCGTAAAGGAGTCAGACAAGACTAATTGACTGAACTAGATTTAAACAGGAACAACCCATATCAATAGTATGTCAAATGTAAAGAGGATTAAATGCTCCAAGCAGATGGATAAGATAGCTGAATGGAAATAAAGAAGATATGTATACATATAGGCGACCCACTTCACACTGAGGACATAGACTGACAGTACAGGGGACGTAGTGAAACATATTTCATGCACCATTGAAATGAAAGATGGAGTAGCAATACTCATTTCAGATAAATATGACTTTTAGGTAGAAACTATTACAAGAGACAAGCAAGTATACTGCAATGATCAAGGGATCAATCAAGCAGAGACGTAACAATTGTAAATATATATACATCTAACATAGAACATCTCAATATGTAAGGGAAAATGCTAACAGTCATAAAGTAAAATCAATAACACAATAATATTGGAGGCTGGAACACCTCACTTATATAAATGAACATATCGTGAAGCAGAAAATAAATAAAAAAATCCAAAACTGACATTGACCATATACTTAATTCCATATTTGTAGACCATTCCATTGAAATCAGCAGAATACACTTTCTTCTCCAAAAGTACAGGCAAAGACATTCTCTAGAATGTTCTAGATCACATCTTGGTCAAAATCAAACCTTAGTAAATTTAAAAGAAAACTGGAAATCATTTCAAAAGCATCTTTTCTGACTGCAATCCCTAGGAGATTAGAAATCAATTACAGGGAATATACATATAAAAACACCAACACTTGGAGGCTAAACAATATGTTTATAAGTAGCAATGAATCACTGAACAGATCTAAGGACATTAAAAACATATCTAGAGATAAATACCAACAAAAGTATGATGGTCCAATATCTATGTGATGCAGTAAGCAGTTCTGATAAGTTTGCATATGATAATCTTACCTCAGGAGCAAAAAAATCCCAAATAACATAATCTTTTACATCTAAGAAGCATTAGAGGGCAAACAAACAAGACCCAAAGTTAGTGGAAAAGAAATAATCACAAAGATCAGAGCGAAACAAATGAAATGGAGACAGAGAAAATAATAGCAGAATCAGTGGAGATGGAAGCTGGTTCTTTGAAGAATAAATAAATCTTTAACCCAGGCCCATCAGAAAAAGAGAGGGCTCAGATCAAAAATTAGAAATAAAAAAGAAGGAGGAGTTACGATAGACATCACAGAAATACAAATGATCATAAAAGGACTACTACAATACCAAAACAGCGGACAGCCTGGAAAACAGAAAATTCTTGAAGGTACAACTGTCAAGACTGAAATAGGAAGGAAATAGAAAATATGAATAGACCAATAACAAGTAATGAAAGTGAAACTGTGATTAAAATCCATCCAACAAACAAATGGCATCCATGACTAGATGGCTTCATGGGGAAGCGAAATTCTGTTAAACATTTAGAGAAGAGCTAACAGTCATCCTTCTCAATTTCTTCCAAAGTTTGCAAGGAGAGGAAGGAATACCCACAAAGCTCATTCTACAAGGTCACCATCACTCTAATACAAACCCAGACAAGATATAACACACACACACACACACACACACACACACACACACACACAATTACAGGCCACTATCACTGGTGAGGGCTTCCCTTGTAGCTCAACTGGTGAAGAATCCTCCCTGTAATGTGGGAGACCTAAGTTTGATCCCTGGGTTGGGCAGATTCTCTGGAGAGGAAGAGGCTACTGCCCACTCCAGTATTCTGGCCTCGAGAGTCCACATGGGCGCAGCCATAGTCCACCGGGGTCTCAAAGGTTGGACATGACTGAGCGACTTTCACTTTGTCCCTGATGAACATAGATGCAAATCCTCAATAAAATACAAGCAAACTGAATCCAACAACACATTAAATGGATCACCTCCATGATTAAGTGGAATTTATCCCAGAGATGCAAGAATTCTTCAAATATGGAAATTACTATGATACAACATATTAAAATACTGAAGAATAAAATCACATGATCATCTTGAGAGATGCAGAAAAACTTTTATAAAATTCAACACCAATTTATGAGTAGAAAACTCTCCAGGCACAGAGGAACCTATCTCAATATCCTTAAAAGGTTATGACAACCCCAGTAATCATTCTCAATCATGAAAAACTAAGCATTTCTTCTAACATCAAAAATATAACAAAGATGCTAATTTCACTGCTATTTTCAACATAGTTTTGGAAGGCCTAACCACAGTGATTAGAAGAGAAGAAGAAAAAATAGAAAGAAATCAAGTTGTCAAAGTGAAATTGTCACTGTATGAAGCTGACATGATTCTATACATAGAAAATCCTAAAAGTGCTACCAGAAAACTCCTAGAGCTCATTAATGAATCTGGTAAACTTTTAGGATACAAAATTAACACATAGAAATCTGTTGAATCTCTTAAACACATAGAAATTAACACATTTAAATCTCTTGCATTCTTATAAACAACTGACAATGAAAGATCAGAAGAAGTTAAGAAAACAATCCCATTTATCATTGCAACAACAATGACAAAATAAAATATCTAGTAATGAACCTAACACCTACCTAGTTAAGGCAAAATACATGTACTCAGAAACTAAAATGGATGAGAGAAATAGAGATGACACAAACAGAGAAATATACCATGTTCTTAGATTGGAAAGGTCGATATGCGTGAAATGGCAATTACTGCACAAAGCAATCTACAATTCAATGCAATCCCAATCAAATTACCAATGGCATTTTTCACAGAATTAGAACAAAAATATATTACACACTTTGTTTGAAAATATAAAACACCCTGAATAGCCAAATCAGTCTTGAGAAGAAAAACAGAGCCACAGGAATCAGGCTTCTTGACTTCAGATTATGATACAAAGCTACAGTCATCAAAAAGGATGAAACTGGCACAAAACCAGAAATATAGATCCAGAGGTGGAACAAGGCGGAAGTCAAGGAAATGAAAACCCACCTACAGTCACCTAATCTATGACAAAAACAACAGTGTACAATTGAGAAAAAACAGCCTCTTCAATAAACGTGGGAGAGAGACTGGACAGACACAGAGCAAAGAAGACTGAGATTGCAACACTCCATATTACCACAGAGTGAGAATAAACTCAAAACACATTAAGACTAAATGTATGGCCAGACACTATAAAACTCTTAGGGAAACACTTGACAGAATGCTCTTTGGCTAAATTACAACAGGTAATTTATTACTCATCTCAGGTAATGAATATAAAAGCAAAAATAAGCAAAATCGGATTCTAAATTTTAAACTTAAAAAGCTTTTTGACTTAATAGAAACCATAAAACACAATGAAAGACAACCTTCAGAATGGGAGAAGAAAATATTTGCAAATGAAGCCACCGACCAAGAGTTAATTTCCAAAATATGAACAGCTCCATAACTCAATATAGAAAAAAACAAACCCAATCTAAAGGGGCAAAGATCTAAATAGACGTTTTCCAAATAAGACATACAGATGGCAAAAAAGCACATAAATGTATGCTCATCTGGTATTGTTGTTCATTAGGTCTGCTGAAATGAACATTGTCCCAACTCTTTGTGACCCCATGGACTGCAGCACCAGACTCCCTGTCCCTTCACCATCTCCCACTTGATGTGCTCAAACTCATGTTCACTAGAGTTGGTATTGATATCAACCATCTCATCCTAATTTCCCGTTCTCCTCTGCCTTCAGTCTTTCCCAGCATCAGCATGTTTTCTGTGGGTTAGCAAATCACACTGCAATGAGTATCACTTCACCAAGTCGATTACCATCACCAAAGTGAAGCAACAAATGCTAGAGAGAGGTGTAGATAAAGAGAATCTTCTTACTCTGTTGCTGGGAATGTAAATTGGTGTAGCCATGATGGAAAACAGTATGGAAGTTCCTTTAAGGCTAAAATAGAACTACTATATGACCCAGCAATCCCACTCTGAACATGTCCCCAGAGAAACAGTTCAGTTCATTTCAGTTCACTCCTGTCATGTCCTGATTCTTTTAAATGCTATCTAGGTTGGTCATAACTTTTCTTCCAAGGAGTAAGAGTCTTTTAATTTTCCATAGCTGCAATCACCATCTCAGTGATTTTGGAGCCCAAAAAAAAATAAAGTCTGATACTGTTTCCACTGTTTTGTCATTGCCATGAAGTGATGGGACCGGATGCCATGAACCGTTTTCTGAATGTTGAGCTTTAAGCTAGCTTTTCACTCCTCCACTTTTAGTCACAAATAATAGAGGTACTGGGGAAAAGCAACAACAAAAAAACTGTCAATACAGAATTCTACCACGCTCCACAATAAATGCCTTAAAGATGATGATGAAATAAAAATAATTTGTAAGGAAATAAAAATAAGGGAGGATTTTCACTAACCTTGCAACAAAACCAAGGTATTAAAAGGGATATGTTCTCTAGGCAGTCCTGGGTGAAGCACAGAGATATGAACAGAGAAAATATATTTATATTGTATATAAATACAAATATATTTACACTGTAAATATAAATATATTTGTAAAATATATTTATATTGTATATATAAGCAATACTATAAAATGCAATTTTATTGTGCATGTAAACAATAGTTATATTTTTATTTATAATACTTAATTTTCACAATGCTTTTAATGTCATTTTGGGTTTATCTTACCATCGTGGTTATAACAAATTACCATAAACCAGTAGCTTAAACAACAAATACTTATTTCTCACATATGTGGGCAGGAAGATCAAGGCATAATAGATTTTCTGTCTGAAGGCTTGCTTCTTGGTTATAGACAGTCGTCATCTTCCTGATGCTCCCTTAAAGGCAGAGGAAGAGTTGACTGATGTCTGCACTGATAGTGCTATCCCACTTTGTTCGAGCTCTGCCCTCATGACCTAATTATCTTTCTAACAGAAATACCTTGGTCATTGGGTGTTCAACATGCTGAATTTTGGAGATACTTACAAACATTCATTGGGTAGCAGTGTTTGTAGAAATATTTGTTGTGCATATTATTAGTAAGAGGTTGAGATACATACACTATGTAAATTCTATTTGTAATTATTGTGGGAAGAAGAAAGTTTAAGCTACTTTCAGTTCAGTTCAGTTGCTCAGTCGTGTCCGACTCTTTGCGACCCCATGGTGCAGCAGCACTCCAGGCCTCCTGTCCATCACCAACTCCCAGCGAGTTCACTCGAGACTCCAGCCACCCATCAGAGTTGGTGATGCCATCCAGCCATCTCAACTCATTGTCCTGCTAATCCCCCTCCCAGCATCAGTCTTTCCAATGGAGTCAACTCTTCATATCAGAGTAGCCAAAGTACTGGAGTTTTCAGCCTTAGCGTAATTCCTTTAGCTAAAGGCAGGACTGATCTCCTTTTAGAATGGACTGGTTGCATCTCACTTCACAGTCAGAGACTGTCAAGAGTCTTCTCCAACACCACAGCTCAAAGCACCAATTCTTTGGTGCTCCAACTTCTTCACAGTCAAAAGTATCAGATCCATTACATGACCACTGGAAAAGAAACCATGGCCTTGACTAGATCGGCCTTGGTTGGCAAGTAATGTCTCTGCTTTTTAATATGCTATCTAGGTTGGTCTGCTTTCCTTTCAGGTAAGGGCCTTTTAATTTCATGGCTATAATCAACATCTGCAGTGATTTTGGAGCCCAAAAATAAAGTCTGACATTGCTTCCCTTTGTTTCCCCATCTATTTCCCATGAAGTGATGGGACCAGATACCACTTGAACTTCGTTTTCACAGATGTTGAGCTTTAAGCCAACATTTTCTCTCCTCTTCCCTTTCATCCAAAGAGACTTTTTAGTTCCCTCTTCACTTTCTGCCCTTAAGGGTGAAGTCATCACCATATCTGAGGTTACTGGATGTTTCTCCCGGCAATCTTGTTTTCAACTTGACTTCTTCAGCCCAGGGTTTCTCATGATGTAATCTGCATAGATGTTAAATAAACAGGGTGACAATATACAGCTGTAGTGCCTCCTTTCCTATTTGGAACCAGTCTGTTGTTCCATGTCCAATTCTAACTGTTGCTTTCTGACCTGCATATGGGTTTCTCAAGAGGCAGGTTGGGTGGTCCTATTATTCCATCTCTTTCCAGAATTTTCCACACAGTTAATTATTATCCCACGCAGTCAAAGGCTTGGCATAGTCAATAAAGTAAAAATTCAGTGTTTTTTTCTGGAGCTCTCTTGCTTTTCATGATCCCGAAAGCCCGGATGTTGGCGTTGGTCTTTGGTTCCTCTGCCTTTCTAAAACCAACGAACATCTGGAAGTTCACGTTCACACACGTATTGCTATAGCCTGGCCTGAAGAATTTTGAGCATTACTTCTGCATGTGAAATGGGTGCAATTATGCAGTAGTTTGAGCATCCTTTGGCATCGCCTTTCTTTGGAAGTTGGATGGTGTAAAGAAAATTGATCAACTCATGTGGTAGGGATGCAAAAAGCAATACTGAAGGGAATGAGCTGAAAATTAAAAGCAAAGGGGGTAGGATCAAGAAGCAGTTGGGGAGCTCTTTGAGGAAGAGACGTAAGCAAAATCTCAGAAGACTTGTATGATCTCTGCTGATACAGGGCAGCACCTCCAGGTGAGGTTGGCCTGGATTCTAGGAGTATAAGAAGAAGACATTGTGGAAGGCTTGAAACATACAGTGCCTACTGAGGAACTTGGATTTATATTGGAGAAATGAAAAATGTTATCAATTGAAAGGTATTTGTGATTGTCTAACTTGAATGGGGAAATGAGATGTGGGAAGGAGTAACAAAACTCCACAGATATTAGTCGACAGTAAAGAATGCACAGCTGTGGTTGAAAAATGGTGGGGAAACTGAAATAAGCATTTACCCTACAAATGTGTACCCTCACAGAAAAACCAAAAGCTGTGGCAGATTTAGGGAAGATTAGAACATAGGTGAAGACTAAACAAACATTTTAATAATTAAGCATGATAAGTTTGCGATTAAGCTGATATATCCTTATATCAAACCCCTGACTAAACTGAATTTATCACCAAAAATATTTCCCTTAAATTACAGATTCTTGTCTATGAGTTCTTGTGTTTGTGATCTCACGACTGTTCCATCTGGCTTAGATTTTGTCCCTGGCTTATTATTGGACAAGGAAAAATCTTGTTTCTTGCATCACTAAGAGCTAAAGATCACTCCAGGTGATCTTCTTTACAGGTCAAGTCTTTCTTGGGATCTCAGGTGGCAGGAAGCATGAATGCAACATTTGCCAGTGTTTCCCCTGCCATCCTAGGCTGATTTCTCAGTATAATTTTAAATGCCACCATAACCTTATGGACAAAGTCACAATGTAATCCTTTAAAAAAACAGGATGTTTTCTTTGATACCTATACTGAACCTGGGTGGTACTTCAGTCTAATAAAACTTTCAGCTTGGTGGATAATGAAACTTAGGCTTGAGACCCTGCACTTTTATCTTTGGTCCCAAAGTTTGGTCCATTACAACAAGCAGGATTTATTCAACAGGATTAGTAGTCCATCCCCTAATAATATGAGACTGGATTCTGATGAACACCAGGCAACTTTGTTTAAAACCTCCTCTTACAAGTATTGCAACCAATACAATCACAGAAATTCTTCCTTCACATGATTGTCTGTAAATATCATTTTAGACTCTGATTTTACATCACCAGAAATCATTGGGCTAGTGATGCAACCACAGGGTGAAACACTGTAGAGAGTTTTCAACTGCATGCAAATAAATGTCAATTAGATATCTGTGTCAGTGTCTATCTATTTAGAAACAGGTTTCCACTAGTGCTATAATATTTAAATGAAAGTGCTTCTCTTATTCTTAAGATGATCATATTACCTAAAAGCATTCTCAGTCTACATTTGTTCTGCTACTTATGATTCAGTATTCATGGAAAAAATTTAATCTTGGCACTGTGAAGGGACTGGAAAAGGAATATTATTGTGCTTTATGGTGGTGATGTTGGATTTGCGATCTCGAAAAGAAGATTGCTTCAGGACTGAGACCAGTCTTGAACACTCAGGGCTCTCATGCGGCAGAAGCTTTATCACGGTGAAGGGATGGAAAGAAACTCCAAGCCTGCAGACATCAGAGGGCAGACAACTCCCCGCATTCACTAGTCTTTAGCAAAGGGAGCTATACAGTTTTAAATTTAGTTATTACAATAAATCAAAAGAATGGCTCAAGCAATACGTCAATGTCACCAACCTCTGTCCTATTCATCAGGCGGTCTATCAGATCTAGTCCCCAAATCTATTTCTCACTTCACTGTATAATCATAAGGGGAGTTTGAATTACGTCATACTTGAGCGGTCTAGTGGTTTTCCTTACTTTCTTCAATTTAAGTCTGAATTTGTATAAGGAGTTCATGATCTGAGCCACAGTCAATTCCCAGTCTTATTTTGCTGACTGTATAGGCTTCTCCATCTTTGGCTGCAAAGTATAATCAATCTGATTTTGGTGTTGGCCATTTGGTGACGTCCATGTGTGATCTTCTCTTATGTTGGAAGAGGTGTTTGCTATGACCAGTGCATTCTTTGCAAAACCCTATTAGCTTTGCCCTGCTTCATTCTGTACTCCAAGGCTAAATTTGCTATTACTCCAGGTGTTTCTTGACCCTACTTGTTATTTCAGTCCCTATAATGAAAAGCCATCTTTTTGGGGGTGTTAATTCTAGAAGATCTTGTAGGTCTTCATAGAATCATTCAGCTTCTTCAGCATTATTGGTTGGGGCATAGACTTGGGTTACTGTGATATTGAATGGTTTATCTTGGAAATGAACAGAAATCATTCTGTCATTTTTGAGATTGTATCCAAGTACTGAATTTGGACTCTTTGTTGACTATAATGGCTACTCCATTTCTTCTAAAGTTCTTGCTCACAGTAGTAGTATAATAGTCATCTGAGTTAAATTCACCCATTCAGTCCATTTTAATTCACTTATTCCTGAAATGTCGATGTTCACTCTTGCCTTGTCCTGTTTGATCACTTCTAATTTGCCTTGTTTCATGGACCTAACATTCCAGGTTCCTATGCAATATTGCTCTTATAGCATTGGACCTTGCTTCTCTACTGAGTCATACCCAGAACTGGGGTGTTTTTCTTTGGCTCCGTCTCTTCATTCTTTCTGAGTTATTTCTCCACTGATCTCCAGTAGCATATTAGGCACCAAAGACCTGGGGAGTTCATCTTTCAGTGTCCTATCTTTGTCTTTTCCTTACTGTTCATGGGGTTCTCAAGGAAAGAATACTGAAGTGGTTTGCCATTCCTTATCAGTGGACCACATTTTGTCAGTACTGTCACACCATGACCCATCATCTTGGGTGGCCCTACATGGCATGACTTAGTTTCATTGAGTTAAACAAGGCTTGGATGTGGATTATCTCTTCACAGCTGCTCCAGCAGCGCATGCTGCTCCTTACCTTGAATATGTGGTAGCTCCTCATGGCCTCCACTACTGGCCTTGGACTGGGGTGTCTTCTCTTAAGCTGCTCCCTACTCCAGTGCTATGCAGCCATGTATGTTCCTATTGTCACTTTATTAATTGTTTTGGGTTTGTTTTTTCTGTCTTTTTATTCCTTCCTCTTTTGTTCTCTAGTATTTTCTGCCTGAGAAGTTCATTTGCAAATTGTTGTAGAGATGACTTAGTGATACTGGATTCTCTTAGCTCTTGATTGTCTGTAAAGCATTTCATTTCTACATGGAATCTGAATGAGACACCTGAGTAGGATATTCTTGGTTGTAGGTTTTCCCTCTCCTCACTTTAAATGTATCATGCCTCTCTCTACCACCTGAAGAGTCTCTGCTAAAAAAATCAGCTGATAATCTTATGGGAGACTTCTGACAAAACGTGATCTACTAGAGGAAGGAACCTCATGAACTGTATAAAAGACAAAAAGATATGACACTGAAAGATGGGTCTCCCAGAGCTGAGGTATCCAATATGCTACTGGGAAGAGTGGAGAGAACTACTAGTAGCCCCAGAAAAATAAAACAACTGGGCAAGGCAGAAACAATGTTCAGTTGTGGATGTGTCTGGTGATGAAAGAAACCCAATGCTGCAAAAACAGTATTGCATAGAAACCTGGAATTTTAGGCCCATTAATCAAGGTAACTCTGGCATGGTTCAAGTAGGAGATGATAAGAATAAACATCATGATTTTAGAACTCAGTGAACTAAAATGGACAGGAATGGGCAAATTTAATTCAGATGACCATTATAACTACTAGATCATAGAAGAAGAAATGTAGTAACCTCATAATCAACAAAGAGTCCAAAAGGCAGTACCAGGGTGGAACCTCAAAACTGACAAAATGATCCTGCTTTGTTTCAAGGCAAGCCATTCAACATCACAGTGATTCAAGTCTATTCCCTACCACCAATCCTGAAGAGCTGAAGTTGATCCATTCTATGAAGACTTAGAAGACCTCCTAGAACTAACACCAAAAACAGATGTTCTATTCATCACTGGGGATTGGAATGCAGTAGGAAGTCAAGAGACTTGAGTAACAGGCAAGTTTGACCTTGGAGAACAAAATGAAGCAGGACAAAGGCTAAGTGAATTCTGCCAACAGAATGCACTGGTCATGTAAATACCCTTTTTCAACAATATGAGATGACTTTACACATAGACATCAGCTATGATTTAGATCAATACCTAAATCAAATTGATTGCATTTTTTGTGAGATGGAGAGCTGTATACAGTCAGAAGAAATATGACCTGGAGCTGACTGTGGCTCAGATAATAGCTCCTTACAGGAAAATTCAGGCTTAAACTAAAGAAAGTGGGAAAACCACTAGGCCAACAAAATACAACTAAATAAAATCTCCTATGAATGTACAGTGGAAGTAATGAATAAATTCAAGGGATTAGATCTGTATAACTATGGATGGGGGTCTGTAATATTGTACAGAAAGCAGTAAACAAAACCATCCCAAGAAAAAAGCAAGAAGGTAAAGTGGTTATCGGAGGAGGCTTTGGCTAGCTGGAAAAGAAGAGTGAAAAGCAAGAGAGAAAGAAAAGTACATCCAACTAAACAAAGAGTTCCAAAGAATAGCACAGAGAGACAAGAAGGCGTTCTTCAATGAACAGTACATAAAACTAAAAGAAAACAATAGAGGAAAGACTAGAGATCTCTTTTGGAAAATTGGACATATCAAGGAACATTTCACCCAAAGATGGGCAAAATAAAGGACAGAAACAGTAGAGAGAACTAGTTGACACTGAATTTGGGAAGCCATCAAAGGAGTTTCATGCAGCTACAAGGAGAGATTTCAACTCCTCTTCCTTCACAGAGGCCAGTGGGCTCAGCTATGGCTTCAGTGCCTCCTAGTTGGAGGAGCTATCCATCCTGGGATACTGAGATGAAGCAGCGTGCATCCCAGTATCCACTGACAGATTTCCTAATAGAGCTTTCCTCATAAACCTGGGAAAATGGGGCAGGTCCCAGCACTCACTGATGGACTTAGTAGGGGAAATATCCCAGGACTGGAGCAAGTCCCAGCATCCACTGGTAGACTCCTAGTCACAAATGTTTCCTTGCCATTTGAGGAGAGTGTAGGCAAATTCTGGGACCCACTGGAGGAATTCCTAGAGGTCAGAGCTGTCAGCTCATTTCTGGGTCAGTGTGGGCAGGTCCTGTGACCTGTTGGTGGAATTACTAGTTTGGGAAGCTCTGTGCCCATTTGGGTCAGTGGAGGGTGGTCCTGGGGCTCACTGGCAAAATTTGAAGTTTGTAGTGGTGGGAACTGCCCATACCCTTCTGGGTCCACAGATGTAAAGCTTGGCATCTGCTTGTGGTCTGGAAGAGGTGGCCAGTGCCCATCTTTGGAGCCCAAGATGGCAGTGGTGATTTGTGCCCATCCCCAGAGGTCCTGTAAGAGAGGTGTTCTGTAGGAGCTCTCACAGGGAAAGACACTTTTACAGTGGTCCCACCCTCTCCTTGTGCACCTCCCAATAATGATGCCTCACCTCTCTGGCAGGCCCAGGATTCTTCCTAGTACACTCTCAGTTGCTACAGCCTGAACTCTTCAGCTGTTTCCACATACAACCCTGGTCTCTCCCCTGGGACTGGGCTCTTGAATCTGAGCAAGCATGTGCCTCTCACCCCTACCAACAGAGAACTGTCTAGGTTGTGGGGAGTCAGGTGGTGTTGTTGACTCTGGGCAGGTTACTCACTGTTACACCTTCCACAGATTGGTTGTTGCTCTCTCCTCTAAGGCTCTGAAATTCCCCATCTGTCCAGGCTGATCTTGTTGATAAGAAGACTTCGAGCTGTGGGTACATTTCCTCCTTCACATCTGCCTCCTGGGGCACACACAGTACTGATTACTTCTTTTTCTTCTTCCTTTGGTTTCTCCCCTGATTACATGGAAGTTTTCTTGTCTTTTCAGAGATCTGAGGTCTTCTGTCAATGCTCAGTAGCTGTTCTGTGTGAATCTTTCCACTTGTATTTTCAACGTTTCTGTGGAAGGAGGTGATTTTACTTCATACTCCTCTCCTATCTTGATTTTCCCCTCTCCTCAGTTCAGTTCAGTCACTCAGTTGTGTCCGACTCTTTGCGACCCCATGAATTGCAGCACGCCAGGCCTCCCTGTCCATCACCAACTTCGAAGTTCACTCAAACTCACGTCCATTGAGTCAGTGATGCCATCCAGCCATCTCATCCTCTGTGCGTCCCCTTCTCCTCCTGTCCCCAATCCCTCCCAGCATCAGAGTCCTTTCCAATGAGTCAACTCTTCACAGGAAGAGGCCAAAGTATTGGAGTTTCAGCTTTAGTGTCAATCCTTCCAAAGACACCCAGGACTGATCTCCTTTAGAATGGACTGGTTGGATCTCCTTGCAGTCAAGGGACACTCAGAGTCTTCTCTAACACCACAGTTGAAAAGCATCAATTCAGCTTTCTTCATAGTCAACTCTCACATCCATACATGACTACTGGAGAACTACAGCTTTGACTAGACGGACCTTTGTTGGCAAAGTAATGTCTCTGCTTTTGAATATGCTGTCTAGGTTGGTCATAACTTTCCTTTCAAGGAGTAAGCGTCTCTTAATTTCATGGCTGCAACCACCACCTACAGTGATTTGGAGCCCCAAAACCTTAACCCCTCTCCTAAAGCTCTTTAATTGGTTCATTGATACAGCTCTATAAGTACAGATATAATTCACCTAGAAGATTGTTCTGATGCTTTAAAGAGTTGAAAATTTACTCTCACCTTGTCCTTTCCACTAAAGAAAAAATATATACTTCAATAAAAAACCGATCTTCTGTGTTGCCTAGAAGAAAGATCTTCTTTCTTCTGTGTCATCTTTGTGTTTCTCTAGGTTATCTGGGTCTAGTATATTATGGTCTTTGAAATATTTTACAACTATGCATTGTCTACATTAAGCACATCCTCTATTGCTCATTGTCTTTGACCTCTTTTATTATATTGGTCCTCTGAATTATCTTTTGTATGAGTTATAACAGTGGCTTGGTTTGCTTACTGAATGAGTTGAATTAAAATACAGTCTTTAACATATCTGGATTTTTATATCTGCATGAGTCATAAATTTTTCATAGTCTAAAATTGTCTTCAATGCCACAGAGCTTCCTTTCCTCAATAATCGTGTGTCACTGTAGTATTTATATGTCAACTCTGGTTTGTAATACTGACAGCTATAAGCTTTATGTTAAGTTTTATAATTAATGTAATTAATGATGTTTACAAAATAAATATTGAACCACAAAGATTCACAAGATTCCAATGATTAATTCAGGCAAGCATTTTTTCATCTGACTTAAGACAGTATCTTTGAACTGTGTCTCTCTTTATAAAAACACAACTAGATGATTGTTGAGTAAGATGTTATTTCATACATGTGATGAGACAACAAATACCAATGAAAACATAATAGTCTATACTCGTGGGTCCTGATGCAGTTCAGTGTTTGGATTTCAGGAAGAGCTTAATATGGTAGAATATGTTAAGAGATTGGAGAACAGATTAGGTGCTGAGGTGACCAAAAGCAAATAATGAAGCTGTAGACTCAAGCAGTGTGTTTGGGGATTAGATTATCAAACAAATGAACAAATACAATTACACTTATACAGCATAAAATTTACTCAGTTTAATAAGACACAGAACTAACAATAGCATGCAAAGAGTAGCATCACAGGGACTTCAGAAAAAGAGACACTGTTTATGAAGTGTCCTAATGGGAATGAAGTTTAGTCATGAGGTTCATCTAGACTAACATGAGTGTGGAACTTATCATCACAGGAGAGCCCATAGGTCCAGATATCATCAGTTAAATATTTTTGTAGTTATATAGCTTTCTGTGAAGATAAATGTATCCTCCAGAAGTTCAAAATAATAGAATACTCAATACTTACTGCAATGTACAACTGTGAGGAACATCTTGGATAATCAGTACATAGAAATCAGTGGAGCAATTCCTCTATCTTCTGGGTTGATGTTTCTAAACATTTGAGTAGGGGCTAAAATTTTAGGCTTTGAAAGGATTTACAGTTCAGATGTTGCCCTTTCCCTCTATCAGCAAAGAATGCTAGCAATATGTCTGAAAGCAGATTTTTTGTGAGTAAAAGAAAACTAATGACTTACACAAAGAGGATAAAATTTATGTATGGACCATTAAATGATAAAAAAGCTTGAAAGGTATTACTTCCAACCCCATCTAAAATCCACTGCAATTTTCCTTTCTTAAAATTACTTCTCACTCACCATTACCATTCCTGTCACTACCAGGAAACTATCATTTGTGTGTTGCCTATAATCATACTATTTTTATACTTTACTATGAAATTGGTGAATATTTAACATACATCACACTGAATAAATGACATTTATTAGGATAAATATGTTCCTTTTAGCAAGATCTAAGATTAGGAAATTAATTTTTTCAAAGATACACAATAGTTTTGCTTTGATTTAAACCTTGATTGATCAAAACTAACATCACATTGTCACTTAAATTGACAAATCTCAAAACATAGCCTTTGCACTATAACTGATTAGCTAGTTAGTTATATGCACTACTTACAGATTTTCTTCTAGCCAATTATATACTTATCTTTTATTAATGCCTAGTTTTAAGTAAATTGGTGAGGCCATGAATGATAAAGCTCCATGGATTCCATCCTCCATATGGTCATGAAAAACTTTAACTCCAACATTTCGAAGTCGTGAGACATACATAAGTCCATCATCTCTTAGAATATCATGTTGACAGGTAAGGATGTAAGTTAAGGGCAGATTTTGCAACTGGGAATCATTGACTGCCAAGGGTGATAACCTAGTATCCAAAAGTATTGAATATGAAGGATTAAGTCTTCCAAGAATTGGTTCAGTATATACATGGTTTTTCTTGTACTCTTCAGGAAGGAAGGTGCTCCAGTTTACCAACTTGAACAGATGCATTGATCCATGAGGCATGTGTTGATTTTTCATCATTGCCTGGGGGATTGCTCTATCCTGGGTGAAATATAGGCATCCAAGTTTGATTGCCACTTTCCATGGCAGAAGTGGACCATGCTCATATTCTCGGTGAGATGGCACAGAGACATCAACTAGCTGTAAGCCAGGGTAAATTAAAGCTTGTGCTTTCAGTTTATTTTTTAATTCTGGATCATTCTGTATCTGAAAAAAGACACAGTAAAATGTGAATGAGTCCAAGCCTTCCAAACTATAGGAGTAGGAGGCTTTCCTCCAATCACATCAGCTCTTATGTAAATAATTATAAGAATAATATAGTACCTCATAGTTATACTTTGAGTGCTTTAAAAAGTGTCATCCCACTTTCATCAATAATGATTCACACACAGGTTTACTCACATATGACAACCAAATAACAAAAATAATTATGTAATTCCTATGGACAAGTAGTCTATACTGAAAAATCTGACCTACAGTAGAGAAAAAATAATGAATGTAATAATAGAATATCATTGCTCAAACTCACATATTAACTAAATTCAAATGGAGTTCAATCAAGTTAAAAAAAATTCCTAACATACAACTTGTCTTTTGGAAAAAACAGTATAGTGGCACTATGGTAAAGAACTTGCCTTGAATCCAGGAGACACAAGAGACATGGTTTTGATCTCTGGGTCAGGAAGATGCCCTGGAGAAGGAAATGCCCACCCCAGTATTCTTGCCAGAAACTTCCATGGACAGTGGTACCTAGTATGTTAGAGCCCATGGGGCCACAAAGAATCAGATATGACTGAAGTGACTGAATGCACACATGCACAATAAAGCTTGTCTTTGGAAAAAACAGTGTAGTGTGGTGGGAAATAAGCATAGTAATTAATGAAAATTTGAAGGGCAATAAAAGACATGGAGCATTGTATTTGAAGTTTTCTTTCTTACAGAAATAAGAGCATCCTAATATCTCAACTATGGGGTGAGATGAGCCACCATATATTTTCCTTTCTTTGATTTTACTCCTACACTCTGAAGAAGAAAATTTACAAGTAATGTGAGGATACTAACCCCAGACCAACAGCCTCAATAGTGACATCTGTAGAAATGAATATACCAGTTGCCACTCCACATGAAAGACTCAGTGTCTGGAGGGTGTTTCTTAATGTTAACCCCTCCCAGAAGTAACTGACATACAAAATGAGAATTAATTGAAATTAACCCCAGTAGAACCTCACAAGGGGATGTGATATCCAACCAACTGCAAATTACACACTCAAGTATAGTGGGAATGGTTTCAAAAGACAATGAAGAAAACAAATTTGTCTAACAATCTCTCTTATGCCCTTGATCCCTTCCCAGTGTCCTCCATACAAATTATTTTCTAAATCAACTGGCTCATGTCATAAGTAGAGTGGAAGAAACAACAGCAACCCCAAAAACAAAATGAGACAGAGAAACTCAACCAATACATTCTCAGGCTAGTAGCAAAGTCACACAAGAGCAGTTAGAAGAGTCTGCTGGTTTTACTGGTAGGTATCCTTCTTCTTATGTTAGTTTTGCTCCATAAAATTTAGTTTTGGGGTAAAAATATCTATTGTACTGAATTCATTTTCAACTATAATAGTTATTGGGGACAACTATTATTTAACTGCACACAGCAATGATTTTAACATAGACCATTTTCATTATTACAGTAGTGATTCTTCCATGCAAGCATGCCTTGTGGCCCAAATGTCTGCTAGCATTCCACTGAAATACATGAACTACAATACCTAAGGAGAACAAAAAATCCCTTGTCATATTAAACAGTGGTTCCCAGACATTGTTCTGTTTCCTAAAATTGTTTACTAATTAATAGCCTTATTTAGTATTATATGTCACTTTTCCTCAATGCTGCTAAAGCCACATTGTCTAATGGTAAAATTGTGTAAAGGACAGAAAGGTTTTTCTGTTTTTTTCCACTCAACAGCTTAAAATATAAAACCATTAAAAATATCCTGACAAAGAAAGTGATTTTGTGTTAGAGTTATAGCATGTGTATATGTGTTATAAATATATATTACATATAACATACAGCTTACCAGTTGAGTCACTCCTGCTGCAAGTGTACCCCAGAACTATCACCTGAAATACAAACTCGATTGGGGTCCACTCCATATTTTGCAAGGATTTTATCCTGTAGAAAATTTGACCACAGAAACAACATCCTCATAGGGAGCTGGAAATGGATATTGAGGAGCTAGTCTAGGGGCACAGAAAAGAAAAGAAACAAAGCATATAGGATTAAACTTCAGTTGCATATATCCACGTATCTCTCAATTTAATCAGCAGGTCCAGAGAACAAAATTGGCCCTACTTTGAATCTTTAGTTTCACCAGTCATACCTGGACTACTAACTTCTGTTTTTAATTAAAATGTAGATTCTTATATAATGTTTTTAAAATATTGGGAGAGATGATGTGGGGTGGGAGGTGGGAGGGTTCATGTTTGGGGCTCATGTACACCCGTGGCGGATTCATGTCAATGTATGCCAAAACCAATACAGTATTGTAGCAAAATAAAGTAAAAATAAAATTTAAATAAAATAATAATAAAATTACATTTTAAATATAAACAAAAATTGTGAATCACTGTACTTATAATTTATATAATATAGTACATCAACTATACCTTAATAAAAATAAAAATCAAAAGAAAAAATAAATAAACAAATAAAATATTGGGTTCCATGGGAGATGAAAGAGATCAGGATCAACTCATAAAACTGTATGTACATTTTCAGCAAAAGTGCAATCAAAGAGATGCTCTGCAACACTTATCAGATTCTCTATGGAGCTGGTGACTAACATTTTACAACCATTCCTGGGAGTGCACTAGATTTTAAAAGAGCAAATCTGAGGGCAAAAGTTTGTAGGTATCATATTAGAAA
This sequence comes from Ovis aries, assembly GCF_016772045.2. NCBI lineage: Eukaryota > Metazoa > Chordata > Mammalia > Artiodactyla > Bovidae > Ovis > Ovis aries. The sequence goes on from NC_056054.1 coordinate 237,032,990, forward strand.
TTTATCTAGGTAAAATTCTAGAATAGCGTGTTCTGTTATCAGAATTTGTATCATAAGCTGAGTACATGAGTATGAGCTTATATGACCTGAAAACACAATTCAAAATAAAATTTTAAGTATAGTAAGTGATCTTGCATGACAGCTGTAAATATCATTCTAAGGCAAATTATTAGAGCATCTGTTAATGTATCCAACTGTATATATATATATATACTTAATTTTTTCTTCTAATAGTGAGGTAAACTCTATTCGTTAATCTTACCTACTTACTAAGATTGGGTAATCTTACTCTATACTTTTACTTTGCAAAAGAATTGGTGAATTAATAATGTCAATATCAACCCTTAAATGCTGACCTGATGACCCTTGCAATCTTGTCATATTGTAACAATATCTAAAATATCTGAAATGTAGTATAAATTAAGGAAAATAACGTATCACAAATGTATTGTTACTTTAAATGTTCTTCAGGGTACAAAAAAAAGAACAAATATCAGAAGTAACTGACTGAATTCTTAAACTCAGTACAATACACATCACGATTTTAAAAGTATCTTAAAATAATAAAGTGGTATATTAGGTTCAATCATAGAGAGAAAGGGAGAGCATCCTAATTATTATAAATTAGAAGTATTTCTGAAAACAACCAATTCTTCTGGTGGCCCTACAGCAGCATTAGTGAGTAGAACAACAGTGGTTCCACTTGTATTATGCTACTATGTTCTCTGTTCGCCATTGGGCTAGGAGTCTCTAAGTATGTTTCTGTACTACTTAACTGATTGGAAAATGAGGGGAAAAATTATGAAGATGAAGTACAGATAGATCATATAGTACTGGACATTTGCTAGTCTTTCTTATATATTGTTGGAAATTTGGGCAAAAATCATTAGCACTTAAGTTCTCTCATTTTGAGAATGATTTTAAATTTTCAGATGGCCCCAACATTTTCATCTGATGTTTGTCCAATTAACAGTATCTATGTACCCAATATCTTCTAATAAATTATAATGAAAATAAATCTAAAAGAATATATATGAGTGTAACTATATCACTTTGCTGTATACTTGAAACTAACACAATATGGTAAATCAATGGCACTTCAGTGAAAAAATGTCTATAAAATTAATCTTTTATCACAATTCAAAAAAAAAAAAACCTCCACAAACTCAACATCCCAAATGTATAATGGGTAGCTAAGCACCTAGACATTTCTAGAAGTACCACAGTGGGGTTGCCAAAGATGTTCAGCCTGTGTGCCTCTCAGAAGTCTGTCCAATGACAGGGTGAAGGGAAACTAGGTACCTTTGAGGAAGATAAGATAATGTAACATTAGTAAAAGTTACTAACATAAATATAAGATCCCTAGGTTCCAAGTCCTTTGGGAGTCTTGGGTGCCTTCTTTGAAATCAAAACTATGTCACAAGGGCAAAAATTATAATACTAAAAAAAAATCACTGTCTTACTCCACTCCAACAACAACAGCATCAACTTTGTTTGCCGTCCATCTATTCAGGAGGTCCATAGGTGTATGCTCTGAAATGAAGAAATCAATATGAAAGTCTACCCTGTAAACAAATGGCAATGGAAAACCAACAACACTGTGAAACATGACAGAAATATGATTAATTGGTGGAATCCTCACATTTCCACTTTTCCTGCTGCGTTAGGATCCAGAGATGAAAGATTTGATGGCTGCTATCAAATGGGGAAGGTCATTGCAGAAGAAAATACATTCAAAGAATCATGAGAATACATACAGAGCTCAGGGAATTAACTGTAAGTACAACTGAAACAAGTATTGAGAGAGAAGTAGGCTATAGTGAAACCACATTGGAAAATAGGAATACTGGTACCAGTACTTGGATGCTACATTAAAGATTTCTTTGTCAACAAGGTGATAGATTTTACCAAAGTTTAGTTATAAAATGTATTACCAGATTTGCATATAACAGAAGCAAATTAGAAAAGGGTGACATAAACAAGGAAATGGTGGTTAGTAAAAAAGAAAAAGAACAGAAGGAAATAAAATGATAATTTTTTTAAAGCGTGGAGAGAAAGCTATTTAGGAAGACGGGTGGATAGAATTGGTTATTAAATGTGGATGCCTAGGAAAACAAGTAATTGATTGTAATTCTCACTGATAAAACAACAGCTGAGAGCAGTTCCTCTGCTTGTTTTCTTGAAGTTGTTTTACTTTTGTTGTTTATTTGGGTTAATTTTTTTCCTAGACTATTGGGATGGGGGTAGATATGATTCAGGTTGTTTAATCATGCTAACCTTAAATTATCTGTGGTTCATCCACATATACTGGCAAGCTCTGAAGTTCTATATATTCATCTTAAACTTAGGACCGTGATTACAGCTGGAAGTACAGCTTTGGAAATCAGCATAGGTGTGAGGGTAGTGCTGAAAAGTGGAAAGGTCTAAATAAAAGAGCATGAAGAGTCAAAACTAATGAAAGGACTACTGGAGAACACAAACACTTGTAAAATGTAAAAACAGGCCTATTTTGTGCCTTTGTTTATGTTTGCTTTATTTTAAAGAAGGAGAAGCATGTGAAGTTAGGGGGAGAGGCAAAGTCAAAAGAAATTGGTTTCATAGAAACCAAAGGAGCAGAAATTTCAGTGAAGCAAAGAGGAGGGATCATTGTCAAATTACACAATTTAAGAATTCTTAAAGGAGAATTGGATTCACAGTGTATAAAACTGAGCCTGAGAAAATAACAGAGTGATAAGTGACTACTTAGAGATATTTGGAAACAAGGAAGATCAAGGTAGAAGATGTTGTAACATGTTTAAGTGCCAATAGAGAGGACACATTTATAGACAGAAAAAATACTGATTAAAATCTTAACAATAGTAGGAAATATAACCACAGACAAAAAGAGATTAAATCTTAGAAAAGATAAAAATGCATTTTTCTGCAATGTAAGTAGAAAGTAAAGTTAAGAATTAATACAATCTGTAATTTCTGAGGACACATATGGTTGGCAAGGAGTAAAGAGTAGATGATGTGATCACTAATCTAGAGCCAGACATCTTGGAATGTAAAGTCAAGTGGGCCTTAGAAAGGATCACCACGAACAAAGCTAGTGGAGGTGATGGAATTCCAGTTGAGCTATTTCAAATCCTGAAAGATGATGCTGTGAAAGTGCTGCACTCAATATGCCAGCACATTTGGAAAACTCAGCAGTGGCCACAGGACTGGAAAAGGTCAGTTTCATTCCAATTCCAAAGAAAAGCAATGCCAAAGAATGCTCAAACTACTGCACAATTGCACTCATCTCACATGCTAGTAAAGTAATAGTCAAAATTCTCCAAGCCAGGCTTCAGCAATACGTGAACCGAGAACTCCTGATGTTCAAGCTGGTTTTAGAAAAGGCAGAGGAACCAGAGATCAATTTGCCAAGATCTGCTGATCATGGAAAAAGCAAGAGAGTTCCAGAAAAATCTATTTCTGTTTTATTGACTATGCCAAAGCCTTTGACTGTGTGGATCCCAAGAAACTGTGGAAAATTCTGAAAGAGATGGGAATACCAGACCACCTGACCTAACTCTTGAGAAACCTGTATGCAGGTCAGGAAGCAACAGTTAGAACTGGACATGGAACAGACTGGTTCCGAATAGGAAAAGGAGTACATCAAGGCTGTATATTGTCACCCTGCTCTTTTAACTTCAATGCAGAGTACATCATGAGAAGCTGGACTGGAAGAAACACAAGCTGGAATCAAGATTGCGGGAGAAATATCAATAACCTCAGATATGCAGATGACACCACCCTTATGGCAGAAAGTGAAGAGGAATTAAAAAGCCTCTTGATGAAAGTGAAAGAGGAGAGTGAAAAGTCGGCTTAAAGCTCAACATTCAGAAAATGAAGATCATGGCATCTGGTCCCATCGCTTCATGAGAAATAGATGGGGAAACAGAAACAGTGTCCGACTTTATTTTGGGGGCTCCAGTATCACTGCAGATGGTGACTGCAGCCATGAAATTAAAAGATGCTTACTCCTTGGAAGAAAAGTTATGACCAACCTAGATAGTATATTCAAAGCAGAGACATTACTTTGCTGACTAAGGTCCGTCTAGTCAAGGCTATGGTTTTTCCAGTAGTCATGTATGGATGTGAGAGTTGGACTGTGAAGAAGGCTGGGCGTTGAAGAATTGATGCTTTTGAACTGTGGTGTTGGAGAACTCTTGAGAGTCCCTGGACTGCAAGGAGATCCAAACAGTCCATTCTGAAGGAGATCAACCCTGGGATTTCTTTGGAAGGAATGATGCTAAAGCTGAATCTCCAGTACTCTGGCCACCTCATGCGAAGAGTTGACTCATTTGAAAAGACTCTGATGCTGGGAGGGATTGGGGGCAGGAGGAGAGGGGACGACAGAGGATGAGATGGCTGGATGGCATCACTGACTCGATGGACACGAGTCTGAGTGAACTCCAGGAGTTGGTGACAGACAGGGCAGCCTGGTGTGCTGTGATTCATGGGGTCGCAAAGAGTCGGACACGACTGAGCTACTGAACTGAACTGAACTAAAGAGTAGATGGGTGCTGAATTTGCACAGACATCCTTGATAGATGAGGGAGGATAAGCTGAGATACTTGAAAGAGCTTGAGTGTTTGAAAGTGGCATTGATATGAAGGATAGTAACTAAATACACACAAGAGACAACATCTTGAAATCACCTTGAAGGTTTGTAGGATGAGACTGCTCACCAGTGGTGTGAAGGTTAAGCCTGTTGATCCTTCTAACAGGCCTTGGTTTGGGTTTTTTCCTCCACTTGCTAATAAGACTTGGAACAAATTACTGAACCATTCTGTAGCTACCTTACCTCTAAAAGCATGATAATAATACCTATCCTAATATTGTGCTGCTGTTTGCTGCTATGTCGCTTCAGTCGTGTCCGACTCTGTGCGACCCTATAGATGGCAGCCCACCAGGCTCCCCGTCCCTGGGATTTTCCAGGCAAGAACACTGGAGTGGGATGCCATTTCCTTCTCCAATGCAGGAAAGTGAAAAGTGAAATTGAAGTCGCTCAGTCGTGTCCAACTCTTCACAACCCCATGAACTGCAGCCTACTAGTCTCCTCTGTCCATGGGATTTTCCAGGCAAGAGTACTGGAGTGGGGTGCCATCGCCTTCTCCATCCTATTGTGAGTATCTATCAAATAAGAGGGACCACTCACCAAACTACTGTAGCATTTGTGATTATTTTGAAATGTTAACAGATCACAAAGTCAAAATTCTGGGTATAATCACTCAGGCTGTGTCTCTTTGGTGAAAAGAGTCTTTTCATTTGTTTCTTATATTTTGGAGTTCCTTCAATACAATATCAATCATATTCTGTGCTGTATGGTGAATCAATAATATCAATAGTCTAAAAGCAACTGTGTATATGTGTGTGTGAATGTGTGTGTGTGTGTGTGTGTGTTTGAGCATGTTTGAGTTTGTGTCTGTTTGGGAATGTGTATGAGTCTGTGACTGTCCTAGCAATTCCATCATACCTCTTGGAATCATCTTCAAACATTAGACAGAAATATACTTGAGGAGAGGAGCTTGATTACTCACGTGTATTTTATTTTTCAAGTTCAAAATATGCATTGGAGTCTAAGCTTCAACGTGATAAGTATTGATGCATCACTGTCTACAATATGAATATGTATTTGCTACTTGCAAGTTGCAGATATTATCACTTCTGAACCAACATTTAAATCATCTTATTCACTTCTGTTTTCTGAACCTAAAATCAGGTCATTAGGTAATTTCAAACCTAAGCTTTAAATTTACTACTTGAATCTCCCATTATATATTGTCAGTGTAACTTTATTTGATAATAACTTTTAAAGCAAAAATCTCACCTGATATTTTTATGATTTATTTACAAAAAGTATGTGAAGATATATATATGAACCTTGACTGATACAGTTTATCTCTCTGCTAAGTACACTTACTTACAAACATAAATTATATCAGCAAAAGTTCTGCCAAATATAATATATAAAAATTATTTTAATATAAATACTTATAATGTGCAACACATACAAACACATATACTCACACACATTTGCTTATATAAAAGTACTTACTGTAACCCTAAGACAAAGGCACCACCATGAATATAAATTACAGCTGGTCTCTGGCTTTCTCTCTCCTCTTTGGCAAGTACAAACGTACTGGAATATCACTAAATGTTGTATCCATCACTGTAACGTTTTCATCTGAAACTGGTTGTGTATAGTCCATTTTTATTAATGTGGCATACAATGTTTCAAAGCTTTTAAGGCCTATTTTTCCAATATCATAGCCTGTCAAAATAAACAAACAAAATTAGAACTTTAAATATTTCAGTTTTTAGTAATATGTAATCAAAGAGGAAGATTAAAATGAATAATACTGTAAAACTAGAATTCATCAATGAATTTGGTAAAGTTGCAGGTTGCAAAATTAATACACAGAAATTTCATTTCAATACACTAACAACAAAAGATCAGAAAGAGAAATTTAAGAAGCAATTCCATATACTGTTGCATCAAAAGAATAAAATACCTAAGTATAAGCCTACTTAAGAGACGAAGGACCTGTACGCTGAAAGGTATAAGATGCTGATGAAAGAAATCAAAGAAGACACAAACAGATGGAAAGATATACCATGTTTATGGATTGAAAAAATCAATATTGTCAAAATGACTATACTACTAAAGACAAACTACGGATTCAATGCAATCCCTATCAAATTAACATTGACATTTTGCAGAGAACTAGAACAACAACAAAAAAAATCTCAGAATTTGTAAGGAGACACAAAAGACCCTGAATAGCCAAAGCAATCATGAAAGAAAAACAGAGCTGGAGGAATCAGGCTCCTAACTAATACGAGCAACAGTCATCAAATAGTATGGTATTGACACAAAAATAGAAATATAGATCAATGGAACAGGATAAAAACCCCAGAAATAAACTCATGAACCTATAGTCAATTAATCTGACAAAGGAGGCAAGACTACACAATGTAGGAAAGACAGTCTCAACAAATGGTGCTGGGAAAACTGGACAGCCACATGTAAAGAAATGAAATTAGATCATTCTTTAACTTCAAACTGGAGAAGAATGGCAATCTACTCCAGTATTCTTGCCTGGAAAAATCCATGGACAGAGGTGGAGCCTGGTGGGCCACAGTCCACGGGTCGCAAAGAGTCGGACATGACTGAGCGACAACACACTAACTTCATACAAAAAAATAAGCTCAAAGTGGATTAAAGACCTAAATATTAGACCAGACACTATAAAACTCTTAGAGGAAAACATAGGCACAACATTATCTGACATAAATCACAGCAACATCTTTTCAATCCATCTCCCAGAATAATAAAAATAAAAGCAAAATAAACAAATGGTACCTGCTCAAAAGCTTTTACACAGCAAAAAAATAAACAAAAAGACGACCCACAGATTGGGAGAAAACATTTGCAAATGATGTAACTGATAAGGGTTAGTCTCCAGATTTACAAACAGCTTATGACAATTAATAGCACCAAAACAACCCACTCAAAACATGGACAGAAGACTTGAATAGACATTCCTCTAAAGAGGACACACAGATAGCCAACAGGCACATGAAAAGATATTCAACATCACTAGCTATTAGAGAATGCAAATCAAAACTACAATGAGATATCACCTCACATCAGTCAAAATGACTTTCATCAAAATCCACAAACAACAAATGCTGGAGAGGATGTAAGAGAAGGGTACCTTCCTGCACTGTCAGTGGAAATGTAAATATGTACAGCCACTATTGGAACAATATGAAGTTCCTTAAAAACTAAAAGTAGAGCTACCATAGGACCCTACAATCCCACTCCTGGGCATATATCCAGGAAAGAATATGGCCTGAAAAGATCCATGCACCTCAGTATTGATTGCAGCACTGTTTACAATAGCCAAGACATGAAAACAACCTACATGTCCATTGACAGATGGATAAAGAAGATGTGGTGCATATATACAATAGAATATAACTCGGTCATTAAAAAGAATGAAATAAGGCCATCTGAAGCAACATGAATGGACCTAGAGTGTCATACTGAGCAAAGTAAGTCAGAGAGAGAAAGAGAAATATTATATGACATCCCTTATATGCGGAATCTAAAAAGAAATGATACACATGAACTTACTTACAAAGCAGAAAGAGATTCACAGACAAAAACAAACTCATATCTGCCCAAGGAAGGAAAAGTCAAGGATTTAGGGAAGGTCATGCTATACTGCTATATTTTAAATGGATAACCAACAAAAACCTCTTTTATAGCACATTAAACTCTGCTCAATATTATGTGCCAGGCTAGATGGGAGGGGTGTTCGGGGGAGAATGGATAGATGTATATGTATGACTGAGTCCCTTCATTGTTCACCTGGAACTATCACAGCATTGTTAATTGGCTATATCCCAAACAAAATATTTTAATATTAAAAATTAAATATAACACTGTAGGGGTCTCAATGTACATCCTAACACATATGCTATAGTTGCTTCTAAATAAATCCACATATATAGAGTTTTTTTAATGAGTAATCTGATCAATTTACTTGCAGCTTATCTTATATTGGTCTACTTATTTCTTTTTTTTTTATTTTTTTTTTAAATTTTAAAATCTTTAATTCTTACATGCGTTCCCAAACATGACCCTCCCCACCTCCCTCCCCACAACATCTCTCTGGTCATCCCCATGCACCAGCCCCAAAAATGCTGCACCCTACGTCAGACATGGACTGGCGATTCAATTCTTACATGATAGTATACATGTTAGAATTCCCATTCTCCCAAATCATCCCACCCTCTCCCTCTCCCTCTGAGTCCAAAAGTCCGTTATACACATCTGTGTCTTTTTTCCTGTCATACAGGGTCTACTTATTTCTTAATTATAAATTTTATCTGAAAAATTATCTGAGAAAAGATTTTCAACTTCTTTGTATGGGTATTCAAAATACTTTCATTTAACTCATTGTAATTTAATTTATATAAAATTTCAGAAAGTATATACTTATCACTTTATTAATAAAGCTATGTCCTTTTTTTAAACTGCAAACAGATTCCTGTTTTTAAGAAAGACTTGGAGGAAAAAACAACATAATTTGTAAATTCTATGCCATTGAAATAAAGCTCTCTTTACTGTTTTTGGTAGCCTTCTAATATCTTTGTAGTATCTTCCACTGAATAGTCACAAAAAAAGAGTTGTGACTGAATAGTCACACAAAAAAAAACTGTTGGGGGAAAGAACATTACACGGCATTTATTATTATAGCTATCTGAGATTGCTAAAATTTTATGAGGTATTAAAAAAATCATATAAGCTGTCTGCTTTATTGATGAGTGTACTGAGACCTAGAAAGTTCCAGTTTCTGACCCAAGTTAGATGCCTAGTAATTGACAAGATGTAAATACATTTTTCTAGACCACTGTGATATATGCTACTGGTACTCCTCTTTCACTTCAGTTCAGTCACTCAGTTGTGTCTGACTCTTTGCAACCACATGAACTGGAAAACATCAGGCCTCTCTGTCCATCAGCAACACCCAGAGTTCACCTAAACCCATGTCCATTGAGTTGCAGATGCCATCCAACCATCTCATACTCTGTTGTCCCCTTCTCTTCCTGCCCTCAATCTTTCCCAGCATCAGGGTCTTTTCAAATGAGTCAGTTCTTTGCATCAGGTAGCCAAAGTACTGGAGTTTCACCTTCAGCATCAGTCCTTCCAATGTATATTCAGAACTGATTTCATTTAGGATGGACTGGTTGGATCTCCTTGCAGTCCAAGAAACTCTCAAGAGTCTTCTCCAAACCAGAGTTCAGACGCACCAATTCTTCTGTGCTCTGCTTTCGTTATTTCCAACTCTCACATCCATACTTGAACACTGGAAAAACAATAGCCTTGACTAGATGGACCTTTGTTAACAAAGTAATGTCTCTGCTTTTCAATATGCTATCTAGGTTGGTCATAACTTTCCTTCCAAGGAGTAAGCATCTTTTAATTTCATGGCTGCAATCACCATCTGCAGTGATTTGAATACGTAGAGAAATAAAATCTGACATTGTTTTCCCACTGTTTCCCATCTATTTGCCATGAAGTGATGGAAGCAGATGCTATGATCTTAGTTTTCTGAATGTTGAGCTGTAAGCCAACATTTCACTCTCCTCTTTCACTTTCATCAAGAGGCTTTTAGTTCTGCTTCACTTTCTGCCATAAGGGTGGTGTCATATGCATATCTGAAGTTACTGATATTTCTCAGGCAATCATGATTCCAGTTTGCTTCCTCCAGCCCAGCATTTCTCATGATGTACTCTGCATAGAGGTTAAATATGCAGGTGACAATATACAGCCTTGACATACTCCTTTTCCTATTTGGGACCAGTCTGTTGTTACATGTCCAGTTCTAACTGTTACTTCCTGACCTGTATACAGACTTCTTAAGAGGCAGGTCAGGTGGTCTAGTATTCCCATCTCTTTCAGAATTTTCAACAGTTTATTGTGATCCACACAGTCAAAGGCTTAGGCATAGTCAATAAAGTAGAAGTTTTTATGGAACTCCTCTTGCTTTTTCAATGATCCATCGGATATTGGCAATTTGATCACTGGTTCTTCTGCCTTTTCTAAAACCAGCTTGAACAACTGGAAGTTCACATTTCATGTATTGCTGAAGCCTGGCTTGGAGAATTTTAAGCATTACTTTACTAGAGTGAGATGAGAGCAATTGTACTCCTTTTAGTCAATCAGTTCAGTTGCTCGGTCATGTCTGACTCTTTGCGACCCCATGAATTGCAGAAGGCCAGGCCTTCCTGTCCATCACCAACTCCCAGAGTTCACTCAGACTCACGTCCATCGAGTCGGTGATGCCATCCAGCCATCTCATCCTCTGTTGTCCCCTACTCCTCCTGCCCCCAATCCCTCCCAGCATCAGAGTCTTTTCCAATGAGTCAACTCTTCGCATGAGGTGGCCAAAGCACTGGAGTTTCAGCTTTAGCATCATTCTTTTCAAAGAACACCCAGGACTGATCTCCTTTAGAATGGACTGGTTGGATTTCTTTGCAGTCCAAGGGACTCTCAAGAGTCTTCTCTAACACCACAGTTCAAAAGCCTCAATTGTTTAGCGCTCAGCTTTCTTCACAGTCCAACTCTCGCATCCATACATAACTACTGGAAAAACCATAGCCTTGACTAGCTGGACCTTTGTTGGCAAAGTAATGTCTGTGCTTTTCAATATGCTATCTAAGTTGGTCATAACTTTCCTTCCAAGGAGTAAGCATCTTTTAATTTCATGGCTGCAGTCACCATCTGCAGTGATTTTGGAGCCCAAAAGAATAAAGTCCGACACTGTTTCCACCGTTTCCCCATCTATTTCCCATGAAGTGATGGGACCAGATGCCATCAACATTCATTTTCTGAATGTTGATCTTTAAGCCAACTTTTTCACTCTCCTCTTTCACTTTCATCAAGAGGCTTTTTAGTTCCTCTTCACTTTCTGCCATAAGGGTGGTGTCATTTGCATATCTGAGGTTATTGATATTTCTCCTGGCAACCTTGATTCCTGCTTGTGCTTCCTCCAGCCCAGGGTTTCTCATGATGTACTCTGCATAGAAGCTAAATAAGCAGGGGGACAATATACAGCCTTGACATACTCCTTTTCCTATTTGGAACCAGTCTGTTGTTCCATGTCCAGTTCTAACTGTTACTTCCTGATCTGCATATAGGTTTCTCAAGAGGCAGGTCGTGTAGTCTGGTATTCCCATCTCTTTCAGAATTTTCTGCAGTTTATTGTGATCCACATAGTCAAAGGCTTTGGCATAGTCAATAATGCTGAAAGAGATGTTTTTCTGGAACTCTTACTTTTTCCATGATCCAGTGGATGTTGGCAATTTGATCTCTGGTTCCTCTGCCTTTTCTAAAACCAGCTTGAACATCTGCAAGTTCTTGGTCCACGTATTGCTGAAACCTGACTTGGAGAATTTTGAGCATTATTTTACTAGTGTGTGAGATGAGTGCAATTGTGAAGTAGTTTGAGCATTCTTTGGCATTGCCTTTCTTTGGGATTGGAATGAAAACTGACCTTTTCCAGTCTTGTGGCCTCTGCTGAGTTTTCCAAATTTGCTTGCATATTGAGTGCAGCACTTTCACAGCATCATTTTTCAGGATTTGAAATAGCCCAACTGGAATTCCATCACTTCCACTAGCTTTGCTCATAGTGATGCTTCCTAAAGCCCACTTGACTTCACATTCCAGGATGTCTGGCTCTAGGTGAGTGATCACATCATCATGATTATCTTGGTCATAAAGATCTTTTTTGTATAGTTCTTCTGTGTATTCTTGCCACCTCTTCTTAATATCTTCTGCTTCTGTAAGGTCCATATCATTTCTTTTCTTTATTGTGCCCATCTTTGCATGAAATGTTCCCTTGGTATCTCTAATTTTCTTGAAGAGATCTCTAGTCTTTCCCAATCTGTTGTTTTCCTCTATTTCTTTGCATTGATCATGAGGAAGGCTTTCTTACCTCTTCTTGCTATTCTTTGGAACTCTGCATTCAGATGTTTATATCTTTCCTTTTCTCCTTTGTTTTTCACTTCTCTTCTTTTCACCACTATTTGTAAGGCCTCCCCAGACAGCCATTTTGCTTTTTTGTATTTCTTTTCCATGGGCTGGTCTTGATCCCTGTCTCCTGTACAATGTCACGAACCTCCATCCATAGTTCATCAGGCACTCTATCAGATCTAGTCCCTTAAATCTATTTCTCACTTCCACTGTACTCCTTTACATATAATTAATTGCTAAATTATGTTTTTACAAAAGAGCCTATAAGAAATGGAGGGGAAAAAAATAAAAGATTGAACAATCAGACAAGAAAAAGAAATAAAGGGAACCCAGATTGGAAAAGAAGAAGTAAAACTCTGTTTGTAGATGACATGATCCTCTACATAGAAAACCCGAAGATATCACCAGAAAATTATTAGAGCTAATCAGTGAATATAGTAAGTTACAGGATATAAAATTAAAACACAGAAATCCTTTGCATTCCTATAATATAATAATGAGAAAACAGAGAAAGTAAGGGAGCAATCCCATTCACCATTGCAATGAGAAGAATAAAATACTTAGGAATAAATTTACCTAAAGAAACAAAAGATTTATATATAGAAAACTATAAAACACTGATGAATGAAATCAAAGATGATACACGCAGATGGATAAATACACTATTTTTGTGGATTGTAAGAATCAATATCGTGAAAATGAGTATACTGCCCAAAACAATCTAAAGATTCAGTGCAATCCTTAACAAGCTACCAATGGTATTTTTCATAGAACTAGAAAAAATATTTCCACAATTTGTAAACTATAAAACTCTTACAGGAAAACATAGGTAGAACACTCTGACATAAATCATAGCATGATCCTCTATGATCCACCTCCCAAAGTAATGGAAATAAAAGCAAAAAGAAACAAATGGGACCTAATTAAACTTAAAGGCTTTTGCACATTAAAGAAAACAAGGTGAAAAGTCAGCCTTCAGAGTGGGAGAAAATAATAGCAAATGAAGCAACTGACAAAGAATTAATTTCAAAAATATACAAGCAGCTTATGCAGCTCAATACCAGAAAAATAAACAACCCAATCAAAAAGTGGGCTAAAGAACTAAACAGACATGTCTTCAGAGAAGATATACAAATGGCTAACAAACACATGGAAAGATGTTCAACATCACTCATTATCAGATAAATGCAAATCAAAACCAAAATGAGGTACTATCTCATGCCAGTCAGAAAGACTGCCATCAAAAGTCTCCAAATAACAAATGCTGTAGAGGGTGTGGAGAAAAGGGAACCCTCTTACACTGTTGGTGGGAATGCAAACTAGTATAGCCACTGTGGAGAAGAATGGAGATTCCTTTAAAAACTGGATATAGAACTGCCAAACGATCCAGCAATCCCACTGCTGGGCATACACACAAGGAAACCAGAATTGAAAGAGACACATGTATCCCAATGTTCATTGCAGCACTGTTCACAATAGCTAGGACATGGAAGCAACCTAGATGTCCATTGACTAATGGATAAGGAAGTTTTGGTACATATACACAATGGAATATTATTCAGCTATTTTAAAAAAGAACACACACACATTTGAGTCAGTTCTAATGAGGTGGATGGAACTGGAGCCTATTATACAGAGTGAAGTAAGTCAGAAAGGAAAACACTATGCAGTATATTAACACACACATATAGAATTTAGAAAGATGGTAATGACAACCCTATATGCAAGACAACGGAAGAGACACAGATGTAAAGAACAGACTTTTGGACTATGTGGAAGGAGATGGTGAGATGATTTGAAAGAATAGCATTGAAATATGTATATTACCATATGTAAAATAGATGACCAATGCAAGTTCAATGCATAAAGCAGGGCACTCAAAGCTGGTGCCCTGGGACAACCCAGAAGGTTGTGGTGGAGAGGGAGGTGGAATGGGGTTTCAGGATGAGGAGACGCTTGTATGCCTGTGGCTGATTCATGTTAATGTATGGCAAAAACCACCACAATATTTTAAAATTATTAGCCTCCAATTAAAATAAATTAATTGAAAAAACAAAATTAAATTGAAAAAAGAAGAAAAAGGTTCTCTGATAGAAATAAGTTGACCAAACTTAAAAAACGATATTTACTTAAGGAATAATGAAAGATAAATACTCTGCTGGTCCACATAGTACAGCCTTGAAGCAGAAATTTTGGCATACTAACATTTCTAAATAGCTCTAAAATACTACTTTGATTTCAAATAAAAACACACATGCACACTTCCCAGGTGGCTCAGTTTAGAATCCGCCTGACAAACAGAAGAGGCCGATTTGATTTCTGGGTCAGAAGATTCCCTGGAGAAGGAAATGTCAACCCACTCCAGTATCTTGTCTGGAAAATTCCATGAACAGGAGAGCCTGGCAGGCTGCAGTCCTTGTGGTTGCAAAGAGTCAGACTGAACTGTTGAGCATGCACACACATAGAAGCAAAAATCCTTAACAAAATATTAAATAACATTCCTTTTCAATAAAAAATGACAATCCATTATTATCAATTGAGTTCTGCCCCAGAAATGCAAGATTAGTACACTATTTGTAAATCAATGTAATTTATGATACTAATACAAAAAGAAAATTTATATATGCTCATCCTAATATATAATTATAATAACAGATGCCGAAAAACAATTTGGCTTAACTCATCACCTATTCTTGATTTTTAAAAAAATCTATGCAAACTTATAATAAAAAGAAACTTCTTTAATCTGATAAAGGGTATCTACCAAAAAAATCATATTTAATAGTGAAAGACTGAATGCTTCCTCCTAAGGCAAGTATGTCTGCTCTCTACTCAACACAATTCTGGGAAGTCACAGTCAGGGCACTAAGGCAGAGAAAAAGCTGGAAAGAAAAGGATAACAGTTTCTCTCTGTTTTCAGTCAACATAATTATCTAAGCAAATATTACGGGATTAAAAAAAAAAAAACCTTAGAAAGCAAATAAGCATCTTCAGTTGGAACAAAATATACAAGTGAATATATACATAAAGCATCATTTCAAATGTAGCAATAAACAAAAGGAAATCAAAATTTTAAAAAATTATCAATTATAACAGCACCAAAATTAAATTTTTTAGTTGTATAACAATATACATATAGAGTCTTTATCTTCTGAATATTGATGGAAGAAAACTGATGGGAAAACATTGATGGAGGAAATCAAAGACCTAATTAAATTGAGAAATATTTATAAACTGATCAGAGACAATATTGTTGAACTGAACAGCTCTTTCTGAATTGGTTTACAGAGTCAACCAATTTCAGACAAAAAGTTCATCAGAATTTTTAGTCACTACTAAAAATTATGATTAATGGTGATTAATTATAATGATCAAAGCAATTTTGGTGATTAAGAAAGGTTGGTGGACTCCTATAACCTGGTTCCAAGACTACTGAGAAGCTAATGTAGTCAAAACAGTGTAGTATTGGTGAAAAGCAGGACTCACAGATCAAGGGAAGAGAAAGGAGTCAGTTCAGAACTAAACCAACACAGGGACTTCCCTGGTGGTCCAGTGGCTAAGAATCTGCCTTCCAGTGCAGGGGACACAGGTTCTATCCCTGGTCTGGGAACTAAGATCCCACTCGCCTTGGAGCAACTAACCCTGTGTGCCACAACTAGAGTCCGTGCACCACAAGAAAAGATCCTGTATGACATGATGAAAATTATGCATGCCACAACTGACAGGGTAAAATAAATAAATATTTTTAATAAAATGGAAAGAAATAATATAACTATGTCCAATTTACTTTTGACAAGGATACAAGGCAACTCAATGACGAAAGGTAGTAAGTGTTTCAACAAATGATTATGGAACAACTGGACATCCATATGCAAGAAGAATGTACTTTGACCAATTCCTGACACATTATATGGAGATTAACTCATAATGGATCCAATGCAGTGTGTGCTCAGTGTCCAACTCTTTACAACGCCATGGACTGTAGCCTGCCAGGCACCGATATCCATGGAATTTTCCAGACAAGAATGGGTTGCCATTTCCTTCTTCAGGGGATCTTCCTGACCCAGGGACTGAATCTGTGTCTCTGGCATCTCCTGCATTGGCAGACAGATTTTTTACCACTGAGCCATCTGGAAAGCCTAATGAATCCAGTACCTAAATGTAAAATGAAAAACTGTAAACCTCTCAGAAGACATGATAAGAGAAAATCAGTCATCTTAGATTAAGTAAAAAGTTCTTAGATACAATGTTAAAGAAGAAAAGCTTTTTTTTTTTTTTTTTGTAAAGCTAAATTGGGCTTCAATGACATGTAAAAGTTTTGCTGTGTAACTTAAGACAACAAGAAGAAAAGCCCCAGACTGGGAGAAAATATTTACAAACTAAGTATCTGCTAAAAGAATACACAGGAAAACTATACAAAAAAGGTCTTAATGACCCAGATCACCATGATAGTATGGTCACTCACCTAGACCCTGACATCCTGGAGTCTGAAGTCAAGTGGGTCTTAGGAAGCATTACTACAATCAAGGCTAGTGGAGTTATGGAATTCCAGCTGAGCTATTTAAAATCCTAAAAGATGATGCTGTGAAAGTGCTGAACTCAATATGCCAGCAAATTTGGAAAACTCAGCTGTGGCCACTGGACTCAAAAATATCAGTTTTCATTCCAATCCCAAAGGGCAGTGCCAAAGAATGTACATATTACCATACAATTGCTCTCATTTCACATGCTAGCAAAGTAATGCTTAAAATCCTTCAAGCTAGGCTTCACTATTATGTGAATCTAGAAAGTCTAGATGAACAAGTTTGATTTAGATAAGCAGAGGAACCAGAGGTCAAACTGCCAACACTCACTGGACCATAGAGAAAGCAAGAGAATTCCAGAAAAATATCTGCTTCTACTTCATTGACTACTCAAAAGCCTTTGACTGTGTAGATCACAACAAACTCGAAAATTTTTAAAGAGAAGGGAATACCAGACCACCTTACCTGTCTCCTGAGAAATAGGTATTTGAATCAAGAAACAACAGTTAGAAACTTACACTGAACAAGTGACAGGTTCAAAATTGAGAAAAGTGTATGATAAAGCTGCATGTTGTCACCCTGTATATTTAAGTTATATGCAGAGTATATCATGTGAAATGTTGGGCTGAATGAATTACAATCTGGTATCAAGATTGCCAAGAAATGTCAACCACAGATATGCAGATACCACTCTAATGGCAGAAAGTGAAGAGGAACTAAAGAGCCTCTTGATAAGGGTGAAAAGAAGAGTGAAAAGTTGACTTAAAGTTCAGCATTCAAAAACTAAGATCATGTCATCATGTCCCATTACTTCATGGCAAATGGATGGGGAAAAAGTAGAAACAGTGACAGATTTTATATTTTTGGCCTCCAAAATCATTGCAGAGGTGACTGTAGCCATAAAAATTGCTTGCTTCTTGGAAGGAAAGCTATGACAAACCTAGACAGCATATTAAAAACAAAGATATCACTTTGCAAACAAAGTGACATAGCTATAGTCAAAGTTATGGTTCCTCCATTTGTAATGTATAAATGTAAGATTTGGACCATAGAGAAGGCTGAGCACCAAAGAAGTGATGCCTTCAAACTGTGGTGCTGGAGAAGACTCTTTAGAGTTCCATGGACTGCAAGGAGATAAAACCAGTCAATCCTAAAGGAAATCAAAATCATTGGAAGGACTGATGCTGAAGCTGAAGCTCTAATACATTGGCTACCTGATGCAAAGAACCAACTCATTGGAAAAGACCATCGCTCTGGGAAAGACTGAAAGCAAAAGAGAAGAGGGCCACAGAGCATAAGATGGTTGAAGTGAAATGAAGTGAAGTTGCTCAGTCGTGTCCAACTCTTTGCAACCCCATGGACTGTAGCCTACCAGGGTCCTCCCATGGGATAGCACCACTAACTGAATGGGTGAGAATCTGAGCAAACTCTGGAAGAGAGTGAAGAAAGCCTGGTGTGCTGTAGTCGATGGGTTTGCAAAAAGTCTGACACAACTTAGCACTGAACAACAACAACAAATGACTTGTATCCCCAATAGGAAGAACTCTCTATAGGTAAAAATAGCAAAACAAAGAACCAATCTTTCAAAGTGGAGGAAAAATTAAACATGCATGTCACCACAAAAACATGGGATAAGATATAAATATATGAAACAATACTCAATACTTGTAATCATAAAGGAAATGCAAATGTGTACCACAATCGAATATTTTGAAACAATAATTAAAATTGCTCTTAAAAAATTGGAAATATTAAGTGTAGAAAGGACACAGAACAACTAAAACTTTCATGTTTTGCTGGTCTGAATGACAAATTGTACTGGCTCTTTAAAAACCAATAGGCAGTTTGCTGTACGTTAAATATACATTTATAATATGACTCAAAACAACTAATTCTAGGTATTTACCTGGTAGAAATTAAAATTTTGTTCATTCAAAATCCTGTATATGAGTGCTTTAGCAGCTTTATTCATATCCACTCCAAAGTTGGAACAACCCAAATATCTTTCAACTGTTCATTTAGGATAAACCATGATAGATCTAGCTTCCCTCGTGGCTCAACTGCTAAAGAATCTGCCTGCAATGCAGGAGACCTGGGTTCAATCTGTGGGTTGGGAAGACCGTGGAGAAGGGAAAGGCTACCTACTCCAGTATTCTGGCCTGGAGAATTCCATGGATTGTATAGTGCATGGGGTGGCGAAGAGTTGGACATGACTGAGTGTCTTTCACTTTCACTTTCATGATACAACCACATAATGGAATACTACACAGCTTTAGAAAGGATTGAATTTGTGATACTCTCAACGCATATATTACTCTAGAATATATCTTTCTTTTTTATTTATTTTATTGTTGGCTGTGCTGGGTTTTTGTTGCTGTGTAGGCTTTCTTTAGTATGGGCTACTATAGTTGCAGTGTAGGGGCTTCTCATTGCAGTGGCTTCTCTTGTTGAAGAGAATGGCCTATGCAGTGCATGTGGAATCTTCTCGGACCAGGGATCAAACCTGTGTCTCCTGCATTGGCAGGTGAATTTTTAACCACTGAACCACATGGAAGTCTCTCAAATGCATCATGTTTAGTGAAATCCATTAAGCTGCCCATGCAGTATGAACCCATCTGGGCTTCCCAGGTGGCTCATGGGTAAAGAACTCACCTGCAATGTGGGAGACACAGGAGACACAGAGAGGATCCCTGGGAGGAGAAAATCCCATGGAGGGGCATGGAAACCCACTCCAGTGTTCTTGCCTGGAGAATCCCATGGACAGAGGAGACTAGCAGGCTACAGTCCATAGGGTCTCAAAGCATCAGAAACAGCTGAAGTGACTGAACACACACACACACACACACACACACACACACACACAAACATGAACCCATTTATGATATTTCAAAAACACAAAGTGTACAAGCATACAATGATCAGCAGTTACCAGATGTTTAGGGTGTGCAAGTGTTTACTAAAAAGGGAAGCATGAGGTGATTTGGGGGGTTATATTTTCATGTTTGATTTTGGTGCTGGTTACATGAATCTCTACCTATATTAAACTACTTAGGACTATATAACAAATAGGCTGACTTTTATGCAAAGTTAAAATAAAATTTAAAATTTGGCATAATGTTGAAGAAAAGTAGAGTCTGAATATAGACTGTCTGGTTTGATTCTCAATTCTAAAAATTATTACCTATGTGTCTTTGCTTTTCTTATTCCCTGTGCCTCATTTTCCTCATTTATAAAATGAGGAAAACTATAGTGACTTCTTTAAAGTGCAGTTGTAAGTGTTAAATCATAGTTTTAAGGAAATTAAAGCAGGACAGGATACATCATAAGTGCCCAATAAATTTTAGTTTATTTTCATTATCAATATATGTGAAAAACACTCTTAAATATTGTCATTGCTGGTTGAAGATAATCATAGTGAAGATAATTTCAATCTAGCAGATATATCACTTTAAAATGAACTCTACTTAATGCACTGTGGTGACCTGAATGGGAAGGAAGTTCAAAAAGGAGGGGATATATATATGTAAATGGATTAATTTTTCTGTACAGTAGAAACTAACACGATATCGTAATGCTATTATACTCTAATAAGAAGTAATTTTAAAAATTAACTTTTTTAGGGTTTTGGCCCCTCACTTCTGATTCTTCGGATGATGGGAGTAAATGCTTACTAGATTTCTACTGAACAAACACCAGCTACCATTTTAGACATCACCACATGCTGTCTTGGAAAACATGCCCTCCTACTCTCATAGTAATGCTGCAATTTGTTTATAGATTTCTCACTTTGCAGTTGAAGAACTTGAGCCACAGAAAAATGAAGTAAACTCTTTTAAGATCTGGATTTTAAGTTCACGCTCTTTCTTCTACTTTCAGTCAGTTCAGTTCAGTTCAGTCGCTTAGTCATGTTTGACTCTTTGCGACCCCATGAATCGCAGCACGCCAGGCCTCCCTGTCCATCACCAACTCCCGGAGTTCACTCAAACTCATGTCCATTGAGTCAGTGATGCCATCCATCCATCTCATCCTCTGTCATCCCCTTCTCCTCCTGCCCCGAATCCCTCTCAGCATCAGAGTCTTTCCAATGAGTCAGTTCTTCACATGAGGTGGCCAAAGCACTGGAGTTTCAGCTTTAGCATCATTCCTTCCAAAGAAATCCCAGGGCTGATCTCCTTTAGAATGGACTGGTTGGATCTCCTTGCAGTCCAAGGGACTCTCAAGAGTCTTCGTCAACACCACATTTCAAAAGC
Source organism: Ovis aries (assembly GCF_016772045.2). NCBI lineage: Eukaryota > Metazoa > Chordata > Mammalia > Artiodactyla > Bovidae > Ovis > Ovis aries. The sequence goes on from NC_056054.1 coordinate 237,054,343, forward strand.
ATCAATTTTTCGGTGCTCAGCTTTCTTCACAGTCCAACTCTCACATCCATACATGACCACAGGAAAAACCATAGCCTTGACTAAATGGACCTTTGTTGGCAAAGTAATGTCTCTGCTTTTGAATATGCTATCTAGGTTGATCATAACTTTCCTTCCAAGGAATAAGCGTCTTTTAATTTCATGGCTGCAATCAACATCTGCAGTGATTTTGGAGCCCCAAAATAAAGTCTGACACTGTTTCCACTGCTTCCCATCTATTTCCCAAGAAGTGATGGGACCAGATGCCATGATGCTCGTTTTCTGAATGTTGTGCTTTAAACCAACGTTTTCACTCTCCTCTTTGACTTTCATCAAGAGGCTTTTAGTTCCTCTTCACTTTCTGCCATAAGGGTGGTGTCATCTGCATATCTGAGGTTATTGATATTTCTCCTGGCAATCTTGATTCCAGCTTGTGCTTCTTCCAGCCCAGCGTTTCTCATGATATACAGCCAATAATATGAATGTCTAACTCTGTAGTCTTGTTTTTCCACATCATTTTATCAAGAATTGTTGCACATTATATAATTTACTTATGACAATAGCAAAGTGATTATCACTTGAGCAATTAGAAACTGATTGATTGCTAAAATAATTTGCATATATATAAGCAAATACAAAAGCTATTTCTATTTTACATGTGCAATATTTTAATTCTGTTTTGTATTTGATAAACTGGAAGTTGAATTCTACAGTGTCATGGTTTCAGAATGTACTAACATTGATAAGGCAGGGCAGTAAATTAGCATTAGTTACTCTGAAGTTTAAAGCTATAGAAGTTCTTCAGACAATAACATGGCAGTTTCTCTGTAGGGCTGGCACTTGCTCATTTTTCTCTCTAATCCAATGAATGAAAAGGTGAAGCATTCACAATAAAGGGGAACACTGAGGGCAACAGGTCATTCGGCACACTTTTAACTTTAGGCAGGAGATACCTTGGGATCTAGTTTGGCAGATCTGTCATCTCCTCTGGGTAGCGCACTAGACAACCACTTCCCTTGTACCATGCACTGCTCTCTCTTCTCTGATGACTTATTGTCTGTTAATGCATTGTCCCTTAAACCTCCTATTGTTCACATCATTTATAAGGCCTCCAGTTAGCAGCATGCTTTGATAGGAGAGCCTGATACTTTCAGTGAGGTAGATCTTAATTCAAATTCTAGTATTGTCACAAAAAAATCTAAAATGTAGCAATTTAGTATTGAAGATAGACAAAAGCAGTGGTTTTCAAAGTATGGTCTTAGAATCCTTGTGGATCTCTGAAAAATATTCAGGAAATGCACATAATACCCTGATACTTCCTGCTTTTCTAAAAGTCCAATTTCCTCAAGAGCATGTAGTAGAATTTTCTAGAAGCTACATGACATGTAATATTGCAACAGGTTAAATGCAAAAGCAGATGGTGACTCCAGCTCTCTTCCATAAAGTGAGACATAAATGAGACTTGCAAAAATGGAAAACAATATCACTATTATTTAACTTCTAATAGGTTTGTTATATTAACATCATTATCATTATTAAGTGCATTGATTTCTTTCTCTCTCTCTCTCTTTTTTTTTTTTTCCACACTGTGGGGCATGCAGGATCTAAGTTCTGCTGCCAGGAATTGTACATAGGCCCCCTGCAATGGAAGTGTGGAACCTTAACCACTGGACTGCCAGGGAATTGTTATCTAATGAGGTCAGTTTCTAATGCAAATACTAATAACTATAACCCACATTTTAAAAGTTAATTTAGTCTCAATATTTAAAATGTATAGAGTTCTGAAACTAAAAACTTTAAAAATGACTGATAGAGACACTAAAACAATACAGGTACTAAATGCACATCAAAATATAAAAACATAATCAGTATACATGAGTAAGTTTAAGAAAATACATGATTAGTTTTTCTCAGAAATATAAAATATAAATTGCTTTAAAATCCCTTCAATTTTCCATTTAAATAATATTATTACTTCTTTTGTTCTTGGCACAGTATATTTTGTATTTATTTTACCAGAAAAATTTTATATCCCATGTTTTATACAGATTCAATAGAGTTTATAATGATTTATTAAATTAAACAGATTAATAATATTTGAATGATTTATCCTAAAAAATGTCATTTTCAAAATACTAATTACAAGAACCTTTACATGTGCTTTTAACAAGGAATCCCAATTCCCTGGAAAAAAAAATTACCATAAGTGAAGTAGTTTTTATAGCAGCGTCCGTGATCCTTATTTTCCATGGTTCTTCAATGTTTTCTGGCATTGGCGTATAAATATAAAAAGCAAAAAGAATACAAGTCAGTCCAAAGCACAGAGTTTTGTACCCCATGATATTCTTTTCACAACCTCTGGATAGTAATGATACAATGTCCCCATATATATACTAAAATGCTAAGTAGTAGGACAAAGGTACATGACAGAGTCTCTCAAGTAATCTGACTATGTTAACCATGCTGACCTAACATTCAATTCCAAGATTAACAATGACCAGTTGTAACTGGTTCAACAGTTACACACACACTCCATCTGAAACACACTTCACAATATGTCCTATTAAACATGCAGACAGAATAGCTAGTAATTTAGAACATTGGCAGAAACTCTTTCATCCTGTGACACTATCATTGACTCAGCACAATAAATTTTACTATGAGTCTAAACAGAGCACAAGATAAACCATAAAGTCTGTTTCTCCCATTATTATTTGACAAAGATTAATGTGAAGAGTTTGAATCTCTTTGCAAAACAGAAATAGAGACACAGACACAGAGAACAAACATTTACACACCAAGAGGGGGAGGAAGAAGTGGGGTAAACTGATAGATTTGGACTGACAAGTATACTTTATACTATGTATAAAAAGGTAACTAAAAAAAAACCTACTGAATAGTGTAAAGGAAAAAAAAAGCTTAAAAACAAACACACGCATGCACACATACACACACACACAGAAAAAAACCTAAAACCTGTCAGGTAATATTTAGTCACACTCAAGGCTAATAGCTTTGTCATACATTATTACTAAATTAAAATCCACTTTGGCCAACTGAGCTTTAAACAAGAAGAGTGGAACCTAATCTTCTTGGCAGAACTAATTCATCCAGTCCAGAAACACTTATAAAATGTTTACTTACATTGAAAGTGAACGTTTTCAATCTATTTAGTTGGATGATCATGCAAAAAGTATGTATTGATTAAACAAATATTTACTACATATCTTATATATACTATGTACTGGACAAAATGGTAAGAAAACAGCAAAATCTGGCATTTATCCATTCCTTTGTGGATCTTTTTTTGAATTACCTTTCTGACTTCCATTTTCCTTAAGACCATTTTTGGGGAGTTTTTTCATAAAATAGTTAATTTGGGGCCTCTCCCGTTTCTCCATTCATTTTGCAACAGAAGTTATTATTCTTACTGTAATTGTTGTTTTATCCCCATACTGTCATTTCTTGCTACAACCCTGCTTTATTATCTAAGCATCAGACTGAAAGAGATAAAGATAATTATTCTAAAACAGTTGAAGAACAAGAACCACATGGGTGGAAGAGGATAAGAAGGCTGCCAAAAGGCTAATGGAAAAGTTTCAACATTTTGAAATATCAGTCTAATTTTGCACTCTCATTCTTTCCCATCTTTGGAACCTCATTGGCCCTGCTCTTCTCCCTAGTGGCTAGCTTTTGCTCTTGATTTCTAAATGACAGAATATGCTATCAGAAAATAGAAAAAAATGATAAATTCTTCCTACATTCTGAAACTTAATCTCTTACATTAATAAAAGGATTCTTGATAAAGATATGAATTCATATGCTTTATTGCAATATGGAAAAGCTTCAAATGCAGAAATACTTTTCGTTGGTTGTTGATTTTTCCCTCATGGATGTGGTGGTGAGGGAGGCTGGTAAGCAGGTTGAAAGCAGAGAAATATTTCCCATTGTTTCTAATGGTTGTATGAGACATTTCTGCTGGAAAGAGGTATCTGCCAAGTACATGAGACAGAGCTAAATATCAAAACTGTAGAAAACAGATGTGAATTGAAACTGATTAATGATACTATGTAGTCACAACTCAGGTCAATTCTTGATTGGTTTGAAGTAATTAACCCTCACACTTGCTACAAAATATAGATATAGGTATGTTCATTCTTTGTGATAAAAATAAAATGCAACATTCTGTAAAGCAATTATCCTTCAATTAAAAAATAAATACATACATAAAAATTACTTCATTTTCAAAGATTCTTTTAAACACAATATCTAGTACACACACATACACAAAAATTCAATGAATAAATCAGACTCACAGACAGCTCTGATGTTGGAATTCACAACAGAGAAAGATATTACAATAACTATCTTAAATATGTTAAAGAAAATAGTGAAAATGGAGAAACGTATAAAAGTGTTGAATTCATCATAGGTAAATCAAAAGATTATAAACAGTTATTCTAGAATTAAAAATAAAATGTCTGATATAAAAGATTAATTGAGTGAACTAAGAAAAAGACATGAACATAAATATATGGCAATATAAATTAGGCATGTGTGCAACATCAAATGGTCTAAAATATGTTTGAAGATTCCCAAGAGGAGAGGAAATAATAAACGGGGAAGAAACATGCTGGAATAGATGTTGGATGAGAAATTTCTAAAATTCATGAAAGACATGAGCTAACAAGTCAAACAGCTCAGTGAACTGATGACAGTATAAATACAGAGGAAAACACATAGAATCACATCATAGTTGTAACTGTTGAAAATCAAAGATGAAGACAAAAATCTTGAAATTAGAATTCTAAGATGACTATCTGGGGTTTTTGGTTACTGGTGTAAAAACAACTTATCCTAGTTATTCAGTCAAGTACCAATGAGAATATTAATATCTGGTCTTTGTGTTTAATTTTTTTTAGTTTGATTAATATTTTTCTTAGGGTGTTTCACCTTGAGTTTATCCTGCTTGGAACTCTCTGGATTTCTTGTACTTGGGTGACTATTTCCTTCCCCATTTTAGGGAAGTTTTCAACTGTATTCTCCTCAAATATTTTCTCATGCCCTTTCTTTCAGTCTTCTGGGACACCTATGATTTGAATTGATTTAAAATTGTCCCAGAGTTCTCTGCATTTGTCTTCATTTCTTTTTTTTTCTTTTTTCATCTCTGCTTCATTTATTTCCACCATTCTATCTTCTACTATACTTATCCTCTCCTCTGCCTCTGTTATTCTTCTGTTGGTTCCTTCCAGACTGTTTTTAATCTCAGTTATTGCATTGTACATTATTGATCAACTCTTCTTTATTTCTTCTAGGTCCTTGTTAAATGTTTTTAGCATTTTCTCAATCCTTGTCAAAGGTCTATTTATCTGTAATTCCATTTTATTTTCAAGATTTTGGATCATCTTTACTGTCATAGTTCTGAATTATTTTTCAGGTGGACTCCCTATCTCCTCTTTTGTTTGGTTTGGTGGATTTTTATCATATTCTTTCACCTGCTGAGTATTTTTCACCCTTTCATTTTGTTTATATTGCTGTGTTTGGGGTGCACTTTCTGCAGGTTGGAAGGTCGTGGTTCCTCTTAATTGTGGAGTCTGCTCCCTATGGATAGGATTGGAGCAGTGGTTTGTCAACATTTCCTGGTTGGGGGAACTTGTGTCTGTGTTCTGGTGGATGGAGCTGGATCTCTTCTCTGGAGTGCCGTGAAGTGTCCAGCAGTGAATTTTGGGGTGTCTATGGCTTTGGTAAGGCTTTGGGCAGGCCATCTTTTAACGTTCAGGGTTGTGGTCCTGTTTTGCTAGAGAATTAACGTGGTGTATCTTGCCCTGGAACTTGTTGGCTCTTGGGTGGAGCTTGGTTTCAGTCTAGGTAAAGAGACTTTTGGTTGGGCTCTTACTGCTCATTAACATCTATTAATATTCCCTGGAGCCAGGATTTCTCTGATGTTCTAAAGCTCTGGAGTTGAGCCTCCTGCTTCTGGATTTATGGCCCTCCATTTAGAGCAGCCTCAAGACTTCTCCATCCATACAGCACAGAAGATAAAACCCTTGGTTAATGGTGAAACAACTCTCCACAGCCAGGAACACCCAGAGAGATTCACAGAGTTATATAGAGAAGAGAAATGGGAGGAAGGAGATAGAGGTGACCTGGGGAGAAAAGGGAGAGTCAAAAGGGGAGAGAGCAATCAAGCCAGTAATCAAATCCCTAAGTGAAAATGGATTCTGAAGATTAAATTCTTAAAGGTACAAAATTTATAACAAATATCAAAAGGCAAAGATTAAAAACCTAGAATAGAGGTTAGACTCTCAAAATACAATATAAAAATACAAAAAAATCAATCACAGAAATTAATATATATATATAAAGGGTTTTTTAAAGGAAGGTAATAGTAGGCTATAAAAATGAAAGTTAAAGGAGTAATAAAGAACTAAATTTTTAAAAATTAAAAGGTGATAATGGTAAAAATATGTCTAGGAATTTTCTAGAGCTGTTGTGGGCAGTGTGGGGTCAGTTCAGTGTGAGATAGTCCGTTGTTCCAGCTTGTACTTGTTCTTAAGGTCTATAGTTGTCCCTCAAATTCACAGTCTCCGCATTACCTGTAGGGTTTTAATCTTCTGCACCTGTCATGTCCAGGGTGTTTCCCCTTTCTTTGCTTATTTTGGCTTCTTCTGTTTGCAAGTCTCTTTAGTATCTAATTCTGGCCCTGACACAAAGGAAAAAAAGCCACTTATTTAGGCTCACTTTTCAGTTGTGCTATGGAAAAGAAGGAGGGACAATGCAAACAAATATCGTTGGCATGTGTGGGGAGTGGTCACAGTGGATGGACCACTCTGGGTTTGCCACAGCCCAAGGCAACATGTACTTCCTGGATCCACACTACTCAGGCTCCAGGGTGCTCTGCAAAGGCATTGTTCCAAGTGGGCCCTGCATTTTGTATATTTCCCAGGTCTAAGACACTCAGGTTCTCGGGTGTCCCAAGGTCACAGACCCAGTTGGGTTTTGTGCCTTTCCCAGGTCCAAGCCACTCAAGCAGCTGGGTGCTTGGTGAGCACACCATCACAGGTAGGCCATGCCTCTTATGCACCTGCCTGGTCCCTCCGCTTGGTTTCCTGAGTGCACCGTGAGGGTACAGTGCAGAGTGTGCCATGTGTCTCCTCTGGGGAGCTGACCTCAGATTGTGACACTCCTGGTGGATGTGAACCATCCAGGATCCTTGCAAGACTGGAATAGCAACTGATTAGCAACTGGCAGCCTACTCACAGTTTGGTGGAAGATGCAATCTCTGGGGCTGAGATTGCAGTAGCCCCTTGCAATCTAGCTCTGGCTGCCCCACACCTGCCTTCCTGCTCTAGGGAGTGAGGACTCTAAACAGTAGCCGTCTTGCTCTCCTTTGATATTTGCTAGACCACAATCCTTTGTTCTGTGAGTGCGCCAGGGTTCACCATACAGGGTAAGAGCCTTTTACAGGAAAGATCGTTTATTTTTGGTCTCTCTGGTGATCTCACATTTTGGATTGCTAGTTCACATTAGCCCCCTCTTTGACCTCAAGGCATTCAAGCCTAGTCCTTACCCTAAGGACCAACGCCTCCTTGCCCACCCCTGACACTGCTGAAAGACACGAGTGTCTGAGCCGCTTCTCTGCATGTGTTTGTTTTTTCCCTCAGTTATGTTGCCCTCTGAAATTCCAAAGCTCCCCACTGACAAGCCTGTAAGAGGGTTTCCTATTGTATGGAAACTTCTCCTTCATTACTCTCTCCCCAGGTTGGGTCTCCATCCCTAAATCCTTTGTCTCTGTTTTTATCTTTTATATTTTGTTCTAACTCCTTTCAAAGAGATTGGGCTGCCTCTCTGGGTGCCTGGTGTCCTCTGTAAGCATTCAGAAGTTGTTTTATGGAAGTTGCTCAACATTCAAATGATTTTTGATGAATTTGTGTGGGAGAAAGTGGTCTCCCCATCCTATTCCTTTACCACTTTGGGACCCCTCGCCTCCTGGTATTGCTTTTGCTGACTGTATAGAGGTTCTCCATCTTTGGCTGCAAAGAATATAGTGTTAGCTGCTCAGTCATGTCTGACTCTTTGCAATCCCATGGACTATAGCCCACCAGACTTCTCTGTCCATGGAATTCTCCAGGCAAGTATATTGGAGTGGGTTGCTAACCCTTCTCTAAGGGATCTTCTCAAACCAGGGATTGAACCCAGGTCTTCTGCATTGCAGACATATTCTTCACCATCTGAGATACAATCATTCTGATTTCAGTATCAACCATCTGGTAATGTCCATGTGTAGAGTCATCTCTTGTTTTGTTGGAAGAGGGTGTTTGCTATGACCAGTGCATTCTTGTCAAAACTCTGTTAGCCTTGCCCTGCTTCATTTTGTACTCCAAGGCCAAATTTTCTTGTTACTCCAGGTATCTCTTGACTACCTACTTCTGCATTCCAGTCCCCTATAACGAAAATGACATCTTTTTGGGTGTTAGTTCTAAAAGGTCTTGTAGGTCTTCATAGAACCGTTCAACTTCAGCTTCTTCAGCATTACTGGTTGGAGTATCGCCTTGGATTACTGTTATATTGAATGGATTGCCTTGAAACAAACAGAGATCATTCTGTCATTTTGAGATTGCACCCAAATACCGCATTTTGGACTCTTTTGTTGACTATGAGTGCTACTCTATTCTAAGGAATTCTTGCCCACAGTAGTAGATATAAGGTTCATCTGAGTGAAATTCACCCCTTCTGGTCCATTCTAGTTCACTGATTCCTAAAATGTCGATGTTCACTCACCATCTCTTGTCTGACCACTTCTAATATGCCTTGATTCACAAACCTAACATTCCAGGTTCCCATGCAATATTGTTCTTTCCAGCATTGACTTTACTTCCTTCACCAGTCACATCCACAACTGGCTGCTGTTTTCACTTCAGCACCACCTATTCATTCTTTCTGGCATTATTTCTCCACTCTTCTGCACCAGTGAATTGGGCACCTACCATCGTGGGAGTTCATCTTTCAGTGTTGTATCTTTTACTTTTTCATACTGTTCATGAGATTCTCAAGGGAAGAACACTGAAGTGGTTTACCATTGCCTTCTCCAGTGGACCATGTTTTGTCAGAACTCTTCATCACCCATCCATCTTGGGTGGCCCTACATTTCAATTTAAACATTAAAAGAATGATTAATTATAATAACCAAAGCAAACTTGATCATGAAGAACCAGGCTAGAAGACTCTATAAATTTTTCTTCCAAGAATACTGAGAAACTATTAATAGAGAATCAATGAAGTGAAGTTGTTCAGTATTGTCAGACTCTTTGTGGCCCCATGGACAGTAGCCTGCCAGGCTCCTCCATCCATGGAATTTTCCAGGCAAGGATACTGGAGTGTGTTGCCATTTCCTTCTCCAGAGGATCTTCCCAACTCTGGGTCTCCTACACTACAGGCAGACTCTTTACCATATGAGCCCCTAGGGAAGCCCAAGAGTAATCAATACAATGTATTAATAGCACTAGTGAAAAGCTAGACTCACAGATCAAGGAAGAGAACAGTCAATTTGGAAATAAACCAGTACAGACATGATCAATTTATTTTTGACACAGATACAAGGCAATTCAATGAAAAGGTAAGTGTTTCAACAAATGGTGCTAGAACAATCGGACATCCATATGAAAAAACAATGCACCTTGACCAAATCTTCATACCTTATATTAACCCATATCCAATACTTAAATATAAAATAAAAATGGCAAGCCCCTTGGAAAACATCATAGGAAAAATCTTTGTCATCTTAGGTTAGGTGAAATGTTCTTAGATATAATATAAACGTAGAAAAGGAAGATTAAAATGTTTCAACAAAATATAAAATCTTTTTCTGTGTAACATAAGACAACAAAGGAGAAGCCCCAGACTGGGAGAAAATATTTTCAAAATTAAGTTTCTGCTAGATGACTTATATCCCAATTAGGAAGAACTCTCAAGAGTCGACAATAGCAAAACAAAGAAACAATTTTTTCAAATGGAGAAAAGATTAAACATATGTATTATCACCAAAAATAAATGGTATTGCAAATAAATACATGAAAATATATACAATACCTTTAGTCATTCAGTCCAGTTCAGTTCAGTTGCTCAGTTATGTCTGACTCTTTGCAACCCCATAAATTGCAGCACACCAGGCCTCCTTGTCCATCAACAACTTCCGGAGTTCACTGAAACTCACGTCCATCGAGTCAGTGATGCCATCCAGCCATCTCATCCTCGGTCGTCCCCTTCTCCTCCTGCCCCCAATCCCTCCCAGCATCAGAGTCTTTTCCAATGAGTCAACTCTTCACATGAGGTGGCCAAAGTACTGGAGTTCCAGCTTTAGCATCATTCCTTCCAAAGAAATCCCAGGGTTGATCTCCTTCAGAATGGACTGGTTGGATCTCCTTGCAGTCCAATGTACTCCCAAGAGTTTTCTCCAACACCACAGTTCAAAAGCATCGATTCTTTGGTGCTCAGCTTTCTTCACAGTCCAACTCTCACATCCATACATGACTACTGGAAAAACAATAGCTTTGACTAGACGGACCTTTGTTGGCAAAGTAATGTCTCTGCTTTTGAATATGCTATCTAGGTTGGTCATAACTTTCCTTCCAAGGAGTAAGCGTCTTTTAATTTCATGGCTGCAGTCACCATCTGCACTGATTTTGGAGCCCCCAAAAATAAAGTCTGACACTGTTTCCACCATTTCCCATCTATTTGCCATGAAGCGATGGGACCAGATGCCATGATCTTCGTTTTCTGAATGTTGAGCTTTAAGCCAACTTTTTCACTCTTCTCTTTCATTTTCATCAAGGAGCGTTTTAGTTCCTCTTCCCTTTCTGCCATAAGGGTGGTGTCATCTGCATATCTGAGGTTATTGATATTTCTCCTGCAATCTTGATTCCAGCTTGCGCTTCTTCCAGCACAACGTTTCTCATGATGTACTCTGCATATAAGTTAAAAAAGCAGGGTGACAATATACAGCCTTGACAAACTCCTTTTACTATTTGGAACCAGTCTGTTGTTCCATGTCTAGTTCTAACTGTTGCTTCCTGACCTACATATAGGTTTCTCAAGAGGCAGGTCAAGTGGTCTGGTATTCCCATCTCTTGAAGAATTTTCCACAGTTTATTGTGACCCACACAGTCAAAGGCTTTGGCATAGTCAAAATAAAGCAGAAATAGATATTTTTCTGGAACTCTGTTGCTTTTTCAGTGATCCAGCAGGTCTTGGCAATTTGGTCTCTGGTTGCTCTGCCTTTTCTAAAACCAGCTTGAACATCTGGAAGTTCATGGTTCTCATATTGCTGAAACCTGGCTTGGAGAATTTTGAGCATTACTTTACCAAGGGTGGCAGCTGGGAGGAGCTACCCACCTCCAAGGAGCAATCTCTCCTCCTAGAGGAGCTATCTCTAGGCCCTGATCAAGGGGTCTTCATCTAACTCAATGAAACTAAGCCATGCCATGTGGGGCCACCCAAGATGGGCGGGTCATGGTGGAGAGAAGTCTGACAGAATGTGATCCACTGGAGAAGGGAATGGCAAACCACTTCAGTATTCTTGCCTTGAGAACCCTATGAACAGTATGAAAAGGCAAAAGATAGGATACTGAAGAGGAACTCCCCAGGTCGGTAGGTGGCCACTATGCTACTGGATATCAGTGGAGAAATAACTCCAGAAAGAATGAAGGGAAGGAGCCAAAGCAAAACAATACTCAGCTGTGGATATGACTGGTGATAGAAGCAAGGTCTGATGCTGTAAAGAGCAATATTGCATAGGAACCTGGAATGTTAGGTCCATGAATCAAGGCAAATTGGAAGTGGTCAAACAAGAGATGGCAGAGTGAACATCAACATTCTAGGAGTCAGAGAACTAAAATGGACTGGAATGGGTAAATTTAACTCAGATGACCATTATATAACTACTGCAGGCAGGAATCCCTCAGAAGAAATGGAGTAGCCATCATGGTCAACAAAAGAGTCTGAAATGCAGTACTTGGATGCAGTCTCAAAAAGGACAGAATGATCTCTGTTCATTTCCAAGGCAAACCATTCAATATCATGATGATCCAAGCCTATGCCTCAAATAGTAATCCTGAAGAAGCTGAAGTTGAACGGTTCTAAGAAGACCTACAATACCTTTTAGAACTAACACCCAAAAAAGATGTCCTTTTCATTATAGGGGACTGGAATGCAAAAGTAGGAAGTCAAGAAACACCTGGAGTAACAGGCAAATTTGGCCTTGGAATACAGAATAAAGCAGGGCAAAGACTAATAGAGTTTTGCCAAGAGAATGCACTGGTCATAGTAAACACCCTCTTCCAACAACACAAGAGAAGACTCTATACATGGACATCACCAGATGGTCAACACCGAAATCAGATTGATTATATTCTTTGCAGCTCTATACAGTCAGCAAAAGATGGAGAAGCTCTATGCAGTCAGCAAAAACAAGACCGGCAGCTGACTGTGGCTCAGATAATGAACTCCTCATTGCCAAATTCAGACTTAAATTGAAGAAAGTGGGGAAAACCACTAGACCATTCAGGTATGACCGTTAGTCATTAAGGAAATGCAAATATACACTACAATCAGATATTTGACACACTTATTAGAAAGGTTTTTAAAGAAAAACTGAAAATACTAAGTGCTAGTAGAACATAGAACAACTAAATCTTCCATATATTGCAGATCTAAACACAAAATGGTACAAGATTTTTAGGAAGTATTTTGGTAGTTTCTTGTAAAGATAAATATATGTTTATATCATGAACTAGCAATCTATTTCTAGGTATTTACCTAACAGAAACTAAAATTTTTGTTCATACAAAAGCATGTATATGAGTGCTTTAGCAACTTTATTCATCCACTCCAAAGTTGGTCAGCCCAAATATCCTTCAACTGTTTATTGAAGACAAACTGTGATACATCCATATAATGGAATACTACACAGCTTTAGAAGGGATCTAATTTATTATACTCTCACAGCATGGATTACTCTATAATGCATTGTGCATAGTGAAATACATCAAGCTGGACTCAAAATCCAAATGCATATGAACCCATTTCTATGAAATTATAGAAAGGGCAATGTATACAGACATACAATGATCGGTGCTTACCAGGGGTTAGGATGGGAAGTCTACAAAAAGCGGCACAAAGGTGATTTTGAGGGTTATGTTTTCATGTTTTGATTATAGCTGGTGGTTACATGAATCTCTACCTATATTAAACCACATGTTGCTGCTGCTAAGTCGCTTCAGTCATGTCTGATTCTATGCAACCGCACAGACAGCAGCCCACCAGGCTTCTCTGTCCCTGGGATTCTCCAGGAGAGAATAGTGGAGTGGGTTGCCATTTCTTTCTCCAATCAATGCATGCATGCTAAGTCGCTTCAGTCGTGTCCGACTCTGTGTGACTCTGTGGACAGCAGCCCACCAGGCTCCTCTGTCCACGGGATTCTCTAGGCAAGAATACTGGAGTGGGTTGCCATTTCCTTCTCCTATTAAACCACATCAGTTCAGTTCAGTGGCTCAGTCATGTCCGATTCTTTGCGACCCCATAAATCGCAGCACACCAGGACTCACTGTCCATCACCAACTCCCGGAGTTCACTCAGATTCACATCCATCGAGTCAGTGATGCCATCCAGCCATCTCATCCTCTGTCGTCCCCTTCTCCTCCTGCCCCAGTCCCTCCCAGCATCAGAGTCTTTCCCAATGAGTCAACTCTTCGCATGAGGTGGCCAAAGTACTGGAGTTTCAGCTTCAGCATCATTCCTTCCAAAGATATCCCAGGGCTGAATTCCTTCAGAATGGACTGGTTGGACCTTCTTGCAGTCCAGGGGACTCTCAAGAGTCTTCTCCAACACCACAGTTCAGAAGCATCATTCTTCAGCGCTCAGCCTTCTTCACAGTCCAACTCTCACATCCACACACAACTACTGGAAAAACCATAGCCTTGACTAGACAGACCTTAGTCGGCAAAGAAATGTCTCTGCCTTTGAATATGCTATCTAGGTTGATCATAACTTTTCTTCCAAGGAGTAAGCGTCTTTTAATTTCATGGCTGCAGTCACCATCTGCACTGATTTTGGAGCCCAAAAAGATAAAGCCTGACACTGTTTTCACTGTTTCCCCATCTATTTCCCATGAAGTGATGGGACCGGATGCCATGATCTTCGTTTTCTGAATGTTGAGCTTTAAGCCAACTTTTTCACTCTCTTCTTTCACTTTCATCAAGAGGCTTTTTAGTTCCTCTTCACTTTCTACCATAAGGGTGGTGTCATCTGCATATCTGAGGTTATTGATATTTCTCCCAGCAATCTTGATTCCAGCTTGCGCTTCTTCCAGTCCAGCATTTCTCATGATATATTCTGCATATAAGTTAAATAAACAGGGTGACAATATGCAGCCTTGACATACTCCTTTTCCTATTTGGAACCAGTCTGTTGTTCCATGTCCAGTTCTAACTGTTGCTTCCTGACCTGCATACAGATTTCTCAAGAGGCAGGTCAGGTGGTCTGGTATTCCCATCTCTTTCAGAATTTTCCACAGTTTATTGGGATCCACACAGTCAAAGGCTTTGGCATAGTCAATAAAGCAGAAAGAGATGTTTTTCTGGAACTCTCTTGCTTTTTCCATGATCCAGCGAATGTTGGCAATTTGACCTCTGGTTTCTCTGCCTTTTCTAAAACCAGCTTGAACATCAGGAAATTCATGGTTTATGTATTGCTGAAGCCTGGCTTGGAGAATTTTGACTATTACTTTACTAGCATGTGAGATGAGTGCAATTGTGGGGTAGTGTGAGCATTCTTTGGCATTGCCTTTCTTTGGGATTGCAATGAAAACTGACCTTTTCCAGGCCTGTGGGCACTGCTGAGTTTTCCAAATTTGCTGGCATATTGAGTGCAGCACTTTCACAGCATCATCTTTCAGGATTTGAAATAGCTCCACTGGAATGCCATCACCTCCACTAGATTTGTTCATAGCGATGCTTTCTAAGCCCCACTTGACTTCACACTCCAGGATGTCTGGCTCTAGGTGAGTGATCATACCATCATGATTATCTTGGTCGTGAAGATGTTTTTTGTACAGTTCTTCTGTGTATTCTTGCCACCTCTTCTTAATATCTTCTGCTTCTGTTAGGTCCGTACCATTTCTGTCCTTTATTGAGCCCATCTTTGCATGAAATGTTCCCTTGGTGTCTCTCATTTTCTTGAAGAAATCTCTAGTCTTTCCTATTCTGTTGTTTTCCTCTATTTCTTTGCATTGATCGCTGAGGAAGGCTTTCTATCTCTTCTTGCTCTTCTTTGGAACTCTGCATTCAGATGCTTATATCTTTCCTTTCCTCCTTGGCTTTTCGCTTCTCTTCTTTTCACAGCTATTTGTAAGGCTTCCCCAGACAGCCATTTTGCTTTTTTGCATTTCTTTTCCATGGGGATGGTCTTGATCCCTGTCTCCTGTACAATGTCACGAACCTCACTCCATAGTTCATCAGGCATTCTGTGTATCAGATCTAGGCCCTTTTAAATCTATTTCTCACTTCCACTGTATAATCATAAGGGGATTTGATTTAGGTCATACATGAATGGTCTAGCAGTTTTCCCTGCTTTCTTCAATTCATGTCTGAATTTGGTAATAAGGAGTTCATGATCTGAGCCACAGTCCGCTCCTGGTCTTGTTTTTGCTGACTGCATAGAGCTTCTCCATCTTTTGCTGACTGTATAGAGCTGCAAAGAATATAATCAATCTGATTTCGGTGTTGACTATCTGGTGATGTCCATGTGTAGAGTCTTCTCTTGTGTTGTTGGAAGAGGGTGTTTACTATGACCAGTGCATTCTCTTGGCAAAACTCTATTAGTCTTTGCCCTGCTTCATTCTGTATTCCAAGGCCAAATTTGCCTGTTACTCCAGTGTTTCTTGACTTCCTACTTTTGCATTCCAGTCTCCTATAAAGAAAAGGACATCTTTTTTTGCGTGTTAGTTCTAAAAGGTATTGTAGGTGTTCTTAGAACCGTTCAACTTCAGCTTCTTCAGCGTTACTGGTTGGGACATAGACTTGGATTACTGTGATATTGAATGGTTTGCCTTGGAAACGAACAGAGATCATCCTGTCATTTTGAGATTGCATCCAAGTACTGCATTTGGACTCTTTTGTTGACCATGATGGCTACTCCATTTCTTCTGAAGGATTCCTGCCCACCGTAGTAGATATAATGGTCATCTGAGTTAAATTCACCCATTCCAGTCCATTTTAGTTCACTGATTCCTAGAATGTCGACGTTCACTCTTGCCATCTCCTCTTTGACCACTTCCAATTTGCCTTGATTCATGGACTTGACATTCCAGGTTCCTATGCATAATTGCTCTTTACAACATCGGACCTTGCTTCTATCATCAGTCACATCCACAGCTGGGTATTGTTTTTGCTTTGGCTCCATCCCTTCATTCTTTCTGGAGTTATTTCTCCACTGACCTCCAATAGCATATTGGGCACCTACTGACCTGGGAGTACCTCTTTCAGTATCCTATCATTTTGCCTTTTCATACTGTTCATAGGGTTCTCAAGGCATGAATACTGAAGTGGTTTGCCATTCCCTTCTCCAGTGGACCACATTCTATCAGACCTCTCCACCATGGCCCACCCGTCTTGAGTTGCCCCGTGGGCATGGCTTAGTTTCATTAAGTTAGAAAAGGCTGTGGTCCTAGTGTGATTATATTGACTAAATTTCTGTGAGTATGGCTTCAGTGTGTCTGCCCTCTGATGCCCTCTTGCAACACTTACCATTTTACTTGGGTTTCTCTTACTTTGGGCGTGGGGTATCTCTTCATGGCTGCTCCAGCAAAGCGCAGCCGCTGCTCCTTACCTTGGATGAGGGTATCTCCTCCTGCCGCCCTTTCTGACCTTCAGCATGGGATGGCTCCTCTAGGCCCTCCTGCGCCAGGCAACCACCACGCCTTGAACGTGGGGTTGTTCCTCCTGGCCGCCACCCCTAGCCTTGGGCATGGGGTTGCTCCTCCTGGTCATCGTCCTGGCCTTGGGCACCACCCCTAGCCTCAGACGTGGGGTGGCTCCTCTCAGGCACTGCCCCTGGCCTCGGACGCAGGGTGGATCCTCTCTGCCACTGTCCTTGGCCTTGGGATCTGGGTAGCTCCTCTCGGCCGTTCCTGTGTCATCACAGCCTGGCACTCTAGGCCGCTGTCCCTGACCTCAGATGTGGGGTAGCTCTCGGTCGCTGCCTGCGCTTAGTGGCAGGACAGAAGGTAAAAATTCACAAACTAAGCTTCCTGATCCATGCACCTTGAGCTTTAACTTGAACTATAGACTCACACTCTAATATATCAGCAAGAAGGAAAAACAATAAAAATTGAAGCCCAACACAAAGCAAAGTGGCCAACAGCCCATACCCTGAGGAAAGACTCTATTTGGTCTACTACTTAGTCTGGAAGGAGGAGGGGTCAGCTCTACGTCTTTCTCTAAAATTAGCATAGTCTGCCTAAGGGACCAGGATAGCATCTAGGGCCTAGTCAGAGAGACCTAAAAGTGGTTCAGATTCTTCAGGTGCCCACTATCCCATTTTGTGCACCTCCTCTTTCACTCACCTTCAAAGGTCTGGATTCCCCCAGGTACCACCCCTTTCAGAGCTTCCCTTTCCCACAGTGTTGTTACCTAAATCACCTCTCTTAATCAAAACCTCCTTTCTTTTAGAATTGCTGCTTTGATCTGTTATAACATTAATAACAGTAACTAAAAGTTAAAATTGATTGAACACATGCATGTGTCAGGAAAATTGTTATACTCTTATTAAATAATCATAATCATCACTTAACACATCTCATATCCTTTTAAATAGCAGATGATGAAGCCTCAAATGGGATCTCTGTTGGTGGCTCAGTGGTAAAGAATCTGCCTGCCAAGGCAGGGTATACAGGTTCAATCCCTGGGTTGGGAATAACCCCTGGAGAAGAAAGTGGCAAACCCCTCAGTATTCTTTCTGGGAAATCCCACATACAGAGGAGCCTGGCAGACTACAGTCCATGCAGTCTTAAAGAGCTAGACACAACTTCGTCACTAAACAACAACAACAAACCTCAGAACTCTGATACCTTATTTTTAATGTAGCTCCACCTCTAACTGCTATTTTTTACTATTGTTGCTTTAACCATATCCTCCAAGCTCTTTAACTGGCTCATCCATCCATCCCTATATATCTACAGACATAATTCACCTGGTGAATTGTTCTTGTGGTTTGAAGAATAGAAAATTTTATCTACACGTTTTCCTTCTTTTTTGCTACAGGGGAAAAAAATGTACTTTAATAAAAAATGGTAAGTTGCTTAGGAGTTCTTTCTAAGTAATCTGTATATTTCTCAAGATTATTTGGGTGTAGTCTTTTTTTGGTCTTTGAAATGTTTTTCAGCTGCACATTGCCTGCATTAACTGTTCATTGTCTTGAGGGCTTATTTTTGTAACTTTTTTAAAACTGCAGTATAATTGCTTCACAATGCTATGTTAATTTCTGCTGCACAATGAAGTGAATCAACTCTATGTATACGTCTATCTCCTCCATCTTGAGTCTCCCTCCGAACACCCCATCCCACCCCTCTATGTCATCACAGAGCACCAAACTGAGCTCCCAGTGCTATACAGCAGTTGCCCACTAGCTGTCTATCTTACACATGGTACTGGATATTTTTTCATTATATTGGTCCCTTTTTTTTTTTTTTTTCTGCTTAAGGAATCCATTTACTTATGTATATGTATTCATTTTTAGTTCAAGGAATGTTTACCTATAACTAATTTTTAAATTAATTTTTATTGGAGTATAGTTGATTTACAGTGTTGTGTTAGTTTGTGCTGTGCAGCAAAGTGATTCCGTTACACGTATATGTATATCCACTCTTTTTTAGATTCTTTTCCTGTATAGGTCATTACAAACTATTTAGCAACATTCCCTGTGCTTTACAGTACATTCTTAGCAGTTAACTATTCTATATATAATAGTGTATATATGTCAAGCCCAATCCCCCAATTTATCCCTCTCCCTTCTTTCTCTCTCAGCAACCTCAAGCTTGTTTCTTATCTGTGAGTCTACTTTGATTTTGTAAATCAGTTCATTTTACTATTTTTTTAGATTCTAATACAGGAGATATCACATAATATTTGGCTTACTCTGTTTTACCTCATTCACTCAGTATGACAATATCTAGGTCCACCCTGTCACTCCAAATAACATCATTTTTTTCAATGGCTGAGTAGTATTCCACTATATATAGGCAGCATATCATCTTTATCATTTCTCTCATCATGGATATTTAGGTTGCTTCCATGTCCTGGCTATTTAAATAGTGCCTCAGTGAATATTGGGGTACATGCATTCTTTCAAAACACAGCTTTCTTCAGAGATATGCCTAGGAGTAAGATTACAGGTAGCCCTATTTTTAGGTCTTCAAGGAACCTCCATACTGTTCTCCATCATGGCTACACCAATTTATAGTCCCACCAACAGAGTAAGAGTGTCTTTTATTCTCCACACTGTCTCCAGCATTTATTGTTTGTAGAATTTTAATGATGATTATTCTGACTGGTGTGAGGTGATACCTCATTGTAGTTGATTTGCATTTCTCTAGTAATTAGTGATGTTCAGCATCTTTTCACATGTTTTTTGGCCATCTTTAAGTCTTCTTTGAAGAAATGTCTGTTTAAATATTTTGCCCATTTTTTTAAAAATATTTTGCTGCATGAGCTTTTTATTTTGGAGGTTAATCACATGTCAATTGCTGCTTTTGTAAATATTTTTCTCCCATTCTAAGGGTTGTGTTATCATTTTTAAATGGTTTCCTTAGCTGTGCAAAAGCTTTCAAGTTCAATTAGATTCTCTACATTTATTTTTGCTTTTATTTTCATTACTTGTGTGTGTGTGTATGTGTGTTTCCGCATGTGCACATTTAGTCACTCCATTGTGTCCAACTGTTTGTGACTCCATGGACTATAGCCTGCCAGGTTCCTCTGTCCATAGAATTCTCCAGTCAAGAAAACTAGAGTGGGTTGTCATTTCCTCCTCCAAGGGATCTTCCTGACCCAGGGATTGAGCTCCCATCTCCTGCATCTCCTGTATTGACAGGCAGATTCTTTACCTGAGCCACCCAGGAAGCCTGGAGGTTGATCAAAAAAGACCTTGCTGCTATTTATGTCAAAAAGTATTCTATCTATGCTTTCCAAGAGTTTTAAACTTTCAGGCCTTACATTTAGGTCTTTCATCCATTTTGAGTTTGTTTTTGTGTGTGGTGTTAGGGAGTGTTCTAATTTCATTCTTTTATATGTAGCTGTCTGGTTTCCCCAGCATTATTTATTGAAGATGCTTTTATTTACTCCATTATACATTCTTGCTTCTTATGTCATAGATTAGGTGACGTAGGTGCATGGGTTTATCTCTGGAATTCTATTCAGTTCCACTGATCTATATTTCTGTTTTTGTGCTAGTTCCATACTGTTTTTATGACTGTAGCTTTGTAGTATTGTCTGAAGTCAGGATCCTCCAGCTCTGTTTCTCTTTCTCAAGAGTGATTTGGCTATTTGAGGTTTTTGTGTTTCAAAAAATTGAAAAATTTTTGTTCTAATTCTGTGAAAACTTCCATTGGTAATTTAACAGAGACTGCATTGAATCTCTAGATTACTTTGCATAGCATAGTCATTCCCACAATATTGATCGTTCCTATCTAAGAACATGGTGTATCTCTCCATCTATTTGTGTCACTCTGGATTCTCTTTTGAAGAAGTTGTAAAAATTGCCTTAGTTTCTTCCTGAATGAATTAAAATATAGTTTTAGTCTGTGTTCATTTTTATATCTGCATGAATGTCATAATTTTTGATAGTCTGAAAATGGTCTTCAATAGCACAAATCCTTCCTCAAAAATTACTTGTTAATCACTATAGTGTTTACACATGAACTTACTCGTTTGTAATGTTGACAACTACAATGCTCTATGTAGTTTTATAATTAATGTAAATAATGATGCTTACAAAACAAATTTTCAACACGAACTGTCTACTCATGTGATTCTAATGATTAATGCAAGCAAATTTTTCAAGTGCAGTTTATAGATGACATTTTTGAACACTGTATCTTTTATAAATGAGACAACTAGATGATTGTTGAATAGGATGTTATTTCACACATAATGATGAAACAACTAATATCAAAGAAAACATATTAATCAACTCTTTGGGAGATGATGTAATAGTTTAGTATTTGGATTTCAGAGCAGACCTTAATATGGTGGAATGTGCTGAAAGATTAGAGGATAGATTATATGTTGAGATGTCCCAAAACCAAATAATGAAGCTGCAGACTCCAACAATGGGTTTTGGAATTAAATTATCAAACAAATGAACACAACAAAATATAATTACATGTACACAGTACCAAGTTTACTCAGATTTTAAAAAAGACACAGAACAGAGAAAATAACACATGCAAGAGCTGCATCACAGGGACCTCAGAAAATTAGACACTGCTTATGATGTCACCTAAAGGTAATAAATTTTAGTTGTAAGGTTGATGTGGACTAACATGAGTTAGCGGACTAATCTGGGCCCCCTCATCACAGGGGAAGTCCACAAGTCTGGAGATCATCAGTTTACATATCATTTTAATATATGTAGCTCCTTGTGAAAATAAAATCATTCACTCTAAAAGTTCAAAATAATAGAATACATAATTCTCACTTCCATGCACAATTGGTTAAGGAACTTCTTGGATAAATAATTCATACACAGAAATCAGTGGAATAACTTGTCTACCTTCAGGATTGACATTTCTAAACCTTTAGTTACAGTTAAATATTGAGGTTTTGAAAGAATGCACAGTTCAGATGTTGATCATTTCCTTGTAAAAGCAAAGAAGATTAGCAATATGTCTGAAAGCAGACTTTGTGTGAGTGAAAGAAAACTAATGATTAACATAGGGTAGATAAAATTAATGTATGGACCACTAACTGGAAAAAAAAACCACGACGGTAGTGTTCTGCCACCCCATCTAAAAGACATTTCAATTTTTCTTTCTTAAAATTTCTTCTCAGTTACCAATACATTACCATTCCTGTCTTACATGGAAGCTTTCGTGTGAATTTTGCTTAATTTTTATACTTTACTGTGCTGGTGAATATTTTAGTTGTATCAAACAGGATAAATGACACTTAATGGGATAAATACAGTGTAAGTCTTCCTTTTAGCAAGATTAGGGAAATTACTTTTTCTAAGATGCACAGTAATTTTGCTTTGATTTAAACCTTGGTTGATCAAAGCTAAAAGCATATTGTCACTTAAATTCACAAATGTTAAAATATAGCCTTTTGACTGTAACAGTGATTAGCAAGTTAGTTATATGTACTATTTATAGATTTTCCTCTAGCCAATTAATATGCTTAAAGTGAAAGTGAAGTCACTCAGTCGTGTCCGACTCTTTGCAACCCCATGGACTGTAGCCCACCAGGCTCCTCCGTCCATGGGGTTCTCCAGGCAAGAATACTGGAGTGGGTTGCCATTTCCTTCTCCAAGGGATCTTCCCAAC
Organism: Ovis aries; assembly: GCF_016772045.2. Taxonomy (NCBI): domain Eukaryota; kingdom Metazoa; phylum Chordata; class Mammalia; order Artiodactyla; family Bovidae; genus Ovis; species Ovis aries. The sequence continues at coordinate 237,076,949 of NC_056054.1, forward strand.
CCACGGATCGAACCCAGGTCTTTCACCTTGCAGGCATAACCTCTGAGCCACCAGGGAAGCCGCTTATCTTTTATTCTAATGCCTAGCTGTAAATAAATTGGTGAAGCCATAAATGATAAAGCTCCATGGATTCCACCCTCCACATGGTCATGAGAAACTTTAACTCCAACATTTCGAAGTTGTGAGACATGTAAGTCCTACATCTCTTAGAATATCATGTTGACAGGTTAGGAAGTAAGTTAAAGGGCAACTTTTGCAACTGGGAATCATTGATTGCCAAGGTGATAACCTACTATCCAAAAGTGCTGAATATGGAAAATTATGTCTCCCAAGATGTGGTTCAGTATATACACAGTTCTTGTATTCCTCAGGAGGAAGGTGCTCCAGTTAACCAGCTTGAACAGATGCCTGGACCCATGAGGCATGTGTTGATTTTTATTATTGCTTGAGGGACTGCTTTATCCTGGGTCAAATATAGGCATGTAAGTTTGATTATCAGTTTCTTTGACAGAAATGGACCATGTTCATTTCCTTAGTAAGATGGCATAGAGGTATCAATGACCTGTAAACTAGGGTAAATTACAGCTTGTGTTTTCAGTTTATTTTTGAATTCTGGATCATTCTGGATCTGAAAAAACATATAGTAAAATTTGAATCTGTTAAAGGCTTCAAAACTATAGGAGTGGCAGCCTTTATTCCAATCAAATCAGCTGTTATGATGTAAATAATTATGAAAATGATATAATTTCTAATAATTACTTTCATCATATTTATATTTTAAGGGCATTAAAGTGTGCCATCCCAGTTTCATCAGTAATGATTCACACATACACACATATATTTATTCACATATAACCACCAAATAAAAATATTATATGATTCCTAGGAAAATATTCCTAGATGAAATACTATCTATATTGAAAAATCATTTTGACCTACCATGACCTAAGTGAGAAGAAAGAATGAATACAGTAATAGGATATCAATCTCCAAACTCACATATTATCTAAATTGAAAAGGACCAAATTAAAGGAAATATTTCTAATATACATCTCGTCTTCATGGAGCACATATTTAGAGCTTCGCTTTCTTATAGAGAAAAGTGGTATCCTAAGATCTCAGCTGTGAAGTGAGAAGAGCCACCATACACAACTAATCTCTGAGGAGCAATTACCTAGCCACAGACCAACGTCCTTAACAATGACATCTGTAGAAATGAATATACCAGCTGCCACTCCACATGAAAATCTCAGTACCTAAAGGATATTTCTTAAAATTAACCCCTCAGTCAAGTAGCTGACGGACTAAGTGAAGTTGAAAGTTTTAGTTGGTCAGTCGTGTCTGACTCTTTGAGACCCCGTGGACTGTAGCCCTCCAGGCTCCTCTAACCATGGAATTCTAAAGAGAGAATTAACTGAAGAAAAGCCCCAGTGGAACCTCACAAGAAACATGTTAGCCAGCCAACTGCACTCTCAATGTGTAGTGGGTGCCACAATTCCACAAAGAATATGAGGAAAGACAGATTTCTCTAACATAATCTCTCTAATGCCCATGATCTCACCGCAGTGCCTTCAGACAGGTATTTTATAAACCAAGTGGATCATCTCAAAAACAGACTGTAAGAAACAACAGCACACACATAAATAAAAATGAGACAGAGACTCAACTAATACCTTCTCAGGCTAATAGCAAAAGTGGTCATACAAAAGGAGTTAGCAAATCCTGCTGGTTTTAAATTCCTCTGCTTATTGTTTTGTTCCAAAAAAATTGGTTTTGGGGGTAAGAATTATGTATTGTACTAAATTTGTTTTTCAACTTTATTAGTTATTGTGGACAGTTATTATTAAGTGCACACAGCAAGTGTTTTAACAATGGCCATTGTCCTTTTTTCTTTTAATAGCAACAGCTTTTCCATGCAAGCATGCTGTATAGCCCAAATGTTATCTGCTAACATTCCACTGAAATACATGAACTACAGTAATCCCAAGGGCTTGGTAGACTTTACAATTTACCTAATGAGAACAATAAATCTCTTGTCATACTAAATAGTGGTTCCTAGACATTGTTCTATTTCCCTCAAAATTGGTGACTAATGAGAAGCCTTCTTTACAATTATATTTCATTTCCCTCAATGCTCTAAAGCCACCTTGTCTTAAGGTAAAATTATTTAAAAGAACAGTAAGGTTTTTTTGTTTTTTTCCATTTAAAAGTTTAAATATAAGACTAATAAAAATATCCTAACAAAGAAAATGACACTTTTGTGCTAGAATTACAGCATGTGTGCATGTGTTATAAATATATATAATATGCAACACATAAAACATACCATTTGAGTCATTCTTGCTGCAATTAAACCCCCAGAACTATCACCTGAAATACAGACTCTAGTGGGATCAACGCCATATTTTGCAAGAATTTAATCTTGCAGAAAGAATTTGGCCACAGAAATGACATCTTCATGGGCAACAGAAAACTGATATTGAAGAGCTAATCTATAGCTTCAGACAGAAAAAGAGAGAGAGAGAGAAAAGAGAGAGAGAAAGAAACAAAAGCATATATGATTAAACTTCGATTGGATATATCCAGGTATCTCTCACTTTAACCAGTAGCTCCAAAGAATAAAATAAGTCCTACTTTGAATCTTTAGTTTCACCAATCATACCTTGACTTACTACTAACTTCTATTTTTTTTTTTAAAATAGATTCTGTTATAACATTTTTAAAATGTTGGGTTCCATGAGATGAGAGAGTTAAGGTTTAAGTGTTTATGCTCATAAAATTGTATGCAAATTTTTCAGCAAAAGTGCAATAAAGGGGAGATGCTCTGTAGCATTTATCAGATTCTCTATGGAGTTGGTGACAAATATCTTCACAATCATTGTTAGGAGTGCACACTAGATTTTAAAAGCAGCAAATCTGAGACCAAATGATTTGTAAGTGTCTTATATTAGAAATTTTTATAGGTAAAAATTCTACAAAATAGACAATTGATAGAAAATATAAGGGAAAAATTCTTTGGAAAAGAAGTACAGAAAAGCTTTGAGTAGAACATAAAGTATTGGACATTTCCAAGTCTTTGCAGTATATCATTGGGAATTCGGGCAAAAATCATGAGTACTACAGTTCTCTTATGTTGAAAATGACTTAGAATTCTCAGATGGTCACAATATTTGCACCTGATATTCCAACAATTAAGAATATCTATATAGTCAATATCTTCTAATAACCTATAATGGAAAATAAACTGAAAATATGTGTATATATACATATACAGGTGTAACTGAGTCACTCTGCTGTATACTTGAAATTAACACAATACTGTAAATCAATAGTTCAATTTAAAGAAAGAATATCTATAAAATTGATCTTTTATCACCAGTTCAAGCAAATACAGCATCCCAATTGTATAATGGGTGATTAAGCTCCTAGGCATTTCTAGAAGCACCACAGCCAACGTTGTCAGAGATGTTCAGCCTGTGTTGCCTCTCAAGGGTCTCTCCAATGACAGAGGTTAAAGAGAAACTAAGCCCCTTTGAGGAAGAGTGGATAATGTAATGATAATAAAATAACATAAATCAAAACTTCCTATGATCTCGGTCCTTTTGAAGCCATAGGTGTCTTCTTTGGAAATTAAAATTGCTTATCACAAGGGCAAGAATCATAATATTTTTAAAAACAACCCACAAATATAATGCTCTTACTCCATTCCTACAGCCACAGCAATGTTTACTTGCCATCCATTCATTCAGAAGATCTGCCGATGTACACTCTGTATACATAAAAAAATTTATGTGAAAGTCTACTCTGTAATAGGAGCAGTGGAAGACTATCTACATAGGTGAAATGTGATAGAAATATGATTAATTGGTGGAATCCCCACATTCTCACTTTTCCTGTTTCCATATGGAGTGATTCAAAGACTTCAGGTTTGACAGCTGCCAGTAAATGGGGAAGGTCATTGAAGAAAAAAAAACATTAATAAAAAAGAGTCATGACAATACATAAAAGGCTCAGGGAATTAACTGTTAAGTACAACTGAAAAAAAAATGTTGAGAGAGAAGTAGGGGTATAAGGTGAAACCACATAGGAAAAGAGGAGTACGGGTGCCAGTACTTGGATGCTACACTAAGGATTTCTTTGTCAGTAGGTAGTAGATATTACCAAGGAATTTAACTATAAATCATACGACCAGAAAAAGATATTTAGGAAGAAAGGTGGACAGAATTGGTTATTAAATGTAGATGCTAAGAAACAATAAGTAATTGACTGTAATTGCCCCTTATTAATAGAATGCAGCTGAGGAGCATGTCTATTTTCTCTCCTTGCTGAAGTTGAAGTTTTCTCTCAACTTGTTGAAGTTAGTGTCACTGTCTCTCAACTTGTTAAAGTTGCTGTTTATTTGGGTTTCTTTCTTTCTCAGACTATTGGGAGATATACAGGATATGTTCTATTTGGTCATGCTCAGTTTGGATTACTGTGATTCTTCCAGATATACTGGCAAGCTCTGCAGTTATATATATTGACCTTTAGGACTATGGTTATAGCTCAAAATAGAGCTTTGGAAATCAGCAGCGTGGGTGTGGGAGATAGAGCTGAAAGTGCAAAGAATGTGAAGAGTCAAAAACTAAAGAAAGGAATACTGAGGAATACAAACACTTATAAAATATAAAGACAGGTCTATATTTGTATATATTTGGTTTTTTTTTTTTTTACCATTTCATCACCGTAGTTTTTAATGAAGAAACTTGTTTAAAAATTGTAAAGGAAAAATTGGGGATGGGACGGAAAGATCTTAGCAGCAAAGTGGTTAAACAAATTGAAAATATTAATGCACAAACATTAAAATATTAAAGCATATATGTTGCATATAAAATACAGTACAGAACCAGGAGTTGCACTATACTGATTAGTGCTCAACAGAAGAAATGATTAAATTTGTTCTTCCCAGAAGTATATACACAGTTCATTTCCACAGCATTTTCCTATATAGCCAGCAAGTTATTTTCTTCAGTTATTCACACCTGCTCAAACCTGAATTATAAACTCAGCACTTACAAATATGAAAATTCAGTCACAAGGAAAACCAGTATTTCCATTTTATCAATAAAAAGTAATTTTGAAAGTTAACAGTCTATTCTAGGAAACCAAGTTTAGCTGAAAACTTCAGGATGAAGATCATCTGGCGTAGCAGCATCCAAATATATAAACAGTAAAAATAAGACTTAAAACCGCTGCTACGGTGTCATGTTTTGGACTTAGTTCAACCAATTGATTTTTAGTACAAAACTAGAAATAACCTCTTCTTCATAACATCTATAGTTATCAATATATTTTCTTCTTTTCAATGTGAAATAATACTTCAAGATGATCTATATACACAATGTTGTCAGTTCAAGCTGTCATATAAATATAAATGCTTTCTTAAAAAAAGTATTTTACAGACAGACAGTGTTATGTACATTGTTCAGTTTGATCTGGGGCGAAAGAAAGCTAACACAAGCTTTTAAGTGTGATATGTAAAAAGAATGATTATGTAAATGACATTTTAAAATCTGCATAGAAAATGAGCTTCAAACAGTAGTGTGATTTTAATTTTGATCATTTCTGAAACTTCAAGCCATTAAAAAGGCACACTTCTCAACTTTATCCCTTTAAGGGAATGTTCTTTAGGAACCCCTTACTTGGTTAGAGTTTCAATGTAACACTTAAAAAAACAGACAATTTGACCCCAAAGTACTTTAAACAGCTTGCTGGAACATTTATGCAACTACTCTGCAAATAAAACATCCAGTAGGACAATGCTCTGCAAGAGAAAATAAATTTAAACATATAAGATATTTCATTCAGGATGTTGGATTAAATATTTTCTGGGGTAGTTTAGCACACTTGAGTTATATCTGTACATTCTGGTAATCTAAAATTCTTATAAAATATTCTAATAGCCTTGAGTGACCAACTTTTTTTTTAAGCACAGATGTAATTGTCTAATGTTATGATGGGAACATAACACTTATTTTTATATAAAAGAGACTGAGTAAACATTATAGAAAAAGTGAGGTTTTGGGTTGTTTTGTTTTGTTTGTGGTATTCAACCAGCAAGTTGTTTTCTTTCAGAATTTCCTCCTTTCAAAAAACTATATTGCATTTACAAATGTTTTACAAGGTGAAAAGTGCAACTGGATAGAGTCAGTTTCCTCCTGAGACTTCCACTTATCATTCTGCTAATCCAGAATATGTTCAGCTGTGTTAATAATATTTTAGCTTAATCCTCAGTGCTTATCGTCACATAACAATGATAACTTTTCTCATTTTATTTAAACTGACCAGAAGCAAAATTATTTGTTTTATTTTAAAGAAGGAGAAGCACCTGAAGATTAAGCAGGAGAGGCAAAGGAAGTTAAAAGAAACGTGTTTCATAGAAATCAAGGGAACAGTAGTTTCAGTGAAGGAGGTGTGGGCATTGTCAGTTTACACAACTTAGAGTATTCTTTAAAGGGGAAAATGGATTCCACAGGGTATAAAAATGAGCCTGAGAAGAGTGACAGGTGACAGAAATATTCAGAAACAAGGAAGATTAAGATAGAAGAGGCTGTAACATTAGGACTCAATAAAAAGGACCCATTTATAGACAGAAGAGAAATACTGATTAAAATCCAAATAATATGAGGGAATATGACCCCAGGCAAAGAAGAGATTATACTTTTCAAAAGAAAAAAAAGCACATTTCTAGGATATAAGTAGAAAGAAATAAAATTAATATAGTGCTAATAATTTTTAAAGACATATGAAATACTCAAGGGGTGGGGGTGTTGAATTTGCACAGACATCCTTGATAGTGCGGGAGGATGCGCTGAGAGACTTAAAAGAGCACTGAGGGTTTGGAAGTGACATTGACAAGAAGGATAGGAATTAGATACACACGAGACATCTTTAAGAGACAACCTTGAGGGTTGGTAGGATGAGATTGCTCCCTAGTGGTGAAAGGCTTAAACCTATGGATTCTAATGTGAGGCCTAGATTTCACTACTGGTTCCAACACTTGCTAATAGGAGGGGAACATTTCTGTAGCTATTATCGGTAAAATTTTGACAGACAGAGATACCCATCCTAAGATGTGATTCTCAATCAACTAAAAGTGGACCATGCACCCAACTAATGTGGCATTCGTGGTTATTTTGAAATGTTCAGTTCAGTTCAGTCACTCAGTCGTGTTCGATCTTTGTGACCCCATGGACTGCAGCACGCCAGGCCTCCTTCTTTATCACCAACTCCCAGAGTATACTAAAACTCATATCCATTAAGACAGTGATACCATCCAACCATCTAACCCCGTCATCCTCTTCTCCCACCTTCAATCTTTCCCAGCATCAGGTTCTTTTCAAATGAGTCACTTCTTCGCATGAGGTGGACAAAGTGTTGGAGTTCAGCTTCAACATCAGTCCTTCCAATGAACACCAAGGACTTATTTCCTTTAGGATGGACTAGTTGGATCTCCTTGCAGTCCAAGGGACTTACAAGAGTCTTCTCCAACACCACAGTTCAAAAGCATCAATTCTTTGGTGCTCAGCTTTCTTTATAGTCTAACTCTCACATCCATACATGACTACTGGAAAAATATAGCTTTGACTAGAGGGACATTATTGGCAAAGTAATGTTTCTGCTTTTAGTATGCTGTCTAGGTTGGTCATAACTTTTCTTCCAAGGAGCAGGCATCTTTTAATTTGATGCAGTGATTTTGGATCCTCCAAAAATAGTCTGTCACTGTTTCCACTATCTCCCCATCTATTTGTCGTGAAGTGATGGGACCAGATGCCATGATCTTAGTCTTCTGAATGTTGAGCTTTACGCCAACATTTTCACTTTCATCAGGAGGCTCTTTGGTTCTTCTTCACTTTCTGCCATAAGGGTTGTGTCATCTGCATATCTGAAGTTATTGATATTTTCCTGGCAATCTTGATTCCAGCTTGTGCTTCATCCAGCCCAGCATTGGAGAAGACTCTTGGGAGTCTCTTGGACTGCAAAGAGATTAAATCAGTCAATCCTAAAGGAAATCAGTTCTGAATATTCATTAGAAAGACTGATGTTGAAGCTGAAGCTCCAATACTTTGGCCACCTGATTCGACAAGCTGACTTATTAGAAAAGACCTGACGCTGGGAAAGATTGAAGGCACGAGGAGTAAGGAACAACAGAGGACAAGATGATTGGAAGGCATCACTGACTCACTGGACATGAGTTTGAGCAAGCTCCAGGAGATGGTGAAAGACAGGGAAGCCTGGCGTACTGCAACCCATGGGGTCACAAAGAGTCAGACACAACTGAGTGACCAAACAACAAAAGACATTATTTTCTACCTCTGAAAGAGTACACACCTCTGTATACAATCTCTGCCGAAGTACACTTCAAAACAGATTTAGGACTTTGCCTCCGGATGCTGACAACACAGGACAATAACAGAGCCTGACATTTGTGAAGGTAACATGATTATTGAGGAGTACCACCATTGAGTTCTACTTGATTACACATTTAAGGATTTCATTTCGGCTAAGTCATCAAAGCACTACATTTCATTTTTATGTTTCTATATACCAATATAGGACTTTCCTGGTAGCTCAGCTGGTGAAGAATCTGCCTCCAATGCTGGAGACCCAGATTGGATTCCTAGGTCGGCAAGATCCTCTGCAGAAGGGATAGCCTACCCACTCCAGTATTCTGGGCTTCCCTAGTAGCTCACATGATGAAAGAATCTGCCTGCAATGCCTGAGACCTGGGTTCGACCCCTGGGTTGGGAAGATCCCTTGGAGGAGAGCATAGCAACCCACTCCAATATTCTTGCCTGGAGAATCCCCATGGACAGAGGTGCCTGGAGGGCTACAGTCCATGTGGTCGCAGAGAGTCAGGCACAACTGAGCAACTCAGCACAGTACATGTACCAATATAGTCAATCAGCAAAAATATGTGCCACAGATTTCTAATATTCATAATTTAGAATTTACCACATAAATTATAATACACACCACATAAAATACATTATTTATAAGTATATCCTTTATTTCTAAAATTATCATTCTTAAAACATTTCTACCCAACACATAAAATTTTCATACGTTTCAAGAGAAAAACCTCACCCTATTTGAAAATGTACTACTAAACTTCAACATGCAAATGAACCAGTGTCGCCAAACTTTAAGTGGGAACAAAAAGCAAGAAAACATACTGCTGTGTTGGGTATATAGTTTTACCACAAATAACGACAACATGTGTCTTACACGGCGATAATATACATATTCTTGTTACACTTCTCAGTCATTGTCAGAACCATTCACAGGTAGGAAAACCAACACATCATTGAAAACATGCCCAAATGCTCTTAGATGATATACCCCATACATCATCACATACATCTGATTACACGTCAGCCCATTAAAAGTAATAGCCATATCTGAACAACATCCTTCCACCACCTGGTTGGGATGATTAGTCATTGCTTCTCTAATAAAAATCCCAACAGATTTGGTATTAAACACATCTTTTCCTTTAGAATCTTCTGCATTTTCTGCAAACACTCCAGCATATTTCAGGCAGACTGCAAGCTGTTTATCTTCAGATACCTCCCTAACCATCCTTCCCTTTTCAGGACACTTTTCAGGAATACTGAGAAGGCTGTTAAGTCTTTTAATTGATTCTATACTTAAGACAATTCCTCCTCCCACACTCACATATTCAAGATCTCCAGATTTTGCAGTGTGGCCTAGATAGAAAGGTTGTGACGAATTCTTTTTCAGCAGAAAGTACTTTAAGTTTTCAATAATAGCAAACGTAGTGGGGTGTGCAAGGAAGAACCAGTTGTATTGGTCTCTATATTTATCAAAGGCATATTTGTAAGCTTTTCTCATCATTAACCACATGTCATTAGTTTCCATGTTAACTGACTCAAACACTTTAACATTTTCAGAACTGAAGAACTCTGCTTTGTCACAGTGTTTGGCCCACGTCTCCTTCACCGCAGCCCAGAGACGCACATCCTTCGGTTTTACAAGGATGATACAGTATACCCGAAAGCTTTTACTGAGTTCCGTGCGTTCATCCTCTGAAATTTTCAAGATATCTTCTTTATTAGGAGCTTGTAGGTGGTGACGCTCATGGTGGTGTGTTCTCTTTCCATAATCAATCTTAATATGTCCTAGCATAGTTATCAAGGCACAAAAAACGCTTCCGAGAAGTACACCCTTCAAAAACAAACTGCTTTCTGAAAGCATCTTCCCCCACGTCCGGTATGGTTCAGGGGCCGAAAGCGCAAGCGCACCCAGCTTTCCTCTCACTTTCGAGAGGCCCTCCTTTACGTTCCAGGCTGCTCTAGACGCAGGCGGTGTCCTCTCTCGTTGGTTCGGCTAAAGGTGGAGAAGGGCAAGAAGCAGCTTGAGGGCCACGGGGCGGGGGCAAAGGAGCCCTGCGCAGGCAGGCTGAGCCGCCCTCGGTATATGAAAGAAAGAGTTTCCACTTAGAGCTTGGATCGTAACTAATTAGGATACTGTATTTCACTATGACTGGGTCTAACCAGCCAGGATGGTTAAACCCTGCCCACTGACCTACCCTAGAACCCTATCGAAGATTTTACACTGAACAATAAACAATAAAACTCACTTTAACCAATCAAAAACAGATTTCTAGATTCATGTCGCACTACCCAGGGTGCAAATTTCAAACCGTAATTAACGTAACAGTTAGAAACATTCTCTTCCTAACAAAATTATCGGCATTTTCTTCTTGGTGTTGTAGCAAGTGTTTTTTTGTTCTGTTTTGTTTTGTTTTGACCTAACAAGTAAATAAGTTCAGCACTTGTTTACTTAATCACTGCTACATTTACACATTAACATATTGATTTGGTGTTTTGATTATGTTTTAAGTTGAATTAACCTTGGGCTTCCTTGTTGGCTCAGTGGTAAAGAATTCGCCTCCAAAGCAGGAGACATGGGTTCAGTGCCTGGGTTTGGAAGATCTGCAAGAGGAGTAAAGGACGATCTACTCCAGTACTCTTGGCTGAGAAATCAGTGAGGTGATTTGTAATATTATCTGTCAGTGAGGTGGCAAAAAAGTCAGTCAGACACAATTTAGGGATTAAATGAACAATTTTGAATTAACCATAACACTTTAAAGAGGTTCATTAATTCTTACTTAATCTTAGCCTTGAAACTGTGAATTCCTATTAGTCAAGTCTGCTACTCATTTAAAAATTATTACTAATTTTTATAATTATTAATAATAATCTGAAAAATTATGGTGGTTGCATTCAAAACGTTTAATGAAGAGTAAACATTTTCCTCTTATGGGAGAGAAAAATGCCAACCCCAAAAAAGAAATACCAACCCTACTCTACTTGCTGAAAATGATTTCTCATTGAGTACACAGACAGCTTTGCATACATTATTACCCATGAAAACATAAGTGTGAAAATAATAGGTCAATAAATGTATTTCTTACTTTCAAAATTCTCCAAGCCTGGCTTCAGCAATATGTGATCTGTGAACTTCCAAATGTTCAAGCTGGATTTCGAAAAGGCAGAGGAGCCAGAGATCAAATAGCCAACATTCGCCAGATCATTGAAAATGCAAGAGAGTTCCAGAAAAACATCTATTTCTGGTTTATTGATTATACCCAGCTTTTGACTGTGTAGATCACAATAAACTGTGGAAAATTCTGAAAGAGATGGGAATACCAGACCACCTGACCTGCCTCTTGAGAAATCTATATGCAGGTCAGAAAGCAACAGTTAGAACTGGACATGGAACAACAGACTGGTTCAAAACAGGGAAAGGAGCAGGTCAAGGCTGTATATTGTCACCCTGCTTATTTAACTTCTGTGCAGAGTACATCATGTGAAATGCCAGACTGAATGAAGCACAAGCTAGAATCAAGATTGCCAGGAGAAACAGCAATAACCTTAGATACGGAGATGACACTGCCCTTATGGCAGAAATCAAAGAAAAACTAAAGAACCTTTTAATGAAAGTGAAAGAAGAGAGTGAAAAAGCTGGCTTAAAACTCAACATTTAGAAAACTAAGATCATGGCATCCATGATCATGGCATGGTCCCATCACTTCATCGCAAATAGATGGGGAAGCAATGGAAACAGTAACAGACTTTATTTTTCTGGGCTCCAAAATCACTGCAGATGGTGACTGCAGCCATGAAATTAAAAGACACTTGATCCTTGGAAGAAAAGCTATGACCTGTCTAGACAGCAGAGACATTCCTTCACCAACAAAGGTCCATCTAGTCAAAGCTATGGTTTTTCCAGTAGTCATGTGTGGATGTGAGAGTTGGACTATAAAGAAAGCTGAGTGCTGAAGAATTGATGCTTTTGAACTGTGGTGTTGGAGAAGACTCTTGAGAATCCCTTGGACCACAAGGAGATCTAACAAGTCAATCCTAAAGAAAATCAGCCCTGAATATTCACTGGAAGGACTGATGCTGAAGCTGAAACTCCAATACTTTGGCCACCTGATGCCAAGAACTGACACACTGGAAAAGACCCTGGTGCTGGGAAAGATTGAAGGCAGGAGGAAAAGAGGACGACAAAGGATGAGATGGCTGGATGGCATCACCGACTTGATGGACGTTAAGTTTGAGTAAACTCCAGGAGTTAGTGATGGACAGGGAGTCCTGGCGTGCTGCAGTCCATGGAGTCGCAAGGAGTCAGACATGACTGAGCAACTGAACTGAACTGAACTTAGATTTTTTATTTTATAAAACATTTTGTCATTGAGGAAAATATTAGATGAACCACTGAGAGGCAGTGTAGTCCCCCAGATTATCCTTTCTTCCCATGAAGAGATAGTTTTAATTTTCCTTTTGAATCCAGAACATACTAATACTACTTTCAAAGATTTAGTGTACATAAGGGATTAGGGATCATTGGCAACCTCTTATTTTTCTTACTGGCTCTTTTTCTATACAACTGAAAATCAAGCTATTTTGGAATCACATCCTGGAAAATTGAAAACTGTCTTTTAAAAAAAAATGTTCCCAGAAAGATCACAAAGTGAATATTGTCATCATTGGAACAAGGATGGATCTAACATTTGTTAAGAATCTTATTCAAACTGAGCAACTATTTTTAGCAAGTAATTTTACTGAAACAAATTCAGTGAAAAGATGCAGAAATAAAGCGTAAATGATCTAATGTCAATATGTTAATCAGATTTATAAAACTAAACTAGACAAACTCACAGTAAAACATTTCAGTTGAACCACTAGAAATTTTTGGTTCCTGCTCCATCTGCAGGTGATACTGTGCTACTCACCACATCATCTCGGGAAGGAAAACTCAGAGGGACACAAGCTTTTAAAATATTTCCCCCTTCTGGCAATGTTTTACAAAAATGACTTCAGAATAAGTAGCTATCAAAAGAAAGCCAAACACACAGAGAAAGTAAAAACCAAAAACAAACAAACATAAATATTACCACAGTTATAGGTTTTCTGTTCAAGGTGGGAAAACAGCAGTTTGCTCACTTGATTTTTATATCTGCCAGGGCCAAAGGTCATCGTGTATCTCCAGTCATCAGTATTTCAAAAGTCAGGGAGACAGCAGCTTAGCAAAAGGGCTCAAGGTTTTACTTACTTAGAAAATGCTCTGAAAGAATGTTTCTGCTTTAAATTTATCCTTTTAAGAGGACGTGAATTCCTTTTTTCTGTTATATCATGTGCTTGATAAAAAGGCAGCAGAGCAAGGATCTGTTTTGCACTCTCAGCCCCTGTTTCTGGTCAAATATCATTCCCACATAAGTGGAACTTTGACCAAAGCTGTTTGTATAGCTATTTCTAATTCAGTATCAATAATGTGATGTTTTGTTTATTTGGCTGTTTTTATTTTATTTTATTGTAATTAATAACCAAAAATGTTCTTATTAATGTGATTACTGTGAACCATATGAAACTAGAGTGTGATATTTAATTTCTCTCTGAAGGGTTTGTAACGAACTGAGGGCCATAAGTTAATCACTTATTACAAGGCTTACCTTCAGAAAACAACCAGTGTATCCCTACTAAGTTCTGCCTGCAATGCTTATAAATGTAGACATATTTCTTTTCTCTAAGATTTCCAAGATTCCTGTCCTGTAAGAAAGTGGCTTTCTTTCTTATCTGATAGTCTGGGAATCTATAAGTCATAGACAGAAACCAAGGAGTATATTGTGGCAACATTTCCATATGAGAAAAATATTCTTTGTTCTTCAATTGACCTATCATGCCTTAGTAAATAAGATTCTTATTGAAACTATGCAAATAATTATATTATAATAAAAAATCACAGAACACACTAAAGGCATTTTGCCTAATATTTAACCATTGTTCTGAGCAGTTCTGCCAACGAGAACCAATAATGTACCTTTGAATTAAACCATCTTCTTAAATCATCTTCTTAAAATTTTTCAAATTATGTTTATTTTGTATATTAAGGGCTTAAATAATAAACCATTTAAAGACTTTTACTATTTGTAATAGGATAGCCTGTTAAGATTGATAGATCAAGAAGAAAAGTAAATATTCTCCTACTTAGTAAAAAAAACCCACACATTAAGTACAACTAAATTTTCTCTTTAGAGTCATTCAGTCTGAAGTAATTGCTTCTTATTTGTCTGATTTGGAGTTTTGAGGAAGTCTATTATCACATAGTTATATGCATATATACCATAATGCTAGAAATCCTTTCTGCTCCTGGGAGCTGTATGCTAAAGGCTGTTCCTTATAGAATCAGTAGTTAAGAGTGTGTGATCAATTCCTTTACTGAAGTCATCATTTTTTTTTTTATGTTTCTTTAGGAGGGGCCTTTAGGCAAGGGTGAATGAAAAGCAAAAATCACTTTTTGATTATAGTACTGAAAGACTATAGCTATTATAATAATGAACAAAATAAGAACAGAGAAGCAACCTATTAAAGATAACTTGATATTTTAACAATTTAGTAAAAGATCACCCTTAGAATAAGTACATGTTAATGAATGCCTTTAGTGTGTTCTGTGACTTTTTATTATATTATTTGCATAGTTTCAATAAAAATATTATTTAGGCATGATAAGTCAATAGAGGAACAAAGAATATTTTTCTCTTATGGAAATGTTGCCACAATATACTCCTTGGTTTCTGTCTATGACTTATAGATTCCCAGACTATCAGATAGGAAAGAAAGCCACTTTCTTACAGAACAGGAATCTTAAATATCTTAAAGAAAAGAAATATATCTACATTTATAAGCATTGAGATCATTGACAAGTCTCCAAGGTCTTTTAATTTATCCTCAAATTGTGTGTTAATAATTTTCATCAGTTGCAAGCTATTTTAAGCCTAGAAACTAACTCTTTATCATCAACTTATTGATATTTGCACACTATGGTTATCTTTGTACATTAATTCGACTTTTCTATTCATCCTAAAAACTACAAATGTACTAAACTATTTATTTTGCATATAATTATTGTAGGAAAAATCAGCTCTTTTAGATTTGTCACCTCTTCTTATATGTTGGGCTTGGCAAACAAGACAGGTTTGACAGTAGTGTTCAGATGATTAAAATTATGGTATGATTTTATAAACATATACAATTATCTTTAGCTTCCCTCCTTTTGTAAAGTAAAAGATAAAGTTACTGACGTACGATTGTTGGTTGATCTATTAGTCTTCTGAGTATAAAAGTCACCTTGATAGTTTTATTACTCTGGTTTTGAGAGTTGAATTTATGCGCATTCAAAAGAAGACAGTATATATTGTGAGGTTTTAAACATAGTGAATAGTTATAGGAAACAATTATAATCTTGATATAGACTGGAAACAGAGCAATGAGTGACAAGATACATGAGAAAATCTAATTTTCAGAAGTGAAATCTTGTCAAAAATATATTCAAAGCGTGGAAAAATTATACATGCAAAATCAATAGGCTTTTGAGTGAGATAGGTTTGTTGATTATAACAAATTTTTGCCATCTAAAATAGAAAAATATACTACTACTTGTCAAGATTGGCCAGTAGATCAAAGATAAAACTTAGTTTGAACTACTTGGTTGTTACCTTCCTTATTATCTGGAAGCTTCCTTTAACCATTTTGTATCTTCATATTTATTTTTAGAAATGTATCAACAACATTTAGTTAAAGGCTAGTTTTTGGATTATCGATTCAGTTCAGTCACTCAGTCTTGTCCAACTCTTTGTGACCCCAAGAACTGTAGCATTCCAGGACTCCCTGTTCACCACCAACTCCCAGAGCTTGCTTAAACACATTTCCATTAAGTAGGTGATGCCATTCAACCATCTCATCCTCTGTTGTCCCCTTCTCCTCCTGCCCTCAATCTTTCCCAGCATCAGGGTCTTTTCCAATAAGTCAGTTTTTCACATCAGGTGGCCAAAATATTGGAGTTTCAGCTTCAGCATCAGTCCTTCCAATGAGTATTCAGGACTGATTTCCTTTAGGATGGACTAATTGGATCACCATGCCATCCAAGGGACTCTCAAGAGTCTTCTCCAACACAGCAGTTCAGAAGCATCAATTCTTCGGTACTCAGCTTTCTTTATAATCCAACTCGCACATTCATACATGACTACTAAAAAATCCATAGCTTTGACTAGACAGAATTTTGCTGGCAAAGTAATGTCTCTGCTTTTTAATATGCTGTCTAGGTTGGTCATAGCATTTCTTCCAAGGAGCAAGTATCTTTTAATTTCATGGCTGCAGTCACCATCTGCAGTGATTTTGGAGCCCAAGAAAATAAAGTCTCTCACTGTGTCCATTGCTTCCCCATCTATTTGCCATGAACTGATGGGACTGGATGCCATGATCTTAGTTTTCTGAATACTGAGTTTTAAGCCAACTTTTCACTCTCCTCTATCACTTTCATCCAGAGGCTCTTTAGTTCTTCTTCACTTTCTGCCATAAGGGTGGTGTCATCTGCATATTTGAGGTTAATGATGTTTCTCCCAGCAATCTTGATTCCAGCTTGTGCTTCATGCAGTCCAGCATTTTGCATGATGTACTCTGCATAGAAGTTAAATAAGCAGGGTGACATATACATCCTTGACCTACTCCTTTCCCAATTTAGAACCAGTCTGTTTTTCCATGCCCAGTTCTAACTGTTGCTTCTTGACCTGCACACAGATTTATCAGAAGACAGGTGAGGTGGACTGGTATTCCCATCTCTTTCAGAATTTTCCACAGTTTGTTCTGATCCACACAGTCAAGACTTTGGCATAGTTAATAAAGCAGAAGTAGATTCTTTTCTGGAACCCTCTTGCTTTTTCAATGATCCAACAGATGCTGGCAATTTCATCTCTGGTTCCTCTGCCTTTTCTATATCCAGCTTAAACATCTGTAAATTCAAGGTTCAGGTACTGTTTTGAACCCTGGCATGGAGAATTTTGAGCATTAATTTGCTAGTGTGTGAAATGAGTGCAATTGTGTAGTTATTTGATCATTTTTGTCATTGCCTTTCTTTGGGATTGGAATGAAAACTGACTTTTTCCAGGCCACTTCTGACCCGCATCTCCCCTGGAGACTCCTGGACACACATGAGCAAATTTGAGTCAGTCTCTTGTGGGGTCATTGCTCCTTTTTCCTGGGTCCTGGGGCACATATGGTTTTATTTGTGCCCTGAAAGAGTCTGTTTCCCCAGTCCTGTGGAAGTTCTTGTGGTTCTATGGTGGGGTTAATGGTGACCTCCTCCAAGAAGGCTTATGCCATACCCAGGTATACTGCATCCAGAGCCCCTGCAGCAGTCCACTGGTGATCCGTACATCCACTGGAGACACTCAAACACAGTTCTGGTTCAGTCCCTGTGGGGTTTCTGGGTTCTTGTGCACACGAGTTTTGTTTTAGCCCTCCAAGTGTCTCTGGTGGGTATGGGGTTTGATTCTAAACGCAATTTCTCCCCTTGTACCATCTTGCTAGGGCTTCTCCTTTGCCCTTGGATGTGGAGTATCTTTATGGTGGAATCCAACATTTTCCTTTCAATGGTTGTTCAGCAGCAAATTGTAATTTTGGAGTTCTCACAGGAGAAGATGAACACACAGGATGTAAATTGCTTCCCCCCGCCCCACTCTGTGGGATGTAGTTCAGTTCAGTCGCTCAGTCGAGTCCGACTCTTTGCGACCCCATGAATCACAGCACGCCAGGCCTCCCTGTCCATCACCAACTCCCGGAGTTCACCCAAACCCATGTCCAACCAGTCAGTGATGCCATCCAGCCATCTCATCCTCGGTCGTCCCCTTCTCCTCCTGCCCCCAGTCCCTCCCAGCATCAGGGTCTTTTCCAATGAGTCAATTCTTCGCATGAGGTGGCCAAAGTACTGGAGTTTTAGCTTTAGCATCATTCTTTCCAGAGAAATCCCAGGGCTGATCTCCTTCAGAACAGACTGGTTGGATCTCCTTGCAGTCCAAGGGACTTTTAAGAGTCTTCTCCAACACCACAGTTCAAAGCATTAATTCTTCAGTGCTCAGCCTTCTTCACAGTCCAGCTCTCACATCCATACATGACCACAGGATACATGACCACAGGAAAAACCATAGCCTTGACTAGACGGACCTTAGTCGGCAAAGAAATGTCTCTGCTTTTAAATATGCTATCTAGGTTGATCATAACTTTTCTTCCAAGGAGTAAGCGTCTTTTAATTTCATGGCTGCAGTCACCATCTGCAGTGATTTTGGAGCCCAGAAAATAAAGTCTGCCACTGTTTCCCTATCTATTTCCCATGAAGTGATGGGACCAGAGACCATGATCTTAGTTTTCTGAATGTTGAGCTTTAAGCCAACACTTTCACTCTCCTCTTTCACTTTCATCAAGAGGCTTTTGAGTTCCTCTTCACTTTCTGCCATAAGGGTGGTGTCATCTGCATATCTGAGGTTATTGATATTTCTCCCGGCAATCTTGATTCCAGCTTGTGTTTCTTCCAGTCCAGCATTTCTCATGATGTACTCTGCATAGAAGTTAAATAAGCAGGGTGACAATATACAGCCTTGATGTACTCCTTTTCCTATTTGGAACCAGTCTGTTGTTCCATGTCCAGTTTTTTGTTTTTGTTTTTGTTTGTTTGTTTGTTTGTTTGTTTATTTTTATTTTATTTTTTTAGTTTTTATTTTTAAATTTTAAAATCTTTAATTCTTACATGCATTCCCAAACATGAACCCCCTCCCACCTCCCTCCCCATAACATCTCTCCATGTCCAGTTCTAACTGTTGCTTCCTGACCTGAATACAGAGAACAATGCGTCAACATTCCTTCTCACCTGGAACACAGAAAATAAAGGACTTGAAAGGAGAAATACAATCAGTTTCTTGTCCAACAGATATCACACATATAAGCTACTGTATAAAATGTACCTTCTCTTTTCAAAATAAAGACAGCGGGCTTCTGTTTCTATTAATTCGGCAGATGAAGAAACTATGAACTCAGAGATAACTGTGACCTAAGCCAAATTTCTTAATTATTCATCCTGTTTTTAAATGGTGAATACAGAGTTTCCATATAACTCTCTATTTACATCCTGCTGTTTAACAAGCTAACAGTTAAGGAAAATGATCTGCTTTAAATATGCTGAGGGAAAGATCAAGAACACTCATTTGATACAAGCCTTATGCACCAAAAATCATATAAGGTTGACCTTTGAAATCACAGCAAGTGAAATACACTGAAATAATCAAATATATTTAAGAAGGGTTAAAAAGAACTTTGGAAATGGAAGTTTCAAAATTGCTATTTACAGACTCTGTACTTTGTTAGCTAGCCATAATTTATCTTTAAAATATCCCATAGTACTGTTATGTTTAAAGAGGGGGGAAAGAAAAGGGGATATAATAATTAACGTGATACAGTTGGACATGACCTATATATTTTGATTTCTATCCATCCCACAACACCACAAGTATATATTTTACTATAAAAATATGCCTGGTAGCTTCAACAAATCATTCAAAGTAGCCTAGGTTTTGTCAAAAATTAAAGTATACACATCACCAGTTAATGGTAATTTTTAGGATCTTCACATTCCTTGGGTGAAAAATGAAAGAGTAGGAGCTTAACCATAGATGTTTTTGCAAGGGTGATTTTTCTATAGAAGAGCCCACTTACTGTGACTTGCTTTAATAAGGAATCTTTAAATGGTGATGCCCCCCCCAAAAAAAATACTGAACATTTTTAATGGAAAAAAAATGGTTTTCTTTCTCATTTGTTATTAATTACCAGATTAGAACTTGTGCAAATAAAAACAAATTGCTTCATTTCATGAATCATTTTCTAAATAAACATACAACTCCAAAAACAAAAAACAAAAAACCAGAATTCAAATTAAATATCTCATGTATCTGAGGCAGGGCTGGGCCAAAGTATATTTCTTCCATCAAAAGAAGTACCAGAAAAAATTCTGAGTGACATCAAGAAGATGGTAGGATAGGAAGTTCGAGCTCTAACATAGTAACACCAATTCTATAACTGTCCACAGAAGAAAATACCTTCATGAGATTTCTGGACTCCAGGTGAGAGGTAACAGTACTGAGTGGAGCACTGAAACAACAACAAAAGCAAAGATTGGAAAGTAGGAAAGAGTAAGAGTAGCTTCACTTCACCTGTATCATCTAACAGAGTGCAAGGCCAAGAGAGATCCCTTTGGCCCACAAATCTCCCATGGTGGGAGGGAGAGTGAAATGAGCAAGGGACTTTGCTGCAGACCCTTGAACACTGGTGAACCTCATCAGCTAGCCCACACAGAATCTTTTACACTGACTGGTAAAGGACTTTCCCTGCAAAAAATGGAAGAAGTGCTGCTTCTTCAAATGCATCAGTTCAGTTCAGTTCAGTTCAGTCACTCAGTCATGTCCGACTCTTTGCGACCCCATGAATCGCAGCACGCCAGGCCTCCCTATCCATCACCAACTCCCGAGTTCACTCAGATTCACGTCCATCGAGTCAGTGATGCCATCCAGCCATCTCATCCTCTGTCATCCCCCTCTCTTCCTGCCCCCAATCCCTCCCAGCATCAAAGTCTTTTCCAATGAGTCAACTCTTCGCATGAGGTGGCCAAAGTACTGGAGTTTCAGCTTTAGCATCATTCCTTCCAAATGCATAGACACCAACAAAAGCAACAAGGGAAACAAAGAAGCAGGGAAACTTGACACAACCAAAGGAACTAAACCAGAACGCTAGTAACTGTCCTAAAGAAACAGAGATGTTTCTACCTAACAAAGAATTAAAAATAATTGTCTTAAAGAAGTTTGGTGAGCTATAAGTGAACATAAATAACCAAATGACATCAGGAAAACAATACATGAGAAGAACTTTACATAAAAAAGCAAAAAGCATGTTCCTTATAGATGAGAATCATCTGTGCTGCTCAAAAACTTTTTACATTCCATTATTTTACATATAAATTAGTGTACACGTATAAAGTGATGTTTTCAAAGACTATATATAGCTATTTTTAAGACACTCCTAAATCAGAGGCCCTCTACAGGAAATATATTTAGACACTTTTGAATAAAATAATTAAATATTAAGTGGTAAAATAAACACAGAACTTTTGGATTCCAACCAATATTAATTATATTATTTTAAATTCTAATTTAAGTGAAAATAGTTTTGCTACTGTACAGATGGGTGCAGGAGCCAACATGAAGGAGTTCCCACTGACCGTATATGGAACAATTCAAATTTTAATATAGAGAAGAAATGCAATGGATTAAATTTTATAAAACAATGTTTAAATATGTAAATTTATAATAATATTTTAAAAGTAAACCAATAACCTAGGTATCTTCTAAAAATAACAATGAAAACAGTTTGTCATATTGAAAATTGTATGTAAGGAAAAGGATCAAGAATTTATCCTGGGCTTCCCTAGTGTCTCCAGTGGTAAAAATCCACCTGCCAATGCAGAAGACCCAGGTTCAATCTGTGATCTGGTAATACGCCACATGCCTCAGAGGAACCAAACCCATGCACCACAACTATTAAGCCTGTGCTCTAAAGCCCAGGAGCTGCAACTACTGAACGCACATGCCACAACTACTAAATCCCACACACACTAGGGCCCATGCTCTGCAACAAGAGAAGCCACTGCAATGAGAAGCTTGTGCACGGCAACTAGAGAGTAGCTCCTGCTCACCACAACTAGAGAAAAAGCCGGTGAAGCAATGAAGATCCAGTGCAGTAAAAATTAAATTAAATTAAATTAAGAATTTATCTTGACTTTCCCGTATAAAGTACTAACAGTCAACCTAGGAGAAGGTAAGAGGAAAATGTTTTTTATTAAAATCATTACAGCTAATGAATGAAAAAGAAGTAATACAATTATAATATCACCTCTTTTCAAACCCAACTAAGGTTAACAGTTTTAAATACTAAGCATCAGTGGTTACTAACAACAAAAAAGAGCAAAAACCAACAGCATATGTTTTCTGATGGGAGAACACAGTCTCACCTACAGAATGGCCAAAGAGATGGATCCTGAGTCTTATCAGTACTTTTAAACCAGCTCCCAATTTGCATAAAAATACTAAAAATAGAGTATCATTTTGAACTATACCATAAGTGGGTAAGATGAATATATAAAACTCAATTGTATTTCTATACACTAGCAGTGAACAATTTAAAATTAAGAAAACAGTTCTGTGTACAACAATATGAAAAAGAATGAAATACTTAGGAATGAGTTACCAAAAGAAGTCCAAAACATGTTCTCTAAAAACTAAAAAACATTATTTAAAGAAATTAAAGAATACCCAAATAAATATAAAGATATGCTCTGTTCATACATCTTTTCTCCCTCACAGCTTAGTCAATAAAGTGCAAAATCTGTTCCTTATCTTTGAGTATATACTCTATCATAAGAGATTAAATAGAAAATAACAAAGAGTTCATTCCTCATTACAGCCTCCACAAATAAAAATGAAAGTTCTAAGATCAATAGATTTATAAGCAGATAAAAATTTTAATGAGGTAAAACATATTGCCTATTTTTGAGGAAGACCTAAGAATCCCCATTGCTAATATGAATGCAAACTAGTACAATATTTTTGGTGAAAATGATTGCATCAAGAGACTGACAAATATTTTTATTCTTGGATTAAATAATTTACATGCTCTTCTTGGTCTTATTAAATACAGAGAAGGCTTTAAATACAAAGAAGAATATTGTGTGTTGTTGCAGTCCTTTAATGGACCGGAACCTGGTGGTCCGGAGTCGACGATAAAGTGAAAGAGCAAGAAGCTAATATTCCCTGCGTTATGCAGAGAACCAATAAACACTCATTCCTGTTACTAAGAACTGATACGGAACAGAGGATTTATGAGAAATAGACAACAGCACACAGGAATCCTCCTGTTAAACATTCCCTGACAGTGTGTAATTTTCATCATAGCCATATTTATAAGATAGGAGAATTGGAAACAGTTCAATAACAGGGGGATGCAAAAGCAAACATAGTACTATATAACCAATAAAAATATTTCAAAGTTTAACAATGTGAAATGTATTTATGTTAAATATTAACTAAAAACAATCAGAATGAAAATATCTTTATAGAATCTCAATGGTATAAATATGCGTGGGAAAAAAAAACAGGAAAATGTTAAATTATTATTACCTTTGCATGATTGTAAGAAATCCATGTGATCATTTTTCTTCTTTCCAACATAAACACTTTTATATAATGACAATATATACTAACTATAAAGAAACACATGTAACAGGATTTCCATGACCAGGAATCAAACCCTCACCCCATGCACTGGAAGTGTGTAATATTAACCACTGGACTGCCAGGGAGGTCCCATATAGCATTTTAAAGAAAACAAATGACATGAAAAATAACCTGCTAAATCAAAAAATCAGCGTAGTATTTTTTAAAATAGAATTTGCTTGACTAGTTATTGGCTGACTTGTTGCTTATATAACTATACAGGTATTTTTTTTTCTCCAAGTTAATTTCCTTAACTTTATTCAAAGTGATCTTTTGTTTACAGCTCTGAGAACTTAGGGAAACAAACTTTCTTTACAAAACAAGACTATTAAAGGAATATGCCTAATTCTTAGGCATAACTCTAGAAATGATTACTAAAATTCAAAATGTGTTTTAGGCAGCATTCCATTTTTAAGTAATCATATACAACTTAAAAAAAATCAAATTCAAACATTACTGATTCGTTTACACTTACATCATCAAATAACTGAATTCACTTTTGGCAAGATTTAGTGATTTAGAAGCATTTAAATGATTTTTCCAGTAGTCATGTATGGATGTGTGAGTTGGACTGTGAAGAAAGCTGAGCGCCAAAGAATTGATGCTTTTGAACTGTGGTGTTGGAGAAGACTTTTGAGAGTCCCTTGGACTGCAAGGAGATCCAACCAGTCCATTCTAAAGGAGACCAGTCCTGGGTGTTCTTTGGAAGGAATGGCGCTGTGCTGAAACTCCAGTACTTTGGCCACCTCATGCGAAGAGTTGACTTATTGGAAAAGACCCTGATGCTGGGAAGGATTGGGGGCAGGAGGAGAAGGGGACGACTGAGGATGAGATGGCTGGATGGCATCACTGACTCGACGGATGTGAGTTTGAGTGAACTCCGGGAGTTGGTGATGGACAGGGAGCCCTAGGGTGCTGCAATTCATGGGGTCACAAAGAGTCGGATATGACTGAGTGACTGAACTGACTGAACTGACTGAACTGACTGACTGAAGTCTATTTCATGAGCTTATATTTTCCTCTTAGTATTGTATTATCTCAAACTACCAGCCTACCTTCTATCTCATAGTTACAAAGTATTTGATTTGTGGCTGAGCAATTCGCTCTCAAAACATAATTTTCATTGTTCAGTTTTAATTTGTCTCAATGAAAAGAAAAGGCAAAGATCAAAGTGTATAAAGAGTAGAAATGGTATACTGATATACTGGTTGATTTATATTATAAAAGATAAATATACAATAACTGCATTTTGATTAAAGTCTCTCAGAGCTTAAGAGAGGCACAACCTTTTCCTTTTAGTTGAGACTACTAATATTTGGGGATTTCCCTGGTGGCTCAGAAGTAAAGAGTCTGCCAGCAATGCAGGAGACCTGGGCTCAATTTCAGGGTTGGGAAGATCCCCTGGAGAAGGAAAAAGCAATGCACTCAAGTATTCTTGACTGTAGAAGCCCATGGATTTAGGAGCTTAGCAGGCTACAGTCCATGGGGTCGCAGAGTCAGACACATGACCAAACTTAACACTTTGACTTTTCACTATTATTTTGATAAATTAAGATATGCCCAAACATGTCTATTAAAAACTCGATTTTCTTTAAAATGTTTACATTTAACACAAAATTATAACATAATTGTATTATTCTCAAGATAACTAGGAGCTTAATGAAAACATTAATTTGACATATGGGAAACATAATACGGTTCACAATGGACACAAACATAATGAAGGCATCTTCTTTTACACTGTCAGAATATCTATGGAACTACGTGTAAAACTTAATTACATGTAGACCTTTAACCCAGGATTTCTGATTCTAAGGCAGTTGCACTTTTCACTGATGATGCAGAAGGCTTTCAGGAAGTAAAGCTCTTTGACCAACACTGACATTGTAGATGACACAGACTCTTCATCAACTAGTCTAATAGCTGGAAGGGCAACAGGTAGTATAGGTCCAAGACTTCCAAGAAGACAAAAATCAAAGACACAACAAAATAATGTGATAAGGAAGTAATTGAAGTAGACTAAAATAGGGGTGCTGGCACTTTCCAAGACCAGTGGAACTGCAGGAAATGCCAAAGGATGATCTTACACATGAAGGCCTGGTCAGGATTCCATAAATTTATTTAGATAAAAGAAAATGCACTGGTCATAGCAAACACCCTCTTCCAACAACACAAGAGAAGACTACACATGGACATCACCAGATAGTCAACACCGAAATCAGATTGATTATATTCTATGCAGCCAAAGATGGAGAAGCTCTATACAGTCAACAAAAACAAGACCAGGAGCTGACTGTGGCTCAGATCATGAACTCCTTATTGCCAAATTCAGACTCAAATTGAATAAAGTAGGGAAAACCGCTAGACCATTCAGGTATGACCTAAATCGAATCCCTCATGATTATACAGTGGAAGTGAGAAATAGATTCAAGGGCCTAGATCTGATAGATAGAGTGCCTGATGAACTATGGAATGAGGTTCATGACACTGTACAGGAGACAGGGATCAAGACCATCGCTATGGAAAAGAAATGAAAAAAGCAAAATGGCTGTCTGGGGAGGCCTTACAAATATCTGTGAAAAGAAGAGAGGCAAAAAGCCAAGGAGAAAAGGAAAGATATAAGCATCTGAATGCAGAGTGCCAAAGAAGAGCAAGAAGAGATAAGAAAGCCTTCTTCAGCAATCAATGCAAAGAAATAGAGGAATAGAACAGAATGGGAAAGACCAGAGATCTCTTCAAGAAAATTAGAGATACCAAGGGAACATTTCATGCAAGGATGGGCTCGATAAAGGACAGAAATGGTATGGACCTAACAGAAGCAGAAGATATTAAGAAGAGGTGGCAAGAATACACGGAAGACCTGTACAAAAAAAAATCTTCACAACCCAGATAATCATAATGATGTGATCACTAATCTAGAGCCAGACATCTTGGAAAGTGAAGTTAAGTGGGCCTTAGAAAGCATCACTATGAACAAAGCTAGTGGAGGTGATGGAATTCCAGTTGAACTGTTTCAAATCCTGAAAGATGATGCTGTGAAAGTGCTGCACTCAATATGCCAGCACATTTGGAAAACTCAGCAGTGGCCACAGGACTGGAAAAGGTCAGTTTTCATTCCAATTCCAAAGAACGGCAATGCCAAAGAATGCTCAAACTACCCCACAATTGCACTCATCTCACATGCTAGTAAAGTAATGCTCAAAATTCTCCAAGCCAGGCTTCAGCAATATGTGAACCGTGAACTCCCTGATGTTCAAGCTGGTTTTAGAAAAGGCAGAGAAACCAGAGATCAAATTGCCAAGATCCGCTGGATCATGGAAAAAGCAAGAGAGTTCCAGAAAAACATCTATTTCTGCTTTATTGACTATGCCAAAGCCTTTGACTGTGGCGATCACAATAAATTGTGGAAAATTCTGAAAGAGATGGGAATACCAGACCACCTGACCTGCCTCTTGAGAAATCTGTATGCAGGTCAGGAAGCAACAGTTAGAACTGGACATGGAACAACAGACTGGTTCCAAACAGGAAAAGGAGTACATCAAGGCTGTATATTGTCACCCTGCTTATTTAACTTCTATGCAGAGTACATCATGAGAAACGCTGGACTGGAAGAAACACAACCTGGAATCAAGATTGCCAGGAGAAATCTCAATAACCTCAGATATGCAGATGATACCACCCTTATGGCAGAAAGTGAAGAGGAGCTAAAAGCCTCTTGATGAAAGTGAAAGAGGAGAGTGAAAAAGTTGGCTTAAAGCTCAACATTCAGAAAACGAAGATCATGGCATCCGGTCCTATCACTTCACGGGAAATAGATGGGGAAACAGTGGAAACAGTGTCAGACTTTATTTGGGGGGGCTCCAAAATCACTGTAGATGGTGATTGCAGCCATGAAATTAAAAGACGCTTACTCCTTGGAAGAAAAGTTGTAACCAACCTAGATAGTATATTCAAAAGCAGAGACATTACTTTGCCAACTAAGGTCCGTCTAGTCAAGGCTATGGTTTTTCCTGTGGTCCTGTATGGATGTGAGAGTTGGACTGTGAAGAAGGCTGAGCACCAAAAAATTGATTCTTTTGAACTGTGGTTTTGGAGAAGACTCTTGAGAGTCCCTTGGACTACAAGGAGATCCAACCAGTCCATTCTGAAGGAGATCAACCCTGGGATTTCTAAGGAAGGAATGATGCTAAAGCTGAAACTCCAGTACTTTGGCCACCTCATGGGAAGAGTTGACTCATTTGAAAAGACTCTGATGCTGGGAGGAATTGGGGGCAGCAGGAGAAGGTGATGACCGAGGATGAGATGGCTGGATGGCATCATGGACTCGATGGACATGAGTCTGAGTGAACTCCGGGAGATAGTGATGTACAGGGAGGCCTGGTGTGCTGTGATTCATGGGGTCACAAAGAGTTGGACACGACTGAGCAACTGAACTGAACTGAAATGATTTAGATGAAAGAATAAAGCATCAAAAGATATAGTAGAATTTTGTGGACTTCTTATATCTCAGCTCAGATGTTACCCCTGCAAGAAGATCTTCTTCACAGAAAACACTAGAGAGGTACAATGCATCATTTAAAACCAAAAAAAAAAAAAACAATATAAGTGATAATTTCAGCTCCTTGAGAGAAACCTGAAGTGTACAACATCAATACTTTGCTATGGATAGTGTACTTTTCAGATCAGGATGGACATCACCAGTGAGTTTATAGAATTCCAAAATATAGGTCACCCCAGACCTACTGAATCATATTTGCATTTTAACAAGATCATCAATTAATTCATAATTCCACTTGCCAGAAGCAGAAATTGTACTAGACAGGTACTCTTTCATCTTGTTTAATGGGTAGATGAATGGAATCATATAGATAAAAAGAATATGATCCTTTTATCTAAAATATTAAGGATTATTTTAGATCAGAACTTCAGAGCAAGGTGATCAATATTTTATTTGCTTCTTTAACCTACAGCTTGAAATAGTCTAATTGAACATTTTCATAGGAAATAATTACTTGAGTTACTAAAGCTCAAATAATATAGATATAAAACTATAAAAAAGTTATATTTATTGAAATTCTGGAGTAAGCATAACATATGCTAAATATCATAGAAAATATTTAAAAAGAAGTTTGACACCTCAAAAATATGATCAGAAGTTTACAGATACCTAGAAAAAAAAACCATTCTTTATAAATACAGACACAAATAAGAATAAATATACTCGAATATTTGAGGATAATAAAACCACCTTGGATCAGAAATGGAAATATATTGGGGGGATAGTGGGAGAAATAAACCAAGAGTTGCTTGAACTCAGGAAAGCAATGGGAAAAAAAAGACAAAATTATCTCAGAAATGTAAACTATAAGATGCTTAAGGCAGAATCATGTCAAATAGGAAAGTAACAAAGGGCACTTGTAAAAGGCAGGAAAATGACCAAGAGGCTGAAAATAACATAAAGTAAAAACTGCAGAAATGGAAGACAGGCAAATTAGGAATAATATTCATATCACCAGAGTCACTGGAAAAGAAAAAAAAAGAGGCAATGGAACAGAAATATGTAAAATAAAGCCTAAGAAAAGTTTCAGAAATTTTAAAAAGATCACCTAAGTCTACACATTGGAAAGGTTTACTGGGTAACTAGCAAAATGATGAAATCATTTTCTTAGTAAAATTAATAGATTTCAAAGATAAATTCAAAATCTTCAAGATCTCCAAGCAGATAATTCAGATAGTTTACCAAACCAATATTATTAATTTACAGTCTTCAAAACCAAATACAACTATGAATCAATCTTTATAAAGATATTCAGCAAAAGAAAATGTAAAAACATAAAGAATTTTATATCCAAACAAGTCATCCATCCTTTAAATATCAAGCATAGTAAATTCATTTCTAACATATAAGAACATATGAGATTCTTCATTCAGCAGCCCTTCTTGGGGAATTAATTATCAAATGAGTTTCAATCAAGTATGATTGGGAAACCTTAAAACAAAAGGATCAATAATAAGTGTATTAAAATACATAAATGTACATGTAAGACTAAAACAATATGGGATAAGAGTGGAAGACTAAGATACAAATGTTACATGCTATGACATAGTAGAAGTTAAAAGGCTCAATTCTGTATAGGCAATAAGGTAGCATTCAAAAATGTTGAAAACATAGTATCAACTGGATATTAAAAGATTGGATAAGAAAACATGGAACTAAATATATTTTTATAGAAATAAATACAAAGGAAATCACAAGGTTTGTAAAAATGCAAACCCTCCTAAATACAAACAATAAGTGAACAAAGAACATAAAGAATATACATCTCATAGATGAAGACACATAGCAAATCCACAAAATACTGATAATTACAAAACATTTTGTGACAATTGAAACCAAACATATTAGTCATATCAATAAATGTGAAAGAATTTAACTCACTTATTTAATAAAAAACAAATTTTAAATTTGGCTCAAAAACCAAGACCCAAATATATGCTATAAACAAGAAACAACCCTAAGTCAAAGTAACTCAGAAAGGCTAAAAATTAAATGGACTTGGACTTACAGGAAAAGAGAATAGACACACTTTTCCCTAAGGACAACTAAAGTACTCAACTAAGTAAAAGTAAAAGTCCTGAACATCGTACATAAGAGAAACATAAAAAGACTCTGATAGTTGGAAAGAAGGCAGACGGGCTAGAGAGCTCCATACCTAAGGAACAAATCTTAAGTTTCTTCAGTTCAGTTTGGTTCAGTCACTCAGTTGTGTACGACTCGTTGTGACCCCATGAATCACAGCACTCCAGGCCTCCCTGTCCATCACCAACTCTCGGAGTTCACCGAAACTCATGTGCATCGAGTCAGTGATGCCATCCAGCCATCTCATCCTCTGCCGTCCCCTTCTCCTCCTGCTCCCAATCTCTCCCAGCATGAGGCTCTTTTCCAATGAGTCAACTCTTCACATGAGGTGGCCGAAGTACTGGAGTTTCAGCTTTAGCATCATTCCTTCCAAAGAAATCCCAGGACTGGATTCCTTTAGGATGGACTGGCTGGATCTCCTTGCAGTCCAAGGGACTCTCAAGAGTCTTCTCTAACACCACACTTCAAAAGCACCAATTTTTTGGTGCTCAGCTTTCTTCACAGTCCAACTCTCAAATCCGTACATGACCACAGGAAAAACCATAGCCTTGACTAGATGGACCTTTGTTGGCAAAGTTATGTCTCTGCTTTTGAATATGCTATCTAGGTTGATCATAACTTTCCTTCCAAGGAGCAAGTGTCTTTTAATTTCATGGCTGCAATCACCATCTGCAGTGATTTTGGAGCCCAGAAAAATAAAGTCTGACACTGTTTCCACTGTTTCCCCATCTATTTCCCATGAAGTGATGGGATCGGATGCCATGATCTTCGTTTTCTGGATGTTAAGCTTTAAGCCAACTTTTTCACTCTTCTCTTTCACTTTCATCAAGAGGCTTTTAGTTCCTCTTCACTTTCTGCCATAAGGGTGGTGTCATCTGCATATCTGAGGTTATTGATATTTCTCCCGGCAATCTTGATTCCAGCTTGGGCTTCTTCCAGCCCAGCGTTTCTCAGGTTTTCTTTTTGGGCTCATGAGCTCTAAACTTGGAGTTGAAAAAAGCGGCTCCCTGGAAAAACCAAGGAACACAGACAAAAACCTCCTCTAACAAAGGATTAAGAAAGGGGCAGCTTAATTAGTGCAACATAAATATATAGATAATAACCACTCTACTCCAGTCAAAAAACAGAAAAAACCGTGGCTCACCCCGACACATGCCCTAAACGGCCAAGCAGCCTAGACTTCCACCATCATGCTTGCTTTCCACATGGCAAAGTCTATAAAAGAAGAGCAATTAGCCTGTCATAAATACAGGCAACAAGAGACAGGGGTTCAATCCCTGAGTCAGAAAGATCCCCTGAAGAAGGCAATGGCAACCTACTCCAGTATTCTTGCCTGGAAAATACCATGAACAGAGAAGCCTGGTGGCCTCCGTAGCAAAGAGTAGCATGGGTAGCAAAGAGTCCGATGCAACTGAGAGCGTGCACACGAACACACACACACACACACACACACACACGTACACACACTATAATTCACTCTTTTTTTGGTCAATACAGTTTGCTATTGGGCCTCCAACGTTCTAGACTTCCATCTACATGTACCTCTGCCCACCTCATGAAACTGGCCTTCAAGTTAGATTTGTGAGATGTGACATCCACTCTTCAGACTGACCTTGATGCCCCCCACAGTCCAAAATTACACACAAAACTATAAAGTCTCTAAATGGATTTAGCTTCTTATTTCCCAATTGTTTTTAAAGTTGTTGAAACAATACCATTTTCAATAGAATACTTGTTGAAAGAGAAAAAGCATGGAAAAGTAATAAAAGCTAATATTCAACACATGTTAAAAACCACTACCACTAAATATTTGAGAGTTATTTGCTTATGTAAGGGGAAACTTCACCCAAGCTACCACAAATGATTTTCAAATGATATTGCATAATATATATGTATATATATATATATATATATATATTTTTTTTACTTTACAGTATTGTATTGGTTTTGCCATACATCAACATGAATCTGTCGTGGGTGTACATGTGTTCCCCATCTTGAACCCCCTCCCACCTTCCTCCCCATATCATCCCTCTGGGTCATCCCAGTGTACCAGCCCCAAGCATCCTGTATCCTGCATTGAACCTGGACTGGCGATGATATTATACATGTTTCAATGCCATTCTCCCAAATCATCCCACCCTCTCCCTCTCCCAGAGTCCAAAATACTGTTCTATACATCTGTGTCTCTTTTGCTGTCTTGCATACAGGGTCATCATTACTGTCTTTCTAAATTCCATATATATGTGTTAGTATACTGTAATGGTATTTTTCTTTCTGGCTTACTTAACTCTGTATAATAGGCTCCAGTTTCATCCACTTCATTAGAACGGATTCAAATGTATTCTTTTTAATGGCTGAGTAATACTCATTGTGTATATGTACCACAGCTTTCTTATCCATTCATCTACTGATGGACATCTAGGTTGCTTCCATGTCCTGGCTATTATAAACAGTGCTGCAATAAACATTGAGGTACATGTGTCTCTTTCAATTCTGGTTTCCTCAGTGCATATGCCCAGCAGTAGGATTGCTGGTATATATTACCAAAAATCAGGAATTAGAATAAAATGCTTATTTTCTGATCACAAGAGATTCTCAAATAGATCCAGACACAGTGTAATGTCTTCTCAAAAAAGATTGTATTAGAAAATACTTTTCAGTTCAGTTCAGTTCAGTCGCTCAGTTGTGTCCAACTCTTTGCGACCCCATGAATCGCAGCACGCCAGGCCTACTTGTCCATCACCAACTCCCAGAGTTCACTCAGATTCATGTCTATTGAGTCATTGATACCATCCAGCCATCTCATCCTCTGTTGTCCCCTTCTTCTCCTGCCCCCAATCCCTCCCAGCATCAGAGTCTTTTCCAATGAGTCAACTCTTCGCATGAGGTAGCCAAAGTACTGGAGTTTCAGCTTTAGCATCATTCCTTCCAAAGGAATCCCAGGGTTGATCTCCTTCAGAATGGACTGGTTGGATCTCCTTGCAGTCCAAGGAACTCTCAAGAGTCTTCTTCAACACCACAGTTCAAAAGCATCAATTCTTCCGTGCTTAGCCTTCTTCACAGTCCAACTCTCACATCCATACATGACTACTGGAAAACAATAGCCTTGACTAGATGGACCTTAATCAGCAAAGTAATGTCTCTGCTTTTGAATATGCTGTCTAGGTTGGTCATAACTTTTCTTCCAAGGAGTAAGCGTCTTTTAATTTCATGGCTGCAGTCACCATCTGCAGTGATTTTGGAGCCCCCCCAAAATAAAGTGTGACACTGTTTCCACCGTTTCTCCATCTATTTCCCATGGAGTGATGGGACCAGATGAAAATACTTTTAAAGTTCTAAAAAAAAATCGTTATGTTTTACATCAAAGATTTCTTGAATTTGAAAAGATCTATTACCTTCAAAAGGAGCCATGGACTGGACTTCATGAATCTTCTAAAATTTGTAAACCAATTGATAATGTCAACAGAGAAAAAGGCAACCCACAGCATGGGAGAAAATATTTGCAAATTATATATCCAATAAAAGATTAATATGCAGAATACACAGAAAATTCCTATAATTCAAAATTTAACAAAATAACTTTATTCAAAAATAGGCAATGAATTTCAAGATACCATCTCATACCCATTAGAATGGCTACTAAAAAACATTGGAACACTTTATACTATTGGTGGGAATTAAAAGCATGGTCTCAAAGAAATATGTATAACAATATTCATAGCAGCATTATTAACCATATGTATAACAATATTCATGGATACACAAATGGTTAAGCAAAATGTACATATGCATGCAATGGACTGTCATTTGACCCTCAAAAGGAAGGAACTTCTGACATACATCACAACATGGGTGAAACTTAGGGACATTATACTAAGTAAAATAAGTCAGCCACACACAAACACACACATACACACAAAAACATACTCTATGATTCCACTTATAAAAGATATTAATACTTAGAGTACTCAAAATCATAGAGACATGAAGTATAAAGTATCTATGGGACATCCAGAAAGCAATTAGATGTCAGATTGTCAGTGAAGTGGACTGGGATAGAAATGAACTTTAAACTCAGTGAAAATGTTAGTCACTCAGTCATGACTGCCTTTGTGACCCCACGGACTGTAACTTGCCACACTCTTCTGTCCATGGAATTCTCCAGGCAACAATACTGGAGTATTTCTCACCCAATTTATTCTTATACTTATTTTCTCTATCTTGATGTCAGAGATAGTATGTTATCCAATTTATCTTCCAAGACCACAACTCTTCTTTCCCTTCCCCAAACCTGATTCTCCCATTTAATTTTACACCAGTAACTTCTCTTCTGGAGAAGGCAATGGCACCCCACTCCAGTACTCTTGCCTGGAGAATCCCATGGATGCAGGAGCCTGGTGGGCTGCAGTCCATGGGGTCGACTTTTAGCAGCAGTTCATTCTCTCACTCAGCCTAAATTATCTCTCCTGGGTTCCTGCAATGCTTCCTCGGCGTGGCGGGCGGGGGGTGGGGGGGGGTGTGCTGGGGGGGTGCGGAGCTTCTTGTCTCATTTCTCCTGCCCCCTCCTAATCTGTTCTCTAAACTGCTTTCAGCATTATCTTTAAAAAACATTTTTCTGTTGTTTCTCACCTAGTTGGTGTCATCAGTGATTCTTTATCACTATCAGGATAAAAATGTATTTCTTAGCATGATACTGTTTCCTTTTCTGGACTTAACTGTTGCTACCTGCCCCCTTAAGGAACGTTTCAAATTATCCTTGTTTCTCCTAACATGAAGTGTGGTAAAAACAAGCACTAAATATTTTTCAAGTGAAAGAATGAAGAAGGCATATTTCCCTTAACAAACAGTATTTTTTATGCTCCTTAGTCTTCTGCACAAGTCTAGAAAATCTTTACACTCCAGACCACACTGCTGCTCTCCACTGTCTTTATCTAATGCTCACTTATTTGTGCTTCCGTATTCAGTTCAAGTATCACTTCCTTCGATATATCTTCACTCACCCCTACCTAATAATAATAAAATAAATGAATTTCTCCTCTTCATGACCTTATCACTGTGATGCTATTCCAAATATCGACAAGCAATTATACTTACTCTGTTTAACATATATTCTTTCTTAACAGGCTTGAGGATAATATTTCAATCAATTCATGCATTCTCAAGGTGAGGCACAGAAATTAATAAGCAGTAACATAGAAAGGGTACAACAAATGATTTCTCAAAGAGTAAAGAAATGAAAGTGTAAATCAAAATATAAGAAATTTGGTAAGGGAGATGTACAGCATATACCATTATAGTAGAGCTAGTATCTATTAGAGTAGATATTTTCAGATGGTCTAACTATTAACATAGGTGTATTCTTGATGTGGTATGCTGCACTTTCAAGAAATAAAGAATAATTAATTATCAATAATCTTCCAACCCTAGGATTTTTGAAAAATATTCTGAAAATCTAGAAGTACTCACAAGAAGAGTGACACAAATAGAAAAGAATAAAACAAATAGGAAAAAGAGACATTACTCTGATAAAAACAGGAAGTCTAATTTTATCCAAAAATAGAATTGAAACACATTCTTCAAATTCAAAAATCTTGGTTTTGACTTCTATTGCTTATTTTTCTAAATCTCTTCTCATCTTACACAGAAGGCTCAGGGTACCATTTCATGGTCTAAATACTAAAATAGCCTGACCAATTTCTGGACCAAACACATTTTGCTAAGCTTTTTATATCAGGATGCAAATGCTTGCCCAAAAGTAACTCTTAACTGCTCATCCATCACAAAACAGTGGGTAAGAAGAAGTATCTGGGATCTGGGTATGCATAAGCTTTGCTCTGAGGAGCAAAGATTGATTTTAAACAGGACACATTCATTCAGTGGTAAGTTAGAATGTTCATATGAGAAAGGAGAGAAGGATATTTGTAAGATTAAGAAAAAAGAATATAATAATGTCTGGTATATAGTAGATGGTGGATAAATGTTTGTTAAATAGGTCTGTTGATTATTTATGATTGAATAAAATAGAACATATTTGTTAATTCCTATTTACTATCCTTTAATAACAGAGAAAATTTGAAAAGTAATCCTTACCTTTAAAAAACTGTCTTTTCTTTACAGAATGACTCAGTAGTAATTCCTTCTCTGAGAAATGGACACTATGAAATTATTCTTATGAGAACAAGCTGTTGCATATGAAATCTATAGAGTTAAATGCTACTTGAATTATTGTTACTTGAATTACCCAACATACACACACAGTATTCCATGTATAATTAGTAAGTTTAACCCTCAAATGTTAAGAAGAAAGTGAGAGTTGAGATAGTACCTACAAGGGAGTAAAAAGAGTATATTAAGAGTTCAAGGAAGAATGTTTTTGAAGAGACTCCATGAACAAGAAGGGAAGAGAGGGCTCCTATGGTAAGGGGAGGTTCCTACAGCTGGAACAAATATATGAGACAACTTTCACTCTATCTTTTGGCTTTGCCTAATTTAGAAGACAAGACATTGATCACACCTCCAGCTCTCAACCATGCCTGTCTTTTAAGATGAAGCAGCTTTCTATGGATCCCTTTCACTTTGCAATTTTCTGAAGACCACACATTATGAAGCTCCAGGGAGCCCCTTAGACTTGTAATTCTAGGGCATTCATTTCTTAGTTACTTTTCTAAGAACTTAATGCCAAAAAGGAGTAATTCATCCATTTCACCCTTCTACCTTCTGTTTTCTATTTTCCCATTATGGGAAGAAAGAGAAATCCAAAACATCATTTAGAGCCCCTCCTGTAATTTTTAGTTTATCTGTAAATACCCTTAGGAAAAAAAATGATCTGCTAGAAGGAAAATCTAAGGACATATCAATGGCTATTTGACATCTAAATAAAAGAGTCTGTTTATAGCTTCTAGTGCTTAGGAGACAAGCTCCAAGAAGAGACAAGGATGGCTTTTCCAAAGACCCCATAACAGACAAATAACTTCCCCTCAGCCTGAACCTGATCACCACTGAATGTGAAGGTCCTACTTTTGTCCCTTAAGATGTTGAGTGCTCTTATTCTATGATTAATTGAAATATTTTGTTCCATAATTTGTTGAGGGCTTACTGATTAAAGACCAGATGCCAAGACATAAGTAACATATATTATTTCCCCTGTTTTGCAGGAAAATTTTTAAATAAAGTTTTTCCATACCGAGGCCAAAGCTTTTCTTCATATTTATAGTGCTACCACTCAATGAAAATTGTACAAAGCATTTTAGATGTGTTTATTCCACCTTTGGGACTTCCCAGGTGGCTCAATGGGTCAAGAATCTCCTGCAATGCAGGAGATATGGGTTTGATCCCTGGGTCAAGATAATTCCCTGGAGGAGGGCATGGCAACTCACTCCAGTATTCTTTCCTGGAGAATCCCATGGACTGAGGAGCCCAGCAGGCTATAGTCCATAGGATCACAAAGACTTGTACATGACTGAAGTAACTGAGCATGCATTCACATGCATTCCACCTTATGAATCAAGATTATTTTTCTGTCTACCACTGTACTAGTTTAACCCATCTTTGGAACATCCACAAACAGATCATAAAAAATTATCAGCAGAAAAGAAGATTAAAAATTTAAAACCAGAAAACAACAAAGGCTTGATCTAAACTTTACCTTGGTTATTAACAAGTTTATATTTCAGTGCCAAGAGGACTGGTAGGGAGAGTATGGAGGAAAAAAAAGAGTAAATGATGGTGTATGTTTTCTTTTTGTTTTTGATCATTTTAATTCTATTCCTCAAATAGCTCCAAAAGCACATTCCCCCTTTATCTTGCCTTTCTTTTACATTTTATTTATTGTCCCTCCATGTAGCCTTCATTTTCCATTTCTGCCTACAAATGTTTGAGTTGATATGGAGAGGAGAAAAATGAGGCTTAATAATGAGAAAAAAATTATTTCAGAGCTATCAGTTTAGTTTTGCCCATGCAAAGGCCAACTCCAAATATTGTTTGGGTTTCTATAAAGCCGATTTTGTTTAGCCATGAGAAAGTTTTTAATAAATAAAAATAAGGGTTTTAATCATCAAAATGATGAAATCATCAAAATGGCTATATGAGTTTTCTACCATCTTTTTCCCCAGAAAAAAATAGATTTTTAACAACTGTCCATGAATGAGAGAGCATTGTCGATTTCCAGAGTTCACTGGAGAAGATCTAGTATATCAAAGGAGCAAAAAAAAAGCCTGAGATTGGATACACTGAAGAGGTCAAAAGGAGCAGTCTTGCTTTACCTGTGTCACTCTCCCTAGGGTGCACAAACTGCCAAGAGAGA
The DNA here is from genome assembly GCF_016772045.2 of Ovis aries. Classification (NCBI taxonomy): domain Eukaryota; kingdom Metazoa; phylum Chordata; class Mammalia; order Artiodactyla; family Bovidae; genus Ovis; species Ovis aries. Next base: position 237,115,607 of record NC_056054.1, read on the forward strand.
CCTTGTTGGCCCATGGATTTGTCAAAGAGAAACTAAGCACATATGAGTGAGCACCTGATTTTCCCAGCTGTGTGTGTCCTTGCCACTTCTTTCTTGCCCACCCATAATACTGCTTCATGAGCTGCACAGCTGAGGGGCAGTGAGTGGCTGGGAGAACAGTGTCTTGGGCTTGAATGAAACACATCTAAGAAATGCAGATCCTAATAACTGCTTTACAAATGCCATCAGGAAGGTCATCCATGAGCCTCTGGAGCTGCTCCACCTGCAGATCATCCCAGCTAGCCCATGGGTTCCTCCAGCACTCCACATACCTTACTCCCACCACCTCTCCCCCACACCCCTAGCTAGCTCCCTATGTGCCCCCCTAACTGCAGTGAGAGTGAGCCTTTGCAGACATCTAGTGAACGTATGCAGAAAGAGGCTCAACTCTGTAGGTTTGGGGAAAAGTACACAAACCTGTGGAGAAGACAATGGCACCCCACTCCAGTACTCTTGCCTGGAAAATCCCATGGACAGAGGAACCTGGTAGGCTGCAGTCTATGGGGTCGCTAAGAGTCAGACATGACTGAGCGATTTCACTTTCACTTTTCACTTTCATACATTGGAGAAGGAAATGGAAACCCACTCATGTTCTTGCCTGGAGAATCCCAGGGATGGGGGAGCCTGGTGGGCTGCCGTCTATGGGATCACACAGAGTCGGACACGACTGAAGTGACTTAGCAGCAGCAGCACACAAACCTGAGCATTCAGTACCATCCTAGAGAAAGTGAATAAGATACAGTGAGCACCTGGCCTGGCTTACAGAATCCAGAGAAGGCATATAACCTTGAAAATTCCTCAAGAGGGCACAAGAAATATAGGGCAGGTATATCCACATAAAAGGGCTGAGAGAGCCTCAGAATCCTTAATAAAGAAGTATAAAAGAGTTTTTGTATGAGATCAAAATTAAGTGGCTATCGTCTTAAAACAGACTGTTTTATCTATAAGATGTTGGTAATCACAAAGTAAAATCCTACAGCAGATACACAGAAGATAAAGAGAAGGGAATCAAAGCATATCATTACAGAAAATCATTAAGGTACAAGAGAGAGCAAGAGAGGGAGAAAGAAAGAAGGGAACTACCTAAAGTCAAAAAACAATAAAATGTCATTAGTAAGTTCTTAACTATCAATAATTTCTTCAAATGTAAATGGATCAAATTGTCCAGTCAAAAGATACAGAATGGCTAAATGGATTTAAAAAATAAAACATGGCTATATGCTGCCTACAATAGACTCATTTTGGCAGGATACACATAGTTTCCACATGGGATAACAGAAAATAGTATATAATGCAAACAGAAACCAAAGAGAACAGGGGTAGCTGATCTTATATCAGACGAAATAGACTTTAAGGCAAAAACTGTAACGAGACAAAAATGTCATTATGTAATGATAAAGGGCCAATTTATCAAGAGAATATAACAATTCTAAATAAATATGCACCCAATATCAGAACACCTACACATATATAATCAAATACTATCAAATCTAAAGGGAGAAATAGACACTAACACAATAATAGTAGGGGACTTCAGTACTCCACTTCCAACAATGGATAGATTATCCATACAGAAAATTAATAAGGAAACATTGGACTTACACTTTAGATCAAATAAACCTAACAGATATATACAGAATATTTCATCCAACAACAGCAGAATGCTTATTCTTATCAAGCACACAAGGACCATTCTCCAGAATATATCATATGTTAGACCACAAAACAAGATTTAGCAAATTTAAGAAGACTGAAACCATACTAAGTATCTTTTCTGACTACAGTAATATGAAACTAGAGATAATAACAGAAGGAAAAGTGGAAAGTTTCTCACATATATGGAGATTAAGCAATATACTATTGATTAGACATTGTATCAAAGCACTCAAAAGAGAAATCAAAATTATCTAAAAATAGCATATGAACACTTATGGGATGCAGAGGGGAAAAGCAGTTCTAAGAGGGAAGTTTATAGTGATAAATATCTACATTAAGTAAAAAGAAAGATGACAAATAAATTACTTAACTTTATCCTCAACAAACCAGAAAAACATTAAGTCCAAAGTTAAGAGAAGGAAGGAAATAACAAAATTAGAGCAGAAGTAAATGAAATAGAGACCAGAAAAATAACATAAAAGATCAGCAAAGTAAAACTGATAAGGAAAATAAAATTGAAAAGTTAAGGTAAAAAGATTTCCAAAGGTAAATACAATTGACAAACATTTAGCTAGACTAATGAAAAAAAGATAAAAAATATTTTCTCTAGGATCACGAATAAGACAGAGATGCCTATACTTATCCCTTTTATTCAACATAGTATTGGAAGTCCTGATCAGATCAGTTAGGCAAGAAAAATAAAAGTTATCCAAATCAGCAAAGAAAAAAATTCAAATTGTCTCTGTTTGAGGATGACATGATGTTATATAGAGAAAACCCTAAAAACTTAGTGAAAAACTGCTAAAATTAAGGAACAAATTCAAGAAAGTTGCAAAATAAAAATAAACATACAAATATCTGTTGCACTTCTATATGCCGACAACAACAACAAAAATACTCAAAAAGGAAACCGTGTTATTTACAGTAACATTAAAACTATTTTAAAAAGCCTTTGGATTCATGTCAATGTATGGCAAAACCAATACAATATTGTAAAGTAAAATAAAGTAAAAATAAAAATTTAACAAATAAATAAATAAATAAAAAATAAAAAGCCTTTGGAATACATTTAATCAAGAGGGTGAAAAATCTGTACACTGAAACATGAAGATACAGATGAAAGATATTAAAGACATAAATCAAAATTTCATCTTGTGAGCAGAAAGAATTAATATTGCTAATGTCCATACTGCTCAAAGCCCTCTATAGATTAAATACTATCTCTGTAAAAATTCTAATGCTATTTTTCATGGAACTAGAACAATTCTAAAATCTGTATGATACCACAAAAGACCTCTTATAGCCAACACATTCTGAAAAAGAAAAATAAAGCTATGGGAATCACATTTCCTGGTTTCAAACTATATTACAAAGCTACAATAACCAAAACTGTGTAGTACTATCATAAAGACAAACTCATAGATAAATGGAACAGAATTGAGAACCCAGAAATAAACCTATGCATTTACAATCAACTAGTACTTTATAAAGGAATCAAGAATGCTCAATAGAGAAAGGGTAACTCTTCAATAAATGTTGCTATAAAAACTGGATATTCACATGCAAAAGGATGAGACTGGACTCTTAGCACTGCTCACAAAAATTAAATGGATTAAAGGCTCAAATGTAAGACTTGGAACTCTAAAACTCCTAGAAGAAAACATAGGGGAAAACCTCCTTGACATTGGTCTTGCCAACAATATTTTGGATATGACACCAAAAGCATAAGCATGTGTACTAAGTCACTTCAGTCATGTCTCACTCTTTGTGACCCCATGGACTGTAGACCAACAGACTCCTCTGTCCAAGAGATTCTCCAGGCAAGAATACTGTATTGTGCTGCCATGCCCTTCTCCAGAGGATCTTCCCAACACAGGGATCAAACCTGCATCTCCTATACCTCCTGCACTGAAGGTGGTTTCTTTTACCATTGAGCCACCAAAGAAGTCCCCAAAACACAAGCAACAATAGCAAAATTCAACAAGTTTGACTATATCAAACTAAAACACTTCTACACAGCAAAAGAAACAGTCAACAAAATGAAAAGACAACAAATGGATCCAGAGAAAATATTTGCAAATATGCCCTCTGGTAAGGGGTTAATATCCAACATAGGTGGCTCAGACGGATAAGCGTCTGTCTACAATGTGGGAGACCCGGGTTTGATCCCTGGGTCGGGAAGATCCCCTGGAGAAGGAAATGGCAATCCATTCCAGTACTATTGGCTGGAAAATCCTACGGACAGAGGAGCCTGGTAGGCTACAGTCCATGGGGTCACAAAAAGTCAGACACGACTGAGCAACTTTACTTATATAAGAAACACATATGACTCAATACCAAAAAAAAAAAAAAAAAAGAAAGAAAAGAAATAAAAACTGGGCAGAAGAACTAAATATACATTTTTCCAAAGAAGATGTACAAATGATCAACAGGTACATGAAAAGGGGCTCAGCCTCACAAATCATCAGAGAAATGCAAGTCAAAAACACCATGAGATATCACTTTACACTTGTTAGGATGTCTATTTTCAAAAGGACAGGAGATAATATATGTTGACAAAGATGTGGCAAAGTGGGAACCCTTGTGTCTTGGTGGGGATGTAAATTGGTACAGTCACTATAGAAAGTAGTATGAATAGAAATAAAATTAGAATAGAAATAGAATTACCATATGGTCCAGCAAGCCTATTTCTGGGTATATGTCCAACGAATGAAAACAAGAACTTGAAAAAATTATTTGCACACCCCTATTCATTGTAGTATTATTCACAATAGCTAAAACATAGAAACAACCTAAGTGTCAGTCCTGAATATTGATTGGAAGGACTGATGCTGAAGCTGAAACTCCAATACTTTGGCCACTTGATGCAAAGAACTGACTCATCTGAAAAGACCCTGATGCTGGGAAAGATTGAAGATGGGAGGAGAAGGGGATGACAGAGGACGAGATGGTTAGATGGCATCACCGGCTCAATGGACATGAGTTTGAGTAGGCTCTAGGAGTTGGTGATGCATAGGGAAGCCTGGTGTGCTGCAGTCCATGGGGTCACCAAGAGTCAGACATGACTGAGCAACTGAATTGAACATCTAACTAACTGAAGTGTCTGCCAACAGATCAATGGATTAGAAAATGTGAAATTTATATGAATATTATTCAGCCATAAAAAGAAGGAAACCTAGCCATTTTTGACAATATGGATTGATCTTGAGAGCATTATGCTGAGTTAAATAAGACAGAGAAAGACAAGTACTGTGTGATATCCCTTATACGCAGAATCTGAAAAGTCAACTCACAAAGAGAATAGAATATGGTTTCCAGAAGCTGGGGGTGGGGAAATGATGAATATTAGTCAGAGAGTGCAAACTTCCTGTTATAAGAGGAATAAATTCTGGAAATCTAATTTACAGCATGATGACTAAAGTTAATAACATTGTATTATGTACTTAAAAGTTGATAAGTGAGAATATCTTTAATGTTTTTACTACATTACACACTCAAAAAGGTAATTATAGGAGGTTATGGATGTGTTAACCAAGATTATTGTGGTAATCACAGTATTTACATATATCAAATCATCACATTGTACACCTTAAACTTATATAGTATTACATATTAATTATATCTCAATAAAGTTGGGGGGAAAAGAAATGCAAATATACTTTCTTTAATCAAAAGAAATGTATTAGGATTTTTAAAGTAATAGTCACTACCAGGTAAAGGGCACACTAGACTTCTGTACAATCTTTGCAATTTCATATGAATCTAATTTGAAATAAAAAGTTTAAAAAATAATAAGCAAGAGAAAGCACTATGTAAAATATTAATTCTTACTGAATTTAATAATGGGTATTAAATATAGGTACTATATATAATTTAAATATTAAATATATATATAGGTGTTCATTGTGTTATTCTTTTTACTCATCTACATGTTTGGAATTTTTCATAATAAAATTTTGAAAATAGAAAGAAAACTTTTATTTAAAAGAAGTAAAAAATTATTACTCAATCCTGGAATTCATTCATTTTAATTGTGTTTACATATCTATTCTGTTGTAAACTGATTTGCATCCATTTAGCTTCTGTATTTGTACCATATTTGTCTAAATGGATGATGATGAACAGTTAATACTCAGGAAAAAAGTGAAAGAAAAATGATGAGAGAAAAGAAATGCACATAAGTTAATTTAAGTCTTCAAAATCCACTTTAAAATGTCTTTCTTAGGGCTATTTTATGAAATGAGTTTCCTACTTATCCCCTTTCAATGTGTAATTTTCAGTACTTGATCCCTTTTCTTTTTTTTTTTTACAATTTTCAAGGCTTCAGAACACTAAATCCAAGTGGATTTAGTTAGAAATTTCAGGCTAAAGTTTGGATCCTGCTAAGCTTTTTTTTTTTTCCTTTCATCTCTTCTCTCCTCCCCTTCCTTCTAAGAATTAACATTTGACTCAATCACTATTCTCTAACAACTAGAAAAAGACGTGACTTTCATTTCTGTCTTAAAATGATACTTTGAAGGCAATGACAAGCAACCCAGGATTAGTTCATTACAGAAAAAGAAGATATGTGAATGTTAAATTACTCAGCAAAGTATACCAAGATGATATCAGTATACTTAGAGGGGCCTGACACAGAGGCTATCTAAAACTTCCAAAAGATGCTAAAGTCCTTTAAAAACCTAAAGCATCCAAACTATGTGGAACAATCTCACTTGCCACACAGAAGACTGATAAAGACTTTGAGACTGAAAATCAATAAACAAAGATAAAAAGTACACTCAAAAGGGTCTGGAAATAATCAGTTTTCCTGTATCTTCATAAATAAACCATGTCTGAAAAAAACCGGATTAATTTCAACTCCCCTTAGTTGAACCACTTCTCAACTTCTCTCAACATCTATGAAAAAATCATTCAATCTGTAACACAAAAGACCTACTTGACTTTTAACAAAATTACTCACTTCCCATATGAAATAATATTTTTTAAAACATCACTATAAAAGGGTAACACATGTCAAGGAAAATGAAAACCCTTCATTAAAATTTAGAGAAAGTGCAACAGGGTAGTCCCAGGAATGCGAAACACTTCTGTTTATTTTCTATTGGTCCCTGTTAGGGTTGCCTTGCTGTTTCCAGTATTTTGAACAACTAAGGGTTCAAGAATATATTCATGATTTCTCTTCTGGTCTGAGTTAAAATTCCTGCATACCCTGCAGTTTAGCATTTTATCTATAGAGTCAGTCTCTCCCCTTGAAAGGAAGAATAATAATTTTTAAGGGCTTTAGAATAGGAAAAAATAGGTGCAGATATCAGAGCATTTATTGCTGAATAGGAAATTATGCACCTGATTTTTTTTTTTAAGCCATGTTTAAAGAGAAACGTTTCAAAAGCTGTTCTAATACAGCAAAGCCTGTACCAAAGCAAGCTGAGTGACCTGGATTTCCTTTTCTTTTTCACATAAAATTTGTCAATAAACAAAAATTCCACAATTTTTTATTCCATTGTTATAAAGACATGAAGACAAATTATCAGAGCATAAAACCAACACATTGATGAAAAATAAACTCTCAGGAAGAGAAAGTTAACAGAGCGTGTGCCCTAGCCCTGATTTATATCAATGTTGTATTATTAGTGTTTCCCTTTAAGAGAGGGAGGGAAGGAGAGAGGGAGGAAATAAGGAACTAGAAAGAAAGAAGTAACAAACTGTTATGATTGTAATCCAGAACTTCACACACACATTTAATGTTCAGAAAAATATGGATCCCCAATTTTACAGCTAACTCTAATATCAATGAAGGAGGAAACAGACAGAACAGGCTCCATCTTGAAAGGAGGACTCCATCTTGGGCTGGACTGTGGACTTTGAGCCATATGCCCAGTATCTAAGGAAACGACACACCAACCAGAAAATCAGACCCCCACCCCCACCCCGATGGAAGAGCCCCAGGGCTCCTACCTGGATTTTCCATTGCCTAAAAGAATACCTATATAATCTGTGTAACTGAATAGAATCATAAATTCTATTATGCTTGTTGGGGTATGACCACAGGCCTATTGATAATTATCTACTGTTAACTACCTAGGCTTAAGGCATGTGTTAACTTTGATTGTATCTTTCTTTTCCTTTATTCAGACTAGTTTCAGGGAATTTGGGGAGGTGGGTTTGGGTATGTACACTTAGGGTATATATGGTTTTCACAGAAAACTGGTCAGGGTCCTTGGCTAAGAGGAGACTCTGCCTTGGGCCCACCAGTGTAATAAACTGCACTCCACTATTTGCATTGTCCTTCCGAGTGAGTTTGTTTTCCTAGAATACATGGCTACATCAACCAGCTAGGACTCAGTATTTTTAGCTGATCTTTTCTTGTCCTTGGTAGGACTGAAAGTTACTTACAAAGCTATGTAAAATGCAGATCTCAAAACCCATTCCAAGATTAATGAATCTCCAAAGATAAGAAATAAGAATTTATATACATATATATATGTTTCATTTTTTATTTATTTTAACTTTTTAACTGAACTGTAGTTGATTTATATTGTTTCAGGTGTACAGCAAAGTGATTCAGAAATATATAATTCTTTTTCAAATTCCTTTCCTTTCTAAGTTATTACAGGATATTGAATATAGTTCCCTGTGCTACATGGTAGGTCCTTGTTGTTCATCTATTTTATTTATAGTAATGTATATCTGTTAATCCCAAATTCCTAATTTATCACTCCCCAACCTCTTTCCTTTGGTAACCACAAGTTTTACATGTCTATTGCATATATTGTAAAAAAGAAAAAGTAAATCACAAAGGATTCAGATTACATCTTGCTTAAAAACCTAGAGCTACTAAAAATTCAGTGAACCAAATGAAAAGGTAAAAGAATTCAGCAAAATAAGTGGATATAAAATTAATGTATAGAAATTTTTAAAACTTCATACATCTTTAAGATACATTGTCACAAGTAAAATAAGCAAATAAAATAACAACAAAAATATTAGAGTTACAGGGTACTTTACTATATGTAAAATAAACAATAACAAACTACTGTATAGCACAAGGAACTATATTCAATATCTTAACCTATAATGGAAAAGAATCGGAAAAAGAATCTATCTATCTGTGCATTCATATATATGAAACACTTTGCTGTACTCCTGAAACATCATAAATCAACTAGACTTCAATAAAAACAAATGATTTTTTTTAAATCTAGGAATAAAATTAAATAGAAACCTTCAAGATCTCTCTAGAAGAAACTTTAAAATTCTCCTGCAGGACACAAAATAAGACAGAAACAACTAGAAAGTCCGTGTCCTCTGGAAGGAAGATTCAACACCATGGAAACACCCAGCAAGATAAACAAGCTGATTCTAAAGTTCATATAGAAAAGTAACAAAGAGAAATCACTAGGGAAACTCAAAAGTATTGAGGGATTATCAGTTTTTCAGAAGTAAAAGCATATTATAAAACTATAATAATTAAGCCAGTACATGAATGTCATAAAGCTACAATTAAAAGCATATAATTTGCTATAATAATAGAAAACTAATAGTGGGAAAAGGAAATCCAGTAATAGGTGAAACACACAAAGAGACATTGTATATTAAATACAATAAAAGCAACATTTCAAATCAATGAAGAAAATGCAGTTTATTCATAAATGCTGTCATCAACAATAAAAAGTATAAATCTACTAGATGAAAATAGGAAGAAGCATAAAAATAAACGTGGAGTGAAAATTTTCTAAATGTAACACAAAACTGAGAAGCCAAATAAAAGATTGATAACTTCAACTACCAAAAATTTTATCAAGGTTAAAAAGAAAATCTATAGAAGGCAAAATAAAATTAGGAAAGTTATCTACAACTCATATCACAATGTGAAGTCCTCAAATAACTCTTAACCACATGCAGCTACAGATCTTTCCCTCTTGTCAGATTGGCAAATATCACAAACTGTTATTTAAAAAAAAAAAAAAGCCTGGCCAAAGTGTGGAAAAAAACAGGCATTTCCATATATTACCAGAGGGAGTATAAATCGAAGCAGTCATTGAGAAGGCTGATTTAACAATGGCAATTCAAATAAAAAATGTGCATATCCTTTGACCCAGAAAAACTACTTCTATAAATATAATCTGATTTATATTTGGAACCAATATATGCACACATTATTCATTTTAGCATTACTTGTAAGATCAGAAGGTTGCTGCTGCTGCTGCTGCTGATGCTGCTGCTGCTAAGTCGCTTCAGTCGTGTCCGACTCTGTGCGACCCCATAGACGGCAGCCCACCAGGCTCCCCTGTCCCTGGGATTCTCCAGGCAAGAACACAGAAGTGAGTTGCCACTTCCTTCTCCAATGCATGAAAGTGAAAAGTAAAAGTGAAGTCGCTCAGTCGTGTCCGACTCCTAGCGACTCCATGGACTGCAGCCCACCAGGCTCCTCCGTCCATGGGATTTTCAAGGCAAGAGTACTGGAGTGGGGCGCCATCACCTTCTCCGTCAGAAGATTGAAAACAACCTAAATCTCTATTACTGAGAATCTAGCTAAATAAATTATGGGGACACTTTTATGCAATGAAATAGTCAGTCATTATTTAAAAGAATAAGATGTATCTATGTAGACTGTTATGGTGGAAAATCAAGGTGCCAAGAACTGTGTTTATTCTGTTATTTTCATTTAGCATATATAATTTTTTGTGAGATAGAATATCTCCAAAGTATACACAAAATTGGTACTAGTGCTTTCTTCTTGGGAGGAAGGTTAAGTGGCTTTGGAGAAAGAATGGGAGGAAATTTTACTGTTCATTATATATGGCTTTGAATATTTTTATTTTTATAATATTTATTCAATGAAAAAATGAATCAGAATGCTAAAAACCAGCACCTTACTCCTGCCTGAGGGTTAACCAGCTTGTTTTTCAGACAGTGCTGCTGCTGCTGCTAAGTCGCTTCAGTTGTGTCCGACTCTGTGCGACCCCAGAGACGGCAGCCCAGCAGGCTCCCCCATCCCTGGGATTCTCCAGGCAAGAATGCTGCGGTGGGTACAGCCTCTTTAAAAAGAAGAGAGACAACACTCAAGGCAGAGCTGTCCAGGAAATGCCAAATTGGTCTGTTAAAACAGTGATCTTGAAATACACATTCTCAGCTACTGTCCCTGACTGGCTCCATTACTGGCTGGCCTTCTTTCAGCTCTCCTGGCTGAAATGACTTCCATTGCTCCTGCTTCTTGATTACTTTAAGCTGGCTTGTCTGAGGTCTGTAAGTCAGCTTGTTTACTCCCTCCAGTGATAGCTTCATTCTCATCTACATTCTTGAAACACACAAGCAGTACTTTATCCCATCATCTACCTTGGATTACTCATGAGCGTCCCTTTGACCTAGCCCCAGCTCAGTTTCCCACCTTCTATTCCTATGTCTACAGAATAGTTAGGTATTCGAGCAGGCAGTCCCCTTCTCACTCCAATTCCTAGGGAAGAATCCTCTTCCCTAGGGATAGATGTCTTCTCCTCAATTCAGAGGAGAATTTCATGCAGGGCAATGACATGTACAGTATAGACAGTGGATCACAAAGATCAGGTGTGGGAGATACAAGAGGAGGTGGTAAAGTCAGTTAGAATTCTTCTACTAAGATCCAGAGAACGACAAATAAGAACTTGGCCAGAGAGATGAGGGAGAAAATGAAAAGTGAGTGAATTTCTAAATTTTTTAGACTAAGAGAAGTCACTGATATCTAGAACACCAGGGGCAACTGTCAAGGAGAACTACGATCCGTGGCTTCTGGCTTGATAACAACAAGGAAGTTGGTGCTTTCCTGATATGGGAAAAAGCAAGACACAAAAGGGCAGAGGGACACCCAGAGATTGAGATGCTTTGATAAAACCTGGCAGGGAAGTAGGGTAGGTGTTTGGGTATAATAGCCAATAGTTATTGATGACTTAACTGCACTCTAGATCTAAGTGGGTTTATATGTATAAGAGGTTTATATATCATTATGCACTGACTGTTTATGTCACCCCCAAAATTCATATGCTGAAGTCCTAACCCCTCATGTAATGGTGTGCCCTCAGTCATGTCTGACTCTCTACAACGCCATGGACTTTAGCCTGCAGGCTCATCTGTCCATGGAACTTAACAGGCAAGAATACTGGAGTGGGTAGCCACTTCCTACTCCAGGGATTGAACCTTCATCTCTTGCATCGCTTGCATTGGCAGGCAGGTTCTTTACCACTGTGCCACTTGAGAAGCCCACATATAATGGTATAAAGAGCAAAACCCTTTAAATTACCAAAGAGTTCATTAGACCATGAGGGTGAAGTTCTCATTAATGAGGTTAGTGCCCTTATAAGAGACACAAGAGCTTGCCTTCACTTTCTGGTCTGGAAGATACAGAAGACAGCCATCTGCAAGCCAGCAAGGTGTCCCTCACTAGGCAGTAGATTTGCTGGTATCTTAATCTTGGAATTTCCAGCCTCCAGAAAGCATACCTTTCACCAGTTCTGTAAGAAAGAAATGTTTGTTGTTTACTCATCCTGTGGTATCTTATTATAGCAGCACAATCTAAGATGTAAGTAATTCAGGCTACATAACTCCTGGTGTTATATATTATTATTAAGCCAATTTTCCTGCCCTAACTCATTTAACCCTCAAAACAAATGTACAAGTTCTATACTATTATTAAACACATGAAAAAACTAGGAAATACAGAGGTCAAGAAATTTGCCCAAGTTCATCATGTAGCTGAAGAGGGGAAGAGCCAGGGTTTAAATTTGGGTGGTTCCTAAATTGAGCTCAGAGAAGAGATCCCATACAGAGAAATCCATGGTGGAGTCAGTCAATAAATGGTATTTATAACTATGAAAATGGATTGACACAGTTTAAGAAGAGCATGTTGTTAAAGAAGAATGCAAGTCCTGTGGAAAGCTAATGAGTTAAGGGCAGTTAGAGAAGGAGGATTTAGAGAAGGTGAAGGACAAAGACCAAAACTGTAGGAAGAAAACTCAGGGATCTGACGCCCTGCCAATGTCATTGTGTGTTCACAATGGTCGGCTTTGTTTAAAGGAGAAGGAAAAGGAAAGGAGGAGAAAGGGGAAAAAAAGGAAAGGGAAAGGAAAGAAATGTATAAAAATATCAAATCAAATACGCTTATAATACATCAGAGGCCAAGGGGTAGAATCTTAAGTCTCAGGTAACAAGTCAGGGCCTCATTTTTCAGATGAAAAGCTGTATGTCTAGCTTAGATTTAGAAATTATAGTTTCCAAAATACATAGTTGAATTTATTGGACAACTAAATTTAAGGGTATTCCAAAAACTCCAACGCACAGTGTCCATAATCACACAAGGCATATGAGTATAGACTCCCTCAAGAAAGGAGTTTCCCTTTTACTTCCCAAGCCTGGGACACAGTAGACACGCAAAAATGACTTGATAATATTGGACAGAGCATGGAAAGATTCATGTAGAAGATAAGTAATTTTGAGGAAAATAATGTTACTTTACTAATTTCTTTTTATTTTTAATGTCACCAGATTTGCAAAGTTTGCAGTCTCAGAATTAGACTAGTTTCATAAAGCTCTCCTCACTTTGTTTTTCCCCATTCCCATACCAGTCAAATAAAATAAATCTTCAGTTCTGCTAACATAGCTTGAATTATTAATTTAGGTCTTTTTTACAGAGCAGAGTTTAACTTTTGAAAGAGTTTTACTACCAAATCATAAAGCAACAAATGTTCAGTAATGTTTGACATTTTGAAAGCTAGTCCATAGAACTGTAAATTTCAGATTTATAAGGGGAACATGTAGATTTTTAATTATAGCAATTTCATTAACTTCAAGATGTGCACTCAACCACACAGAAACGTTTCTTTCTTATAGTTGTTTGGGAACCAAAGAAATACATATGCAGCACCACAAATTAATGCCATGTCTTATGTTTTCCAGTATAGAAACTTTTCACTGATTTTCCACAAAATGTTTTCATTAGAGTCAGGGAGATCTTGGATTTTTAACCTGTCCTCTTTCAAAAAGAGATGGAAAAAATGTTTAATGCATGACTACTAAGAATTTTGTGAAAGACTTTCACACTAATGTTTAAAGAATTCCCAAGTGTCATTTATTTGATACCTCTTTTCTTTGACATAGGAAAAAAGGAAGTGGCAGAATAAAAAGAAAAACTACTGAAAACAAATAGACTGACCTATGCTTAGCCTGTCTCTATGTTGTCAGGTTGAGATGAAAGCCCCAACAGAGTCCCCAGGAATCCCATGGGTTCCTGTCTGCATGGGTTCTCAGTACACTACATGTGACCAAGAGAAGAAAAAGAAAATTGAGGAAGAAATAGAAAAAAACGTGTAACTGGTAATTTTTTTTCTTCTAATGAAGACAGCAAATAAAGGTGTTGTCCTTCACTCCTCTTGAGGGCAACTGAATGGGTCAAAACAGTAAAAAAAAATAGGGAAGGAAATATCATCTTCAATAGGTCAGGAAAATGGCCATGTTTTCAATATATGAGTCAGGATACGAATCTGCTAAACTGTGAAGGATAATAAAAGAAAATGTGTTCTACATCAGACTTGGAGGAGGATACAGTTCCCTCCCAAAATGGATCTCATGACCCAGCTTATCCAATAATTTTCAGAATTCATAGGAAAATGAGTAATAAAGGCATGATCAAGTCACAGGGACCAAAAGAGTCGCAGGTTGATACTACAGAACACGGAGCAGAGATGAAGGAGAAACCATGTTGACGCAACTGTTGCTGTTCTTTCTAGATGGGCCTCTCAGCTGTGGAAGGTGGGTAGAGGGAAAGCAGGGCAGTTTGCAATGTGGTAAGAAGACACACGCAGGTGGCTCTAGCGGTAAAGAACCTGCTTGCCAATGCAGATAGACATGAGATACACAGGTTCAATCCCTGTTTTGAGAAGATCCCCTGGAAAAGGGCACAGAAACCCATTCTAGTATTCTTGCCTGGAGAATCCCATGAACAGAGAAGCCTGGCAGGCTACAGCCCATCAGGTTGCACAGAGTCAGACACAAATGAAGCAACTTAGCAGGCATGCATGCAAGAGGACAAAGAACATGCAACTTTGTTGTGAGAATGCCACACTCTTAAATGGAGTGCAGCAGAACGGAAGTAAAATGTTTGAAGAAAGGGTGCTTGCTGCTACACAGCTAACTGGTAACTAACCTAGTTTTAGTAAGTTTTTACAAAAGCTTAAACAGATTTAGTCTTATTTGAGTTTTTATTTTATATTGGAGTATAGTCAATTAATGATGTTGTGATAGTTTTAGGTAGACAGCAAAGGGGCTCAGCCATACATATACATGTATCCATTTTCCCCTAAACTCCCCTCCCATCCAGGCTGTCACATAACACTGAACAGAGTTCCCTGTGCTATAGAGTAGAATCTTGTTGATTATCCATTTTATTAATAAATATAGCAGCAGGTACATGTGGATCACAAACTCCCTAGCTATCCCTTCCTCCCAACCTTCCCCTCCGCAACAGTGTTTATTCTCTAAGTCTGTAACTTTGTTTCTATTTCATAAATAAATTAACTTGTATCATTTATTTTAAAATTCCACATACAAGGGATGTCATATGATATTTCTCTTTGGCTTACTTCATTCACTATGACAATCTCTAGGTCCATTGACATTGCTGCAAATGGCGTTATTACATTCCTTTTAATGGCTGGGTAATATTCCATTGTATATATGTACACATCTTCTTATCCATTCCTCTGTTGATAGATATTTATGCTGCCTCCATGTCTTGGCTCTTGTAAACAGTGATGCAACGAACGATGGAGTGCATGTGTCCTTTTAGACTATGTTTTTCTCTGGATATATGGCCAGAAGTGGGATTGCTGGATCATAATGTTCAGTCAATTCAGTTCACTCAGTTTTGTCCGACTCTTTGTGACCCCATGGACTACAGCACACCAGGCTTCCTGTCCATCACCAATTCCCGGAGCTTGCTCAGACTCATGTCCTTCAAGTCAGTGATGCCATCCAACTATCTTATCCTCCGTCATCCCCTTCTCCTCCTGTCTTCAGTCTTTCCCAGCATTTGGGTCTTTTCCAGTGAGCCAGTTCTTTGCATCAGGTGGCCAAAGTATTGGAGTTTCAGCTTCAGCATCAGTCCTTCCAATGAATATTCAGGACTGATTTTCCTTGGGCTTTCCCTTAGGATCATATGGTAACTCTGTTATAAGGAGTCTCTGTACTGTTCTCCATAGTGGCTGTGCCAATTTACATTCCTACCGTGTAGGAGGGTTCCCTTTTCTCTGCACCTTCTCCAGCATTGTTTGTGGATTTTTTCATGAGAGTCATTTGACTGGAGTGAAGTGTTTGCAGATTTAGAATTGACAGCTCCACAAGAAAACAGGTTACTTGTGACAGGCACTTGGAGAGAGCTGCTTTTTAAGGTTATGAGAATATTTTTCTGATGCAAGTGAGTTTGGAATAACTGGGAGGAACAAGACATAAACACAGAGCCAGCACAGACTGGTTTCCCCAGGACTATCCAGGTTTCAGAATGGAGAGTCCTGCATCCTGAGAAACCTCTCAGTTCAGTTCAGTTCAGTTCAGTCGCTCAGTCGTGTCCTACTCTTTGCAACCCCATGAATCACAGCACGCCAGGCCTCCCGGTCCATCACCAACTCCCGGAATTCACTCTGACTCACATCCATCGAGTCAGTGATGCCATCCAGCCATCTCATCCTCTGTCGTCCCCTTCTCCTCCTGCCCCAAATCCCTCCCAGCATCAGAGTCTTTTCCAATGAGTCAACTCTTTGCATGAGGTGGCCAAAGTACTGGAGTTTCAGCTTTAGCATCATTCCTTCCAAAGAAATCCCAGGGCTGATCTCCTTCAGAATGGGCTGGTTGGATCTCCTTGCAGTCCAAGGGACTCTCAAGAGTCTTCTCCAAGTCCTGGGCAAATGAAGATGGTTGGTCAGCCAAGGAAGGAGCCACAATTCCTCCAAGATTCCTCAGCAAAAGGGATCCTAAAGGTAGTATTCTGACTTCAGCTTGGGAATTGCATTAGGAAAGCGGGAACAATCGAGAATGTGAGTGGGGAAGAGATGGGGCCCAGGCAAATGACTGAAAACATCAAGGCTACCCAAATCTGCAGCCGTGACACAGGGCCCTTCAATTCACCCAGAGGTAAGTGTTCCCTGGTGGCTCAGAAGTTAAAGCGTCTGCCTCCAATGCAGGAGACCTGGGTTCGATCCCTGGGTCAGGAAGATCCCCTGGAGAAGGAAATGGCAACCCACTCCAGTATTCTTGCCTGGAGAATCCCCTGGACGGAGGAGCCTGGTAGGCTACAGTCTACAGGGTCGCAAAGAGTCGGACACGACTGAGCGACTTCACCACCTCACCAAGTAAGTGTTTGGGTCCTGAGAAGCCTCACGCTTGTAATAAAATGATTAGATGATTTCTAAGCAGTGTAAAATATCACCCTGTTGCTGGAAAGCAGTAAGAAAGACACAAGGAAGCAAAGAAGACTGAAGTTCAGATTCCAGAAAGGCTGCTGCCACATCCCTATGTGGCGGCAGAGGGAATTTTGGCAGTGAAAGTAGTGTTTTATTAAAATGTCCAAAAATATTGTGCCTTTTGTGACTAATTTTATTGTTCCATTAGATGACTTCCTAGAACTCTCCTCTGGAGAAGTATTAGTCATCATTAAATAAATAAGCCCTGCTGCTCCTCCCCTGTAGCTCATGACATGGAGCAGCTCACATGACTGACAATCCAGGTCTGCATTTGTGCACTAATAGGAGTTCAGTCAAAATTATAAATCACAGATTTGTGGTGACACCGGTTAAGCCCAGATATGTACTTGCTTCAACACCTAGCAATCTGAGGAGAAAGGATGGTTGGGTGAATCACAGTGATGGTGAGACAGGCTTAACAAGTTACTGGGAATGAGATTAAGATGATTGACTACAGGGCCCCAGCTGGGGAGGGAAGGACGTGGGGGAACTGAGTAAATGCAGTGCAGGTAGCAAGACCACCATGTAATGGAAAAGCAAATGGGTTAAGCGGAGTTTGATTAAAGGATGGAATGTGAAAATACAAGATTTCAGTGATAAAAACCATTAAAATTGATTAAAGCTCCAGAGTACTGGCATGAAAGTACCTTGCTAAAATTAAGTGAAGAAAAATGTCCTTGAAGGATGATTGAAGGAATTCCTAAGGGATCGGATGGGTCAGTGTGGGTGCTGAATTTTTCCAGACTTATGTCAAAAGGCACACTGAGCCATGAAGAACTTCATGGAATTTGGAGAACGATCAAGGCAATTCTATCTCTGTCACAAATTCTCAATGTGGTTCACAATGAAATTCTCATTAGAGCAACTCTTGATTAGCACTAGTGCTTAGTCCTGTCTGACTCTTTGCATCCCCATGGACTCTAGCTCATGACCCCATGGACTGCAGCCTGCCACGCTCCTCTGTCCATGGAATTTTTCCAGAAAAGAATACCAGAGTGGGTTGCCATTTTCTCCTCCAGGTGATCTTCCTGACCCAGTGATTGAACTTGTGTCTCTTGCGACTCCTGCATTGGCAGGTGAGTTCTTCACAACTGTTCCATCTGGGAAGCCCTCCTTAATTTTGTGTTAGGGGAAAAGAAAAAGATGATATATGCTAGAAATCTAAACTTCAGGGGCTAAATTAACCTACCTATTACTATACGCAGTGCTCAGAAAACGGCATTAAATATCCAGTGCTGAAATAATTACACGTGATGTGCAAGATTTCCTGACTTTACAGTGGTTGAACATAGGCCTCAATGATAGGACAGCCAAAGAATTACTTAACTGCTTAAATATCAACAAACCTGATCTTAAAGTGAAGCCAGTCACTTCAACCACAAGTTATGGAAAAAATGACTAAATGATCACCATATGAACAGCTTGGATGCAAAAGGCAGAGTATCATCTTGTGTGTGTGTGCATGTGTGCGCGCAAATGTGGTTGTTATTCTGAAGTTGTCAACATGAGTTAGCTGAGGGAAAAGAGGCATATTCACTTTATTTAAACTTGGATCTTTCGCCTTTTCTGCCTAGTCATGCCTGGATGTCCATGTGGCTGATCATCCTCAAGTCTTATACCTCTTACCTTGTTTCATGCGCTTTCTTCATATCCTTCATTATGCCCCCAATGTGGACATTAATAAGACTTGCTTACATTAAAACAGGACTTTTCCCAGAAACTGAGAATCACTATAACTTTTTCAAAAGCATTGTCTTACTGAAGAATAACACATATTTACTGTTTGCCAACTAAGGTCCATCTAGTCAAGGCTATGGTTTTTTCAGTAGTCATGTATGGATGTGAGAGTTGGACTGTGAAGAAGGCTGAGTGCCGAAGAATTGATGCTTTTGAACTGTGGTGTTGGAGAAGACTCTTGAGAGTCCCTTGGACTGCAAGGAGATCCAACCAGTCCATTCTGAAGGAGATCAACCCTGGGATTCCTTTGGAAGGAATGATGCTAAAGCTGAAGCTCCAGTACTTTGGCCACCTCATGCGAAGAGTTGACTCATTGGAAAAGATTCTGATGCTGGGAGGGATTGGGGGCAGGAGGAGAAGGGGATGACCGAGGATAAGATGGCTAGATGGCATCACTGACTGGATGGACGTGAGTCTGAGTGAACTCCTGGAGTTGGTGATGGACAGGGAGGCCTGGCGTGCTGTGATTCATGGGGTCACAAAGAGTCGGACACGACTGAGCGACTGAAATGGCTTACTGACTGACCAACTGTGTGCCAACCTCTGTTCTAAGTATTCCATACTGATCAATTTATCTAATTCTCACGGTGATCTTATGAAGTAGATATAATCATTACCCTCATTATATCAATATGGAAACCAGGCATGGAGAGAGAAGTAACTTGCCCAAGCTGTAGCCTTGATTTGAACTGGGCAGTCTGGCTCCAGGGTATATGTTCTTAACCACTAAACCAGTGGTCTGCACAGGATGGTCCCCAGACCAGCAACAGCAGCCTTCTCTGGGAACTTGTTAGAAATTTAAATTCCTGGACATCACATCATATCTACTGAAACTTTGGAGGTGGGGCCTAGGAATATGTGTTTCAACAAGGTCTTAGGAGACCCTTTACAAAGAATCAGCTTTACCAAGCATTTTCCAAGCAGGCTCAGTTTGAGAAACACAGCAACATACCACCATGCTCAAAAGTAACAATGCAGTAACAAATATGTATAGACATTGAAAAGGCTGTGCTGACAAATTTACCCCCATACCTGGGACTTGGGATAACTGTTGTTTCAAAATTTCTGTATTAGCCTTAGATCCTAAATTCTACTGAAAGGAATTCACTGAAAAACCCACAACAGGGTAATGTTCATGGCATAAGCTGTCAGTATGCGGCTTGGAGTAGAAAAATACAACTTCTTGTCCAGCATGGTTTCCACATCTGCCCATGTGAAATTTCAGCTGGAGTGGTTTTGGCCAACAAGCAGTGTGTTTTGAATCACAGAGTCTGGTCCAGGTAAAAAGCCACCCAACTTTTCCAGAGTGGCAAATATCAAATCCATCTGCCCAAATGTCTGCATTATAATCCCAGGCAACACCTTGCCAGATCTATCATTATGAAAAAGCGACTCTGGGTCAGAGTTTCAACAATATGTTTCCAAATCATATTAAGAGATAAAATATCATTGCCTTTGGCCACGATCCTATATATTTTTTAAATATTCTTTCTGCTCAAATAATATATGTGCATAAAAAGTCTGAAAAGTAACCCAGTAATTAACAGTGTCTGCTTCTGGCAAGTGGAATTATGTGAGTATTTTTCTTCTTACATTTTGTATCTCCTGTCTTGACCTCTGCCCTGAACGCCAGACTCAAATACCTAATTGTCCACTCAACATCTATTTATATGTCTGATAAGCAACTCAAATATAAATGTAAAAATACAACCACTTCATTTCTAGACCCCCTCAATAATCATTTAGGCCCCTTTCTTTCCCATCTTACCATTAGGCAAATGCTTGGACCAAAATCTTATCTTCATTTTTATTCCCTTTCTCTCATAAATTATATCCAACCTGTCTGAAATCCTACTTAACCAAATATATCCAGAATAGGACAACTTTTCATTAACATCACAAAACCACCCTGATCCAACCTACCACCTCTTCTCAGCTGGATTACTGTGGTTGTCTCCTTGAAGGTCTCCGTTTTCACCCTGGCCCTATACGTATACAGTCTATGGGGTAGTCAGAGTGATCATTTTAAAACATGAGTCATGTCATGTCATTCTATTGATCAAAAACTTTCCAATGGCTGCCAAAACCTGTGAAGAATTCAAGATCTTATTTTTCTTACTTACAAGTTGATAAATTAGCCTATTACTATTTTATGGATGTTAACAGAAAACACAAGGCTCCTGGGTCCAAAAGGATTTTATGACTCACAGACTGGCAAGCAGCATGAGTATCAGCATATTTGCAACAGTTTCTCATATGCTCCAAGTTCCCAGAGGGCAATACAATGGGCCTAAATGATTGTGTGCATAGACAATGGATCCCTTTGTGGAAGAGGAACATTGAGGTCAAAAAGTCCATCATTTTGTAGGAAGTACTGAGCAAGCCTGATCTTTGTTCTGGTGGAAGATGTCACATCATCCCTCAAGGTTGCTAATTACAAAGACAACCCTGAGAAATAGCTTGCATAAAGAATGGCCAGGACCTTGCATTCTTGGCATACTTGGCAAGACAAGTAGGAGTACAAGAAATCCATGAAAGATAGTTTCCCCCAACAGTAGCTTCCCATGTTAATCAGAATAAGTTGTTAGTCAGTCATGTCTGACTCTTTACAATCCCATGGACCATAGCCCACCAGGCTCCTATGTTTACGAAATTCACCAGGCAAGCATACTGGAGCAGGTTGCCATTTCCTTCTTCAGGGGATCTTCCTGACCCAGGGATCAAACCCAGGTCTCTTGCACTGCAGGTGGATTCTTTCTTTCCCTGAGTCACCAGGAAAGCCCCAGAATAAAAGCCAAGGACTTTCTTATGATCTACAAGGCCCTACACTATCTGCATTCCTCTATGTCCATGTCTTTCTTTCTTCGCAAATTATCTCTACCAATCATCCTACCTTAGTCATACTGGGCTCCATGCTATTCCTCACACACACCAGGTACAATCCTGTTCAGAACTCTTGGACTTACTGTTGGTCCGCCTGGAATGCTATTCCTCCAAGATGTTTTCATGAGCTTGTTCAAATGTTACCTTCTTAGTGAGGCCTTTCTTGACCATATTTTTAACTGCTACTTCTGAACGTCTTGGCATTTCACGTCCCTCTATCCAGCATTTTTTACTTCATACTTATCGCCATCTGACTTTATGATATACTGTATATAATTTATGTGGGTCTACATAAATGTATACACATAACTTGTTTATGTCTATTTTATTATATATCACTCCTCTATGAGGTGGCTTCCCTGGTGGCTCAGATGGTAAAGAATCTGCCTGCAATGGGGGAGACCTGGATTTGATCCCTGGGTCAGGAAGATCCCCTGGAGAAGGGAATGGTAACCCACTCCAGTATTCTTGCCTGGAGAATTCCAAGAACAGAAGAGCCTGGCAAGCTATATCCATGAGGTGGCAAAGAGTCAGACATGACTGAAAAACTAACACTTTCCTCTAAGAAGGGAAGGACTTTATTTTTTCTATGTGGGATTTGTTCACAGTGGGATTGCCAGTGTCTAAAAGCAGCACTACAGCTCACAGTAGATGCTTAATAATAATCTGTTGAATAAATTAATGTTTTTGCATATTTTTCACATTTTCTAAAATAATCATTTGTATACCCAGAAAAAAACATTATTTTCTATATGCAAGAAAGAATTTCCTAAATAACAGCCAGTTGTTTCTGTATTCAAGAAACTTCGTTTGACCCTAGCCATGCCAAGGAAGAATTGCTAGTAACAGTCAATTTTACCAAGCATTTTCTATATTTGGGGCACTTCATAAATTAGTTTATATAGTTTTCACATCTTTGTAA
The DNA here is from genome assembly GCF_016772045.2 of Ovis aries. Classification (NCBI taxonomy): domain Eukaryota; kingdom Metazoa; phylum Chordata; class Mammalia; order Artiodactyla; family Bovidae; genus Ovis; species Ovis aries. The sequence goes on from NC_056054.1 coordinate 237,138,326, forward strand.
GGCATCATCCCCATTTTACCCATGATAAAACTGAGGCTCAGCTGAGTAGCTTTTGTAAGATCACAGAGTTTGTAAGCAATGGAATTGGGACTATGAACATGGGCAGATATGAGAAAGGAGGGCCACTGCTTGAGTCCCTGTGATTTTTGAGGTAGCCTTGCCTCCTTCAAAATGCTAACTTCCTCTCAAGTGAGTGCGACAAATTGGGTTCTGCACTGCTGTCTGGGCAAAATGCCCTGAGCCTGGGTGGAGAACCAGATGGATACTGAACCTATATCTTCTTTTCTAAGTGCTCTCCAACTCTCTACCTTACATTGGGATCAACTAGATCTTGAGGATCTTAGAAATTGACACTTATGGGTAAAAAGAGACTGGCCCAAATGTGGGTTCCAGGACAGTGGCTGGACAAGTGAACCACTCCTTCTGGCTTTCCTTAGATCTCATGAGACTAGACCCCAAGAATGGCAGACTTGAGTGATTCTTACCCCACTCCCAGGCCATGTCCCAGGCTCAGGGCTTATAGGGTCCACGGCTGACAATTGGTCTTGAGCCACATTTGAGTCCTTGCATCATCGTTTGCCCGTTTATTTCAACCATGGTATCACTTAACTGTTTATAGCACCTGAGGATGGTGGGGGAAGTGGTCTTTTATGTATCCAACCTGTGTGCCCAAGCCCTTCCTCAGTGTTTCCATCCCACATCCAGCAGTATCAAAAAAGCCACCACAACTATCTAGTGCTGATGGAAGAAAACCAGCTGTCACATACAACTCTGCTAAATACAGTTGCATGCATTTGCTATGATGTTACAACATGAATCTGTGCACGTGTTGCCCTGCAGCCTGAATACCTCTTGTACTCTTGTCTAATTTCCATGTCCCTCTCATAATACCTTTTAGTAAAGCCTTCCCTGATTCCTCCTGCATTTTCCTCCAGAGGCCGAGGATCCTTTGGAGTCACCCTTTGTTTATACCTCTTTTGATATATAACAATGACTCTGTATTTCTAATTATTATTTCATAAGACTGTCTTGCTCTCCAAACTATGAACTTCTTCAAAGCTATCTTTATATCCCCAACAATTTGTCACCATACTTGATCCATACTAAGTACCTAATAAATATTTGTTGAGTTAATGAATGAAGAAGAAAACCAAGAAGTACAGACCCAAGTAACTTTGCAAAATTTTTAAATGAGTAACTTCAAATCATCTAAACACTACTTCAGGATGAAAAATTTTATTTGAATCTACTCCAAATTCTATTGATTTCCTTATGCAAAATACGTGTAATGTTCAAAGTCAAGGGGGCTTTCATGGCTTTAAGTCAGATCCTCCTTCAAAATCCTTTCGAAGTAACACTGACAATGAGGAGATGGTAAATGTTATATTATAAATAAGGCTAAAAAATGTATGCCTAATGTCATTTAGCATTGTTTTTCAAGATCCAAAAGTAGCCATGTGTGGCATTTAAACTTAACATCTGCTCTATTTCTTCAAACGAAGGGAGCGAGAGTAGGATGCCTTTGTTAAGAGCACTTTCGCTAAACCATAAAGGTAAGGTTGTCAGTGGGAATCAGATGACTGGTGGTGGCACTGGAGGAGCCACAGAGAGATGGAGAGAATAACCTGGTTTAGTGCGACTTTTCCTTATGCTAACCTTTGTCCTCCTGAGCTGAGAGCTTCTATACCTTCTGGTCCTCCCTCGCCAAACAGCTACTTCTTACTCGCTAGTCCATTCCCTTCCTAAGCCCCACCACAGCAGCTATTTTAACTGATGGAGGAGAATTTTTCTCTTAGGCATCCTAAAAGTGAAGGTGCTCTTCTAAACAAAACATCCTCCAAGATACTGTCAAGGAAAAAATACTAAATCAAAAGACACACCAAAAACTTAAAACAACTGGAATTTTTCCCACATTGAATTAACTGTTTTTCAGTTATCTTCTAAATTACATATTTTCTTCAGAAAAGTTCAGATCATCATCTTCAAGGGTCAAGGCAAACTTTGGCAGGAAGCCTGAAACTGGGTCTAAAGAAATTCTCCTTCAGCTAACTTCTTCATGGCATGCCTTCCACAATTAGATGTTCATTTGTAGGCTTAAAACTATTGCAGACTTTTTGTCTGTGTAAAAATCTGTAATAGTGTTACAATCAACAGGGATACCTCAGAGTGAAGAGATTTATTATATCTGTTTCTGAGACCAAAAGAGAGGAGGTTGAATAGATGATGGGGGTAAAAGGAATATGACTGACTATCTGGGCTGCTGGGAGTGAGGGAATCAAAAAAATCTTCAGGCCAATTTCTTTTGCCTCACAATTTCTCCCCGTCCAGTCCTACTCAGTTTGTGGAAAAAAAAAAAAAAGCACAGGTTTTCACCATATGTTCTTTGATTCCCTTTGCTAGAAATATTAATAGTGCCCCCCCACAAAAAAATAAAATGTTTTGATATTCTTTAAAGAATAACAAGGAGAGATAAGAAAGCCTTCCTCAACAATGAATGCAAAGAAATAGAGGAAAACAACAGAATGGGAAAGACTAGAGATGTCTTCAAGAAAATTAGAGATACCAAGGGAACATTTCTGGAGAAGACAATGGCACCCCACTCCAGTACTCTTGCCTGGAAAATCCCATGGACAGAGGAGCCTGGGAGGTTGCAGTCCATGGGGTCTCTGAGGGTTGGACATGACTAAGCAACTTCACTTTCACTTTTCACTTACATGCATTGGAGAAGGAAATGGCAACCCACTCCAGTGTTCTTGCCTGGAGAATCCCAGGATGGGGGAGCCTGGTGGACAGCCATCTATGGGGTCGCACAGAGTCGGACACAACTGAAGTAACTTAGCAGCAGCAGCAGCAAGGGAGCATTTCATTTAAAGATGAACTAGATAAAGGACAGAAATGGTATGGACCTAATAGAAGCAGAAGATATTAAGAAGAGGTGGCAAGAATACACAGAAGACCTGTACAAAAAAGAGCTGCATGACCCAGATAATCACGATGGTGTGATCACTTGCCTAGAGCCAGAAATACTGGAATGTGAAGTTCAGTGGGCGTTAGGAAGCATCACTACAAACAATGCTAGTAGAGATGATGGTTTCCAGTTGAGCTATTTCAAATCCTGAAAGATGACTCTATGAAAGTGCTGCACTCAATACGCCAGCAAATTTGGAAAACTCAGTGCTGGCCACAGGACTGGAAAAGGTCAATTTTCATTCCAATCCCAAAGAAAGGCAATGCCAAAGAACACTCAAACTACTGCAAAACTGCACTTATCTCACACACTAGTAAAGTAATGCTCAAAATTCTCCAAGCCAGGCTTCAGCAATATGTGAACCATGAACTCCCTGATGTTCAAGCTGGTTTTAGAAAAGGCGGAGGAACCAGAGATCAAATTGCCAATATCTGCTGGATCATGGAAAAAGTATGTTAGTTCCAGAAAAACATCTATTTCTGCTTTATTGACCATGCCAAAGCCTTTGATTGTGTGGATCACAATAAACTGTGGAAAATTCTGAAAGAGATGGGCATACCAGACCACCTGACCTGCCTCTTGAGAAACCTATATGCAGCTCAGAAAGAAACAGTTAGAACTGGACATGGAACAACAGACTGGTTCCAAATAGAAAAAGGAGTACATCAAGGCTGTATATAGTCACCCTGCTTATTTAACTTATGCAGAGTACATCATGAGAAAGTCTGGGATGGATGAAGCACAAGCTGGAATCATTATTGCTGGGAGAAATATCAATAACCTCAGATATGCAGAAGACACCACCTTTATGGCAGAAAGTGAAGAAGAACAAAAAAGCCTCTTGATGAAAGTGGAGAAGAGTGAAAAAGTTGGCTTAAAGCTCAACATTCAGAAAACGAAGATCATGGCATCTGATCCCATCACTTCATGGGAAATAGATGAGGAAACAGTGGAAACAGTGGGAGACTTTTGAGGGGGCTCCAAAATCACTGCAGATGGTGATTGCAGCCATGAAATCAAAAGAAACTTACTCTTTGGAAGGAAAGTTAGGACCAACCTAGATAACATACTTAAAAGCAGAAATATTACTTTGCCAACAAAGGTCTGTATAGTCAAGGCTATGCTTTTTCCAGTGGTCATATATGGATGTGAGAGTTGGACTGTGAAGATAGCTGAGCACCGAAGAATTGATGCTTTTGAACTGTGGCATTGGAGAAGACTCTTGAGAGTCCCTTGGACTGCAAGGAGATCCAACCAGTCCATCCTAAAGGAGATCAGTCCTGGGTGTTCATTGGAAGAACTGATGCTGAAGCTGAAACTCCAATACTTTGGCTACCTCATACGAAGAGTTGACTCACTGGAAAGGACCCTGATGCTGGGAGGGATTGAGGGCAGGAGGAGAAAGGGATGACAGGGGATGAGATGGCTGAATGGCATCACCGACTGTATGGAGATGAGTTTGGGTGAACTCCAGGAGTTGGTGATGGACAGGGAGGCCTGGCATGCTGTGATTCATGGGGTCTTAAGGAGTTGGACACGACTGAGCAACTGAACTGAACTGAACTGAACTGAAGGTGTTGATGCACTTTAAAGATAATTTTAACTGTAGCACATGTACCCCCACTGAGACAGAGACCTAAAGTCACAATGGTCATTCTCAGTAGATGGAGAATAAGATCAATAAACCAACAACAACAACAAAAATGGGAGAAAGAAAAAGATACATTGATCATATCACAAGCTCTACACAGCTACAAGTTTTCCCACAGAAATGAATTCTACTAGCCATTATGGGTCACACAAGCCGAGAAGGGAGGCATGAGTCAGAGATTCATTTTTATCAAATTATTAATAGTTTGTCCAAAAGCCCCAATGTGATTCAATTATTGACACTTCCCTATTCCTAATATGAGAAATGCATTCAGCAAATTAAGGTCTTCAAAATATATTTGCCGCCCCTCTAAAGTCTTTCCATTCTTGTTCTTCTCTCTTCTAACCCTCTGATCCTGCCCTAAATTCTTTCCTTCTGTCTATTTATTATGAGGGCTAGTGCTTTAATGTTCTTTCTTATCCATGAATTATCTGACAAAAAAAAACTGGATATGGTTAAAAATAAGTTCCTCTGAAACAGTTTTAAAATACTGACATAGAATTTAATTAAGCTAATAAGTACTCGGAATATCTACCATCTTTCAGTTCAGTTCAGTCGCTCAGTCATGTCCGACTCTTTGTGACCCCATGAACCGCAGCATGTCAGGCCTCCCTGTCCATCACCAATCCCGGAGTCCACCCAAACCCATGCCCATCTAGTTGATGAGGTCATCCAGCCATCTCATCCTCTGTCCTCCCATTCCCCTCCTCCCCTCATTCTTTCCTAGCATCAGTGCCTTTTCCAAGAGTCAGCTCTTCGCATTAGGTGGCCAAATTATTGGAGTTTCAGCTTCAACATCAGTCCTTCCAATGAACACCCAGGACTGATCTCCTTTAGGATGGACCAGTTGGATCTCCCTGCAGTCCAAGGGACTCTCAAGAGTTTTCTCCAATACCACAGTTCAGAAGCATCAATTCTTTGCACTCAGCTTTCTTTATAGTCCAACTCTCACATCCATGCATGACCACTGGAGAAACCATAGCCTTGACTAGATGGACATTTGTTTGCAAAGTAATGTCTCTGCTTTTTAATATGCTATGTAGGTTGGTCATAACTTTCCTTCCTAAGAGTAAGCGTCCTTTAATTTCATGGCTGCAATCACTATCTGCAGTGATTTTTGAACCCAGAAAAATAAAGTCAGCCATTGTTTCCACTGTTTCCCCATCTATTTGCCATGAAGTGATGGGACCAGATGCCATGATCTTAGTTTTCTGAATGCTGAGCTTTAAGCCAACTTTTTCACTCTCCTCTTTCACTTTCTCAAGAGGCTCTTTAGTTATTCTTCGCTTTCTGCCATAAGGGTAGTGTCATCTGCATATCTGAGGTTATTGATATTTCTCCTGCAATCTTGATTCTAGCTTGTGTTTTCTCCAGTCCAGCGTTTGTCATGATGTACTCTGCATATAAGTTAGATAAGCAGGGTGACAATATACAGCCTTGATGTACTCCTTTTCCTATTTGGAACCTTGATGTACTCCTTCCCTGTTGTTCCAGATCCAGTTCTAACTGTTACTTCCTGACCTGCATACAGGTTTCTCAAGAGGCAGGTCGCATGGTCTGGTATTCCCATCTCTTTCAGAATTTTCCACAGTTTATTGTGATCCACACAGTCAAAGGCTTTGGCATAGTTAATAAAGCAGAAATAGATGTTTTCTGGAACTCTCTTGCTTTTTCCATGATTCGGCGGATGTTGGCAATTTGATCTCTGGTTCCTCTGCCTTTTCTAAATGCAACTTGAACATACGGAGGTTCACAGTTTACATATTGCTGAAGCCTGGCTTGGAGAATTTTGAGCATTACTTTACTAGTGTGTGAGATAAGTGCAATTGTGCGGTAGTTTGAACATCCTTTGACATTGCCTTTCTTTGGGATTGGAATGAAAATTGACCTTTTCCAGTCCTGTGGCCACCGCTGAGTTTTCCAAATTTGCTGGCATACTGAGTACAGCACTTTAATAGAGTCATCTTTCAGCATTTGAAATAGCTCTACTGGAAACCATCACCTCCATTAGCATTGTTTGCAGTGATGCTGCCTAAGGCCCACTTGACTTCACATTCCAGGATGTCTGGCTCTAGGTAAATGATCACACCATTGTTTATTATTATTATCTGGGTCACGAAGATCTTTTTTGTACAGTTCTGTGTATTCTTGCCACCTCTTCTTAATATCATCTGCTTCTGTTAGGTCTCTACCATTTCTGTCCTTTATTAACATCCTAACCTACCATCTTTAAGATATTACTAATGAAGAGAATGGTCTAGTGGAGGAACTTATGGTCTAGTGTGGACTTTACAATCTAGACGGAAATGATAACCTAATGAGAGGTGAAGACAAAGCAATGTGACTTTGCAATGGAAGAGGAACAAAGTTCAGTAGGAACACCAAGGAGGGAGGTGCTATTTCTGTCAAAAAGAAGGGAAGTCCTCCTAAAGGAGGGGGTTAATGCTAATTGATCATCATCAATTATATGGTTATCCACTGATTTGAAAACTACTGCTTTGAATAATAATTTTAGAAAGTATTTATAACCTAGGTTATTCTCTATAAATAAGTTTTGATGAAACATTAAATGTCAGGGAGGGAGGTTACCTAAACTACTAAATGAAGACTAATTTATTTTTGCTCTTAAATCTTAATAACAGCATTTTTCTGAAAGACTGCATCCAAGCTAAATCCCTGTAGAATGTGAATTTAAAATTCACAGTCATAATTCAAACCTTGTAGACTTATACAACATCAACATCTTTGGAAACTGTTTCAGTATCAAAGTTAAGTGCCAAGGCTGAGAGGTAAACAGGTGTCCTTGCTTTGCCAAGGGAGGAAACCGAATTCAAATCCCAGCTCTGCTGCTTGTTAGTCCTGTGGTCTTTGATTCAGATACTTTAATTTTTCATCAAAAGTTTTAGTTCTTGTCTCCTAATAGAGAAATATTATATAGATTTCACTACTGTACACACCTGAATACGTTTTTCCCTTTTTCTTTTTTAAAACTTTTGTTTAATGTTTTATTTTTTTAAAAGTATAAAATACACTTTTATATAATGCAAAATATACTTCAAAAAAACTATTTTGGGGTATAGTTGATTAACAATGTTGTGATAGTTTCAGGGGTATGGGGAAGTGATTCAGTTATACACACGCATGTATCTATTTTTCAAATTATTTTCCCATTTAAGTGTTATGTAATACTGAGCAGAGTTCCCTGTACTATACAGTAGGTCCTTGTTGGTTATCCATTTAAATATAGTGATGTGTACATGTCAACCCCTAACTACCCCTCCTCCATCATTCTCCCTGGCAATCATAAGTTCCTTGTCTAAGTCTGTGAATCTGTTTCTGTTTTGTAAGCTCATTTGTATCATTTCTTTTTAGATTCCACTTATAACCAATATCATATAATAGTTCTCTCTGACTTACATCACTCAGTTTGATAATCTCTAGGTCCATCCATGTTGCTGTAAATGGCATCATTTCATTCTTCTTAATGACTGGGTAATATTCTGTTGTATTTATGGGCTACATCTTCTTTATCCATTCCTCTGTTGATGGACATGTAGGTTCTTCCATGTCTTGGCTATTGTGAGCAGTGCTGCAATGAACATTATAGTGCATATATCCTGGAAATATGGATTTCAAGTTTCTCTCTGCTAGTATTCTTGATTTGTGCACCTGTTTGCCTCTTCAAGTGCTTTCATATTTATAATCACACTTATGATATCACAGTGAGTCTGGGCAGTGATTATTATCACTCACCTAGCACTCTGCTGCTGCTGCTAAGTCACTTCAGTAGTGTCCCACTCTGTGCGACCCCATAGATGGCAGCCCACCAGGCTCTACCGTCCCTGGGATTCTCCAGGCAAGAATACTGGAGTGGATTGCCATTTCCTTCACCAGTACGTGAAAGTGAAAAGTGAAAGTGAAGTCACTCAGTCTTGTCCGACTCTTAGCGACCCCATGGACTGCAGCCCACCAGGCTCCTCCGTCTGTGGGGTTTTCCAGGCAAGAGTACTGGACTGGGGTGCCATTGCCTTCTCCACACCTAGCACTCTACCAGCAAACTAAATCCAACCTAGGCTGTTTGTTTGTTTCTCTAGCACCAAACTCACTAGTAGAAGAGACCAGTCTTAACCTAGATTTCATAATTCCAATTGCTAGATACTCTTATCTTCAAGCTTGTGAGGTTTCCCTCCTCCTCACCTTTCCCAATGGCAACATCACCCACTTTGTTCTGGACATAATGCCAAGTGCCTTACAGGCAGTCTCGTGAATAACTTGAACCTCATTGCAAGTTAGAAAAGAGGGTACTTTGGAATGAAACCTACAAATGCCCTCTCCTCCCTACCTACCATTCCACTGTAAAGTCCTAAAGACCAGTGGTTGGCTTACTCTAGTTTTGGTACCATTCTGAGTGCTGTAACAGCTCAGATATAGTTTTAAGTCAGTAGCACTACCCTCCAGAAAGCCATCCCAAAGAAATGAAAGTTAAATCTGTGACTCCAGCACTTCACTTGTTGAAAATCAGTAAATGACAGGATGCATCTGAATTAGTCAGATGTTTGCTTTCACAGGAAGCAAATAGGTAACCTCTTTTTTTAATTTGCTAGTGAAATGAGAAAAAGTGATGACTTATACTTCCTTTGGTGCTCATTCTTATCAATCTTTGAGGTTGGCCTCCCACTTACAGAAGCAAGACCTAGTATGACTAGGCATCAGCAAAAACTTCTAGATGATGTTATCTTTTTAATCTTAATTATTTGATAAAGAAGACTAAAGTAACTTTATGGTTTCAAAACTTGTTTATTACCTTCATCAAATCAGTTCAGTCTCTTCTGTAGCTTTTCTTAAGGGAAATTCTGGTTAAGGCAGATCTCTTTCTGGATTTAATCTCCATATGCCTTTCTTCCTTTAGTGTTCATAGGTATCTACTCTTTTCCCTGGAAGCTCAGCGTAAAAGTACCAAAGCTTCAAAGATGGCAAAAGTGCATTATTTGAATATCCATTTTCAATGGGAGGAAATAAACCCACGCTAACAGAGTATCCTCTACAAAATGAAAAGCTTTCATTGTTTCCTGAAGAAATAAATAAGATTACAGCACCAACAGCTTAATCCTTCATTGGTCAAATATATTTGAGGATGTATATAAATTTGTCTCAAATTCTTCATCCTTAAGCATCAAAAATTAGGGTGAACTCTTTTGATGAGCTGACATTTGGGCTATGATTCACTGTCTCAGACAAGCAGACCATCAAGATGAATTTTTAATCTACATTAAATAAAAATTATGGAGTCTGAAAATCTGGAGAAACATTTAGCACTACTCTTCCTTAAATGTCAGGATATGCCCAATTTCTCTCTCTGGAAATACTACAGGTGAAAACTCCATCAGTGATTGTTCATGTCTGCCTCAGTGCCAGGATATATAAGCATTCATTCATTTGGACAATTCTCTCAGAAAGAAGGAAATTAACTTCAAATGGTTTGGTAATCACCTCAAAAACATATTTGTCAAAGGGAATCAGGCTGGAGGTTTAGAGAAATATCTGTTGTTGTTGCTTTGTTCAAATAAGGAGAACATTTTTCCCCCTCAGAAATCTGAAAGCCTGGTTGCCTCACATCCTTCAAGCCTCTCCTAAAAGTCACCTTTCCAATGACACCTTACCCCCAACCCTATTTAAAACTGTAACACTTCTCCAACTACCATATGCTTTATTTGCTTTTCTCAAATGTATTTATTACCAGCTGACAAACTACATATTTCACTATTTTATAGCTTCTCTGATTTCCTCAGTTAAAATGCAAGCTCCATGAGGGCAGGATTTTTTTTCCTGCTATATCCCCCATGCCTAGAATAGTTACTTTGTCAGATATAGGCATTCAGTAAGTATTTGAGTGAATGTGTTAGTGAGCCAATAATCTAAGCTTGGAGTCTTATTAAAAGTGAAGCCATAAATCCAGAGATGTCAGGCAATAATAGCTCTTCCTATAATTTTTATGGGCCAGAACCTTATCTTTAATAAAACCACAGATTGCTTTTTTTAAATGTATATGCCTACAGTTCACCCAGTTGGGAACCTGTGAAAAAGGAGAATGTTTTGGAAGTGAAAACATAACTTAAGAAATTTATCCTTTCTTTTTTTATCATTATCTCTCAAGTAGATGCTGGAGGTGACAACTTGAGTATTCAGATACATGGTACTTTCTATGCTGGAGCTTAGGAAGAGTAGTTTTGTGTGAAAATGTAGGAAAAACACTGTAGGATGGAGAGAAATCACTCTAAAATTTTGTGCTTGAGTTTCTCAAGTTGTAAAACTTTATCTCTGGAAAGGGGATACTGTGAGAGTAAAAGTAAAGGGTAAAATAAAATCATTTTGAAAAATATAAACACTAGATATTATTGCTGCTCAGTTTTATACTTATTGTTAATAAAGTTATGTACTTTGGCAATATGTTAACATCTAACACTTGATGTAGGAAAATATTGGCCCATATTGAATATTATCCAGTGTTTGAAAACACTTGGATAGATATGCTTCCATTGACTTCATCTTGGGGAGAAGATGGAGAAAGGCAATTGTGACTTTCCTATGGCTTGATCTTATGAAAACAATTTATCCATAAATATAAAAATAATTTAACATGTCTTCAGTTCAGTTCAGTTCAGTTCAGTCGCTCAGTTGTGTCTGACTCTTTGCGACCCCATGAATCGCAGCACGCCAGGCCTCCCTGTCCATCACCAAATCCCGGAGTTCACTCAGACTCACGTCCATCGAGTCCGTGATGCCATCCAGCCATCTTATCCTCTGTTGTCCCTTCTCCTCCTGCCCCCAATCCCTCCCAGCATCAGTGTCTTTTCCAATGAGTCAACTCTTCGCATGAGGTGGCTAGAGTACTGGAGCTTCAGCTTTAGCATCATTCCTTCCAAAGAAATCCCAGGGCTGATCTCCTTTAGAACAGACTGGTTGGATCTCCTTGCAGTCCAAGGGACTCTCAAGAGTCTTCTCTAACACCACAGTTCAAATGCATCAATTTTTCAGTGCTCAGCCTTCTTCACAGTCCAACTCTCACATCCATACATGACCACAGGAAAAATCATAGCTTTGACTAGACGGACCTTTGTTGGCAAAGTAATGTCTCTGCTTTTGAATATGCTATCTAGGTTGGTCATAACTTTTCTTCCAAGAAGTAAGCATCTTTTAATTTCATGGCTGTGGTCACCATCTGCAGTGATTTTGGAGCCCCCAAAATAAAGTCTGACAGTGTTTCCACTGTTTCCCCATCTATTTCCCATGAAGTGATGGGACCGGATGCCATGATCTTCATTTTCTGAATGTTGAGCTTTAAGCCAACTTTTTCACTCTCCTCTCTTACTTTCATCAAGAGGCTTTTAGTTCCTCTTCACTTAACATGTCTTAAGTTCCATAAAAATAAAGTTAGCTTTCAGTTTAAGGTTTAGTCCACTATTTCAACTTGTTCATAATCAAATTATATAGCTCAGATTTTTCTATGAAAGTTCTAAAATAATAGGGATCTATCTATACACCTGTCCCTAAATACTAAATGACCCTAGAATTATAAATTATAGTATATCTATATCAAGAAATATGAGAACTAACTATTCTAATAAATATGTTCACTGTCTCCATGCCAAAGTGGAAAGTTTAGCTGACTCTGGAAGACAAATATTTGGGTTTCCTGTCTTCAGTTGAATAACTGGCTCTGAGAAACCTCAAAATGTGCTGGGGAATTAAGACCCCTGCCTTCCATATTGGTTCTGGTACAAAAAATCTACTGCATGCAGTCTTGGCCAATCTGCATTCTTTGGGATTCAGTTTTTATTTATATAAAAGGAAACAAATGAATTCTATTGTTACAGGAGCATCAGAGAATGTTAGAATTAAAGGAGATTTGCACTCATTTAGTCTAACATGTTTATGTTATAGAAGAAACAAATTCTGAAGGGCCTGCATCTCTTGGATGTGCTAATTCTACTGCTAATCTTTCCAGTCAGATTTTTATAGTAACTTCTTACTCCTTCCTCCAAATGAAATGAAATTAAGCTTTCTATTTAAAAAACATCCCAAAAGATATTAGCCAAAATAAGAAACTTTATCAAGAGTAGATTTATGACCTATGACTATCAATGTTATTCTTAATCAATCCCCCAATTGAAATATTTTCCCTTGCCTAAGAATGTGAAATGGATATATGTTAAAATGAAATTATATATCATATACACTCCAATTAATACTTCTTTGGGAGTAAGGGTTGATGATAAATTTTTGAACCTCTACTATTTGAGAAGCATTTTGCATTTTTTTTTGTTTCAGTCCTTTAATCAGTGGTATCTATCATCATTTTTATTTCATAATTTATTATCATGGGAAATAAATGATTTGTCCTAAAATAGATTACAAAGAAGATGAATGTCAAATTGTGGGATTCAATATAAAGTCTTGCTGGCCTCAAAGTTTAGGAACCATTCACTATTCTATATGATCTGACTAAAGAGAAAATTTTGTCTTAAAATTTTGGGGTAGTTTAGAGTTATCCACTTTTGGATAAAAGCTACTTAATAACTCAATGACTTGACAATCCACAGAGAGCAGAATGCCTGGGTCAACATGGAGAAGTTCCCCATTTGGATCTCTCTTTCCTACTAAAATAGAAATAAGGGATAGGATTTCCTTGGTGGTACAGTGGATAGCAGTTGCCTGCCAGTGCAGGGGACCTGTGTACGATCCCTGTTCTGGGAAAATTCCACATGCCACAGAGCAACTAAGTCTCTGCACCACAACTACTGAGCCCATGTGCTGCAAATGCTGATCCCATGTAGCCAGAGCCCTTGCTCTACAACTAAAGCCAGAGCAATAAGAAGCCCACACACTGCAGTGAAGAGTTAGCCCCCACTCGCCGCAACTAGAGAAAGCCTGCATGCAGCAATGAAGATCCTGCACAATCAATTATTAATTACTTAATAAGAAAGAGAAATAAGGGGTAAGATATTTAAGTGTTAAAAGGTATAGAAAGTGAAAGTCACTCAGTCATGTGCAACTCTTTGTGACCCCATGGATTATACAGTCCATGGAATTCTCTAGGCCAGAATACTGGAGTGGGTAGCCTTTCCCTTCTCCAGGCAATCTTCCCAACCCAGGGATCAAACCCAGGTCTTCCACACTGCAGGCAGATTCTTTACCATCTGAGCCACCAGGGAAGCCCAAGAATACTGAAGTGGATAGCCTATCCCTTCTTCAGGGTATCTTCCCAACCCAGGAATCAAACCAGGATCTCCTGCATGGAAGATGGATTCTTTATCAACTAAGCTGTCAGGGAAGCCCAAAAGGTATAGGACTACACTCAGAAATAGAAAGTGAAAATCTTTATGTTGCAGAAGCAGGGGGAGCCCAGAGCAATAGCTGGGATTAAAGTATTATAACCCAAATGGAGGTATAACCACATATATGTATTAGAGATGATACTTTAGGAACTGTAGGTACAGAAGTCAAACCTGCCACACACATGGCAGGGAACAGGAAATGGCAACCAATGTGAGCCCAGGAAGCAGGACACTTCTGCCTGCCTATTTAAAGAGCTGAAATAGCTCAAAGTGAAGTTGCTCAGCTGTGTCCGACTCTTTGTGATCCCATGGACTGTAATCTACCAGGCTTCTCTGTCCGTGCGATTTTCCAGGCAAGAATACTGGAGTGGGTTACTTACAATTAGACACATTCCATTTGAGTACAGAAAGACTGCGTGAGATCTGTACCCATGCTTCTGAATAACTGCCACAGTTGCTGAAACAAAATTTGATAAAATGTAATATCTATTCTGGGTTAAAAACCATTCATGAAATAGCAAATGGATATTTTCTAGTTATTTATAAGTTACAAAATCCATCAGCAAGCTTAATAGGAAAACATTAGAAGATGAAAACTGGCTTCTAGCTAACACACTTAGACAAAGAAGAGAGACAGAAAAGAAAGAAATTCATGTTGTAAAACTTAGAGGAAAAGGTAAAATTAGCATTGCTTGCACATGATACCATTGTGGTACAGAAAAGGCCATGAGATTCAAAATCAAAACTATTACAAGCTATGTGAAGTTTTAGGTACAAATATAAATAACCTTCAATAAAAAACACAATGCTTAGACAAAGATAGTATACTTACATAATGATTAGCAAAAAACATGAAAAACTAAGAAGAAAACTTTAGAGTGCTCCTGTGAGACAAAAAAACACTTAGTCAAAAAAAAAAAAAAAAAACCCTACTTATCCTTACACAAGTTTCATAGCATAACGTTACTAATTTTCCTAAAATTAGTCAGCAGGTCTAAAGCATCCCAACAAAATAAGAACATATTTTCTTTGGAAATAAACAAGCTGATTCACAAGTTCACATGAAGAAATAAACAAACAGTAATAGTCACTGAATCATGATATTTATGTAATAGAATTAACTGTGTCCTCCCAAATTCATGTTCATAGGGTTGAAGCCTTAATCCATAGTGCCTTAGAATGTGACTGTATTTGGAGACAGAACCTTTAAAATCGCAGTGAAGTTAAAATGAATCCTCTAGGATGGACCATAATCCAATCTGACTGGTGTCCTTATAAAGAGATTAGGACACACAGAGAGACACCAGGGGTATTCATGTACAGATGAAAGGACATATAAGGACACAGCAAGAAGGTGGCCATCCACATTGCAAGGAGAGGGACCTCGAGAAATCAAACCCACAAGCCCTTCTGAGTTCAGTAACACTTTTTACATTGAAAATCTAGTAAGAGGGATATACCAAAATTGTTTCAGGAAGGAATGCTTATCCCTTCAAGATTTTTAGGACCTGACCAGCAGTACCTTAAGCAATTTAGTAATCTTCCATAAGGAGAAGTCTGGTGCTAGAATTGGTCCTCAATTCAAAGTCATCAAAAATCCAACCTATTCATACCCTCTTACTCAGCCATCTTCAATTTTGGGGCTTTTTGGTGCTTATGCTATTGTAACCTCCATGACACAAATCAGCTATCAGAGCTTCAGACATGACTATATCACATTAGCAACACAGACCACAAGGAAGAAGGAGAGCACGTCTCACAGGGCTGTCTTTTTAATGCATAAAGAAAAGCTTTCCCCCAACTCCCTGGTTGACTTTCTTTCATGCTTGGTAATTTTAATGTGATACACACATGCATCCATTCTTTCCACACAAAATCACTGCATATAAGTATCAGGTAAATATTCATATGAGTTACTATTAATAATTAATGTTATTAATCTGGCTCTGCATATTGGGAACAATCATAAACTGTAGAGCTGAGGAGAGCTTGAGTTACTATAGGAATCACCCACGTGTCTCTACCCACTGAAAATCCTGTTAAAATAATAGCAATTTGCTAAACTGGTTAAAGTAAATAATTCAACCCACAATATTTTCCCTACTAGCCTTCTCAGGAGAAGATTCTCCATATATAAATAAATCAGAATATTTATTGTACAATCTCTAGATATAGATTTAGGTGACATGAGGGATATTAAAAAAAAAACTTTCCATGAACAATATTCTTTTAGATTTATTAGGGAAATAAGATCTATATTCGAAAGAAAATGTGGCCAAGAATGAAATATCTCTATAAAAGTAATAATTATGCTGTGCTGTGCTAAGTCACTTTAGTCGTGTCCAACTGTGTGACCCTACGGACTGTAGCCCACCAGACTCTTCTGTCCAAGGGATTCTCCAGCAAGGATACTGGAGTGTGTTGCCATGCCCTCTTCCAAGCAGGGGATCTTCCCAACCCAGTGACTGAACTTGCATCTCTTATGTCTATATATGTTTTAAATTTTCATTCTGTTTAGTTCGCAGTTCCCCAAACTTCCACTCCTCTCCTTTAATCCACAATTTCCTTCCTTTCTCTCCTTCTATTCCTCCTCATTCTCTGAAGCTCAGATTAAGGATTATCTCCTGTATAAAACTTTGTCCAACCAATGACATCCTCTTTGTGTAGCCTCTGCAAAATGTTTCAACAGCACAAGCTGTCAATTCTTGCTTGTACCTGTTTGCATGCTTGTCTCATCCATGATTACACTCATTCAGCTTTATGTTCCTGACATCTAACACAACATTGAAAACAAAAGAGGTCAAGCAAATAAGTGAATAAAACAATGGGAGTCTGACTATTTAAAAAGGAGGCAGAATACAATATTGTAAGGACCAAAAGAACTAGAGAAGCACAGGAGTCTTTTTGAGCCCTTCATGCTGAAGGAATGAATAAACTAGATCTAGAGGCATGCTTATTCTAAAAGACAAAGAGCTGGCTGTGTACAGTCTTTGAATTGATTTTAAGTAAATTGCAGTGAGAAATAAGGGTTTCCCTGGTAGCTCAGCTGGTAAAGAATCCACCTGCAATGCAGGAGACCCCAGTTCAATTCCTGGGTCTAGAAGATCCCCTGGAGGAGGACATGGCAACCAACTCCAATATTCCTGCCTGGCGAATCTTCATGGACAGAGGAGCTGGGCAGGCTATAGTCCATGGGGTCACAAAGAGTCAGACACAACTGAGTGACCAAGCACTCTGAGAAATAAAATCATACTCGACTATTCCTGGGCTAAAAACTTTGAAGACAAATATATTTTCCTGTTTCTGTGCTAAACAAAACTGGGACTGGGCAAAAGCAATTTAGCAGCTTGCTATAGTAAATGTTTGCTTTGGAAGATAAGTCTTTGAACCAACCAAAATACCTTACTTACAAAGACTCAGCTCACTTCAAGACCTTCTCCTTTCCGTGTCCACCAAACCAAAGTTACTTTGTTATAAATCCTGCCAATCCGTTTCCTCCCTTGCAACATCTGCCTTAAAAATTACCTGAGGCTCTGTATACTTTCCACCTTCAGAGACCTGGCTAAAAATCTATTACACTGGTGTTCTCTCTTAACTCTAAACAAACTCAGATTTGCTTGATCAACATGTGTCTCTAGGGGTCTTTTGGGTCGAGCTAAAGGCCAATCAGTTCAGTTCAGTCGCTCAGTCATGTCCAACTCTTTGCGACCCCATGAATCACAGCACGCCAGGCCTCCCTGTCCATCACCAACTCCCGGAGTTCACTCAGACTCATGTCCATTGAGTCAGTGACGCCATCCAGCCATCTCATCCTCGGTCTCCCCCTTCTCCTCCTGCCCCCAATCCCTCCCAGCATCAGAGTATTTTCCAATGAGTCAATGCCGAGGTCCAGCCTCAGTAGAGTCCAGGGGGTCCGTCGAGTCCTGAGGCCTTGCTTATCAGGTCTCTTCCACATGACCTTGTCATGGATGGGATGGCCCAGGGAGTCCCTCGAGTTCTGTATGACCTTGTCATGAGTGGGATCTCCTGTGCTGGCTCCCAGCATCTCAACTCTTCACATGAGGTGGCCAAAGTACTGGAGCTTCAGCTTTAGCATCATTCCTTCCAAAGAAATCCCAGGGCTGATCTCCTTCAGAATGGACTGGTTGTATCTCCTTGCAGTCCAAGGGACTCTCAAGAGTCTTCTCCAACACAGCACTTCAAAAGCGTCAATTCTTCGGCTCTCAGCTTTCTTCACAGTCCAACTCTCAAATCCATACATGACCACTGGAAAAACCAATAGTAACCTTAAAATGAATTTGACATATACCCAGCTTTGAAGAACAGTAGATCTGAGGTAGGAAAGCTATTTTTGCGTTGTTTACCTTAAATTTTATTCTTCTCCTCAAATATAAGGAGGTCTTAGTAATTTATAACAACATATTTTTGCTCATTTTTAAAATAACAGCTAAAGTTATCAATTTTTTCACTTGCTTCCTCTGATAAGAATTATTTACTCATATTTTCATACTGAACTTTAATGACTGGTATTACCTTAAAAATAACCATTTATTTATTTTTAACAGCTTTATTAGGACACAAGTATTTTTTTACAGGAAATATTCATTTCCTGTGAAAGAATTTCCAAGACATAAAACCATTGCCTCCTTTGGAAATGTTTTAACCTAATGAATGTCCATGAGAAAGAAAAGACACTGTCACCACTCTATTACAAGATGTTGTTTATAGAAATTTTATATATTTTAGTTGCTTTACTATATCAAATTACAACTAGTTGTCATCATCTCTGAAACCTATAATCTATGCTGAATGAATTAAACAAATTTTTTTAAAAAAACTATAGTAAAATAGATGTTTGGTAAATAAATAAATAGATAAGTGAGTGGTTATAAATTGATATAATGCCAGGAATCCACAGTTGCTGAAGTATTTAAAGAATTACTGACTGCCAGTATTTCTTTATTTTTTATTCTTCAAAAGATTCATTTCCATCCACCTTTCTGTTCTATTTTAATCATTTTTATAGCCCATATGTTTTATTTGCCATTTCCTTTATTGTTTCCTTTTAGCATTACTTATTTGCTTTTCTTTGTAGTTTATTTGATCCATAAAGATCTTATAAAATAATTTTTATTAATTCCACATTGCTATATTCTCATTAAGCTTATTGTACATGCTTAGCATAACTTCAACTTTTATTTACCCCTTAATGCACATTTCTTCACTTCCTTGGAGTTTTAAAAAAAAAAGGTAGAAGAATTAAAATACAGCATGTAAAAATAAAGGAAAAAGTATATTTTTTAGAAACTGCTTGTAAGAAGTGACCGTCCATGGGATTTTCCAGGCAAGAATACTGGAGTGGGTAGCCTATCCCTTCTCCAGCAGATCTTCCCGACCCAGGAGTCAACTGGGGTCTCCTGCATTGCAGGCAGATTCTTTACCAACTGAGCTATCAGGGAAGCCTAGACTTCAAGTAAAAGAAGTACAAATAACTAATTCAAATTAAAGTGTCATATTTTTACAAATGGAGATGAAATATGATAGGAGACATAAGAAGAGAGGTTATGATCTCCAAAAGTAAGAGTAGGAAAACCTTCAGGATTTTCTAGTTACTGATTAAGTATTTTGTCAAATATAGTTGAGAGAAAGAGAAGATAGTTTAGGCTAAACAGAGACAAAGATGTCTGCAAATGTGTGGCCCTGTCAGTGATGGTGAAGATTATGGAATTTAAAAGGAAATAAGGCAAACAAAAAAGTGGAAAGATGTGAGGGACCAGACTGTGAAGGCCTTGAATATCATGGTAAGGAGTTTGTATTTACACTCTCTGGCCCACATACATGTTCCAACAGTAGCTGAGATCTTAGCTGTACCAGAATTGCTTCAGGAAGATCATACTCTCTAAGACTCATTTACTCCTTGATGCATTTTCAGAATATTGATTCTTGGTTGCTTATTCATGCTCTCAGGTTAAACAACAAAAACTCTTGTAATGAGCTCATTTTTAATATTCTTCATTCTTAATTTTATTAATTGTAACTAAGGTTTTCTCCCACTTATTGAGTCACTGGCAATACAATGTCTGGTTGACAACTTCCCCATTTCAGCCCTGTGCAGGATTCGACATGTTTCTCAAGAGAGTTATGTGGCAACAGCACCTCACATTTGCATACTGCTTTGTTGTTCGCCACCTATTTTAAAATACACTGTAACTCTGTCACATTGTGTAACGCATTGTGTCCTTGTTATTTGACAAACATTAGGCCAAGCTCTTTATATTCAATCCCATTTAGAAATGAGAATATTGACTCTTATGAACATTAAGAGACTTCATAAGATCATAGGATTAATAACTAGAAATAAGATCAGAGCTGAGTCTAGAATTTCCACCTTAACCATCATGCTACATTATTTCTGTTATAAACACACATACCCCAAAACTACTACATTTTCAACAGGCCAACAAGACATTTTTAAATCAGTGACTTTCCAGACTTTGTTCCTCTAAATTCTTAATTCAATTCAGACTGATGTTAAATTTATCTCACTTGTTCAACGCATCCAAAATTATCAAAAATGTATCATGTAATCTTTTCTTACATGGACTACCCCAGCCAAGAGAGCAATGCATTTGAAGTTGTATGCCAAAGCTTATGCATTAAAATATATTCAATTCAGTTCAATCGCTCAGTCATGTCTGACTCTTTGCGACCCCATGGACTACCATGAGCCATCCATCACCAACTCCTAGAGCTTACTCAAACTCATGTCCATCAAGTCGGTAATGCCATCCAACCATCTCATCCTCTGCCATCCCCTTCTCCTCCCACCTTCAATCTTTCCCAGAATCAGCGTCTTTTCCAATGAGTCAGTTCTTTGCATCAGGTGGCCAAAGTATTGGAGTTTCAGCTTCAGCATCAGTCCTTCCAATGAATATTCAGGACTGATTTCCTTTAGAATAGACTGGTTGGATCTCCCTGCAGTCCAAGGTACTCTCAAGAGTCTTCTCCAACACCACAGTTCAAAAGCATCAATTCTTCGGCACTCAGCTTTTTTTTTATAGTTCAACTCTCACATCCATACATGACCACAGGAAAAACCATAGCTTTTAGACAGACCTTTGTTGGCAAAGTAATGTCTCTGCTTTTCAATATGTTGTTCAGGTTGATCATAGCTTTCCTTCCAAGGAGCCAGCATCTTTCAATTTCATGACTGCAGTCACCATATGCAGTGATTTTTGAGCCCCCAAAAATAGTCTGTCATTGTTTCCATTGTTTCCCCATCTATTTCCATGAAGTGATGGGACTGGATGCCATGATCTTCGTTTTCTGAATGTTGTGCTTTAAGCCAACTTTTTCACTCTCCTCTTTCACTTCCATCAAGAGGCTTTTTAGTTCTTCTTCACTTTCTGCCATAAGGGTGGTGTCATCTGCATATCTGAGGTTATTGATATTTCTCCCAGCAATCTTGATTCCAGCTTGTGCTTCACCCAGCCCAGCATTTCTCATGATGTACTCTGCATAGAAGTTAAATAAGCAGGGTGACAATATACAGCCTCGATGTACTCCTTTCCCGATTTGGAACCAGTCTGTTGTTCCATGTCCAGTTCTAGCTGTTGCTTCTTGACCTGTATATAGATTTCTCAGGAGGCAGGTCAGGTGGTCTGGTATTCCCATCTCTTTCAGAATTTTCCACAGTTTGTTGTGATCCACACAATCAAAGGCTTTGGCATAGTCAATAAAGTAGATGTTTTTCTGGAATTCTGTTGCTTTTCTCAATGATCCAATGGATGTTGGCAATGTGATCTCTGGCTCCTCTGTTTTCTAAATCCAACTTGAACATCTAGAAGTTCACAGTTCGTGTACTCCAAGCCTGGCTTGGAGAGTTTTGAGCATTATTTTGCTAACTTTTGAGATGAGTGCAATTGTGTGGTAGTTTGAACATTCTTTGGCATTGCCTTTTTGGGGATTGGAATGAATCTGACCTTTTCCAGTCCTGTGGCCACTGCTGAGTTTTCCAAATTTGCTGGCATGTTGAGTGCATCACTTTCACGTCATGATCTTTTAGGGCTTGAAATAGCTCACCTGGAATTCCATCACCTCCACTAGCTTTGTTCATAGTGATGCTTCCTAAGGCCCACTTGACTTCACATTCCAGGATGTCTGGCTCTAGGTGAGTGACCACACCATCATGATTATCTGGGTCATGAAGATCCTTTTTGTCTAGTTCTTCTGTGTATCCTTGCCACCTCTTCTTAATATCTTCTGTTTCTGTTAGGTCCATACTATTTCTGTCCTTTACTGAGCCCATCTTTGCATGAAATATTCCTTTGGTATCTCTAATTTTCTTGAAGAGATATCTAGCCTTTCCCATTCTATTGTTTTCCTCCATTTCTTTACATTGATCACTGAGGAAGGCTTTCTTATCTCTCTTTGCTATTCTTTGGAACTCTGCATTCAGATGGGTATATGTTTCCTTTTCTCGTTTGCCTTTTGCTTCTGTTGTTTTCTCAGCTATTTGTAAGGCCTCCTCAGACAACTATTTTGCCTTTTTGCGTTTGTTTTTCTTGGGGATGGTCTTGATCACTGCCTGGTGTCCAAAGTCATGAACCTCCATCCATAGTTCTTCAGGCACTCTATCAGATCTAATCCCTTGAATCTATTTATTACTTCCACTGTATAATTATAATAATAAAGCATATTATTAATGGATAAATAGTTGTAAAATGCACCAATGGTAAGACAACCATTTTGAAATCTAAACATATTTCACTTCTTTAGATTTTAGAATTCTAAATATATTTTATTATTTTAATACAAAACAAATTTCTTAAGAGAAAATTGAAACATGTTTCTGAAGTCAAAGTCAGAATAAACATATAATCTCCCCAGTATTATACTAGTCACTATTTCCTTTTTTAAATTTTATTTTTTAATGGAAGGATAATTGTGTTGGTTTCTTGCAAACATCAACATGAATCAGCCATATAGTTCACTAATTCAAAACTGTATCTCCTTGATGTTATAACTGTGGCCTTGAGGGATCTTTATTCACACATGACTAGGAAGATTCTTAGCCATTACTGTACTTCCATTCCTGTTCAACCAGCAGCACCAGCTAGGTTTCCCATCTCTTTACCATCCCAAATGTAGCAATACTTTCCTGTGATTGAATTCACTCTTGCCTCTTCTTAAGAAAGTCATTGCCAGCTGAAGAAAAGAATGAAGTCTAATAAAAACCACAGGAGTATTATTAAATTCGATTTAAATGAACAACTTTATTAGAGAAAAATAAAAGTTCTGTTCCCTATTTGTTAAAGAAATACCATTTTGATGTTATACATAACAGAGCTAAGCAAGAAATTATAGCCTAGTATGGTTCTACCTGAGAAAAAAAACAAAATGTCCTTTTAAAAAAGCTTTATCATCAAAGTAATTCTTAAAATCTCATAGCTAAGAGGCATTCATTGATAACTGAAAATTTGAAAAACTATTCAGGAAGGAAAACCAAGTAATAACAGTTTTGTATTGATTAAATATCATTTTTTCAAATATCATTTGTAAATATATATGTACAAGTGCCCAGCTCCTCCTTAGCAGAACTCCTAAGAGAACAAATACTTGGAGCCACGGAATAACCAAACAGAACTGAAGAAGAGAATAATATATTACATGTAAATTATTCTTATTCTGGAGACAGATAAAAGTGGTTTCTCTAAACAGATGGCATGAGCCAAAATAAACTTTAATGGCCATTTGGGAAAACATGATTGACTAAGCAGCAGAATGAAACATGCTCTCCAGAGAACAGAACAGGCCTTAGGAACTCCATCAGGAAAAATGCGTAATGATCATGATGACAACTTATCTACTTTTTTTATTACCTTAAGAATCCAATAAAGAAAATAAATGTGTTCTCTCACAAGAAAGAATTTACCTCAAAAACTTATTTGGTATCCTTTAAATGAACCACATTCATATTTTATAGGCATGTATATTAAATCTAATGTTAGTATGAAAACCCAGGCAATATAATTTGAGAAATCTATTCACTTTATTTACAGTTAGCACTAGGGAAATCAAAAGGCTATGTTTCTTATAAAAATGACTGATTTGCATTTTGTTAATATAAAAAAGATAAATGATAGCTTTATTGACTCTGTATTTTGAACTGTTAACTTGTTTAAAAATAGAAATAGGAATTTCCCTGGTGATTCAGTGGTTAAGATTCTGTACTTCCAATGCAGGGGGAATGGGTTTGTGGCCAAAAATAAAACAAAAATTAGTGTCCCTATCTTTCATTATTTAACACCCTTTCAACATTCTCTTCTCATCTAAATGTTCTATTTCTGCCTTTTTTTTCTTTCCTCCACTTCTATACTATTACTCATGCAGTTTCATAGGAGGATGACAGTGACAAGCCTATGAATTCCAATAGTAAACACACAGCACTGAAGTCCTCATAATAATGAGCCAGGCTCTCTATATTTTAATCTTCATTTATTTGTCCTTTTGATCCCTGAGGAAAAATCTCACATTTCATTGTGTTTTACATAACTTCCTTCCAGAGAGTAAGCCATTTTATTGAACTTATTTTATATCTTTTTTTCTATCAGTCTAAGTTCTTTGAGCACAGGACCCTCTAAGCATCTTCGTGGAACCAACTCAATGCCCAAGACTGAACAAGTGGTGTTAACTCAACCAGTACTATCAACCTTTTTCTTAAATGGCCAGTAGTAAATAATTCAGACTTTTGAGGGCCATCCAATCTCTGTCACAACTACTCAACTCTGCCACTGTAGTAGGAAATTAGCCATAAATAAAATGTTTTTTTATAATGAGCATGGCTCTCATTCAATAAAATTTTATTTACAGAAAGGTGGACATGCTATATTTCAATAAAACTTTATTCACAGAAAATGTGGGCTACCCACAGTGCCATTAATTTACCAACACCTGCTATAGGAGGGTAGGCATAAACACAAAATTGAAGGCTAAGGGATGAGTCTAAAACACTGTAGCTTAGGTGAAAATTACTTACACTGCATGCCATGTGTTCCTAAGTAAAATATGGTTGTCTTTAGGTTTTAAACTTTATATAAATGATACCATAGAACAAACAGCTTCCAACATTTTGCTTTTGAGCAATGCGCAAGCGTCAACATGCGATGCACATGTTGACACTTGTGGCCTCTAGTTCATTATGTCTGACAATTGAATAATATTCTATTCTATCAGTGGACCAGTTTTCCCTTGCTGTTGATGATAAGTGTTGAAACAACACAAATCTTTTGTCTCACAGTTAATTTTTAACTACCAAAAATGCTGCAACTATCTTATATAAATTCTTTTGAAAAGGTACCAAATTTTCTGAAGGGACTCAACCTAGAAATGAAAGTGCAAGGTCATTAGACATAAAAGACTCAGTTTTAATAGATAGTTCCTATTGTAGGCAGAATAATAGCTCCTCAAAGAAGTCCATGTTTTAATCCCCAGAATTTGTGAGTATGTTTGTTTACATGGCAAAAGGAAATTAAGGTTGCTAACCAACTGACCTTGAGATGAGATTACCTTGGATTATTCAGGTAGATCCAGTGTCCTCACAAGGGTCCTCATAAGTACAAGAAGGAAGAAAAAAGTGAGAGGAAGAATCAGAGAGATGGTAGTATGAGAAGGACTCAGCTCAATGTTTCTGACATGAAGATGGAGGGAATGTAGAGGGCCTCTAGAAGCTAGAAAAAAACAAGGAAGCAGACTCTTTCCTAGAGTTTCCAGGAAGGAATACAACCCTGCTGGCCCACTTTAATCCAGAGAGACCCATTTCAGATTTCTGACCTCCAGTACTGTGAGATAATAGTTCTGTGTTGTTTTAAGCTACTTGACTTATTATTAATACAGCACCAATAGAAAATTAGTACATGTCTATATTGCCATACAATGTTAGCTCATGCTAATTTATAAGTTTACTAGCAGTATATAATGCCTAGAGTTATTGTTTGTATATGGTTTTAGGAAGGGATATAACTATGTTTTTCAATATTAGCTACTCTGTACAATTTATTGTATCATTTCTACTAATAAGTAATAGCAATTTCATTATTATATCAAATTCAAATTTTTATATATAGTAGATCTATTTCTTAGGTATTTTTTTCATTCTATTTGATTGGTCCCTTTATCTAGGCTGCTTCAATACCATATTACATTGATTATCATTATTTTGTAAATTTGTCATTTATAATTTACTACTGTTTCATAATTTTACCTTATTTTTCTTCAAAGTTGTTTTAGCAACTCTTGGCATTTTGTTCTTCCATATAAAGAATTCTAGAAATACTCTCCATTATATTGCTTCTCTGATATTCTGTTATTTTTCTCTTGTATCTTTTCTAGAAACCTTTCTATTTTCCTTCTCTTATGACTGCTCTATTATTTCTTCTTCTTTTAATTAATTGCCCTCTGCTTTGCTCTGGCATTTAGCACTCTTCTGATTAATTTGTTTTCTGTCTACAGTTGCATGACTTACAGAAGGTAAGGAGAAAAGAAGTCTCCAGAATCCTGAGTTGGCAAGTAAGTTCATTTTTCCAAAGAGCAGTATTGTATATAATAGCTATTTCCTTAATGGTGTTGGTATACATGGACACTTCAGAAATCATGAGAGGTGGTGTGGGAACCTAGCCACTATACAAAACGTTTAATTCTAAGAGAAAATGTATCTGCATTCTAAGCAACGGAATGAGTTTTTAAAATACAATCAGTTTGTAAGGTAGAAACTGCCTTTATAAACACACGCTCACATAAATACCAGACGGATTTTGTTTGTATGTGTTCCACAATCCCAACTCCCTCCACTTACAAATAGACTTTATAATGGCCTCCAACATCATCTATCAACTTAATGACATCGAGAAAAGTTTAGTTCTCTCAGAACCAGGTCTGAAGTTTAGATATTTTTTTCAGCATTGAAAAATTATAACACTAAAGAATGCAAATAGCCAGAAGTCATACTGAAGAGAATACCTAAACAATTTTATAAGGGTCTTTGTGGATATTCCCTTAATCATTGGGCCAGGGAACACCAAACCAAATGTACATCCCTTCCAGAAGATAGTTAGCTTTTTCGCAGGACAAAATTTTAATATTATATCATTGGCTCTTAAAGAAGCATACTGAGAATATACTCAAAAATACTATGGTATGCTCCTTCCCACAGGGATGCTCAAAAAAAAAAAAATTATAAATTAAAGATTGTCTTTGGAGTCTATCCACTGTGATATTTTCTGATACTTCTTTTCTTCTAGATAACATCCTTTTCCAACTCAAATATCAACCACTTTTTAAGAAGTATTGTGCCCTTCTAGATTCCAAAAGAATTTCTTCAATGCTCTAAATAAGTACATTCCCACTTAATATAAGATTCACATTCACATTTCATTCATAATTTCATTGCAAAGTAGTTACTGTTTGAGAAACTAAGTCTTCAAGAATATTACCTATCATTATTGAAAACAAAATGAGCTACTTTTCTTAGGAGTGTATGCATTATAAAAAGACATTTTAGAGAAAATGTCTCAAAACAAAGGAATCTATAACAATGGATTACCTAAGAGTATTATAGATGATGGACAGTAAACTTATTGCCCCACCAAATTAAGGATCATGTTTGCAAAATTTAACCTTGTGTCCATGAGCACTTCATTGAAAATTAAATATTCTCTGTCTCTCTGAAAGTGAAAGTGTTAGTCACTCAGTTATGTCCAACTATTTGCGATCCCATGGACTGTAGCCCACCAGGCTCTTCTGTCCTTGGGATTCTCTAGGCAAGAATACTGGAGTGGACTGCCATTTCCTTCTACAAGGGATCTTTCCAACCCAGGGATTGAACCTGGGTCTCCTACATTGCAGGCAGACGCTTTACTGACTGAACCAACAGGGAAGGGTTTGCCTCTATGAGTCTGCCTAATTTAGATACCTCATAAGTGGAATCATGCCATATTTCCTCTTCTTTGACACTTATTTCACTTTTATAATGTCCTCCAAATTCATCTATGTTGTGGCAAATGGCAGGATTTCCTTCTTTGTAAAGGCTGAATTATATTCTATTGTATGTTTATACATTTTCTGTATCTATTCATCAATGATGACATTTAGATTATTTCCATATCTTAGCTATCATTGAATAGTACTGCAATGAACATGGAAGTGTAGACATCTCTTCAAGATTGATTTCACCTCTTTTGAATATATACCCTGAAGTAGGACTGCTGAATCCTGGTAGTTTATTCTTTTTCTTAATCGCATTATTTTACATTCCCATGAACAGTGTGTAAGAGTTCCAATTTATCCATATCCTTGCCACTTGTTATCTTTGGGTTGTTTTTTTTTTTTTAATAATAATCATCCTAGCCTTGTAGCTCAGTCAGTAAAGAATCTGCCTGCAGTGCAGGGTACCTGGGTTCAATCCCTGGGTTGGGAAGATCCCCTGGAGAAGGAAATGGCAACCCACTCCAGTATCCTTGCCTGGAAAATCTCATGGACAGATGAGCCTGGTGGGCTGCAGTCCAACAGGTCACAAAGAGTCAGGCACGACTGAGCAACTAACACTAACCAATGTAAGATGATATCATATTGTATTTTTAATTTTCATTTCCCAATAATTAATGATGCTGGGCATCTTTCCACAAAAAAAAAGGATATAAATTCCTTAAAACAAACTAGGAGCAAAACTATGACCCAACAATCCCACTACTGGGTATATACCCTTAGGAAACCATAACTGAAAAAGACACATGTACCCCAGTGTTTATTGCAGCACAGTTTATAATACCAGAACATGAAAACAACCTAGATGTCCATCAACAGATGAATGGATAAAGAACTATAGTACATATATGCAATGGAATATTACTCAACCATAAAAAGGAATGCATCGACTCAGTTCTAATGAGGTGGATGACCCTAGAGCCTACCATAGAGAGTGAAGAAAGTCAGAAAGAGAAAAACAAGTATCATATATTAATGCATATATGTGGAATCTACAAAGATGGTACTGATGAACTTACTTTCAGGGAAACAATAGAGATTACATATAGAGAACAGATTTGTGGACACAGTGGGGGAAAGGAGAGGGTGGGACAAATTGAGAGAGTAGCACTGAAATATATACATTACCATAAGTAACATAAATAGCCAGTGGGAATTTGCTGTACGATGCAGGGAGTTCAAATGTGTACTCAGTGACAACCCCGAGGGGTGGGATGGGGTGAGAAATGGGAAGGAGGTTCAGAAGGAGGGGACTTATGTATACCTATGGCAGATTCATGTTGATGTATGGCAGAAACCAACACAGTATTGTAAGGCAATTATCCTCCAATTGAAAATAAATAAATTTAAAAAAAAAAGAAAAAACAGAGGACACAAGGAAACTTTGTGAGGTATTCAGTTCAGTTCAGTCACTCAGTCGTGTCTGACTATCTGTGACCCCATGAACCGCAGCATGCCAGGTCTCCCTGTCCATCACCAACTCCCGGAGTTTACCCAAACTTATGTCTATTGAGTCGGTGATGCCATCCAGCCATCTCATCCTCTGTCGTCCCCTTCTCCTCCTGCCCCCAATCCCTCCCAGCATCAGGGTCTTTTCCAATGAGTCAACTCTTCGCATGAGGTGGCCAAAGTATTGGAGTTTCAGCCTCAGCATTAGTCCTTCCAATGAACACCCGGGACTGATCTCCTTTAGGATGGACTGGTTGGATCTCCTTGCAGTCCAAGGGACTCTCAAGAGTCTTCCCCAACACCACAGTTCAAAAGCATCAATTCTTTGGCGCTCGGCTTTCTTCACAGTCCAACTCTCACATTCATACATGACCACTGGAAAAAGCATAGCCTTGACTACATGGACCTTTGTTGGCAAAGTAATATCTTTGCTTTTTAATATGCTATCTAGGTATTAGGTATGTCTTTTACCTTGTCACGATGATATCACAGGTGTTTGCATATGTTCAAGCTCAAATTGTACATGTTAAGTATGTACAGTTCCTTATTGCAATAAATATGCTTTAAAATGAAAATTAGACAGCTTTATAGAAAGAAACAATATCCTAAATTGAATACATGCACAAATTTGAAATTACACAAAGAACAGTAAATCAAGTATGGAATTTTTTTTTCTATGTTGGCAAACTGGAACAATTGTGGCTCTTATGTCATAACACTTTTGAGTCATTCATGTCATGTGTAATTCACCCAAACAAAAATAATTGCTAGACCCTTTCTGTGAGCGGTGCTGTGTGTTGAGATTGCTCAACTTCATACCAAAGTGTACCAGAAAATTCAATTGAGATTTATCTGGTACAAGTAATTATCTTTAGCAATTTATAATTGGATCATAGTATTTAGATATTGAAAAAAAAAAAAGGTTAGCCAAGAATGTCTGAACTCAAAACTCAGGAATGGACTATATGTAACCCAAGTTTTACCAAGACCCAAAGATTGCAATATCAGCTCAAATTGCATTTTCCACAATAATATCCATCTTCTGCTGAATGACTTGCAAGTATTTCTGTGAAAACCCCGAATGCTTAATTTGCAAATGCTTAAACTCCTTTGAGAAAGCGATAGCACCCCACTCCAGTACACTTGCCTGGAAAATCCCATGGACAAAGGAGCCTGGTAGGCTGCAGTCCATGGGGTCTCGAAGAGTCGGACACGACTGAGCGACTTCACTTTCACTTTTCAGTTTCACTTTTCACTTTCCTGCATTGGAGAAGGAAATGGCAACCCACTCCAGTGTTCTTGCCTGGAGAATCCCAGGGATGGGGGAGCCTGGTGGGCTGCTGTCTATGGGGTCGCACAGAGTTGGACATGACTGAAGTGACTTAGCAGTAGCACACTCCTTTGATAATCTCTACAACCACTTCCATTTACTCTTGTTCTCCAATAATTCCAGGACAGGCACTGGCATAGGCCCCTCTCACCAAATACTGCAATCACTATGAAAACTATGGAGTAAAATGAAGGATGGCAGTCCCTAAAAACCTCTAAAAGGTAGAAAAGTTAAGAACAGACTTTTTTCTAGTCTGGAGAATGGAGCCCTAAATTCCTTCCAATACCTGATTTTAGCCAAGGAAGACCCATTTCTGACTTCTAGCCTCCAGAACTGTAGGATAAATTTGTATTGTCACTAGATGTGTAATAATTTTTATACCAGCAATAAGAAATTAATGTGAAAGAGAAACTAATCTATTTTTCTTGGTTCAATTCAGGTTCTCCTTCCTTTTATATTGGTTGGATGTGACTTCCTAATCCTCTATTATATTCTGCACTGGTCTTGATTCACAGATCCACCAAGATCTATTCTAGAACTCGTTTCCTTATAGCAAATCTTTAACATTCATTGAAGAGAATTTTAAGTCTTTTCCTTATAGGTCTTAGAATCTATATGCCCATATCTCTAATTGTTTTTGTTTCTGTATATCCTTCAATTGAATTATTAGCAAAGGGTTGGGTGCAAATAATTGTTATTTGGGAATGGCTTATTTTGGGAGTGAAGGAATCCTTCTTTTCTACTTTTTACACTCTTGTGTTGCTCTTTCCTTCTGGGTCATTTTGGAAGAGAAAAACTTGAAGGTTAGCTGCCACCTGAAAAAGCATTTCCCAAGATGCTAAAGTCACTGATTCTGTGGTATGTGAGAATCACACAATCAGATATCTTATGTGAGTAGAACAGCCTAGGATTGTGCTAGGCTGTGCATCTTATTCACACGATGTGTGGGCCACATCCAGGGGAATTAAATGAGAAAGAAAATGCTTACCAATTCATTTCCAGGGCTTCTCTGGGGGTGCTGAGATTTCAGGGAGTTTGTGAAAGAGAAAAAAGATGCTTTGAGAACTTGATAAGAATTACATACTTGGTACAGGAGTAAACAAAAAGAAAATGAAAGATGCAGCTTGGAACAAAAGAATTATAAGACGTTCATTTGGAGACAGGGAAAGAAGTCTGAAGGAGAGAGGATAAGAAAGGAAATAGTCCTAGGGTCAATGCTGTTGATTTCTCTACTGTACCAACATTTTTTCAAAGCATCTGAGCTTTCATAACTTTTCACATCCAACCAATGTTCCTATTCACTAACATAATTATCTTAAAGGTTAGTGGCTCAGCCTAGAAGGGAATTCCTGCATAGTTTTTTGTTAACTACTTAATATTCCTCTCCAATACAGTATCTAGTATAGTTATTCAAGTAATAAATCTTTAGAAAAGAAAGGAATTCAGAATTCAGGTTAAAATACAAGTGGCAAAATGTACATATGATTTAAGCTGCTTTTCTACATGCAGCTGAAATTTTAGAGGTAGAGTTTGTTATTGTTGGGCTAACATAGCATGTCAGGAGGTCTTAATAATTTTGGCAAGCAAGAAAGCTGTTGGAAAGTTTCTCTGCCTAACAAAAATCCTTTTTAAGGACTCATGGGAGGTATTCATTACAGAGAATTGAGAAATCCATGAGGAAAGGGAAACATTAAGACACTATTTTTGTTCTGGCACACAAGTTTTCCCTTTTCCTTTTTATAGAAGCAAAATCAAGTTCTTACTTTACAGGTCAATGAATCAAGATATTGGATATGTTTAGGCTCAGAATGCATGTTTTGCCCATTTGGTCACAGGCAAACATAACAGACTTTACATTCAACATGTATAAATAATAAATGCAAATACTTAAAGTTGGGGGAACTTAAGGTAAACATTTAGTGAATTTTCATTGAAAACATTAAAGTACTTTTTCCAGGTGTTACTTTTTCATTAGAAATTTGAGAAATGTTTACAACAATTTTATAGAGATATTCTCATTTACAATGTTTCTTTAAACTCTGCAAATTTTTGCACATGACAAGCTACATAAGAAAATATATATTCCTGGTTGTTTCTCTAAAACTTGATTTATGACAGTCTAACAAAAATCACAACAGTTTCTTCCACCTTTATAACCAACCTACTATATTTTTTTTTTAAAGATGAAATCAGTTTAGCTGGCCAGCCTGAGGCCAGCAGAATAAAAACTCATTTTAAAAACATCTTGGCCTTGAAAACATGCATGTCTTACCTAAGTTTAATTAAAACACATTTACACATACCTTTGAGAAGTTCACTATTTTCATAATTTATACATTTGACCATTATGTCATTCACTAATGACAAATTTGTAAAAAATTATCATTAATGGGGAATCTAAGAAAGACTGAGTAACTATCATACCTGTAACCCCTCTCAAAATAAAGCTCTTCCTCCTGTATGAATTAACTTGGTTTGTCCCATATAAGCCACGGGCCATGACTCATTAGAGCTCCAAATACTAAGACAACCATCCATTAATGGACACAAGGAAAATTAGTAGCCTATAAGATGGCATGATGTTCTGCAATGGAAATGGAGTGGGTTTGTCAACTAAGTGGCTCACTGCTCAGATTTTCTTTCTTAGGGAATGGATAATAGATGCATAGCAAGTCCCACCCGTTCCTCTTCTAAAATATTCTCCATGTTCATGCACTCCGTCCACTCCATTGCCACCACACTATCCAAGAGACCATCTTCTTTATTGGCCTGAAGTCATAGTCTCCTTACCTGGTTTCTCCTCTGCAACAATTGCCCCTTAAAAATCCATCTTCCATATAACAGCCAGGGTGTTCTTTTAGAAAATATTAAGATCATCTCACTCACCTGATTAAAATTCTCCAGTGATTTCATTTCGTTTAAATGTCAAACATATAAGATATATAATATTCCAACTATAGCATGAACTGCTGTCTACCTGCTTCTACACACACCCATTCTCTCTCTCTCCTACTGAGCTCCAGCTCTGTGACACTCCATTCTCTTCCTGGGACATGCCAAAGTCTCT
Source organism: Ovis aries (assembly GCF_016772045.2). Taxonomy (NCBI): domain Eukaryota; kingdom Metazoa; phylum Chordata; class Mammalia; order Artiodactyla; family Bovidae; genus Ovis; species Ovis aries. The sequence goes on from NC_056054.1 coordinate 237,172,166, forward strand.
CCCTCCTTAGGTCTTTGCAACTGCTCTTTTCTCTCTGAAGCAATCTCTTCTCCACTTCAGCAGGCTGACTTCTTCCTTCAGGTCTCAGTTCAAACATCTTCAAGAGGTCTTCCTCTAAAATAGTAGTTCTCAATCCTTACACATATATCAAAATTACCTAGGAAGCTTATAAAACTTCAGCTGATGGGGTCCCACTACTAAGAATTATTCTGAGTAGGACCGTAGCAGCAGAATTAAAACAAACCAGACCTCTACAGGTGATTCTAATTGCAGCCAACTTGTGAATCAGCAATGAAGAATCTCATCATCTCCTCCCCCATCATATCCACCTATTAGTGTGCTTCTTAGTATGTATCCTATGTAATTCTTATTTACTTGCTTTCCTGTCAGTTGTCTTTTTCTTTCACTAAAATGTTAATTCCATGAGGGCAGGGAAATTCCTGCTGTACTCCCAATGCCCAACATATATAGTAGGTCAATAAAGGAAGGATTGAATATCCATCCTTCAAGTCAGTAGAGAAGTTTTAAGCACCTGAAAGACAGTACAATATGGAGAATTTAAGTAGAGAGGATATAGAATAAGAGTAAGAATGAAAAGATGAAGAAACCAAAGAGAAGCTGAGTAATGTAAATGAAAGATGAGCATAAACCATGGACTATAGAAAGCTCTCTTGGGCCCCTGTTTTCTCCAATGAAACCTGAAAGTAAATTGGCTCAGTTCCACACAAACTCAGTTCCATGCAAATAATGCTTACTTTGTTAACACGCTGAGATCAAGGCTATCTCATTTTTTATTTTTAACACAGAAAAGTCTTATCTTAGATCCAAAGCTTTATCTTTTTATTTAAACTATTTTACTAGAAGCCTTCTTAAAAATATATTACATTTACTTACCTTTTAAAAAAATATATGAAGGAAATTTACATTGTCTATATCCAGGATTTTCAAAGCCGGATATTTTGCTATCTATATTTCCTTGATAGTCTTACGAAATCTTTAAACATATAAACCATATAATCATTTTAAAAAGTGTTTGAAAGAGGGAAATTTTATGGCTCTTTAGTTTTTTTAAGCTCTATATTTTCTAAGTTTGCAGCTCGGCTTTTACCTACATGCCCTCATTGCTTACCTTGCTTATACTCAGCGGTGACCTTTTAAAGTTAATCATACTCATTATAAACAAATACAAATACAAATTCCAATCTATGACTGTAATTACTTGGAGAGCTTTAACACCCACAAATGCCTGCCTGCCTGCCTCCCTCTTCAGACTAGAGAATTTATTATTTAATTGGTCAAGAGTGAGACCAGAGCATTAGTTGTGTTTTGGCTTTGATTCTGTGCTTTGGTTCCCATGCGATTCTAACATGTACCTCGTTGAAAACCCTGTGTGCTGGGGTCCAGCCCGGGTGGATCCAGGGAATTCGAAGGGTGGACGGCGTTGGCGTGGAAAGACTTGTTTATTGATTGATATAAGATTAGATTAAGAAACTATAGCATAGTAGGAAGATTAAGTGGAGGAAGAGGGCTGAATAGCTTGGTTTACGCGGGAGACCAAGAAAATTCCAGACAAGGAATTTGCACCATCTACGTTGGGCCACCGGCGCCCGCTTGAATATCTAAGGGTGCCTCGCCTTAAGCTCCCTTTCACATGGGTCTTAACAGCCAGGGCAAATAAGTATACCTGGCGAGCCTCCGCGCCCCAGGTGGAGATTCAGCCTGAAGTTAAAGTAAAGAGCAGAGAGAGGGAAAGGGAGAGAAGAAAAGAGAGAGAAAGACACGGGGGGGAGCCAGAGTTCCAAGAAACCAGGCCGAGAGACTAGTTCGAGAAACTGGTCCGAGAAGCTGGCCCCATCCTTTATTGTTCAGAAGGCCTTTTATATTTTTGATAAAACATGGAGATCAATGGGTAACACAAAATTATGTAGCATTCGCAGCCCAGACTCTTTCTGTGTATCATTTTCTATACAAAAGGTCTCAGGTGATTTACATTATCTTCTGGCCAAGAGGCTTGTTAACACTTTTGGCTCTCTTCCTTAATGAATGTTAATTTTGTTTCCCCTGAAGTGTTTTTCTTTAATCTGCATCTCCTTAAAGCATTAAAGTTACATCTCTATAGAACAAAGGTGCAGTGGGTTATAACAAAGAAGGTACTTAACTCAAAGATCTAATGTTGCTAATACCAGGTCTACTACTTGTTTTTCTATATACCAACTATATCTAAAAATAAAGGATATGAAAATTTGGCAGCAAGCATTGACTCAACAAATGAAACCTTTAATCAGTCCTATTCTAAAGATTTTGACTCCTCGGAAGCCCCTACATTCCTAGGATGTTTTAAGCTTCCTGTGCCTCCTTGCGGTCAGGAGGCCTCAAACAATCACACAGCGCAGCTGTACGAGTCCTGCAGGAAGGCTAGAAAGCCATCAGAGGGGTATTTGGATTGAAACACTCTTTCAAATGCAGAAGACTAAAGCCCTGAACTGACTTTTTCCAGAAAATGTCAGAATTGTAGAAAAGCAGAGCACAAAAACTGGCAGATTTTTGTTGGGGTACATGCTTAGGAATTTCCAGAGGGGCCCCTGAAGACTGAGCACGCCTTGCGTATGTCAGCTTCCTTCCTCATGACCTTGTCACGGGCGGGATTCCTCACACTGGCTCCCGGCACCTGTTTAAAACCTTAATAAAGAAATTTGGAACAACCAAGCTCTCTATTTTTAGGGGTAACTGTTCAAGCCACAATTGTTGATTCTTCCTCTTAGCTTGGTTCTCTCTTTAGGGTCTGTCATGTGAACTCTGCTGCCTGCACCCAAACAGCCCCACAGTTATGAGGCTCCCATTTAAAATTCCAGACCAAGAATGGGAAACCTCTATTTTCTTGGTTTTCCAAGTGGCAATCCACTCTAGTATTCTCACCTGGGAAATCCCATGGACAGAGGAGCCTGGCAAACTACAGTCCACAGGGTCACAAAGATTCAAACATGACTTGAACAACTAAATAACAACAATACAGCTGGAAGAGCTCTTTAAAAATAATCTAAATTAACTCTCCTCTATTTACAAGTGACAGATTTGAGGTAGGAGAGTAATGTCCCTGAAATCATGCAACCACTTTTTCCCATAGGTGGCACAGCTAATTCTCCACTCCTTGACAATTACAACACTGTCCCTGAGGAAAGGCGGTGCTCTAGGAAGGGTATGTCTGTAGCAGGCTTGTTAGGGAAACACTGACTGAAATCACCCACCTCGGCCAGACATCATAGTAACCACTTGCATGCGTTATTTTACGACAGGAGGGTCCAGTAAAGAACACGGAACCAACAAGCCATCACCAACCAGGAGAATTTGGGAAAAGTCAAAAGGAGACACCAGTCCATATGGACTACCAACCTCCCAGAATCCTCCTCACTGGAATCCATCTTGACTGAGAAATATATGTGCTACAAGGAAGGACCCTGAGTCAGAATGATTGGCCAGAGACAACCCAGAAACGAATCCCATCACCATTAAACCTGAGATTCCGAGTGATGTGGCAGAGCACTTCTCCTGGTTTCCTTACTGTTGCTCTCCGCCCAGGAGTCCTTAACCAATAAAGTTCCTTGCTTTGTCAGTACATGTGTTTCCTCAGACAATTTTTTTCCAAGTGTTAAATGAGAGCCCTCTGTGGCCCTTCCTGCAACAAACTCCAAAGTTATTTTAGAGGGGAAAACCAAAACCCTATTCAAAAATGAGAGAGTCTCAGAATCAAGAGCATCTTACAAATTTCCAGTCAAACCTCCTTAGGAAGTGAAACCTGCAATTGGAAAAGCGGCGAGAACCCACCTATTCTCTGACCCTATGTGTGGGTGTGGGTGTCTTCAGGCCACTTTTTCCCCCTCGCTTTGCACATGAAGGTAAGTAACTGACCCTCCTGCTCCTGCATATAAATGTCATTCAGTTTCTAGAGCAAAACGAATCTAGCAAATACCTCTGTTTCAAAGTCTCAGGAGCAGGAATCTGATCAGCCCTCTTAGTCAGGCATCCACCCATTCCCCTTTCAGGAGTGAGCAGAGAGCAAAATCAGGTTGCAGAAACAAACATGGGCGCAGGATTACCTTACTGCTGGTGGAGAAATTCTCAGAAATAGGACATGTGGTATCTACTGACACAATCCTAAACAATCTTAACTTCACTTAGCAGAACAATGGAACTTGCAAACTTTGCATAACAAAATCTTAACTGTTTTTCTTTGACTCATTTTATGTCATGAGATTAACAGCAGTAGTTCTTGCCCAGTCCCATATTGAAAGCTCTATTCCAGAAACTGATTTTTTTGTTACTTCCAAAAATTTTTTTAAATTAAATAGCTGAAAGCTGAAGGGCATCAAGGGCACAATCACAGAGAAAATAGACACGCGTGCTGAGGCCGGTGGCAGAAGTTAGTAAAAACACAGTAAGTCCAACCTGTGTTCTTCCACCAGCCTCACCAAGACAGATTGCTCAGTGAAACTGGTTCAAGTACTGAAGTGAAAATAGTCTCCAACCAGCAGCGTCAGCATTACCTGGGAACTTAAAAATTTGCAGGCTCCAACCTTAGACCTACAGATACAGAAACTCTGTGGGGAGTGGGGAGGACCCAGAAATCTGTTTTAAACAGCCTTCTTGTTGATTGTGACTATTCTGAACTTTGTAAACAGTAGAACAGAAAGTTATTGACCATAGCCACTAATTTGACCTGGCATAAGCTCGTCAACTTTCCATACAAAGGCGAGGCAAAGAAATGACCATGGGGTGTGTCATGGAAACCCAGCTATGTCCTGGTATCATCTTTACTAGAAGTATTATGGTCTTGAACAAGTCACCTAACCTGTCCAGCCCTTAGTTTTTTTGTCTTTAAAATAGAAAATAAGGTTTTTGGAAATCAAATTTGGAGCAATTCATGATGCCTTTGTGATCAAAAATTTTAAAATAATTGTACCACAATTTTAGGAGATCCAGCCAGTCCATTCTGAAGGAGATCAGTGGGATTTCTTTGGAAGGAATGATGCTAAAGCTGAAACTCCAGTAGTTTGGCCACCTCATGTGAAGAGTTGACTTATTGGAAAAGACTCTGATGCTGGCAGGGATTTGGGGGTAGGAAGAGAAGGGGACGACAGAGGATGAGATAGCTGGATGGCATCACTGACTTGATGGATGTGAGTCTGAGTGAACTCTGGGAGTTGATGATGGACTGGGAGGCCTGACGTGCTGTGATTCATGGGGTCGCAAAGAGTCGGACAAGACTGAGCGACTGAACTGAACTGAACTGACTGAATTTTCATACTGTAGACTATACCCATTCTCAATGGTGAAGAATAAAATCTAGAAATAGAACTAATAGTGCTCCTGGTTTTTAGGCCTCTAAACTCGGACTGGAATTAACTTGTTAATCAGTGTTTCTGGGCCTCCAGTTTGCTGACTCACTCTACAGATCTTGGGACTTGCCAGCCTCCATAATCAGGTGAGCCAGTCAATATATATATACCAGTTCTGTTTCTCTTGTGAACTCAGACTAATAAAAAGGAAAAGTGGAAATTATACAAGTAATGATAAGAATTAAAGAGAGAAATTTCTAGGAAAAAAGAAAAATGGGTACAGAAATCTGGAAGCAGAAGGTATAGCATCTTAAAACAATTTAAATAAAAATTACATCAACAAATAATTACTTAATATTTACTGTACGTCAGATCTTGTTTTAAGTTCCCTTCATATGTTACCTCACTTAATCCTCAAAACAACCTTATGAAGTAGATTCAGTTATTATCTCAAAGGGCAAATGAGAAAATTGAAGTACAGAAAGTTTAAATTACTTGCTCAAGGTCACAGAGATGGAACAGGAAGACCAAGGTACATGGGCAAATGTTCTATCTCCAGAGTCCAAACTCTTAACTATGACTCCTTCACTTCTGTCTGGGGCTGAGGAGAATGAGGAAGCAGTAAAGAGAAATGCCAGGCCATAGGGAAACTTGGAAGCCTTGAGCTTTGTCCTAAAAGCAATGGGAACCACAGAAAGAAAGGTTTAAAGCAGAAGAGTGACAGATCAGACTTTAAGACATGAAATAATCACAGGAGGCAAATGGAATGGGGGAGGTAGCAAGATGGGTAATTTGTTAATTTACTGTTTATGACTGTGCTGGGTCTTTGTTGCTGCTGTGCTCCAGCTTTGTCTGGTGTGGTGAGCAGGTGCTACTCCTTACTTGTGATTCACGGGCTTCTCATGGTGGTAGCTTCTCTTGTTGCAGAGCACAGGCTCTAGGCTGTGTATGCTTCAGTAGTTGTAGCACAGGAGCTCAGTAGTTGCGGCTCTCATATAGTGCATGGCAGGCTCAGTAGTTGCAACATGCAGGCTTACTTGCCCTGAGGAATGTGGACTTTTCCTGGACCAGGGATCAAACCTGTGTCCTTTGCACTGGCAGGTTCTTAACCACTGGTCCACCAGGGAAGTCCAAGGCGATTTTTCTTTGATACAAGATTTTCTCTTTTAATCACTTTTAATTGAATATTTAAGAATAGTTTAAATTACTCCAGAAAATCCATATTAAGGGATTAGATGAAATCATGTGTGTAAAACTTTCAAAAATTATAAACATTGTAGAATTTAAATAATTTTTCATTCAATAAAAAAATTACTCCAGAAAATATCAAAGCAGAAACTCATACAATATGAAAATCTTTAATATCATGTCTTCTTAAAAGGGTAATTATGATACCATTCCCTTTAGTTACCTCAGGGTACTGTTCCAAGAATGTTCAGAAGTTCCTGGTCACTCAAAAGAGCAAAGATGAGGCAAAATGATGTATGAAGGTATGTGAGGAAGACAAGAGATATGCAGGAGAGTGTTAGGGGACAACCTTGATCAAGACTAGCAGGTCAGAGGATGATGAAGGATGAAGAAAAAAGAAATAGGAGATCATAAAAGGAAACTGTTGTATAAATGTATGAGCCAACTAATATAGATCTCTTATTTAGAAATTTAAATATAATTTAAATTTGATAGAATTTCATCACTGTCTACAGCTGATCCAGAAATGTTCCAAAGGCCACACATGTAGCACTGGGCCATTTGGAATAGCAATTTTCCAAGGGAAAGTTCAGCTTCTTAGATTCAACATACAATGATTAAGCTCAGGAAACCAAACAGTGGATTGAAGCCAAATTTTACATGAGCATCATATATAAACCATTAAAGGAGTCTCAACAGATATGTTTTTTACTTTAAAATGCATATTGGAATTTATTTTAAAATCCAATAAATTCTCCATATGTAGTTAATGGTAACAAATGTTCTATCATGGGACAAATACCAGAATAGCCAGTCCTGTTCTTAACTCTACACATCAAAAGGTCCACAGCAAACCTTGCCTTAGAGAAAGTCACAATAAATATGCCCCTAGACTGTTTGCAGTTTTATTTGCATTTTTAAGGATTGCTAGTTAAATACTACTGATAAAAGTAGGAAATTCTTGGCAAGGCTTTATCTTGATTTATAGCAATGCTCCTCGAGTGTGTTTGACATCCATGATCCCTCAAAAGAGATACCTGAGGAGGTATTTAGCTGCCTTTTTCTATAGGAAGAAAGTTTCTGAAGACTGTGACTAACTGCCCCAAGGGGACATATGTCGGAGCTTGGATTCAGCTTTCCTTAAGTGTCCTTTTCATATAAGCACAGAATCTAGAGCAGTTAGTTCAATGCCCTTGCGTTCTTGTGTGTCCATTACTGGTTCTGTGTCTATGAACATACACGTATAGGTTTTCAACAACTTACTGACAGAAGCACAAGGGTACTGAGCTCAGACTCACGCCCCTGAGGAACTTTACTTTGGATGTTAGCCTATGTGCTAAACCTCGTGACATTTCATACATGGGCAGAGAACACAAGAACACAAGACAAACAGCCTGATCATTAAGCCTCTCTTTCATTTAAAACAGGTTTTTTGAGCCAAAGCAACAGCATTTTATTTGGTAAGCATCTTTTTCTAACGCAATATGAAACATGACTTTAAAATTTACTCAAATAAAAATGTGTTATTTTATTCCAAATTTCATTCTCCTTTCAAATGTAGTTTTTGCATAACTTTGAGATATTCTGCATGAATTTAAATTGGCTGTTTTTTTCTTCTCTTCTGATTACTATTCCAGTCCTCTTGGGATTGGCTTAGTTACATTAAAAGGATTTTACTTTATTTTTTCTTTACCCTGGATCTGCAACTCTGAACTTGTTCATTTACACCTTGAGTCAATGACATTATTTAATAGGGAAGTAAGGTCACAAAAAATATTGATTATAGATCAAATAGATTTGTGTGACTCACAGGATGTTGTGTTAAAGTGAGCTAAGTGGGACAATTCTTATTTTCTGGTAAAGTAATTGAAATCTTTGAACTGTAAGGCTTTCTTTTTTCCATTTGTGAAACTTGGTTTGACTAGGATTTCTTTCCTTGAAAAAATACTTTCAAGAATTATTCTATTTATAAAACAGAACATGATCCCAATAGAACAATAAGCCAAGACTATGATCAGACAATTCAAAGAAAAGGAAATGGCCTTTAAAAAGATGAAAAGATGTTCAAGTTCATGATTATATGAGAAATGTACTTAAATATTATAATGGAATGCCTCATTTTTTAATCTATCAGTCTGGAAAAGATTTACAAGTTTCAGTTCAGTTCAGTTCAGTCACTCAGTCGTGTCCAACTCTTTGCAACCCCATGAATTGCAGCACGCCAGGCCTCCCTGTTCATCACCAACTCCCAGAGTTCACCCAAACTCATGTCCATCGAGTCGGTGATGCCATCCAGCCATCTCATCCTTTGTTGTCCCCTTCTCCTCCTGCCCCCAGTCTCTCCCAGCATCAGGGTCTTTTCCAATAAGTCAAATCTTCGCATGAGGTGGCCAAAGTATTGGAGTTTTAGCCTCAGCATCAGTCCTTCCAATGAACACCCAAGACTGGTCTCCTTTAGGATTGACTGGTTGGATCTCCTTGTAGTCCAAGGGGCTCTCAAGAGTCTTCTCCAGCACCACTGTTCAAAAGCATCAATTCTTTGGTGCTCAGCTTTCTTCACAGTCCAGCTCTCACATCCATACATGACCACTGGTAAAACCATAGCCTTGACTAGATGGACCTTTGTTGGCAAAGTAAGTTCTCTGCTTTTTAATGTGCTATCTAGGTTGGTCATGACTTTCCTTCCAAGGAGTAAGCATCTTTTAATTTCAGGGCTGCAATCACCATCTGCAGTGATTTTGGAGCCCCCAAAAAATAAAGTCAGCCATTGTTTCCACTGTTTCCCCATCTATTTCCCATGAACTGATGGGACCAGATGCCATGATCTTAGTTTTCTGAATGTTGACCTTTAAGCCAACTTTTTCACTCTCTTCTTTCACTTTCATCAAGCGGCTTTTTAGTTCCTCTTCATTTTCTGCCATAAGGGTGGTGTCATCTGTATATGTGAGGTTATTGATATTTAGCTATTACTTTGTTTTGAGGAAAAGATAAAACATATATTATGATATATGGTTGTGATGGTATAAATTATTGAAACTTTTGAAAGTCAATTTAACAATATTCATCAGTTAAATATGCAAATGTCCACTGCACTGAAATTTTACTCCTAGAAATTTTTCTTATAGAAACCCTGTCATGCATACATAGAGATGTTTGTACACAGTTACTTGTTATAGCATCCATGTGTTGGAATACTATGGAGCTATTAATAAGGGAAAGCTATAGAAATTGATATGAAATCAACTTCAAGTTTTATGAACTAGCAAAAGTAAGATACAGTGCAGTTTGTGGAGTGCGTTCCTGGGTGAGTAAAAGAAAATGGTGCTATATACATATACATGTTACTTATGTGTGGATGTGAAGTATAATGAACTGGTAAAATAAATGACCTCTCGAGTGGACTGCCAAATTGAGAAGCCAGGAGACTAAAGTGAATGGAAACTCACTTTAGTGTGTGTCTTTTTCTCCTGTTGGATTTTTTAAAAACCCATCAGCACTATACTTGTATTTTTTTTTAAATAGCATTTTTAAAAAGTGAAAACTTATGCCCTTAGCTACATGATGGTGTGTAAAATAAAAACAAAAAATGCCAGTACATATAAAGGAGTTCTATTTACCTGCTATAATTTGATAATGGTGATATAAAATCCTTTGAAAATGCATATTAATGATTTTGAGTTATACTTTATGATACTACAACAGATAAAAAATGATTTAGACAACTTACTGCTTTGTCTGCATGGCAAAAACATGTTTGTTACACCCCTGTGTTTTCCACATCCATGCATAGTCAGGAAATTCACATCCTCCTACATCAGAATAGGCCTGACCATCTGGTTTGTTTCCTCCTGTCCTTTCATACTCTCCTCATTATTTCCCATGTGTATCAGTACCTGGCTAGCTTTTTCTGTAGAGAACCAGAAATTAAACACTCTAGGCTTCGTGGGCCAAGAGAAAAATTGAGGGTTTATCTATGTGTTTATACTACAAAAGAGAAAACAAATTTCTCTACTTTTTTATTGAATAAATTAAAAATGTAGTAATTGAGAAAAAAATTGTACTGTAGGCCTACTAATGAGAAAAATAGAATTTTTTTCAGGGAGATGAATTTTGCTTAATTGGAGTTCAAGGTTAGTGTTCCCTATCAAGTTAATTGAAAATGTTTATTTATAAAAACCTGTCTTATCTCCTGAGCCAAATAAAAAGAGGTAGTAAGTCAGTTTGGGCCCAAGGGCTGTAGTTTTCCACTCCTAATTTTAAGACCAATGTCTTCACCTACCAATCTACCTTTCTGTTGCTAGTATTTTGACAAGTGGATCCAATCTGCCTCAAAGATATGCTAACCTCTACTGTGGCCACCCACACTTCTGCTGAAATATTGCAATAATTTCCCACCACTCAGACTAGAAAACAAAGCTTGAGCATTTGGCCCATCATGCTAGGTCCTCCAAGCACACTCTTTGCCTAATCTCATCCTCATCTTCTTCCTTTCCAGCCATCAGCCCTGCTCTCATCCCAGACATACCAACACATTTTGCTAACTCTGAACTACTTTCCAGCACATCGCATGCTATTTTACAACCTCATACTTGCTGCCTCACTGCCTGGAGTCTTCCCTTCCTTCCCTTGATGGGCTCCCAGTCACAGAGTGCTCACCACTCACCCCTCTGGGAAGACTGGCTGCTCCTCTCTCTACCCTATCCACAGCAAAATAACAATTTCACTACTTCTGTAGTTTGCCTGAACTTCCATTCTTGAATGGATAAATTTATTGTTTTTATTAGTGGTAGATTTCTATTGCCTTTCCTATCTCTGATTTATCATTGCTAGCCTCTAGAATATGCCTAGCACACAATAGTTTCTCAATAATTTTTGGTAAACTGAGATATTATCAATTACAAAGCAATTATGGTGGTGAATACAACTGACAATACAACCTCCATCCACCCACTTATTCAGTTGCTAAGTTGTGTTCCAACTCTTTGCAATCCCATGAACTGAAGCACAGCAGGCTTCCCTGTCCTTCACTGTCTCCCAGCTTGCTCAGACTCATGTCCATTGAATATGTAATGCCATCCAACCATCCCATCCTCTGTCACCCCCTTCTCCTCCTGCCCACAGTCTTTCCCAGCATCAGGGTCTTTTCCAATGAGTCGTTTCTTTGCATCAGGTAGTCAAAGTACTAGAGTTTCAGCATCAGTCCTTCCAATGAATATTCAGTACTGATTTCCCTTAGGATGGGCTGATTGGATCTCCTTGCTGTCCAAGGGACTCTCAAGAGTCTTCTCCAGCACCACAGTGTGAAAGCATCAATTCTACAGCAGTCAACATTTTTTATGGTCCAACTGTCACATCCATACATGACTACTGAAAAAACCATAGTTTTGACTATACGGACCTTTGTTGGAAAAGTGATGTCATTGTTTTTTAATATGCTATCTAGGTTTGTCGTAGCTTTTTCTTCCAAACAGCAAGCGTCTTTTAATTTCATGGCTGCTGCCACTGTCCGTGGTGATTTTGGAGCCCAAGGGGGAAAAAAAGTCTGTCACTGCTTCCACAGAAAAATACCCCAAGCTTCCTCTAGGAGAGCACATGTCATGGCAGTGTGGCCGTCCAAAACATACAGGGATCACCCCGATGTATCGAAGTAGCTCTCAATCCTCTAAACACTAAGCGAGTGAGTCACTAAATCAACCAGATCTTTGCATGACACTCCTTGAATCTGTGCTCACTGATACCACCATCCAAAGACCCTGATTTTGTTCTCTGCATCTGTGATTTTGACTGTGTTTTCATTTGTTATTTTAGATTCCACATATAAGTGAGATTATCCATCCAGTGTTTGTCTTTCTCTGTCTGACTTATTTCACTTGGTGTAATTCCTCCAAGGTACACTCATGCTGTTGTAAATGGCATGATTTCATTCTTTCTATGGCTTTTCATATATATGTGAATATATGAGATATATACAGATGTAGGTATATAGGACAAGTTCTTTATCCATCCATCCATTGATGGACACTTTGGTTCTTTCTTTATCTTGGTTATTGTAAATAATACTGCAATGAACATAGGTGTGCATATATATTTTTAAATTAGTGTTTTCATTTTCTTCAGATAAATATCCAGAAGTGGAATTGCTGGGCCGGTGAGGAGCAAGAGACTTTATCGACCTCTCTCCCCTTCCCTCTGTCTTTCCTCTCCTTAACCCTTCCTATCCTTCCCTGTTTTTCTAGTCCCCTGGTCCTGGACACAGGAATCTGGTCAAAGGGCCCTCAGCCTGAGCTGAGGATTGGAGACTGATCACCTTCTCTTGGCAGAGAACTCGAATTCTGATTCTGGTCTGGTCTGATTTCTGGTAAGGCCGAGTTCCAGTCCTCCCTTCTCTGGAGGCCCAGGGAAAAGTCCCATAACGCCTGGGTATCTGTAGGTGGCAGGAGATGTCTGTAAGGCCACCCCTTTTGCCCCTGCTCTCCCACCTCCTCCCCCTTCTTCTTTCAACCTGGCTTCCTTTCCTCCCTTGAAATCTTTTATTTAAGGGCTTCCCTGGTGGTGCAGAGGTTAAAGCGTCTGCCTGCAATATAGGAGACCTGGGTTCAATCGCTGGGTCAGGAAGATCCCCTGGAGAAGGAAATGGCAACCCACTCCAGTATTCTTGCCTGGAGAATCCCATGGACGGAGTAGCTTGGTGAGCTACAGTCCATGGGTCACAGTCAGACACGACTGAGCGACTTCACTTTCACTTATGATAATTCTACTTTTAATATTTTTGAGGAATCTCCATACTGTTTTCCATAGTGGCTGCACCAATTTACATTCCCACCAACAGTGCACAAGTGTCCCCTTTTCCAACATCCTTGCTAATATTTGTTATTATCTTTTGATAATAGCCCTTCTAACAGGTATGAGCTATTTCATTGTAGCTTTTACATGCATTTCTCTATTAATTAGTGATGGTGAACATACTTACATGTGTCTCTTGGTCACCCATATGTCTACTTTAGAAAAATTACTCTTCAGATCCTCAGCCCATTTTTCATCAGATGTTTGCTTTGTTGTTCAGTTGTATGAGTTTGTATGAGTTGCATCAGTTTGCTGTTCAGTTGTATGAGTTCTTTATATATTTTGGATATAAAACAGATATATAACTTGCAAATGTTTTTCCCACTCAGTAGATTGTCTTTTCATTTGTTTCATTTTGTTGATAGTTCTGTTTGCTGTATAGAAGCTTTTTAGTTTGATGTAGTCTAACTTGTTTATATTTATTTTTGTTACCTTTGCTTTTGGAGCCAGATTCCAAACTTCATCGCTGAGACTGATGTCAAGTGGTTTACCACCTATGTTTTCTTCTAGGAGTTTTATAGTGTTAGGTCTTACATTCAACACTTTAATGCATTAGGGATTAATTGCTGTCTATGGTGTAAAACTGTGGTCTAGTTCCATTCTTTTGTGAATAAGTCTTTTTAAAGTAGTAAAGAATTCATCCACACTCAAGAAAAGAATCACTACTCATTTGCACAAGTTAAATTTTCTGTCATTGCTATTGTTCTAGGGGTTCCAGGAAGAGCTTTTCATCAAAATATTTTAATCTGTGTTTTCATATAGATAGTCACTGCTGTGTATAATTTGGGGGACTATGATATTCCAAAGTATTTCCCATCAGTTTGGGTTTCTATGTTCCACCTACAATAAAATAGCATGCAATAAAAATTTCCTAGTGATTATATTTTCTGATCATTATTGTTAAGGAGTTCCATGGCCTTTACCAAAGCTGGACCTTGTGCCTTGGATGTTCTTCCTAATCCTCATGATTTCAAATCTTACTCGCAGTTTCAAATCTTACTTACGGTTTCAAAATCCCCATCTTATCTGGCTTGCATATCATGTAATTTATACCAGTCCTCACTCTAATATGTCCATTTAGTTTTCATGTTTAATGTTATTTCACTGTCAGCTTCTCAGAGGTCCATTTCTATTCTTGAAACTGAAAGAAAACCTGTTGTATTTCTGTCCTAGATAGATGTGGCCTGAGGGAGAAGTATAATACAAGGTACCCTAAAGGTTGTGAGTGTATGCCTTCTAAGAATGCACTAATGTGAAAGAGGATATAGATGCATGAGAAATGCATAGGCAACTGTGGGCGTGCATAGAAAACACACGCGTGCGTGTGCACACACAATCTCTGTTTTAAATTAATTTAGTCTGGGCCTCATTATACGAGAAACATTTTTTGTTCATCATTTTGCCTTTTGTTTATTCTTCAGTCTGTCAAGAGTGCAGATTGTATCCAAAAAATAAGTAAACAAATATGATAAGAAAATATCACACATAGGGGCTACCAAAGTGAAAGTGAAGTCGCTCAGTTGTGTCTGACTCTTTGCAACTCCATGGACTGCTTTCAGGCTCCTCCATCCATGGGATTTACCAGGCAAGAGTACTGGACTGGGCTGCTATTTCCTTCTCCAGGGGATCTTCCCAACCCAGGGATTGAACTGGGATCTCCTGCATTGTAGACAGATGCTTTACCATCTGAGTCACATAAATGGGTATTCAATGGCATACCCACTCCCAAAAAAACATTGTTTGTCTATTGATTAATGGCACTGTTTTTAATAACTGACTATAGTAAGCTCATTGTCACTCATGGCTCAGCCAGTTAAAGCAGAATGGCACTAAAAACAAAACTGAAAAAACAAGTCCTGAGTAAAAGCCTTTAAACCATGGATGTAACCCCATGGTTTGAATGTTCAGTTCTTTAGTTTGTTGCTCATAATGCCTCTCAAGTGTACACGGAAACAGCAAATGGAGTTTTTTACTTAGTTACATAATGGAAACTTAGAAACCCAACTCAGTTCCCTTTAAAAAATAATCTGTGTGGCATTATACTCAAGGACTGTTTCCTGTTCAGCCAGAAAGACAGACTCGATCTGGACATGTTTCTTCTCAGGATTTTGAGTTCCAGTACAAAGCTTCCAAATAGTGTTATTAATGATGAGTCAGCTCAAAACAGAAGTGGTACAAACCACATATTAAGAGAAGCCACTTAAATTTAACAGCAGGAAAGAACTGAAACCAGAGAGCAGGCTAGAGGCAAAGTATACTTGACCCAGTTTGAAGGTAGCCTGCAATAAAAGTCTCTTCTGATCTACCAAATCAATTCCTTCAACCGATTCCTCTCTGATCTACCAAATCAATTCCTTCAACCGATTCCTCAGTCTTTTTTTTTTTCTGAGATGAAATCTATCCAGAATTTCTATTTATTGTGAGTATTATCAATGTTTTCATTGAAGTTTGTACAAATACACTGCTTTTCCCTTCCTCTTCTAATTTTCTTTTAAAAAAGCCAAGTTCACCCTAAGAAGCATTTTAATAGTCTTTTTCAGTTACAGTTTTTAACTTTTAGATGTCTTTTCTATTAATATCTCCCTTATATCATCCCTTTCTTGCATTTAATGGCTGAAATAACATTCTAAAATTCTTCCTTTACCAATATTATGTAATACTTGCCATTTTTTTCCTATCATCTATTTATCTATTTCCTATTTATCTATTTCCTACCTATCTATCATTTATCTATTTGCTACCATCCATCTATCTCTATGCTATTTCTTTCATCTATCCTAAGTGGTCTCTGACTTTTTTCTTTCTGAGTATTTGTTGGAAATGTCTTTGTCCTATTGTCGGAAATTTTCATTTTTTCCTGATACTTTTCCATATCTACATATGTGCCGGCATTTGTGAAATAGTGCAAAAATCTCAAGTCCTAAGCAACATAATAATCAAAAGAAAAAAAAAAAACAGACACTGGCTGCTGTGCATAAAAGGTAGTAACAGCCACTCACTCCCTCACAGAAAGCTATCATAACATTACTTAGGATCATTTGTACATTCTAATTGTTATACTTTGGGTTAATTAATAAAATATTGACAAAGTGTTTAAACTTCTGTTAAAATGACCCATGGACCCAAAGTAGTTAAGTGCTACTGATCAGAAACAAAATTTCAAATTTCCCCAAGTTTATCTCTGAGAAATATCTGTTAATATAAACATACTTCCCTGTAACTCTTTTTACCTGAATATATGCTACACATTGGGCTTTCCAGGTGTCTCAGTGATGAAGATCCAGCTGCCAGTGCAGAAGCCACAGGACATGCAAGTTCCATCCTTGGATCGGGAAGATCCCCT
Organism: Ovis aries; assembly: GCF_016772045.2. NCBI lineage: Eukaryota > Metazoa > Chordata > Mammalia > Artiodactyla > Bovidae > Ovis > Ovis aries. The sequence continues at coordinate 237,188,873 of NC_056054.1, forward strand.
AGAGGAGGGAATGGCTACCCACTCCAGTATTCTTACCTGGAGAATCCCATGGACAGAGGAGCCTGATGGGCTACAATCCATGGGCTCACAAAGAGTCAGACATGACTGAACACACACTCATTGAGTCTATTTTAAATTATTTTCATTAAAACATAGTTGATTGGCCGGTTCTCGGGATTAGAGGGTGGCCATTTCCTTCGCGTGTCGTCGGTGAGACGAGCTGTGGTGGGTTGTGAAGTTCGGCTATCAGGGCGGAAATAATTCAGGAACGTGTAGAGGATCGACTTCCCGAATTACAGCAGCTAGAGCGCACTGGACTCTTCAGTCAAATGGAGATTAGGGCAATCATTAGGAAGGCTTTAGAACTAGAATACAGGATACAGCGAAGGAGTCTTTTAAAGGATGACTTTATCAGATACGTTCAGTATGAAATTCATCTTTTGGAGCTGATCGAGAAATGGAGAACTCGCGTTGGATATACATTTAAGAAGGATGAGATTGAGGATCCTATAATACATCGGATACAGAGTGTCTTCCGACGTGCATCAATTAAGTGGAAAGATGATGTTCAACTTTGGCTGTCTTTTATAGCCTTTTGTAGGAAGTGGGCTGCCAAGGTTCACCTTAGCAAGATATTTTCTTCCTTGTTGGCCATTCATTCGAACAAGCCAGGTTTGTGGATTTTGGCGGCCAAATGGGAACTGGAAGACTGCTTGTCTTCAGAAAGTGCAAGACAGTTATTTCTTCGGGCTCTGCGCTTTCACCCACGTTGCCCAAACCTTTATGAAGAATACTTTAGGATGGAGCTGATGCATGCTGAAAAATTGAGGAAGGAAAAGCAAGAGTTTGAAAAAGCCAACATGGATGTGGGGAATCTCGAGCATGCTGAAGAAGTCCTTACGGGCGAGTTGGCGTGGATCATCTATAAGAACGCTATAAGTGTAATTAAAAGTGCAAAATTTCATGTGTCACTGCTTTCAGTTGCACAGCTGTTCGACTTTGCCAAAGATCTGCAAAGAGAAATTTACAATGACCTTAAGGCTCTGCACACAGACGACCCCCTCACTTGGGACTATGTAGCCCGGCAAGAATTGGTGATTCAGTCACAGCCAGGAGAAGAGCTGCCTGCAACCAAACAAGCCAAAGCGAATGAGGTGGGCCACCGGGAGGAGAGGTGCTGTGCTGTGTATGAGGAGGCGGTAAAAACTGTGCCCACAGAGGCTATGTGGAAGTGTTACATGAACTTCTGCATGGAGAGGTTTACTAAGAAGACAGGCAGTCGCCTCCTCAGAAAGAAGAGGCTGGAAAGAACCATGGCTGCATTCCGGAAGGCACATGAGCTCAAACTTTTACCAGAACTCCAGTACAGGCAGCTGAGCACGTTGTTGCTGCATCGCCAGTTGTTAAAGGAATCCCTGGAGGTGGCAGATGCTGGGGTGAAATTGTTCAGGAAATCAGTGGAGATGTGGCAGGTGAAGCTGGAGGCCCTGATTTCGTCAGAGAACCACGAGATGGCCAAGGGTTTTGACCAAGCCTTTGCGTACCTGAAACCTCAGATGTGTCTTCCATTGTGGCTTACTTGGGCCCAGTGGAGTGAAGATGCCGGAAAGCAAGAAGAAACTGAAGGAATCTATAAGAGAGCTATCTTCCGTCTCTCAGGAGCTGACTCAGTCCCTGTGAAGGAAAAGTATCTGAATTGGGCTTACCGAAGTGGTGGTTACAAAAAGGCTAGAGATGTGTTTAAAAGTTTACAGGAAAACCGTCCATTTTCAGTTGATTTTTTCAGGAAGATGATCCAGTTTGAGAAGGAGCAAGAATCCTGTAAGATGGAGAACTTAAGAGAGTATTATGAGAGGGCTTTGAGAGAATTTGGAACTGATGATTCTGATCTCTGGATGGATTACATCAAAGAAGAATTGAACCACCCGCTTGGTAGACCTGAGAACTGCTGACAGCTCTACTGGCGAGCCATGAAAATGTTGCAGGGAGAGGCAGTAGAGCAGTTTATGGCTAAACATGCTCTGCATCAGGCCAGCCATTTGTGAAAAGAGGAAGAGCACAGTCACCTTTGTCAAATAGTGCTGTAAGCCCTCCGGGCAGATTTGTTTTATGCAGTCATCTGCAGTTTGCTGAGATGGTGTCTCATTTTGAGGCCTGCTTTAATTTTGTTGACGTGTTAATCTTGAATTCCAGAAAAGAGAAGTGCTGCTTAATGGCCAGAAGCCAGTTGTTGAGGCCAGACCTGTGTAGATCCTAAATGTTTTTCAGAATACATGGAAACGATGTAACTGATCTTGTTTTACTACACCTTGTCAGGCTTGAGTAGCTCTAATCTAGACCTCAGGTTCAGTTAAAATGGAGACGAAAATACAGTTCTGTTTATTTTCTCCTTATAAAAGTATATGTGGTATGCATTTAGTGTGAAAGTATGGAGGGGACAGAGTAATTTTGCAGTCTTGTCATCTGGACTTAAACTCACTGGTATGATTTCCTTTGTTAGAATTGGATTTACACTGTTAGATCATTCATTCATTGAGTCCCTGTCATGGGCAAGAAAGAAGACAAGCTTTTGGGATGGAAGTGGGGGTTAAAGGCGTAGAGCTGATGTCCTGAGTTGGTTGAAGCAGCAGAGTAGGATGCTAGGTATTAGGGGGAAAGTTATCCTTTAAGAAGATTTTAAGAAATTACAAAAGTGTTTTTGTCTCTGGGACTGATCTGGAGAGAAATGTTTGCACTGGAGAGACCCAGTAACAAGGAAAGGCAGGGGTAGGGAGTAGCTTAGAAAGAGAAGGGCTTCAGAGGCAAGGATGGAGGGTAGCTTACAGCAGAGACGGGCATTCTTGGAGAAGAAGAAGCGGTTGTTTGAGTTGTATATCCTTCAGCGTAACATGATACTGGGAGAAGGATTCAGTACAGTTTTACTTACAGTGTTTCACTTAATATTATGTTGTTTTCCATGTTATGTCCATGTTATAAGTAGCCTTGAAAACGTGAAATAAATCCATAGCATTCCATTGAAAAAAAAAAAAAAACATAGTTGATTTACAATGTGTTAGTTTCAGGTTACTAGCACAGTGACTCAATTATATATATGTTTCCCTGTGCTATATAGTAGGTCCATGTTGTTTACTCAAGAATTTTTAATATGTGAATAGCACTATTCTTAATTTCTTATACAGTTGAGAGAGAGAATCCTTCAAGAATTTCTCATGCCCTTATATGTCTTGCCAGGGATATTAATAATGTAAGGTCTTAGTAGCCCATTTGTTTGTTGTTTAGTCACTAAATCACATAGGACTCTTTTGTGACCCTGTGGACTGTAGCCCGCCAAGCTGCACTGTCCATGAGATTTCCCAGTCAAGATACTGGAGTGGGTTGGCATTTCCTTCTCCAAGGGATCTTCATGACCCAGGGACCGAACCTGTGTCTCCTGCATTGGCAGGAAGATTCTTTACCACTAGCCACCTAGGAAACCCCAACAACCCATTATGCAAGCCATTTCTCAGGGTTGTATTTATAGCAAGGAATGCCAAGAAGGGAATGGGAACCCATTTCAGTATTCTTGCCTTGAGAACCCCATGAACAGTATGAAAAGGCAAAAAGATAGGACACTGAAAAATGAACTCCCCAGGTCAGTAGGTGCCCAATATGCTACTGGAGATCAGTGGAGAAATAACTCCAGAAAGAATGAAAGGACAGAACCAAAGCAAAAACAACAGGCAGTTGTGGATGTGACTGGTGATAGAAGCAAGGTCCAATGCTATAAAGAGCAATATTGCATAGGAACCTGGAAATATAGCTCCATGAAACAAGGTGAATTGAAAGTGGTCAAACAGGAGATGGCAAGAGTGGACGTTGACATTCTAGGAATCAGCGAACTAAGATGGACTGGAGTGGGTGAATTTAACTCAGATGATCATTGTATATACTACTGTGGGCAGGAATCCCTTAGAAGAAATGAAGTAGCCATCATGGTCAACAAAAGATTCTGAAATGCAGTGCTTGGATGCAATCTCAAAAACAACAGAATGATCTCTGTTCGTTTCCAAGGCAAACCATTCAATATCATGGTAATACAAGTCTATGCCCCAACCAGTAATGCTAAAGAAGCTGAGGTTGAACGGTTCTATGAAGACCTACAAGACCTTTTAGAACTAACACCCAAAAAAGATGTCCTTTTCATTATAGAGGATTGGAATGCAAGAGTAGGAAGTCAAGAAACACCTGAAGTAACAGGAAAATTTGGCCTTCAAGTAAAGAATGAAGCAGGGCAAAGGCTAATAGCGTTTTGCTAAAACAATGCACTGGTCATAGCAAACACCCTCTTCCAACAACACAAGAGAAGACTCTGTACATGGATGTCACCAGATGGTCAATACCAAAATAAGACTGATTATATTCTTTGCCGCCAAAGATGGAGAATCTCTATTTAGTCAGCAAAAATAAGACTAGGAGCTGACTGCGGCTCAGATCATGAATTCCTTATTGCCAAATTCAGACTTAAATTGAAGAAAGTAGGGAAAACCACTAGATCATTCAGGTATGACCTAAATCAAATCCCTTATTATTATACAGTGGAAGTGACAAATAGATTTAAGGGACTAGATCTGATAGACAAAGTGCCTGATGAAAAATGGATGGAGTTTTATGACATTGTATAGGAGACAGGGATCAAGACCATCCATAAGAAAAAGAAATCCAAAAAAGTAAAATGGTTGTCTGAGGGGGCCTTACAAATAGCTGTGAAAAGAGAAGCAAAAAGCAAGGAGAAAAGGAAAGATATACACATTTGAATGCAGAGTTCCAAAGAACAGCAAGGAGAGATAAGAAAGCCTTTCTCAGCAATCAATGCAAAGAAATAGAGGAAACCAATAGAATGGGAAAGACTAGAGATCTCTTCAAGAAAATTAGAGATACCAAGGAACATTTCATGAAAAAATGGACTCAATAAAAGACAAATGGTATGGACCTAACAGAAGCAGAAGATATTAAGAAGAGGTGGCAAGAATACACAGAAGAACTGTACAAAAAGATCTTCACAACCAAGATCATCACAATGGTGTGATCACTTACTGAGAGCCAGACATTCTGGAATGTGAAGTCAAGTACAAACAAAACTAGTGGAGGTGATGGAATTCCAATTGAGCTATTTCAAATCCTAAAAGATGATGCTGTGAAAGTGCTGCCCTCAAAATGTCAGCAAATGTGGAAAACTCAGCAGTGGCCACAGGACTGGAAAAGGTCAGTTTTCATTCCAGTCCCAAAAAAAGAAATGCCAAAGAATGCTCAAACTACTGCACAATTACACTCAGCTCACACGCTACTAAAGTAATACTCAAAATTCTCTAAGCCAGGCTTCAGCAATACGTGAACTGTGAACTCCCTGATGTTCAAGCTGGTTTTAGAAAAGGCAGAGGAACCAGACAACAAATTGCCAACATCTGCTGGATCATAGAAAAAGCAAGAGAGTTCCAGAAAAACATCTATTTCTGCTTTATTGACTATGCCAAAGCCTTTGAGTGTGTGGATCACAATAAACTGTGGAAAATTCTGAAAGAGATGGGCATACCAGACCACCTGACCTGCCTCTTGAGAAACCTATATGCAGGTCAGGAAGCAACAGTTAGAACTGGACATGGAACAACAGACTGGTTCCAAATAGGAAAAGGAGTACATCAAGGCTGTATATTGCCACCTTGCTTATTTAACTTCTATGCAGAGTGCATCATAAGAAACACTGGGCTGGAGGAAGCACAAGCTAGAATCAAGATTGCCGGGAGAAATATTAATGACCTCAGATATGCAGATGACACCACTGTTATGGCAGAAAGTGAAGACGAACTAAAAAGTCTCTTGATGAAGGTGAAAGAAGAGAGTGAAAAGTTGGCTTAAATCTCAACATTCAGAAAACTAAGATCATGGCCTCTGGTCCCATTACTTCATGGCAAATAAATGAGGAAACAGTGGCTGACTTTATTTTGGGGGGGCTCCAAAATCACTGCAGTTGGTGACTGCAACCATGAAATTAAAAGACACTTACTCCTTGGAAGAAAAGTTATGACCAACCTAGACAGCATATTGAAAAGCAGAGACATTACTTTGCCAACAAAGGTCCACCTAGTCAAGGCTGTTTTTTCCAGTAGTCACATATGGGTGCAAGAGTTGGACTATAAAGAAAGCTGAGCACAGAAGAATTGATGCTTTTGAACTGTGGTGTTGGAGAAGACTCTTGAGAGTCCCTTGGACTGCAAGGAGATCCAACCAGTCCATCCTAGAGGAGATCAGTCCTGGGTGTTCATTGGAAGGACTGATGTTGAAGCTGAAACTCCAATACTTTTCCCACCTCATGTGAAGACCTGACTCCTTTGAAAAGACCCTGATGTTGGGAAAGATTGAGGGCAGGAGGAGAGGGGGACGACAGAGGATGAGATGGTTGGATGGCATCACCCACTCAATGGACATGGGTTTGAGTGGACTCCGGGAGTTGGTGATGGGCAGGGAGGCCTGGTCTGCTGTGGTTCATGGGGTCTCAAAGAGTCAGACACAACTGAGCAACTGAACTGAACTGAATGCCGATAAATGATATAATGTCTCCCATTAGGACCAAGAGCAGGCCAACTTACTGGTTGTTATAAAAGAGGTGGATTCCCCAAGCTTAGGGTTCCCTGGCTACAACACAAACCTACTGTGTGCATAATGTCTTCCTGGATCCTTTACACACAAACCTGATCCTCTTGCTGCTTGCTGACCATCAACAGTGCATTCCTTTGTCCCTAGCACTGAAGTTTTATATATTTTGCTAATATCCGTGAAAAATAACAGTGTAATTTATTAGCTTTTAAGCAGGGTAAATTAAATTCCAGCCCCATATGTGTGTGTGTGTGTGTGTGTGTGTGTGTGTGTGTAATTTAACCTCAGTATATTTTACAAGGTAAACACTACTCTAGCCTCATTTTTATAGACAGGGAAACTAAAACATACATAAGAAATTCAATCATTTACCCTTAATCACATGGCTGGTAAGGGTTGGAACAAGGATTTACACCCAGGCCATTTATCTTCAGAGTTCATGTCTTTACATCTATGTTTTTTTTACCACTTTAAGGAGACATATTAATTCATTTATCATTTATGTTTTAAAAGACCTTTAATTACTTTTCTTAGCAGTAAGAGCTACTAAAGTGAAAGTGAAGTCGCTCAGTCGTGTCCAGCTCTTTGCGATCCCATGGACTATAGTCTACCAGGCTTCTCTGTCCATGGGATTTTCCAGGCAAGAGTACTGGAGTGGGTTGCCATTTCAAAAATTTGTATCTTAAAGTAGTATTCTCAATGTAATGAAACAGAATGACACACTTGTACAGTAAAAAAAAAAAAAAAAAAAGGTTTTTTTCCCATGCCAGAATGTTACCAGAATTTGTGTATCTTTTACCAAACAGTAATAAAAAGAATAATGCAAAGTGATATTCTTCCTCTCTCCAGACTTCATGGCATCTCACACATTCTCCCAGGCCAAACTCAAGTGCCATTTCTCAACAAATCTTGCCTAAATATCTGCATATGATCTCTCCGTCCCATTTCCATTTTCTATCTGGGTGGAACTTAACACCTTAGCCTGTACAATCTCCTTATTCAGTGTTGGTCACTTCCCCTTCTATTCAGTTAGTTCCTTTAAGGCAATTTCTACTTGTGATTCACCTTTTCTCCTTCACAACTTTGAGTGTGATGCTTTGCATCTGTTGAGAAATGATACAAAGTACTAGTTAAGAAATTATAAAAAAAATAAAATCCAACAAGGAATTTTAAATATTTTTTTAACAAAGAATGTTTGAAGCAAAGCAAGATATTCAGATTTTCTAAATCTCTCCTGTGATTGCCTGACAACAAAATTAATGTTTTCTCACTGTAAATTATAGAAAAACATACTGAATTTATATACACTGATGTATTATTCATATATATATATAAACACACACACAGACATACATATATATTTGCTTTCAGTTGAATGTTCTGATATTTTGAGGGTAAGAAGTGTGTATTTTCATCATGTTTTCCCACATGATAGCGATTACAAGAAAGATAACAATCACATCACATCTCTTCTGCCTTTAAAGCCCACACTGAAACTGACTGGTGTCATTTCAGGGGTACTCCAAAGAGCCCTGGTACCATAGTCCTTTATGTCTCAGTGAAGAGAATAATTCAGTGAAAACAAAGTGATAGATAAGAAGTGATTTATTAAAATAGGATGCTTGTGAGACTTACAAGTGAACGGGTGAGAAATGCCACACTCTGAGATCTTAGTGGTCTACACTTTTATAATCAAAGGAAAAGGAGGAAAACACCTTCTTGTTCTTGAGTAGACGTCATGATTTTGTCTTCAGCTTCTCCTCCAGGTTGAGCAGGAGAGTTTTCTTGTCCCTAGATGGTCAAGCTAGATCCACAAATTGTTTTTCTGATGTGTGCAGAGAGCATGTCCGACGGACCATTAACTTACTGAGCTCACTTGGCAGGATGTAGCTCTTGTGCCACCACTGTTTTAGAGCATGTCCCATGCCTTTTTCCCCTGCTTTTGTTGCTAAAGAAGTCTGCTTGCATTTGCCGGTTAAGCAAACCTGTATTCTCAAGTAATTATTAACCTACAGGGGTTTCCTATGTTTTTCTACTTATCCCTAGTGGCATTAACTATTGAATTACCTATTGTGTCCCTTCCTTCTGTCCCTATCAACACCTGGCCTCCTCTCCAGTGTCCCCCACTCTCCAATCTACTCCACTACTAGATGGATCTTCTTAATATTCTAATTTCTCTACACTGTGATTCTACTCAAAACCTTGAGAGTCACTCAAAGTGACTCTCTGTTGACCATAATATAAAGCAAAACTCCTTGAGAGCATGGCCCTTCAGTCCAGATTTAATATGAATGACATCCATTGCCTGCTTCTTTTCTACAGGAAACATTACTTCTATCAAATTGACCGACCTATTATCTCACACATGTCCCTTGCATTTCTCTGCTGCTTTTCTCATCCATGGGATAGAATACATGTAAATCTTCCATAGTCTTCAAGGGAAAAATCAAAGCCATGCTTTTCTTAACACGCTGGTCAAGAATGTTGCCCCTATTCTCACATTTTCCCCTGTGGTGTCATGCTAGGTTTATTTTATTCCATGTTATTCTTCTTACCTGAGGTGGGATTGTGATGTGTATTGAAATGTTTGCACTCCACTAAATGTCATCTTTCGAAGATTTCCCTCAGGAACTATTCCAATAATCCTCACATCATTTGAAGTATTTCAAGGGCTCTTCCCTGGTAATAGCAGCGCCAGCTTTGCTAGAGACCTCACCATTTTATTTTACAAGCTCTCCTGGCCTCTGTAAAAGAAAAAATATGGCCCAACCTGGCCATCCATCCTTTTTCTCAAAATCAATTTCCAGTGATTTTTTTGTTCCTTTTTTTAAAAGTACTTTCTTTCAGAGGGAAGAAATTGACCACAATTGAGGAATCCTAAAAAATGCACCATGGGTCGTAAAAGCATATAGTCCTTGCCATGATAAAAAAGAAAACCTTTTCCTTAGATTAATTGATAGAAATAAATAAAGGTCAGGTCTATGAGCATTTACATTAGTAACCAGAAGTTCCAGTCACCCTGTAGAGTCCTTTAGGGTTCGTTTCCATCACTTTGGGCAGTGACTTAGGCCATGGTTTTCCCATTAAAACTTTTTTCCAGCTGGCATGACATGAAAAATTAAACTATTTTGTCATATTTCAGACTGTGCTATAATAAGAGGGCATACTCCATTGCCTGAAATGGCAGACAAATGTGCTTGCAAATTCTTTCTCTGTGGCCAGAAAAGCAATGGAGACTTTTACCATGGAGAGATTGACTATGAATTTCCTCAGTATTTCTGCTACTTCTAAAGGCATCAGCTGCATTAAATATATTAATGTTTTACATCTGTGTATATGTGGATGTAAGACCACTGTCAAGTACATCTTCAGACAGAAGATTAGTGATGGTACATCTGCATTAAATAAAACCTAACTACATTGCCTTTCTCAGAAAGTCTGTGGGAAGATAATATGCTTCTACCACAATTTTCATTTGGTTTCATTTGTGGAAATGAGTGTTTTCCAGATTTTAGATGATCTCTAACACTACAGAAGCCAAAAGTACAAGTTTAGAAAATTTTCAGCAAGAACTCACTGAATTTTCCATGAAATTTTACTGAATAAAATCTAACAAAAATTCTTTTTTTTTTTTTTTTGGTTACTTCTGATTTTCCAAAGAAAATATCTTAATTTTATCCATCATTTCTTTTTCTTTTAATCTATTTAAGTTACCATAGAAAGAGCTTTAATGAAATCCTTTATGACTCCTGCATCCTATATTCCCAAAATTATTGATATAAAGAAATTATAACGAGAGTTTAGGAAATTGTTTAAAAATCATTAAGGAGATGCAAAATTTTGTGTGTTTTATTTTGATATGTTTTTCTTCATAGCATGCTGTCACTCTTTACACTCTTACCATACATTATTTCTTCACTACACATCAGTTCATTTCAGTTCAGTGACTCAGTCATATCTGACTCTTTGCGACCCCATGAATTGCAGCACGCCAGGCCTCCCTGTCCATCACCAACTCCTGGAGTTCACCCAGACTCACGTCCATTGAGTCAGTGATGCCATCCAGCCATCTCATCCTCTGTCATCCCCTTCTCCTCCTGCCCCCAATCCCTCCCAGCGTCAGAGTCTATTCCAATGAGTCAACTCTTCGCATCAGGTGGCCAAAGTACTGGAGCTTCAGCTTTAGCATCATTCCTTCCAAAGAAATCCCAGGGTTGATCTCCTTCAGAATGGACTGGTTGGATCTCCTTGCAGTCCAAGGGACTCTCAAGAGTCTTCTCCAGCACCACACTTCAAAAGCATCAATTCTTCAGCGCTCAGCCTTCTTCACAGTCCAACTCTCACATCCATACATGACCACAGGAAAAACCATAGCCTTGACTAGGCAGATCTTAGTCAGCAAAGTAATGTCTCTGCTTTTGAATATGCTATCTAGGTTGCTCATAACTTTTCTTCCAAGGAGTAAGCGTCTTTTAATTTCATGGCTGCAATCACCATCTGCAGTGATTTTGGAGCCCAAAAATATAAAGTCTGACACTGTTTCCACTGTTTCCCCATCTATTTCCCATGAAGTGAATGGACCAGATGCCATGATCTTTGCTTTCTGAATGTTGAGCTTTAAGCCAACTTTTTCATTCTCTTCTTTCACTTTCATCAAGAGGCTTTTTAGCTCCTATTCACTTTCTTCCATAAGGGTGGTGCCATCTGCATATCTGAGGTTATTGATATTTCTCCCTGCAATCTTGATTCCAGCTTGTGCTTCTTCCAGTCCAGCGTTTCTCATAATGTACTCTGCATAGAAGTTAAACAAGCAGGATGACAATATACAGCCTTGACATACTCCTTTTCCTATTTGGAACCAGTCTATTGTTCCATGTCCAGTTCTAACTGTTGCTTCCTGACCTGCGTACAGATTTCTCAAGAGGCAGGTCAGGTGGTCTGTATTCCCATCTCTTTCAGAATTTTCCACAGTTTATTGTGATCCACACAGTCAAAGGCTTTGACATAGTCAATAAAGCAGAAATGGATATTTTTCTGGAACTCTGGCTATTTCGATGATCCAGCGGATGTTGGCAATTTGATCTCTAGTTCCTCTGCCTTTTCTGAAACCAGCTTGAACATCTGGAAGTTCACAGTTCCCATATTGCTGAAGCCTGGCTTGGAGAATTTTGGGCATTATTTTACTAGTGTGTGAGATGAGTGCAATTGTGCAGTAGTTTGAGCACTCTTTGGCATTGCCTTTCTTTGGGATTGGAATGAAAACTGACCTTTTCCAGTCCTGTGGCCACTGCTGAGTTTTCCAAATTTGCTGACATATTGAGTGCAGCACTTTCACAGCACTTACTAACCTGATTTTATATTCTTTTGTTCTATCTGCTGATAGTCATGTATTATCTAGTTATCTACTAACCTGATTTTACACTCTTTTGTTCTGTCTGCTGATAGTTACCTGTTATCTAGTTATCTATGTCTCACTAGTATATAAGGAAGCCCCATGAGTGCAGGGAGTTTCTCTTCCTCATTGTGATATTTCTAGCACCAGGAGCAGTATATGTAGGTCCTCACTAAATATTTACTAAATGTAGAGATGATTTAATTTTCAGTAAGTCCTAACTGACATTAATTTGTACAGCATATCAGAAACTGGGCTGTAGTCTTGTAACAGGGGCTCATAACTGGGTATCCCTAATTTTATACAGCAACATTTGTATATATGCATTTCATGATTTGTCATAACATTCTCTCAATAGATCATAAACCCCAAAGGGACAGAGGATTTTTGTTTTAGAGGGGGAAAATGAGAAATTATCAGTTATGCCAGGAAACACGTGGAATTGAGACAATGGAGAGAAACAACCATGGAGCTATAGGACATAGGAAAGAGCCATTTTGCATTCTGTCTGAATTTTCCCCAGTGACGTTTTTCTGGAGATTCAGGACCAGAATAGAAAACGCCATCATGATGGAGACACATAGATGTGAATTATAAAATGGTAGAAGATAGTTTTATATGCTCAAATGAGTTCCCTGTATTTATCTGTCTCTGACATACTCACTGAAATACTGACAACAGCTTATACATTGTCATCTGGAGCCCCAAATCCTCAACTTTAGAATCTTGAAGATAAGTTTACGTTAACTATTTATCTATTTCATACCACAGTATAATTCATTTAGTGTTTTCTGGGACTTTTGACCTTATGTCTTTAAAGGTTGAAATTTGTTTGGGCCAGTATGCTACTGGAGGAGTTTGGCAAATGTTAACAAGAAAAATAAATCATAAGGTGTTAGTTTGAAAATGAATCTGTAATCCTATGTAAGCAATAAAAACTGGAAAAAAAAATCTTATTCAGTACCCAGAAGAGAAATTACTCATTCAAGCAGTGGAAGTAGTGAAATTTAGCTATTCTTTTTAAACAAATTAAAGCATCACCTTAGTTAAATTCAAACCAAAATTTATACATTCTCAACAAGATTACACGTTCTCTCAAAAATTACATTCTCAAAAAGAATCCAAACTTACATATTAGTTCATAAAGCAAGATGTTAATCCAGTACAACCACAGTATGGCTTTTAGCACTCACTATAAATTACCTTGGTGCACACCGAACCCTGGCTCAGGGAAGACTATGGTTTGTTAGATTTATTCAAGCATTATCTCATTTCCTTTGCCAATAGTTTACTGAATTTACTCTTTTTTTAAGTGAGTTTCCTTCTTTTTGGTTGTTTTTTCTCTTTCCCTTGTAATGTCATTTCATTGGATATTTGGGCTAGTAACAGAAGACCCTTAAGTCAGCTTTAAAGAACAAAAGCATCTTTCATTTCACCTTTTACTTACCTAATAAGTAAAGCAATCTTTCATGCTTGTTTGATTAAGCACTTGGATAGCATTGTCAAGGACCCAGGAATTTTCTATCTTTCCATAGGAAGATCATCAGTGTTGGCTTAGCAAGATACCCAGGATAATTACAAATGCTGTATGCAAGCATGACAATTTCAAGAAGAGATAAGAATACTCTGAAGAGAAACTTCCCAGATTACCAATAGCAGGTTCATCCTTGTATTTTTGATGCACTGATTAAGTCGTATTTCTGATCTAACTACACACACCATCTTCTCCTGGTTATGATCGTTATTTTTATTATTGTCAGTTTTTGTTTTCTCATATAGTTTTAATATCTTAATTAGTATTAATAAAAGTGATAGCACTTAGCCTTCAAACTGCAGACCTTTAAATATTTCTAATGTTTGTGAGGAAATACCAGCAAGGTTTAAAAAATATGTATCCTCTCTCAGCACAGCTATAGAAAAGCAGCTATTATTTTGCATTATAATGTCCATGTTAAATTTAATTTTAATAAGAAAAGTTTTTACAATAGCTGAACTTCAACAATGGTTATATATTATTGTAAAAAAAGACCCTTTAACTTCTAAAGTACTTGTAATTCTGATTGGCTTATTTCATGTTGTCCAGATAATGGTATCAAATTGACGTCACTGTATTCTAAAATGTATAAAAGTTCCTGAGTTTCTTAGGCCACAAGAGAATTAATTGACACTTTCAGGCTTTCCAGGTGGTGCTAGTGGTGAACCCATCTCCAATGCAGGAGACGTAAGAGGCATGGGTTCGACCCCTGAGTGGGGAAGATTCCTTTGAAGAATGGTAAAAGGTTGTTGTTGAACCATGAAAGACTCCAGGATTCTTGTCCTCTGGAGGAGAATTCAATCCGGGGCCAGAGACGAGGCTTGATCGCTCAGAGCTTTTGTGTAATAGGGTTTTATTACAGTATAAAAGTGATAGAGAAAGCTTCTGACATAGACGTCAGAAGTGGGCAGAAAGAGTACCCCATTGCTAGTGTTATCAATGTAGTTATGTACCTTTTAATTAGTTATTACAATGAATCAAAAAAACGTCTCAAGTTTGTGAAAATTTACTAGACCTCTCCTATAATATACATTCTAAGATATCAGGAATAGTCAGAAGGCTTTCATGAAGGAGAAACTGTCCTCCAGCAGGATGCATTGTTGTCGTGCAATCCCTAGTACAGAGTTTAAACTGAGTTGTGTAATTGACTAAGACATGAAATTAAAAGACGCTTACTCCTTGGAAGGACAGTTATGACCAACCTAGACAGCATATTAAAAAGTAGAGATGTTACTTTGCCAACAAAGGTCCATCTAGTCAAGGCTATGGTTTTTCCAGTGGTCATGTATGGATGTGAGAGTTGGACTGTGAAGAAAGCTGAGCACCAAAGAATTGATGCTTTTGAACTGTGGTGTTAGAGAAGACTCTTGAGAGTCCCTTGGACTGCAAGGAGATCCAACCAGTCCATCCTAAAAGAGATCAGTCCTGGGTGTTCATTGGAAGGTCTGATGCTAAAGCTGAAACTCCAGTACTTTGGCCACCTCTTGCGAAGAGTTGGACTCATTGGAAAAGACCCTGATGCTGGGAGGGACTGGGGGCAGGAGGAGAAGAGGACAACAGAGGATGAGATGGCTGGATGGCATCACTGACTCAATGGACATGAGTTTGGGTGAACTCCGGGAGTTGGTGATGGACAGAGAGGCCTGGTGTGTTGCGATCCATGGGGTTGCAAAGAGTCAGACATAACTGAGTGACTGAACTGAACTGAACTATATATATGCTCCTTATGAAAAATAAACATATATAAAAGGACTCAGAAACATATGCTCTACAAGCTCATACCAAAAGAAAACTGATTTTGCTATACCAATATCACACAAGATCTACTTTAAAGCAAGAAATATTCCTAGAAATGAAAGAAATCTTTAATAATAATAAAAGGGTCCATCTACTAGGAAGATATAAAAATTCATTTGTATACACCTACTAATACAATTTCACAATATGTAAAGCAAAATTGACAGGCTTAAAAAGAGGAATTTACAAATCCACAATCAGAGAGGCAGAATTTAACACATCTTTTGGATGTTTCAAAGCAAACATCCAAAAATGCTGTGAAGCTATAGTAAATCTGAACAACACTATTAATAAAATAATAACATTGTTTCATTAAAATGCATAAGAGAATGGCACCATACACAATTTTGGCTAGTATATATATATAGAACATTTACAAAATAGACCATATTTGGGGCCAAAAAGCCAAACTCAAAAAATTTAAAAGAACAAAAGCATCTTTCATTTCACCTTTTACTTACCTAATAAGTAAGGCAATTTTCATGCTTGTTTGATTAAGCACTTGGATAGTATTGTCAAGAACCCAGGTATTTTCTGTCTTTCCATAGGAAGATCATCAGTGTTGGCTTAGCAAGATACCCAGGATAATTACAAACGCTGTATGCAAGCATGACAATTTCAAGAAGAACAAACTAAATGTATTATTTGATCATATTAGAATAAAAGTAGAAATCAATAACTAAAAGAGAAATAAAGTCCTCAAACATCTAGAAGTTAAACAGTATGTTTCTATGTAACTAATGAGTTTAAGATGAAATTAGAAAATACCTGAAGTGAATAATGACTGAAATAAAATACTTTGAGACATCTAGTTGAGCCATCACTGAGCTTAGAGAGAAATCTATAATTTAAATTCATGTCTGAGGAAAGTAAAAAGTCCAAATACATTGTTTAGATATTCATCTCAAGAAATAAAAGATACCAAATTAAACTCAAAAAAGGGAAAAATAAATATGAGTAAGGATAAATAATGATAAAAATAATAAAAAGTAAAGGACAAAAATAAGAAACATAGCTGCAAGAAAAAAATCAGTAAGTTAAAAAGTTGATTCTTGGAAAGACTAATGAATTGATGATTGATTTCCTAGCAAGACTTAACATAAATAAATAAATAAATATATATATATATATTTGTGATATATATCACAAATAATATATATCAAGAGATGTAAGAAGTAAAAAAAAAAGAAAAAGTAAAACCATGGAAGGTGGCAGAAATAAACCTCTAGGCAAGCTAGGAATAAAAAGATTTTCTATAAAAAAAAATTACTGAAAAATGCAAATCAATAAAAGGGAATTACCTTAAACTAACAGAATATTTATTGAATATTTTAGAGCTATCACAAAAGTATACTTAAGTATGAAATATTGAAAACTGACCTCTAATTTTGGGAATGGATGGGAAAATGTTGTCCACTATCAGCCTTTGTATTTGACATTGTACTGCAAATAATATCCAGAATCATAAATAGATTATTGTTTGATAGCATCAATAGTTGAATGGATGACTAAATGGTGATATATATTCACACCCCAGAGAAGGGAACGGGAACCCACCCCAGTATTCTTGCGTGGGGAATCCCATGGACAGAGGATCCTGGGTGGCCACGGTCCATGGGATTGCAAAGACTCAGACACAACTGAGTAACACACACATATAATCATACAGTGGAATACTGTGCTGCAATGAAAAATAATAAACTATGGCTACACTAAACAATATGAATAAATCTCATAAATAAGGTGATGAACTAAAGAAACCAGACAAAGACAGGTGTACACTGTATTATTTCATTTATATAAAAGTAAAAAATATGTAAAAATAAATTGTTGCTAAATAGAAATAAAGATAATAGTTAACTTTGTGGCAATAATCACTAGGAAGCAGAAAACTGGGACTTCTGGGCTACTTCATTGGTGCTTTGTTTCTTGATCTGAGTATTTGATTACATGGGTTTGCACTTTTAGTTTGTGCTCCTTCTCTCTGTGTGTTTCTCTGATAGTTTTAATGAAAGATTTATTTAGAAACAAAAATGCTTAATACTTATTAGGTGTTCTTGGTTCTTTCCGGATTGTGTGTGTGTGGGCATGCGTATGCATGTATGCATACTCACCTGCTCAGTCGTGTTCAACTCTCTTGGCCCCATGAGCTGTAGCCCACCAGGCTCCTCCATCCGTGGGATTTGCCAGGCAAGAGTACTGGAGTGTGTTGCCATTTCCTACTCCAGGGGATCTTCTCAACTCAGGGATTGAACCTATGTCTCTTCTATCTCCTGCGTTGGTAGGCAGATTCTTTACCACTAGCACCACCTGAAATCCCATGAAAATATGTTTGTTGTGGAAGGCAGATTAAATTTTGTGAGACAACCTATTGAGTTACCATTTGCTTTATATACCTTTTATAATTATATTTTAGAAAGAACATTTCATGTTGATTATTATACATATACAATCACCATTTACTAACAGCTGAAATATAGAATGACCAATCTAGACAGCACATTCAAAAGCTGAGACATTACTTTGCCAACAAAGGTCCTTCTAGTCAAGGCTATGATTTCTCCAGCAGTCATGTATGGACGTGAGAGTTGGACTATAAAGAAATCTGAGTACCAAAGAATTGATGCTTTTGAACTGTGACATTGGAGAAGACTCTTGAGAGTCCCTTAGACTGCAAGGAGATCCAGCCAGGCCATCCTAAAGGAGATTAGTCCTGGGTGTTCATTGGAAGGACGATGGTGAAGCTGAAACTCCAATACTTTGGCCACCTGATGTGAAGAGCTGACTCATTTGAAAAGACCCTGATTCTGGGAAAGATTGAGGGCAGGAGGAGAAGGGGACAACAGAGGATGAGATGGTTGGATGGCATCACCAACTCAATGGACGTGAGTTTGGTTAGGCTCTGGGAGTTTGTGATGGACAAGGAGGCCTGGCGTGCTGCAGTTCATGGGCTGGCAAAGAGTTGGACACAACTGAGCAACTGAACTTAACTGAAATATAGAAAATAGAGAAAAATTATAAATTCTGTTACAAATTATGTTAAATAACCTTTTAAGCTTTCACTATTACTTCTCACACTAAAAGTCTGGTCTTTAAAATATGCTAGAAAGGATTTTTTCCAGTAGTGAGAAGAAAAGATGTAAAGTTTAGATCCATTATCTGGTGGAGGCAACAGAAATCTTTCAAGTATGAATAAGCTGAGCTAAGCTATTTGCCTAATGAGTACTTCAGTGCTGTTTCAGTAATCTCATTTTATCTTTTTTTGAATGCAGCTTCCACTATTGTGTGTATATTTATGTAGTTGATGCATAATCTCTTATATATTATACATGTACAATACAGTGATTCACAATTTTTAAAGGTTATATACCAAAGAGTGCAATGAAATAGCAGTCCTGCAGACACTGTTTAGTTATGACAGTGAATACTCTTATTTTTTTTAATAAATAGAATTATTAAAACATCTTCTTTCCCTCTACTTTTCTATTTTGATGGAGATTCGTGTAGGTTATGGAAAGTCTGTGGAGGCTTGTGGGATGAGTAGAAAGTGTGAGAACTGCTGATTTCTATTGAAGCAGTTGAGGTCTTAAGATGAATGGGGTTTCTGATCTACCACATTACATCACTTCTGGTTGTATCAAATTTACATCTACTAAGCAGCGCAAAATTTTTGTGGCAGACTTCTTTTGCCCACAGTCTAACACAAGAACATATGAAAATTGAGTTAAATATTTTATTTGACTCTAAGCATAATACACACAGAAAAATGAAGCATGAACATGTATATAAAAATATGAGCTTTTTTCACAAATCTGTTTCTGAGAAGAAAAAAATCTTATAATAAAATACTTTTGTGCTATAATAAAAGACTTCCTCTCTCTTTGCTTTTCTCTCCTCTGATCTCTCTGTCTTTCTCAGTCTCTCTTGTACACACCCAAACAAAGTCTGATTTTACAAAAAGCAGAAGTGCAATTTAGATGGCATGGGAAAACAATAGATAAATGGTATCATAAATTTAGAGAATGCTATTGGAAAAATGTCTGGTGTAAACAAATAAGGAAACTGCAATGTATCAAATTAGGCAATTAAGCTCTTGCTTCTCTAAAGCAAAGGGATATCAGAGTGAGGAAAACCAGTAAGTTCTTAGAAATTGAACCACAATAAACATAACCCATAAATATTCATACCATAAGTTCCCTTTAGGACAAAAATGTTTAGAATTTAAACAGAATTTTAAAGGGAACTTGTTTTTAATGCTAAAACCTCTGGAAGGTTTTTGTTGGATGGTTAATCGGTGGTTGAGTAAGTAATACAATAAATAATAGTCTTGAGTCACAACAAACCTTAATAGGCTTTTTCAGTAATCAAATATTAAAATGATTTCAATAAACATTCATATGTTATATACAATGATATATTACTTATTTTTTCTTTAGTCAATTATCTTTTCGTGTAATCAAAATAAGAAAGATGAATTGTATATTTGCTTTCATTTTTACCATTTCCAACATTTTTTTTCTTTGTATAGACACAGGTTTCTATATGATAACATATTCCTTCTACCTAAAATACTTTTTAACATTTCTTATAGTGAAATTTTGCTGATAATGAATTCTTTTGTCTTTCCTTGTCTATAAAACCTTTATTTCTCTCTCATTTTTCGGCGATGGATTAACTGGGCACTGATTTCTGAGGTAATTGTTTTTTTCTCTTTCAGTGCTATAAAGATGCTCCTCCATCATCGTCAGGCTTAGACAGCTTCTAATAAGAAGTCTATTATAACTCTTAGCTTTGTTGTCCTTGTGTGTCTTTTTTGCACTGGTTGCTGTCTAGATTTTATCTTGGTCTTTAGCATTGGTGTGTCTAGGTGTTTTCTTCCTTTCTCTTATGTACTTATCCTCCCTTCCTTACCCTCCCTCCTTTCTTTCCAGTATTTCTTCTTTGGGTGTTCTATGAGCTTTTCAAGTCTGTGATTAAAATCTTTCACTATTTGAGAGGAATGTTTAGCCGTTATATTTTCAAATATATCTTCTCCCCCTTCCCTCTTCTTATTTCGGAATTTCAGTTGTCCCACAGTTCTTGGACCTACTGGCCTTTTTTTCCCTCTTTGTGTTTGAATTTTTTATTTTTGACTGATCTTGATCTTTGTTATTATATCTTTATTTCTGGCATTTCCATTTCATACTTTCTTAGTTTCTATTTTTATGCTAAAATTTTCTATATGTTCTTGTATGTTATAATTCTTTTATACTAGAACCTTTAACACATTACTCAAAGTTTTCTCTTTTAAATATCATGCCTAATATCTCCCACATCTGGGTTCTTCAGATTGTATTGTCTCTTGGTAAAAAGTTACTTTACCTTGAATTTTTGTGAATCACATCATTCTTGGTTGAAAGCTGGATGTCACATTTAGACCGGTAAAGACTGAGTTAGATATAGATTATAGATATATGCCTAGAATTGGGCACATGTCTTTTTCTACTATACAATGGAGAGTTGAGTCAACCTAGTCGAAAGTTGGGGGATTCCTGGTGGCTCAGATGGTAAAGTGCCTGCCCGCAATGTGGGAGACCCAGGTTCAATCCAGGGTTGGGAAGATCCCCTGGAGAAGGAAATGGCCACCCACTCCAGTATTCTTGCCTAGAAAATCCTATGGATGGAGGAACCTGGTGGGCTACAGCCCATGGGGTCGCGAAGAGTCAGACACGACTGAGCAACTTCATGGAGTCAAAAGTTGAGTAGACTTTGGGTTTTGTTAAGCTCAGTGTTTACCTTCTGCATACTATTGACTTCAGATTCCTCTAGAATCACCTTGTACTTAACGGGGAAGTTGAGTTTCCAGAGAACAATTTTTAGCTTTCCATTTCCACTCTCAAGTTTAGTCTTCTTCTGTGAACGTAACCTCAAAGACGGTTTCTCATTTCTTGCCTCTCCTCCAATGATAGACTGCTGTTACTTGTTATTTGGTGTTAGCAAGCCTGGTGGTGGAGGTGGGGGAATATTCTCTGTTTTGCCCTTTATCCTCTCTTAGGCAAGACCTCTTCTCACAGAAAGGGATTTTTTGGTGATTATGCCCCTTGGCTACTTGTAGTTGACCTCTAATAGTCTGGGCCAAGGGGAATTCCTTCCCTTCCCTCGGGAGTTAAAGGTGGTTTTTTGTTTTTGTTTTTGTTTTTTTTCTGCTCCCTCCCCTATTTCCAGTGGGTCTCCAATTATGTCTGGGAAAGACAGTATTTGCTGCCAGTCCCCCAGAGGCTTAACGTTTTTATACCATAGAACAAATAGAAGAAATGATCCAGGCACTGGTTTCTATATCCCTCACTGCTGTTCCCCTACCTGAGTCCTGCATTGCCAGGGGTCTCTTTCTGGTCTACTGCCCCAATCTATCTCATGGGAAGCCAGTGAAGACCATGGAAAAGAGTCTGGAAGTGGGTACAAAATGCCTTTGTGTCTGTCATTTCAGGTGTTCTACATTAAGACCAAGAAAATTGGTTTGTGGGCTAATCACCTGTTTTTGTAAATAAATATTCAATGGAGTGTTCAGTTCAGTTCAGTCGCTCAGTCATGTCCGACTCTTCGCAACCCCATGAATCGCAGCACGCTAGGCCTCCCTGTCCATCCCCAACTCCCTGAGGTCACTCAGACTCGCATCCATTGAGTCAGTGATGCCATCCAGCCATCTCATCCTCTGTCGTCCCCTTTTTCTCCTGCTCCCAATCCCTGCCAGCATCAGTCTTTTCCAATGAGTCAACTCTTCGCATGAGGTGGCCAGAGTATTGGAGTTTCAGCTTTAGCATCATTCCTTCCAAAGAAATCCTGGGGCTGATCTCCTTCAGAATGGACTGGTTGGATCTCCTTGCAGTCCAACGGACTCTCAAGAGTCTTCTCCAACACCACAGTTCAAAGGCATCAGTTCTTCTGCGCTCAGCCTTCTTCACAGTCCAACTCTCACATCCATACATGACCACAGGATACATGACCACAGGAAAAACCATAGCCTTGACTAGACGGACCTTAGTCAGCAAAGTAATGTCTCTGCTTTTGAATATACTATCTAGGTTGGTCATAACTTTTCTTCCAAGGAGTAAGAGTCTTTTAATTTCATGGCTGCAGTCACCATCTGCAGTGATTTTGAAGCCCAAAATAAAAGTCTGACACTGTTTCCCCATCTATTTCCCATGAAGTGATGGGACCAGATGCCATGATCTTCGTTTTCTGAATGTTGAGCTTTAAGCCAACTTTTTCACTCTCTTCTTTCACTTTCATCAAGAAAGGCTCTTTAGTTCCTCTTCACTTTCTGCCATAAGGGTGGGGTCATCTGCATATCTGAGGTTATTGATATTTCTCCCGGCAATCTTGACTCCAGCTTGTGTTTCTTCCAGTCCAGAGCTTCTCATGATGTACTCTGCATATAAGTTAAATAAGCAGGGTGACAATATACAGCCTTGATGTACTCCTTTTCCTATTTGGAACCAGTCTGTTGTTCCATGTCCAGTTCTAACAATGGAGTGTACTCATACCCAATCATTTGCATAATGTCTATAGTTGCTTTTGTATTATAAACACAGAGTTGAGTAGTTGCAGCAGATACCTTGTGGCCCACAAAGCGTAAAATACTTATTATTTGACCTTTATATATAAGTTTTCCAATCAATGTTCTATACTCTTACACTAACCTAAAGTTAGCCTTTAGCAATTCATTTAAAATTTAGGTAATTTTTACTTACCTACTTTTTGATAGCCCCATTTTCTTCCCATGCTCTATCCCAAGTAAACTCACTTCCCTATATTTTAATAAAGCCACCTATCTTTTCCTAGTTTTCAGGTTGCTTGTTAGCCTATGAAACTCAATTCTCTGGTTGAAGAAATGTTATAATTTTGTGACAGTGCTGGTGTTTTATGGATTTTTTTTTTTTTTTTAGGTTTCTCTTACTGTTATGTTGGAAGTGATGCTTCTTTCAGTTTTTTTTGTTTTGTTTTGTTTTTTTTTTTTTAACATTCTAGCTGAAGCCCCTCAGTGAAATTTTAGTTTGGTATGCTATATATATTTTTTTTCCCAGTCCTGTGTAAGTTCTGGCAGCTCTATGGTGGGGTTAAAGGTGACCTCCTCCAAAAAGGCTTATGCCATATTCCAGTCTGCTGCACCCAGAGCCCCATCCCAGTGGCAGTCCACTGCTGACCCATACCTCCACAGGAAATGCTCAAACACAGTTCTGTCTCAGTCTCTGTGGGGTCCCTGGGTCCTGGTGTGCAGTTTATTTGAGCCCTCTTAGCATCTCTGGTAGGAATGGGGTTTGATTCTAAAGGTGAATTTGCCCCTCCTACCATCTTGCTGGGGCTTCTCCTTTGCCTTTGGATGTGGGGTATCTTCTCACAGTCAGTAAAGCAAAGCACAGCTGCCACTCCTGACCTTGGACATGGAGTATCTCCTCTTGGCCACTTGCCAGCTCCAACACCACGCAGTCACCACTTGCTGCTCTTGGAGGACACAAACAGAACCTTGTGCACCAGGACCCAGGAGAAAGAAGCCGCGACCCCACAAGAGACTGAACTACACTTGCCCATGAGTGTCCAGGCGTCTCCAGTGGAGGTGTGGGTTGGTGGTGGCCTGCTGCAGGGTTAGGGGCACTGAGTGTAGCAGTACATATATAGGATGTTTTGAAGGAGATCGCCATTATCTTCATTACCTCCACCATAGTTTGACTTCACATAAATAGCAGGGAGGGAACACAGCTCCACCCATCAACAGAAAATTGGATTAAAGGTTTACTGAGCATGGCCCTGCCTCTCAGAACTAGACCCAGTTTCCCCTTCAGTCAGTCTCACCCATCAGGAAGCTTCTTCCATAAGCCTCTTAATCCTTGTCCATCAGAGGGTGGACAGACTGGAAATGACAATCAAGCAGAAAACTAACCAATCTAATCACATGAACCTCAGCATTGTCTAACTCAGTGAAACTACGAGCCATGCTATGTAGGGCCACGCAAGACAGACGGGTCATGGTGGAGGGTTCTGACAAAACGTGGTCACTAGAGAAGGGAATGGGAAGCCTCTTCAGTATTCTTGCCTTGAGAACCCCATGAACAGTATGAAAAGATAAAAAGATAGGACACTGAAAGATAAACTCCCCAGGTCTATAAGTGCCCATGCTGCTGGAGATCAGTGGAAAAATAACTCCAGAAAGAATGAAGAGATGGAGCCAAAGCAAAAACAACACCCAGTTGTGGGTGTGACTGGTGATAGAAGCAAGTTCTGATGTTATGAAGAGAAATACAGCATAGGACCTGGAATGTTGAGCCCTGAGTCAAGGCAAATTGGAAGTGGTCAAACAGGAGATGACAAGCATGAACGTCAACATTTTAGGAATCAGCGAACTAAAATGGACTGGAATGGGTGAATTTAACTCCGAAATGGAGTAGCCATCATAGCCAACAAAAGAGTCCAAAATGCAGTACTTGGATGCAATCTCAAAAACAACAAAATAATCTCTGTTCATTTCCAAGGCAAACCATTCAATAGTAGGGTAACCCAAGTCTATGCCCCAATCAGTAATGCTGAAGAAGATGAAGTTGAACGGTTTTATGAAGACCTACAAGACCTTTTAGAACTAACACCCAAAAAATGCAAAAGTAGGAAGTCAAGAAACACCTGGAGTAACAGGAAAATTGGGCCTTCAAGTAAAGAATGAAGCAGAGCAAAGGCTAATAGAGTTTTGCCAAGAGAACACACTGGTCATAGCAAACACCCTCTTCCAACAACACAAGAGAAGACTCTACACATGGACATCACCAGATGGCCAACACAAAAATCAGATTGATTATATTCTTTGCAGCCAAAGATGGAGAAGCTCTATACAGCCAGCAAAAACAAGACCAGGAGCTGACTATGGCTCAGATCATGAACTCCTTATTCCCAAATTCAGACTTAAATTGAAGAAAGTAGGGAAAACCACTAGACCATTCAGGTATGACCTAAATCAAATACCTTATGACTATACAGTGGAAGTGAGAAATAGATTTAAGGGACTAGATCTGATAGACAGAGTGCCTAATGAACGACGGTGGTTCGTGACATTGTACAGAAGAGAGGGATCAAGACTTTCCCCAAGAGAAAGAAATGCAAAAAAGTAAAATGGCTGTCTGAGGAGGCCTTACAAATAGCTGTGAAAAGAAGAGAAGCAAAAAGCAACGGAGAAAAGGAAAGATATACCCATTTGAATGCAGAGTTCCAAAGAATAGCAAGGAGAGATAAGAAAGCCTTCCTCAGTGATCAATACCTAGAAATTGAAGAAAACAATAAAATGGGAAAGACTAGAGATCTCTTCAAGAAAATTAGAGACACCAAGGGAACATTTCATGCAAAGGTGGGCACAATAAAGGACAGAAATGGTATGGACCTAACAGAAGCAGAAGATATTAAGAAGAGGCAGCAAAAATATAAAGAAGAATTGTACAAAAAAGATCTTCATGACCCAGATAATCATGATGGTGTGATCACTCACCTAGAGCCAGACATCTTGGAATGTGAAGTCAAGTGGGCCTTAGGAAGCATCACTACAAACAAAACTAGTGGAGGTGATGGAATTCCAGTTGAGCTATTCCAAATCCTAAAAGATGATGTTGTGAAAGTGTTGCACTCAATATGCCAGCAAGTTTGGAAAACTCAGCAGTGGCCACAGGACTGGAAAAGGTCAGTTTTCATTCCAATCCCAAAGAAAGGCAATGCCAAAGAATGCTCAGACTACTGCACAGTTGTTCTCAATTTTATGTCAGAAAGTGAAGAACTAAAGAGCCTCTTGATGAAGGTGAAAGGAGAGTGGAAAAGTTGGCTTAAAACTCAACATTCATAAAACAAAGATCATGACATCCAGGCCCATCACTTCATGGCAAATAGATGGGGATACAGTGGAAACACTGGCTGACTTTATATTTTGGGGCTCCAAAATCACTGCAGATGTTGACTGTAGCCATGAAATTAAAAGACACTTACTCCTTGGAAGGAAAGTTATGACCAACCTAGACAGCATATTAAAAAAGCAGAGACATTACTTTGTCAACAAAGTTTGGTCTAGTCATAGCTATGGTTTTTCCTGTGGTCATGTATAGATGTGAGAGTTGGTCTATAAAGAAAGCTGAGCACTAAAGAACTGATGCTTTTGAAATGTGGTGTTGGAGAGAACTCTTGAGAGTTCCTTGGACTGCAAGGAGGTCAAACCAGTCCATCATAAAGGAGATCAGTCCTGAGTGTTCATTGGAAGGACAGATGTTGGAGCTGAAACTCCAATACTTTGGCCACCTGATGCAAAGAACTGACTCGTTTGAAAATAGCCTGATGCTGGGAAAGATTGAGGGCAGGTGGAGAAGGGGACAACAAAGGATTAGATGGTTGAATGGCATCACTGACTCAACGGACATTAGTTTGAATAAACTGGGAGTTGGTGATGGACAGGGAGGCCTGGCGTGCTGCAGTCTGGGGGAGGGGGAGGGGTGGGGGGTCGCAAAAAGTTAGACATGACTGAGTGACTAAACTGATATTTTTTTTATTTAATTATCAAAAGTTGGTAATCAAATGTACAAAGTAGGACATCAGGAGTGAGGACATTAAAAACTGTCAAAAGTCTTTTATTGGATATGAGTATTCAATGGTGAGTCATCAGTCTGATAATACAGCTTGCTCTTCAAAAACTTGTAAGGACAAAGCAATCTTAGAAGAATGAACATCAACTGACTTGAGGAGACACTATATAGATCAATGGAACAAAATAGAAACAGAGTATGGTTGTGGAGGAGACTGGTTTTAGGCATCAAGCTATAGGGTAACTAATGGCTTCCAAAATCTGCAAGCAATAAAATGTCACTATGAGAACAGATTCCTTTGCAAATAGAACTACCTTATGACCCAGCAAATGAATACATGATGTTCATCGCAACTGTTTATAATAGCCAGGACATCAAAAGACATCATGAAGTAAGCCATGAAACCAATGACAGTAATATCAATTTCCACCAAGTTTTAGAAATGTACTTATTAGGATAGAAGAAAGACATAAAATCAGTAATATCAATTTCCACCTGAGAAAACCAGAAAGAGAATGCTACTAAGTCCAAGCTCAGTTTCCTCACATGATAGGCCAATTAACTAAGAGAGAAGGGTTATTCAGAAAGCTGGCTGACAAAGAAGATGGTGGGCTAATGTCTCAAAATAACCTTCTTATTGGGGTCTGGATGCTAGGTTCTTTTATAGGACAGAGAAGGGGAGGAGTTTAAAGCGGAGACTATTATCTTGCAAATATCTCCTGGAATGGCCAACCTCAGGGAATGGGTGTGTTAATTCTTCAAGCAGAGGGTCAGGGATCCCCGAAGCAGGTAATTATGTACGATTATAATAACAAAGCAATAAAAAATAAAGATTAAAGTCAAAGAAACAGATCCATCATAGAGTCAGTATTGCTCTTTCCTGCAACAAAAAGAGTAAATTAAATCCAAAGTGAGTAAAACAAAATGAATACTAGGAATTAAAGCAGAAATCCATTAGGCTGGAAGTAAGAAATCAGTAGAGAAATCAGCAAAACAAAAAGTTAATTCCTTGAGATAAACACATCAATACATCTTTAGGTGGGCTAACTAAGAAAAAATGAAAAAAGAGGATACAAATTACCAGTATCAGAAATGAAAGAGAGCCATCACTATGGATCCCATGAACACTGTAAAGATAACAGAGGAATAGTATGACAACTTTTGAGTCACAAATTTGATAATCTAGATGAATTGAACCAAATCCTTGAAAGACCTAATCTGCTAAAACTCAATAAGAAATTATCTAAATAGGCCTACATATATTAAAGAAATTTTTAAAAATACTTAATAAACTTCCAATAGGGAAAGCATTAGTACCAGATGGCTTCACTCATGAATTCTATCGAATATTTAAGGAACAAATTATACCAATTCTCTAAAATCTCTTTTAGAGGATAAAAGTAGAAGGAAAACTTCCTAACTCATGCTATGAGATAGCATTATCCTAATGACAAAACAGAAAACAAATTATAAGGAAATAAAACTACAGACCAATATCTCTCATGAACATACTTGCAAAAATCATCAACAAATTTTAGGCAGTTGAATTCAACAAAAAGAGTTATACCCCACAATCAAGTAGGATTTATTCCAGATCTGCAAGCTTGCTTCATCATTCAAAAATCAGCGTAATCCACCACAATAACAGACTAAAAATAACACATCAATTGATACAGAAAAATATTTGACAAACCCAAATACCCATTCATGATAAAAACTCTCAGTAACCTAGAATATTTCCTCACATTAATAAAACATAGCTACAAAACCTACAGCTAATATTGCACCTAAAAATGAGAAATTGAAAGCTTTCCCTCTAAGATCAGATACAAAACAAAGATATCTCCTCTTACCACTCCTTTTCAACATGTTGCTGAAAGTTCTATCCAAAACAATGGGATAATAAAAGGAAATTATTTGTATACAGATTTAAAAGGAAAAAATAAAGCTCTTTGTTCATAGATAACACAGTCACCTTTGTAGAGAATCCAAAAACTTGACCCCCCCCAAAAAAAATGTTTCAGATAATAAGTAATTATAGCAAGGTTGTAGGATACAAGGTTAATACACAAAAGTAAAGTGCTTCCCTATATACTAGCAATGGCTGAATGGAATTTAACATTAAAAGTATGGTATCATTTAGTTAGCACCTAAATGGCAAACCACTTCACTATTCTTGCCTTGAGAACCCCATGAACAGTATGAAAAGGCAAAAAGATATGACACTGGAAGATGAGCTCCACCTCCCCCAGGTCAGTGGGTGTCTGATATGCTACCAGGGAAGAGTGGGGAAATAACTCCGGAAAGAAGGATGATGCCCAGTTGTGGATGTGTCTGGTGGTGAAAGTAAAGTCTGATGCTGTAAAGAACAATATTTCCTAGGAACCTGTAATGTTAGGTCCATGAATCAAAACAAATACTTAGGTATCAGTCAGTTCAGTTCAGTCGCTCAGTGGTGTCCGACTCTTTGCAATCCCATGAACTGCAGCATGCCAGGTTTCCCTGTCCATCACCAACTCACAAAGCTTGCTCAAACTCATGTCCATCGAGTCTGTGATGCCATCCAAACATCTCATCCTCTGTCATCCCCTTCTCCTCCCGCCTTCACTCTTTCCCAACATCGAGGTCTTTTCCGAGTCAATTATTCTCATCAGGTGGCCAAAGTATTGGAATTTCAGCTTCAACATCAGTCCTTCCAATGAGTATTCAGGACTTATTTCTTTTACGATAGACTGGTTGGATCTCCTTGCAGTCCAAAGGACTCTAAAGAGTCTTCTCCAAAACTACAACTCAAAAGCATCAATTATTCAGTGCTCAGCTTTCCTTATAGTCCAACTCTCACATCCATACATGACTACTGGAAAAACCATAGCTTTGACAAGACAGACCTTTGTTGGCAAAGTAATGTCTCTGCTTTTTAATATACTGTCTAGGTTGGTCATAGCTTTTCTTCCAAGGAGAAAGCGTCTTTTAATTTTATGGCTACCGTCACCATCTGCAGTGATTTTGGAGCCCCCGAAAATAGTCTGTCATTGTTTCCATTGTTTCCCCATCTATTTGCCATAAAGTGATGGGACTGGATGCCATAATCTTAGTTTTTGAACATTGAGTTTTAAGCCAAAATTTTCACTCTCATTTTTCACTTTCATCAAGAGGCTCTTTAGTTCTTCTCCACTTTCTGCCATGAGGGGTGGTGTCATCTGCCTATCTGAGGTTATTGATATTTCTTCCAGCAATCTTAATTCCAGCTTGTGCTTCATCCAGCCTGGCATTTTGCATGATATACTCTGCATATAAGTATGTACGCAGAGTGTACTTAGGTATAGACCCAACAAAATATGAACAAAATCTATACAAGGAGAACTATAAAACTGATTAACAAAATCAGAGAACTAAATAAATTGAAAGATATTTCAGTTTAGGGATAGAAAGACTCAACATTGTCAAGGTTTTTTCTTTCAATCTGATTTATAGATTCAATGCAATCATAATAAAATTCCCCAGCAAGTGTGTAGATATTGACAAACAGGTTCTAAAGTTTATAGAAGAGGCAAAAGATCTAGAATAGCCTATATAATATTGAAGGAGAGGACAAGTTTGGAGGACTGACTTTACCCAACTGCAAGACTTACTATTAATATAAAGCTGCAATAGTCAAAACAGTGTAATATTAATAAAAAAAAAAGACAAATAGATCAATATAAGCCTAGAAATAACAACTGGATATACATATGCAAAAAATAAAAATAAAGAAAATAATCTAGACACATATTGTACCCTTCACAAAAATTACCTCAGAATGGATCACAGACCAAAATGTAAAGTGCAAAATTAAAGAACTCCTAGAAAATAACTTAGAAGAAGGTATAGATGCCCTTGTATATGGGTGTGACTTTTTAAATATTAATATAGCACCAAGCATAATGGGTAAGATGGACTTATCAAAATTTAAAACTTCCATTCTTAAAAAGTAATGTTAGAGAAGAGAATACGAGTCACATATTGGGAAAAATAGTTGCAAAAAACAGCTAATAAAGAACCAAAACTATACAAAATATACAAAACTTAAAACTTAGCAATAAGAAAACAAGCAACCTAATTAAATAATGACCCAAAGACCTTAAGAGACATGTCACCAAAGAAACATAGATGGCAAATAAGCATATGAAAAGATGTTTCACATCATACACGGCAAGGGAAATGCGAAGCAAAATAACAATAAGATATCACTATAAATCTATTAGAGTAGCTTTGGCCAACAAAGGTTTTGGACAACACCAATGCCAACCAGGAAGGGGAGCAACAGGAACTCTTATTCATTGTTGATGGGAACATAAAATGCTATGCTGAAAGGTGATTTGGTGGTTTCTTACAAAATTAAACATGTTCTTACCATACCAGCCTCGGTGTTTACCTTGGTATTTACCCAAAGGAGTTAAAAACTTCCTGTATTTCCAAACAGAATCCTGCACATGAATGTTTATAATAGCTTTATTCATAACTACCAAAACTTGGAAGGAACCAAGATAACCTTCAATAGGCAAATGGCTAAATCAACTGTTGTACATCCAGATAATGGAATTTTATTCAGCACACACAAAAAAGCTATCAAGCCATGAAGAGACATGGAAGAAGCTTAAATCCATTTTACCAAATGAAGTAATCAATCTGAAAAAGCAACATATGTATGATTCCAACTATATAGCATTCTTGAAAAGACAGAACTATGGATTCAGTAAAAGGATCAGTGATTGGAGAAATAGAAATAAGGATGAATAGGAAGAGTGTAAATTATTTTTAGAGCAGAGAAAATATTCTGCATGATAATCTGATAGAGGATACATGTCATTATACATTTGTCCAGACACATAGAATATACAACATCAGTAGTTAAGTAAACTACAGACTTTGGGTAATAATGATGTGCCAGGATAGGTCTATTAATTGTAACAAATACACCACTCTGATGGGAGATGTTGATTTAATGGGAGAGTGTATGCATATATGGGCACAAGGAGTACATGGAAAATCTCTAGCTTCTCAACATTTTTTGTGAACCTGTAACTGTGGTTTAAAAAAATAGTATTTTAAAAATCATCCTAAATACCAAAATAATGCCAAGAAAAAAAAAAATTCTACACACTACAAGTATGTGTGTCTTACATATACTTCTATATACAGAAACATATGCATAGAATAAATATAAAATAGCATGATTAAACTGAGCCAAAGGTATTGGTTATTTAATTAAATGCGAATAGGATATCATACCTATGAAAATTTCATATGGGCAGTCAAAACAAGTACAACTCTTCCCAAAAAAGACTCAGAAAGATGATGATGCAGATTCAGTTCAGTTCAGTTCAGTTCAGTCGCTCAGTCGTGTCCGACTCTTTGAGACCCCATGAATTGCAGCACGCCAGGCCTCCCTGTCCATCACCAACTCCCAGAGTTCACCCAAACCCACGTCCATCGAGTCGGTGATGCCATCCAGCCATCTCATCCTCTGTCGTCCCCTTCTCCTCCTGCCCCCAATCCCTCCCAGCATCAGTCTTTTCCAACGAGTCAACTCTTCGCATGAGGGGAGCTTCAGCTTTAGCATCATTCAGATTGGATGATGGCAAACAAAAATGTACATGCATACATAAATAAATAGAAGGAATCAGAATCTTGATTTCCAATAAGGCATAATTTAGCCTCCAAAATATAAAATGAGACCAAAAAAAGTATACTTCATACATTTTTCATTATGCTAAGGACCAAAATGCATAATGAAAAATTTTATTAATATTTATACATAAAATAGCATAGTAGCTACTTTATAAAGCAGAAACTAAAGGAGATAAAGAGACAAAAACTAATAGACTAATGTAACTGTCTTAAATTTAGTAAAATCAAGTGGGAAAAATTAGAAAATATCAGAGCTCTAAATAACACCATAGGGTAGAACATATGGAAAAATCCATGTTAAATTCTGTGCCACAGTGAAAGAGAACATCCTTTTTATTCAAATGGACATGCAACATTTGTGATACCTAAGTCTACAACAAAGCCTATTTTAAATTTTTAAAAATAGGTGTAGTATCATGATCATTTCAAAACATATTCACAAATTCTTTCATATTTCTAAAATTCAGGAATAGAGTCTATATACCCTACCCCTGAACCAGAGCAGGCCTTTGTGACTGCATTTGAAATTGTTAGGCCTTTAGAAACAGCCTTTGTGTCTGGATGATAAGGCATTGGAATGTCCTGATAAATGTGGGACAAATCATTTTAACATGCAGCATCACTTCTGTGCCTTTTATACTGTCCTCGGGGGTCGTAGGACTGGAAGCTTGAGAACGACATTTTCCATGGAGCTTTCCTACTAGAATTTATTAAAGCTAGCAAATGAGAGGCAATGGTGACACTCAATAGGTGTACTCTTGCTACAGAAATACCGTGGTAGACCAGCAGTCATTTGCTGAAGCTACCTCAGACTGCACACATTTCTCTCATCCTCTCCCATCTGTCAGCTGTGAGGTGGCTGTGGCTTCATATTAGCTTCCTGTACTTCCTTATGATCTCTCTTTGCCCCGCCCCTATAATTTCTTAAGTGCTGACATTAAATTTCTTTCTACTTGAAACATTTAAAGTAGTTTTGTTTTCATGACTCTACCCTGACAAATACACCTGAGAGAAATCACGAGGGTTCCTTTCCTAGCATATCAGTCTTGTATAGTCCATTCTTGTTGAGCCAGAAAGAACTAATTCAGCATCTGGGAACCCAACTTCTGAGATACACTTTTCTATTTTATACCAACACTAAGTGAGGAAATAAAGAAAACATTGCTGTCCTAAACTCTCCCCTGTCTTGAGGTTCTGGAACGAAAAGGAGGTAAATATTTTCAACAAATTCTATATGTGATTGAATGCCAGGTTATTACAAACAGAAGCAAAGCCATGAGTTTATAGAGAGAGGAGAATTGTGCCATGAGTCTCCCCTGCTGCTAAGTCATTTCAGTCATGTCCGACTCTGTGCAACCCCATAGACGGCAGCCCACCAGGCTCCCCCATCCCTGGGATTCTCCAGGAAAGAGTATCGGAGTGGGGTGCCATTGCCTTCTCTGAGAGTCTCCCCTTGAGAGAGATGTCAAAATCATGATTCAAGCATTTCCGTGTCCCCTAGCCAAATGCTATCTAGGAGTGTCCCAGATCAGTAATTTAATTCTCACAGAGTTGAGGTCATTGTTTTGTTGTCATAGTAAAAGAATGGTAGTTGTCACTGTGTTTGGACTAAAAGAGGAGGGATATATCTGTGTATTTCTAAGTTCTGTCCAAGAGAGAGCATGCCTGTGACAACTGGTATTGATTTTCTACATAAAAATATGCTTAGGAGGATGCTTCATTTCAATGATAATATAAACTTAGGGGAGGAAAGCATATTTCCTTTACTTTTTCTATGTATTTAGCTTACGATTTGAATATCTGAGTGGACCACCTACCAGAACAGAGGGCCCTTACTCTTCAGACAAATAAATCAATAGGTAACCTAAGATGGAGGCCCGGAAGAAAACACACTTGTCTTGTGTGGTAAGACAAGCAGAAATGACCATTGTGAAGGGTGGAGATTTATCCTCACAGATCCCTAGAAGCAGGAGATGCCGCACACCATATTCAAGGGACCCACTTGAGGAAGCACCAGAGTCAATCCAGGATCTAAGGACATGAGCAGAAAGCAGGGGCAAAACCCTTTGTTGTGGTTTTTGTGAGAAGGAAGAGGCAAGGCAGGGGAAGCCAGGATAAGCAGGTTTAAAATTGCATTGTGTCCTCTGAATAATTTTAGCAGGCGCTGGAGTGTAGGGACTGTCCTGAGTTGCTGGGCACCTTACCTGGGGTGATTAAGGCAGAGGAACATTGGTCTGGAGTGTAAGATGTAAGTATAAGAGTCTAACACAGGAGGGTTTGGGGTGGGGTTGGGGGAGGCCTCTGGACTGGTTGTTTGCAATCAAAGATGTACTCCCAGGCAAGGTGCTTGCTTTCTCTAGGAACTTAGTAACCTGGGAACTGTAATCTCTTCAAAGTCAGTGAGGTCCCAGATGCCAGAGCATCAAGATTATAGAAAATAAGAAAGTTAATAAAAATTCACAGTGAGATTCTTTTCCATCAGTCCCCAGCCATACACCCCAGCATTAATTCTAGAATTTCTACATAGATCTGACCTAGACCAGGGATGACAATCTAGGAAGAGACAGAGTAACTTGGGTTCTCCATTCTTATGGATAAACAAGTGGCTTAAATGAGGGCTTATTAAAAGGCTATAAAGCTACCTCACAGAAATGAAGATGGGCTTCTTGGGGGCAGGAGCTGGGATCTAGGAACCACTGAAGTTGCAAGAAGTTTCTCCTGCACTCTAGCGCTCTCTCTCTTTCTCTAAGAATGGAGAATTCTAGTTACTTTTGTCATCCCTGATCTATGCCAGATCTATGCAGAAATTCTGGAACTCTTTAGAACCACATATAATCCTGTATCCCATTTATTCCATTCATCTTCCCTGATGTTTGGCTACACTGCCCAATTTCTCATTGATTTATTTAGAATTGTGATCCTGTCTGAAAATGCCTGCCATAGGCCCAACTCTATAGAAACTTTTAAATCATAGACTCCTCACTATTTCAATTATAAACTCTGTGACTCAGAAAATATGTTTGGTGACAGGCTAGCCAGCAGATTGGCATCCAGTAGGTGTCAATCCTGAGTTCAGTTTGTCAAGGGGAAAGGTGATTACATGTACAAACATGACCAGAGAAACCCATCTCTTCAGCAAGGAGTAAGCATGAAGCACAGTGTCCAGAGAAGGGAAGAGGAAACAGGCCCCCTGAAAGTGCCAACTACAATCCTATATCCTACTGCCAAGAGTTTTCCAACTATCTCCGTTGTTTAAGGGGATTCGTTTTTCTTGGCACTTAAGAAGATGCTAAAACTCTGGTAGGACTTCTGGCTATTTATTCAGGGAGAAAAGTGGTAGCAATGAATTCTTCTCACTGAATATTTCCAACACTCTGCCTTCTAGGCACAAAGTATATTTTCTCTTTCTGGCTCCCATTGGTTGGTTGAGGACATGTAGTCATTCTGGCCTAAAAGTACAGATAATGTGTGCCACTTTCTGGCTGAACATGAATTTCTTGGTGTGATATCCTTGGAGCTCTCTTCTGTCCCTTTCATGACAGCATGTTCCTGATAGTAACTACTCTATCAGCCTGGGTCCCATATGGGCTCATAGCATGGGCTACAGCAATAGCAAGAACAATATTCACTCCAACACTTTAAAACAGAGCTAACTGGAACTTCCCTGGTGGTCCAGCGGTTAGGATTCTGCACTTCCACTGCAGGGGGCATAGTGTTCAGTCCCTGGTCAGGGAACAAAGATCCTGCAAATTGGCACCGTGGCCAAGAAATAAATACATAAAACAATATAGAGCTAAACTGTCCAAGTGAATTTTCTGTTTTTGGCAATGACTCCACAGCACATGGATGTATTCTAGCAGAAAAGCAGGTTGTTGTTGAGAGCATGTGTGTATTTGAGTAGTATTAGACTTGGTGGCTGCTAAGGTCTCTTTCAGGTTTAAAAGTGGCAATGAAACTTATAGAGAAAACTGAGCTCTCTCCCCAGCGTTCTTAGCTCCTACATAGACACAGGGCCTTCTGAAGCCTACATGCAGACCCATTAAGAAGGCCTGAGTTTTATGGCATTGTTATTCTAGTTAATTTCTGCCTAAAAGCTCAGTGAGGTGTCCTGTGACACGAGAGGCAGAGGCATGAACCTTCAGGAGCAGTACCAGGGAGAAGGAATGGAGGGGAAGTTCGTTCTTAAGGCCAAAGTTGTTCATTCTGTCTCCTAGACCACAGGATGAAGAGGATGTCCCTAGAATTAAGAAGCCTAGGGCTCTAGTCAGGACTTTGGTTCTAACAGACAGTTAACCCTGGGCAAGTATCTTCCACTCTAAGTTCTGCCCCTCAGCCATGAAATGGAGCAGCTTGACCAGATGATTCTCAAGGTCCCTTGAATAGTCTATGCCCCCTTTCTACTAGAAGATGAGCATAGGACAGGGCTTAAAGTCTTGTGTTTAGAGCAGAGGAAGGTCAAAGCTGCACATGTGGCTTACATTTTCAGTGATTTATTTGTTTAATTTAAATAAAAAATATCACCATGTGCTTAAATACTTGAACAGTACAAAAAATTGCATCATAATAATATAAAAAATTATTCTTCCAACTCTGCCTTCACCATACCCTGGATTCTTTCCTAGAGGCCATTAGAGATATGCACACATTATGATATCTCCCCCTTTTTTTTAACCGCAAATGGTAGCAAGATATAGGCATTAATATGCTCCTGGCTTAAACAATGAGTAACTTGGAATAAATTCCAGATCAGTACACATCCATCTTCTTCATTCTCTTTAAAGGTCACATATTATTAATATTCTATTACATGTGAGTGAGTGAGTGAGTGAGTGAAGTCACTCAGTTGTGTCCAACTCTTTGCAACCCAGGGACTATAGCCTACCAAGTTTCTCTGTCCATGGGATTTTCCGGGAAAGAATACTGGAGTGGGTTGCCATTTCTATTACATGATATAAACAATAAAATTATCCCCCTATTAATGGATACTTGCACTTATATTTACATATATATTTGCATTTATATATATAAAGTAACCAGCCTTCTGCAACCGGAATCAATGCTTTGTACTGATGAACCTTGTAGAGGGAGGAAAATTTTGGTTTTCTAGGGATTCTCAGATTCTTCATAAAACAGGTAAAAAGAAGTAGTATGTTTTTGTCTAAAAGAGTAGATTAAATTCTCATTTAGAGAAC
This sequence comes from Ovis aries, assembly GCF_016772045.2. NCBI lineage: Eukaryota > Metazoa > Chordata > Mammalia > Artiodactyla > Bovidae > Ovis > Ovis aries. The sequence continues at coordinate 237,226,667 of NC_056054.1, forward strand.
TATTTAATCTATGTGCCTAGGACAATGAGATTTTTTTTGCTTTAGGAAAACAAACAAACAAAAAAAAGAACCCACAATTCATCGTAAATTTTTAAAGGTCATAACATGTTTCCAAAACTCTCTTTGGGAAGCTCCTTGTCTGTCATTGGTGGGCTGTTGTCAGCCAAATCGTACTAACATGTTTGACAGGAAACAAATAACAGACAGATTCTTCCAAAAGTGTTAACCAGACTTTATAAAAGAATGTATATCCTCAGGATATATCAGCCTGAAAGATGTTGGCTTATTTTATAGAGAAAACAAGAATTTCATCTTTTTTTCCTTGGAACAACTACAACAAATAGTTTTGTTCATCCTAAACACTTTCCAACAAATAAACTAAGACTCAGAAGCTAATTTTAAACTGTGTTGGGCCAAGAAGCCAACGTGGTTAATAGCCCATGTGAGTCATTTTTTTCCCCTCTGATTACTTGCTTTATAACATCTTGTAGCTTAATCAAACAACATACCACAGAGGCTAAAATTTCAAGAGATGGTGTCGATACAAATCAATACACAGCATAGCTTGTTTCCTTTGCTTAAGAGACTGTGGTAGGGAACAGAAGGAAGGACACTGCACTGTTTGTTATAGGTCTGTAACTTGAATAGTCCCAGACCTTACCAGTTCGTGTTTATAAATGGGGTCACATTTACATACTCATTGACTCTAGCCCTTCTTATATAAAACATGTATTTCATGAATCATGTCCACCCCCAATAAAACTCCTGCCCCCAAGCTCAGAAAAATGGCCTTGAATTCTCAGGGAATGCCTTAAATATATTCAGATGTGTCCTTCTGGAGCCTATTGTCATTGTTTATACTGCCTGAGGAGAACTAGTTAGGCTGCAGCAGAGGACATGACTGTGCTAATCCCTGGATCTGTACATACCACTGCCAAAAACCTAAGCAAACCCTTCAGGAATCCAAGAAGTTCTCAGATAACCCCAGTCATGCCCCATTCACACAGTAATTCCTGCAAAACTCTCACTGAGCTCTGAGTTAGAGTTGGGTCATCTGAGCGTCGCATCATCTCCTCATAAACACTGACTTAACATCCTTTACCTGGAGCTCTGTTTTCTGTAACTCATACGACCAAGGACCAACTGGAGCATCCGATACAGACAGATACCAAGCTGTCTTCCCCACCCTACTCTACTACTCACTGGAACTGCTCTGTCTACTAATCACATATGCAGTCTTATTCCTCCACCAAATGCCTTCTGTGACAGCAATTCATCAACCCTATTCAAAGTAGTCTGAATCCTAGTTCAGAAAAGGCTGAGACCACCCCCACTCCACCTCTACCACATACATACTTCTCCAACCCGCCCTTCCAAATCTTTTCAGCCATCACATAATATATCCGATGGCTTTATTTCACTCTTAGGATTCAGTTCAGTTCAGTTCAGTCTCTCAGTCGTGTCTGACTCTTTGCAACCCCATGAAATTGCAGCACACCAAGCCTCCCTGTGGAGAAGGCAATGGCACTCCACTCTAGGACTCTTGCCTGGCAAATCCCATGGACAGAAGAGCCTGGTGAGCCTGCAGTCCATGGGGTCACTTGGAGTTGGACACAACTGAGTGACTTCACTTTCACTTTTCACTTTCATGCATTGGAGAAGGAAATAGCAACCCACTCCAGTGTTCTTGCCTGGAGAATCCCAGGGACAGGGGAGGCTGGTGGGCTGCCATCCATGGGGTCGCACAGAGTTGGACATGACTGAAGCAACTTAGCAGCAGCAGCAACAGCAACAGCAGCAGCAGCAGGCCTCCCTGTCCATCACCAACTCCCGGAGTTCACTCAAACTCATGTCCATCAAGTCAGTGATGCCATCCAGCCATCTCATCCTCTGTCGTCCCCTTCTCCTCCTGCCCTCAATCTCTCCCAGCATCAGGGTCTTTTCCAATGAGTCAACACTTCGCATGACGTGGCCAAATTATTGGAGCTCCGGCTTTAGCATCAGTCCTTCCAAAGAACATCCAGGACTGATCTCCTTTAGAATGGACTGGTTGGATCTTCTTGCAGTCCAAGGGACTCTCAAGAGTCTTCTCCAACACCACAGTTCAAAAGCATCAATTCTTCGGCACTCAGCTTTCTTCACAGACCAACTCTCACATCCATACATGACCACAGGAAAAACCATAGCCTTGACTAGACGGACATTTGTTGGCAAAGTCATGTCTCTGCTTTTGAATATGCTGTCTAGGTTGGTCATAACTTTTCTTCCAAGGAGTAAGCGTCTTTTATTTTCATGGCTGCAATCACCATCTGCACTGATTTTGGAGTCCAAAAAAATAAAGTCTGACACTGTTTCCACTGTTTCCCCATCTATTTGCCATGAAGTGATGGGACCAGATGCCACGATCTTAGTTTTCTGAATGTTGACCTTTAAGCTAACTTTTTGACTCTCCTCTTTCACTTTCATCAAGAGGCTTTTTAGTTCCTCTTCACTTTCTGCCATAAGGGTGGTGTCATCTGCTTTGGTCAAATAAAGCATTTTCCTATGTTTCTGCAATAAGTTAAGAAATGTTTCTAAATGCCCAAAATTATCTGTACAACAAAAACCACTGACTTCTAAAATTTTCAGGTTTTTCCTGGAATTTCCATCTATCAGGTATTCTCCCAGTAGTTGTTTTCTAGCACACTAGTCCCTTTACAGTGTTTGTTCGTGGTTTTACAATAGTCATGAACTTCAGGTTCTTATAGCATTTTTATTCTAAACTCTCAGCAATCAAATATTTTGTTTCGTAGATTCTCAACGTGCATGTGATACCGCGATCTGGGGGAACATCACTGTGGGTCTATCAGTCACCATTGACTGAAAATATTCTGCCTTCAGCTACATGTTTACAGTTTCACATGTGTTGGCAAAATACTTGGATTAGCAGTTTTGTTTTTCCTTCTTTAATTACTCTTCTAGCCAGCCTACAAGGCTCCTTCTATCTTGTGACTGTGATTAACCCAAAGAACCTAGAAGTTGAATTGTTTAATTTAATTGACTTATTCTTCTTAGCAGAATAGAAGCTATCTTTTTCCATTGGATTGGGTTCCTGTAAGTGAAGCCTTAAGGCTTTTCTCATGCCTCATATCATTTTTAAATGAAACTGGGCCAACAATGACTTCATCATTGCATTCCTAAAATTCAGGAGGCTAGAAACATGTGACTATATATAAAGACTGTACATGAAAAATAGAATCTGTCCCCTGGAAATCTCCAAAACTCTTCCTAACAGACCCATTCTGTCTCAGAATGACATCACATGGGTCATGAGTCAGAAGGACACTCTACCAGAGATGACACATTTTCTGGGTTCTGCCAGAGCATGCCAAACATTGTCACTGGCAAACTCTAGGATCTCATGACCTGCCCAGGCCATTTTCTGCCTCAAGTGGCAGGAAAAATATTTATTCATGTGACCTATTTTTCAAGGTAATATGACAGCAATTATTAAACTCCAGAAGTATATAAAGAATATGTGGTTGGAAGCCTCTTGGGTAGGCATTACCTACATGTGTAACATTTCATTCTATTTTTTTCCTGTCAAGGCTGGTAATTCCGATAGAAGCCTTCCTTTGCAAGATTATAAATCACTGAAGTCTGTCTGTCTGTCTCTCTCTCTCTCTTTCTCTGTCTCTGTCTTTGGCTCCTTCTCTTAATCTATTGAAACTGAGTAGAAGCAAACTCTTGAGAGTCCCTTGGACTGCAAGGAGTCCATTCTGAAGGAGATCAGCCCTGGGTGTTCTTTGGAAGGAATGATGCTAAAGCTGAAACTCCAGTACTTTTGCCACCTCATGCGAAGAGTTGACTCATTGGAAAAGACTTTGATGCTGGGAGGGATTGGGGGCAGGAGGAGAAAGGGACAACAGAGGATTAGATGGCTGGATGGCATCACTGACTCGATGGACACAAGTCTGAGTGAACTCCGGGAATTGGTGATGGACAGGGAGGCCTGGCATGCTGCGATTCATCGGGTCGCAAAGAGTCAGACACGACTGAGCAACTGAACTGAACTGAACTGAGAAGCAAATAATAAAATATAGCTCGTGGAAATCTATAACTTAGGGATGGAGGAAGGAAGAGAGTAAGGAAAAAAAAGAAGTGAAGAAAGAAAAGCTATAGTCTAACCATTAAATAGGTCTCTAAAATGCAAATAATATACTGAAGAGGTATTAATATTAAACTCAGGGGAGAATGTTTAAACTTAGTAATATAGAGAGAAGTTTTAGCAAGTAAAGATCTCAGTCTAGGGGAGTATCACTATTTTCACACAGGGAAACTAAGGAATGCACTCACCCTTCATGGATTAGAATTCCTTCAGAAACAGGATAAATATAGGCTTTAGATGAATTCTTTCCAGATAGATCTGAGTCTGTCCAGAAAGAGATTAATAAAACCTTTAAAGCCAGCTAGCTAATGTTTCTTTCTCTTACATGTTAAGGAACCTGAGTCACCCCAAGAACTTAAGATCCTCTCTTCATCCTCCCTCTCCCCTCATCCTACCATTGTATTGGCCTCATTCATTTATGCATTAAACAAATATGTGTTTTCTCCCCAAATCCTCACTCTACCCCTCTCTCTAAAAGCATTTCCAGTGCCATTTGTGTAAGATGACTGTAGAATTTATTGTCCAAACTGGGATATTTTAGCTAGGACAAATGGCAAACCAAAGGAGATCCCAGGGCATTAAGTGTAAATCATGACTAGTCCATGAAATTGCTAGGTATTTTGAGAGGGAGAGACCACATTCATATAACTTTCATTACAGTATATTGTTATAATTGTTTTGTCTTATTTTGGGGAGTAGTGGTTTAATCACTATATCATGTCCAACTCTTTGTGACCCTATGGACTGAAGCCTACCAGGCTCCTTTGGCCATAGAATTTTCCAGGCAAGAATACTGGAGTGGGTTGCCGTTTCCTTCTCCAGAGGATCTTCCTGACCTAGGGATTGAACCTGCATCTCCTGCATTGGCAGCAAAATTTTTTACTACTGAACCACCCGGCAAGACCTTATTTTATTATTAGCTGTTGTTCATCTCTTACTGTGCCTAATTTATAAATGAAACTTTATCACAGGCATGTACATATAGGAAAAAAAATCATACTATACATAAGGTTCAGTACTATCTGCACTTTCAGACACTTATTGAGGGTCTTGGAACATATCCCCTGTGGATAAGGAGAGACTACTGTAGTTTTTAAGAACCTGTGGTAGGAATTTGTCATAATTGATATTACAGTGTTTTAACACAATGTGGAAAATTCTTAGTTCAATTTTTCAATTATCAAGAGAAAACTTAACAATTAAAGTGATACAATACAGGCATGATCTTATATAGAGAGATAAGCATAGCAGCATAGAGATAAGCATAGCATATACTAGGTAAATGAGAAGAAACCAAATGAAAAGAAAAAGATGCATCTCTTTGTCATTGACTTCTTAGAAAATACTAAAAGTAAAATGGATAAGAATAATTTCCAAAATAATTAATGCAAATTTTATGTAGATACAAGACTATACCCAAGAAAATGTAGTTTTTTTCTTCTCATCTTAATCCAATTTACCAAAACTGATCATACGTTTGAAGGAAAACATCAGAGTCACAAAAACAGAAAAACAATGGAACCTCTGACCTATAGTAGTGTTCTCTGACAGAAATGCCATATAATCCTGCAGTATTTCTAGCAGTATAGGCATGGGGATGGGATTGATGAGCTGATTGGATTGATACAGGGCAAGAGTCCACAAAGAAGGTGCATTATAGAGAAAAGATTTCATTTCTCTTTAAATCAAACCTATTTCACCTATCATTTATAATTATTCCCCCCCCCCAAAAAAAATCTTTGAAAAGAGCTACAAGTTGTTGTTCAGTCACACATTTGTGTCTAACTCTTTGCCACCCCATGGACTGCAGCACCCCAGGCTTCACTGTCCTTCACCATCTCCTGGAACTTGCTCAACCTCATGTCCATTGAGTTGGTGATGCCATCCAACCATCTCATCCTCTGTTGTCCCCTTCCCCTCCTGCCTTCAATCTTTGGCAGCATTAGGGTCTTTTCCAATGAGTCAGCTCTTTTTATCAGGTGGGCAAAGTATTGGAGATTCAGCTTCAGCATCAGTCCTTCTGATGAATATTAAGGATTGATTTTCTTTAGGATTGACTGGTTTGATCTCTGTGCAGTTCAAAGGACTCTCAAGAGTCTTCTCCAGCACTACAGTTCAAAAGCATCAATTCTTCAGTGCTCAAACTTCTTTATGGTCCAGCTCTCATGTCCATACACGACTACTGGAAAAACCTAGATGGATCTTTGTTGGCAAAGTAATGTCTCTGCTTTTTAATAAGCTGTCTAGGTTGGTCATAGCTTTTCTTCCAAGGAGCAAGTGTCTTTTAATTTCATGGCTGTAGTCACCATCCGCAGTGATTTTGGAGCCCCCAAAAATATAAAGTCTGTCACTGTTTCCATTATTTCCCCATCTATTTGCCATGAAGTAGTGGGATCAGATGCCCTGATCTTAGTTTTTTTTAATATTGAGTTTGAACTTTAAACAAGAGGATGTTTAAAATTGTAGAAGAACTAGGTAACAAAGAATATTGTGGAGGAGAATAATTGTGGGATGGAGATATCCAAATATTCCAAACAACTGAAAGACATAAACAATGCCCTCATTGATAACTGACTTAACAGAGTGGAAATTCTGAAGTCTTTGCGCCTGCAGAGGAGGATGCTTGTGAATTGTGAGTCAGTTTTCACAGCATTCCAGGATTGAACAGGGTTAGGTTCCCAGGGTCAGGGTGAAAAACAAAGATAACAGTAGCCCTGCTCAAGAGTCTTAGTAAGGAACAATTGGACCCACAGATCTCCTATCTCAGCTAATATGTTCTAATTATTGCATCTCATATACCCCATGTGGAAGACACAGATATATGCAACCCAGATCCTCCTTCAACGAAGCGCTTTTTATCCCCACTATTGGGAGGACTTAGTGGACATCTTCGAGCTCTCAGCAACTTACGGGTTAGCCTCAGCTGCAAAGAGAGTCCTCAAATAAGGCATGCTTCTCCCAAAAGAAGACCACATTCAGTGATACACATGAGGGAATAAGTGTCAGGTGTTGGTACAAGTCCATCATGAGATACCAACCCCAGGATCACATGCAGGGATGAGGAATCATATTAAAACGGCACATATACTCTAATGCATGATTAGTACATGACTCTATGTCATTAATTTAAAAATCATGGATTCTAGCGCTAAAGGCTACACATAGGAGTGGTCCCTCTTTCCATCACACCCAGTGATCCCCTTGAATAATGTGTGTGTTTGTTCCCTTTAAATCTGGGCTTTGTGGGTTTGGATCCTGTGATTCCTACAGGTGAGTGTACACACAAGAAGACACAGCAAAAGTCCCAATCAACTGCAAGTTCAGCTCCACTGGGGCACCTGACATGATAAGAGAACAAAAAGAGAGAAGTCACTAAACTGGCAAGAACAATTCAATCTGATGAGATAGACATGCTTTTCTGTAGTAGAGAAATTTTGTGGTTGATCTCCATGGAGTTCAGTAGCACATCTCCTCTGTGGACAATAAGAAAACAGACTGAACCACCAGTTATGAGAAAGACATTGTAACTGAGCTCAGATACCTGAGGAATAGGTAAGCCACTTAGACCAGCCCAGGTCTAAATTCAATAAAATTGAAGCAGATCTTGAATGTCTGGTAGAAGAGGAGTATGATTAGCATTGGTTACATCCTTGAGAATAACCTGCTCCAGAAATGAACCACGCTTTCACGAGGAATGAGTTTAATCAGCCAGCAGGCCTCAGCTGGGTTCCACTGTAAGCCTAGCCCTTGGTTATGAGATTGCCCAAGCTTATTAACTCTTACCCAAGCAGCCTTTATTCAATAACTGACTCATGCAGTTATGAAGTACCATGTCATTTACCTTCTCACTAAAGAACATCTTTAACTATTATGGGAACCAAAATAGTTCCCACAATTATTGTTTATCTAACAAAGTTTTTATATCCCCTTTTGAGGAATAATTTCAAAAGGGACAAAATTCTTGGTTCATGTACCTCTTTTCCCAATATTTTATTTCATTCCATTCTCTTCTTGTTTGCATGGCTTCTGAAGAGAAGTCTGATGTGACTCTTATCTTTGCTTCACTATAGATAACATGGGGTTTTTTTCCCCTCTAGTTTATTTCAAGATTTTTTTTTTTATTTGATAAAATACCTACTGTTGTTTTTCTTTGGAATTTATACAGCTTCATGTTTTCTGAACTTCCTGGATGGGTGGTTTGGTGTCTGACATTAATTTAGGAAAATTCTATTATTATTGTTTCAAGTGTTTCTTCTGTACCTTTCTCTCTCTCCTTCTGGAAGTGCCATTACTCTTAAGTTACACTTTTTTGAGGTTGTCCTTGGGTAGTCTATTTGGGTTTGTCGGTGGGAGGATTTGTTGTTGTTTGGGGGATTTTGTTTTTTCAGCCTTTGTTCTGTTTACTTTTCAGTTTAGGGGGTTTCTATTGAGATACCTTCAAACAGAGAAATTCTTTCCTCAGCCATGTCCAGGCTACTAATAAGCCCATCAAAGACATTCTTTACTTCTTTTACAGTATTTTTTTAAAATCTCTAGCCTTTTTGTGTTTTTTGTAGAATTTTCTGCTCTCTGTTTACATTGCCCTCATCCGTCTTTGTATATTTTATTCATCAGAACCCTTAACATAGTAATCATAGTTGTTTTAAATTCCTACATCCCTGCCCTATTTGAGTCTGATTCTAATGCTTGATCTTTGTCTTTAAGTTGTGTTTTTCACCTTTAGTATGTCTTATAATTTTATTTTGGTAGCTAGGCATAATGTGCTGAGTAAAAGAAACTGTTGTTAAGTAGGCCTTTAGTAATGTGGCAAGGGAAAGGAAAGTATTCTATACTCCTATAATTATATCTCAGTCTTTTAGGGAGGCTGTACCTCTGGACTGTGAGCTCCACATTTGCTTATCAGTTCCTACAGAGCCCTTAGACGGGACAGGATGTCTATAGCAGGCTAGAATTTGGTATTTCCTTTCCTGTGCCTGGAAGGAAGGCCAGAACCAGCTGGAGTTGCACATCTCCCTTCCCCCAGGTCAGTTAGGCTCTGATAAAATCCCAGCAGATTAGCCTCTGGTTAGTTTCTCCTGGGGACAAACCTTGTTAAACACAGAATGTTCCAGTGTATTTTGAAGTGGTTCCTTTCCTCCTCCCCCTGTCCAAAGCAAAAGGGGATTTTTTCCCCAATATTTACTGTGAGAACTCACTTGAAATCCTAGAGGTAAAACTTATAAAACTGTGAGGGGTTCCTGATGACCAAGTCCCCTTGGAATTTTAATCTCTCATTTTTTTCTTCGATAAGCCTCCAACAACTTGTCAGTTACAGTTCATTTTATTTTACTGCAACACCATCTCCAAAGACATTTCAGCTCATGAGCTTGTGCTCCAAGAAACTGTAATTCTCCATATTTGCCTGACAGTCACTCCAGTTTGGGAGGCAGTGGTTTGCCCTATGACCTCACTTTGCTTTCATATGGAAGAGTTGTCGATTGTTCAGGTTTTAACTTGTCATTAGAATGGAGTGGCAACTTCCAAGCTTCTTATATACAGGACTGGACACTACTTTAGTTCATTCTTTTATTCATTTTTTCATTTAACAACACATGTTTCAAGCCCCAGCTCCATCCAAAGCCTTGTGCTAGAATATGAAAGAAAGAGAGCTCATTAAGATAAAGACCACATCCTCTGGTCTGAGTAGTAGAAAAGATCAGTAAAAGGAAAGCCTACTAATGATACAACATTGAATGTGTTAGAGGCCATTAAAGAGGCAAATCCAAGTGCCCTTTGAGGATGGATCATTTGTACTCTTATTTCTGGAGCAATCAGAAGCATTCAGTTTTTAATTTGATGTTGCAGAGAGTGTGTGCTGTTATTTCAGTGGTGTCTGACTCTTTGCAACCCTATGGACTTTAGCCCAGCAGGCTCCTCTGTCCATGGAATTCTCCAGGCAAGAATACTGGAGTGGGTTGCCATGCCCTCCTCCAGAGGATCATCCCAACCCAGGGATCAAACTGGCATCTCATGTTTCCTGCATTGGCAGGTGGGTTCTTACCACTAGTGCCACCTGGGACAGGATGACACTAAGCAGGGGCCTCAAATCAGAGGAAGACCATGTGCAAAGGCACAGAGATGAAAAGGTATGCTCTGTGGCTGTGGATGGAAAGAGCCATGGATATGTGAGGGGGAGTGTGTGCTAGGGGTAGTGGAAGAAGTTCAGTTCATTTCAGTCGCTCAGTGCTGTCCGACTCTTTGTGACCCCATGAATTGCAGCACGCCAGGCCTCCCTGTCCATCACCAATTCCCGGAGTTCACTCAAACTCACGTCCATCGAGTCAGTGATGCCATCCAGCCACCTCATCCTCTGTCGTCCCCTTCTCCTCCTACCCCCAATCCCTCCCAGCATCAGGGTCTTTCCCAATGAGTCAACTCTTCGCATGAGGTGGCCAAAGTATTGGAGTTTCAGCTTTAGCATCATTCCTTCCAAAGAAATCCCAGGGCTGATCTCCTTGCAGTCCAAGGGACTCTCAAGAGTCTTCTCCAACATCACAGTTCAAAAGCATCAATTCTTTGGTGCTCAGCTTTCCTTACAGTCCAACTCTCACATCCATACATGACCACAGGAAAAAACATAGCCCCAGACTGCAAAAGTGAACAGAGCCCTACATGCCCCCTTTAGGGAGCAAGTTATTCAGTAGGCAGTGAGGACTTAGAATGGGGCTTCCCTGGTGGCTCAGCAGTAAACAATCCACCTACAAATGGAGGAGGCATGGGTTCAATCCCTGGGTCCAGAAGATCCCCTGGGAAATTCCATGGACAGAGAAGCCTGGTGGGCTATAATCTATGGGGTCACAAACAGTCAGACACAACTGAGCACGCACAGGCACAGTAGGAAGATCAGAGCCTGCCCAGGAAATTTTGACTGGCCGACGAGTATACAGTATTATCATTTTAAAAGACCTGTAGGAGTTTCCTCAACTGGTTTGAATTTAACTTTCTGTGGCCACGGGTTTATCCTCAAACTTCAAAACTCCTCCTTTTTGATTTAGCTAAAGTTCATTTCACAGAAAAAACTGGGTGCTTTTTTCCCAGATTTAATATCAGGAGCAGAGGAACAGCAGCTCCAGCCTCTTGATCATGTGGGGCAGCAATATGCAGTCTGTCGTTGCTCTCATCCCTTATGTTCCAGGTCAATTCCTATTTTTAGTTTTCATTTTTTAATCTAAATAATGGTTTGAGAATTTTGACAATTTTAGTAGCTACTGCTTCAGCATCATAAAGTTTACCTAAATTAGAATTAATGAGTTTAATAATAAAAACTCAAGAAAAATTGTCTTCTTTAACATTAATTTTGTTAGAATTCAGATTATATGAGTTTTGATTATAAAAACATAAAGTAAACCTGCTGAAATAAAGACAAGTGAATTTAATGAAATAAATAGAATTTAATTTTTATACATGTCTTTATTTTATTCATAGTAAAATTACTGAATCGTCTACAAAACATTTAGACATGTAACCTTAATAATTTATTTTTCGTATATATATGTATATATTTTTAAGTGAAGTACAGTTGATTTATAATGTTTTAGTTTCAGGTATATAGCAAGGTGATTCATTCATATACATATATATGCTTGCCCATATTTTTTTCCCTTAAAGGCTATTATAAAACTTTGAGTATACTTCTTTGTACCATACAGTAGGTCATTGTTGGCTATTTTATACATAGTAGTGTGTTTACATCAAGCCCAAACTCCTAATCTACTCCCCCAGCCCCGGTAACCTCAAGTTTGTCCTCTATGTCTATGGGTCTCTCTTGTTCTGTATATAAGTTCATCTGCATGATTTTTTTTTTTTTTTTTAGATTCCACATAGAAGTGCTATCATCCAATATTTTTCTCTGGGTTACAGCACTCAATATGATAATCTCTAGGCCCATCCTTGTGTCTACAAATCGTGTTGTTTCATTCCTTTTTATGGATGAATAATATTCCATTGTATAAATATATCACATATTCTTTGTTCATTATTCAGTTGATGAATATTTAATTTGCTTTCATGTCTTTCAGTTCAGTTTCAGTTCAGTCCCTCAGTCGTGTCTGACTCTTTGCGACCCCATGAATCGCACCACGCCAGGCCTCCCTGGCCATCACCATCTCCCGAAGTTCACTCAGACTCATGTCCATTGAATCTGTGATGCCATCCAGCCATCTCATCCTTGGTCATCCCCTTCTCCTCCTGCCCCCAATCCCTCCCAGCATCAGAGTCTTTTCCAATGAGTCAACTCTTTGCATGAGGTGGCCAAAGTACTGGAGTTTCAGCTTTAGCATCATTCCTTCCAAAGAAATCCCAGGGTTGATCTCCTTCAGAATGGACTGGTTGGATCTCCTTGCAGTCCAAGGGACTCTCAAGAGTCTTCTCCAACACCACACTTCAAAGGCATCAGTTCTTCGGCACTCAGCCTTCTTCACGGTCCAACTCTCACATCCATACATGACTACTGGAAAAACCATAGCCTTGACTAGATGGACCTTAGTCGGCAAAGTAATGTTTCTACTTTTGAATATACTATCTAGGTTGGTCATAACTTTTCTTCCAAGGAGTAAGCGTCTTTTAATTTCATGGCTGCAGTCACCATCTGCAGTGATTTTTGAGCCCCAAAAAATAAAGTCTGACACTGTTTCCCCATCTATTTCCCATGAAGTGATGGGACCAGATGCCACTATCTTCATTTTCTGAATGTTGAGCTTTAAGCCAACTTTTTCACTCTCCTCTTTCACTTTCATCAAGAGGCTTTTTAGCTCCTCTTCACTTTCTGCCATAAGGGTGGTGTCATCTGCATATCTGAGGTTATTGATATTTCTCCTGGCAATCTTGATTCCAGCTTGTGTTTCTTCCAGTCCAGCGTTTCTCATGATGTACTCTGCATATAAGTTAAGTAAGAAGGGTGACAATATACAGCCTTGACGTACTCCTTTTCCTATTTGGAACCAGTCTGTTGTTCCATGTCCAGTTCTAACTGTTGCTTCCTGGCCTGCATACAGATTTCTCAAGGGGCAGGTCAGGTGGTCTGGTATTCCCATCTCTTTCAGAATTTTCCACAGTTTATTGGGATCCACACAGTCAAAGTCTTTGGCATAGTCAATAAAGCAGAAATTCATGTCTTAACTATTGTAAATAGTGCTGCAATGAACATTGGGGGACATGTATTTTTTCAAATTGTAATTTTCTCCAAATACATGCCTCGGAGGAAGATTGAAGGGTAATATGGTAGCTCTACTTTTAGTTTCTTAGAGAATCTCCATAGTGTTCTCCATATAGGCTGTACAAATCTGCATTTCCACCAACAATATTCTTGTTTTTGTTCAGTCACTAAGTCACGTCCAAGTCTTTGCAACCCCATAGACTGTAGCACACCTGGCTCCTCTGTCCTCCACTATCTCCCGGAGTTTGCTCAAGTTCATGTCTATTGAGTCGGTGATGCTATCTAACCATCTCCTCCTCTGCCTCTCACTTCCCCTTTGCTTTCAGTCTTTTTAGCATCAGGGTCTTTTCTAATGAGTTAGCTTTTCACATCAGGTGGCCAAAGTATTGGAGCTTCAGATTCAGCATCAATCCTTCCAATGAATACTCAGGATTGATTTTCTTTAGGATTGACTGTTTTGATCTTCTTGCTGTCTAGCGGACTCCCAAGAGTCTTCTCTATCACTACAACTCAAAAGCATCAATTCTTTGGTGCTCAGCCTTCTTTATGGTCCAAGTCTCTCATCCATTCCCTCATAGCTCAGTTGGTAAAGAATACACCTGCAATGCAGGAGATCCCAGTTCGATACCTGGGTCAGGAAGATCTGCTGGAGAAAGGATAGGCTACCCATTCCAGTATTCTTGGGCTTCCCTTGTGGCTCAGCTAGTAAAGAACCTTCCTGTAATGTGGGAGACCTGAGTTTGATCCCCACCCACTCCAGGATTCTGGCCTGGAGAATTCCACAGACTACACAGTCCATGCGGTCATAGTCAGTCAGTGAGTGACTTTCACTTTCTCTCATCTATACACGACTACTGGGAAAATCGTACCTTTGACTATATGGATGTTTGTTGGCAAAATGATGTCTCTACTTTTTAATATGCTGTCTAGGTTTGTCATAGCTTTCCTTCCAAGGACAAGCATCCTTTAATTTCATGGCTGCAGTCACCATCTGCAGTGATTTTGGAGCCCAAGAAAAGAAAATGTTTGCCATGAAGTGATGGGACCAGATGCCATGATCTTCGTTTTTTGAATGTTGAGTTTTAAGTAAGTTTTTTCACTCTCTTCTCTCACCCTCATCAAGATGCTTTTTATTTCCTCTTTGCTTTCTGCCATAACGGTGGTGCCATCTGCATATCTGAGGTTATTGATATTTCTCCCAGCAAACTTGATTCCAGCTTATGATTCATCCAGTCCAGCATTTCACATGATTTACTCTGCACTTAGTTAAATAAGCAAAGTGACAATATATAGGCTTGTCATACTCTTTTCCCAATTTTGAACAAGTCCCTTGTTTCATGTCCTGTTCTAATTGTTGCTTCTTGACCTGCATACGGGTTTCTGGTTCCTTTCTCTTCACAACCTCTCTAGCATTTATTACTTGTAGACTTTTTGATAATGGCCATTTTGACCAGGGTAAGGTGATACCTCATTGTAGTTTTGATTGCATTTCTCTGATAATTAGCAAAGTTGAACATCTTTTCATATGTCTTTTGGTCATCTATATGTCTTCTTTGCAGAAATGTCTATTTAGATCTTCTGCCCAGTTTTTGCTTGGCTTGTTTGTTTTTATATTGAGCTGTATGAGCTGTTTATATGTTTTGGAGATTAATCCCTTGTCAGTTGTATTATTTGAAAATATTTTCCCTCATTCTGTAGGTTGTCTTTTCATTTTGCTTATGGTTTCCTTTGCTGTGCAAAAGCCTTTAAGTTTAATTAAATCCCGCTTATTTATTTATTATCTCCATTACTCCAGAAGAGTTGTGATTTATGTCAAAGACTGTTCTGCCTCTATTTTTCCTGTAGGAGTTTTATAGTATCCGGTCTTACATTTAGGTCTCTAATCCATTTTGAGTTTATTTTTATATATGGTATTAGGGAATGTTCTAATTTCATTCTTTTACATGTAGCTGTCCAGATTTCCCAGTGCTACCTATTGAAGAGACTGTCTTTTCTCCATTGCATATTCTTGCTACCTTTGTGATAGATTAGTTAACCATAAGTATGTGGGTTCGTTTCTTGACTTTCTATCCTGTTCCATTGATCTGTGCATCTGTTTTTATGCCAGTACCATGCTGTTTGGCTCCCCTAATGGCTCAGTTGCAGTTTGCCTGCAAAGTGGGAGATCTGGGTTCAATCCTTGGGTTAGGATGATCCCTTGGAAGAGGGCATGGCAACCCACTCCAATATTCTTGCCTGGAGAATCCCCATGGATAAAAGAGCCTGGTGGGAAAGAGTCAGGCATAAGTGAGTAACTAAGCACAGCACACAGCACCATACTCTTTTGATTACTATAGCTTTGCAGTATAGTCTGAAGTCAGCAAGGCTGATATTCCCCAGTTGTTTTTCTTTCTCAAGATTGCTTTGGCTAAATCATCCTTAATGTGTTGCTAATTTCGCTTATATATAAACTATAGATTTATACATAATTTTCTATTTTGTATATGAAGGTATATTTATAATACTTTCATGTCTGTTCAGTCACATGAAAATTATAGCTTTGCACATATTTTATAAGATTATGGCTATGAAAGTATACTTATTTCTCATAAATTAGGGCTGGAATAGGAGCTGGAGATAAAGCTTAAGAAGCCATCAGTGGGAGTCGTAGATCTAGATGAATCATAAAACTGAGGGACTATTTAGAAAGTACACGGTTTAAATTTCCTCTTAGCAATTATGCTGGATAGAATTATCACCTTGTCAAAAATCAACACAACTTGTTTGAATCACAGCTAAAACTAAAATTCCCAGTTTTTTCAGGTGTTTTCAGATGTTTTAATATAGGCTCTAAATTTATAACTTAACTATCATTAAATTACAAGAAGGTGGCTTCATAAATATTTAAATAGTAAATATAAAATCCCCTAATTCTACACTTTTTTCATGAGAAATGGATATCTCATCAACAAATATGCCTTCAGATTTCATCTAAAATGGACAGTTTTACAGAGACCAGCAAAATGGCTAAAGTAAGAGCAGGCAAATCCTACAAAAATTTTCTTTGTACTGTCCAGCTCCTTCTAAATTGTGTGTGTGTGTGTGTGTGTGTGTGTGTGTGCACATAGATGGCCCTGATCTAAGACATCTTTATATCTTTATATTAAGATATTAATAATACTAAGGTTGAAATTAGTTATTTTCCTTGATAAATGATGAATGTTTCCTCAAGCTAAAATAATTCATTCCCAAAGAAAATACAGTATAATAAGATATTTCTGAGGGTTGTGGCCAAGATGGCAGACCAGGAAGCCCCTAAGCTCTCTTCCTCCTGCAGTCACACCAAAATTGCCACTACTTACAGAAGAGCTATGACCAACCTGCATGTTAAAAAGCAGAGACATTACTTTGCCAACAAAAGTCCATCTAGTCAAGGCTATGATTTTTCCAGTAGTCATTTATTTGTGAGAGTTGGACAATAAAGAAAGCTGAGCTCTGAAGAATTGATGCTTTTGAACTGTTTCGTTGGAAAAGACTCTTGAGAGTCCCTTGGACTGCAAGGTGATCAAACCAGTCAATCCTAAAGGAAATCAGTCCTGAATATGCATTGGAAGGACTGATGCTGAATCTGAATCTCCAATACTTTGGCCACCTGATGCAAAGAACTGACTCATTGGGAAAGACCCTGATGCTGGGAAAGATTGAAGGCAGGAGAAGAGGACAACAACTGGTTGGATGGCATCACCAACTCAATGGACATAAGTTTGAGCAAGTTCCAGGAGTTGGTGAAGGATAGAGAAGCTTGGTGTGCTGCGGTCCATGGGTCACAAAGAGTCGGACATGACTGAGCAACTGAAGTGAATTGAACTGACAGAGCAACTATTTATAAGGACAACCTGAAGACTAGCAGAAGAGGTTTTTCACAGATATTGGTATAAGGAAGAAACCACAACAAAATAGGTAGGAAGGACAGAGATGGTATGATCAGGACCCATACTCCTGGGTCAGCAAGAATAAACAGGAGGAATATCACAACTGTAGAGGTTCTTCCCAAGGAGCAAAGGGACTGAGCCCCACCCCACCTCACACTTCCTAGCTTAAGGACTCTAGACCAGGAAGATGAGTCCTAGGACATCTGGCTTTGAAAATGAACAAGGCCTTATGTTTGTGAGAACTGAAACGCAATAAGAAACAGGCTCTAATTTTAAAAGGCATGCACAAAATCTCACATGCTGTGAGTCCCAGCACAGAGGTAATAGTTTAACAGAAAACTGAGTCAGACCTGCTTGCTGATATTGGAGCACCTCCTGCAAAGGCAGGAGACAGTTGGGACTCCCCTTGCATATTGAGATGCTAGCTGCTGTTGGGAAGCTCAGTACCTCAAAGATACTTTCACTGACAAGCACCATTTTACAATTCACCCTCTATCTTATTGGCATTGAAGGCTTGCCCTACCCAATAGCAAGTCTGAAGCAGTTGCACATCCCCAGGCCAAACAGCCAGCCACATGGGGACCCAACCCACTAATGGGGTTCATGGCTACCACGCAAGCAAGGACTTCATATCCAGCTGATTCAGAGTGCAGCCTCACCTACCATCATGCCCACAGTAGTCACCCCTACCACAACGGAAGGGAAAATGCAACCCACAACCCACAAATGAATAGCTCTTGTGACCATAGAGGAATGTGCTGCTGGGCCCCGCAAGATGTCTATTTACAAAAGACCACTTCTCCAAGATCAGAGATGTAACTGACCTTCCTAATACATAGAAATAAAGATAGAGAATTAGGCAAAATGAGAAGATAGAGGCATATTCTTCCTTAAAAAGGACAAGACAAAAATCTCAAGAAAAGAAGTAAATGTAGATAAGCAATCTACCTGATAAAGAGTTCAAAGTAATGATCATAAAGATATTCACCAAACTGGGAAGTAGAATGGATGAACACAATGAACATTTTAAAAGTTAGAAAACATAAAAAGAACCAAACAAAACTGGAAAAACACAACAAAAGATTAAAAATATGGAAAGCATCAACAGTAGATTGGAAGATACAGAGGAATGAATCAGTGATCTGGAAGACAAAGTAGTGGAAATTACCCAAATTGAACCAAAACAAAATTTTTAATGGGGATAGTTTAAGAGACCTCTGAGTCAATATCATTTGCATTATACATGGTCCCAGGAGAACAGAAAGGAAAAGGGGCAGAGAAATTATTTGATATAATAATAGCTGGAAATTTCCCTAACCTGGAGAATAAAATAGACATTCAGGTCTAAGAAGCACAGAGTCCAAAACAAGAGCAAACCAAAGAGGTCTACACTAAGACACACTGCAATTTAAATGGTAAAAATTAAAGGTGGATCTTAAAAGCAGCAAAGGAAGAACAACTAGTCACACACCAGGGAAATCCCATAAGGTTATTAAATAACTTTGCAACAGAAATTTTGCAGTCTAGAAGAGAGGGGCACAATATATACAAAGTTCTAAAAGGGAAAAACAGACCTAAAACCAAGAATATTCTTTCCAACAAGGCTATCATTCACATTGGAAATAGAGACAGAATTTCACAGAAAACCAAAAGCTAAAAGAGTTCAGCACTGAACTGGTATTATAAGAAATATCAAAGGGTCTTTTCTAAGTGGAAATGAAAAGGGCACAACTAGAAATACAAAGTTAGCAAAGGAAAAAAAACTCTCATTAGTAAATGCAAACGTACAGTACAGACAATGGATCAACCAAACATGCATGCTGCTGCATATATCAGACTCACCTCATATCTAAATAGACACAGACTGAAAGTAAATGTATAGAAAAATGCATTTCATGAAAATAGAAATAAAAAGAAAGTCAAGGAAACATACTTAGAAAAAATTGACTTTAAAACAAAGTCTGTATAAGAGACAAAGACATTGAATAATGATAATAAATCCATTTAATAAGAGATACAGTGATTGCAAAATATATGCACCCACTATATGAACACCTAAATATATAAAAAAGCAAACATTAACAAATATAAAGGGTGAAATTGATAGTGATACAATAATACGTCAGTTCAGTTCAGTCACTCAGTCGTGTCTGACTCTTTGCTACCCCATGAACCACAGCAGAACAGGCCTCCCTGTCCATCACCAACTCCCGGAGTCCACTCAAACCCATGTCCATTGAGTCGGTGATGACATCCAACCATCTCATCATATGCCATCCCCTTCTCCTCCTGCCCTCAATCTTTCCCAGTATAAGGGTCTTTTCAAATGAGTCAGCTCTTTGCATGAGGTGGCCAAAGTATTGGAGTTTCAGCTTCAATATCAGTCCTTCCAAAGAACACCCAGGACCAATCTCCTTTAGGATGGACTGGTTGGATCACCTTGCAGTCCAAGGGACTCTCAAGAGTCTTCTCCAACACCACAGTTCAAAAGCATCAATTCTTCGATGCTGAGCTTTCTTTATAATCCAACTCTCACATCCATACATGACCACTGGAAAAACCATAGCCTTTGTTGACAAAGACCAACAAAAACCAGAACCTTTGTTGACAAAGTAATGTCTCTGCTTTTGAATATGCTATCTAGGTTGTTCATAACTTTCCTTCCAAGGAGTAAGTGTCTTTTAATTTCATGGCTGCAGTCACCATCTTCAATTATTTTGGAGCCCAGAAAAATAAAGTCTGACACTGTTTCCCATCTATTTGCCAGAAGTGATGGGACTGGATGCCATGATCTTCATTTTCTGAATGTTGAGCTTTAAGCCAACTTTTTCACTCTCCTCTTTCACTTTCATCAAGAGGCTTTTTAGTTCCTCTTCACTTTATGCCATAAGGGTGGTGTCATCTGCATATCTGAGGTTATTGATATTTCTCCTGGCAATCTTGATTCCAGCTTGTGTTTCTTCCAGCCCAGCATTTCTCATGATGTACTCTGCATATAAGTTAAATAAACAGGGTGACAATATACAGCCTTGATGTACTCCTTTTCCTATTTGGAACCAGTCTGTGGTTCCATCTCCAGTTCTAACTGTTGCTTCCTGACCTGCATACAGATTTCTCAAGAGGCAGGTCAGGTGGTTTGGTATTCCCATCTCTCTCAGAATTTTCCACAGTTTATTGGGATCCACATAGTCAAAGGCTTTGGCATAGTCAATAAAGCAGAAATAGATGTTTTTCTGGAACTCTCTTGCTTTTTCCATGATCCAACAGATGTTGGCAATTTGACCTCTGGTTCCTCTGCCTTTTCTAAAACCAGCTTGAACATCTGGAAGCTCACAGTTCATGTATTGCTGAAGCCTGGCTTGCAGAATTTTAAGCATTACTTTACTAGCGTGTGAGATGAGTGCAATTGTGTGGTAGTTTGATCATTCTTTGGCATTGCCTTTCTTTGGGTTGGAATGAAAACTGACCTTTTCCAGTCCTGTGGCCACTGCTGAGTTTTCCAAATTTGCTGGCATATTGAGTGCAGCACTTTCACAGCATCCTTTTCAGGATTTGAAATCACTCAACTGGAATTCCATCACCTCATTGACATAAGGGTGTCAATTCTCAGATCAGACAGAAAATCAATAAGGAAATTCTGGCCTTAAATGACACATTAGACCAGATAAAATTAATAAATAGATACAGTACGTTCCATCCAAAACCAGCAGAACTTTTAAATTGCTAATGAAATATTCTCCACAGTGGATCAGATGCTAGGCTCAATAAATTTAAGATGTCTGAAATCATATCAAATATCTCTTCCAACCACAAAGGCAAGAGATTAGAAACAACCACAAGAAAAAACTTTGAAAATCAAAAACATGTGGTTGCTAAACAATAGGATACTAAACAACGAATGGGTCATTGAAGAAATCAAAGAGGAAATGGAAAATTGCCTGGAGATAGATGGAAACAAAGGCACAACCATCCAACATTTGTGGGATACAGCAAAAGCAGTTCTAAGAGAAAAATTTATAGCTACACCAGCCTACCTCAGGAAATAAGAAAAACCTCAAATAAACTATCTAACCTTATACTTAAGGTTCTAGAAAAAGAACAAACAACAGCCAAAGGTAGCAGAAGGAAGAAAATAACAAAGATCAATGGAGATAAATGAAATAGAAAATAAAAATTAATAGAAAATATCAGTGAAATTAAGATCTGGTTCTTGAAGATATAAATAAAATTAATAAATCTTTAACCAGACTCATCAAGAATTATCATACTAAGTGAAGTAAGTCAGAAAGAGACAAATATCATATGATTAGCTTATATGCAGAATCTTTAAAAAAGGATACAAATGAACTTACTTACAGAACAAACAGACGCATAGACTTAGAAAATGTGCTTATGGTTACCAGGGTATAGGTTGGGGTGTGGGCAGGGATAGATTGGGAATTTGGAAGTGACATGTACACACTGATATATTTAAAATAGATAACCAACAAGGACCTACTGTATGGCACATGGAGCTCTGCTCAGTATTCTGTAACAACCTAAATGGGAAAAGAATTCAAAAGGAATAGATACATGTATACATATAACTGCATCACTTTGCTGTACATCTGAAACTAACACATTATTAATCAACTATGCTCCAATATAAAATTAAAATTAAAAAATATAGAATAAAGGAGAGCAGGCCCCCTGCCAAAATAAAATGAGAAAGAAAAGTTACAACCAACTCCACAAAAATACATAGGATCATAAGATCACCAGAATTATACCCTCAAAAAATTAAACAATCTAGAAGAAACAAACAAATTCCCAGAAACATGCCATCTCCTAAAAATGAATCAGGAAGAAATAGAAAATATGGACAGATCAATTATCAGTAGCGAAATTGATTCAGTATTTTTTAAATTGCCAACAAGCAGAAGTCCGTGACCAGATGGCTTCAAAAGTGAATTCTACCAAACATTTAACAAAGATTTAACACCTATTCTGGTCAAACTAAGATAAGCTTCTAAACTCATTCTACAAGACCAGCATCATCCTAATTCCAAAACCAGACAAAGACACCACAAAATAAGTAGTAAAATAATAGGCCAATATCACTGAAGAAAAAGGATGCAAAAATACTCAACAAAATATTGGCAAATTATATTCAATAATACATTTAAAAGATCATGCACATGATCAGGTGAGATTTATCCCAGGGATGTAAGGATGACTCAATGTTCACAAAACAATCAATGTGATATGTCACACTGATAAATTAAAAGATTAAAACCTATGATTATCTTAATAGATGCAGAAAAAGCTTTAGACAAAAATCAACATAGATTAATGATAAGAACTCTCAACAAAGTGAGTATAGAAGGAACGTATCTCAACATAGCACACACTATATATGACAAACAAATAGCCAACATCATACTCAACAGTGAAATAGTGAAAACATATCTTTTAAGATCAGGAGCAACACAGGGATGCCAACTCTTGCGGTTTTATTCAACATAGCATTGCAAGTCCTAGCCATAGCAATCAGACATGAAAAATAAAGAATGCATACTGGAAAGGAAGAAAAGGTTAAAATGTCATAGTTTGCATATGACATGATACTTTATATAGAAAATCCTAAAGATGCCACCAAAACCTATGAGAATTAATAAATGAATTCAGTGGTATACAAAGTTAATATACAGAATCTGCGGTGTTTCTAAGCATTAATAAAAACTATCAGAAAGAAAAATAGAGATACTATTCTATTTACAATTATATAAAAAAGAATAAATTACCTAGGAGTAAATCTAACCAAGGAGGTGAAAGAGGTGTACCCTGAAAATAAGACATTGATGAAATAAACTGAAGATACAAATGGAAAGATATACATGAAAACAAAAGCAAAAATAAACAATTGGGACTATAAAAATCTAAAAAGCTTTTGCACAGCAAAAGGAACTATCAACAAAATGAATAGGTAGCCTAGTGAGTGGGAGAAGATATTTTCAAATGATATGCCTCATAGGGGTTACTATTCAAAATATACAAAGAACTCATGAAGCTCAACAATGAAAAGCAAAGAAACCAATTAGAAAATGAGTGAGTCCAGGCAAGAGTACTAGAGTGGGGTCCCATTGCCTTCTCCCGGAAAATGAGCAGAAGGTCTGAAAAAAATTTTTTCCAAAGAAGACATACAGATGGCCAACAGACACATGAAAAGATTCTCAATATGACTAACCATCAAGAAAATGCATGTCCAAACCACAATGAGATATTATTTCACACCAGTCAAAATGAGTGTAATCAAAATAACAACAAACAATTGTTGACAAGAAAGTGGAGAAAAAGGAGTCCTCATGCAATGTTGGTAGGAATGTAAATTGGTACAGCCACTATGGAAAACAGTATGAAGTTACATCAAAAAATTAAAAATAGAACTGTCGTATTATCTAGCAGTTTCACTTCTGAGTATTAACCTGAAGAAACATAAACACTAATTTGAAAATATTATGCACTTTAATGTTCATTCTCCAGGCCAGAATACTGGAGTGGATAGCCTTTCCCTTCTCCAGGGGATCTTCCAACCCAGGGATCGAACCCAGGTCTCCCTCATTGCAGGCAGAGTCTTTACCAATTGAGCCACAAGGGAAGCCCTTAATGTTCATAGCAGTATTATTTATAGTAGCCAGTGGAATAACCTAAGTGTCCATCATAGATGAATGGATAAAGAAGATGTGGTATAAACATATAATAGAATATTAGTCATTAAAAAAAATAAAATCTTGCATTGACATAGAAACACCAAGAGAGTATTACACTAAATGAAAAAAGTCAGAGAGAGAAAGATAAATACCAAAACAAAATGAAAACAGATCATAGATACAGAGGACAAACAAGCGTTATCAGAAAGGAGAAGGATAGAAGGCTGGAAAAAATAGATAAAAGGATTAAAAGGTAGAAATGTCCAGTTATAAAATAAATAAGCCACAGGGATGTAATAACATAAGGAATATGATAAATAATGTAATAAGTTGGTATGGGGACCGATGGTTAATAGACTTATCATGGGATCACTTTGTAATGTATGCAAATGTCGAATCACTGGGTAGTACACGTGAAACTAACATAATAAGTCAACTATATTTTAATAAACATAAATAGTTTCAGTATTAAAAAAATAAGGTACCACTCAGCTCATCACAGGCTCATAATTATGCATAAAAGGTAGCTGCTGCTAAGTTGCTTCAGTCATGTCCGACTCTGCGTGACCCCATAGATGGCAGCCCACCAGGCTCCCCCGTCGCTGGGATTCTCCAGGCAAGAACACTGGAGTGGGGTGCCATTTCCTTCTCCATAAAAGGTAGCTAACTTTTGCATTTAAAGGAATAAAAGAGATGTTATCCATTACACAGCAAGTTACTCTGCTATCCAAAAATCTATTCTTAATCTCTGGTTGCTGGTGGGGTGTGAGTTTGTATGACAGGACCTAGTTAAACCTGGTAACACACAAGCAAAGTGGGCAATCTTGGGTCTAGGTTTTAGGGACCAGACTGAGTCATGCAGGACTATTAGCTGAAGGGTGTAGGCAAGTCCATTCCAAGGAGAAGTCAAGTATGAGCACAAAAGGTGCAGCAGCAGACCTGAGATTTAAGGCACATTTTAGCTCAGTCAGTAAAGAATCTGCCTGCAATGCAGGAGACCGGGTTCGATTCCTGGGTCAGAAAGATCCCCTGGAGAAGGAAATGGCAACCCACTCCAGTATTCTTGCCTGGAGAATCCCACGGACAGAGGAGCCTGGTGAGCTACAGTCCATGGGGTCGTAAGAGTCTGACAGGACTAAGCACACATCACATGAAATAAGAGACAGCAGACCAGGCAAGAGGTCAGGAACCAAGAACAGGAACAAATCAGGAAATGGACTACTCCAGGAAGGAAAAAAATGACAAGAACTCTAGGGTCCACGGCTACTACTATATTTGGTACTGGCCATAAGAAATCAGAGATATTAGATTGGCTGAGTTAATGGCTCAGGGCATGGTCAGACAGTAGAAATGCCAACAAACACATAAAGCAAAATCTAAAAACTTCCCTTTTAAAAAATCAGGTTTCTTACTATATCTAGGAAAAGATTTAGTTGGCAGCCGTATGGCCTATCCCCTTTCTCAACAATCACCCCCTGAAAAAAGGAACATTTTATGTGAAGAGTTGACTCATTGGAAAAGACCCTGATGCTGGGAGGGATTGGGGGCAGAAGGAGAAAGGGACAACAGAGGATGAGATGGCTGGATGGCATCACTGACTCGATGGACGTGAGTCTGAGTGAACTCCGGGAGTTGGTGATGGACAGGGAGGCCTGGCGTGCTGTGTGATTCATGGGGTCGCAAAGAGTCGGACATGACTGAGCAACTGAACTGAACTGAACTAAGTAGTCATTATGAAACTAAATCCTCTAAGAATTATCTTCGCCAAGTTGGACACTTTCCCTCACCATATCCCAAGGAAACCTCGTATGCCCTCTTTCTTGTACAACAAAGTTCTTGGAATTTGTTTGTTTTATATTGGCATGTGAACAGTAATACTTTAAAATTCTCAGTTAAAGATTATCAAAGATACTCTAGAAACATTAATTGTCATAATTTCAACTCCTTAATAGCAAATAGAAATGAAATCCAAATGTTTGACCACATAAAATTCAGGAGAAAAATGTTCACTATGCCTGAGATGTTAATAAAGAAATCAAATGGAACATGATTTTATTTGACCTGAGGTAAAACTTTAAGGTTTGTATAATTCCATGAGTATTCATTTTTCTCTTACTATTTAGTAAGGCCAAAATATAAGGCAAATGGTTAATGAGGTACTACAAAATCACTTTTTCTCTTCTCTTTACTGCTAATTTTTTTCTTAATTTTATTTTTATATTTAATTATTACAGTTTCTCAATTCAAAGATTCCTAGTATTTTATACTTTGGCTTTTCTGAAATCAGAGTCTTTCTTACAATCCACATGTACATTTATTGCAAATATTCTTTTTCCTTAGAAGCTGTTACTAATTTGAAATTGCTTCTTAGAAGTGAATTCAGAAACTACAGCATTAAAAATTTTATTAATAGTCTTATAAAAAAAGAAATTTAAGAAGACATATCTAGATTAGTGCATAAATCCTAAATTTTGCTGCAGAGAATCTGCTGATGTGCAGCTTTAGGTAGTTGTTTGGATAGTAGATTGAGTACATACATTTATTTTCTCTGACTCCCTGGATTTCATTAAAATCATATCAAAGTGAAAAAAAACCCTGGTCCAGGGAATCTTCCTGACTCAAGTGTCAAACCTGGGTGTCCTATATTGCAGGCAGATTCTTTACCTTCTGAACCACCAGGGAATCCCTCTAAGAAGCATATCAAATCATTTCTTGACCTCTTGGCTCATATCGAGTGTAAAAAGCATATCACCAAAGGGAAAAGGAAAAAAAAAATGTGAATCACAAAATTTCAGAAGCAAGAAAAGAGATGGATAAGTAATAACTGACTTAGCAGTAGCAAAACTGAATCATAAAAGCTAACTCTTAAGCCAGGTAGGAAAAATAAAGAAATAAAATTCACATTGCAAAACCTTAAAGGCATAGGAATTGAAGACATCATCAGGTTCTTTTAGAGGAAAAAGATCAAGAGTAAAACTGAAGGGTGATTTAGTTAAAGAGGAAAAAAGCAAACAAGCAAACAAAAATTACAGACATTTTATAAAAGAATAAACAATAGGATGCCTGAAAAAAATGTCTTGGAAATTAAAACCTTGATAAGTATAGGGAAAACAAAGCTTAGGAAGTATCCCATGAATTAAAACAGAAAGATTAAGAGCTGGAAAATAAGATAAAATAAGTGAGAAAATTAGAGGATTAGCCCAGAAGTTCTGACATCTAAATAATAGGAGCTTCAGTAAAAGAGACAATAGAGGGAAAATATTATGGCTAAAGTAATTCAAGAAAATTCTAAGAAGTAAAGTGTAAAGTAAAGTGAAGTAGCTCAGTCACGTCTGACTCTCTGCAAAACCATGGACTGTATTGTGACCCCATGGACTGTAGCCTGCCAGGCTCTTCTGTCCATGGGGTTTTCCAGGCAAAAACACTGGAGTGGGTTGCCATACTGAATGACAAAAATTTTTTTTCAGATTGAAAGTACACACATAGTGCCTAATATAATGAGTAAAGTGATCATCATAAACTTCCAGAACACTAAAATCAAATGCTGGAGAGGGTGTGGAGAAAAGGGAACCCTCCTACACTGTTGGTGGGAATGCAAACTAGTACAGCCACTATGGAGAACAGTGTGGAGATTCCTTAAAAATTGCAAATAGAACTACCTTATGACCCAGCAATCCCACTTCTGGGCATACACACCAAGGAAACCAGAATGGAAAGAGACACATGTACCCCAATGTTCATCGCAGCACTGTTTATAATAGCCAGGACATGGAAACAACCTAGATGTCCATCAGCAGATGAATGGATAAGAAAGCTGTGGTACATATACACAATGGAGTATTACTCAGCCGTTAAAAAGAATTCATTTGATTCAGTTCTGATGAGATGGATGAAACTGGAGCCGATTATACAGAGTGAAGTAAGCCAGAAAGAAAAACACCAATACAGTATACTAACACATATATATGGAATTTAGGAAGATGGCAATGACGACCCTGTATGCAAGACAGGGAAAGAGACACAGATGTGTATAACGGACTTTTGGACTCAGAGGGAGAGGGAGAGGGTGGGATGATTTGGGAGAATGACATTCTAACATGTATACTATCATGTGAATTGAATCGCCAGTCTATGTCTGACGCAGGATACAGCATGCTTGGGGCTGGTGCATGGGGATGACCCAGAAAGTTGTTATGGGGAGGGAGGTGGGAGGGGGGTTCATGTTTGGGAATGCATGTAAGAATTAAAGATTTTAAAATTTAAAAAATAAAAACTAAAATTAAAAAAAAATAAAAATAAAAATAAAATAAAAATAAAATCAAATATAAAACCCTAAAATCTTGAAGAAAAAAATTGAAAAGTCACATATTTTTCCAGTTACTGGTGTCATGCAACAAATTCTCCCAAAGCTTGGTGACTTAAACAACAATGTTATTATGCATTTTGATTTTGTAGGTCAGTAAATTGGACAGGGTACCATAGAAATGATTGTTTCTTCTCTGCAACATCTGCAACTTCAGCTGGAAAAACTCACAGATAACCTAACAGATGGATGGAATCATCTGAAGTCTCATTCACTCACATATTTAACATTTGATGCTGTCAGCAGGAACCTAGCTGGGGCTGTTGACAGAAACACTGTGGCCTCTCTCTTTGCCCCGATTTCCTTAGAGATAAGTGTCTAGAGTATTCAGACTCTTGTTTTTTTACATTTTTTATTTTTAAAAAATTTAGTGAGGTATAGTCAATGTACAACATTACATGTGTGTGGTAGTATATACAAGAGAATGACATCCTTTTTCCATGGTGGAAGTTAATTTAAAAATGCATAAAAGTGAAAAATTCTGAAGAAGCAATTTAAGCATGTTATTTAGAATGTGAAGAGAAGAATCAGCCAAAAAATCTAAAGGAAATGTTTCTGCAGAGTGGGAAAGGGGAGACAGAGGATTTCTGCTTTTGTAATAAAACTTCAGGAACAATTTATATGCACATATAATATTGCCAGAACAGATAGAACATAAGCAAGAAAGAAGGGGCTTAGAAATTTCTCAGTTAAATATGTCTCTGAGGGTTTTCAGAGTCTTTCGTTTGCATGGTTGCTGGCAACTGTGGTGGGGTTTTGCTGTGTTGGGTGATAGTGTTTTTTAGTAGGGGAACTTTTATTACTAGCCTGGCTAAACATTAGAATCACCCCATTCTTGAGGCTCACCCCTAGATATTTTGGCTAATGATTCAGAGTGGGAGATAGTCCTAGGAATGTTTCTAAAGCTTCCAGGTTGAGAACTACTGTGCTTAAAGTGGGTCTGCAAGATTTTTCTGGAAAGAGCCAGGTAATTACTTAGATTTTGGCACATACGGCCTCTATCACAGGTTCCTCTGTGTCTTTGTTTTGGGGTTTGTTTGTTTTTGTTTTGCTTTATAAAAATGTAAAAACCAGGCTTAGCTCATGGGCCATACAAAAACAGGCCATGGGTCAGATTTGGCCAGCAGGCGGTAATTTTGCTAACCATGGCGCAAGAGATCCCTGCCTTGTTGTCCTTCAGCACCAAGTACTCTGCTTCCTTCTTGCTCATGGCTATTTCAATTAAACATTATATATTCTCCAAATAAGTTTGTTTTTCTTTCCCTCTGGAAAGCTTATGACAGTAAAGTATTTGAACAGGTACAAATATAAAGGCGAAGGTGAGAAAGGTGAGGTGATGGCAGCAGATGAAGAGTATCGATAAATCACTGGAAAAGAAAAACAACTAGCAAGTAGTTGGAAACTGGCACCTGACCAAGCAAAGTGGGGAAAGCTAACATGTGGGCCGCTTACTAAGAGGATTACAAGTGTGAATTAAGCCAAAATGCTCTCTGGAAACTTATTACAGCCTCAGGACCTGAAGGCACAGCAGAAAACGGGCTAAAGCCACATGTAAGGGTGATAAACGGAGAAGGCAATGGCAGCCCACTCCAGTACTCTTGCCTAGAGAATTCCTTGGACAGAGGAGCCTGGTGGGACACAGCCTGACATGACTGAAGTGACTCAGCATGGCTGCATGCATTGGAGAAGGAAATGACAACCCACTCCAGTATTCTTGCCTAGAGAATCCCAGGGACAGAGGAGTCTGGTGGGCTGCTGTCTATGGGGTCGCACAGAGTCAGACAAGACTGAAGTGACTTAGCAGCAAGGGTAGTAAAAGAGAGCCTATCCCTAACTCCCTCAAAGCTCCAAGGCAGAGGATTATAGGATTTTTCACTGTGAAACTGAACAGCTCAAGAGAATATACTTCATATTTCCTGTAATAAGACCACCTTTTTGCCTTTTTTTTGTCCTACAATGAAGTCTGCTAGCCGACTGTGCTTGCACTTCATGATTCCATTTGCTTCTTAGCATCTCCTTCTAAATATGAGTCAGGAGCCAAGCATTGCCATATACTTGAGAAAGATCTCTAATACAAGAAGAGGCCAAAAACAACAGGAATGGAAGCCAAAGAAAACAAAGCATATGCAAGGAAAAAATTAGATAATATATTTCAATCATGAAATAATAACAGTTTATTTAAAAGGAACCAAGTAAGAAAGCAGTTAAACATAGAATAACTAAAATAAAAATTCAATAGGAAATCTTGAGGATAAAGTAGAAATTTCTAAAAAAAACTAGACTAAAAAGACAAATGGAAAATTGTTTTTCAAGTTAAAAAACTTAGAGGATTAGTATAGAAGGCCCAACACCTCAAATGATAGAGTTCAAGAATGAAAACTCAAAGAAAATAAAGAAAAAAATCATTATAGAAGTATTTAATAATATAAGACAGTTTCCAGAATCAAAAGACAAAAATCTCCAGATGGGAAGGGTTTATCTCACTTGTAGTGCATATAGTATATATATCATCATATATGAATGATAACACAACACAATGAAATTTTAGAACCCCAGGATATAAAACAAAGAGCCCCTCCCCATGCCCTACCCCGTAACAAACCTTTTAGGAAGAGAAAACATCTCATTGAATAGAGAAACAGAAAATCAAATAGCAAGACTTTCCACAGCAAGACTAAAATTTAGGGAAAGGGAATATACAGAGCCATGCTTTTTAAATTTTCTGTGAAAAAATGGTTTTTGATTTAAAAGTTTTACTACACCAAATTGTTGGGAGTTGACTCTGTATCTTTAGTTCTGAAATGAGTCTCTTATAAGTAGGATATACAGGGATCTTGGTTTTTTAATCCAATCAGCCATCTTGACTGAGCACATTTGACAAGTATTCAGTCCATTGACATACAAAGTGATTGTTGATAGGTATGTCCTTACTGCCATTTTGTTATTCCTTTTCTGGTTGTTTTTGTAACTCTTCTCTGTTGACTTCTGCCTTTATTCCCTTATGGGTTGATGGTTTCTCTTTAGCAGTAAGCTGGCATTCCTAATCCTAGTTTTTGTGTATCTATTGTAGGTTTCTGATTTGTGGTTACCATGGAATTTGTATATGTTGACCTATAACTATATCTACTTGTTTTAAATGTATAGTCATTTAAATTCAAACACATAATAAAAGATCTATAATTTTTACTTCCCTCTGCTTTATTTTGTGTTTTTGATGTCATATTTTACATCTGCATGTTTATCCCTTTACTGATTATTATAGTTATAGTTGATTTTGCATTTTTTGTCTTTTAATTTTTGTAACAGCTTACTTACATTGTTGACTCTCAGTCTTTACTATAAATCTGCTACACTAGTGGGATTTTTCCTTTTCTATAGATACTTACTTCTCGTTATAACCTTTTCTTTCCCATTTAGAGAAGATCTTTCAACATTTCTTTTAGGATCAGTTTAATATTTATGAGCTCTTTTGATATTTGCTTATATGACAGGTTCTTTGTATCTCTTCAATTATAAATAATAATGTTGCTGGTAAGAGTGTCTCATGTTTCAGCACTTTGTATATATCATGCCACTCTTTTTTGGCCTACAAAGTTTTTGCAGAAAAATCAGCTGATTGCTTTATGGGGTTCCCTTCTTTATGACTCTTTACTTTTCGCTTGCTACCATTAGAATTATCTATCTTTAATTTTTATCATTTTAATTATGAAATATCTTGGCATAGATCTGTTTGTGTTCATCTTTTTTAGGACCTTCTGTGCCAGAGATCTCTTCAAGAAAATTAGAGATACCAAGGGAAACTTTCACGCAAAGATGGGCTCGATAAAGGACAGAAATGGTATGGACCTAACAGAAGGAGAAGATATTAAGAAGAGGTGGCAAGAATACACAAAAGAACTGTACAAAAAAGATCTTCATGACCCAGATGATCATGATGGTGTGATCACTCATCTAGAGCCAGACATCCTGGAATGTGAAGTCAAGTGGGCCTTAGAAAGCGTCACTATGAACAAAGCTAGTGGAGGTGATGGAATTCCAGTGGAGCTATTTCAAATCCTGAAAGATGATGCTGTGAAAGTGCTGCACTCAATATGCCAGCAAATTTGGAAAACTCAGCAGTGGCCACAGGACTGGAAAAAGTCAGTTTTCATTCCAATCCCAAAGAAACGCAATGCCAAAGAATGATCAAACTACCGCACAATTGCACTATTCTCACACGCTAGTAAAGTAATGCTCAAAATTCTCCAAGCCAGGCTTCAGCAATACGTGAACCGTGAACTCCCTGATGTTCAAGCTGGTTTTAGAAAAGGCAGAGGAACCAGACATCAAATTGCCAGCATCCACTGGAGCATTGGAAAAGCAAGAGAGTTCCAGAAAAACATCTGTTTCTGCTTTATTGACTATGCCAAAGCCTTTGACTGTGTGGATCACAAGAAACTGTGGAAAATTCTGAAAGAGATGGGAATACCAGACCACCTGACCTGCCTCTTGAGAAATCTGTATGCAGATCAGGAAGCAACAGTTAGAACTGGACATGGAACAACAGACTGGTTCCAAATAGGAAAAGGAGTACGTCAAGGCTGTATATTGTCACCCTGTTTATTTAACTTATATGCAGAGTACATCATGAGAAATGCTGGACTGGAAGAAACACAAGCTGGAGGCAAGATTGCCAGGAGAAATATCAATAACCTCAGATATGCAGATGACACCACCCTTATGGCAGAAAGTGAAGAGGAACTAAAAGCTTCTTGATGAAAGTGAAAGAAGAGAGTGAAAAAGTTGGCTTAAAGCTCAACATTCAGAAAATGAAGATCATGGCATCCGGTCCCATCACTTCATGGCAAATAGATGGGGAAACAGTGGAAACAGTGTCAGACTTTATTTTGGGGGGCTCCAAAATCACTGCAGATGGTGACTGCAGCCATGAAATTAAAAGACGCTTACTCCTTGGAAGAAAAGTTATAACCAACCTAGATAGCATATTCAAAAGCAGAGACATTACTTTGCTGACTAAGGTCCGTCTAGTCAAGACTATGGTTTTTCCTGTGGTCATGTATGGATGTGAAAGTTGGACTGTGAAGACAGCTGAGCGCCGAAGAACTGATGCCTTTGAACTGTGGTGTTGGAGAAGACTCTTGAGAGTCCCTTGGACTGCAAGGAGATCCAACCAGTCTGTTCTAAAGGAGATCAGCCCTGGGATTTCTTTGGAAGGAATGATGCTGAAGCTGCAACTCCAGTACTTTGGCCACCTCATGTGAAGAGTTGACTCATTGGAAAAGACTTTGACGCTGGGAGGGATTGGGGGCAGGAGGAGAAGGGGACGACAGAGGATGAGATGGCTGGATGGCATCACTGACTCAATGGACATGAATCTGAGTGAACTCTGGGAGTTGGTGATGGACAGAGAGGCCTGGCGTGCTGCAATCTATGGGGTTGCAAAGAGTAGGACACGACTGAGCGACTGAACTGAACTGTGCTTCCTATACCTAAATATCTGTTTCCTTCTTCAGGTTTGGAAAGTTTCAGCCATAATTTTATTAAATACATTTTTGACCCCCTTCTCTCTCTCCTTCTGTTTCTGGGACCCCTATTATGTGTTGGTATGGAAATCCCTTGAACTATTTTCAGTTTTCTATTTGCTTTTCTTTTTGCTGTCCTAATTGGATGATTTCCATCATTATATATTCCAAGTCTTTATCACTTAGTCTGCTGTTCATTTCTTCTAGTGTCTTTCATTTCAGTTATTTTATTCTTCAGTTCTGACTAGTTCCTTTTTTATATTTTCTAGTTCCTTGTTAAAATTCTCAATCTGTCATCCTTAATTTTCCCTTAATAACATTTTTATTACCAGTATTTTAAAGTCTTTTTCTGGTAAATTATTTCTGTTTTGTCCATTATTTTGTCAGGTTTTCCTTGCTCTTTCAGTTGAAACAAATTCCTCTGATTCTCATTTCACTCATCTTTTTCTATCTCTGTAAAATTACATGAACAGCTTTCTGTGCAGTCTTGAAGGCATTTTTCTTGTGTGGGAGTGTTTCTATACAGTCTGGCTGTGCCCTGTGGCTTTGATGGGAGAGCTGGATCTGACATAAACACGAGTCACATCTTTCCCCAGGGTGTGCTGGCAACTCTCAACTTGGTGGGAGATGGGGCTTGAGATGAAGAGCCAGAGCCAGGTGTGAGCTAGGGCTTCTCCTCTGCTCAGTGGCTGTCATTGTTCAGTCTGGTGTGGGAGCAGGTTTCAAGTTTCTGGAGCAAAAGATCTGAGGGTCAAGTTTGAGATTCCCTGATTCCCTTTAAGTGTGTTCTCCCCTCTCCCAGTACTGGCATCCTCTCCCTAGAGGTGAACAATGCTGGAGTAAGAGGGGCTGGTATAAGCACTTGGTGTGAGTCTGAACACAGGCTGCCTCAGCGTCAGCTTTAGTCAGCAACTAGAACCACGTCTGATGTGCTGTCTTGTAGGCACCAGTAGTGGCCAGGTCAGAGTCACCTTTGTGCCTCACAGCCAAGCTCTTCCCTTGCACGCAACAGCCCTCGCCGCAGTGTGGCGCTGTGACATGAGACAGGTGCAGCCAGAGCAGTCACTAGGCTCAGAGACTGGTACAAGCTGACTGGTCATGGGAAATGTTAGGCGTTGGTCAGCATTAGACATAGTTTCAACACACTTTTCCTGCCCTGTTTCAGGAGTAAACTGGCATGTGTGCACTCCTCACAAATGGAGTCCAAGCTTCTCACAGTTCTCCTGTTAGTCTTACCAGCTCTCTAATCAGTCAAAGATATTCATCTTCCCAGTGTCAGACCCCAGGGCTGGGATGCCCAACATGTAGCTCAAAGCGCTCACTCCCTAGAGAGGATCTCTACCTATGTAATCTCCTTCCTCTTTTAAGTCCCGTCCCAGGGCACAAATGTTGACCTAGTCACTTTTCTTCCCTTCCTATCTGTATCTTTCTTACAGCCTTGGTTGTAAGGAGTCTTTCTGCCAGTATCCAGTTAGTTTTCAGTGAGAATTGTTCCACATATTGATGTGTTCATTGGGGAAGATGAGTTCCACAAGCTCCTGCTCCACCTTCTTGATCTCTTCCATCTTAATCAAAATTCATATATAATTAGATTGGAAGATTGCAGTAGGGGAATTAGTAGAAGAGGGACTGTGTAAAATGAGGCTAACCATTTCTTTTTAACAAAAACAATATCAATAGATGACATCTAGGATTGGTGAAATAAAATGTAATTTTAAGATGAGCATATTGTCTGGAAACAGAGTGGTACATACTTAAAAAATTAGCTAAAAATGTAAAAATATATGGATTCTAGATAGTAAGGGAAAATATGCATAAATATCTTCAATAAAAAGTATTATTTCAACAAGTATGTAATACAAATTTCAAAGCACTAGTAGCTTAAAGTACTTACTCCTTAAAAGGATATGTTTTAACAGGATTAAAGTAGGATTAGTTTTAAGAACCCGATGAGAAACCTATAAGCAGTTTCTCTTGCGTAAATTCTAACTATAAATATTTCTGTGCTTATTTTATTTTTAAATATTCAAGTTATTTTGTCAGTGAAAAAAAGCAAGGAACAGGAATATGCACAAATGATTCCCAAACTTTTAGAAGAATATAATGCAGGTTATATATTTTAAGAAAACTATGCATGCATATAAATTTATGTGAAGGATAACTTTGCAAGGATGCAGCTGATATTGGGAATGATGGTTACCTATGAGGAAGAGAAATGTAGTCTGGAGATCAGAAATGATAGGAAAATTTGCTTTTATCTACATAAATTTTTGTATTTCTTATTTTAAAATATCCTTATGAATGAATTTGATTATATTAGAGGAAGGGAGATTTTTACCATGATGAAAAAACCCAGCAAATTAATTACAGTGTGTGCATTTTATAGCATGTTAAATATTATATATTAATAAAACAAATATTTGCATGCATTTCATAATTCTGACATAAGATATACAAGAAAAGGAGAAGTTTGCAGCATGGAAATGTAAAATGTGGATTTCTTTTGGAATTTGCTGAGTTTAGTGCCAATGTGATACCCAGAATCTGGAGTTCATTTGAGCCATTTGAGCTAAAGGTAGTGCTGTGAAAGCCATAAGATCATCCAGGGAACATCTAAAGAATGAAAGGAGTTGGTCAAAGCAATAGTAACTTAAAGGACAGCACAGGAAAAGAGATTGAGATGAAGCCAAAGAATATGTTAAGAATGTCCGTCACAGTTGCTTTCACATA
Source organism: Ovis aries (assembly GCF_016772045.2). Classification (NCBI taxonomy): domain Eukaryota; kingdom Metazoa; phylum Chordata; class Mammalia; order Artiodactyla; family Bovidae; genus Ovis; species Ovis aries. The sequence continues at coordinate 237,263,222 of NC_056054.1, forward strand.
CTCTGCCCTTTCTAGGGAAGCTGCCCTGCTTAACGGACTGTCATAAATAATAGCGCTTAACTCTCATTGGCCTCCAGTTCCTCTCCCCTCCATAGCTGATTGGTTCAACATGGCCACCAGACCTGCATCCATCCATCCACCCATCCATTCACACACACACACACACACACACACACACACACACATTCTACTTTCTGCTTGAGAGGTAAGAGAGGGGGAAACAGCCATGAATGTCAGAAGAGGGTATGAGGAGATATTAGAAACATGAAGTAATAAGGGAATATAAACACTTTGAAAAAAAGAACTAAGACATATACGCAGAGAGAAAAGTCAAAATTAGTAAAAATAGAGAATATAAAATGAGAAATCTCCTCCTCCTTAAAGAAGAGTGTCAACTTTAATGAATGCACAGCTGTGAGGAAATCTCTAAAAGTACTCACATAATGTGTTTAAATCCCTCCTATATTGTTATAAGAAAACTGAATTTGTGACCTAGTAAATAAAACAAAGAACTTTGGTGAGCTAACTAATCTCATTAACATAAAGTTCTAAAGTATGATTATATAGACTCAACTCAGCCTTGTATCATTGCAGATATTTTTTAGCCTCCCATTCACTGTAAAGACATTCTGTCTAAAAAAGTTGTTCTGCTTTAGCAGATGTCTGACTTTCTGATGTGAGGTTCATAAAACATATTTTGAATAATTTTAGAAAATCCAAAATGTGACTGATATTAGAGAACTGACAGTTTGTGAATGTTAATTACTGCTTATCTGTCCATGCTGTGCTTAGTCACTCACTCATATTCGACTCTTTACAACACACGGACTGCAGCCTAACAGGCTCCTCTGCTCATGGGGATTCTGCAGGCAAGAATACTGGAATGGGTTGCCATGCCCTCCTCCAGGGGATCTTCCCAACCCAGGGATCAAACCCAGGTCTCCCACATTGCAGGCAGATTATTTACCGACTGAGCCACCAGGAAAGCTTATTGTGTCAGATATAAATAGTTTTAAAATATACCCCAGGTGTTCTGAGGGTCTGGGTTTTTTTTCAGTCTTAAACCGAATCATTTCTTCCGTACACATTATGAAAAACTGCAGCATGATTCCCACTGTCTGGAACCAGAATCCCTCTGCTGTCTCCCCCTACAGTGGTTCAAATCATTTTTTTCTGATAATCACACTTAAAATGTAGAGCATTGTTCAGGATTTTAAGAGTAAAGAACTGAGAAGATCTTCTGAAAGAAACTGAATTAATAGTGAATTTTCAGTATGTATCTGCAAAGCTTTTTTGCCACAAAAGATAGCATATTTACATGTTATTGGGATTAAGCTGTGGACATTTTGGGAGCCTATGGCAACAGTTTGTGAAGATGTGAAGCAACTGGAAGTCTCATATATTGCTGTGGAAGTGTAAATTAGTAAACATTGTGGGCAATGTCTAGCACCTATGAATGCCAAACAGTTGCCTGCCTCTGAGCCAGTAATAACACTCTAGATATAAGTGTAGGAGAAGACAGGAGAAGTAAGTACATTTGTCCACCAAAAGACATTGAATAAGAATGTTCATATCAGTACTATTCATAGTCATTCCAAATTGTAAAATACCCAGATGCTATCAAAAGTAGAATGGATAACTAAAGCAAGTGTATTCACACAATGAAGTACAATACACTAATGAGAATGGATGATCTACAAATACACATAATACGTTGGATACATATCACAAAAATAATGTCATGCAAAAGAAGCCAGACACAAGAATACATACTGTGTGATCCCATTCATTAAAAAGGTGAAAAATTAATATATTATCTTAATTCAGATGATCAGAAGAGAATAAGGGATCAGAAGCAATGGTAATGTTCTATTTTTTGATCTGGTGTTGGTTACACACATATTCAATTTCTGAAAATCTATTGAGCTGTTTTATTATAGGAAATATACAATTCTGTGTTTATATACATTAAAAAATTTTAAACTATGCTGCTTTATTGTTGCAGATGGGATTTCTTTGTACAAATTCATTGAGTACTATGCTTATGATGTGTACATTTATTTTTAAAAAGTCTTCCTCACTTCCACCCCAAATAATGATACTAGAGACACACAGTATAGGAAGAGGAGACTTATTTGTGTCTCTGCGGCTGGGGCTAACAGGTTCTGCCAGAGACTCCTCACTCCAAGTTCCCTCACTGCTCCTCTCCACCCATGGATAGATGTGAGCTAGATAAGTTGCTCGACTCTTTGTGACCCAATGGACTGTAGCCTGCCAGGCCCCTCTGACCATGGGGATTCTCCAAGCAAGATTACTGGACTGGGTTTTGCCACACCCTCCTTCAGGGGATCTTCCCAACCAGGGGATCAAACCCACATCTCTTATGTCTCCTGCACTGGCAGGCAGGTTCTTTACCATTAGTGCCAACTGGGAAGCCCCCATGCACTTCAGTTCAGTTCAGTTGCTCAGTCATGCCCGACTCTTTGCAACCCAATGGACTGCAGCATGCCAGGCCTCCCTGTCCATCACCAATTCCTAGAGCTTACTCAAACTAATGTCCATCAAGTTGGTGATGCCATCCAACCATCTAATTCTCTGTTGTTCCCTTCTCCTCCCCCCTTCAATCTTTCCCAGCATCAGGGTCTTTTCTAGTGAGTCAGTTCTTCACATCAGGTGGCCAAATATTGGAGTTTCAGCTTCAGGACTCATTTCCCTTAGGATAGACTGGTTGGCTTTCCTTGCAATCCAAGGGACTCTCAAGAGTCTTCTCCAAAACCACAGTTCAAAAGCATCAATTCTTCAGCACTCAGCATTCTTTACAGTCAAACTCTCAAGTCCATACAAGACTACTGGAAAAACCATAGCTTTGACTATACAGACATTTGTTGGCAAAGCAATGTCTCTGCTTATTAATATGCTGTGTAGGTTGATGATAGCTTACCTTCCAAGGAGCAAGCATCTTTTAATTTCATGGCTGCACTTCACTTTCACCTTTCACTTTCATGCATTGGAGAAGGAAATGGCAACCCACTCCAGTGTTCTTGCCTGGAGAATCCCAGGGATAGGGAAGCCTGGTGGGCTGCCATCTATGGGGTTGCACAGAGTCGGACACGACTGAAGTGACTTAGCAGCAGCAGCAGCAGTCACTATCCGCAGTGATTTTGGAGCCCAAAAAAATAGTCTATCACTGTTTCCATTGTTTCCCATCTATTTGTCATGAAGTGATAGCACTGGATGCCATGATCTCAGTTTTCTGAATGTTGAGTTTTAAGGCAACATTTTCACTCTTCTCTTTCACTTTCATCAAGAGGCTCTTTTGTTCTTTTTTGCTTCCTGACTTAAGGGTGCTGTCATCTGTGTTATCTGAGGTTATTGATATTTCTCCTGGCAGTCTTGATTCCAGTTTGTGTTTCATCCAGCTGGGCATTTCTCATGATGTACTCTGCATATAAGTTAAATAAGCAGGGTGACAATATGCAGCCTTGACGTACTCCTTTCCAGTTTTGGAACCAGTCTGTTGTTTCATGTCCATTTCTAACTGCTGCTTCCTGACCTGCACACAGATTTCTCCAGAGCCAGGTTAGGTGGTCTGGTAGTCCCATCTCTTGAAGAACTTTCCACAGTTTATTGTGATCCACACAGTCAAACACTTTGGCATAGTCAATAAACCAGAAATAGATGTTTTTCTGGAACTCTCTTGCTTTTTCAACGATCCAATGGATGTTGGCAATTTGATCTCTGGTTCCTCTGCCTTTTCTAAATCCAGCTTGAACATATGGAAGTTCACAGTTCACGTACTGTTGAAGCCTGGCTTGAAGAATTTTGAGCATTACTTTGCTAGTATATGAGATGAGTGGCAGAAGCGTGGCAGCTGTAACAGACCTCACAGAAATGCAGCGGCTGTGACGGACCGCACAGATGCGCAGTGGAGAGGAGCTGCCCCACGTTGGAGGTCAGGGGCAGAGGCCGAGAGGAGCAACCCCACATCCAAGGAGGGGCGGCTACATGGGCACAGGAGGGCCAAGAGGAGCTACTCCATGTTCAAGGTCAGGAGGGGCAACCTTGTTCCAAAGTAAGGAACAGCGGCTGTGCTTTGCTGGAGCAGCCGTGAAGCAATACCCCACGTCCAAGGTAAGAGAAACCCAAGTAAGATGGTAGGTGTTGCAAAACGGCATCAGAAGGCAGACACACTGAAACCATAATCACAGAAAACTAGCCAATCTGATCACACTAGGACCACAGCCTTGTCTAACTCAATAAAACTAAGCCATGCTCTGTGGGGCCACCCAAGATGGGCAGGTCATGGTGGAGAGGTCTGACAGAATGTGGTTCACTGGAGAAGGGAATGGCAAACCACTTCAGTATTCTTGCCTTGAGAACCCCATGAACAGTATGAAAAGGCAAAATAATAGGATACTGAAAGAGGAACTCCCCAGGTAGGTAGGTGCCCAATATGCTACAGGAGACCAGTGGAGAAATCACTCCAGAAAAAATGAAAGGATGGAGCCAAAGCAAAAATAGTACCCAGTTGTGAGTGTGACTGGTGATAAAAGTAAGGTCTGATGCTGTAAAGAGCAACATTGCATAGGAACCTGGAATGTTAGGCCAATGAATCAAGGTAAATTGAAAGTGGTCAAAAGGGGATGTCAAGAGGGAACATCGACATTCTAGGAATCAGTGAACTAAAATGGACTGGCATGGGTGAATTTAACTCAGATGACCATTATATCTACTACTGTGGGCAGGAATCCCTCAGAAGAAATGGAATAGCCATCATGATCAACAAAACAGTCAGAAATATAGTACTTGGATGCAGTCTCAAAAAGAACATAATGATCTCTAATCAATTCCAAGGCAAACCATTCAATATCATGATGATCCAAGCCTATGCCCCAAACAGTAACACTGAAGAAGCTGAAGTTGAATGGTTCTATGAAGACCTATAAGACCTTTTAGAACTAACACCCCCAAAAATGTCCTTTTCTTATAGGGAAATGGAATGCAAAAGTAGGAAGTCAAGAAACACCTGGAGTAACAGGAAAATTTGGCCTTGGAATACGGAATGAAGCAGGGCAAGGGCTAATAGAATTTTGCATAGAGAATGCACTGGTCATAAAAACACCCTCTTCCAAAAACGCAAGAGAAGACTACACATGGACATCACGATATGGCCAACACTGAAATCAGATTGATTATATTCTTTGCAGCCAAAGATGGAGAAGCTCTATACAGTCAGCAAAAATAAGACTGGGAGATATCTGTGGCTCAGATCATGAACTCCTTATTGCCAAATCCAGACTTAAATTGAAGAAAGTAGGGAAAACCACTAGACTATTCAGGTATGACCTAAATCAAATCCCTTATGATTATACAGTGGAAGTGACAAATAGAGTCAAGGGATTAGATCTGATAGAGTACCTGAAGAACTATGGACTGAGGTTCGTGACATTGTACAGGAGACAGGGATCAAGACCATCCCCATGGAAAAGAAATGCAAACCCAAAATGGCTGTCTGAGGAGGCCTTACAAATAGCTGTGAAAAGAAGAGAAGTGAAAAGCAAAGTAGTAAAGGAAAGATCAGTTCAGTTCAGTTCAATTCGGTCACTCAGTCGTGTCCAACTCTTTGTGACCCCATGAATCGCAGCACTTCAGGCCTTCCTGTCCATCACCAACTCCCGCAGTTCACTCAGATCCACAAAGGAAAGATATACCCATTTGAATGCAGAGTTCCAAAGAATAGCAAGGACAAATAAGAAAGCCTTCCTCAGTAATCAAAGCAAAGAAACAGAGGAAAAGAACAGAATGGGAAAGACTAGAGATCTCTTCAAGAAAATTAGAGATACTAAGGGAACATTTCATGCAAAGATGGGCTCGATAAAGGACAGAAATGGTATGGATCTAACAGAAGCAGAAGATATTAAGAAGAGGTGGCAAGAATACACAGAAGAACTGTAAAAAAAAAAAAAAAAAAAGATCTTCATGACCCAGATAATCATGAGAGTGTGATCACTCACCTAGAGCCAGGAATCCTGGAATGTGAAGTCAAGTGGGCCTTAGGAAGTATCACTACGAACAAAGCTGGTGGAGGTGATGGAATTCCAGTTGACCCATTTCAAATTCTGAAAGATGATGCTGTGAAAGTGCTGAACTCAATATGCCAGCAAAGTTGGAAAATTCAGCAGTGGCCACAGGACTGGAAAAGGTCAGTTTTCATTCCAGTCCCAAAGAAACACAATGCCAAAGAATACTCAAACTACGGCACAATTGCACTCATCTCACATGCTAGTAAAGTAATGTTAAAAATTCTCCAAGCCAGGCTTCAGCAATACATGAACCGTGAACTTCCTGATGTTCAAGCTGGCTTTAAAAAAGACAGAGGAACCAGAGATCAAATTGCCAACATCCACTGCAGCATCAAAAAAGCAAGAGAATTCCAGAAAAAGATCTATTTCTGCTTTATTGACTATGCCAAAGCCTTTGACTGTGTGTATCACAACAAACTGTGGAAAATTCTGAAAGAGATGGGAATTCCAGACCACCTGACCTACCTCTTGAGAAACCTATATGCAGGTCAGGAAGCAACAGTTAGAACTGGACATGGAACAACAGACTGGTTCCAAATAGGAAAAGGAGTAGGTCAAGGCTGTATATTGTCACCCTGTTTATTTAACTTATATGCAGAGTATGAGAAGGCTGGGCTAGAAGAAGCACAGGCTAGAATCAAAATTGCCAGGAGAAATATCAATAACCTCAGATATGCAGATGACACCATCCTTATGGCAGAAAGTGAAGAGGAACTAAAAAGCCTCTTGATGAAGGTGAAAGAGGAGAGTGAAAAAGTTGGCTTAAAGCTCAACATTCAGAAAATGAAGATCATGATATCTGGTCCCATCACTTCATGGGAAATAGATGGGAAAACAGTGGAAACAGTGTCAGACTTTATATTTGGGGGCTCCAAAATCACTGCAGATGGTGATTGCAGCCATGAAATTAAAAGATGCTTACTCCTTAAGGAAAGTTATGATCAACCTAGATAGCATATTAAAAAGCAGAGATATTACTTTGCCAACAAGGGTCCATCTAGTCAAGGCTATGGTTTTTCCAGTAGTCATGTATGGATGTGAGAGTTGGACTGTGAAGAAGGCTGAGCACTGAAGAATTGATGCTTTTGAAGTGTGGTGTTGGAGAAGACTCTTGAGAGTCCCTTGGACTGCAAGGAGATCCAACCAGTCCATCTTAAAGAAGATCAGTCCTGGGTGTTCTTTGGAAGGACTGATGCTAAAGCTGAAACTCCAATACTTTGGCCACTTCGTGTGAAGAGTTGACTCATTGGAAAAGACTCTGATGCTGGGAGGGATTTGGGGCAGGAGGAGAAGGAGACGACAGAGGATGAGATGGCTGGATGGCATCACCGACTCAATGCACGTGAGTCTGAGTGAACACCAGGAGTTGGTGATGGGCAGAGAGGCTGGGCATGCTATGATTCATGGGGTTGCAAAGAGTCGGACTCTACTGAGTGACTGAACTGACTGAACTGATATGAGATGAGTGCAATTGTGCAGTAGTTTGAGCGTTCTTTAGCATTGCCTTTTTGGGGGACTGGAATGAAAACTGACCTTTACCAGTCCTGTGGCCACTATGAGTTTTCCAAATTTGCTGGCATATTGAGTTTCAGCACTTTCCCAGTATCATCTTTTAGGCTTTGAAATAACTTAACTGGAATTCCATCACCTCCACTAGCTTTGCTCGTAGTGATGCTCCCTAAGGCCCACTTGACTTCACATTCCAGGATGTCTGGCTCTAGGAGAATGATCACACCATCATGGTTATCTGGGTCATGATGATCTTTTTTGTATAGTCTGTGTATTCCTGCCACCCTTCTTAATATCTTCTGCTTCTGTTAGGTCCATACCAATTCTGTTCTTTATTGTGCCCATCTTTGCATGAAATATACCCTTGGTATTTTCTTGAGGAGATCTCTAGTCTTTCCCATTGTTTTGTTTTTCTCTATTTTTTTTTTTTTTTTTTGCACTGATCACTGAGGAAGACTCTTATCTCTCCTTGCTATTCTTTGGAACTCTTCATTCAAATGGGTATATCTTTCCTTTTCTCCTTGCTTTTCATTTCTCTGATATTCATAGCTATTTGTAAGGCCTCTACAGACAACCATTTTGCCTTTTTGCATTTCTTTTTCTTAGAGATGGTCTTGATCCCTGCCTCCTGTACAATGTCACAAACTTCCATCCATAGTTCTTCAGGTACTCTATCAGATCTAATCTCTTGAATCTATTTGTTACTTCCACTGTATGATCATAAGGGATTTGATTTAGGTGATACCTAAATGGTCAGGTGGTTTCCCCTACTTTCTTCAATTTAAGACTAAATTGGCAATAAGGAGTTCATGATCTGAGCCACAGTAAGCTCCTATTCTTGCTTTGGCTGACTATATAAAGCTTCTTCATCTGCGACTGCAAAGAACATAATCAGTCTGATTTTGGTTGACCATCTGATGATGTCCATGTGTAGAGTCTTCTCTTGTGTTGTTGGAAGAGAATGTTTGCTATGACCAGTGCATTCTCTTGGCAAAACTCTGTTAGCTTTTGCCCTACTTCGTTTTTTACTCCAAAATCAAATTTTCCTGTTACTTCAGGTATCTCTTGATTTCCTACTTTTGTATTCCATCCCCTATAATGAAAAGGACATCTTTGGGGGGTGTTAGTTCTAAAAGGTCTTGTAGGTCTTCATAGAACTGTTCAACTTCAGCTTCTTCAGCATTACTGGTCAGGGCGTAGACTTGGATTACTGTGATTGTGAACGGTTTGCCTTGGAAACAAACAGAGATATTCTGTTCTTTTTGAGATTGCATCCAAGTACTGCATTTCAGACTCCTTTGTTGACTATGGTGGCTGCTCCATTTCTTCTAAGGAATTCTTGCCCACAGTAGTAGATACAATGGTCATATGAGTTAAATTCATCCATTCCAGTCCACTTTAGTTCAGTTCAGTTCAGTTCAGTAGCTCAGTCGTTTCCATCTCTTTGTGACCCCATGAATCACAGCACGCCAGGCCTCCCTGCCCATCACCAACTCCTGGTGTTCACTCAAACTCATGTGCATCGAGTCGGTGATGCCATCCAGCCATCTCATCCTCTGTCGTCCCCTTCTCCTCCTGCCCCCAATCCCTTCCAGCATCAGGGTCTTTTCCAATGAGTCAACTCTTCACATGAGGGGCCAAAGTACTGGAGTTTCAGCCTCAGCAATCAGTCCTTCTAATGAACACCCAAGACTGGTCTCCTTTAGGATGGACTGGTTGGATCTCCATGCAGTCCAAGGGACTCTCAAGAGTCTTCTCCAACACCACACTTCAAAAGCATCAATTCTTTGGCACTCAGCTTTCTTCGCAGTCCAACTCTCACATCCATACATGACCACTGGAAAAACCACAGCCTTGACTAGATGGACCCTTGTTGGCAAAGTAATATCTCTGCTTTTTAATATGTTATCTAGGTTGGCCATAACTTTCCTTTCAAGGAGTAAGCATCTTTTAATTTCATGGCTGCAATCACCATCTGCAGTGATTTTGGAGCCCAAAAATATAAAGTCTGACACTGTTTCCATGGTTTCTCCATCTATTTCCCATGAAGTAATGGGACTGGATGCCATGATCTTCGTTTTCTGAATGTTGAGTGTTAAGCCAACTTTTCCACTCTCCTCTTTCACTTTCATCAAGAGGCTTTTTAGTTCCTCTTCACTTTCTCCCATAAGGGTTGTGTCATCTGCATATCTGAGGTTATTGATATTTCTCCCGGCAATCTTGATTCCAGCTTGTGTTTCTTCCAGCGCAGTGTTCTCATGATGTACTCTGCATATAAGTTACATAAGCATGGTGACAACATACAGCCCTGACGTACTCCTTTTCCTATTTGGAACCAGTCTGTTGTTCCATCTCCAGTTCTAACTGTTGCTTCCTGACCTGCATATAGATTTCTCAAGAGGCAGGTCAGGTGGTCTGTAATTCCCATCTCTTTCAGAATTTTTCACAGTTTATTGTGATCCTCACAGTCAAAGGCTTTGGCATAGTCAATAAAGCAGAAATAGATGTTTTTCTGGAACTCTCTTGCTTTTTTGATGCTCCAGTGGATGTTGGAAACTTGATCTCTGGTTGCTCTGTGTTTTCTAAAACCAGCTTTGAACATTTGGAAGTTCACAGTTCATGTATTGCTGAAGCCTGGCTTGGAGAATTTGGGGCATTACTTTACTAGTGTGTGACATGGGTGCAATTGTGCGGTAGTTTGAGCATTCTTTGGCATTGCCTTTCTTTGGGATTGGAACGAAAACTGACCTTTTCCAGTCATGTAGCCACTGCTGAATTTTCCAACTTTGCTGGCATATTGAGTCCAGCACTTTCACAGCATCAGCTTTCAGGATTTGAAATATCTCAGCTGGAATTCCATCACCTCCACTAACTTTGTTCATAGTGATGAACAAAGGCCCACTTGACTTTACCTTCTAGGATGTCTGGCTCTAGGTGGGTGATCACATCATCATGATTATCTGGGTCATGAAGATCTTTTTTGTAAAGTTCTTCTGTGTATTCTTGCCACTTCTTCTTAATATCTTCTGCTTCTGTTAGGTCCATACCATTTCTGTCCTTTATCAAGCCCATCTTTGCATGAAATCCCTTGGTATCTCTAATTTTTTTGAAGAGATCTCTAGTTTTTCCCATTCTTTTGTTTTCCTCTATTTCTTTGCATTCCTAAAATATCGATGTTCACTCTTGCCATCTCCTCCTTGACTACTTGCAATTTACTTTGATTCATGTACCTAACATCCCAGATTCCTATGCAATATTGCTCTTTACACCATGGACTTTACTTCCATCACCATTCCATAGTTACATGATAAGTGGATAAAAGGCTGTTGCAATCAACTTAGTTGAAAGGATGACAACATGGGAATCATCAAGAATTTCTTCTCATTATCTAAGAACTGGAGAAACTACCAGTTAGGTTGGGGGAGGATATGGGTTAGATTATGATTTATTTTGATGAAATGAGTTTCATGTGATTGTTATACATTATTCAGTTCAGTTCAGTTCAGTCGCTCAGTCGTGTCCAACTCTTTGCAACCCCATGAATTGCAGCACGCCAGGCCTCCCTGTCCATCACCAACTCCCAGAGTTCACTCACACTCACGTCCATTGAGTCAGTGATGCCATCCAGCCATCTCATCCTCTGTCGTCCCCTTCTCCTCCTGCCCCCAATCCCTTACAGCATCAGAGTCTTTTCCAATGAGTCAAGTCTTCACATGAGGTGGCCAAAGTCCTGGAGTTGCAGCTTTAGCATCATTCCCTCCAAAGAAATCCTAGGGCTGATCTCCTTCAGGATGGACTGGTTGGATCTCCTTGCAGTCCAAGGGACTCTCAAGAGTCTTCTCCAACACCACAGTTCAAAAGCATCAATTCTTTGGTGCTCAGCCTTCTCCACAGTCCAACTCTCACATCCATACATGACCATAGGAAAAACCATAGCCTTGACTAGATGGACCCTGTTGGCAAAGTAATGTCTCTGCTTTTGAATATGCTATCTAGGTTGGTCATAACTTTTCTTCCAAGGAGTAGGCGTCTTTTAATTTCATGGCTGCAATCACCATCTGCAGTGATTTTGGAGCCCAGAAAAACAAAGTCTGACACTGCTTCCACTGTTTCCCCATCTATTTCCCATGGAGTGATGGGACCGGATGCCATGATCTTCATTTTCTGAATGTTGAGCTTTAAGCCAACTTTTTCACTCTCCACTTTCACTTTCATCAAGAGGCTTTTAGTTCCTCTTCACTTTCTGCCATAAGGGTGGTGTCATCTGCATATCTGAGGTTATTGATACTTCTCCCAGCAGTCTTGATTCCAGCTTGTGTTTCTTCCAGCCCAGCATTTCTCATGATGTACTCTGCATATAAGTTAAATAAGCAGGGTGACAATATACAGCCTTGACATACGCCTTTTCCTATTTGAAACCAGTCTGTTGTTCCATGTCCAGTTATACATTATTACTGCATCTCAATTTCTTTAATTATAAAAATAGGGATAATATGTGCCCTGCTTACCATCTAGACTTTGGAAAGGAGTTGACTATGTGAACGCATTCTAAGCCCAAAAGTATGAAAATACTCCAGAGCAAAAACAACTCTGATTCTCTGATTTTTCTAGGCAGCAATCTCATGCTCCATCTTTAGCATACTAACTTCCAGGTGGAGTGAATTTACCTAGTTGAAGAGCTCAAAATAAAGTATCAGGCAGGCTACCCCCCTTCTTTTGAGAGCAGACATGAGGAGGTTCACATTTTGAGTCTCCTTCAAGGTTACAGAAGCAAGTCTCCATCAAAGACCTTCAGTTTTGAGGACGGCTTATGACTTCTGTAGTCTCATATGAACTCAAATGGGAAAAGGTAGGAATTAAGTCCCTAATTCTATGGATCTGTACTAGCAGACACACAACTATGTCCCTTTCTAATAGCCAAGAAGCTGACTTTTATCTTGTATCTGCCTTACAGTCCGCATCTGTGTTCAGTCATAATCCCTTCTCTTTCCTTGAATCATTGCTATCTCTGAAATAACTATAATGGTTTTCAGAGTCCAAGATTTAACTTGCATTTTTTTAATCATGTGGCATGTAAACTCAATTAAGCAAACATTTTTATGTGGCTACTAAGTATCTGAAAAGCGTTAGACTTGGGGGATCAAAAGAATAGTGTTCTTAAAACAATGCTTGTATCCTGGTTGTTTTTTTTTATCAAATTTTGTTTGTGGGAACTCGTTTTATGTTCTGATGTCAGCAATGTTAATGGGGGAAAACAGCATCAAAGGCCTGCTGATTGTGTTTGTTTAATATAAGACCTAGATATTCTTTTCTTGCTACAAAATATTTATGGTTTCCATTTGGTCCAAGCCTCGGGAGAGTGCTCCAAGGTGGTTAAAAAGCTGCCAAGTGGCTGCAGAGAGGGGTCTTCAGGCAGAAGTCCTTACACCAGAAGGACTCCTCAAAGGCCCCTGCGCTCCAAGCCTCTTCGTTGTGGTTGTGGGTGAGGCTTTAGAAGAGATTCTTGCACAGTCTGCGGAGGTTGGTCAGTACCTCACCTAGGAAGTGGCTCTCCAGGAAGTCACAGAGGTGGGGAGTCTGTATGGGCAGAACTCAGGCCATGCAGATCCCAAAGGGCCTGCTTCAGGTTCTTCTCCAAGAGAAGAGAGGTTTCCATAGTATCCTGTTTTACCCCACTCATCTTGAGATGGCTTCTGCGTGTCATGGGACAGGGTGCAGCCGCTGTGCTGGTTTTGCATTTTCAAGAGACGTTGGGTGCCCTCATGCTCCTCCTCATCCAATTCATGGAAAAAGTGTCCCACACCCTACACAGCCACATTGTCAAGGTTGAAATAGAAGCCCAAAGAGAGGGAGGTGTAGGAGGCCTGCAGATGCATGTTGACAAGGCGGTTATGACAGTGGCCTCTACCTTCTTAGTGTAATAATTCTAATGAATCTGGGGGCTCATGGTTGGTCAGTAATAAGGATTTAAGCTCAAAAAATGGTGTTGACTTGTCCTGGTGATTGAGGACAGCTGAGTGGCTGATTCTGAAAGTTGCTACTAGAAGAATAGTTAGAGGATAATCAGAGGCTGGAGTAAGGGGTGTCCCTGGGTATGTCCCATCCAAGCACTGTTGAAGCAAGAGACAGATCCACAGGATCTCTGAGTGCATTGTCTTTTTTTTTTTGTTTTTTTCACCTTTATATTCCTGTGTATAATCCAAAGATTTAGATTTCTTATTCCAGTTAGGCTGTAATCTTAAAGTTTCTTTTACTATTACTTGCTTGTGAAATGAGATATCTAATCATTAGTAATCATTATAATATCAATATTTAAGTGAGAGAGAATAAAAACAAAATGAAATAAACAAGCAAACAAAAACAGTTCAGGTTCTTTTCATTAAGAAATTGGTATCAGGTGGTCTTTTTATTTCAGTAGCACTGCATGTCATGTGGGATCTTATTTCCCCAATCAGGGATTTAACCCACACTCCCTTCAGGGGAAGCATGGAGTCTTAACCGCTGGACCACCAGGGCTTTTTTCTTTTTTTTATGATAGATATAATTGACATATATCATTATATTAGGCTCAAGTGTACAACATTCAATATTTGTATAATATTGTGAAATGACTGCCACAATAAGTCTAGTTAATGTATGTCCATCACTACATATAGTTACACATTTCTTTCTTTTTTGTGATGAGAATTTTTTAAATTTATTCTTAGCGTACCAACTTTCAAATGTGCAATACAGTATCATTAACTATAGTAACCATGCTGTAAATTACATCTCTGGAATATTTTATAACTGGAAGTGTGTACCTTTTGACTCCCTTCACCCACCACATAATGGCAACCACCAGTCCCTTCTTTGAAACTGTAAACTTTTTCATTATTGTTTTTTTAAGATTTCACACATGAGACATACAGTATTCATCTTTCTCTGACTTATTTCACTTATCATAATGCTCTTAATTTCCATTGATTCTTTTGCAAATGGCAAGATTTCATTCTATTTATGGCTGTATAATATTCCATTGTGTATATACATATACCACATCTTTATCCATTTATGTGTGTGTGTATACATATATGTAAATATTTGATTTCTCATTCCAAAAACACACACTATACATATATGACCTGCCCAAGTGGTATGGGCTGCCCAGATGGCTCAGTGGTAAAGAATCCACTTGCTAAACAGGAGATGCAGGTTTAATTCTTGGATCAGGAAGATCCCCTGGAGAAGGAGATGGTAACCCACTCCAGTATTCTTTCCTGGGAAATCCCAGAGATAGAGGAGCCTGGTGGGCTATAGTACATGGGGCTGCAAAAGAATTGGACATGATTTAGCGACTAAACAACTATACATATATATATACACACACACCACATCTTCTTTATCCATCAGTGGACACCTAAATTTTTCTGTATCTTGGCTCTGTTGCAATGAACATGAAAGTGTAGATAAGTTTTCCAGCTGATGTTTTTATTTTCTTTGGATAAATACCCCAACGTGGAATTGCTGGATTGTATGGTAGTTCTAATTTTACTTTTTTGAGGAACCTCAATACTGTTCTCCATGGCGGCTACACCAGTTTGTATTCCCACCAACAGTGCATGAGAGTTGCCTTTTCTCCACATCCTTACCAATACTTAACATTTCTTACCCTTTTGATAATAGCCTTTCTAATGTGTGAGGTGATATCTCATTGTGGTTTTGATTTGCCTTTCTCTAATGATTAGTGATGTTGAACATCTTTTTATGTACATGTTGGCCATCTGTATGTCTTCTTTGGAAAAAAATGTCTATTCAGATCCTCTTCCAGTTTTTCAATTAGATTATTTGGGTTTTTTTGCCAAGGAGTTATGTGAGTTCTTTATATAGTAAATATTTGACATAAGAAGCCCTTATCTGATACATGATTTGCAAATATTTTCTCCCATTTATAGTTTGCTTTTTAGTTTTGTTGATAGTTTTCTTTGCTGTGCAGGGGCATCTTAGTTTCTTGCAGCTGCACTTGCTTATTTTTATTTTTGCTGTCTTTGGTGTCAAATCCAAAAAAAAAAAAAATCATCATCAAGACCAGTGTCAAGTGGCTCACTGCTTTGTTTTCTCCTGGAAGTTTTATGATTCCATGGTTTACATTCAAGTCTCTAAACATTTGAGTTAATTTTTGTGAATGGTGTAAAATATTGTCTAGTTTATTTCTTTGACAGATAGCTGTCTGGTTTTCCCAGCACTATTTACTGAAGAGGCTTTCTGCCCATTTTATATTCTTGCCTCCTTTGTCATACATAAATTTCTCATAAATATGTGGTTTATTTTTGGACTCTCTTTCATTGATCTGTGTGTCTATTTTTATGCCAATATCACTCTGTTTTGATTACTATAGTCTGTAACAGTATTAGAAATCAGGGAGCATGATACCTCCAGTTTTGTTTTTTCTCAAGATTTCTTTGGTTATTGGGGGATCTTCTGTGGTTCAAAGCAAATTTTAGAATTGTTTGTCCTATTTCTGTGAAAAAATGCCATTGAAATTTTGATAAGGATTTTGTTAAAATCTGTAGGTTGCTTTGATTAGTATGGACATTTGAACAGTATTCTTCCAATCAATGATCATGGAATCTTTCCACTTGTTTGTGTCCTCTCTAATTTCTTCATTAATGTTTTGTAGTTTTCAGTATATAGATTTTTCAACTTTCTGGTTAATTTCATACCTAGGTATTTTATCCTTTTTAAGGCAACGTAAATGAGATTCATTTCCTAGTTTCTCTTTTTAATAGTTCATTTTTAGTGTATTCAACTGCTTTTTGTATGCCTTTTGTTACTGAGTTCATTTATTCTAATAGTTTTTTGGTGGGGTTTTTAGGGTTTTCTATAATTTGTCATCCAAAAATAGTGACGGTTTTACTTTTTCCTTTTCAATTTGAGTGACTTTTCCTTTTCTTGTCTGATTTATGTGGCTAGGATTTCCAATAGTATGTTGGAAAAGACTGATAAGAGGCAGCATCCTTGTCTTGTTACTGATCTTAGAAGAAAAGATTTCAGCTTATCACTGTCAAGTATATTATTAGCTGTGGGTCTGTCATATATGGCCTTTATTCTATTGAGGTACATCCCCTCTTTAACTGGTTTGTCAAAGTTTTTATTATAAATAGATGCAAATTCTGTAAAAATACTTTTCTGCATCTGTTGAGATGATTGTGTGATCTTTATCTTACATTTTGTTAATGTGGCATATCACATTGATTTTTGTGAGTATTGAGCCATTACTGCATCCCTAGAATAAATCTCAGTTGACCATGGGGTATGGTCCTTTTATTGTTGAATTTGGCCTGCTAATATTTTGTTGAGCATGTTTCAATTCAGTTCAGTAGTTCAGTCATGTCCAACTCTTTGCAACCCCATGGACTTCAGCACACCAGGCACCCCTATCCATCACCAACTCCTGAAGTTTCCCAAACTCATGACCATCAAGTCAATGATGCCATCCACCATCTCATCCTCTGTCATCCCCTTCTCCTCCTGCCTTCAGTCTTTCCCAGCATCAGGGTCTTTTCAAATGAGTCAGCTCTTCGCATCAGGTGGCCAAAGTATTGGATTTCAGCTTCAACATCAGTCCTTCCAATGAACACTCAGGACTGATCTCCTTTAGGATGGACTGGTTGGATCTCCTTGCAGTCCAAGGAACTCTCAAGAGTCTTCCCCAAAACCACAGTTCAAAAGTATCAATTCTTCGGGGCTCTGCTTTCTTTACAATCAACTCTCACATCCATACATGACCACTGGAAAAACTATAGCCTTGACTAGATGGACCTTTGTTGGCAAAGTAAGTTCTCTGCTTTTTAATATGCTATCTAGGTTGGTCATAACTTTCCTTCCAAGGAGTAAGCGTCTTTTAATTTCATGGCTGCAGTCACCATCTGCAGTGATTTTGGAGCCCCCAAAATTAAAGTCAGCCGCTATTTCCACTGTTTCCTCATCTATTTCCCATGAAGTAATGGGAATGGATGCCATGATCTTAGTTTTCTGAATTTTGAGCTTTAAGCCAACTTCTTCACTCTCCTCTTTCACTTTCATCAAGAGGGTCTTTAATTCTTCTTCACTTTCTGCATAAGGATGGTGTCATCTGCATATCTGAGGTTATTGATATTTCTCCTGGTAATCTTCATACCAGCTAGTGCTTCATCCATCCCAGGGTCCTCATGATGTACTCTGAATATAAGTTAAATAAGCACAGTGACAATATACAGCCATAACATACTCCTTTCCAGTTTTGGAACCAGTCTGTTGTTCCATGTCCAATTCCAACTATTGCTTCCTGACCTGCATACAGATTTCTCAGGAAGCAGGTCAGGTGGTCTGGTATCCCCATCTCTTTCAGAATTCCCCACAGTTTATTGTGATCCACACAGTCAAAGGCTTTGGCATAGTCAATAAAGCAGAAATAGATATTTTTCTGGAGCTCTCTGGCTTTTCTGATGATCCAGCGGATGCTGGCAATTTGATGTCTGGTTCCTCTGCCTTTTCTAAAACCAGCTTGAATATCTGCAAGTTCACGGTTCACATATTGCTGAAACCTGGCTTGGAGAATTTTGAGCATTTCTTTACTAGCGTGTGAGATGAATGCAATTGTACAGTAGTTTGAGCATTTTTTGGCATTGTGTTTCTTTGGGATTGGAGTGAAAACTGACCTTTTTCATTCCTGTGGCCATGCTGAGTTTTCCAAATTTGCTGGCATATTGAGTGCAGCACTTTCACAGCCTCATCTTTTAAGATTCGAAATAGCTCAACTAGAATTCCATCACCTCCACAAGCTTTTTTCTTAGAGATGCTTCCTAAGGCCCATTTGACTTCACATTCAGGATGTCTGGCTCTAGGTGAGTGATCACATCATCATGATTATCTGGGTCCTGAAGATCTTTTTTGTACAGTTCTTCTGTGCATTCTTGCCACCTCTTCTTAATATCTTCTGCTTCTGTTAGGTCCATACAATTTCTGTTCTTTATCAAGGCCATCTTTGCATGAAATGTTCCCTTGGTATCTCTAATTTTCTTGAAGAGATCTCCAGTCTTTCCCATTCTATTGTTTTCCTCTTGTTTCTTTGCACTGATCACTGAGGAAGGCTCTCTTATCCCTCCTTGCTAGTCTTTGGAACTCTGCATTCAAATGGGTATATCTTTCCTTTTCTCCTTTGCTTTTCACTTCTCTTCTTTCACAGCTATTTGTAAGGCCTCCTCAGACAACCATTTTGCCTTTTTGCATTTCTTTTTCTTCGGGATGGTCTTGGTCCCTCTCTCCTGTACAATGTCACGTACAGTGTCATAGTTCATCAGTCACTTTATCAGATCTACTCCCTTAAATCTATTTCTAACTTCCACTGTATAATCTTTTGGCATTTGATTTAGGTCATACCTGATTTGTCTAGTGGTTTTCCCACTTTCTTCAATTTAAGTCTGAGTTTGGCAATAATGAGTTCATGATGTGAGCCACAGTCAGCTCTCGGTCTTGTTTTTGCTGACTGTATAGAGCTTCTCCATCTTTGGCTGCAAAGCATAGAATCAGTCTGATTTCAGTGTTGGCCATCTGGTGATATCCATGTGTAGAGTCTTCTCTTGTGTTGTTAGGAAAGGGTGTTTGCTATGACCAGTGCGTTCTCCTAGCAAAACTCTATTAGCCTTTGTCTTGCTTCATTCTGTACTCCAAGGCCAAATTTTCCTGTTACTCCAGGTGTTTCTTGACTTCCTACTTTTGCATTCCAGTCCCCTATAATGAAAAGGACATCTTTTGGGGCTGTTGTTCTAGAAGGTCTTGTAGGTCTTCATAGAACCCTTCAACTTCAACTTCTTAAGTGTTGCTGGTCAGGGCATAGACTGAATTACTGCGATATTGAATGGTTTGCCTTGGAAATGAACAGAGATCATTCTGTTGTTTTTGAGATTGCATCCAAGTACTGCCTTTTGGACTCTTTTGTTGACCATCATGGCTACTCCATTTCCTCTAAGGGATTCCTGTCCACAGTAGTAGATATAATGGTCATCTGAGTTAAATTCACCCATCCCAGTCTATCTTAATTCGTTGATTCCTAGAATGTCGATGTTCACTCTAGCCGTCTCCTGTTTGACCACTTCCAATTTGCCTTGATTCATGGACCTAATATTCCAAGTTCTAATGCAATAATGCTCTTTACAGCATGTTTACATCTATGTTAACCAGGGATATTGACCTGCAACTTTCTTTTCTTTTGGGGTCCTTATCTGGCTTTTGTTTCTGAGTCATGTTGGCCTCATAAAATTAGTTTTAGATTGGATCATTCTTTTCTATTTTTTGAAAGAACTTGAGAAGAATTTATATTAATTTTTCTTGAAATATTTGTTAGAATTCACCAGTGAAGCCATCATGTCGTGGGTATTTGTTGAGAGATGTTTTGACTACTGATTCAATATCCTTACTAGAAATTTGTAAACAACAACAACAAAAGAAGAAATAGACAACAATACAACAATATTAAAGGATTTAATAGTCCATCTTTCTTTAATGAATAGACCATGTAGACCAAAAAAAAGATCAATAAGAAAATGTCGGTCTTAATAACATGTTATACAAGATACACTCAAAAGACATATACAAAAAATTCTGTTTGAAAGCAACAGAATACACATCTTCTCAAGAGTATATTGGAGAAGGCAATGGCAACCCACTCCAGTACTCTTGCCTGGAAAATCCCATGGACAGAGGAGCCTGGTGGGCTGCAGTCTATGAGGTCAC
Organism: Ovis aries; assembly: GCF_016772045.2. NCBI lineage: Eukaryota > Metazoa > Chordata > Mammalia > Artiodactyla > Bovidae > Ovis > Ovis aries. Next base: position 237,283,567 of record NC_056054.1, read on the forward strand.
TAAGAGTCAGACACGACTGAGCGACTTCCCTTTCACTTTTCACTTTCATGCATTGGAGGAAATGGCAACCCACTCCAGTGTTCTTGCCTGGAGAATCCCAGGGATGGGGGAGCCTGGTGGGCTGCCATCTATGGGGTCGCACAGAGTCGGACACGACTGAAGCGGCTTAGCAGCAGTAGCAGTAGCAGCAGAAATTGGTTTATTTAAACTTTCTATATTTCATGATTCTGTTTGGTAAGTTTCTGTTTCTAGGCTATTTTTAAATTTTTTTCTTCTAGTTGTCCAGTTTGTTGGCATATAATGGTTCACAGTAATCTTTTATGATCCTTTATTGTATCCTCTGTAGTATCAGTGATAATGTCCCCTCTTTCACTTTGGTTTTATGAGTCCTGCCTCTGTTTCTCAGTGAATCTAGCTAAGGTTTGTCTATTTTGTTTAGCTTTTTAAACAGCCAGTTCTTAATTTTATTGATTTTTTTATCATGTTTTTAGTCTCTATTTCATTATTTTCACTCCACTTTTGTTTCCTTTTCTACTAACTTTTAGACTAGTTTTTCTTTTTCTAGTTCCCTGAGGTGTGAAGTTATGTGTTTATCTGAGATGTTTCTTGATGTAGGCATTTATCACTAGAAACTTGCCTGTTAAACTACTTTTGGTGCAGCCCATAATTTTGGTATATCATGTTTTCATTTGTCTCAAGTTATGTTTTTTTTTTAATTTTTCTTTGAGCCATTGGTTATTCACTAGCATGTTGTATAATCTTCACATATTTGTGAATTTTCCAGTTTTATCCTGGTAATTATTTTTAGTTTCATAATGTGGTCAAAAAAGATTATGATTTTAAATCTATTAAGATATTTTTGTGGCCTAAGATATAATTTATTCTGGAGAATGTACTATATATTCTTGCTGCTGCTGCTGCTGCTGCTGCTAAGTCACTGCAGTCATGTCTGACTCTGTGCAACCCCATGGATGGCAGCCCACCAGGCTCCCCCATCCCTGAGATTCTCCAGGCAAGAACACTGGAGTGGGTTGCCATTTCCTTCTCCAGTGCATGAAAGTGAAAAGTGAAAGTGAAGTCACTCAGTTGTGTCTGACTCTTAGTGACCTCATAGACTGCAGCCCACCAGGCTCCTCTGTCCATGGGATTTTCTAGGCAATAGTACTGGAGTGGGGTGCCACTGCCTTCTCCAATATACTCTTGAGAAGATGTATATTCTGTTGCTTTTAAACATAATTTTTTGTGTATGTCTTTTGAGTGTACCTTGTATAACATGTTATTAAGACCAATATTTTCTTATTGATCTTTTGTTGTTGTTGTTGTTCTACATGGTCTATTCATTGAAGAAAGATGGACTAAAAATCCCTTAATATTGTTGTATTATTGTCTATTTCTTCTTTTGTTGTTGTTGTTGTTCAGTCACCCAGTCATGTCTGACTCTTTGAGACCCCGTGGACTGCAGCACAATAGGCCTCCCTGTCCCTCACCATCTCCTGAAGTTTGCCCAAGTTCATATCCTTTGCATCGTGATGGTGATACCATCCAGCCATCTCATCCTCTGACACCTTCTCCTTCTGCCCTCAATCCTTTCTAGCATCAGGGCCTTTAAAAATGAGTCAGCTGTTGGCATCATTTCTCCCTTTAGGTCTGTTAATACTTGCTTTAATCTTTAAGTGCTCCGATTTTAGGTATAAATATTTACAAATCCTACAGCTTCTTGTTCAATTGACCTGTTTATTATTGAGTAAAGGCTTTTATTACAGTCTTTGTCTTAAAATCTATTTTTTCCTCTTTTTCTTCATTTTCCTTCTCTTTCTCATATATGCATGAGATAAAACAGTCTCTTATTAGTCTTTTTGTCTTAAATTCTTATTATTATAGTCTTTGTCTTAAAATCTATCTTTTCCTCTTTTTCTTCATTTTCCTTCTCTTTTCTCATATACGCATTAGATAAAAATAACCACTTCCTCCAGCCTTGAAGGAGTAGCCTCATACAGGTGATCAGCCTTGTCCTAGCTCTTGATTGTCTCTCAAAGTTCTGATTACCCAAGAAGCCAACTTCATTCCTAATGGCTCCCCATAGTTGAAGGTGTGCGAAGACCTGTCAGTGTCCCAATGGGGAGGAGTTCAGTTGGCACCTAGATTCAAGCTGACTAGAAACCAGACCCTCATAGAGCAGGTTATAAAGTATGCAAATATGGCTTTAAGAGGTAAACCATGAAATGGCATGTCTGTCTCTTCCCACTGCATTGAGCTCTAGGGTAACAGTTAAGAACTGTTTTATTGTTTGTTACCATCCTGTTGAATCTGAGAACACAAAGTCCTACTAGCCACCAAATCTACGCTGTCAAGGGATGTGTCTTCTAGGTGGCAGCCACAAAAACCAGGACACCAGATATGTACACAAGTTCCTTTCTCAGAGATACCAACACCCTGGGTCAGGGCAAAGGGGGAGCACAAAGATCACACTCATCTCTCTCCCCAATCTCTGGAGAGGATAGTACTAAGTCCTTCAATCTGTATTTAATTATAAACCATCAAGCCACATCTAGAAAGATAAGCTTTCACAGAAAGATTCAGAGTGTATTTTAGTCTACTATCTCTGTGCTGTGCTTAAAAACTGTTTCTCCACTGGCTACAGTGCTCTGGGACTTGCAAACATAGACCCTGCTGGCCACCAGAGGCAGGTGACCAACAGATGTTCCCTGGGTGGAAGCTGCAGAAAGGGGGCACCAGATGTGTGTACAAGTTCCTTCCCGAGATATATTGGTGACGGGCAGTGAGGCAGAAAAAGAAGATGAAAGTATTACCTACTCCCCAAGGTCCAAATGATCTCTGTTCATTTCCAAGGCAAACCATTCAACATCACAGTAATCCAAGTCTATGCCCCAACCAGTAACAGTGAAGAAGCTGAAGTTGAATGGTTCTAACACCCAAAAAAGGTGTCCTTTTCATTATAGGGGACTGGAATGCAAAAGTAGGAAGTCAAGAAACACCTGGAGTAACAGGCAAATTTGGCCTTGGAATGGGGAATGAAGCAGGGCAAAGACTAATAGAGTTTTGTCAAGAAAATGCACTGGTCATAGCAAACACCCTCTTCCAATGACACAAGAGAAGACTCCACACATGGACATCACCAGATGGTCAACACTGAAATCAGATTGATTGTATTCTTTGCAGCCAAAGATGGAGAAGCTCTATACAGTCAACAAAAACAAGACCAGGAGCTGACTGTGGCTCAGATCATGAACTCCTGATTACCAAATTCAGACTTAAATTGAAGAAAACAGGGAAAACCACTAGATCATTCAGGTATGACCTAAATCAAATCCCTTATGATTATACAGTGGAAGTGAGGAATAGATTTAAGGGCCCAGATCTGATAGAGTGCCTGATGAACTATGCATGAAGGTTCGTGACATTGTACAGGAGACAGGGATCAAGACCATCCCTATGGAAAAGAAATGCTAAAAAGCAAAATGGCTGTCTGGGGAGGCCTTACAGATAGCTGTGAAAAGAAGAGAGGTGAAAACCCAAGGAGAAAAGGAAAGATATAAGCATTTGAATGCAGAGTTCCAAAGAATAGCAAGAAGAGATAGAAAGCCGTCCTCAGTACATCAAGGCTGTGTATTGTCACCCTGCTTATTTAACTTATATGCAAAGTACGTCATGAGAAACGCTGGACTGGACGAAACACAAGCTGGAATCAAGATTGCCGGGAGAAATATCAATAACCTCAGATATGCAGATGACACCACCCTTATGGCAGAAAGTGAAGAGGAACTAAAAAGCCTCTCGATGAAAGTGAAAGAGGAGAGTGAAAAAGTTGGCTTAAAGCTCAACATTCAGAAAACAAAGATCATGGCATCCAGTCCCATCACTCCATGGGAAACAGATGGGAAACAGTGGAAACAGTGTCACACTTTATTTTGGGGGTCTCCAAAATCACTGCAGATGGTGACTGCAGCCATGAAATTAAAAGACGCTTACTCCTTGGAAGAAAACTTATGACCAACCTAGAAAGCATATTCAAAAGCAGAGACATTACTTTGCCGACTAAGGTCTGTCTAGTCAAGACTATGGTTTTTCCAGTAGTCATGTATGGATGTGAGAGTTGGACTGTGAAGAAGGCTGAGCACCAAAGAATTGATGCTTTTGAACTGTGGTGTTGGAGAAGACTCTTGAGAGTCCCTTGGACCGCAAGGAGATCCAACCAGTCCATTCTAAGGGAGATCAACCCTGGGATTCCTTTGGAAGGAATGATGCTAAAGCTGCAACTCCAGTACTTTGGCCACCTCATGCGAAGAGTTGATTCATTGGAGAAGACTTTGATGCTAGGAGGGGTTGGGGGCAGGAGGAGAAAGGGACGACCTAGGATGAGATGGCTGGATCGCGTCACTGACTCGATGGACATGAGTCTGAGTGAACTCCGGGAGTTGGTGATGGACAGGGAGGCCTGGTGTGCTGCGATTCATGGGGTCACAAAGAGTCAGGCACGACGAGTGACTGAACTGAACCGAAGGTCTTTGGAGAGGGTTATAGTAGGTCCTTACATGTATTTTTGGTTAGAAGTCTGCTCTCAGATCATAGTTATGAAGGTAAGCAAATAGAACTCTTTCACAGGAAGACAGAGCATTTTTCAATCAGCTGCCTCAGCTCTGGACCTTGGGAGTAGCCAAATAAGTCTGTGCAAGCCCTCAAAGAGTTGTTTCTCACTAGAGCCTCGTGGGGCGTGTGGACAGATTAGTTTTCAAAGCTAGATGTTTTGGGGACTCATCTCTTAGGATCAGGTCTTAAAGTTGGGATGCCTGATACAGAGTTCAAATCAGTAGCTCCTCAGGGAGAGACAGGGGCTTCCCTGATAGCTCAGTTGGTAAAGAATCCTCCTGCAATGCATGAGAGCTCGGTTCAGTTTCTGGGTCGAGCAGATCCTCTGGAGAAGGAATAGGCTATCCACTCCAGTATTCTTGGGCTTTCCTTGTGGCTCAGCTGGTAAAGAATCCACCTGCAATATGGGAGACCTGGGTTCGATCCCTGGGTTGGGAAGATCCCCTGGAAAAGGGAAAGACTACCCACTCCAGTATACTGGCCTGGAGAATTCCAACTGAGTGAATTTCACTTTCACTTTCTTTTCAGAGAAACACTGACTTGTGAGTTCCCTTCCACTTGTAGGTCTCCATGCCAGAGTGGGGATTACAATAAGACTGTATCTCAGCCTCTCCGACCTATTTAAGTGTGAGGGTTTCTCATTTGCCCAATGTGTAGGAATTGCTCACCTAGTTTTCAGGTTTCTTTCAGAGGAAATTTTTCTACATGTATCTGTAGAAGTGGCATGTCAGTAAGAAAATCAGTTTAGGATACTCCTACATGGCCATCTTGAACTACAACTGCTGGCACCAGGCTTTTTAAGTTTTATGTCATGATTATTAAATAAACAGTTCAGTCGCTCAGTCGTGTCCGACTCTTTGCGACCCCATGAATTGCAGCACACCAGGCCTCCCTATCCATCACGAACTCTGGGAGTTCACTCAGACTCACGTCCATCGAATCAGTGATGCCATCCAGCCATCTCATCCTCTGTCGTCCCCTTCTCCTGCCCTCAATCTTTCCCAGCATCAGGGTCTTTTCAAAGGAGTCAGCTCTTCACATCAGGTGGCCAAAGTATTGGAGTTTCAGCTTCAACATCAGTCCTTCCAATGTACACCCAGGACTGATCTCCTTTAGGATGGACAAGTTGGATCTCCTTGCAGTCCAAGGGACTCTCAAGAGTCTTCTCCAACACCACAGTTCAAAAGCATCAATTCTTCTGTGCTCAGCTTTCTTTATAGTCCAAATCTTGCACCCATATATGACTACTGGAAAAACCATAGCCTTGACTAGACGGACCTTTGTTGGCAAAGTAATGTCTCTGCTTTTCAATATGCTATCTAGGTTGGTTATAACTTTTCTTCTAAGGAGTAAGCATCTTTTAATTTCATGGCTGCAGTCACCATCTGCAGTGATTTTGGAGCCCAAAAAATAAAGTGTGACACTGTTTCCACTGTTTCTCCATCTATTTCCCATGAAGTGATAGGACCAGATGCCATGATCTTTGTTTTCTGAATGTTGAGCGTTAAGCAAGAAATAGTAAAACAAGCAATAATAGACTTCTGTGGTTTTTGTGCTTCTGGTGATCACAGAAGAGAAACATCACAGTTGTGAGCAACTTCTAAGAGTATAAAATATTTTTTATTAGTTGTGTACCAGAATGAGCTTTTGACTCTGCCTCTGAAGATTAGCTGCAGGTCCTTCCAAAGACCTGGAATTATATATAAACTTTGGCAACTATTAAAGATGTCATAAGCATCTGTCTCTGTTTACTCATAGGATCAGGAAAAATAGGGAGTAAATATTAGAGTTATTTGAAACCTAGGGCAGAAGAAATCATGAGAGAGATTCTAGTTGCTCTGGTTATTTCAAATCCCTTGGCCTGGCTCAGCTACATCTCAGGCAGGCAACATAGAGAATGTATGGTTGTAATTACTGAATCACTGTGGGTAATCATAGGGAAACCATGGAAAACAGGAGAGGTGCCAGGAGACTGAAGAATGGAAAGTGTTGCTCCAGTTTTCAGAAGAGGAAGTTAGATTTATTGAATTACAGATCACGGGGCTGACAAAAATCCTAGAAGGGGTATGTTTTTAAAAAGAATACCTGAACATTTAGAAAAGGAACATGAAGACCAGAATTAGAATGGCTTCATCAAGAACAGGTCACTGCAGACTAACATAAATTTCCCCACCACCCCCCAAACTATTTTACCAAAAAATATCTTTTATCCATCCAAAAATTTTCCTTGGGGGCTTTCCATAAAAAAATGCATGGAAGTAGACCCAGTCAAGTATTGTCATTGAAAATAGTAAATGCTAGAATAGAAAATAAATTTCTCTAATTTTTTTGCTTTCTGAAATTTTACATTTTTTATTTTACAGTTATTTTACAGTTTATTTTATTTTAGTTATTTTTATTTATTTATTTATTTTATTGAAGGATAATTGCTTTATAGAATTTTGCTGTTTTCTGTCAAGCCTCGATATGAATCAGCCATGCTGCTGCTGCTAAGTCGCTTTAGTCGTGTCTGACTCTTAGCAACCCCATGGACTGCAGCCCACCAGGCTACTCCATCCTTGGGGTTCTCCAGGCAAGAGTGCTGGAGTGGGCTGCTATTGCCTTCTCCATGAATCAGCCATAGGTATACATATATCCTCTCCCTTTTGAACCTCCCTCCCATCTCCCTCTCCCATCGCACCCCTCTAGGTTGATACAGAGCCCCTGTTTGAGTTTCCTGAGCCATACAGCAAATTCCTGTTGGCTATCTTACATATGGTAATGTAAGTTTCCATGTTACTCTTTCCATACATCTCATCCTCTCCTCTGCCCATGTCCATAAGTCTGTTCTCTATGTCTGCTTCTCCACTGTTGCCCTGTAAATAAACTCTTCAGTACCATTTTTCTATATTCTATATATATGCATTAGAATATGGTATTTATCTTTCTCTTTCTGACTCACTTCACTCTGTAAAGTAGGTTCATCCACCTCATTAGAATGGACTCAAATATATTCCCTTTTATGGTCATGTATGGATGTGAGAGATGGACTGTCAAGAAAGCTGAGAGCCGAAGAATTGATGTTTTTGTTTTTGTTTTGTTTTGTTTTGTTTGCCAGACAGGAGAAATTTATTTAAAAATCCATGCTAAGATATATCGTTCATAAAACAAAAATAAAGAGATTCTTAAAAACTTCCAAAAAGAAAAGGCATTGTCTGGAACCCTCTTACACTGTTGGTGGGAATGCAAACTAGTACAGCCCCTATGGAGAACAGTGTGGAGATTCCTTTAAAAACCTGGAAATAGAACTGCCTTATGACCCAGCAATTCCACTGCTGGGCATACACACTGAGGATACCAGAATTGAGAGAGACACGTGTACCCCAATGTTCATCGCAGCACTGTTTATAATAGGCAGGACATGGAAGCAACCTAGATGTCTATCTTCAGATGAATGGATAAGAAAGCTGTGGTACATATACACAATGGAGTATTACTCAGCCATTAAAAAAACTGATGCTTTTGAACTGTGGTGTTGGAGAAGACTCTTGAGAGTCCCTTGGACTGCAAGGAGATCCAACCAGTCCATCCTAAAGGAAATCAGTCCTGGGTGTTCTTTGGAAGGACTGATGCTAAAGCTGAAACTCCAGTACTTTGGCCACCTAGTGTGAAGAGTTGACTCATTGGAAAAGACTCTGAAGCTGGGAAGGATTGGAAGCAGGAGGAAAAGGGGACAACAGAGGATAAGATGGCTGGATGGCATCACCGACTTGATGGACAAGAGTTTGCGTGAACTCCGGGAGTTGGTGATGGATAGGGAGGCCTGGCGTGCTGCAGTTCACGGGGTCGCAAAGAGTCAGACACGACTGAGAGACTAAACTGAACTGAACACTGCCGGGGTCCAGCGTGAGGAATTCCGCCCATGGCAAAGGTCATGAGGAAGGAGGCTTGGCATACGCAAAGGCGTGATCAAGCCTCAGGAAACTCCCTGTTCCCGAGCATCTAACCCCAAAACCAGAGTCTGTTTTATGCTCTCACCTACGCCTCTGACTTTACAGGGGGCTCTCCCCTATAACCGTTTCTCTCGGAGAAGGAGTAAACGTGCAGCTCCAAGACAATAAAAATTCTTGGGCGTGACAAGAGTGTTTCAGCTTACAGACTCCTCTGAAGGTTATCTAGCCCGCCTGTATAGGTTCATCCGGCCACATGTGATTGTTTACAGCCTCCCAACCTGAGAGGCACGAGATGTTTTAGACTTACTAAAGGCAAATTCTTTTGGGGAGTTAGAAATTATTAGTATAGTGTGTTGGTTAGGAATTATATTGGTGAAGGGTTCTTCATTTGTTGTGTCAATAATTGCTGCTAATTCCCTGCTCTGGGTGGGACAAGGATGTTTCAGGTCAAACCTCTCTGCTGACAGACTAGCTTGTGTGACAGGATTATCCATACTGCTGCCACTAGGCACATGATTGTTTACTACCTCTCAACCATAAACAGCACAGAGAGTTTTGGAGTATTTTGAGAGTCTTAATTAGCATAGGACTTTTTCTTCTTGTTGAGTCAATGATTGCAGCCAGGCCTCCATATCCTTAGGCACTTGGGAATATATTAATCAATGTATTTGGAATATAGCAAAGGAAATATAGCAGTTTTTGATGTTAGCAATATTAGACTTTTTGAGTTAATGGATTTTTCTCTTTTGTAATAGATCACTGTACTTTGTTATAAATCACTGTGTCCTTGCTATGTAAGAATGTAACTTTATCATATCTTAAGACTAAATAGATCTTAAGGGGAGCATTGGTGAAAGGATTTTCATTTGTTGGGTTGATGTTTGCTGCTAAATCTCCATGTTCCCTACTCTTATAATGAATATAACTAACATATAGGAGAAATAAGTATTAACCTTTAAGCATATAGGAGAAATAAGTATTAACCTTTAAGACTAATCATGTTAACCTTGGGTTAAATAAATTCCTTTCTTGATTGTAACTCACTACACCCTCACCCTATAGGAATGTAACTTTATTTGGAGGGTGGTGCCTGGTTTAAGAAAAAACACCCTTGGAAGAAATAAGGTTTTTTGGTTATCAGAAAGAAAGGATCATAAAATGTCAGCAGGTCTCACTCATGGCCAGAAGATGATGTAAAATCCCTAAGACCTTTTTTTTTATACATTTATGTGAAGCACCTGATTTTGATAAAGGTCAGGACTGCTGACCCCTGCGTGACTCTGTATTCATCCCTATGTGTAACAAAAGGTATATAAGCAAACCCAAAAATAAAGAAATCGGATCAGTTTCCGGAAAGACTGATTCCCCCATGTCGCTTCTTTCTTGCTCCCGGTTTTTCTGGCTGAATTCCCATCTGGAGCATGGGTGCTATTCCACGTAATCCAAGTTATTCAGCCTCCTTTTCTCCACTAATCTTCCTACTACACTATCCGGTTCTAATCTCTCTCTACCTGTGATTAAATATGTATTTTTCCAAAGACGCCGACTCCGTCCCCCCACCTTCGAATCATCCTGGATCCACCGGGGCTGGACCTCGGCAGAACACCAGCTTTCTTTTGCTTCCTATTTGCATGGAATATATTTTTCCATCCTCTCACTTTCAGTCTATATGTGTCTTTAGGTCTGAACTGGGTTTCTTATAGACAGCATATATACGGGTCTTGTTTTTGTATACATTCAGCCAGTCTGTGTCTTTTGGTTGGAGCATTTGATCTACTTACATTCAAAGTAATTATTGATATATGTGTTCCTATTACCATATTCCTAATTGTTTGGGGTTGATTTTGTAGATCTTTTTTCTTCTTTGGTATTTCTTGACTATATAAGTCCCTTTAACATTTGTTGTAAATCTGGTTTGGTGGTATTGAATTCTCTTAACTTTTGCTTGTCTGAAGAGCTTTTTATTTACCCATCAACTTTGAAAGAGATGCTTGCTAGGTACAGTAATCTTGGTTGCAGATTTTTCCCTTTCAGTACTTTAAATATATCCTGCCATTCCCTTCTGTCCTGCAGAGTTTCTGCCAAAAGATCAACTGTTAAGCATATGGGGTTTCCCTTGTATGTTACCTGTTGCTTCTCCCTTGCTGCTTTTAATATTCTTTCTTTGTGTTTAGTCTTTGTTATTTTGGTTAGTATGTGTCTTGGCGTGTTTCTCCTTGGGTTTATCCTGAATGGACCCTTTGTGCCTCTTGGACTTGATTGACTATTTCTTTTTCCACAGTGAGGAAATTTTCAACCATAATCTCTTCAAAATTTTTCTCATACCCTTTCTTTTTCTCTTCTTCTGGGACACCTATAATTCGAATGTTGGTACATTTGATATGGGCCCAGAGATCTCTGAGACTGTCCTCAGCTCTTTTCATTCTTTATTTTATTCTGTTCTTCAGAAGTTATTTCCACCATTTTATCTTCCAGCTCACCGATTCATTCTTCTGCTTCAGATATTCTGCTATTGGTTCCTTCTAGAGTATTTTTAATTTCAGTGATTGTGTTGTTTGTCTCTGTATGTTTATTCTTTAATTCTTCTAGGTCTTTGTTAATTGATTCTTACATTTTCTCCATTTTGTTTTCAAGGTTTCTGATCATTTTTACTATCATTATTCTGAACTCTTTGTCAGGTAATTTTCTGATTTCCTCTTCATTTATTTGGGCTTCTGTGTTTCTAGTTTTTTCCTTCATTTGTGCAGTATTTCTTTGCCTTTTCATTTTTTTTTTTTAAGTTATTGTGTTTGAGGTTTCCTTTTCCCAGACTTCCGGAAAAGTTGAATTCTTTGCTTGAATAAAGTTGAATTCTTTCTTCCTTTTGGTTTCTGCCCTCCTAAAGTTGGTCCGGTGGTTTGTGTGAGCTTCATTCATATAGGGTGAGATTTGTGCTGAGTTTTTGTTTGTTTGCTTCTTTGTTTTTCCTCTGTGGGTGAGGTGGTAATCCTCTCTGCTGATGACTGGGTTTGTGTTTTTGTTTTGTTTCTTGTTTAGATGAAGCATCCTACACAGGGTGTTACTGATAGATGGATGATGCCAGGTCTTGTATTCAAGTGGTTTCTTTTGTATGAGGTCTCACTATCTGATACTCCCTAGGGTTAGTTCTCTGGTAGTCTAGAGTCTTGGAGTCAGTGCCCCTACTCCAAAGGCTCAGGAACGAAGATTCCACAAGTGGTTTGTTATGGCACTGAGATTAAAACAAATATCCAAAAATAAGAAACCAAAGATGAACCCCAGACAAATGGCAGTTACAAAATTAGGCAAATAATAATTAAAATAATGGAATATACACATATACATATATACTCATGAGCAAAGTGAAAACAGCCCAACAAAAATATAGTATAGTAGATTTATCTGGCAAACAAAGGAAATAACAAATTATATTTACCAGTTAAGAACAAAACTAACTTAAGCACAAATTGGAAAACAAAACTAAAGCAAGGCGCCAAGTTGGTGATAAAGCAGTGAAAACAAACTAACAAATATTTTGAGAGGAAAGGAAAGAAGAAAGAATAGATATGCAAAATTAAATAGAGGTAGATGAAGAAGATTTATATAAAGATTAACTGCAAGGGGAAAAGAATGGTAGGAAAGGCAAACAAAGGAATAAATGTAGAAAAATATAATAGGTTTTTAAAAATTAAAATTATAAAACAGAGAAAAGAGAAAAAAGAGAAAGAAGAATGAAAAAAGGGTACAGTTATTTTAATTCTCATTTTTGTAAGCAATGACATTTTATACAAATAGCTATGTGCCTTCTTCTAATATAAAAATTATTTTTTCTCCTCAGGTGGTTTATTACATCTCACACTTGTTTCTCTTATGTCCTGAAGCAGGCCATAAGAGAGAAAAAAGCTGATAACTACAACCAGTACTAAACATAATTCTTAACTGTATCTTACATAAATGAGATACATAGATTTTTGCTTTTAAGTGTTGAACTTTATTGTGTTTATTTTTTAGCTTTATTGGGGTATAATTGACAAAATTGTAATATATTTAAAGGGTACAATGTGATAGTTTAATATATGTATACATTGTAAATTGATTCCCATAATCAAAGAATAAATATAATTTCTGTAGTTTTGGAATCTAGCCCTTACTAGGCCTGCTATTTTACAAAAGCTGTAAGACCCAGAATGGCAGTTCTTACAATCTCAGCAATGAACATAATTTGCCTGTGTTGTAATGTTAAAGAGGCTGACTAACCATAATTTAAGAATTAGACAAAACTAGAAGGATAGTTACTATAATGTATTATAGAATTAAGACTTTAAACAGTCAACAGGTTGGAATAATGAGCCAAATTGAACAAAATGAATTTGAAAGGGGAAAATAAAAAAATAAAACTCCTTTTGATCATCTATTCAAATTGGGTACTTTGGATTCAACATCTCATTTAACCGGAACAAATGTTAAGCTTTATATTAGAATCAGACAGCAGATTTAAAATGGGGCTGGTGAAACTTCAGTTTTCAAGCATCTTATCTTCACAGACTCTTTCCAAGGCTGCCCCTTTGGGCTCCAACGTTAGTGTTGCCAAATAAATACACAATGTCCAGTTAAGCTTGAACTTCAGATAAATAGTGAATAATTTTTTGATTTGCCCCAAATATTGCAGGCATTCTATATTTTTATTGGGTTGGCCAAAAAGTTCATTTGGGTTTGTTTGAAATATCCAATATTTGCTAGTTAAATCCTACACAGGGAAGAATAACTACCCCAGACTGGGGAGTCATCCTCTCTGCCCTATTGGTAGTCTTGGATCCATAGATGAGGTTTTCAAGTTACCAGATCTACCTCAGCATCTTCCAAGCTCCAGTGATAATCCTGTCCCAGAAGGACCTCAAAGAGTTATTTAGGCTCTCTGATGCCAAGGAAAAGCACATGAATGAAATTCTGTCCTGATCCTCACTCGAGGCTTGTTGATAGATTTATGAGATCATGAAGGTACACCACATCCTCCCCTGCCCACAACAGCATTCGTGGAAGAGGTGTAACAGGAAACAGCAGTAGCTAGGACTTGGAGAATCTAGAAACTGAAGCTGCCAATGACATCCAGATTGAGATCAAATGCTCCAATCATCCGAGGATCTGCCCCGTTAAGTAGTGCCATCTCAGTGAAATTGGAGCTGGGGTTCCACGGGTAGCATTATCAGTCATGAGCTCTAAAACTGAAGGAAATGTCACTAAACCATCAATACTTTAAAAATAAACTTGACTGACCATCCTAAAGAAAGACTGGATTAGTTTTTTATTCTCTCCTTTGAAAACATTATGAAACTGCTGTGATAGGATATAGCAACCAAAGAATACACAGCCAAAAAAGAAAAAAGTAGTTTAGAAGTATGTCAGGAGTTAATTTATTAAAATTATAATTAATTTTCTGGATTTGTGATATTTCTAAGATTTGTCCATCATTTATGTATTTGTAGTTTATTATAATTTTTAAAATTTAGATATAATTTTCAAATTAATATGTCTCTAATTTTTATTCACAATGTCATATGCTTTCCTCTTAAAAGGCCTTCAAAGTTATATAAGCTTTAAGCCCCACAAAAGTTGGGTCAGTCCTTGAATGGAATAAATTAACAGAGTAAAGCAAAATACTACAGCTAAAGGAGAGAATGAACAAAGTGAAAATGGATAACCAGCATCCAAGAGTCTATTAGCATGTTTCAAGTTCATTGCTAATAATGCTAACTGATAAGAGCTTTCTATGTGCAAGTGCTATGTAAAGAGCTTAACTCACAGCATTTTTGCATTTCATCAGCATGATACTGGGAGAAAAGCAGTCTATAAGTACAATCTCCAAGGTGGAGAGAAACTGAGGCTTAAAAATCAAGTAATTTTCTCAGGTTATACATCTATTCATTGCTGTAGGTAAAATCCAAAGTGAGGTTACCAAAATAATATGCTTTCTTCTCTTCTTCTCATTCACCTTCCTTTCTTTTACACCAGAAAAAAAAAAAACACACAATTTTTTGAGCAATTAATACTGGGACATCAATATTCATGTGCTCCTTTATCAGTTAGCATTTCTATTGAGTATTTACCATGTAAAGTAACTCAGAAGTTACCTTAAACTCCAAAGTATTTACAGGCACATTTAAGTATCTTTTATTTCACTTGTATATAGCAAAGCCATTAGTCACTCTTCAAAAATGTATTGTCCCAGGAGAAATTCTGGGATTTTGTTTTTTCACTGGGAAGGACTGTCTTACAGCCATCTTTGATGAGAGAATTGCCTGTCTGAGAATGGAGGCAGTATGATGATTAAGTGAGCCAAAAAAGGGGTGAATCCAGCTCCCAGTGGTGTCCTCTGGGCTATTCAAGCTAAGTGAGATGAAAATGTTCCTATTTGCCTGATCCAGGTTGGAATGGATTTTCTGTCATTTACATCTAGAAGAATTCTGACAGATACAAGTTTCCTAAGAGGAAAATGACTATTCTGGAATCAGTAGTGGTTTTTACAGCCAGTGGAATAGAGTGAAGCTAGCTATTTTTGTGTTTAAATCTTTTCTACAAATTTTAAAACTTAGATCAGATCTGTACAGTTTAGGTCAGGTCAACAAAAGCAAATTCAGTGACTTAACACTGGTCACTCACTCGCTGTCACCTTCGCACATGCTTGGATGGAGATGACACCTGGAAAGCACATACATCTTCCATGAAGCACCTGATGCAAAGGCAGAAGGAAGGGCTTTCAGTAGGGATTGGGTGATGGGGACGAGGCATAATCTCATTAGAGATAGCCAGAATGATGAGAATGAAAGAAAGGAACGGAACACTGAACTAAATCTGGAAGCAAATATTTCTGAAAAGGGAAAAACACATGAGATCGATTAAGAACATCAAGGAAAGAAATGACACTTTTTTGTTTTAGTAGTAGAGGACCTAGAAGACCCTAAAGAACTTATACAGGGAAAAAAAAAAAAAAGAAAGAAATTTACAGATAAACCATAGATCAGAAATTACAGGAAGAGGCTAAACTTCAACTGAAAAAGAAAATTTGCAGTAATTATAAAATCTATGAAGTAGATGCTATGAAGAATCATGCAGACTTCAGGGTTTTAAAAGATACTAAACAATTAAAAATAACACAATATGGGGGCTTCCCTGGTGGCTCACAGATTAAAAATCCACCAGCCAATGCAGGAGACGTGGATTCCATCCGTGACCAGGGAAGATCCCACATGCCTCGGAACAACTAAGCCTATGTGCCACAGCTATAGAGCCTGTGCTCTGGAGTCGAGGAACCACAACTACTGGGCCCACGTGCTGCAACTACTGAAGCCTGAGCACCTAGATCCCATGCTCAGCTACATGAGAAACCTGTGCATTGCAACTAGAGAGTGGCCCCCAGCTGCCACAATTAAAGAAAGCCCATGCACAGCAATGAAGACCCAGCATAGACAAAAATTAACTAAATAAGAATTTTAGAAATAACAAGTGAAGCATATCTATATTATATCAAGATTGTTTGAAGAATTAGTTTGAAATAATTGTATTTCAGTCTAAATTGACAATTGCATGAAAATTACCTGGCTCAGAGGTAAAGAATATACCTGCCAATGCAGGAGATGTGGGTTTGATTCCTGAGTTGGTAAGATCCCTTGGAGAAGAAAATGGCAACCCACTCCAGTATTCTTGCCTGGAAAATCCAAGGCACAGAGGAGACTGTGGGCTATAGCTCACAGGGCTGTAAAAGAGCCAGACATTATTTAGTGACTAAACAATCAAACAAACAAAAACCCAGTTCATTGACAGGGTTACACAATTTGGGAAAAAGAAACAAGAAAGGCAAAGTGAGCCAAACAAGAAAGCCATGGATTGCAGAGCGAGGGGTTAGTGGCTGGTCAAGGGTTTGGGGCCAGATAATCTGAAAGACCAAGGATTTCTTGAAAAAGAACAAGATTTGCAGACATTTCATTTTCTAATGCCTTCGCTCTGCTGTCTAATCCCTTCAGCATGTAGCTTAAACTTTTTCCTTTGAGTTTTGCCAAATATTACATTCAGAACTATTGTGGTCATATGCTAGACATTTTATTCCTTAACACTGAAGTGCTCAAGTGACAAGGGGTCTTGGAGCAACAAAGGGTTAAATTGATCTTGCAGGAAGAATGTTGTAATCCCAAGATATCTTCCCCCGGGTGTATATGCTCTGTATCATCTGCTTCCCTATTGGCTCGGTGGTAAAGAATCAGCCTGCCAATGCGGAAGATGGCGAAGAGGGGATGTGGGTTTGATACCTGATCTGGGAGTAGGAAATGGCAACCCACTCCATATTCTTGCCTGCAGAATTCCATGGGCAGAGGAGCCCTGTGGGCCCCAGTCTATGGGGTTACAAAGAATCAGACTTGACTGAGCAACTAACACAGATTCATCCCCTTTTCTTGATAGTCAGTGAGACAGTGGCTATGACTGAAACAGCTACAATCTGGCTACTTTATATTTTAAAAGATGAAAGAGATTTTTCAGATATAATCAAATCCCAAACCAGCTTGAGTTCTTTAACAGGGAGATTATCTTTGGTAGGTTTGACCTAATCAGATGAGCTTTTAAAAAGGTTGGGTTCTTCCTGAAGAAGGGGGTTAGAAGGGTGAGAGAGTCATGTGGTATCTCAATGTGTGGAGGGAGCCATGTGGCAGGGACATGAGAACAACACCAGGAACTAGGAGAGGTCCCCAGTCAATAGCCAGCAAGAAAACTGAGTCTTGTGTCCTACAACTTCAAAGAACTAAGTTCTACCAGCAATCTGAATGGTGTTGGAAGCAGATGTCTTCCCAAGCCAGCTTCTACATGAAAATGCAGCTGACTGACACCTTGATTCCAGCCCTTATGAGGCCCTTGTGAGCATCTGGCTAAAATGTGCCAGACTGCTCCTGACCAACAAGTTGTGAAATAATAGATTTGTGTTATTGTTCTTAAGCAGCTGAGTTTGTGGTAATTTCTTTCACAGCTACAGAAAACAGATACAATTAGGAAATTTGGGCTTTTCCGCCCGCTCCCCCCTCCCCCCGAGCGCCGCTCTGGCCGCACTGCGCTCGCTCTGAGCTCCGGGCTCCTGCTAAGCCAGCGCCGCTGTCGCCTCCCTCCAGTCGCCATCATGATCATCTACCGGGACCTCATCAGCCATGACGAGATGTTCTCCGACATCTACAAGATCCGGGAGGTCGCGGACGGGCTGTGTCTGGAGGTGGAGGGGAAGATGGTCAGTAGGACAGAGGGTAACATCGATGACTCGCTCATTGGTGGAAATGCCTCCGCTGAAGGCCCCGAGGGCGAAGGTACCGAAAGCACAGTAATCACTGGTGTCGATATTGTCATGAACCATCACTTGCAGGAAACCAGCTTCACAAAAGAAGCCTACAAGAAGTACATCAAAGATTACATGAAGTCAATCAAAGGGAAACTTGAAGAACAGAGACCAGAAAGAGTAAAACCTTTTATGACAGGGGCTGCAGAACAAATCAAGCACATCCTTGCTAATTTCAAAAACTATCAGTTCTTTATTGGTGAAAACATGAATCCAGATGGCATGGTTGCTCTGCTGGACTACCGTGAGGATGGTGTAACCCCATATATGATTTTCTTTAAGGATGGTTTAGAGATGGAAAAATGTTAACAAAGTTGGCAGTTACTTTGGATCAATCACCTGTCGTCAAAACTGGCTGGCCACTGCTTTTCATCCACACAACACCAGGACTTAGACAGATGGGACTGATGTCATCTCGAGCTCTTCATTTGTTTTGAACGTTGATTTATTTGGAGCGGAGGCATTGTTTTTGAGAAAACGTGTCATGTAGGTTGTCTAAAAATAAAACACATTTAAACTCAAAAAAAAAAAAAAAGAAATTTGGCTACTACTGTATTTTTTTTTTAATCTTGTTTTACTTGTGTTTATCTGTAGCTGCTGGGGTTACTAAATTGGGACTCAAACATATAATATGGATGTATATGAGCCATGTTCTCTAGTGGAGTCTTAGTTGTCCCTCTCTGAACTACATAAAAATATGTCAGGAAAAGCTGTATATAATAAGCATATGTGATGTGCTCCTAGAAATGCAATGTTTGTTTTGTTTTTGTTCAGTTGCTCAGTCATGTCCAACTCTGCGACTCCAAGGACTGCAGCACAACAGGCTTTCCTGTAATTCACCATCACTCTGAGTTTGCTCAAATTCATGTCCATTGGATTGATCATGCCATCCAACCATCTCATCCTCTCATCCTTCTCCTCCTGCCTTCAATCTTCCAGCATCAGGGTCTTTTCCAATGAGCCAGCCCTTTGCACCAGGTGGCCAAATATTTGAGCTTCAGCTTCAGCATCAGTCTTTCCAAATCAGGAATTCAGGATTGATTTCCTTTAGAATTGACTGGTTTGATCTCCTTGTAGTACAAGAGACTCTCAAAAGTCTCTAGCACCATAATTTGAAAGTATCAATTCTTCAGTTCTCAGCCTTCTTTATGGCCCAACTCTCACATCTATATATAATGACTGGAAAAACTGTAACTTTGACTATATGAATGTCAGCAAAGTGATGTCTGTGCTTTTTAGTACACTGTATAGGGTTGTCACAGCATTCCCTCCAAGGAGCGTCTTTTAATTTCATGCTTGTAGTCACCATCCACAGTGATTTAAGAGTCCAAGAAAAGAAAATCTGTCACTACTTCTAGCTTTTCCCCCATCTATTTGCCATGAAGTAATGGGACCAGATACCATCATCTCAGTTTTTTGAACGTTGATTTTTAAGCCAGCTTCTTACTCTCCTCTTTCACCCTCATCAAAAGGATCTTTAATTTCTCTTCACTTTCTGCCATTAGAGTGATATCATCTACCTATCTGAGGTTGTTGATATTTCTCCTAACCTTCTTGATTCCAGCTTGGGATTCATCCAGCCTAGCATTTCACATGATGCACTCTGCATAGAACTTAAATAAACAGAGTGCCAGTATATAGCCTTGCCATACTGTTTTCCCAATCTCGAACCAGTGTATTGTTCCACATCTGGTTCTAACTGTTGCTTCTTGACCTGCATACAAGTTTCTCAGGAGGCAGGTAAAATGGTCTGGTGCTCTATCTCTTTAAGAATTTCCCACAGTTTGTTGGAAACATAGTTAAAGTCTTTAGCGTAGTCAATGAAGCAGAACTGACTACTTCTTTATTTCAGTTTTTATTGAATTCCCTTGCTATTTCTATTATCCATCTGATGGTGGCAATTTGATCTCTGGTTCCTCTTCCTTTTCTAAATCCAACTTATACATCTAGAAGTTCTCAGTTCAGGTACTGTTGAAGCCTAGCTTGAAGAATTTTGCACATTACATTGCTAGCATGTGAAATGAGCACAACTGTACCATAGTTTGACCATTCTTTGGTTTTGCCTTTCTTTGGGATTGGAATGAAAACTGACTTTTCCAGTCCTGTAGCCACTGCTGAGTTTTCCAAATTTGCTGGCATATTGAGGTCAGCACTTTCACAGCATCATCTTTTAGGATTTGAAATAGCTCATCTGGAATTCCATCACCTCCATTAGCTTTGTTTGTAGTAATGTTTCCTAAGGTCTACTTGACTTCACACTCCAGGATGTCTGGCTCTAGGTGAGTGACCACATCATCATGGTTACCTGGGTCATTAAGACCTTTTTTGTACAGTTCTTCTGTGTATTCTTGCCACCTCTTCTTAATCCCTTCTGCTTCTGTTAGGTTCTTACCATTTCTGACCTTTATGTGCCCATCTTAGAATGATATATTTCCTTGGTATCTCTAATTTTCTTAAGAGATCTCTAGTCTCCCATTCTATTGCTTTTTGACAATGAGGGTGAATCCATTTCTTCTAAGGGATTCTTGCCCACAATAGAAGATATAATGGTCATCTGAATTAAATTCACTGAATCCTGTCCATTTTAGTTCAGTTGATTTCAAAAATGTCGATGTTCACTCTTGCCATCTCACGGTTGACCACATCCAATTTACCTTGATACAGGGACCTAATATTCCAGGTTCCTATGCAATATTGTTCTTTACAGCATCAGACTTTACTTGCACCACTAGACTCATCCACAACTGGGTATCATTTCTGCTTTGACTCAGCCTCATCATTCTTTCTGGAGCTTTTTCTCCATTCTTCCCCAGTAGCATATTGAACACCTGCCCACCTGGTGGGGAGGCTCATCTTCCAGTGTCATATCTATTTGCCTTTTCATACTGTTCATGGTTTTCTCAAGTCAAGAATACTGAAGTAGTTTGCCATTCCCTTCTCCAGTGGACCCCGTCTTATCAGAACTCTCTACCTTGATGCCTCCATCTTGGATGGCCCTGAACAGCATGGCTCACAGTTTCACTGAGTTACACAAGGCTGTGATCCATGTGATCATTTTGGTTAGTTTCTATGCTTGTGATTTTCATTCTGTCTGCCCTCTGATGGATGAGGATAAGAGGCTTGTGGAAGCTTCCTGAAGGGATTGGCTGTAGGGAAAACTGGGTCCTACTCTGGTGGGTGAGGCCATGCTTAGTAAACTTTAATCCAATTTTTTTCTGACAGGTAGAGCTCTGCTCCTTCCCTGTAGTTTGGCCTGAGGTGGCCCATTCCTTGAGTCTTCAGTCTCCATGATAGTGCTAATGGCACCTCCCCAAGAGGACTTATGCCAACATGCCACACCTCCCAGGACTGCTGCTACCAGTGCCCCTGATCCTAGAGCAGGCCATTGTCGACCCACACCTCTGCAGGAGACTTTCAAACACTCAGAGGTAGCTCTGGCTCAGTCTCTTGTGGGATCGCTTCCCCTTTTTCTTGGATCCTGGAGTCCAGAAGGTTTTGTTTGTGCCTTCCAAGAGTCTCTGCTGCCCCCAGCTCTGTGGAAGTTCTGTAATCAAATATGCTGACCTTCCAACCTGGAGATTCCCAGTCCCTTTACCAGATCCCCAAGTTGGGAAGTCTGAAATGGGTTCTAGAACCTTCACAATAGTGCTTTGATATAATTCTTCTCCAGTTTGTTGGTCACCCACCTAGCAGTTCTGTGGTATGACTCCAGGATCAATGGTAGTGCTAATGGTGACCTCCTCCAAAAAGACTTATCCCAACACACCATACCTCTCAAGATGGTTGCTGCCAGTGCCCCTGTCCCCATGGCAGGCCACTGCTGACCTGTGCCTTCACAGGAGGCCCTTAAACACTACAGGCATTTCTGGCTCAGTCTCTTGTTGGGGGAGAATGCTCCTTTCCCTTAGGTCCTAGTGTGCACAAGGCTTTTTTTGTGCCCTCCAAGAGTCTCTGGTGGGTTTGCATTTGACTTTAATATGATTGCACCCCTCCTACCATTTCATTGTGGCTTCTCCTTTATCCTTCAAAGTGGGCTATCTCTTTTTTTGGTGGGTTCCAACATCTTCCTGTCAATGGTTGTTCAGCAGCTAGTTGCAAGTTTGGTATTCTTGCAGAAGAAGATGAGTGAATGTCCTTCTACTCTGCCATATCGAAATAGGATCCAAAAGTCTACAAGCAATAAATGCTGGAGAGGGTGTGGAGAAAAGGGAACCCTCTTACACTGTTGGTGGGAATGCAAACTAGTACAGCCACTATGGAGAACAAGGTGAAAATTCCTTAAAAAACTGGAAATAGAACTGCCTTATGACCCAGCAATCCCACTACTGGGCATACACACTGAGGAAACCAGAATTGAAAGAGACAACATGTACCCCAACATTCATTGGAGCACTGTTTATAATAGCCAGGACATGGAAGCAACCTAGAGGTCCATCAGCAGATGAATGGATAAGAAAGCTGTGGTACATATACACAATGGAGTATTACTCAGCCATTAAAAAGGATACATTTGAATCAGTTCTATTGAGGTGGATGAAACTGGAGCCTATTATACAGAGTGAAGTAAGCCAGAAAGAAAAGCACCAATACAGTAAACTAATGCATATATATGGAATTTAGAAAGATGGTAAGGATAATCCTGTATGCGAGACAGCAAAAGAGACACAGATGTATAGAACAGTCTTTTGGACTCTGTGGGAGAGGGAGAGGGTGGAATGATTTGGGAGAATGGCATTGAAACATGTATAATATCATATATGAAACGAATTGCCAGTCTAGGTTTGATGTATGATATAGGATGCTTGGGGCTGGTGCACTGGGATGACCCAGAGGGATGGTACAGGGAGGGAGGTGGGAGGGGGGTTCAGGATGGGGAACACGTGTATACTCGTGGTGGATTCATGTTGATGTATGGCAAACCAACACAATATTGTAAAGTAATTAGCCTTCAATTAAAATAAATAAATTTATATTAAAAATAAATAAAAATTTTTAAAAAGAAAAAAAAAAGGATTGAGAGGGTTTCATCTTAAAGTGGAATGCTGCTGCTGCTGCTAAGTCGCTTCGGTCGTGTCCGACTCTGTGCAACCCCATAGACGGCAGCCCACCAGGCTCCCCCAGCCCTAGGATTCACTAGGCAAGAACACTGGAGTGGGTTGCCATTTCCTTCTCCAATGCATGCAAGTGAAAAGTGAAAGTGAAGTTGCTCAGTCATGTCCGACTCTTAGTGACCTCATGAACTTCAGCCTACCAGGCTCCTCCATCCATGGGATTTTCCAGGCAAGAGTACTGGAGTGGGGTGCCATCGCCTTCTCCGTGTATGTATTGGATAATTTGGGCTTTCACGGTGGCTCAGATGGTAAAGAATGTGCCTGCAATACAGGAGACTTGGATTTGATCCCTGAGTTGGGAAGATCCCCTGGAGAAGGGCACGGCAACCCACTCCAGTATTCTTGTCTGGGGAATCCCTATGGACAGAGGAGCCTGGCGGTCTACAGTCCATGGGGTTGCAAAAAGTCAGACATGACTGAGCGACTAAGCACACAGCACAGATCAGATAATTCATACATAATTCACGTCTCAGCAGATGTGTGTGACTCATGATAAGGCTCTTATTGTGTCTGATGTGTGATATATTGCTAAAAATAGGCCTATTAAGATTTGTAAGGTTGGGAAGGAGATTCAAGACAGAGGGGACATAGGTATACCTATGGCTGATTCATGTTGATCTTTGGCAGAAACCAACATAATACCATAAAGCAATTATCCTTCAATTAAAAATAAATAAATTTTTGAAAAGATTTGTAAGATTAAGTAAATGCCTAGTAAAGAACCAAAATTTCATCATGATGAAATGTTTGATGGAGCTGGGAGATCAATGAATGTATGGTTAAAAATTTTTATTAATAGGTGTGATTTTCTAATGTTGGTCATTACGGTTCTTGTAGTTGAATAACAATGATGGTTTTCATATCATTAGCCATGGTTAAATTCCATGAAAGAATAATGATAACATACATTATATTTAGTTTAAGTACTATTTTTGTGATTGGTTTTGTGGGGTTTTCTTCAAAACCTTCACCTGTTTATGGAGGGCTTGGGTTAACTGCAAGTTGTGGTGTTGGTTGTGGTATTGTATTGGATTTTGGGGAGTCTTTTTTATGATTAATGGTATTCCTGATTTATTTAGGTGGGATGTTAGTGGTATTTGGTTATACAATGACTATGGCTACTGAGCAATATCGTGAGGTTTTGGGTTTCTGAGAAGACTGTCTTAGGAATATTTCTTTCTGGCTTAGTTATGGAATTTTCAATGGTTTTTCAATACATTGAAGGATGAGAAGTAGAGGTTGTATTTAAGAACAAATAATTTCAAGATTTGTATGGAAATACAAAAACCTCGAATAGCCAAAGCAATCTTGAGAAAGAAGAATGGAACTGGAGCAATCAACTTGCCTGACTTCAGGCTCTACTACAAAGCCACAGTCATCAAGACAGTATGGTACTGGCACAAAGACAGACATATAGATCAATGGAACAAAATAGAAAGCCCAGAGATAAATCCACACACATATGGACACCTTATCTTTGACAAAGGAGGCAAGAATATACAATGGAGTAAAGACAATCTCTTTAACAAGTGGTGCTGGGAAAACTGGTCAACCACTTGTAAAAGAATGAAACTAAAATCACTTTCTAACACCGCACACAAAAATAAACTCAAAATGGATTAAAGATCTAAATGTAAGATCAGAAACTATAAAACTCCTAGAGGAGAACATAGGCAAAACACTCTCAGACATAAATCACAGCAGGATCCTCTGTGATCCATCTCCCAGAATTCTGGAAATAAAGCAAAAATAAACAAATGGGATCTAATTAAAATTAAAAGCTTCTGCACAACAAAGGAAAATATAAGCAAGGTGAAAAGACAGCCTTCTGAATGGGAGAAAATAATAGCAAATGAAGCAACTGACAAACAACTGATCTCAAAAATATACAAGCAACTTATGCAGCTCAATTCCAGAAAAATAAACGACCCAATTAAAAAATGGGCCAAAGAACTAAATGTACATTTCTCCAAAGAAGACATACGAATGGCTAACAAACACATGAAAAGATGCTCAACATCACTCATTATTAGAGAAATGCAAATCAAAACCACAATGAGGTACCACTTCACACCAGTCAGAATGTCTGCAATCCAAAAATCTGCAAGCAATAAATGCTGGAGAGGGTGTGGAGAAAAGGAACCCTCCTACACTGTTGGTGGGAATGCAAACTAGTACAGCCACTATGGAGAACAGTGTGGAAATTCCTTAAAAAATTGCAAATAGAACTACCTTATGACCCAGCAATCCCACTTCTGGGCATACCAGAATGGAAAGAGACACATGTACCCCAATGTTCATCGCAGCACTGTTTATAATAGCCAGGACATGGAAACAACCTAGATGTCCATCAGCAGATGAATGGATAAGAAAGCTGTGGTACATATACACAATGGAGTATTACTCAGCCATTAAAAAGAATTCATTTGAGTCAGTTCTATTGAGATGGATGAAATTGGAGCCGATTATACAGAGTGAAGTAAGCCAGAAAGAAAAACACCAATACAGTATACTAACACATATATATGGAATTTAGGAAGATGGCAATGACGACCCTGTATGCAAGACAGGAAAAAAGACACAGATGTGTATAACGGACTTTTGGACTCAGAGGGAGAGGGAGAGGTGGGATGATTTGGGAGAATGCTATCAGAAAATGTATACTATCATGTAAGAATTGAATCGCCAGTCTATGTCTGACACAGGATACAACATGCTTGGGGCTGGTGCATGGGGATGACCCAGAGAGATGTTATGGGGAGGGAGGTGGGAGGGGGTTCATGTTTGGGAACGCATGTAAGAATTAAAGATTTTAAAATTAAAAAAATAAAAAAACTAAAAAAAAATAAATAAATAAATTTAATGGTCCAGGAGACTGAGTAATTTATGATACAGGACATTCTGGGTTTTTTAGTGAGGAGGCCATAGGGATTGCAGCATTGAATAGCTATAGTACTTGATTAGTGATTGTGACTGGTTGATCATTATTGATCAGTGTTGTGGTTATTATGGAAGTTACTTGTGGAAATTAAATAAGATTATGCAATGAGCAAAGTAATGAGGAAAGAAAGTATTAATTGATTGATTAACCCTTTTTAGTCTGATACTAATGTATGTTTTTATCTGAATAAGGGAGGTGGTTTTTGGTAAATGTTCTCTAATCAGATTAAGTCTAAGAGAGAAGAAGCTGATTTTTGGCTTGTTGTTAAGTTTAAATAAGGGGTTAGGTGGTGTATAATAGTGGGAAATACCTTAGGAGGCTGGAGAACTTGAATGCTTGATGAACAGTTGAACTTCAAGTTCTGTGCCACGTTACTAATTTTGAGTGCCAGAATAAAGCTTAATATAATTACAGCTAGGGCGGTTGGTTTGAGGTGACAGGGTATAGTTATTTGGGGGACTGTTGTTTGGGGAATATTGTTCGAGATATTAAAACCAGTGAAAATACTTCCAATTAGTAGATGTTTAACAGAACTAACTAGGAAGGCGTTGTTCTCAAAAATGATTGATGTAGAAAATCAAGGCTGTCCTTGAGGACATAAATAATATGGGTTTGAAAAAGGTGTGAGTATAGATGTGGAGGAATGCTAGGTAAGGTTGGTTGATGCCAATTGTTACTATTATTAGGCCTAATTGACTGGAGGTAGAGAAAGCAATGATTTTTTGGATATCATTTTGGGTGAGGGCACATATTGCTGTGAATAACGTAGTGATAGCTCCTAAGCACAATATAACTGAATAAATGTATTATTTTTTGTTGAAGGATAGAAGCGAATGAGTAGGATGATGTCTGCTAATACTATTATGCTTGAGTGGAGTAGGGAAGAGATGGGTGTGGGACCGTCTATTGCTGAGGGTAGCCAGGGGTGTAGACCAAATTGGGCAAATTTTCTGGCTGTGGCTAGCACAAGACCCAGTAGAAGTAAGCTTGAATTATCTATTTGGAGTATAAAGATTTGTTGACATCTCAAGCATTAAAGTTGGGTAAGAAGCACACTATTATTATAATAAAACTAATATCACCAACATGGTTATATAAGATTGCTTATAGGGCTTCTGTGTTTGCATCTGCCTGTCCATATCCTTACCCAGTAAGTAGGAAGGATATCATTCTTACTCCTTCTCAGTAGATTAATAATTGGAAGAGGTTATTAGTGATGACAAGAACTAGTACTGTGATGAAAAAAAGGAGTGACTAGTTAAAGAATCAGTTAATATTGGGATCTAAGTGCATATATCATACTGAGAGTTCTATAACTGATCATGTGACAAGTAGCACTACTGTACAAATATCATTGAGAAATATAGTCTATTTTGAAACTGATTGATAGCTTGCAAGTTTGAACTGTAATTCAGTGCCAGTTTGAGATAATTATTTTTTGGCATATATAAACGAATATTATTGTTGTATTAAACTGATGAAGGCATATGAAATAGTTTTTACATACAGTGGATATGTGGTTTTGCAGCTGTTAGTGTCTGCTATTATAATAGGTATTGTTAGTATAAGTAGGGTGGCTAGGGTGAACGAGGAGAATAAGTTTATTATTTGGTTCCTAAGACCAATGGATAGCTACTATCCTTAAAAGTTTGAAAAAGACACATTCTTAGTCATGGGAACAGAATTAACAGTTCTTGCATAATTTTTCAATAAATAAGGCACAGTCTTCTGTTACTAGATTCACAATCTAGTGTTTTTTCTAAGCTATATTTAAGGTAAAAAAGACCTGGAATGATTTTTGAGTCTAAGGATAGCAGAAGGGGTGCCATCTATGGGGTCGCACAGAGTCGGACACCGCTGAAGCGACTTAGCAGCAGCAGCAACAGCAGAAGGGGTAAAATGTGTAATGATATGAGGGCATTTTCTTGTGTAAAAGATGGAAAGATATTGTTAATACGGTGTGTGTGCTTTGCTCACTGTGTTGTAATTAGTATATATAAAGACAATAGGGCACTGACTACTATATTAACTCCTATTAAAATAATTGTAATGTTTGATCATGAGAAAGATAATATTACTCCAAATAGTTCTCCAACTGAGTTAATAGTTGGGGGTAGGGCTAGGTTTGTAAAGCTTGATACAGTGGAAGTGACAGACTGAAGGGACTAGATCTGATAAACAGTGCCTGAAGAACTTTGGACAGAGTTTCCTAACACCGTATAGGAGGCTCTAACCAAAACCATTCCCAAGAAAAAGAAATGCAAAAAGGCAAAATGATTGTCTGAGGAGGCCTTACAAATAGCTGAGAAAAGAAGAGACTCAAAAGGCAAAAGAGAAAAGGAAAGATATACCCATCTGAATGTAGACTTCCAAAGAATAGCAAGTAGAGATTAAAAAAGCCTTGATCAATGCAAAGAAATAGGGAAAACAATAGAACGGGAGAGACTAGAGATCTCCTCAAGAAAATTAGATACCAAGGGAACATTTCATGCAAAGATGGGCACAATAAAGGACAGAAACAGTAAGGACATAATGGAAGCAGAAGATATTAAGAGGTGGCAAGAATACACAGAAGAATTATACAAAAAAGATCTTCACGACCCAGATAATTACAATGGTGTGATCACTCACCAAGAGCCAGACATCCTGGAATGTGAAGCCAAGTATTACTTGCATACATTACTTCTGAAGAAGTATTACTACAACGAAAGCTAGTGGAGGTGATGGAATTCCAGTTGAGCTATTTCAAATCCTAAAAGATGATGCTGTGAAAGTGCTGACCTCAATATGCCAGCAAATTTGGAAAACTCAGCAGTGCTTACAAGATGGGAAAAGGTCAGTTTTCATTCCAATCCCAAAGAAGGACAATGCCAAAGAATGTTCAAACTACCACAGATTGTGAACTCATTTCCCATTCTAGCAAGGTAATGCTCAAATTCCTTCAAGTTAAGCTCCAACAGTACATGAACCAAGAACTTCCAGATGTACGAACTGGATTTAGCAAAGTCAGAGGAACAAGAGATCATATTGCCAACATCCACTGGATCATAGAAAAAGCAAAGGAATTCCAGAAAAACATCTACTTCTGTTTCATTAACTATGTCAAAGCCTGTGACTGTGTAGATCAAAATAAACTGTGGAAAATTCTTCAAGAGATGAGAATACCAGAACACCTTACCTGCCTCCTGAGAAATCTGTATGCAGGTCAAGAAGCAACAGTTAGAACTGGACATGGGACAACAGACTGATTCCAAATCAGGAAAGCAGTACATCAAGGCTGTATATTGTCACCCTGCTTATTTAACTTGCATACAGAGTACATGACGTAAAATGCTGGGCTACATGAAGCTCAAGCTGTAATCAAGATTGCTGGGAGAAATACCAATAACCTCAGATATGCAGATGATACCACCCTAATGGCGAAAAGTGAAGAGGAACTAAAAGCCTCTTAATGAGGGTGAAAGAAGAGAGTGAAAAAGCTGGCTTGAAACACAACATTCAAAAAACTAAGATTGTGGCATCTGGTCCCATTACATCGTGGCAAATAGATGGCAAAAAAATGGAAAGAGTGACAGACTTATTTTCTTGGGCTCCAAAATCACTGCAGATGGTGACTGCAGCCATGAAATTAAAACATGCTTGCTCCTTGGAAGGAAAGCTAGGATGAATTTACCATATTAAAAAGCAGAGATGTTACTTTGCCAACAAAAGTCTGTATAGTCAAAGCTATGGTTTTTCCAGTAGTCATGTGTGTAGGATGTGCGAGCTGGACCATAAAGAAGGCTGAGCACCAAAGAATTGATGCTTTTGAACTGTGGTGTTGAAGAAGACTCTTGAGAGTCCCTTGGATGTAAGGAGATCAAATCAGTCCTAAAGGAAATCAACCCTGAGTACTCATTGGAAGGACTGATGTTGAAGTTGAAGCTCCAATACTTTGGCCACCTGATGTGAAGAACAGACACATTGGAAAAGACCCTGATGCTCATAATGATTGAGGGCAGGAGGAGAAGGGGACGACAGAGGATGAGATTGTTGGATTGTATCACTGACTCAATGGACATGAATTTGAGCAAACTCTGGGAGACAGTGAAGGGCAGAGAAGGCATACTGTAGTCCATGGGATCACAAAGATTCAGACACAACTAAGTGACTGAACAACAAGCGTAGTCTTCAGGTTGCTATAGTGGAAGAAACGTTGGTAGGCCTCAAGCTAGAATTATTGTTCAGCTGTGGATTCACATGTAGTTTTAATTTTTCAGGCAAAATAATATTAGATGATGTAAGGCCATGGGCAATTATTAGGGCAGTGTCTCCTATATAGCTTCAGGATGTTTGGATAAGAATAGCTATAATGACAAGTGCCGTATGGCTGACAGAAGAATATGCAATAAGTGATCTTAGGTCTGCCTGACATAAGCAAATTAAGCTAGTTAGAATTATGCCCCATAAGGACAGTATAATGAATGGATATCCTATGAAGTATGTTTGTGAGCTTAGAATTATTTTAATCCATCATGTACCATAGCCTCCAAGTTTTAGCAATACTGCTGCAAGTACTGTGGAACCTGCAATATGGGCTTCTACATGTGCGTTAGGTAATCAAAGGTAGAGGCCATAAATTGGTAGTTTTACTCTACAGGCCACTGTGCATGCTAGACCTGGATGTTGGTTGAGCTGGATATTGGTTGAGCTCAGTATTGGAGTATTAGGAAATTTAAGGATCCTACTGAATTTTGAATAGTGTTACTAAGAGAAGGAGAGACACTGTTAGTATATAAAATAAGGTGAGGTCTGCATTAAGGTGTTCTGTTTGGGTCCCCATCGAATAATGATAAAGAGGATTGGAATTAGTGTGCTTCAAACAGGATATAGAAGAGAATTAATTCTATGGCAGTAAATGTTATAATTAAAAATAGTTGTAATATAATTAATATGTGTGTTACTCACTCAGTCGTGTCTGACTCTCTGAGACCACGTGGACTGCAGCCCCCCAGGCTCCTCTGTCCATGGAATTCTCCAGGAAGAATATTGGAATGGGTTGTCATTTCCTTCTCCAGGAGATCTTCCTGACCCAGGAATCAAACCCTGGTCTCCGGCATTTCAGGCAGACTCTTTACTGACTGAGCCATGAGCGAAGCACATAACTAACATAGTAATATACAATTTTGGGGGGTTTAGGGATTCTTTTGGAGAAGGCAATGGCACCCCACTCCAGTACTCTTGCCTAGAAAATCCCATGGATGGAGGAGCCTGGTGGGCTGCAGTCCATGGGGTCGCTAAGAGTTGGACACGACTGAATTGACTTAGCAGCAGCAGGGATTCTTTTAGTAAATGGTGTGGGCTTGCCATTAGCATAAGGGGTAGTAATTATGTAGTTAAAATCAACAGTGGAGTTGACAAGGAGTCAGAGGAAAAAAGCTAATGAGAAATTAAGGTTATTGTCATTGAACTGATTAAAAAGAAGAAGTCATGTGATTCTAATTAGTAAGCCGTGAGTGGTGGTGTTGGTCCAGATTATGTTATTTTCTGATAATCAGATTAGGGGTATTAGTATAATTATAGGAATAATGATTTTTAGCATTGGAGTAGATTGAGATTCTGTGTGTAATCAGTGCCATACATGTTTGATACTATTAATTACTAGTAGAGACAATCTGAGCACTACTTTGCAGGCTGCAAATACTAATAACACAATGGGCATTATATTAGCTAGGGTGAAATGTGTGTTGAGGATTACTAGGGTTGCCATTTAAATAAGGATAACATTATTCTTTCTAATCATAGTAAGGATGGTATTAAATGGGATTGATATATTAGCCTATAAGGGATACTGTGAATGCTATGATAATATTGATATATACTAAACACACTTGGTAATTATGAATTTAATGACAATCTAATGAGTCAAAATCATTTGTTTAAACTAAAAACCCTATTCAGTTCTCTCTAATCCTTTTTGAGTTCATTCATAGGCCAGGCTTGCTGCTAATAATATTAGAAAAAAGGCTGTAATAAGTATGGTATTAAGTTATTTGTTTGTGATGCTCAGAGAAGTGGCAGGAGGAGTGCAATTTCTAGATCAAAAAGAAGGAATGTAATGGCTACTAGAAAAAATTTTATGGAGAACAGAAGATGGCCTGATATTATGGGGTCAAATCTGCATCCCCTAAGGGCTTGTTTTTCCTGAGTAGACATTCAATTGGGGGAGCCAAAATGCAGTAATAACAAGCAGTGTGTCTAGAATTAGATTTGTTAGTAGTGTCAATATTAGGTTTATTATTCTTTTTGGCTATACTAAAACTAATTGATTGGAAGTCAGTTGTGCTATTTAATACTAAAAGAACATGAGCTCCATCAATAGATAGATACATAGAGGCATCGTCATACTATATCTATGAAGTGTCAGTACTATGCAGTGGCTTGAAAGCCAAAGTGATGATTGGATGTAAAAGGAAATCTTAATACACATAAAAAATAAACAACAAGGAAAGTTGATCCAATAACTACATGTAATCCATGAAATCCTGTGGCTACAAAGAAAGTTGAGCCATAAAATCCATCTGATATGGTAAATGATATTTTGCAGTACTCTGAGGCTTGTAAGTGTGTGAAATAAATGCCCAGGGCAATTGTGATAAAAAGAGCTTGAAGTATGTGATTTTGATTTCCTTCTGTGAGGTTGTGATGGGCTCAGGTAACTGATACTCTAGAGGCTAGTAGTACAGAGGTATTCAAGAGCAGGACTTCTAAGGATTTAGAGGACAAAAGCTTGTAGTAGGTCAGCCTCCACCCAGCTCAGGTGCTGGAGTGAGACTTGAATGATAAAAAGCTCAAAAGAACCCAGCAAGAAATAAGACCTCTGAGAAGATTTAAAAAAAAAAAAAATCCACAGCAAAGTCCTTTTTGAACAGTTGGTGTATAGTGACATTGAAAGGCACTTTCTTGAATATCTCGTCATCATTGATATATTGTAAGGGTATTTGTTAATAAGCCAAGTAGAAATGGTGTTGTTGAGTTAAAATGGAATAATATAACTAGACCAGATGTTATTAAAAGGACTGAGAGTGGTCAGGGGCTAAGGTTTACTATATGGTAGGCATGGGTTTGGTGGGTCTCACACACACACACACACACACACACACACACACACACACACACTCTTTTATGTATCATCATGTAAATAAAGGCTTACTAATAGTGTGAATATTTAGGCTTGAATTATGGCCATGGCAAATTCAAGAATGGTGAGTAAAATTAGGACAAAAAAATGTAAAAGGGCTGTGGTGGTGCTGATGCTTCTTAATGCCAGTTTAATTCCAATTAAGTGAATTAGCAAGCGTCCTGCTGTAATGCTGGCCGTTAGCCCTACGGCTATTGGTTGAATAAAAAGGCTAATAGTTTCGATAATAACTAGAATAGTGATTGGGGGACTGGTGTCACTTGTAGAAAATTGGCAGATGATGCTTTAGTTTTATTGCAGAAGCCTATAACTACGGTTCCTGCTCATAGAGAGATTGCTATACGAGATTTATTGATAGTTGTGTGGCTGATGTAAATGAGTGTGGCAATAATCCTAATAAATTTGTTGACCCAATAAATAGAATAAGTGATATTAGTGTTCAAGTTTGTCCTTTACTGTTATGAACACCTATTATTTCATTGTTCATTGTTCATATTTTCACTGTTCGTTGTTTTGGTGAGTTGGACCAACCATTATTAAAGAGAGATTAAACGATTATTAACCAACTGGTCAGATGTTGCAAATAGTATGCTCTGGAATATAATAATTAGGATGACAATAGGGAGTCCTATAATTGTTGGGGTAATGAAAGAGGCAAATAAATTTTCATTTATTTTAGTGCTTAAGAGGTGTTCGTTTTTGTATTTTAGTAGATGTTGGTTCTAGATTTTAACAGTAATCATATTTTGAAATTTTTAGTTGAAATATAATAAATAAGATAAAACATTGATAAAATATTAATAAATCATGTTGATGTGTCTATCTGTGGCATATTATTAAAGGGAATTTAACTTCCAATGTCCAATTTAAAAGGCTAGTGCTAGCTTAGCTTAATGAATCTATAGCATTGATGCAAATCATTTTTCAAAGTGTTTTAGTGGTACCAACTTGACAATTGGTATAAAACTGTGATTTGATCCACAGATTTCTGAGCATTGTCCATAATATAAGCCTGGTCGTGTTAATAGGGTTGTTTGGTTTAGGTACCCTGGTTTAGGTCTTGAATGTAGCACATCTTCTGAGGAAATTACCTTTTGGATAGTTATTTCCGTGGGCAGCACAACGTTATTATCTATTTTCAATAGTCACAACTCTCCTGATTTTAACTCTATTGTGAAGATTTTGTAGGCATCAAAATTTAAGTCTTCATAATCTGTATACTCAAAACTTTAGTACCAATTGTGTCCTATAGTGTTTACTGTAAGAGATGGATTGCTGATTTTGCCTATTATGTATAGAATTCACAGTGATGGAAGGGCAGTTAAGATTAAGATAATAGCCAGTAAGAGTGTTCAAACAGTCTCTACTTCTTGTGCATCTATTGTACTAGTGTAAGCTTTGTTGTTAATATAAGTGAAATAATATATAGAACCAGCAAGCTAATTTTACAAAATGATTATTAATGTGTGATTTTGAAAATGTAATAATTATTCTATAATGGATGTTGTTGCATCTTAAAAGCCTAGTTGTAGAGGATATGTCAATGAGATATACAGGCTTTTCACCTACGACTTCAACAAAATTATTTAATATTTTACTAATACCTTGTTAATCGACAAAGACATAATGGCTATGATGTTGGCTTGACACCAGTAGTTGGGGGGTTTGATTCCTTTCTTTCTTATCTATTTTAAATTGACATATGTAGGTTCTTCAAATGTGTGATATGGTGGAAAACATCCATTTAATCATTCTAAGCTTGTAGTAGTTAAGTCTACTGTCAAGACTTCTTGTTTTGTTGCAAATCCTCCTTAGATAGTAAAAACTGTTACTATTACTGCTGTTAAGGACATGAATGAACCTATAGATGAAGTTAGTATTTCAATAGAGATATTGGTCTGTAATTTTCATTTCTTGTAGTATTTTTGGGATCAGCATGATGCTGGCCTTCGAAAATAAGTTTGGTAGTGTTCCCTCCTTTTAGATTTTTAGGCAAATATGAGAAGAATTAACATTAATTCTTTAAATATTTGATAGAATTCACCAGTAAGACCATTTAGTCCTGGGCTTTCTGTGTTGAGAGGATTTTGAGTACTGACTCAATCTCCTTACTTGTTATCAGTCTGTTTAAATTTTCTCTTAGTCATGATAAGGTCTTCATATGTCATATGTATCTAGGAACTTACCGGTTTTTTCTATGCTATCCAATTTGTTGGCATATAATTTTTCATAGTAGTCTCTCATCTTTTGCACTTCTATGGTACCAATTGTAGTGTCTCCTCTTTCATTTTTGAGTTTATTTGGGTCCTCTCCTTTTATTAATTAATCTAAATAAAGGTTTATCAACTTTGCTTACCTTTTCAAAGAACCAGCTCTGAGTTTTGTTGATACCCTCTATTGTTTGTCTGGTCTCTTTTTATTTCTGCTCTGATCCTTGTTATTTCCTTCTTTCTGCTAGTGTTAGTTCTTTGAGGTTGTAAAATGAGATTTGAGATCTTTCTTGTTTCCTACTATAAAAAGACTATAAGAAAACACACTTATCACTATGAATTTGCATCTCAGAACTGATTTTGCTGCATCTGGTATGTTTTGATATATTGTGCTTTCTTTTGTTTCATGATTTTTTTTATTTCCTTTTTGACTCTTTGTCCCATTGGTGTTCAGGAGTATATTGTTCAGTCACCACACACTGTGAATTTTCTAGCTTTCTTCGTAACTAATTTCTACTTTCAGACTGTTGTGGTTGGAAAAAGATATTTGGTGTTATTTCAGCCTTCTTAAATTTGCTAGTACATGTTTTGTGACATGTGTGATCTCTCCTGGAGAGAGTTCTATGTGCCCTTGAATGCATATTCTACTGTTATTGAATGGAATACACTGTACATGTCTGTTAGGTTCAATTAAAGTGTCATTCAAGTCCATTATTTCCTTACTGATTTTCTCTCTGGATTATATTTCTCTCTGGATTATACTGTTGAAAGTCCCCTACTACCATTGCATTGTTGGCATTTCTCCCCTCATATTTGTTAATAATTATTTAGTATACTCAGATGCTACAAAATTGGGAGTATATACATCTGTAAGTATTGTATCTTCTTGATGAATTGACCCCTTTATCATTATATGATGACCTTCTTTGTCTCATCCCTGGTGGCTCAAATGGTAAAGAATCTGCCTGCAATGCAGAGACGCAGGTTCAGTCCCTGGTTCATGAAGATCCCCTGGAGAAGGGAATGGCAACCCATTCCAGAATTCTTACCTGGAGAATCCCATGGACAGAGGAGCTTGGCGGGCTACAGTCCACGAGGTTGCAAACAGATACAACTGAACGATTAAATCTTTCACTTTTTCTTCATATCTATAATTGTATCTTCTTAATGAACTGACCCCTTTATCATTATATGATGACTTTCCTTGCCTTATAATTTTTTACTCAAAGTATGTTTTGTTTGATATAAATATAGCTATCCCTGTTTTCTTTGGGTTTCCATCTGCTTGAAATAATTTTTCCATTCATTCATTTTCTGTCTAAGAGTGTCTTTAATGTTTCAGTGAGTATTTTGTAGGAAGTATATAGATAGGTCTTATTTTTTATTCATCAACCACTCCGTGTCTTTTAGTTGGCAAATTTAAACTATTTACACTAAAAATAACTGATAGGTAAAGACTTACTATTGACATTTTGTTCACTGTTGCCTAAATGTTTTGTGGCTCCTTAATTCCTTTCTAACTATCTTTTGTGTGTGTGAATTGATGATTTCTTGTAGTGGCTTGTTTTGATTATTTTTTCTTTATCATTTATGTATGTATTACAGGTTTTTGCTCTGTGGTTACCATGTGGTTTTCATAACACACCATTTAGTTAGAATTGTCTACTTCCAGTTGATAACAACTTAACTTCAATTGCATAAGAAAGTTCTACCCATTTGCTTGCCTGCCACTTATGCTGACTTCCTAACTTATATCTTTTTAAATTTTGTGTCTATTATTATAATTTTATAGTTATTTTCAACATTTTTGCCTCTGTATTTTAGATTTCAGAGAAATTTGCAAACCACCATGCAGTATTAGAGTATTTGATTAGATATTTACTTTTATATATTATATATTTACCTTTACCAGTGAATTTTATATTTTCATATGTTCTTATGTTACTAATTAGTGTCCTTCATTTTAGCTTAAAGAACTCCTTTTAGCATTTTCTGCAGGGCAGGCCTAGTGGTGATAAATTCCCTTAGTTTTTGTTTGTCTGGGAAAGTCTTACTTCATCTATGAATGGCAGCTTTTCTGGGTTAACTATTTATTCCTGGTTGGTGTTTTTTGTTTGTTTGTTTGTTTGTTTTTCCCCTTTAAGCATGTTGAATATATCATCCCACTCTCTCCCGGCCCACAAGGTTTCTGCTGAGAAGTCTACTGATTACTTTATCAAGATTCCTTTGTATGTAACAATTCTTTTTTTCTCTTGCTGCTTTCAAGATCTCTCTTTGATTTCTGAGAGCTTGATATCATGTATCTCAGTGAAGATCTCTTTGAGTGATCTTACAGCTTCCTATGCCTGGATGGTCACATCTCTCTCCAGTTTGGGGACATTTTTAGTCTTTTTTTTTTTTTTAATAAGGCTTCTATCCCTTTTTCCTTCCCTTCTCCTTCTGGAACTCTCACAATGTGAATATTTTTTCTTTTAATCATGTCCCAGTTCACTTAGGCTTTTGATAATTATAATTTTAATGTAATTCCTTTTTAATTCTAGCTTTATTTTCCTCTGATTGGATAATATCAAGAGATCTATCTTCAAGCTAACAGGTTTGTTTTACCTGTTTGAGCCAGCTGCTGAAGCTGTCTATTACATTTTTCATTTTATCATTGTAATCTTCATCTCTAAAATTTGTTTGGTTCTTTTGTATGATTTCTATTTTTTATTAAATTTCTTGTTTTGTTCATTCTTCCTACATTTATCGTTTATTTATCTGCGTTCTCTTTAATCTCACTGAGCTTTCTTATATTATATTAAATTATTTTTCAAATAACTTACCTATCCATTTCTTTGGGGATGGTTACTGAAATGTTATTGTCTTCCTTTGGTGTATCATGTGTCCTTGTGTTTTTACGTTTCCGATAGATTTGCATTGTTTTCTATGCTTTTGAGGGCACAGTTATCCTACTTTTTTCAGATTGGCTTTAGTAAGGAAAGATTTTCACCTTGAAATGGCTGTAAAGGTGCCAACCAGGTGGAATGCAGCATCTTTGGTTCCTGGAAAGGCACAGTGGTCCAATCTCATGCGCTCCTTTCGTTGAGGCCAGACTCTGAGGGTCGGGTGTGAATGTGTGCAGATTTCCCGTGGAACTAATAATACCTGGGTCTCAGCTGACAAATGAGGGTAAGAGGTGGTATGAATACAGCAATGGTACAGGTCCTCAGATGAAAATGTGCAGCAGTGACTCGGAATCAGCAGACAAGACGCAACAGTAGTACAGCCTAGGGAAGGTGGGTTACAGTCCCAACTCCAGCCCCAGTGGGCATGCAGTCACAACAGTAGTATGGCTGCTGGTGGTCTATTTATGCCATGTGTTGGAACCTGGGCTCAGAGCAGTGACAGCACAACCCTGGCAATGACTGGTCAGAGTTGTGATGGGGGAAGTGGGATTCAGGACACTAGGAGCATGGTCTCAGCACTGATGGATAAAAGATAAGATCTTCATCCAGGGACAGGGATCAGGGCAACAGCAATCCAGTCGTAGCAATGATGGACCAGAGCCACAACTGAGATGAGGGTGGGGTGGGGCTCAGGGCAGCATTAGCACCTCTGGAAATGATGGGTCGGGGCCATGACCTGGAAGAACCCAGGAGGTAGGATGAAGGGCAGCAGGAGGGCAGTCTCAGAAATGATGGTTCAGAGACTAGAATTAGGATGGGGGATGGGTCTCAGAGCGGCATTAGTGCCTCTGGAAATGGCTATTCAGAGCTGCAACCTGGAACCTGGTAGGTGGGACTCAAGGGGAGGCAACATCATCAGATAATGACAGTCAAAGAGAGACTTTGGACTCTGGGTGCATGGCTCAGGGCAGTGGAGATTGGTAATGGTGGGAAGAAGCCCTAGCCTGGGGTCAGGAGTGGGCATAGAGCAATGGCAGCTCAAGATAGGTACATGGTAAGGTACTATGGCCCCTTATCCCTGAGAGTGGGGCACAACAGCAAATGGAGCCCTGAGAGCAAGTCTCACCTGAGCAATATCTCTAGCCTCTAAAAGTAGAAGAAGGAGGAGGCACTCCTCGCTACTATATTAGCTAGGATCAGCATCTGTGAAGACTGAGAGACCTCTTTAGCAAAAGCTGCAAATGTCCACAATAGTGAAAATTACTGGGCTTCGCCTGTTCTCCAAGTGGTCAAAATTCCTCTGAGGGGATTCCTCTTACTGTCCAGCAGCTCCAGACTGACAGAATAGAATGATGTAGGCAAAATACTTCTGGTACTTTTTTATGGCCATCCTTAATTTTTAAGCTCCACGGGTCTTTTTGCTGTTACTCTGTCATCTAAAATTCTCCTTGAACTGTTTTTTTGAGTTTTTAGTTGCTTATTTATTCTTGCTTTTTTGTCAGGGAGATGAGTGTTGGCATCTTCTAGCCCTCCATCCTGCTGACATTCCAACATATCTCTTCAGATATTATATTTGTCTTCTCTCTCTGGAACTTCTAGAATTCTGGTTAAATATGTTAGACCTTCTCATTCCTAACTTCACATCACAGATTCTCTTTTATGTTTCTTTCCATCATTTTGTCTCTTTATGCTGCATTCTGTACCATTTCTTCCAGTCTCCTAGTATATTAATTCTTTGTGTCCAATCTATCTTAATTTTTATTATATAGAAGTTCAATTTGGATCAGTTTCAAATCTATGTCACTTTGTGTTGCTTGTTGTTCCTGCCAATATCTTTAAGCTTGCATTTTATTTTTAATTATTTAAAGATAATAATTGTAGTTTGTTTATTGTCTGTGACTGGTATTTTTAACATCTGAAGATCTTAGGGGTCTGCTGCTGTACATTCCGCTTGTGTCTTTTGGGTTTTGTGGGTTTTTTTGAAAAAGCATTTTATTTTATTACTATTTTCCCAATTAAACATACAGATTTATATTTTAGACTTTTAAAATATTAATCTGAAGATATGAGTGAGTGAAGTCGCTCAGTCGTGTCCGACTCTTTGTGACCCCATGGACTGTAGCCTATCAGGCTCCTCCGTCCATGGGATTTTCCAGGCAAGAGTGCTGGAGTGGATTGCCATTTCCATGGTTAAAAATGTCAGGACTACAAATAAAGAGAACTAATATATACTACTATCTGGAAAGGAAACACAGTTTAAACATCATAACATCTATATGTATGTTTCAGTTATTCTATAAACAAAATTTTTATCACGAATTCAGCTTAGTAAAATAGTTCTCAAATAAGTATTTCATAGTTAAAATACATCATAGGCAATGAATAATAGCTTATAGAAAACCACAGCAGACAAAAAAGGTATATTTGTGTGGTGTATTTAGGTAATATAATTTGCATTCAGTTCAGTTCAGTGGCTCAGTCGTGTCCGACTCTTTGAGACCCCATGAATCGCAGCACACCAGGCCTCCCTGTCCATCACCAACTCCTGGAGTTTACCCAAATCCATGTCCATCGAGTCAGTAATGCCTTCCATTATGGCCAAGCTATTGCCTTATTAACTGTGTAGTCACATCCATGGTGCCTAATTCCTGGTCTTAATTTGATTCTTGAAATATTATTGCAACTTTCAGGGAAACTAAAAGGTTATCTAGTTAAACTGTCACTCAGTGAAAGACTCTTATGCAATGGTAACTTGAATTTCCAGTATCTTTTTGTATACTTTTAGTGCAAGTAGATTCACTCCCTGGAAATGTGTCCACTCTGCTTTAAGAGTTCCAATTAATGTATTCCTTTTATTGGATCAAAATTGGGGGATTAGAATTGACAAGACTATACATATACACTACCATGTCAATGTACCAGTTCAGTTCACTTGCTCAGGCATGTCCGACTCTTTGCAACCCAATGAACCACAGCATGCGAGGCCTCCCTGTCCATCACCAACTCCCGGAGTCCACCCAAACACATGTTCATTAGGTCGGTGATACCATCCAACCTTCTCATCCTCTATTGTCCCCTTCTCCTCCTGCCCTCAATCTTTCCCAGCATCAGGGTCTTTTCAAAGGAGTCAGGGCTTCACATCAGGTGGCCAAAGTATTGGAGTTTCAGCTTCAAAATCAGTCCTACCAA
Organism: Ovis aries; assembly: GCF_016772045.2. Lineage (NCBI taxonomy): Eukaryota > Metazoa > Chordata > Mammalia > Artiodactyla > Bovidae > Ovis > Ovis aries. Next base: position 237,324,987 of record NC_056054.1, read on the forward strand.
TGAACACCCAGGACTTATCTCCTTTAGGATGGACAGGTTGGATCTTCTTGGAGTCCAAGGGACTCTCAAGAGTCTTCTCCAACACCGCAGTTCAAAAGCATCAATTCTTTGGTGCTCAGTTTTCTTTATACTCCAACTCTCACATCCATACATGACCGCCGGAAAAATCATAGCCTTGGCTAGTCAGACCTTGTTGACAAAGTAATGTCTCTGCTTTTTAATATGCTGTCTAGGTTGGTCATAACTTTCCTTCCAAGGAGTAAGCATCTTTTAATTTCATGGCTGCAATCACCATCTGCAGTGATTTTAGAGCCCAGAAAAATAAAGTCTGACACTGTTTCCCCATCTATTTGCCATGAAGTGATGGACCAGATGCCATGATCTTAGTTTTCTGAATGTTGAGCTTTAAGCCAACTTTTTCGCTTTCCTCTTTCACTTTCATCAAGAGGCTCTTTAGTCCTTCTTCACTTTCTGCCATAAGGGTGGTGTCATCTGCATATCTGAGGTTACTGATATTTCTTCTGGCAATCTTGATTCCAGCTTGTGCTTCCTCCAGCCCAGTGTTTCTCATGATGTACTCTGCATATAAGTTAAATAAGCAGGGTGACAATATACAATCTTGATGTACTCCTTTTCCTGTTTGGAACCAGTCTGTTGTTCCATGTTCAGCTTTAACTGTTGCTTCCTGACCTGCATATAGGTTTCTCAAGAGGCAGATCAGGTGGTCTGGTGTTCCTATCTCTTTCAGAATTTTCCACAGTTTATTGTGATCCATCCACACTGTCAAAGGCTTTGGCATAGTCAATAAAGCAGAAATAAATGTCCTTCTGGAACTCTTTTGCTTTTTCCATGATCCAGCGGATGTTGGCAATTTGATCTCTGGTTCCTCTGCCTTTTCTAAAACCAGCTTGAACATCTGCAAGTTCATGGTTCACGTATTGCTGAAGCCTGGCTTGGAGAATTTTGAAGCGTACTTTACTAGCATGTGAGATGAGTGCAATTGTGCGGTAATTTGAATATTCTTTTGCATTGCCTTTCTTTGGGACTGGAATGAAAACTGACCTTTTCCAGTCCTGTGGCCACTGCTGAATTTTCCAAATTTGCTGGCATATTGAGTGCAGCACTTTCATAGAGTCATCTTCCAGGATTTGAAATAGCTCCACTGGAATTCCATCACCTCCACTAGCTTTGTTTCCAGTGATGTTGCCTAAGGCCCACTTGACTTCACTTTCCAGGATGTCTGGCTCTAGGTAAGTGATCACACTATTGTGTTTATCTGGGTCATGAATATCTCTTTTGTATAGTTCTTCTGTGTATTCTTGTCACCTGCTCTTAATATCTTCTGCTTCTGTTAGGTCCATACCATTTCTGTCCTTTATTGAGCCCATCTTTGCATGAAATGTTCCCTTGGTATCTCTAATTTTCTTGAAGAGATCGCTAGTCTTTCCTATTCTATTGTTTTCCTCTATTGCTTTACATTGATTGCTGAGGAAGGCTTTTTTTTATCTCTCCTTGCTATTCTTTGGAAATTTGCATTCAAATGGGTATATCTTTCCTTTTCTCCTTTGCTTTTCACTACCCTTCTTTTCACAGCTATTTATAAGGCCTCCTCAGACAGTGTATACTTTTATATATCTTTCACAGATAGATAGCTAGTGGGAACCTACTATAGCAAGAAGCACAGCTCAGTGTTCTGCGATGACCCAGATGGATGGGATGGGAGTAGGGTCCAAGAAGGAGAGGATATATGTATACATACAGCTGATTCACATTGTTGTACAGCAGAAACTAACACAATATTATGAAGCAGCTATATCCCAATTTTTAAAACAGTGACCTCTTCCTGACTTCCTTTCAGAATCCATATATGTAGTTAAATCACAAAGAATAAGTTTCATCCATCTTCCATATATGATCCCTATTTAAATAGCTATTTAGCTATTTGAGTTACACAAGACTGTGGTCCATATGATCAGACTGGTTAGTTTTCTGTGATTGTGATTTTCAGTCTGTCTGCTCTCTGATGGAGAAGGATAAGAGGCTTATGGAAGCTTCCTGATGGGAGAGACTGCTGCTGCTGCTGCTGCTGCTGCTGCTGCTGCTGCTGCTGAGTTTCTTCAGTCGTGTCCGACTCTTTGCGACCCCATGAATCGCACCACGCCAGGCCTTCCTGTCCATCACCAACTCCTGGAGTTTACTCAGACTCACGTCCATCGAGTCAGTGATGCCATCCAGCCATTTCATCCTAGGTCGTCCCCTTCTCTTCCTGCCCCCAATCCCTCCCAGCATCAAAGTCTTTTCCAATGAGTCAACTCTTCGCATCAAGTGGCCAAAGTACTGGCATTTCAGCTTCAGCATCATTCCTTCCAAAGAAATCCCAGGGCTGATCTCCTTCAGAAAGGATTGGTTGGATCTCCTTGCAGTCCAAGGGACTCTCAAGAGTCTTCTCCAACACCACACTTCAAAAGCATCAATTCTGTGGCGCTCAGCCTTTTTCACAGTCCAACTCTCACATCCATACATGACCACAGGAAAAACCATAGCCTTGACTAGATGGACCTTAGTTGGCAAAGTAATGTCTCTGCTTTTGAATATGCTATCTAGGTTGGTCATAACTTTTCTTCCGAGGAGTAAGTGTCTTTTAATTTCATGGCTGCAGTCACCATCTGCAGTGATTTTGGAGCCCAAGAAAATAAAGTCTGACACTGTTTCCACTGTTTCCCCATCTATTTCCCATGAAGTGGGAAATGCCATGATCTTCGTTTTCTGAATGTTGAGCTTTCACTTTCATCAAGAGGCTTTTAGCTCCTCTTCACTTTCTGCCATAAGGGTGGTGTCATCTGCATATCTGAGGTTATTGATATTTCTCCCGGCAATCTTGATTCCAGCTTGTATTTCTTCCAGTCCAGCGTTTCTCATGATGTACTCTGCATATAAGTTAAATAAGCAGGGTGACAATATACATCCTTGACGTACTCCTTTTCCTATTTGAAACCAGTCTGTTGTTCCATGTCCAGTTCTAACTGTTGCTTCTTGACTTGCATACAGATTTCTCAAGAGGCAGGTCAGGTCATCTCTTTCCGAATTTTCCACAGTTTATTGTGATCCACACAGTCAAAGGCTTTGGCATAGTCAATAAAGCAGAAATAGATGTTTTTCTGAAACTCTCTTGCTTTTTCCATGATCCAGCAGATGTTGGCAATTTGATCTCTGGTTCCTCTGCCTTTTCTAAAACCAGCTTGAACATCAGGAAGTTCACGGTTCACGTATTGCTGAAGCCTGGCTTGGAGAATTTTGAGCATTACTTTACTAGCATGTGAGATGAGTGCAATTGTGCGGTAGTTTGAGCATTCTTTGGCGTTGCCTTTCTTTGGGATTGGAATGAAAACTGACCTTTTCCAGTCCTGTGGCCACTGCTGAGTTTTCCAAATTTGCTGGCATATTGAGTTCAGCACTTTCACAGCATCATCTTTCAGGATTTCAAAAGGTCCCATGCACACACTGCTATGCTCAGTGCCCTCAAGCTTGCAGCAGGCCACTGTCAACCCACACCTCCAGTGGAGACTCCTGGACACTCATGGGCAAATCTGGGTCAGTCCTTTGTGGGGTCACTGCTCCTTTCTCCTGGGTCCTGGTGCACACAAGGTTCTGTTTGTGCCCTCCAACAGTCTGTTTCCCAGTCCTGTGTAAGTTCTGACAGCTCTCTGGTGGGGTTAATGAACCTCAGCCTGGTTAAGGGCTTATGCCATACCCAGGTCTACTATACCCAGAACCCTTCCCCTGCAGCAGTGCACTGCTGACACACACCTCCATAGGAGACACTCAAACACAGTTCTGTCTCAGTCTCTATGGGGTCTCTGGGTCCTGGTGAGCACAAGGTATGTTTGAACCCTCTGAGCATCTCCAAGATGGACAGGTCATGGTGGAGAGTTCTGACAAAATGTTGTCCACTGGAGAAGGGAATGGCAAACCACTTCAGTATTCTTGCCTTGAGAACCCTATGAACAGTATGAAAAGGCAAACAGATAGGACATTGAAAGATGAACTCCCCAGGTAAGTAGGTGCCCAATAGGCTACTGGAGATTCAGTTCAGTTCAGTTCAGTTCAGTCGCTCAGTCATGTCCAACTCTTTGCGACCCCATGAATCGCAGCACACTAGGCCTCCTGTCCATCACCAACTCCTGGAGTTCACCCAGGTTCACATCCATCGAGTCAGTGATGCCATCCAGCCATCTCATCCTCTGTCGTCCACTTCTTCCCCTGCCCCCAATCCCTCTCAGCATCAAAGTCTTTTCCAATGAGTCAACTCTTCACATGAGGTGGCCAAAGTACTGGAGTTGCAGCTTCAGCATCATTCCTTCCAAAGTAATCCCAGGGCTGATCTCCTTAAAATGGACTTAGTGGAGAAACAACTCCAGAAAAAATTAAGAGACAGAGCCAAAGAAAAAACAACACCCAGTTGTGGGTGTGACTGGAAGTGGAACTAAAGTCCGTGCTGTAAAGAGCAATTTGCATAGGAACCTGGAATGTTAGGTCCATGAAACAAGGCAAATTGGAAATGATCAAACAGGAGATGGCAAGAGTGAATATTGACATTTTAGAAATCAGTGAACTAAAATGGACTGGAATGGGTGAATTTAACTCAACTCATCAAAGTTCATCTTTCAGTGTCCTATCTTTTTGCCTTTTCATACTGTTCATGGGGTTCTCAAGGCAAGAAAACTGAAGTGGCTTGCCATTCCCTTCTTCAGTGGACCATGTTTTGTCAGAATTCTCCACCATGACCTGTCCATCCTGGAGATGCTAGAGGGTTCAAACATACCTTGTGCATACCAGGACCCAGAGACCCCACAGAGACTGAGACAGAATTGTGTTTGAGTGTCTCCTGTGGAGGTACAGGTCAGCAGTGCACTGCTGATGACCATTATATCTACTACTGTGGGCAGGAATCCCTTAGAAGAAGTGGAGTAGCCATCATAGTCAACAAAAGAGTCCAAAATGAAGTGCTTGAATGCAGTCTGAAAAACGACAGAATGATCTCTGTTCATTTCCAAGGCAAACCGTTCAATATCACAGTAATCCAATTCTATGCCCTGACCAGTAATGCTGAAGAAGTTGAAGTTGAAGGGTTCTATGAAGACCTACAAGACCTTCTAGAACTAACACCCAAAACAGATGTCCTTTTCATTATAGGGGACTGGAATGCAAAAGTAGGAAGTCAAGAAACACCTGGAGTAACAGGCAAATTTGGCCTTGGAATACGGAATGAAGCAGGGCAAAGGCTAATAGAATTTTGCCAAGAGAACACATTGATCATAGCAACCACTCTCTTCCAAAAGCACAAGAGAAGACTCTGCACATGGACATCACCAGATGGTCAACACTGAAATCAGATTGATTATATTCTTTGCAGCCAAAGATGGAGAAGCTCTATACAGTCAGCAAAAACAAGACTGGGAGCTGACTGTGGCTCAGATCATGAACTCCTTATTGCCGAATTCAGACTTAAATTGAAGAAAGTAGGGAAAAATACTAGACCATTCATGTATGACCTAAATCAAATCCTTTACAGTAGAAGTGACAAATAGATTTGATAGACAGAGGGCCTGAAGAACTGTGGATGAAGGTTCATGACATTGTTCAGGATGATGAAGACCATCTCCAAGTTAAAAATGCTAAAGACAAAATGGTTGCCTGAGGTGGCCTTACAAATAGCTCAGAAGAGAAGAGAAGCTAAATTCAAAGGAGAAAAGGAAAGGTATACCCATTTTAATGCAGAGTTCCAAAGAATAGCAAGGAGAGATAAGAAAGCCTTCCTCAGTGGTCAATGTAAAGAAATAGAGGAAAACAATAGAATGGCTAAGACTAGAGAATCCTTCAAGAAAATTATAGATACCAAAGAAACATTTCATGCAAATATAGTCACAATAAAGGACAGAAATGGTAGGGACCTAACAGAAGCAGAAGATATTAAGAACAGGTGACAAGAATACACAGAAGAATTGTACAAAAAAGATCTTCACGACCAAGATAATCATGATGGTGTGATCACTCACCTAGAGCCAGACATCCTGGAATGTGAAGTCAAGTGGGCCTTAGAAAGCATCACTGCGAATAAAGCTAGTGGAGGTGATGGACTTCCAGTTGAGCTCTTTCAAACCCTAAAAGATGATACTGTGAGAGTGGTCCACTCAATATGCCAGCAAATTTGGAAAACTCAGCAGTGCTTACAAGATGGGAAAAGGTCAGTTTTCATTCTAATCCCAAAGAAACACAATGCCAAAGAATGCTCAAACTACCACACAATTGTACTGATCTCACACACTAGCAAAGTGATGTTCAAAATTCTCCAAACCAGGCCTCAATAGTACATGAACCTTGAACTTCCAGATGTTCAAGCTGGTTTTAGAAAAGGCACAGGAATCAGAGATCAAATTGCCAACATCTGCTGGATCATGGAAAAAGCAAGAGAGTTCCAGAAAGACATCTACTTCTGCTTTATTGACTATGCCAAAGCCTTTGACTGTGTGGATCACAACAAACTGTAAAATTCTTCAAGAGATGGGAATACTAGACCACCTTACCTGCCTCCTGAGAAATCTGCATGCAGGTCAGGAAGCAGCATGAGAACTGGACATGGAACGAGAGACTGGTTCCAAATAGGAAAAGGAGTATGTCAAGGCTGTATATTGTCACCCTGCTTGTTTAACTTCTATGCTGAGTACATCATGAGAAATGCTGGGCTGGGTGAAGCATCAGCTGGAATCAAGATTGCCAGGATAAATATCAATAACTTCAGATATGCAGATGACACCACATTTATGGCAGAAATCAAAGAAGAACTAAAAAGCCTCTTAATGAAAGTGAAAGAGGAGAGTGAAAATGTTGGCTTAAAACTCAACATTCAGAAAACTAGGATCATGGCATCTGGTCCCACCACTTTCTGGCAAATAGATGAGGAAACAGTGAGAGACTTTATTTTCTTGGGCTCCAAAATCACTGCAGATGGTGACTGCAGCCATGAAATTAAAACGTGCTTGCTCTTTGGAAGAAATGTTATGAACAATCTAGACAGCATACTAAAAAGCAAAGACATTACTTTGCCAACAAAGGTCCATCTAGTCAAAGCTATGGTTTTTTCCAGTAGTCATGTATAAGTGTGAGAGTTGGACTATAAAGAAAGCTGAGCACCAAAGAATTGACACCATGAACTGTGGAGTTGGAGAAGACCCTTGGACTGCAAGGAGATCCAGCCAGTCCATGCTAAAGAAAATCAGTTCTGAATATTCACTGGAAGGACTGATGTTGAAGCTGAAACTCCAATACTTTGGCCACCTGATGGGAAGAACTGACTCATTTGAAAAGACCCTGATGCTGGGAAAGATTGAAGGCAGGAGGAGAAGGGGATGACCGAGGATGAGATGGTTGGATGGCATCACCGACTCGATGGACATGAGTTCGAGTAAATTCCAGGAGTTGATGATGGACAGGGAGGCCTGGCATGCTGCAGTCCATGGGGCTGCAAAGAACTGGACAGAACTGAGCCACTGAACTGAACTGATTAGCTATTCAGATAGCTAGGGCAGTTGTTTACACAAGCTGTTTGTTTTTGTTACTCCTACTGTGTTTCTTCCTACTGAGCCTGATTGTCTTTGACTGCATATTGTTCACTGTACTTGAAAATTTACTTAAGAATTATTTGGAGGCTTATTATAAAGATTTATTTCTCCAGAGACGACTTGCCTTTCCATAGGAACTGTCAGTCCTGACCCTTTATTTTATGTTCAGGGTTAGAAATTTATTCCCTTGTAATGCAATCTCAGGTTTCAAGGGCTTCTGAGGGCTCTTCTACTTATGATTTACTCTGAGTGATGCTGGAGTCCCAGTTTATTTTGGAGACAGTCGGCAGTTGGAGTCCCAATTCAACCAGACATGAGTATATAATTTCTGTTCCTCTTACTAAAGAGGTTTCAAAATGAAAGTTCAGATTTGCTAAGTCACAAAAGCCTTCAGGACAAAAGCAGTTCCCAGGCTTCCTTCTCTCTCCCTAGGGTCCTGTTTTTGTTTCAGTTTTTGCTGAGTACTTCCTTCCTATATTGTCAGTTCTTCATATTTTTTAAGAAGGATTGTTTTTAACAATTTATTTGAGCTTGTTAGCTCTTCTCAGCACTTCTCAGTACATCCAGATAACCAAGCCTACCAATACCGGAAGCTGAAGTCTTCCCATTTCAAGTCTCAAATATTTTAAAGCAATTTGGTAATGCTAATTTATAACTTTATAATAATTAAAATGGAGAATTGGGGCATTACATAAAACTAAATTGAAATAAATACCCTATACTCTGGATTTTTCTTTACTAAGGTCTAGCTGAAAAGAGGAGGTAAGGGGACTTCCCTGGCCATCCATCGGTTAAGAATGCACACTTCCACTGGGGATGACAAAAGTTCAGTCCCTCACTGGGGAACTGAGATCCTGCATGCTGTTCCCCAGGGACAAAAAAAAAAAAAAAACAGCAGTGGGGGTGGCAAAATCTATAGAGACTGCTTTTGTTTATTTGTTTTTTAGTGGAGTTAAGGTCTTGTGAATACCATACCAAAATACCAGGCAAAGATTGACTGAAATACATGTTACTCCATCGATCCATTTCCCTACCCACCTTCCCTTCTACTTAAATCCATGACTGTGTCTAAACTGCTAGATAATTTATAGTTTTAGATAAAAGCTTACTTACAGAATGTTATTTTTTCTCCTGAGTTTGTTTTTGTTGTTGCTATGAAAAACCTTCTGGCCAAGTCTACATACTCACACAATAAAAAAAAAAAAACAAAACAAGACAAAACAAAATCTGATAAAACTTGTTGTTTGAAACTTTACAGATTAAAAAAAATTTCTGAACTTTTGACTCCATGAGATATGGCTGTAGAGAGTCCTAAGTGTCGTATGAACACTTAGATAAGGCAGACAGCCACACATGCAGTCCTGCGGCTGGATCCATGAGGTACAGAGGAGGATCTATTAAGTAATTTCCCATTATCTTAAGCAGTGTTTGGGTTCATCACTCTTTATAGATATAATCTGGGACTTGACTCTTTGATTTAAAGTAGAGAAGAACTAAAGAGAAATATGTTGGGAAATTAATGCTGATGTTGTTATCAGTTATTGTGTAACTTTACTGGCAAGAGCAAAAGAGTTCTTTGACTGTTTGCTTTTCCAAAAACAATGTTAAAATGATATTTCTAAATTTATGTGAAAAGTTTGAATAAGCAGAAGTTTGTGAATCTGTACTTTCCTGATTATTTTACCTACACACTCAGTGTTCTGATGAGGGCTTGACTGACCGTTGTTGAGACACAGATCTATTGATTATCATTTTGTGTTTGTTTTTCTAGAATTTCATCCACCTACCTACATCCTACACATTTCCGTCAAACCACTAACTCGGCATTTCTTAAAGGGATTGGCAGAGGTATTGTCATGACATTCCTAGATTTCAAATTTGAGAATATTCTATTTGTTGATGATTTGTGGTAGTTCCTTGTACCATTATTTAAAAATAAGCATTATTCAAAGTACATGACTTTCAATATCTCTAATCCTGGAAAGTGGGTATTAGGGATCCCTCTTTTACAGATGGATCTTAAAAATGGCTCAGAGAGGCCAATAGCTTGTTTCAGCTCACGAGTGAGCTGGAATTCAAAACCCAACCTACGTAACAGAAGTACAGAAGACAGAGAAGCATCAGGCAAAGCTAAGAAGAAAACAGGAAGCATAGAAAACCTCAAATTGCCTCATGGATCATCTCCATAGCTGTTAGCAGCCCTTGCATTTCTGGACAGTGACCTTTTTATTTTTCTATTAGCCACAAGCTTGTGATCAGATCAGCTCTTGCTGTTATGGTGGGAAATTATTCAGTTCAGTTCAGTCGCTCAGTTGTGTCCAACTCTTTGTATTCTTTTTCAAAATATCCACTCCCCTTTTTGAGGTGCCCATCTCAAAGAGTCAGACACAACTGATCATGCATGCATGGTCATGGGCTTCATGGGAAGATTATATATCTGTGCTTCCTTGAAACCAGCTTGGCCACATGACTTGTCTTGATCAGTGATATATGAGTGAAAGTGTCAGAGACAACATTTAAGAGGCCACTTAAGATCTACTGTGATGTTTTTAATCACTGCCATGAGTCTGGCCGCAACCCTGATAGGAGCTGCTCCATAAGGCTGAGTAATAGGATATAGACAATGGCAAGTATACCTGCAAATGTGTTATGGACAAGGACTGTCAGTGACAGAGAATTCTTTGTTGAAACCACAAAGCTTTAGTGTCAATTATTATCACTTTTGCTTTTCTGAGTTTTGATTACTTAATCTGTTAAATGGATTAATAATGTCAATTTGTAGATATTTTGAACAATGGGAGAATTATCTAAGAAAATGGATTTAAAGAGCTAGACATATTGGCACATGCAATAGCTGGTAGTTATTATTCCCCACTCTGGTGCTGAATGCTATATTTATCTAAAAAAGTAATCAGCTTTATCTGAGCTTTCTTATTTCTGGAGTAGACTGCCCTCTAACAAAATGAAGGTCACATCCCCAAGTAAAATTTGGCCGCAAAAATTTCTTTGCAAGTCAAAATAATTAGAGCAAAATATACTAGTTCATTCCCCAGATATTAACTGACTATCAGGTATCAGGCACTGTGTTTAGTGCTTGGAGGATACACACACACATTCATTTTTTTTCCTAAAGGGAAGATAATCTAGTGGATTTATTAAACTTTGATGAGATAAAGCTTTACATATTGAGGGATAAACTAGGTGTTGGGATTAGATGTCTTATTTTAATACAGTTATATTCCCATCTAGAAGAATAAATCAAACCATCAAGGTAGTATTCCTAAGTAGATACTTGATTGGATCTGCTACAATGGATAAGTAGAATTTATTAGTAATGAATAACAGCAGTAATATTAAAAAATAATGACAAGATTTTTAAATAATCATTTTCAAAAAGATAATCTAGTTCACATTTTACTTACACTACAGATTTCTTCCATTCAAAGTAAAAAGATTAAATTTCAATCCAGATCTAAAGACACTAAGCTCTTCATCAATAAATTAGGAATTGATTATAACTTGCTGTTAAAAATAACATGGCAGTGAGCATACGTATTAAGCCCTTAGAAGTACATTCCTTTGCATGCAGGTTTCATTTTTCATTCTTTGGTTTTCACACCTCAGACACATGATGAAGTGAACCCCATCAGAAGCCACAGACTTGGAGTGAATGAGGCACTCTGTGTAGGCTGAACCACTTGGGTGCAGTGTGCAGAGATAAGAGAATCACCAGTGGGACCTGGGAGCCCAGGTACAGCATTTCATCTCTGTGGTTCTCAAGGAACCAAAAAGTATTTATTAAAATAAAAATATTAATCAGGCATTTACTATGAACACAACACGCTGGTTTGTAGGGAGCTTATAGAGTGCCACAGATACTGAAAGTATCTGACCTCCAAGAATGTAGCCAACTTAGTTCAACTGCATAAACTCTATTGTAATCCTTAATTGCTATTACTGAGAATTGGGTGGAAAGAAGCGAAATCATTTCTCTAGATCCTTGGAAAGATTTACTGTGTATTGCCACATGTTTTCTATTGCAGAACAGAATACACACAGTTCTCTGCCAGTGGCAAACTGACATCATTTAATTAAGTATTCTAAATGTATTCTTTCGCTGAGTTCTCTGTCAGCATTACCTTTTAGGAAAAGATCTACTGCGAGCACTGGCAAGCTTTTTGAAGTCAAATAAAATGAAGGAATTGTTTTGAGTATGTTTTGCTGCCAGACTCTCAACAAGATTAATAATTCAAGTGAAATACATCGCCAAAGGAATTGTACGCTTTCTCGCATTTGAACAAATGTTTAACTAATGATCTGCAGATGTGCAAGAAAGCCTGTATAAAAGTAAAATGTATCACTTGCTACCACTGTAAATGTAAATACATCCTGTGGCTCCCTTTTGCATGTTAAGGAATTTTTAAAGTAAACATTTGAGTGAAACATCTCTCCAAATAAAATACTGCTTAAAACAAATAATATGTGAGCCAAAACATCCATTTTAGTAGCCCATTCCTATACCACTGTTAGCCTCAACTGAGGATAACTGAGCTATTGGAATTGAAATAATCAGGATCTTCAGATCTAAGTAGACTTTTTGAAAATGCACAAAAGCAATAGTGAAGCATTTGGTCCATTGTGAGGGGAAAGTTGCACTTCCTTTTCTCCTGCCATGACCTGCTTATTCCATTTATGAACCAGCTACCTGGGCTTCCCTGGTAGCCCAGACGGTAAAGAATCTGGTGGCAGTGGGGGAGATCTGGCTTCAATTTGGGTCGGGAAGATCCCCTGGAGAAGGAAATGACAACCCACTCGAGCATTCTTGCCTGGAGAATTCCATGGACAGAGGAGCCTGGTGGGCTACAACCATGGAGTCGCAAAGAGTCGGACACGACTGAGCGACTTTCACTTTTACCTGCTTTTTAGCTCTTTTCCCATCAAAACCTTATTTATACCTGAATTTTTTATTTGAATGCTTACTCTTATAGCTTTATGTCCTAAACATTATGTGGCTAACTTGACTTCAGAGCAGCTGATGAGCTGTGTGGCCTTCAGATAATATCTACCTTGCTGAAAGCATGCATGCAAACCAGCAAGGGATTTGTTCTGTCTTTCAGGAGCAAGGATAGCTTCTATACTAGCCAAATAATCAAAGTATTTCATAAGTTCTTTACTATTATGGCATCATATAGATTTTGACACTAAAACTTAAATCATAGGCCAATACTGGCCAGTGGTATTATAGATGTAGGCAAAAATGGTAATAATCCACCAAACCTCAATACAAAGAAACTTTAAGATCAGAAGTAGAAGGTGAAACTTTGGTACTAACCAGCCTAGTGTAGATGTGGTAAGAAATGTTAATACATATATACACATGCATACATGTACAGACACAGTAAGAAATATCTAAACACAGTTCACTAATTTCCAGAAAATTACATGATTTGGTGGTTAAATATTCAGATTGTGAGTAATCCACAACCCTTGACTTGTGTCTCCTTCTTTTCTGGCTAAATGTCTTTTGACCATTTCACTCCTCAAGAATGTTTTCAACTGTGAAAATATTGAAGTCAGGGGGAATAAAAAAGGTGAATATCAAACAAGTCATTTGGCCTACTTGTCATTAGCTGTGAGGAAGTTATCTTGGGGATAACAGTGAAAATTACATTTGCAAGTTGTCAGCCTCAATAATATTTTCATTTTACTTCTGGTTTTTCATGGGCATTGTAGAACTGGTGTTACTGCTCAAATACGACAAGTTCCAAGCTTGACTCATTTACATTGAATAAGGCATGAATATTCATTGATACTCATGGTCAGTCATATTCTTCGTCATAACACGTTTCATTCCAAAGGTCCTGTTTAGTTTTCGCATAATTCCATTGGTGCTGTTTTCATTTTGCAACTGACCTTCTGTATTATACAGGAATATATATAGGGTTTGGTATTTTGACCACAGAAAGTTTATCATTCTGCAACTTCTAAATTGCAGAGGCAGCAATTTTGGAGTAGCCTGTACTAAAACTATTATACTTGAGAATAAGTTTAACTTGAAAGAAAGAAAAAGAACACTTATGTATGTCTTAAACTGTGATGAAAAGTATGTCATTTCCATTTTCCAAGCAGACTTCAACATATGCATTGGTGTTTTTCGCTCGTATAATAGTGAGTAGCCAGACAAAGAGAATGTTCTTCCTCACAGTACACTGAGTGTGCTCCCAAATGATTTTTTCTATGCTTCTCAAAAACTTTGATATTGAATTACTAAAAGTACTAAGCCCTTTCCAGATAGCTGTTGAGAAACATGTGGAATATTTTACCCTGAAATGTGGTTGTAATTTAATGGCACTGCATTAAAGAAAATATAATTGTTTAACTCTGCTGATTGTTATGTTTTGGCAGCAAATACTGGCACACATGTTTTACAGAGGTGTGATATATTTCATATACTTTACAGAGGTGTGATATACTTCATTACCATTGAGGTCCAAGAGAGTTGCCATTAATGTAAGCTGTATTTTTGACCGAATCTCTGAGCAAAAGGTAAACTTCCCAGTATTTCTAACATTAAGGGATTATTATCTTGTAAACATTAACCAAATGTAGTTACAGTCAAAATTTTATTATTAAATACTGAACCAAAGTAAAAAGATTTGTATTCTTGAATTATGTTTATTTGTTCATAAAATCACCCCCTCTTTTCCATAAACAAAACCATCACTAAATAGTACAGAGGAGGGGGAAAGTACAAATTTTTGGTCACTTGAATTAGTAAGACTGCCTTTATGATTATTTTTTATACAGTTAACGCTATAATAGGAATCTGTAGTCTTCTCATTCAAGATTTGCCTAAGGTTTTTGAACATATCCACTTTCCTTCCATCCACCCCATCTTCCTCCCTAACTAGATAGAAAATTCTAGGTAAATCATTATTTCTTCTTCCTCTTTTTTTATTTCATAGAATATAGCATTTAAAGTTAAACTAGCGTTATATCAACCAAAATAACACTCTTGAGAATTTGGAATTCTGGGTCTTTTTCCCAAGGAATTAAAGTTTATAAGGTACTTTGGAGAAAGTGAGTTATAGTTGTGGTAACTTAAAGATACTAAACTAGAAATTTCTGTTTTCTTTTTTCATAAAATGTTTATTTATTAGACATTAGTAATAACTTAGGCTCAGAGCTACAATATAAATTCTGTCTCTCTTCTGTTTTCTGTCTCTCTTCTTTATAATGCTCCCTTAATTATACCATGTTTTAGTCCCCTATTGCTATGTAACAAGTTACCTCGCAAAATGTAGTGGCTTAAAGCAGCCCACATTTATCGTCCTAATAGTTTCTGGGACTCAGCTTTCAATAGCTGGGAGACTGACTCAGGGTCTCCCACTAGATTGTGATGAATTGCTGAATGGAGCTGCATCATGTTAAAGGAGGCAGAATCTGACTGGTGTTGGAGGACCTGCTCCCAAATTCACTCTCACAGCTGTTGACGAGAGATTTTATTTCCAGTTTGAGAGACCTCAGTTCTCCACCATGTGAGTCTCCCCAAAGTGTTACCTGAACGTCCTTCTGATGTGGCAAATGGCTTCCCAAAGAAAGAGTCAAGGAAATCTCACATTTTTTTTCTCTCTCTCTCTCTTTTCCTTTTCTAGCTCTGCCTACAGGTAAGCCCCCGACAGGGAACTGCACTGCCATATCACAAGTGGTGGCACAGACACCTAAAATCCTGAGAGAGGATCTGTCATCCTGGTCAGGGAATCCATGAAAGGGACCTCTATGGTAAGATGATTGTTGGGGGAAATCTTGTTAGTTTTTCCTTCTAATTCCCTGCTTTGCCCTGAGGGCAGCTAAAATCTCATAGAATTATATAACAGTGGGAGATGCCTAAAACTCTGAGAGAAAGCCATTTATCTTCTCAGAGAAACTGAGAAATGGGGCATCTGGGATTTAGAGCATGAGGGGAAATCCATAAGAGAAGAGAGAGAGAGAAGCAGGTCCCATAATTCTTTGTATGAACAGATGGAAGCCCCAGATTTAACACTATGAACTGGTTATGTGAGTAGCACAGACACAAAAGCATAGCAAATGTTTCATAGTTATTGCACAAACTGTACCATGTCCCAGACTAACCCCTGAGTGAGAGACCCAAACATTACAACAAAAAGTTTAAAAAATTAAATTCACATTGAGGCCAACATCCACAGAAAGCAATACAGAATTTGTCTGCAGCTCAAACCTACATGGCTAGATTACCTGTTAATCAAAACAATCAACATTCTTCCTGAGGATTGTAATGAGGCTTAGAACCTCACAATATATTTAAAGTTTCCATAACAACATTCATAATTATTTGACATAGAAATTTTGCAAACATAATATCTGACCAATTCTCAATGGAAAAAAGTCAACAGACACAAACTCTGAGATCCTCAAATGTTGGAAGTATCAGATACACTTTGGAGTAACCATGAGGTAAATCTGAACACTCTGGAAGTAAATGGAAATCTAAAACTTCCAGACATAGAGATAGAAATAGAATAAATATTTAAAAAATCCTAACTGAAAATATGACACTAAAATTAAGACTTCCGTGGATATCTTAAATAGCAGAAAGGAGAAGACTGAAGAAAAGGTGAGTGGGCTTTCAACATAGTGAAATAAAAATTACCCACTCTGAAGAACATAGTGATAAAAGGTTGAAAAAATTAACAGTTTCAGGGACTTGTAGGAGAATGAGAAATGTTTAAAATTTGTGTCATTGAAGTCCCACAAGAGTAAAAACATAAACTGGTGTGGGAAAAGAATGGCTAAAAACTTTCCAAATTTGGTAAAAGACATAAATTTTCAGATTCAAGAAGCTCACCAAATTCTAAACATAATAAATTTAAAACTATGCTCAGTTCAGTTCAGTCGCTCAGTCGTGTCTGACCCTTTGTGACCCCATGAATCACAGCACGCCAGGCCTCCCTGTCCATCACCAACTCCCGGAGTTCACTCAGACTCACATCCATCGAGTCAGTGATACCATCCAGCCATCTCATCCTCTGTCGTCCCCTTCTCCTCCTGCCCCCAATCCCTCCCAGCATCAAAGTCTTTTCCAATGAGTCAACTCTTTGCATGAGGTGGCCAAAGTACTGGCATTTCAGCTTCAGCATCATTCCCTCCAAAGAAATCCCAGGGCTGATCTCCTTCAGAATGGACTGGCTGGATTTCCTTGCAGTCCAAGGGACTCTCAAGAGTCTTCTCCAACACCACAGTTCAAAAGCATCAGTTCTTCGGCACCCAGCTTTCTTCACAGTCCAACTCTCACACCAAAACCACGCTCAGATATTTCTTAATAAAACTGCTAAAAACAAAAGAGAAAATAAAATGAAAGCAGCCAAATGTTGTTGCTTATAAGGAAACAAAATTTCTCATCAAAAACAATAGAAGCTAGATGACAGTAGGAAAATATCATTAAATTACTAGTAAGAGACTGTCAACAGTTTTAAACCAACTTCTATACCAAGAGAAAATATGATTCAAGAGTAAAGACATTCTGAGAAGGAAAAATAGGAATTATTTTCCAACAGAGTTTCTCCAAAAGAAATACTACCAGTAGTTCCTCAAACTGAAGGAAAATGAAAGAATCAAACTTAGAATTTCAGGAATGAAAGAAAAACAAATATGGTAAATATCAAGGTAAATAAAGTAGATTATTTTTCTCTTCTTACATTTTTTTCAATATAAATGACTATAGAAAGCAAAAATTATAACATTTGCTGGTGATATTTTTCAGTGTATGTAAATGAAATACATATAACAATTATAACAAATGATTTTTATGCTTTTACATTTTATTTAAAATTGAAAATTGTCACTTTAAGAAGGCTGTGAGAGATTTACATATAAAGGGCTTCCCCGGTGGCTCAGAGGTAAAAGAATCAGCCTGTAATGCAGGAGATGTAATAGACGCGAGTTCGATTCCTGGGTCAGGAAGATCCCCTGGAGGAGAGCATGGCAACCCACTCCCATATTCTTGCCTGGAGAATCCTATGGACAGAGGATCCTGGTGGACCAGTCCTTAAGGTCACAAAGGGTTGGACACAACTGAAGTGACTTGAAAAGCATGCATGCATATGTATGTAAAATACTGTATAATCCATAGATAGACTGCTAAAAATGTAATAGAAAAGATAGATAAAAATCCAACAGATAAATTTAAATGAAATTAAAAATTAAAATAATCCAACAGAAGGCATGAAACTTGATAGAGAAACCAAAAAATAAGGAGAAAAGCAGAAAGCAAATAATAGTGAATCTAATTATACCAATAACCACATTGAATGTAAATGGTCTAAATGTACTAAGTGAAAAACATTGTCAGATTAGCTATATTTCATAACTTTACTTTAAATTGAATGATACAAGTAAACATAGAAATGTTATGCTATGCAATACTAATCATAAGAAATCTGTGGTGGCTGTATTAACATCAGACAAAGATTTCAGGGCAAAAAAAAATTTACCAGGGGTAGAGAGAAACATTAGACAGTGTTAAAAGGGTCAATTCACAAAAAAGACATAACAACCCTAAATATGCCCATACCTAGCACCAAGGTCGTGGTAGGAACAATTCCAGGATGACCCTCTCTGGCACCCCCATTCCTGTGTACACACCTGTATAATTCCATCCTTCAAAGTGTGGGCAGGAACTGCACTACACCAGGATATCACTTGTGGAATTAGGTTATATTACCTGGCAAAGGTGAAGGGATTTAGCAGATATAATTAAGGTTCCCAAGTCAACTTCTTTATTTAAGTTGGCCAAAAGGGAAGATTTCCTTTGTGGGTCTAAGTTAGTCAGGAAAACCTCCTTAAAGGAGTAATTGGTCTCTTCATGAAGGAGGAAATTCACCCCATAGCTCTGGAAGAAGTATGGTGCCATATTGCTAAAGGGTCTGTGGAAGTACTACATGGCAGGAACTGTAGAAGTTTCTAGGAATTGAGAGTAAAGCCCAGTCAGTAGCCAGCAAGAAATCTAGGACCTCAGGTAGACAATATCAAGGAAATAAAATTATGCCAGTAACATAAATGATCTTGGAAGAGGACCTTAAGTCTCAGGTGCTGACAAAGACTTGGCTCACATCTTGATTTCAGCCTTGGGGAACCCTGAACAGAGGACATAACTAATCTCTACCTGGATTTCTGACCCACAGAAACTGGGAAACAATAAATAAATGTTATTTTATGTTGCCCTATTGGTCTTAGAGCGAGTGATGAGAATGAAAACAGAACACAAAATCTGGCGCAATGGGTCAGTGGACCTGCAGCCTCTATTGGACTGAGGTGCAGAGTCCACTTGAGTCCAGCTTTTAATCCTAATTGCAGACTACAAGACTTTTTTGATCTTATCTTTTCCAAGACACTACACTGACATAGTCCAGATTACCTTGCTTTTACCGCAGGCCATTCCCTTTTGGGCTAGTCTCGGGAACAATCAGCAAGTACGTAAGCAGCATTCGGGCCTGACACCTACCCCGCGTTCCAAGGTCCATGCTTTCATGATTCCAGTCATACTCCCTTCTGGGTCTGGCCTTGGGGTTTATAACAAGATTATTCTTAATAAAAACATGGAAGATAATCATTAGCACGGTTTCTTAATATATGCTGTTTTTTCAGGTGCTATTTATGTGGAATTTCTCAAGGCTGTGAAAGTACATTATTAGGAATTCCCACTACAATTTTAGGCTGCTAATTTTGTGATAATTTGTTGCATAACAAGAGAAACCTAAAACAAGAACTTCAAAATAAACGAAGGGAAAGCTCATAAAAGTAGAAGGAAGAAGAGCAAATCCAAAATTATAGTTTGACATTTCAACACTCTGCTCTCAATAAACAATAGAAAAAGAAAAAGACACAAAATATTAGCAAGGATACAGAGGATCTGAACACCATCAAAAACTATTTTACATTTATAGAAGAACATTCCTCCCAACAATAGCAGAATATATGTTCTTTTCAACTGTACATTTGCCAAAAAAATAAAAAATCTGGGCCATACATTTAAAAGACCTGTAATCATACAAAATATGTTCCATGACCACAGTGGAATTAAACTAGAAATCAAAAACAGATATCTTAGAAATTCCCAAAGATTTGGAAATAAACAATACTTATAACTTATGAATCAAAGAAGGAGATTCTCAAGGGAAATTAGAAAATAGGTTTAGCAAAATGAAAATATAATTTACTAAAATTTCCAGAACATAGCTAAAGCAGTACTTACAAGTAAATTTATAGTAGTAAAGGCTTATATTAGACAAAAAAGTCTCAAATCAATAAGCCAAGTTTTAAGTAACAAACAAATGAGCAAATTAAGCTCAAAGTTAGAAGGAAATAATTGAGAACATAAACAGATGAAATTTAATATAAGACGATAATATAGAAAATTGGTAAAACCAAAAACTAGAAAAGACTAATGCAGTTGATAAAATTTCACCCAAAATGAACAAGACAAAAGGAAGACACAAATTATAAAAATCTAAAATGTAAGAGACTCTTGATGAAAGTGAGAGAAGAGAGTGGAAAAGTTGGCTTCAGTTCAGTTCAGTTCAGTTCAGTCGCTCAGTCATGTCCGACTTTTTGTGACCCCATGAATCACAGCACGCCAGGCCTCCCTGTCCATCACCAACTCCCGGAGTTCACCCAAACTCATGTCCATCGAGTCAGTGATGCCATCCAGCCATCTCATCCTCTGTCGTCCCCTTCTCCTACTGCCCCCAATCCCTCCCAGCATCAAAGTCTTTTCCAATGAATCAGTTCTTCTCATGAGGTGGCCAAAGTACTGGAGTTTCAGCTTTAGCATCATTCCTTCCAAAGAAATCCCAGGGTTGATCTCCTTCAGAATGGACTGGTTGGATCTCCTTGCAGTCCAAGGGACTCTCAAGAGTCTTCTCCAACACCACACTTCAAAAGCATCAATTCTTCTGCACTCAGCCTTCTTCACAGTCCAACTCTCACATCCATACATGACTACTGGAAAACCATAGCCTTGACTAGGCGGACCTTAGTCGGCAAAGTAATGTCTCTGCTTTTGAATATGCTATCTAGGTGGGTCATAACTTTTCTTCCAAGGAGTAAGCGTCTTTTAATTTCATGGCTGCAAGCACCACCTGCAGTGATTTTGGAGCCCCCAAAAATAAAGTCTGACACTGTTTCCTTAAAACTCAACATTCGGAAAACTAAGATCACGGCATCCAGTCCCACCACTTTATGGCAAATAGATGGGGAAATAGTGGAAACAGTGGCTGACTTTATTTTGGGGGGCTCCCAAATCACTCAGATGGTGACTGCAGCCATGAAATTAAAAGACGCTTACTCCTTGGAAGGAAAGTTATGACCAAACTAGACAGCATATTGAAAAGCAGAGACATTACTTTGCCATCAAAGGTCTGTCTAGTCAAGGCTATGGTTTTTCCAGTAGTCACGTATGGGTGCAAGAGTTGGACTATAAAGAAAGCTAGAGAGCAGAAGAATTGATGCTTTTGAACTGTTGTGTTGGAGAAGACTCTTGAGAGCCCCTTGGACTGCAAGGAGATCCAACCAGTCCATCCTTAAGATCAGTCTTGAATATTCATTGGAAGGACTGATGCTAAAGCTGAAACTCTGATACTTTGGCCACCTGCTGCAAAGAACTGACTCATTGGAAAAGACTCTGATGCTGGGTAAGATTGAGGGCAGGAGGAGAAGTGGACGGCAGAGAATTAGATGGTTGGATGGCATCACCAACTTGAGGGACATGAGCTTAAGTGAACTCCGGGAGTTGGTGATGAACATGGAGGCCTGGCGTGCTGCAGTCCATGGGGTCACAAAGAGTCAGACACGACTGAGTGACTGAATTGACTAAAAATGTAAGAGACATCACTGCAGATTTAGACATTTAAAAAGCAATGAAAAGCATTATGAACAACTCTTGCCCATTAACTTAATAACTTGGATGAAATGGACAAATTTCTTGAGATAAAATTTGTCAGTTCTATCCAAGCTCTTCCAGAAAATAGAAGGATAAACTTCCTAACTCATATTTATGAAACCAGTATAACCTTGATACCAGACAAAGACAATAAAGGAAGGCTCCAAGCCAATAAACCACAAGAATATAGACACAAAAATTCTGAAACCAATATTAGTTAATTTAATGCAGCAGTAATTATAAATAATAAAACAATCATGACCAATTCAAATTTATACAGGGAATGAAAGTCTTGTTCAATGTTTGAAAGTCAACTCTATTAATTGACTGAAAAGGAAACCCTGCAAGATTATACCAATAAAACAGAAGATGCATTTGGCAAA
This sequence comes from Ovis aries, assembly GCF_016772045.2. Taxonomy (NCBI): domain Eukaryota; kingdom Metazoa; phylum Chordata; class Mammalia; order Artiodactyla; family Bovidae; genus Ovis; species Ovis aries. The sequence continues at coordinate 237,346,946 of NC_056054.1, forward strand.
GTATATTATTAATTCATGATTTAAAAACATTTCAGTTCAGTTCAGTCACTCAGTCATGTCCGACTCTTTGCGACCCCATGAATCGCAGCACACCCAGCCTCCCTGTTCATCACCATCTCCCGGAGTTCACCCAGACTCACGTCCATCAATTCAGTGATGCCATCCAGCCATCTCATCCTCTGTCGTCCCCTTCTCCTTCTGCCCCCAATCCCTCCCAGCATCAGAGTCTTTTCCAATGAGTCAACTCTTCGCATGAGGTGGCCAAAGTACTGGAGTTTCAGCTTTAGCATCATTCCTTCCAAAGAAATCCCAGGGCTGATCTCCTTCAGAATGGATTGGTTGGATCTCCTAGCAACCAAGAATAGGAAAACTTCCCTAAGTTGATTAAGGGCAACTATCAAAAAAAGAAAGGAAAGAAAAAGAAATTCTACAGTTAACTTCATATTTAAACATGTTTAATAAGATTTCATATTAGAATAGCTAAATTCAAGAAAATAGTACTATAAGTTCTAATGAAGATGGACAGTAAGTAGAACTCAGATATTGCTGGTGAGAATGTAAAATGGTACAACCACCTTGGAGAGCATTTTAGAAGTTTCTTGTAAAGTTAAAAACACACTTATCATATGATCCAACTATGGAACTCCTAGTATTTATACAAGAAAAATAAAAAATTTTGTTTTCACAAGTACTTTTTCATGTGTTTATAGCTTCTTTATTCATAATTTGCAGAAGATAAAAAATAAGCTTTAACTGGAGAATAATTTAGTTCATTACACAATGGTTTATTGTTCAACAATAAGAACAAACTACTGCTGAAATCATCAGCATGAATATATCTTGAATTCATTATGCTGGGTGAAAGAAGCCACACTCAGAAGACTATAAATTTGGAATGACTTTTTTGCACAGTGTTAAGTACAGGTCAAATTTTATATGTTGGGGGTTTTTTTTCCAAGCAGTTGTCCTAGCCAGTTTATTGAAAAGTCTGTCAACACCACATATGTCATAAATCAGGTTTCCATACTGCTTGAGTCTATTATGGAAACCCGATTCAGTTCAGTTCAGTGGCTCAGTCATGTCTGACTCTTTGCGACCCCATGAACTGCTGCACGCCAGGCCTCCCTGTCCATCACCAACTTCCGGAGTTCACTCAAACTCATGTCCATTGAGTCGGTGATGCCACCCAACCATCTCATCCTCTGTCGTTCCCTTCTCCTCCCTGCCTTCAATCTTTCCCAGCATCAGGGTCTTTTCAAAGGAGTTAGCTCTTCACATCAGGTGGCCAAAGTATTGGAGTTTCAGCTTCAACATCAGTCCTTCCAATGCGTATTCAGGACTGATCTTTACGATGGACTGGTTGGATCTCCTCACAGTCCAAGGGACTCTCAAGAGTCTTCTCCAACACCACAGTTCAAAAGCATCAGTTCTTCTGCACTCAACTTTCTTTATAGTCCAACTCTCACATCCATACATGACTACTGGAAAAACAGATCTTTGTTGGTAATGTCTCTGCTTTTTAATATGCTGTCTAGGTTGGTCATAACTTTTCTTCCAAGGAGTAAGCGTCTTTTAATTTCATGCATTCAATCACCATCTGCAGTGATTTTGGAGCCCAAAAAAATAAAGGCTGACACTGTTTCCCCATCCATTTGCCATGAAGTGATGGGACCAGATGCCATGATGTTAGTTTTGTGAATGTTGAGCTTTAAGCCAACTTTTTCACTCTTCTCTTTCACTTTCATCAAGAGGCTTTTTAGTTCCTCTTCACTTTCTACCATAAGTTTGTGTAATCTACATATCTGAGATTATTGATATTTCTCCCAGCAATCTTGATTCCAGCTTGTGCTTCCTCCAGTGCTGGGGTCCAGCCCTGGTGGATCCAGGGTAATTTGAAGGGGAGATGGAGTAGGCGAGGAAAAACTTACTTATTTAGAAACATAAAGAGAGATTAGGAAAGAATAGTATAGTAGGAAAATTAGTGGAGAAAAGATGCTGAATAACTTGCTTTACGTGGAAAGCTAATAAAACCTCAAGACAAGAGGTTTGCACCATCTACGTAGGCCACCGGCACCTGCTTGAATAACAGAGGGTGCCCCACCTTGGGCTCCTTCTCGCATTGGTCTTAGAAGCCAGGGCAAGTAAGTAGACATGATGAGCCTCCACGCCACAGATGGGAATTCAGCCAGAAAAGAGAAGGAGAAAAGACCACACGGGGGAAACCAGTCTTTCTAGTGACTGGCCCATCCTTTATTGTTTGGGAAAGCCTTTTATACTTTTGGTTGTACATAGAGATCAATGGATAATACAAAATTATACAGCGTCAGCAGCCCTGACTCTTATCGAGACCAGGCTTTCTCTCTGCATACCTAGCTGTATACACAAGTCTTAGGTGATTTACATCATCTTATGGCCAGAAGGCCTATTAGCATTTTATGTCCCTTTTCTGATAAGGGTCTGTTAACCAGAAAACTTATTTGCCCTTAAAAGTGTTGTTCTTTCCAAAGTCTGGTGCCACTCTCAGAAAGCACTAAATATATGACAAAGAAAGAGGAGTACAGTGATTTATAACAAAGAGAAAATTAATTAACTCAAAAGTCTAGTTTTGCTAACATCAAAACTACTATATTTCTTTTTCTATATCCCAATTACATTGATTAATATCCTTCAGGTGCCTAAAAGATAAAGAATATGGAGGCCTGGCAGCAAACATTAACTCAACAATGAAATCCTTCACCAAACTAATTCTTAGCTCTAAAAGGCTCTATATCTTTAAGATGTTTTAAGCTTCATGCCTCTCAAGGTTGGGGGGCTATAAACAATCACAAGTTGTAAAAGTCTCCAACTGTCAGGCAAGTTAGAGAGCCATCAGAGGGATTTGAGCTGAAACTTTCCTTTCATATGCAGGAGACCAGTCGGAGCTCTAAGTTAATTTTTTCCAGAGAAAGGTAGTCGGGGATAGTCCTCTGTAATGTCAGAAGAGTATAGTATAGCAGACAGTAAACAGACAGATTTTGGTTTCGGGGTAGATGCTCAGACAGAGGATCCCTTCAGATCTGACTCACCTTGCCCCGTCAGGTCTCTCCGCATGACCTTTTCATGGGTGGGATCTCCTGTGCTGGCTCCCGGCACTCCAGCCCAGCGTTTCTCATGATTTACTCTGCATGTAATTTAAATAAGCAGGGTGACAATATATAACCTGATGTACTCTTTTTCCTATTTGGAACCAGTCTGTTGTTTCATGTCTAGTTCCAACTGTTGCTTCCTGACCTGCATACAGGTTTCTCAAGAGGCACTCATCTCGTATACTAGTAAAGTAATGCTCAAAATTCTCCAAGCCAGGCTTCAGCAATACATGAACAGTGAACTTCCAGATGTTCAAGCTGGTTTTAGAAAAGGCAGAGGAACCAAACATCAAATTGCCAACATCTGCTGGATCACTGAAAAAGCAAGAGAGTTCCAGAAAAACATCTATTTCTGCTTTATTAGCGATGCCAAAGCCTTTGACTGTGTGGATCACAATGAACTGTGGAAAATTCTGAAAGAGATGGGAAACCCTATTAATTTCTACTAATTGAGTCTTCCTGAACCAGTATTTCACTGTCCTATTAAATATTTACTATACATCTATTTACATATATTTTACTTAATATAATTCAGTTATTTCATACATCTCTGAAGTTGTATACAACTTTGTTAAAATTTTTCTTAGATATATTTGTATTTTATCCGTTACTTTCTTAAATTACATTTTTAATTGATATTTAATTACATAGAGCAAAACTTTATTTTCATATGTTAATTTTGTGTCTAGCAAACTTGCTAGAAAATTTATTAATACTAATAATTTATTGGATCCCTTTGAATTTTTGAGTTAGACAGTTTTATTACCTGAGATTAAAAGGTTTTGTTTTTTCCTTTCCAAACTCTATGCCCTCACATACACACATATTTACAAATATATATAAATTTGGTTTTCTGCCCTAGCTAGAGATTGGGCAAAAGTGAGAGTAATGAATGTCTTGTTTTGTTCTTGATTTTAAGGGGATGGCTTCAACACTTCAAAATTCCTCAAGTAAAGGGATTTGCTTTAACACCATCATGTAAGATGTTTGCTGTAGATTTTTGATGAATGCTTTATGAAGGTAAAGAAGTTTCCTGTTATTCCTAGTTTGCTAATTTGTTTTATTTTTTAAGTCATGATTGATTGTTGAATGTTTTCAAGCATTTTTTTTTCTCCTGTATTGAGATGATCGGATTGCTTTTCTCGCTTTATTTCATTAAAAATAAATAAATTTATTTATTTGTTTTTGGCTGTGCTGGGTCTTTGTCGCTATGCTGGCTATCTCTAGTTGCAGTGAGTGGGGCCTGCTCTCTAGTTGCCTTGTGCAGGCTTCTCATTACAGTGGCTTCTCTTGTTTCAGCACACAGGCTTCAGGGTATGCAGGGTTCAGTAGCTGAGGCACATGGCTCAGTAGTTGCATCTCCTGGGCTCTAGAGCACAGGCTCAGTAGTTGGGGTGCATGGGCTTTGTTGCTCCACTGCATATGGCATTTTCCTGGATCGGAGATCTAACCCATACCTCCTGCATTGGTAGGTGGAATCTCTTTACCACTGAGCCACCAGGGAAGCCCCACTTTTCTCCTTTAACACATTCATATTTTAATATGTTTATTAACTTAATTTTCTAATGTTAAATTCAAATTGAATTTGTAGGATAAATTAACTCAATCCTAGTATATCAATTTTTAATTATTATACATTACTTCATCCTGGTATTCATTTAATTTTGCATCATTTTTCATGAGAGATGATTGTTGAGGTAGTCTAAGAGCAAGTTGGAAAAGAATTTCCAGACACAGGACTTTTCTGAACAGAGTGAGTTTATTAAGAACAAAGAGCACAGATAAGTGGGCACACCAAGCTCAGTGGGCCAGCCTCCTGAGAGACCAGGGAAAGCCAACAGTTTTTGTGAATTAATAGCCAATTTGTATAGCCTCAAGAGGAAGAAAATTCCTGTTGGAAGGTTGTTCTGAGGTGATTGGTTGGGACGGTATAGGGTGTTTACTGGAGTGGGCATCTTTGCCTAATTGGGAGTAAGGAAGCTTGTTAGTGATGATTGGGGAGCTTTTAGCAATGCTTAAAAAGAGGCTCCATCAGCTTCAGAGGTGACCTTGATTCTGGGCTCTGCTTCTGTGTCCTTGGGGGCAGGACTCAACAATGGTGACCTATAACTTTCTTATACAATCCTCATTGAGTTTGATGTCAAAGTTACATTAATTTTACAAAATAGTGGATTTTTTCCCTCTCTTTTCTACACTCTGTAATAGTGTACTTATGGTCATAATACATTTTCCTGGTAAAACCATCATGGTCTGTTTTCTTTGTGAGCAAATTGTTATAGTCAATTGTATTTTTTAAATTACTACATTATTTAGGCCTTCTATTTTAATTTGACTCCATTTTGATAAAGTATATATTTTCAATATGTAACTTGACATGTATATTTCTATCTTTATTTTCACTATATAAGATTATTAGTGTCAAGATATTCAGCAAATACTATAATTTTCTTGGTTTACAATTTCATTTTAACTTTTTTGTAAAGTAAAATTGACTTTTCATGTTATATAGTTTTATGTTTTGACAGATAAATAGAGTTGTGTAACAACCACGACCATCTAGCTGCAGGACTCTACTACTCCAAAAAAAATTCTTTATGCTGCCCATTGAAGTCAAGTCCTTCCTACAAACCCTTACAACATGTAGCCTCTAATTTGTTCTTCATCGCTACATTTTTGCCTTTTCCAGAATGTCATAAAAATTAATCATACATAACTTTGAGTTTGGCTTATATTACTAACTATAATACTTTTGAGATTCATCCATGTGGTTGTGTGTATCAAAATTCATTCATTTGTATTATTGAGGAGTCTTCCACTGTACAGATATTCCATAGTTTATCCACCCACCAGATGAAGGATTTTTTAATTATTTTCAGTTTGTTTGTTTTACACAGTTCAGATTCTTTATTTTTAGTTTTTTGGTTTTTGATCATTTTATATTTATAGAAAAGTTGCAAAGATGTTACAGAGAGTCCTCATATCCCTTATTTTTTAACTTATTGTAATAATTTAATTATTTTTATTTTTTAATTGGAGGAAAATTGCTTTACAATGTTGTGTTGGTTTCTGCCATACAATGACACAAATCCACCATGATTATACTTTTATCATCTCCCTCTTGAGCCTCCCTCCCCTGCCCCCACCCCACTCCTCTAGATCACCACAGAACACCAAGCTGGGCTCCTTGTGTTATTCAGCAACGTCTCACCAGCATTCTGTTCTACACATCGTAGTGTATATATGTCGATGTTACTTTCTCCGTTCATCCCACTCTTTCCTTCCCCAACAGTGTCCACAAATCCTTTCTCTATATCTGTCTCCATTCCTTCCTTGCAAATAGGTTCATCAACACCATTTTTATCGATTCCATATATGTTAACTCATATTCTTTACCCAGCTTTCCCTATATAACCATGAGATATCCATCAATGCTGTTTTTCTCAGTTTAGTCTCTCAGTCATGTCCAACTCTTTGTGAGAGTCCTACTCTTTGCAACCCATCAACACTAAGAATTGATAAATGATTTGTTTGGTTAGTTGTTCAGTCACCAAGTCATGTCCAACTCTTTGTGACTCTATGGACTGCAGCACACCAGGATTCCCTGTTCCTCACCATCTCCTGGAGTTCGCCTGAGTTCATGTCCATCAAATCAGTAATGCTATCCAACAATCTCATCCTCTGCCGCCTTCTTCTCCTTCTGCCTTCCATCTTTCCCAGCATCAGGAACTTTTCCAATGAGTCAGCTCTTCACAACAAGTGGCCAAAGTATTACAGCTTCAACTTTAGGATCAGTCCTTCCAGTGAATATTCAGGGTTGATTTCCTTTAGGATTGAGTGGTTTGCTCTCCTTGCAGTCCAAGGGACTCTCAAGAGCCTTCTCCAGCACCATAGTTCAAAACCATCAATTCTTCAGTGTTCTCCCTTCTTTATGGTCCAGTTCTCACATCAGTACATGACTACTGGAAAAGCATTTCATAGCCTTGATACTATAGCCTTACTACTATTATACTACAGACGTTATTCAGATTTTCCCAGACTTTTTATTGTCATTTTTCTGTTCCAAGTTCTTATCCAGGATCAGTTCAGTTCAGTCACTCAGTCGTGTCCGACTCTTTGTGACCCCATGAATCGCAGCACGCCAGGCCTCCCTGTCCATCACCAAATCCCAGAGTTCACTCAGACTCACATCCATTGAGTCAGGGACACCATCCAGCCATCTCATCTTCTGTCGTTCCCTTCTCCTCCTGCCCCCAATCCCTCCCAGCATCAGAGTCTTTTCCAGTGAGTCAACTCTTTGCATGAGGTAGCCAAAGTACTGGAGTTTCAGCTTCAGCATCATTCCCTCCAAAGAAGTTAAATAAGCAGAGTGGCAATATACAGCTTTGACATACTCCTTTCCCAATTTGGAACCAGTCTGTTTTTCCATGTCTGGTTCTAACTGCTGCTTCATGATTACAAAATCCATAGTCCTTCAGGAACTCTGTCTATCAGATGTAACCCCTTGAATCTATTTGTCACTTCCACTGTATGATCATAAGGGATTTGATTTAGGTCATACCTGAATGGCCAGGTGGTTTTCCCTATGTTCTTCAATTTAAGTCTGAATTTGGCAATAAGGAGTTCATTATCAGAGCCACAGTGCACTCCCGGTCTTGTTTTTGCTGACTGTATAGAGCTTCTCCATCTTTGGCTACAAAAAACGTAATCAATCTGATTTCAATATTGACCATCTGGTGATGTCAATGTGCAGAGTCATCTCTTATGTTGTTGGAAGAGGATGTTTGTCATAACCAGCACGTTCTCTTGGAAAAAACTCTGTAAGCCATTGTCCTGCTTCATTTTGTACTCCAAGGCCAAATTTGCCTGTTATTCCAGGTACCTCTTGACTTCCTACTTTTACATTCTAGTCCCCTATGGTGAAAAGGAAATCTTTTGGTGGTGGTAGTTTTAGAAGGTCTTTTAGGTCTTCATAGAACCATTCAACTTCAGCTTCTTTGGTTTTAGTGGTTGGGGCATAGACTTGGATTACTGTGATACTGAATGGTTTGCCTTGGAAACAAACAGAGATCATTCTGTCATTTTTGAGACTGCACCCAAGGACTGCCTTTTGGACTGTTTTGTTGACTATGAGGGCAACTCTATTTCTTCTGAGGGGTTCTTGCCTACAGTAGTGGATATAATGGTCATCTGAATTAAATTTGCCCATCCATACCTATTTTAGTTCACTGATCCCTAAAATGTTGATGCTCACTCTTGCCATCTCCTATTTGACCACTTCCAATTTACCTTGATTCATGGACCTAACATTCCAGGTTCCTATGTAATATTGTTCTTCAGAGCACTGGACTTTACTTTCACCACCAGACACATTCACAATTAGGGATTGTTTCTGCTTTGGCTCAGCCTCTTCATTCCCTCTGGAGCTATTTCTCCACTCTTCTCTAGTAGCCTACCAGACACCTACCTACCGGGTGCTCATCTTTCAGTGCCTTATCTTTTTCACTTTTCATACTGTTCATGAGATTCTCAAGGCAAGAGTGCTGAAGTGGTTTGCCATTCCCTTCTCTGGTGCACTACATTTTGCCAGAACTCTCCACCATGACCCGTCCATCTTGGGTGGCCCTACACAACATGGCTCTTAGTTTCACTGATTTAGACAATGTTGTGGTCCATGTGATCAGTTTGGTTAGTTTTTTGTGGTTCATGGTTTCATTCCATCTGCCCCCTGGTGGATGAGGATAAAAGGCTTGTGGAAGCTTCCTGATGGGAGGGACTGGCTATGGGGAAAACTATGTCTTGTTCTGGTGGCCAAGGCCCTTGCTCAGTAAGTCTTCACCAATTTTCTGCTGATGGGTGGGCCTGTGTTCCCTCCTTGTAATTTGGCCTGAGGCCAAACTATGGTAGGTGTAATGGTGGTAATGGTGACCTCCTTCAAAAGGACTTATGCCAGCATGCTGAGCCTCCCAGACTGTTGTAGTCAATGCCCCTGACCACGCAGCAGGCCACTGTCAACCCACACCTGCACCAGAGACTCCTGGACACTTCCAGAAAAGTCTGGTTAGATCTCTTGAGGGGTTGCTGCTCCTTTCTCCTGGGTCCTGGTACACACAAAGTTTTGTTTGTACTCTCCAAGAGTCTTTGTTTCCACAGTCTTATGGAAGTTCTGTAATGAAGTCCTGCTGACCTTCAAAGTCAGAGTCCTTGGGAATACTGAGTCCCTTAGCCAGATCCCCAGGTTGGGAAGTCTGTTGGTGGGCCTAGAATTTTACAAGTACAGGGTGATATCTCATGGTGGTTTTGATTTGCATTTCCCTATAGTAATGCTGAGCATTTTCTCATGTGCTTGTTAGCCACCTGTATGAGTAACAGGCAAATTTGGCCTTGGAGTACAGAACAGAGTTCTGCCAAGAGAACACACTGGTCATAGCAAACACCTTCTTCCAACAGCACAAGAGAAGACTCTGCGTATGGACATTACCAGATAATCAACACCAAAATCAGGTTGATTATATTCTTTGCAGCCAAAGATGGAGAGGCTCTATACAGTCAGCAAAAACAAGACCGGGAGCTGACTGTGGCTCAGATCATGAACTCAGTATTGCCAAATTCAGACTGATACTGAAGAAAGTAGAGAAAACCACTAGACCATTCAGTTCAGTTCAATTCAGTCACTCAGTCATGTCCAACTCTTTGCGACCCTATGAATTGCAGCACTCCAGGCTTCCCTGTCCATCACCAACTCCTGGAGTTCACCCAAACTCACGTCCATCGAGTCAGTGATGCCATCCAGCCATCTCATCCTCTGTCGTCCCCTTCTCCTCTTGCCCCCAATCCCTCCCAGCATCAGAGTCTTTTCCAATGAGTCAACTCTTCGCATGAGGTGGCCAAAGTACTGGAGTTTCAGCTTTAGCATCAGTCCTTCCAAAGAACACCCAGCACTAATCTCCTTTAGAATGGACTGGTTGGATCCCCTTGCAGTCCAAGGGACTCTCAACAGTCTTCTCCAACACCACAGTTCAAAAGCATCAATTCTTTGGCACTCAGCTTTCTTCACAGTCCAACTCTCAGATCCATACATGACTACTGAAAAAAACTTAACCTTGACTAGATGGACCTTTGTTGGCAAAGTAATGTCTCTGCTTTTGAATATGCTATCTAGGTTGGTCATAACTTTCCATGATTTAAATCAAATCCCTTATGACTATACAGTGGAAGTGAGAAATAGATTTAAGGGACTAGATCTGATAGAGTGCCTGATGAACTATAGACAGAGGTTCGTGACATTGTACAGGAGACGGGAATCAAGACCATCCCCAAGAAAAAGAAACTCAAAAAAGTATAATGGTTGTCTGAGGAGGCCTTACAAATAGCTGTGAAAAGAAGGGAACTGAAAATCAAAGGAGAAAAGGAAACATGTACCCATTTGAACGTAGAGTTCCAAAGAATAGCAAGGAGAGATAAGAAAGCCTTCCTAAGTGATCAATGCAAAGAAATAGAGGAAAACAATAGAATGGGAAAGACTAGAGATCTCTTCAAGAAAATTAGAGATAGCAAGGGAACATTTTATGCAAAGATGGGCTCAATAAAGGACAGAAATGGTAGGGACCTAACAGAAGCAGAAGATATTAAGAACAGGTGACAAGAATACATAGAAGAATAATACAAAAAAGATCTTCATGACCCAGATAATCAAGATGGTGTGATCACTCACCTAGAGCCAGACATCCTGGAATGTGAAGTCAAGTGAGCCTTAGGCATCATCACTGCCCACAAAGCTAGTGGAGGTGATGGAATTCCAGTTGAGCTATTTCAAATCCTGAAAGATGATGCTGTGAAAGTGCTGCAGTCAATAAGCCAGCAAATTTGGAAAATTCAGCAGTGGCTACATGACTGGAAAAGGTCAGTTTTCATTCCAATCCCAAAGAAAGGCAATGCCAAAGAATGCTCATACTATTGCACAACTACACTCATCTCACACACTACTAAAGTGATGCTTAAAATTCTCCAAGTCAGGCTTCAGCAATACATGAACCGTAAACTCCCTGATGTTCAAGCTGGTTTTAGAAAAGGCAGAAGAAACCAGAGATCAAATTGCCAACATCTACTGGATCATGGAAAAAGCAAGAGAGTTCCAGCAAAACATCTATTTCTGCTTTATTGACTATACCAAAGCCTTTGACTGTGGCGATCACAATAAATTGTGGAAAATTCTGAAAGAGATGGGAACACCAGGCCACCTGACCTGCCTCTTGAGAAACCTGTATACAGATCAGGAAGCAACAGTTAGAACTGGATATCGAACAACAGACTAGTTCCAAATAGGAAAAGGAGTATGTCAAAGCTGTATATTGTCACCCTGCTTATTTAACTTCTATGCAGAGTACATCATGAGAAACGCTGGGCTGGAGGATGCACAAGCTGGAATCAAGATTGCCGGGAGAAAAATCAATAACCTCAGATATGCAGTTGACACCACCCTTATGGCGAAAATGAAGAAGAACTAAAGAGCCTCTTGATGAAAGGGAAAGAGGAGAGTGAATACGTTGGCTTACAGCTCAACATTCAGAAAACTAAGATCATGGCATCCAGTCCCACCACTTCATGGGAAATAGATGGGGAAACAGTGGAAACAGTGGGAGGCTAACTTTATTTTTCTGGGCTCAAAGTCACTGCAGATGGTGACTGCAGCCATGAAATTAAATGATGCTTACTCCTAGGAAGGAAAGTTTTGAACAACCTAGACAGCATATTAAAAAGCAGAGACATTACTTTGCCAACAAAGGTCCAACTTCAAGGCTATAGTTTTTCCAGTGGTCATGTATGGATGTGAGAGTTGAACTATAAAGAAAGCTGAGCACAAAAGAATTGATGCTTTTGAACTGTGGTGTTGGAGAAGACTCTTGAGAGTCCCTTGGACTGCAAGGGGATCCAACCAGTCCATCGTAAAGATCAGTCCTGGGTGTTCATTGGAAGGACTGATATTGAAGCTGAAACGCCAATACTTTGGCCACCTGATGCGAAGAGCTGACTCCTTTGAAAAGACCCTGATGCTGGGAAAGACTGAAGGTGGGAGGAGAAGGGGATGACAGAAGATGAGATGGTTAGGTGGCATCACCGACTCAATGGACATGTGTTTGGGTGGACTCCGGGTGTTGGTGATGGACAGGGAGGCCTGGCATGCTGAGGTTCATGGGGTCGCAGAGTCAGACATGACTGATTGACTGAACTGATGTCTTATATATATAAATATGTATTCAGATTCTATCCTTATTTTTAATTGGGTTGTTTGGCTTTTTGATGTTACATGAGTTCTTTCTTGAATGTATCGTATGCAAATATCTTCTCCCATTCAATAGATGGCCTTTTAATTTTGTTGTGTTTCCTTCACTGTGCAAAAGCTTTTAGTTTGATGTAGTCTCTTTAATTTTGCATTTTTTCCTTTTCTTGAGGAGACATACCTTCCAAAATATTACTAAGACCAATGTAAAAGTACATACTCCTTATGTTTTCTTCTAGAAGTTTTATCATTTAAGGTTTTATATTTAAGTTTGTGCATGGTGTGAGAAAGTGGTCTACATTTATTCTTTTGCATTTAACTGTCCAGCTTTCTGTGGAAAATTCTGAGACAGATGGGAATACCAGAGCACCTGACCTGCCTCTTGAGAAATCTGTGTGCAGGTCAGGAAGCAACAGTTAGAACTGGACATGGAACAACAGACTGGTTCCAAATAGGAAAAGGAGTACGTCAAGGCTGTATATTGTCACCCTGCTTATTTAACTTATATGCAGAGTACATCATGAGAAATGCTGGACTGGAAGAAACACAAGCTGGAATCAAGATTGCTGGGAGAAATATCAATAACCTCAGATATGCAGATGACACCACCCTTATGGCAGAAAAAGAAGAGGAACTAAAAAGCCTCTTGATGAAAGTGAAAGAGGAGAGTGAAAAAGTTGGCTTAAAGCTCAACATTCAGAAAACGAAGATCATGGCATCCGGTCCCATCACTTCATGGGAAGTAGATAGGGAAACAGTGGAAACAGTGTCACACTTTATTTTTGGGGGCTCCAAAATCACTGAAGATGGTGATTGCAGCCATAAAATTAAAAGATGCTTACTCCTTGGAAGGAAAGTCATGACCAACCTAGATAGCACATTAAAAAGCAGAGATATTACTTTGCCAACAAACGTCCATTTAGTCAAGGCTATGGTTTTTCCAGTAGTCATGTATGGATGTGAGAGTTGGACTGTGAAGAAGGCTGAGCACCAAAGAATTGATGCTTTTGAACTGTGGTGTTGGGATTCAACGAGTCCATCCTAAAGGAGACCTGTCCTGGGTGTTCATTGGAAGGACTGAAGGTGAGGCTGAAAGTCCAATACTTTAGCCACCTCATGTGAAGAGCTGAGTCATTGAAAAAGACCCTGATTCTGGGAGAGACTGGGGGCAGGAGGAAAAGGGGACAACAGAGGATGAGATGGCTGGATGGCATCACCGACTCGATGGACGTGAGTCTGAGTGAACTCCAGGAGTTGGTGATGGACAGGGAGGCCTGGTGTGCTGCTATTCATGGGGTCACAAAGAGTGGGACATGACTGAGCAACTGAACTGAACTGAACTGTCCAGCTTTTCTAACACCATTTATTGAAGAAGCTATCTTTTCTCCATTGTTTTTCTTGCCCCCTTAATCATAGATTAATTGCCCATATAAGTGTATGTATATTTCTGTGCTCTTGACATATGTGTCTGTTTTTGAGCCAGTACCATACTGTTTTGATTAATATAGTTTTGTAGCATAGTTTGAAATCAAAAGGAATGATACTTCCAACTTTGTTCCTTTATCTCAATATTGCTGTGGTTTGGGGGGATCTTTTGTGTATCCATACAAATTTCAGAATCATTTGTTCTAGTTCTGTGAAAAATGCCATTAGTATTCTGATGAAATTGTATTGAATCTATAGATTGCCTTGAGTATAATAGTCATTTAAACAATATTAATTCTTCCAATTCATAAGCACAGTTTATCTTTTAATCTGTTTCTGTCATCTTCAATTTCATTCATCAGGGCCTTATAGTTTTCTGAATATAGGTTTTTTACCTCCTTAGATTTACTCCTAGGTATTTTATTCTTTTTGATGTGATTCTAAGTGAGGTTGTTTCCTTAATTTATCTTTCTGATAGAGCATTGTTAATGTATGGAAATGCAACAGACTTCTGTATATTAACTTTGCATTCTACAACTTTACTGAATTCATTAATAAATTATAATAGTTTTGGGTGGCATCTTTAGAATTTTTTATGGTATAGTACCATGTCATTTGCAAAGAGCGACAGTTTTACTTCTTCCTTTCCAATATGGATTCCTTTTTTTTTTTTTAACTTGTCTGATTGTTGTGGTTAGGACTTCCAATACTGTGTTGAATAAAAGTGGCAAAACTGGACTTTCTTGTCTTGTTCGTGACCTTAGAGGAAAAGCTTTCAGTGTGGTGAGTATAGTAATAGCTATGGACTTGCAATATCAATATATGACCTTTATTATGTTGAGGTATATTCCTTTTATACCTATTTTGTTGAAAGTTTTTGACATAAATGGCTGTTTAATTTTGTCAAAAGTCTTTTCTGCATCTATTGAGATGATAATGTTTTTTACTCTTAATTTTGTTAATGTGACATATCTCATCAATAGGATTACAGATACTGAAACAGCCTTTGCATCACTGGGATAAATTCCATTTGATCATGGTGTATGATCCATTTAATGTATTATTGAATTTGATGTGCTAATATTTTTTTTGAGGATTTTTACATATATGTCATCAATGATATTGACTTGTAATTTTGTATGTGTGTGTGATATCTTTGTCTGATTTTGGTACAAGGGTGATGCTGTCCTTGTAGAATGAGTTCAGAAGCTTTCCATGCTCTGCAATTTGGGGGAATAGTTTGAGAAGTATTAACTCTTTTCTCTAAGTTTGGTAAAACTTACCTGTGAAGTCTCCTAGTTCTAGATATTGTTTGGTGGCTGGGGGTGGGGTCAGATTTTAAAAATATTATTAATTCAGTTTCATTGCTGATAATTGGTATGTTTAAATTTTCTATTTCTTCCTATACCTGTCTTGGGATATTGCACACTTCTATTATTTCTTCTAGGTTGTCATTTTTATTGATGTGTAATTGTTCATAATAATAGCTTATGATCCTGTTTTTCTGTGGTATTGATTGTGACTTCTTTTTCATTTCTGATTTTATTGTTTGGGGTCCTTTCTTTTTCGTGGTGAATCTGGCTAATGTTTTATCAATCTTGCTTGTCTTTTCAACAAACCAGGTCTTCATTTCATTCATTCATTTTCCTTTGTTTTCTGTGTAGTAAAAATAGTCTCTTTTATTTATTTCTTCTCTGTTCTTTAGTATTTCTTTCATTCTAATAACTTTCTGTTTCATTTGTTTTTCTTTTTCTAGTTCCTTTAGGTATAGTGTTAAGTTGTTTGAGATTTTTCTTGTTTCCTGAGGTAGGCTTCTATTGCTATAAACTTTACTCTTAGAACTGGTTTTGCTGCATTTCATAGATTTTGAATTGTTTTGTTTCTGTTTTCATTTCTCTCCAGATGTATTTTTATTTCTTCTTGGATCCATGATTTTTTAATAGAATTTTGTTTAGCCTCCATGTTTGTGTGTTTTGCAGGGTTTTTCTCATAATTGATTTCTAGTCTCGTAACTTTGTGGTCAGAAGAAGCTTGATATGATTCCTATCTTCTTAAATTTACTGAGACTTGTGAATTGACCTGAAATCTATCCTGGAGAATTTTCCATGTGAACTTGAAAAGAATATATATTCTGCTGCTTTTGGATGGAATGTTTCATATACATTAAGTACATTTGATCTGATGTTTCATTTAAGGCCAGTGGTTCCTTATTGATTTTTTGTCTGGATGATCTGTCCATTGATGTAAGTGGAGTGTTTATGTCCATTAGTGTTATTGTGTTATTGTAAATTTCTGTTTTTATGTCTGTTAATATCTTCTTCATGGTTGATCCCTTGATCATTATGCAATGTCCTCATTTGTCTCTTGTCACAGTCTTCTTTTAAATTTGATTTTGTCTGATATAAATATTGTGTACCCAAGCTTTCTTTTCATTTCTATTTATATGGTATAACTTTTTCCATCCTCTCACTTTCAGTGTGATCTAAAGTGAGTCTCTTGTAGGCAGCATAAATGAGTCTTTTTGTGTTCATTCATCCACTCTGTCTTTTGATTGGAGCATTCAGTTCAGTTCAGTTACTCAGTCATGTCCGACTCTTTGCGACCCCACGAATAGCAGCACACCAGGCCTCCCTGTCTATCACCAACTCCCAGAGTTCACTCAGACTCACATCCATCGAGTTGGTGATGCCATCCAGCCATCTCATCCTCTGTTGTCCCCTTCTCCTCCTGCCCCTAATCCCTCCCAGCATCAGAGTCTTTTCCAATGAGTCAATTCTTTGCATGAGGTGGCCAAAGTACTGGAGTTTCAGCTTTAGCATCATTCCCTCCAAAGAAATCCCAGGGCTGATCTCCTTCAGAACGGACTGGTTGTATCTCTTTGCAGTCCAGACTCTCAAGAGTCTTCTCCAACATCACAGTTCAAAAGCATCAATTATTCGGCTCTCAGCCTTCTTCACAGTCCAACTCTCACATCCATACATGACCACAGGAAAAACCATAGCCTTGACTAGACGGACCTTAGTCAGCAAAGTAATGTCTCTGCTTTTGAATATGCTATCTAGGTTGGTCACAACTTTTCTTCCAAGGAGTAAGCGTCTTTTAATTTCATGGCTGCAGTCACCATCTGCAGTGATTTTGGAGCCCCCCAAAATTAAAGTGTGACACTGTTTCCACTGTTTCCCATCTAGTTCCCATGAAGTGATGGGACTGGATGCCATGATCTTCATTTTCTGAATGTTGAGTTTTAAGCCAACTTTTTCACTCTCCTCTTTCACTTTCATCAAGAGGCTTTTTAGTTCCTCTTCTCTTTCTGCCATAAGGGTGGTGTCATCTGCATATCTGAGGTTACTGATATTTCACCTGGCAATCTTGATTCCAGCTTGTATTTCTTCCAGTCCAGCGTTTCTCATGATGTACTCTGCATATAGGTTAAATAAGCAGGGTGACAATATACAGCCTTGACATACTCCTTTTTTCCTATTTGGAACCAATCTATTGTTCCTTGTCCTGTTCTAACTGTTGCTTCCTGACCTGCATACAGATTTCTCAAGAGGCAGGTCAGGTGGTCTGGTATTCTATCTCTCTCAGAATTTTCCACAGTTTATTGTGATCCACACAGTCAAAGGCTTTGGCATAGTCAATAAAGCAGAAATGGATGTTTTTCTGGAACTCTCTTGCTTTTAGGTTCATTTATATTTAAAGGAATTATTGATAGGTATGTGCTTATTGCCATTTTGTTAATTTTTTATGGATGTTTTGCAGTTCTTTTTTGTTCTTTTTTTCTTTTACTCCCTTCTCTTGTGATTTGATGACCGCTTTTAATGTTATGTTTGGATTCTTTCTCTTTTTTGTATGTATATATTTTACATATTTTTGATTTGTGGATACCATGAGGTTTATATACAACAATCTATACATATAAATGATTATTTCAAGTTGCCTTATCCGTTAAGTTCAAACATAGTTTAAAAATCCTGCATTTTTACTTCCCCCAACAAGAATTTAATATTTTTTAACATCATATTTTGTATCTTTTAATTTTGTTTATGCCTTAATTACTTATTGTGGCTATAGATGATTTTAGTGCTTTTGTCTTTAACCTTTCACTAGCTTTATAGGTGGTTTGTTTACTTCATTTACAGTATATTTGACTCTACAAATGAGATGTTTTCCTTTGTCAGTTTTATATTTCTAGCGGTGGCCTTTTCTAATTAGAAAAGTCAATTTAATGTTTCTTATAAAGCTGGATTCATGATACTGAACTCTTTTAACTTTTGATTGTCTGTATAACTTTTGATTTCTCCTTCAAATCATAAGGAAAGCCTTGATAGATCATTCTTAACTGCAAGCTTTCCTCTTTCATCACTTTAAATATATCATGCCATTCCCTTCTGACCTGCAGAATTTCTGATGATGAGTCAGCTAATTGTCTTAAGAGAGTTCCTTTACTTTTTACATATAACTTGTTGCTTTTCCCTGGCAAAAAAAAATGTTCTCTCTTTACCTATAATTTTTTCCATTTTAATTACAATGTTCTTGGTGTGGTCCTCTTTGGATTGATCCTGTTTGTGACTCTACGCTTCTGGAACTTAGACGCTTGTTTCCTTTCCCAGATTAGGAAAGCTTTCTGCTATTATGTCTTCAAATAATTTCTCTGCTCTTTTATCTCTCTCTTCTGTAATACAAATGATAGCATGTTTGATATTATTTCGGAAGTCTCTTCTTTTTATTGTAAGTCCCCTACATACCAACACATTTCATTCCAAGAAGATATTGGTAAGTCCTATTTGTTCATAAGTCCAACAAAGTTAGCCTAGGTACCCATCTAACAAAACTGGCTATACAGTACTATACTGTAATAGTTTTACAATACTTCTCACACAAATAATACATAAAAACAAACACCCCAAAAATATTTCTAATCTTACAGTGAAGTGAAGTGAAGTCACTCAGTCGTGTCCAACTCTTTGCGACCCCATGGACTGTAGCCTACCACGCTCCTCTGCCCATGGGATTTTCCAGGCAATAGTACTGGAGTGGATTGCCATTTCCTTCTTCAGCGGATCTTCCCAACCCAGGGATGGAACCTGGGTCTCCCGCTTTGTAGACAGACACTTTACCGTCTGAGCCACCAAGGAAGTCCAGTACAGTATTATCAGCTACATCACCGCTGCTTTTATACTTGCTTTCAGACATCCTGGGCTTGAAATAAAGATATGGTACTACTGTATTTTGTACAGTACTGTACAGTAAAGTACACAAATGCACAACCACTTGTAGAGAATGCATACACATGACAATGTGCACCAAACATGTGAACTCACTCACATGACTGAATATGGAAGTATTCTTTCACATCTTTGAAAATTTGCAACTTGAAGGTTCATATGTAAGTAACTTAACTGTATTTTTTTTTTCTGTTCAGTTTCAGTGATTTCCACTGAACCTCTATCTTTTAGTTTGCTTATCCATTCTTATTTTCCATCTAGTCTACTGTTGACTCATTCTAGGGTATTTTTAATTTCAGTTATATTCTTCAGCTCTGTTTGGTTCTTCTTAATGTCTTCTAGCTCTTTGTACAGTTTCACCATGTTCATTCAATCTTTTCCTTAGGCCTTTGAGCATTTTTATGATTATTGCTTTGAATTCTTTGTTGGGTAGATTTCTTATTTCTACTTCATTTAGTTCTTTTAATGTTTTATCTTGTTCCTTTGTTAGAAACATATTCCTCTATTGACTCATTTTACCTAATTCACTGTTTATATTTCTATGTAGTTGGTAGGTTAGTTACATTTTCCAGTTTTGGAGAACAGAGGAGACATGTGTCCCAGCAGTGTACTCCCCCTCTAGTCACCAGAACTATGTGCTCTAGGGGTAGCCTTATGTGGGCTTCATGGGTCTTTCTGTTATAGGTTTTTGACTACCATGGGAAGCCCAGTTAGCATGGCTGCCCTCGGTCTGGTTGGTTGTTAGACCCTGCCATGTGAAGAGGCTACTAGCCACTGGTGGTGAGTGGAGCTCTGTCACAAAACAGCTGGTTCAGAGTTCCTAAAGCCTAGGGGTGGTGGGTAGAGTCAGGTCTTAGGATTGGTGATGTGGTTCCAGGACACCTGATCTACTGTTGGCCTGTGATGAATGGGGTGGGTTTCTGACATAGCTGGCTGCAGTGTCTGGGTGTCTAAAAGCTGATGTTGGTGGGCTGGTGAGTGGGGCTGGATCCTGGCTGGATAATGATCCTAAGGTTTCTTAAAGCTAGTATCAGTCTGCTATTAGGGAGGGGTGGAGGTGGTGGGGTTAGGTCTTAGAAATAGTATTGGTCCTCTGGTGGGTGGAGCTGGGACCTGGGGTCTTTTGTTTCAGGACCCAGGCATTTGGAGCTGATGATGACCCATAGGTGAGTGGGCCTGGGTAGCCTCTGGGTAGCTCACTGGTGGATGGAGCCAGGTCTCAATGTCTCTAGTTGCAGGGCCCTAGAGAGTTTGTGCCTCCCCTCTAGTGAGTGAGGCTTGTTCCAGTGCTATTATCAGCCAGTGGTGGGTGCAGCTGTGTCCCAAGGTTTCTGGCTGCAGGATTATAGTGATCCTGAGGCTAGTGCTGGCGCACTGTTGGGTGGAGCTGAATTCTGGGGTCTTTGGATACAGGCCCCTTGGGGTTCCACAGATTTCAGCCCACTAATACCCAGGTCAAGTCCAGCGGTCCCTGGGCTAGTGCCAGCTCACTGGTGAATGGAGCTGGATCTTGTGGTCTCTGGCTACAGGGCCTTTGGGGTTCCTGGAGATGGTTTTGGCTGCTGGTGAGTGGGCTAATTCCTGACATGGCTGGCTGCAGGGCCCAGTGAACCTGAAGCTGGTGTCAGCCTGTCAGCCCACTGTAGGTGTGGTCAGACCCTTGGGCACCAGCTGAGGGGCCCAAGACGCCCCAGAGCTGATGCTGGTCTGCTACTGGGTGCGGTCAGGGCCTAGGTGGTCCTGGTTCTAGTGCTGGTGCACAGGTGGGCAAGACTGGGTCCCGGGCCCTCTGAGAATGGGTCACATCCTGGTGGCAGTTGGGGGCTCAGGAGTCCTAATGCAGCTGGCCAGGTGGTGGATGCGGCTGTGCCCCTGCCCAGCTAGCTGCTTGACCTAAGGCATCCAAGTACTGTTTCTGTCACTGGTGGGTGGGGCCAGGACCCAGTGCTAATTAGCTAGAGGGACAACTCTAAAATGGTGCTTGCCAGCATTAATGTCTTCATGGTAGAATGAGCTCCCTATAATGCCTGCTGTTAGCGTCTGTGTCCCCCAAAGTGAGCTCTACTTGCCTCTCTGGGAGTCTCCAAGATCAGCAAATGAGTCTGACCCATGGGCTTCTTTCAAACTGCTGCTTCTTGCCTAGGTTTCAGCATATGACATTTTGTGTGCACCCTGTAAGAGAGGAGTTTTGTACTTCCTCCAGCCCTATGGCTCTCCCAAAAGTAAGCCCTGTCCGCCTTCAGAGCCAAATGTTCTGATGTTCACCTTCCCAGTGCAGGAAGCCCCAAGGTGGGGAGCCTGATGTATGGCTTGGACTCCTCATGTCTTGGGGAGAATCTCTCCAACTGTAATTATCCTCCCATTTATGGGTCACCCACCTACGGATAAGAGACTTGACTATACTTGACTATAAAGAAGACTGTACTGTCTTTATAGTCTTCTTACCCATCTTGTTATTGTTCCTCCTTTTTAACTGTAGATTATTTCTGCTGGTGTTTAGGCCATTTTCATCAATAGTTGCTCTGTGAATAGTTGTAATTTTGCCGTGTCTGTGAGAGGAGATGAGCTAGGGTCTTCCTACTCCACCATCCTGGCCACGTCCCTGAACAGGCTTTTCTTTTCTTTTTTTTTTTTAAAGCAGCAATAAATATATGGCCATCTTCATACATGGTCATTTAGGTGTATACTCGTCTACAGGTAAGTGTGATAAAGGTGACAATTGCTCCTTTGTCTTGTTCTCTTCACTGGATATTAACTCCTCAAAGCAAAGACTATGCTTCTTCATAATATAACTCTCTCTGTAGAGTGCACGCTTCATGGTGAGTCACTGATGCAGGTAATGATGGTGAAGAGCAAGATGCAAAAGACATTCCATATAATAATGTATAGGTATTTCTCTTTCCGACTTCACCCTGTATGACTGTCTCTAGGTCCATCCACATCTACAAATGCCCCAGTTTTGTTCCTTTTAATGGCTAAGTAACATTTCACTGTATATATGTCCCACATGTTTATTGATGCGGTTCTCTGTTGATGGACATTTAGGTTGCTGGCACGTCCTGGCTCTTGTAAACAGTGCTACAGTGAACACTGGAGTGCATGTGTGTATTTTTGTATTAATTGACATGTTTACACTACCATGTGTAAAATATAGCTAGTGGGAATGTGTTGCATAGCACAGGGTGCTAAGCTTAATGTTCTATGATGATCTAGACGGGTGGGATGTAGGGGGAGTTGGACGGAGGTCCCAGAGGGAAGGGATATATGTATACGGATAGCTGATTCACTTCTTTGTGCAGCATATCGTAACACAATATTGTAAAGCAACTATACCCCAATAAAAAAAATTATAGGTAATGGACCTCTATCCAGACTCTGAAATCACTTCATAGGTGTGCTTCCCATATTCCCTGACATTGTTAGAAAGTGACATATTTACAAGCTATACATTTAGAGCTCTTAGATCCCAATAAAAACTCTTGGTCCTAACAAGGAAAGCTCTGTTCTCTGTTTTTGTTTTAATGGAGGATATGTTTAATCACTGTGCTAACTGGTGAACTGTCCTGTGTACATGTCTGTAAAATTAGCCAGGAGTTTCCCATACTATATTATATCTATTAAGTGGAGAAGTTAAACAGTGAGTAGTAAGTAGACTACTCAGTTATAGTCCTTCGAGGGACAGATTTAAAACTATAAAAGTGTAGAAAATAAAACTAATTAAAAGACATTTAAACTTTCTGTTTTCATGTTAGCCAGAAAGAATAACTGGTTTAGATATATGTAGGAGTCACAATCCACCCACTCCAGTACTCTTGCCTGGAAAATCCCATGGACGGAGGAGCCTGGTAGGGTGCAGTCCACGGGGTCGCTAAGAGTCGGATACAACTGAGCGTCTTCACTTTCACACATTGGAGAAGGAAATGGCAACCCACTCCAGTGTTCCTGCCTGAAGAATACCAGGGATGGGGGAGCCTGGTGGGCTGCCGTCTATGGGGTTGCACAGAGTCGGACACGACTGAAGCAACTTAGCAGCAGCAGCAGAAATCACCCAGTTTCTATTTTCCTCATCAAGACTTGCAGTGAATCTATCCCAGCTTATGAATGGCCAACATCCTACTTTCCTTCCAGTATTGTATTTAATTTTTATACAGGAAAGAAAAATTCATCTATTTGGATGCTTTCAACTTCAGCTCTCTCAACTCTTAGAACTGCAGCAGCTAGGATTTCTTTGATCTGAACTATGTGATATGGGAAAGTCTCCCTGCTATAATTTGCAGACATAGCTTTCCTAACTTAGATTTTGCACAAAAATAAGATAAATTAAACTTTAAAGAGTATTTGCCTGAGAGTTCAGGTGTTGGGAGATAATATCAAATTAAATACCTCTTCTTGTGTGTTTGATTAGTCTTACTCTTGATATTTTTGGTTTAGGCTAACCTTCCTGAACATATATCAGTGTAATTTAATATGAAAGGGCTTTATGTCATCCAAAGCTGCCTCTATGACTTCATCCCATCACTTACATTTTTCCTTCCATAGCACACTCTTTTTCAGTCCCTAAGGCTGGGCCTTGGCTGTCCTTTTATCTCTTAGAATTTGTCCTTTTCAAATGCAAAATGGTTTATTCTTATAGATCATTGGAATTTAAGTCATCTCATAATGATCAGAAGTAAATTTTCTCTTTCCTAAATACAGAATTCCAGGAAGAAAAGGGGCATTTACTTGTGAACTGTGGTTTTAAATTATGTCTAGTTAGGCATCCTATTAAGTAATATGTCAGAATCTCAACAATGCTGGAGTGTGTCACTGCTGTATTCTGGCAAGATTAGCACAGAATACTGCATGAAGAAATTCCAAATTACAAAACAGCTATGATCCATCCAGAAAGTAACTTTTGACTGCTGAAGATAAACCTCTTAAATCATGTTTGGCCATTTAATTCCAGATATTGAAGTGAAAGAAAACCCTCAAACTCTTCCCTTTTGTATTTGATAAGTCAGATCACAGTTTAATGTGACATTGAATGCTCAGATTCAGATCAGATCACCTCTCCACCATAGAGGACCTAGTGGGAATGCTTAGCTCTAAAGCAGAAGTACTTAAACTGGTCAAATCCAGCCTACTGCATGTTTCTGTACAGTGTTTAAGTTAGGAATTTTTTTTAAAATGATTGAAACAAAATCAAAAGAGTAATATCATGATATATCATAAAAATTATATGAAATTCAAACTTCAGTGGTTATAAATGAAATTTTATTGAAACACAGCCCTGCTTATTCATTTACATAATGTCTGTGGTTGCTTTCGCAACAGTGACAGAATTGAGTACTTGTGATAGAAACTCTATAACCAACGGAGCTTAACATACTCTCTTGCCCTTTGCAGAAAAAATTTTCTGACTCTGCTGTAAAACCATAGACTTTCCTCTGCATTCCGTGGTTGTTCTCAGAGTGTGTTAATAAAATTCTCTATTGGAAGAAGTGAAAAAATAGAGTGTGTGATGATTGTGGTCTTTGGAATCTTTTTTACTGAATCTTTCCACATAAATCTTTGTTCTTTCATAATGTCCTCACATGTCTGTAGCTTATTCCAAGAGAGTGTCTAATATGTTTTACAACTATGTTTAGTGACTTAATAATAGTGATGAATAAAAAGAAAAACATCTATATTTTTTGTCATTATTATGTATGCAAAATAAATCTTAAAATTCCAAGACACCCATCCCCTAAGAAACTCCTTCACTTATCCTATCTATGTTTAATGCTATAAAGTACTTGAAAATGCAGCCATGTATATGTATGTATGTCTGTATATATATATTTACACACACACACATATGGCTTTATTACTTTTCTTTATCATTGGAGAGACTGGATCTGGAAAATATTGCATTTGGTATCTGTGAAGAAAAGGCAAGATTCTAATAAAATATAGAATTAAGGCAAAGACTCAAACTGAGATAAGAGAACAGTAGAAGGGAGTGATAAGAATATAAGTAGTGTAGTCATTGGCTTTAAAAACTAATTTTTCAGGGACTTCCCTCATGGTCCAGTAGTTAAGGCTTCACCTTCCAATGCAGGGGGTGAGCTCCCTGGTCAGGGAGCTAAGATCCTGCATGCCCTGTGGCCAAAAAAATAATAATAATAATAAAACATAAAACAGAAGTGATATGGTTAAAATTCAATAAAGACAAAAAATGGTCCACATCAAAAAAAATCTTAAAAAAAAATAATTTTTAAGGCATTGAGTGACAAGGATGTGATTCTCTAGAACTCACTCCACCCAGAATCCCTACCACGTGTATCAGGAAAACAAAACTCGAACACCAGAATACCTCAGTGAGAAGAAAGCTTCATACAGTGGCCA
Source organism: Ovis aries (assembly GCF_016772045.2). Taxonomy (NCBI): domain Eukaryota; kingdom Metazoa; phylum Chordata; class Mammalia; order Artiodactyla; family Bovidae; genus Ovis; species Ovis aries. The sequence continues at coordinate 237,372,367 of NC_056054.1, forward strand.
ATGACTTAATTAGACATTGTGTATGCTCTGCCCATAATTACAGTTTTGTATTCCTCACGCCTCTTCCCAGTGGCTGACCTCAGAAACCACCTCAAAGTTGTTCATCCTCGAAAATCAACTTCTAGGGTTGTTAGTGAGATTGACTATAATGTTCTTGAGTTTTCCATAAGTACTGGCTCACACACTGTTTGCTCTTAGAAAACGCTCGTGGAATTCATCCAACATTGTACCACCCTATTTTCACCCACACAGGACATTCACCTTTGGACAGCTTTTGAGATTTCATCTCACAGATGTGAGAATCCTTAGGTGTATATCTTGCCCATCCTTAAGAAATCATGACAAGCTGCAAATACCCACCAATGATGGCCTTTGATATAGTACCTGTTAGAAAAGCAACATGTAGCATTTAGTGACCAGTTTACAATGTCACAGTCAGTAAGGCTGCCCTATAGACGTCCGCTTCTAACGTCTTGACAACTGTGGATACTTGATCGTTATAGTGCTCCCTCTTCTGTCTTGGTCTTCTCTCAGGTTTGCATCTGTGCGGGGCCCTCACTTTTATCTGCTTTAGCCCTAGTTTTCCCAGGATCCTTGGAAGTCAGCAACGAAAAATGTTATAATTCACCCGTCATTTCTCTTTTACTTCTCCTTTATTCTCCCTTCATTCTCCATACACATTCTTAACCATTCTGGCCCCTACATGCCTCCTCTATCTCTTTCTTTACTCTCAAAACCACTAACTTAATTTGTCATTTTGAGATAGTACTATTACAATTGCCTCCTAAGTAGCTTTTGTATTTCCTATAATCTGGAGCCTATGGACTCACAAGAGGACCATCCATTTAAAAATGCCTCTAAATCTTTTTTTTTTTTTTTACTTTATTTTGCTTTATAATACTGTATTGGTTTTGCCATACATTGACATGAATCAGCCATGGGTGTACATGAGTTCCCAATCCTGAACCCCCCTCCCACCTCCCATCTCCAAAATTGTACCCATACATAGCTTTCTAAGGTCTAAATGGTTAGGAGCCTGAAATACTAATTGTTCATTGATAAATAAGTGCCTTAGGGTTTGCAGATTAACTTCCGGTTGGCTGAGATGCAATCGTATTGGGTTGGGGGCATGCTGATTGACTTCAATCTCCTTTTTCTGCACTATTTCTCTTCGTGGCTCTTATCACTTGCTCTATTAGGCAAGTTCATAAAATTGCACAAAATAAGTGGCCAGGATTTTAGTCTACTTCACTGCTGTTGTATTCACTAAGCATATGACTTGATTGTTTGAGTAATTGATTAATTAATAAGAAAATTATAGGGCTGGGAGCTAGTAATGATCAGCCCTAATTAAGAGACACAGTAATTTTAACATTATGTTTATCTGTTGAAATGCATATGTGTGTGTGTATGTGTGAGTCACTCAGTTGTGTCTGACTCTGCAACTCCATGGACTGTAGCCTGCCAGGCTCCTTTGTCCATGGAATTCTCCAGGCAAGGATTCCATGGAGTGGGTTGCCATTTCTTTTTCCAGGGGATCTTCCCAATCCTGGGATCAAACCTGGGTCTCCTGCATTGCAGGTGAATTCTTGACCATCTGAGCCACCAGGGAAGCCCAAAATACATATGAGTGAGTTTTTTAAAAATACATAAGTTCAGGAGTTCCCTGGTGGCCTAGTGGTGAGGATTCTGGGCTTTCACTGCCATGGCCTGGGTTCAGTCCCTGGTAGGGGATCTGAGATCCTGCAGGGCATGGCCAAACAAAGAAAACAAAAGGAGTTTTTTAAATTGTCAGGTGCTATATGATGTAATATCTTAGACTTGATTTGTTGGTATTATTTGCTCTGAAATATTTGGGGGTGAAATGAAAAGTGGCACAGTTGACATATTAGAGATGAAGTAGAAGTACATAGATACCAAAAATGATAACAAGTCAAGCAAATGACATAGAGATGGGGGAGATGTAAATTCCCAGGGGCTGATGTAAAGGGTGAAAAAGATGTATATTTATTGTCATGTTTACTAGAAAAAATATCAAACCTATGAATTTACTGATCTGATGAATTTACTGAATTTGCTGTTTAGGGAAAGACTTAGAAAGAAGAAGGGAGGAGTGATTTAAAGAAAAATACTAGGTATAGTGGGAGGTAATTAAAATGGCAAACCATTTGGAAGGTGTTGGTGAAATACAGTCCATAGTCCAAGAAGTACAGCGTTAGGAGTTCAGATTAACTTCAACTGTGAGATCTTAGCAATTCATATACCTAGTCAACCTCAGTCTCTTTTTATATAAAATGGAATTATTATGATTGGATTTTACTTATTTCTTGTAAACATTAAATGAAGCCATATTCAAGCATGAAATTGATCTATACACCTTAAGAATCCATAGAAACACTATAAAGTATGGTTATAAAGGAGAATGGTCAAACTTTAATCCTTCATATGCTGTGGACCCTCCAAATTTTTCAATAGTATAAATATGAACAGAAGTGGAGGAAGCTGGGAAACATGGGTCTTAAGAATGGGGCCTTAGAGTTTTAAAATTAATTCAACAGTATATTCTGGCTCTGAATTATTTAGAATATCACCTGAAAACCGGTATAATTTTAATGCCTACCTCATGAGAATATTTCTGAGAATTAAAAAACACATGTAACGCCTCTGGCACATACATGCTCTGACAATAATAGCAATGATTACTACTACTACTACTATTGTTGTTATTTAGGGCTTCCCAGGTGGCGATAGTGGTAAAGAACCTGTCTAGCAATGCAGGAGACTTAACAGACTCCAGTTTGATCACTGGGTTTGGAGGATCCCCTGGAGAAGGGCATGGCAACCCACTCCAGTATTCTTGCCTGGAGAATCCCATGGACAGAGAAGCCTGGCAGGCTACAATCCATGGGGTTGCAAAGAGTTGGACAGTGAGTTAGCATACAGCATGCATTATTAAATAGGGCAAGTTGAACTAGAATTAGTCACAACAAGCCTTCAAGTTTCTAATAATTCTGGCAGATTAAATAAAAGTAGAAAATACATGGAGAACTCTTGACACAAAGCAGCTGTAGAAATATCTCTTACAAAAACTCTTAAAAGAAGCAAACATTCCTAACAATAGTTCTTTTTTAAAACTGACAGCAAAAAAAAAAAAAAAAAAAAAAAATGACCCATGTAACCATCCTGGGAAAATAAAGAGCTCTGTAACACGCCATGGTCATCTTTCTGTGATTCATCCTAGCAAGGGTCTGCAAGTCCAGACCTGGGTTAGAAACTAACAAAAGAGTATGATGCCATGAGGTTGGTTGCCAAGGAGCTTTGGAAGAAAAACTGTGGATGCCAAGAACCCACAAATATGCCATATTTCCCAAGCAAGCATCTAAATCTGTACATCACATGTGACTTTTTAATTTAACCATGTCAGCTCTGCAGATTTAAAAACCATGTTCATATCACACGTACTTCTAGAGTTACTTCTGAGTTCCCGATTCTATAATTCAACCATGGTCGCTGACTCACTTATTACTAGCTATAAATCACTTGAACGTTTAGCTGCTGGATGTAGGGGCATTCCCAGTGTTTGGCTAAGTGGGCTAAGTGAGGCAGCTGAAGCTTTGTGGCTAACTATTCAGGCTGGAGAGCCAGGTTGCCTGGGTTTGAATCAACTTTCTCTACTCACAAGCTGGCAGTGACCTGTGGTGAGTCACTTACCTTTATGTGCCTAACTTGTAAAATGACACGAACATTTTCCTTTTAGATTTTTTTGGTGAAGTTTAAATAAGTTGGTATTTGGGAAATGCTTATAATAATATTGCCAGAGTAAACCCTGTTGTCATTATAAGAAGTTATTTCCTTAAACCGGCAAAAATCCTCAAAATTTGCTGCATGGGAACAATCTGGAAGGCTTGTTAATACACAGACCCCAGGCCCCATCCCTGCAGTTTCTGATTCTGTGGGTCTGGGATGGAGCCTAAGCATTTATGTTTTGTTAACAAGGTCTAGGATCATGCTGACGCTGCTGGTCCCCAAACTACACCCTCAGAAGAAAAACAACATTTAAACCCAGTGTGCTGGTAATCCCTTTCAACAGGAGAGGTTTCTCCAAACTGGCCCACAAAAATCAAACTGCAGGTATCACAGGTTATCATCGCTACCTCTCAGCCTTCAGACCTAACTCTGGGGACCCTCAGACTTGAGAAGAGCTCACAGTGATTAAAGCCAAGTCCTTACACTCAACAGGTGGAGGAGATAAACGTGGGTAAGGTCCCGCGGCTGAAGCTGCCCTGCGCACCAGTCAGAATGCGCCTGAGAAATCCTGGGAATTAGAAAAAAGCGGAGGAAACAAGAAGCGAGCAGGCATCCGTGCGTTCTCAAAAATAAAACTGGGTGGTCGTTTATTATCTGTCTGTGTGCCGTGGAGCCTCGGCTCAGTCCCCAGACACGTAAGTCAACGTCGCTCCGCCCCGCCATCCCTTCCTCAGCTCCGGAGGGTCCCTTTGCCCCGGGCAGCTGAACTCAGGAAATGCCAGCGGCGGGAGCCCCTTGGTCACCTGGGCGGAGAGGTGAGCGGCTCCGTCAGTCCTTTGCTGGGACGAGGAGAGGACCGATACCCGCGCCAGCGAGGGGCGGCTTGGCATGGGAATGCAGCTAGTCCTCTGCCCCAGTCTGGGCAAGGGGAGCAGCGAGGGAGGGGTGAGAGTCCGGAGGGGTGGAGCAAGGGCCGACGAGGGAAAGGAGTTAAAGCAAAAAAAAAAAAAAAATCACCTCTTCAGTGACTGCTCCCGGACAAAAGACACACTCTTAGTAAAGATTCGTCAGTAGGTAGAGACCCTTATTGTGGGCATTTATGATAGATTTGCCCGTAAAGGCTAAGGGAGGAGAAATTCCTGGGACTTGGGGGTAAAATGGAGTGATGTTAATAGATATACCTAAATTGACAGCTTTAAAGGGAACTGAAGCGCACTGTTGAGGGAAGGGAGAGAACAATTCCAAACCTCCACGTTGCGTTTTGTTTCTGTAACATCAGCAGTTATGAAGAAGCACTTCTGACTGGCGACTTTGGGTTATCTACGCTGCAGCTGTCCAGGCGCCTTCCAGGTCTCTCTTGAGAACAGTACTCCTGAGCGGTGAGCCAGAGAGGTCAAGCCATTCGCCCACCTGGGGAGCAGAGAACCCTTCCTCACTCAGCTGTGGGTACATTTCTTGGGAAGATTTTTCAGTCTTTTCCTATGTCAGGAGAGGATTCAGGACGACGGCAGAAGAGCTCAGGTACTGTCAATTTCTATTTCATTATATACATTTTCAGGTTTAAGTTTATGGGAATCCACTCCCATGTGTTCAGACTTTTGGGTGTCTTTTCAGTAACTCTCAAGTGGGCAAACCCAGAACTTCTATTTTTCTAGCTGAACGACAGAACTGCCTTCAACCTATTCTTTTCTTTTCTTACTTAATTATAAGAAGGTGGAAATGCTGTCTCCAGTCACATATTTATTTAAATATTTGGTAACCAGACAGTTACAATGACAAAAGTGGCCATCTGATTAAACCAGTATTAGATTTTAATTTGGGCTAAATTGTAATTCCATGATATTTCTATCTATATGAAGATACAAGCAATTCAGCATTCATGTTATTTTAAATGTAGTTTATATTTAAAGGATGGTTGCTGGTAGAATCTAAAAAACAATTCTATGAAGATCACTTTTCTTAGAAAAGCATAATAGAGATCTTATTACGTCTTTGTATGTTCTCAATTGCAGGCAAAAATTTGGTCTGGCTCCCTGGGCTTGCCTCACATGTGGGTACCAGATACCATTTTTTCCAAGCTGAGCATGTTTCTTCCCTGCATATGCCCCCACCCCCACGCCCACGGCAGATGTGAGAAGAAGGGACCAAGGGACGAGGCAGAGGGATGTTCTAAGCAGAGCAAAAACAACATCATGCCTGCGAGGGGTCAGCGTGGCCCACTGTAGGGCAGGTATTAAGGCTCAAGCCCTCTCAGCTGGCCAGTTACTATTCGTTATGGTCATCATTTGGCAGTGATGTGTATAATTTGTCTTTTTTTTTTGGCAAAGACTTAAGACAATAGGAAGAGATTTATTCATCCTTTCCCTGATTACAGCTCTAACTGAAAGTGTTTTTGAAGGTTTAAGAAAATGAAAAACCAAACATGCTCAGTGATAAAACATGTATTATGAAACTTCACTTGATCACACATATACAGAAATACACACATCCAATAAAGAAAAGGCTAGAAGGGATAGAACAAAATGATATTGATTATATCTGGGTGGTGGGGAGTATAAGTAATTTTCTTTATTTGACTTATTTACAACTTCTAACTTTCCAATGTTGCACACGTATTAGCTTTATAATCAATTTTTTTAAGTCTAAAAGAACGAATGTATAAACAGGAAACTAAACTTTATGTATTTCAGTTGTCACAATATCCCCATTATGCTTTCCATTTTCTTTTTTTTAATGAATCCCTAAGTAAAAGGGATTCCTGCTTTTCATTAAGAAGTGAAAATCTGTAAAGGAATTTTCGCAACAATAAATACCCTGCTTGTCACAAGAGTCCATATGAGGCCCGCACACACTATGGCTTTGTAGTTAGCTTTACCATAAAAGCTGCAAATGAAATTGGTCCCTAATAACCGAACTAAAAAGCCTCTTGATGAAAGTTAAAGAGGAGAGTGAAAAAGTTGGCTTAAAGCTCAACATTCAGAAAACTAAGATCATGGCATCCGGTCCCATCACTTCATGGGAAATAGATGGGAAACAGTGTCAGACTTTATTTTGGGGGGCTTCAAAATCACTGCAGATGGTGATTGCAGCCATGAACTTAAAAGATGCTTACTCCTTGGAAGGAAAGTTATGACCAACCTAGACAGCATTTTCAAAACCAGAGACATTACTTTGCCAACAAAGGTCCATCTAGTCAAGGCCAGTGGTCTTGTATGGATGTAAGAGTTGGACTGTGAAGAAAACTGAGCGCCAAAGAATTGATGCTTTTGAACTGTGGTGTTGGAGAAGACTCTTGAGAGTCCCTTGGACTGCAAGGAGATCCAACCAGTCCATCCTAAAAGAGATCAGTCCTAGGTGTTCTTTGGAAGGACTGATGCTAAAGCTGAAACTCCAATATTTTGGCCACCTCATGCGAAGAGTTGACTAATTGAAAAAGACTCTGAAGCTGGGAGGGATTGGGGGCAGGAGGAGAAGGGGACAACAGAGGATGGGATGGCTGGATGGCATCATGGACTTGATGGACGTGAGTCTGAGTGAACTCTAGGAATTGGTGAACAGGGAGGCCTGGCGTGCTGCGATTGCTGGGGTCGCAGAGAGTCGGACACGACTGAGCGACTGAACTGAACCTTACAGGACAGTGTCCCAGATTACCCATTACTGTGTGTGGTCTACTGGAACTCCACTCAAACCATATTTATAACTGAGGTATGATGGTGTTTTTTTTTTCAGGATGAAGCCGAAAGGCAGGGGAAACACCAGCTTATTGCTCTCCTTCACTGCATTCTGCCTGATAGCCCTGCCTGGGGGCAGGACCTGTCCTCGCCGCTGTGCCTGTTACGTGCCTACAGAGGTGCACTGCACGTTTCGGTACCTCACCTCCATCCCAGAGAGCATCCCACCCAACGTGGAACGTATCAATTTAGGGTGAGTGAGGGCGCTTGTCTTGCTTCATTCTCAAGGAGGATTGAGTACACTCGTGATATCCCCAAAACAGTTGTGACTTTGGTAGATTAACCACAATTCTGTTAATAATACTTTCCTTCTGGAATGAGTGCATGAGGATCTTAAGCTTTCCCGGGCAATAAGAAAAATTTTCCCTGTAAGCTTTTATTAAGGGAAAGTTTTTCTAGAACCCAAAGTCATTCACGGTAGGCTGAGACCCCCATGATTATAGAAAAGCTTCATTCTGGCTCTATTTTTGCTGAGTAACAATATAGCTCTTGCTAAGAATTAGAGTTATGATAATATCCATGAGGTAAATGTCCTCCTATATATATATGAAAAGTTAACTAGATCTTTTTTTTAAGGCCTTTGGATTTTTTTTCCCACACAAACTGACTTAAAATACTTTAAAAATGCATAAGTAATTAAATCTGCTAAAAAGTGACTGCATTTTAAAGGCTGGTGAAAAAACGTGTGTGAATGAATGAAAAGGCAGACAACATCTTTTGACATTAGTGAGCACCTACTATGAACCTAACACAAGGACGGTACCAGGGATACAATAATGGATACATTATTCATGTGTAGAAACCAGTTAAAGTGAAAAGACAGATGTATAATCAGTACAATTTACTAAGAATTGTAATACAGCATACTAAGTGTCTTCGGAACAATCACTACTGATAACAGCTAACATTACTTGTGTCCTGGCATTGGGCTAAGCACTCTTCATGAATGCATTCATTTAATCCTCAAAACCTGTTTCAAGTAGGTTCTATTATTTGCATTTTATAGACAAGGAAACTGAGGCAAAGAAAGGTTATTGCTGGTTTTTTGTTTTTTGTTTTTTTTTTTTAACCCAGCATTGGCCCTACTCCCAGGAGCCGGGTACCTGAGTTCATAATCATATCTAAAACACTTGACTTCAGAGCCCAGGCTTCTTAACCATTGTTTCATAATGATGAATTCCACCTGGGAGATCGAGGGGCAATGTCATTAGGGAATGGGCTGGGTCTTAACAGTGTTCACAAATAGAGGAGGCTGGAGTTAAGGGCATTCCAACCTGAAGATACAACATAACATACAAAGGTTTGAAAATGAGAAGGGATGTAGCATGTTCCAGGAATGTGAGTAGAATAATTTTAACTGGCAATGCAAGGGCTGGGTGAAGGGGCTGACCTTCCATGGCATCTGATGAATTCCAGTATTTCAAGCATTGGGTTATCTCCTTAGAGCACAGGGAATCTTTAGTGGGGTGTGTGTTTGAGAGGTGGGGAGTGAAATTCAGTTTTGTGTGTGCATTTGTTGGGTTTTGCTTTGACATTTGTACTTTAGTTGACAGACTTATGTCTAGAATGATGTTTTTATTTCAGGTACAACAGCTTGGTTAGATTAACAGAAGCAGATTTTTCTGGCCTGAACAAGTTGGAGTTACTAATGCTACACAGCAATGGCATTCACACAATCCCTGCTAAGACCTTCTCAGATTTGCAAGCCTTGCAGGTGAGACTGATGTTGGGAAGGGGCAAGTTAACGAGGTGAGATGTGCCTCCAAAACCTACCTGTTCCTGCTGCTGCTGCTAAGTCGCTTCAGTCGTGTCTGACTCTGTGCGACCCCAAAGACGGCAGCCCACCAGGCTCCCCTGTCCCTGGGATTCTCCAGGCAAGAACACTGGAGTGAGTTGCCATATACATATATATATACACCCTCCCTCTTCAGTCTCCCTCCCACTGCCACCCATCCAAGCCCTCTAGGCCATCACAGGGCATCACTGAGCCATACAGCAGCTTCCCAAAGCTATGTTTTACACATGGTAGTGTATATGTCAGCTACTGTTTCTCCACCCTCTCCTTCCCCTGCTGCATCCACAAGCTCCTGCCCTGCAAATAGATTCATCAGTACCATGTTTCTAGATTCCATGTATATGTGTTAATATATGGTATTTGTGTTTCTCTGACTTCATTCTGTATGACAGACTCTAGGTTCATACCTCATTACAACTGACAATTTCATTCCTTTTGATGGCTGAGTAATATACCGTTGTATTTATGTACCACATCTTCTTTGTCCATTCATCTGTTGATGGACCTCCTGGCTATTGTAAATAGTGTTGAAATGAACATTGGGTTATATGTGTCCTTTTGAATCATGGTTTTCTCAGGGTATATGCCCACCACTGGGATTGCTGGGGCATATGGTAGTTTTATTCCTGGTTTAAGGAACCTCCATACTGTTTGGTTGTAGAGCAATATATTTTGTAAGTTTCACTTTACTTTTGCATTGCTTTATTTAAATATTTTTTTTTTAAGTTATGAGGACTTCTAAGGATGTATCAAATATTTTAAGAATTACTACTCCAGTAGGCAAGAAAGTGAAAAGTAGGAAGAACTCTTAGGAACAAGAACAAAGGTAATGCAGGAAACATCAGGCATAAAGATTGGTATGTCTGCTGTAAGTAGGACCTGACGCTTTAGAGAAGTTAATTCAATTTATGATGTCTATTAATTTTTAAATAAAAAGTAAAACTACTGTTCAGAAGTACAACCATACCTGATTTTAAATTAGAAAAAGATGTCTCCCAAAGGTCCTCATAGATGACAGTAAAGCAAACTGTCAGTTCTACCCTTAAAAAGATAAATTGCCAGTGCACAGTGAGTCTTCTCACACCACATCAAGGCTGTGTAAAGCCATAGGTTTAAGTCTAGATAAGTGATTATGTTCACTTGGTTTAATCAGGCTTTATTTGGAAGATATATCTTCAGCAGATTAGATGGAGTTTCTTCATGGAATTCACACATGTTTTTCTTGACCAAGTTTCCAATAGATATCGATGAACATTGAGTTTGGTAATATTTGGGGCAAAGTTGTTCCATGTCGCCAAATTTTCTTTATTAGGAAACTTAACATTCCAGAAAAGCATTCTCAACAGAGATGACAGATTAGGTCAAATCAGGAAAATATGGTAAATCATCGTTTTTACTAGCATTTTTTTTTCTTTTTGGGAAAAAGAGTATGTTCAGCTGATAGCTGGAGAAGGAATTGGAGAATACCAAAGTGCTACTGAAATACTGAAAAATTATTTTAACTTCAATTAAAATCACATTACTCTTAATAGCTAAAAACTAAAAAACAAAAACCAAAAAAAACCCCAAATGTCTATCAACTCATAAATGGATAAACAAAACACGTTACATGTATTAAGTGGACTACTCAATAGTAAGAATGAATAACTGACTTATACACTAAACTAGTGGTAAGTCTTGAAAAGAAGGCTAGTTGGAAAAAGGCAGACACAGAAGACCACATATTGTATCACCCATTATTTTAAATATTGAGAATTGGCAAATCCAGAGAAACAAAGTACATCAGTGGTTTTCTAGGTCCAGGAGGAGGGGGGAAATTGTTTCACCTGTACTTCCACCCCACTACTTTCCTATGTAATTGCATTGTTTTGAAATAAACCTGAGATATCATGTTTCATCTGTAAGTACTTCTATATATATATATATATCAAAATCAGTCTTTTAAAAATAAGTGTAAAATATTGTTTTACCTTAAAATTATAGCATTAATTCATCACTATCACAAACTCTTCATGAGTGTTCTAATTTCCCTGATATTCCCATATTTAATTTGCAGCTAGTTTGTCGAATTAGGATCCACACAATGACTGGATAATCTCAGTGTAGGTTTTATTATGAATATGCTTGTCTTTTTTGTGGTAATTCCTTTGACAAAATAAGCGTGTTCTTTGTATTCTTAGGTCTTAAAAATGAGCTATAACAAAGTTCGAAAACTTCAGAAGGACACTTTTTATGGCCTCAGGAGCTTGACACGGTTGCATATGGACCACAACAACATTGAGTTTATAAACCCAGAGGTTTTTTATGGACTCACCTCCCTCCGACTGGTGCACTTGGAAGGGAACCACCTCACTAAGCTTCATCCAGATACATTTGTCTCCTTGCGCTACCTCCGGATATTTAAAACATCTTTCATTAAGTACCTATACTTGTCTGATAACTTTCTGAGCTCCATCCCTCAAGAGATGGTCACCTACATGTCTGATCTGGAAAGCCTTTATCTTCATGGGAATCCTTGGATCTGCGACTGTCAACTGAAATGGCTGTCTGACTGGTTACGGGAGAAGCCAGGTACCTAGATTATTTCTTTGTTATAATTCAATAGACGAAATCTGCATGGAGATGTTGAAAGAAAATGAAATCTCAATAATCCAGTGAGAATGAACTGTCTTAATTCATCAATGAATAATCTTTAATTCAGGTCAATTATCACTTCTGGCTTTTAGCAAGATTGGGAGCTAAGAAATTTATCATGTGTTACTCTTCCCTACTTACCACAAGACATAGAAACCCTTCCCTCTTCTTATTTTCCTTTCAGTCATTTGGTCAATACATATTTTTTTGAGTTTTATTCAAGGCCTTGTGCTCAGCAAAGCAACCACCGAGAGCTCTGTGTCTGCTCTAACAACACATCTGGTGGGATACAGATAAGCAATCAGAATGTAAAACATGCTTTGACGGCAAAGTAATAGGCAAGATGCATTCAATCAACAAGTAGTTACAAGAAGTCAGAGAGAACACAGGGATGCAAAAGTGACCGTGGAGCTTTCACTCTTGGAGAAAATGGGTTAACAATGAATCGCACTATTTCAATTAATTCAGTCCGTAGGGAATGACTGAAAGGAGCCCATTGGTTTTGACATCTAAGTGGTGGCTGATTGGAAAGAGCAATGAGAGCTGGATTGTTATGCAGGGGTTGGGGAGGCAGGGCTACAGTTGATCCTGGAGAGACCTGGTTTGAAGTGAGGGAAGAAGGGTGACTGCCAGATGGAAATATGCCATCACTCAGGACTCTCAGAGCATCAAACAGACATGAGCACATTAAAGCTAAGGAGAGATTTTTGAGAGAGAGAAGGTAGCAACATTGCAGAAAGAGCAGATGATCAACTGAGCCAGTCCCCTGAAAAGGCTGGATGGCAACAGACCCAGCCTTTAGGTGGGTGGGGAGGTTTTCCTTAGGAGACAGGAGAGAAAAGGACTAGATGGGTACAGAGGCAAGTGAGTTCATGGGTCTAGTGGAGAGCATAAGCAAGTTCTTACCTGATGCCTTTTCCTTCTTTGTTAAGTTGTAGGAGAGGTAACTAAGGAGGGTGCTAGGAAGGGGTCAAGGTTGGAAGTCTGAGAAAAGTGGAAAAAATCTGCAGTTGCTGTTGTGAAATATATAGAAACACATATATATATGTATGTGTATATACACTTAGTCAATATAATTAGTCAAAAAGTGAACTGCTTTAGGCCAAAAGATACCACCTTTGCGCTCCACGAGTTTGCAATCTTGTAGGTAAATATGCTCAACCCACAAAAAGACAATGAGGCATGGATGAAAAACAGCAAAATGTTTATACTGAAAATTTAGTTCTATAGGAGGCAGAATCAGTAAGTTACTTCTGCCTTGAATAATATACCGAAAGAAAAGGAAGGAATAATAGGGAGGGAGCAGGAAGGTAACATATATTCAGTTTGTGCTGGACATTGTGCTTGCTGCTTTCTAATTAATCAATTTAGAGATGAAGAAATTGAGGCTAGAAAAGTTGGGTATCTTGGGCTAGTCATTTAGATTCTTATAGATCAGTTTTCTCACCTGTAACATAGGGATACCAATAATTGAAACAAGTAATTAAAATAATACATATAAAGTGCTTAGCAAAATATATGACATAACATAAGCACTCAACAAACGTGATTATCGTGATTTTCATTGTCACCCAGCTAACATGGCTAGAAAGTACAAAAGCAGAAACTCAAAGTCTAGTCCTTTTTCTATAATGTATTTGTGATGGAGAATCTGCTTTGTACGTATAAACAGGGTAAGTCTCATGAATAGGGCAATAAGTAGCCCAGCTTGCCTGACATCGGCTAGTATAGACTGGCATGGGTTTTGTCTTTTGCTGTCTTACTTCACTTAGTATGATAATCTCTGGTCCATCCCTGTTGTTGCGAATAACATCATTCCATTCTTTCTATGGCTGCATAACATTCCATTGTATATACACCACATTAATTTTTTCCATTCATTTGTCAATGGACATGTCTTGGCCAGTGTAAGAAGTGCTGCTACGAATACCGGGGCACATGGATCTTTTTGAATTCGAGTTTACTCTGGATATATGTCCAGGAGTATGATTTGCAGAATCATATGTTAACTCTTTTGTTGTGTGTAAGGAACCTAGATAGTGTTCCACGTACTGGGTACATCATCTACAACAGTGTAGGAGGGTTCCCTTTTCTCTTCATCCTCTCCAGTCACATCAGCTTCTGCTTTGATATTTTTTTTCATCTACTTCAAGAGACTGATAGTTTCTCATACCTTCAATTGCCTCATTTGACAGTCCTTTTCTATGTATGTGGTCAGTAGTCAAATATAACACAGCTTCATCTGTTTATGGCTATCTTCCACTCCTGGGTTTCACAAAGCTCTAGGTGTTGTTTTTCTAGGAAATATGGATTTGTGGCCTTTTCTCTGACAGCTTTATCACGAATATTAAGTTTATGTCCTTTTATTGTTCCCAAGCCTTTCTATATGCATAACTTATTTTAATGGCAAGCACAGTGTAATCTTGATGTAATACCAACAGTGCATGTAACTCAGTTGAAGAGAAAACAAAATATATAAGCAGCTATGGCAGTATTGGTGTGTGTGCCAGCAGTGGTAGCTATAGCAAGACTGCCAGCTGGTCAGTCACTGCTGTAAGACAACCATCTGTAAGACACATCTCAATTTGCAAGCTAAAATGTGGAAGAAATGTGGTCTTAGAATTAGACTGCCCTTCCTCCCTTTCTCTAATCTTTCCATCCATTTGCCAGGGCTGGAGACAAACAGACGACTAGACAGGTCTTTCTACTAGTGGGTGATAAGGGCTAGGATAGGGGAAAGTGGAAGGTATTGGGAGGACATAAAGCTGGGAGCCCACTGAGAAGGAGTGCTCTTCCAGCTTGTTGACGAAGGAGGTAAGTAGTCAGGCAGTAATGGAAGACAGCCTATCAGACAGCAAGTGTATTGCAAGTAGGAGGACAGCGTATGCTAAGAGCGTGACAGGGTATGGCAGAGCTGAGGACTGGAAGGCGTTTCTGTGTGAATGGAATCTAGTGATGGAGAGAATGGAAATAATGTGATCAGATTTGCAACTGAGCTAAAATACTTGATGTCCAGGGCTGAGCAATTATCAAACCAAGATGTGAGTATAATTCTATGATGAGGTTTAATTAAACCAGAAGTCTGCCTTTTTTTTTTTTTTTTTGCTATAGTAGGGTTTGAGCCCAGGCTACTGGGAAGTAGTAAAAGGTCACAGCTGGTTGGTAAGTAGGTGGTTGATAAAAGCCTCTTTGACAGGCTTGCCAACTACCTCCTCTGAGTAAGCTGGCACTTTACAATTTGCTGAAGAATGCTGAGGAGCCAGATATATATGACAGTGCCTGTCACACTGAAGAGTTTGGAGTCAGTGATCAGAGAGATTTGTCTCAGGCCTTTGAGGAACTGCACAATTACAGGAAGGCGATTTGACCCTGTGCAGTCACTTTGTCAAATGAGATCTTCTAAGAAGTACAGGCTTCTTTTACATGCTGTGTCTAAATGCATGATATGGAACAGGATGGAAGGCCCTAGCTGTATCTTGTATAAGGTAAAACCCGTTTCTCTTATCAAGTATTGCTGTGACCAGCCATTTAAAATAGGCTCACCAGAGTAGTATTTTTATTTTTTTTGCAGAGAAGAAAGAATGACAAATTAACATCAAAATGAGACTAACATTAAAGAGACTTTACACAAAATCCCATGTATCTGGAAATTAGATGTCCACTTTTAAATGATAGGTGTATCTAAGATGCCATGACAAGAAAAATTAGAATAAAAATGAAAAAGAGAACTTACCAGAATTTGTTGCATGCAACTGAAGATGCTCAATTAAATACAATGTGGAATCTTGAATAAGATATGAAAACAAATAATGGTCACTAGCATAAAATTTTGTGAAATTTGAACAAAATCTGTACTTTAATACTATATCACTTGTTAATTTTGTTTTTTTTTTTTTACAACATAGTATTTCTTTATATTCTCAGAATTGGATTAAAACCTCAAGCCTCACTCAAATTTTTTTTTTAAATCACTAGTAAATTTTATAGACTTTTAGCAGTAATGCTACTGCTACTGCTAAGTCACTTCAGTCGTGTCCGACTCTGTGGGACCCCATGGACTGCAGCCATCCAGTTCCTCCGTCCATGGGATTTTCCAGGCAAGAGTACTGGAGTGGGTTGCCATTGCCTTCTCCTGTAACCGAGTCATGATGCCCAGCCGGTCTCCCTCCCGTGCCGGGCGGTGCCGCCTCCTTCTGGGCACGGGCAGGAGCCAGCACCTGAAGAGGCGGGATGCAGGTTGAGGGAGCTCACTGATTTAAAACGACGGAGGCTGCCTAAGCTCCCCCTGCCCTCCCTGCTCTCAGTCTCCTCGGCCCGCTGCTCCGTGTTCTCCTTCTCTTCTTCGATCAACCGGATCTCTTTGTTGATGGCGTCCAGCTGCTCCTGCAGCATCACAGTCAGAGTCTCGGCATCGCCCTGCCCGCTGGGCAACAGCTGAGTGGCCGAGCTGAAGAGGGTGACCCTGTCGCCCTTGCCGTCAGACACGCCCTCGTCACTCTCGAACGCTTCTGCCAACGTGGCCCAAGCGTTCGAGAGTGACGAGGGCGTGTCTGACGGCGAGTGCAGTAATACTAGATGCCAAAATACATGGAACTATATCAAAGTTTTCAGGTAATATAAATTAGAAATCTAACACTCTATTCATACTAAATAAAATAAGCAGAAACAAAAAGCTTTTGTACATACCTATATATAGTATATATGTCAGACCTTTCATGGGCTGCCCCATTGCTTGGGCACAGCTTTCCTCTCTCCACATTAAACCTGATCCTCCTCAACTGAGTCTACCTCAGGTGCCAAAGTCATACTGTGTCTTTCTGCACTCTTCTTAATAACCCTCTTTGTTCAGCCACATCCTCACCTCTTTCTTGATTGGTTCTACGGGCTTCATTATTTCCAGGATCCATCTTGTTCTCTCCATTCCTATTGCGACCAAGCTAGACCAGGCCAAGGTACCTTGTAATTCATTCATCATTCTTTTTAGTAATGGACAGAAACTTGGGTTTTTAATGATATCCAAGAATGTATAAATGGTAACTTATCAAACAAGTTATCATTTAAAGGACACTGAAATTCTCTGAGCCTTAAAACATTAAATGGGGAAATAGAACTAAATAATAAGCTAATAAAAAGTGATAAACATATCATTTTGTTTTGTCAGGTAAGGGAACTACTCAATTAATACGGAGTACCAAATATGTACCAGGTGCTTTTGAGGCATGGAAAATATAGCTGTGAGCATGAGAAACAAAATTCTTGTGCCTATGGATGTAATATTGTGGCAGGGTATGTAGACAATAACATTTTCAGAAATCAATCCAAAGACCAAAAAAAAAAAGGAAACACTAAAATTTCCAAAAATTTCCAAATTGTTTCAAGTTCTAGCAAAAGCTACTTATTCAAAATGTTTAAATGTTAATTCATGAAGAAGCCACAATGGGCAATAATTCAATTGTCATTTTTTTCTAGATATCATAAAATGCAAAAAGGACAGAAGTCCCTCCAGTCCTCAGCAGTGTCCGCTTTGCATGAACCCCAGGACCTCTAAAGGCAAGCCCTTAGTTATGGTCCCAGCTGCAGCTTTCCTGTGTGCCAAACCCACCATTGACCCCTCTCTGAAGCTGAAGAACCTGACTGTTCTGGAAGACAGTGGTTCTATGTCGATCTCTCCCCAAGAGTTCATGGCTCCCTTCGGCTCTCTGACTTTGAATATAACAGACCAGACTGGAAATGAAGCTAACATGATCTGCAGTATCCAAAAGCCAGCAATGACCTCATCCATTGCATTCACTGCAGAAAATGACTACATCATGCTAAATGCTTCGTTTTCAACATTCCTGGTGTGTGACATAGATTACAGCCACATTCAGCCAGTGTGGCAGGTTCTGGCTTTGTACAGTGACTCTCCTCTGATCCTAGAAAGGAGTCACTTGTTCACTGAAACCTCACAACTCTGCTACAAATATAAACAGGTGGTACTGAAGCCTGAAGACATCTTTACCAACATTGAGGCTGGTCTCAGAGCAGATCCCCCGTGGTTAATGCAAGACCGAATTTCCTTGCAACTAAACAGAACTGCCACCACCCTCAGTACACTGCAGATCCAGTACTCCAGTGATGTCCAAGTCACTTTACCAAGGTCAGAGATAAAGCCAGAGACACACAGATGGACCATGATTTCCAAAGATAACAGTACTAAGCTGGAACGCACTGTTTTGGTCGGTGGGACCATTGACCTAGACTGCCCTGGCCAAGGAGAGCCTCCCCCCAATCTGGAGTGGCTTCTAGCTGATGGAAGTAAAGTGAGAGCCCCTTATGTGAGTGAGGACGGACGAATCCTGATAGGCAAAAGTGGAAAACTGGGACTCCAGATGGCTGATAGTTCTGACACTGGCCTATACCACTGCATAAGCACTAACGACGATGATGCAGATATCCTCACATACAGGATTACCGTGGTAGAGCCCAATGTAGAAGCCTATCAGGAAAATGGAGCTCGTCATATAGCTTCTGTTGGTGAAACACTTGACCTTCCTTGCCATTCTACCGGTATCCCAGATGCCTCTGTTAGCTGGGTTCTCCCAGGAAACACTGTGCTTCAACAGTCCTCAAGAGATAAGCAAATTCTTAACAATGGCACATTAAGACTATTACAGGTCGCTCAAAAAGACCAAGGTCACTATCACTGTGTAGCAGCCAACCCAGCAGGGGTCGATATTTTAGTTAACCAAGTTTTAGTCAAAATAAAAGGGCAAAAGTCAGCAGAGCATAATGTAGAAACAGATGGATCAGGGTTTGATGAGCCCAATTCCATGGGTCAGCTTCAGGATCCACCAGCTACACATCTCCCCACATCTCCTGCCGTGGGGGCTGAGGCTGGAACACATGTCTTGAGCCCAAGTAAGAATCCCAAACAGCGGGTATTAATATCCCAAAGGCGTGGAGAGTCAACCAGCTGGCGTTACAGGGAGCACAGGAGGCAATTCCCTCCCTCTGCCCGGAGAATTGACCCACAGCACTGGGCAGCGCTTCTGGAGAAAGCTAAAAAGAATGTTATGCCAGAAAAGCAAGAAAATACCACAGGAAAGCCGCCTCCACCAGTCACCCAACTCCTGGATATACCTGGTGAGGAAGCAGACTCATCAGGCATGCTCCCTCCAGATGAGCAACTTACGGTCCCAACAACTAAAGCTGCAGACGTTCTGACAAGGACAGTGACTGCAGATTCCAGAAAATCACCTGACAGCCCTGTGACAAGTAAAACTGATGGCACCCCAGTCTCCCCAATTGTGAGTCCACAGACCCTATCACCTGAAAAACCAAGAGATTTCAGACCATCTGCTACTATTAAAACTCAAGTCACGCCAAAGAATATAAACCCAACTGCATCAAGCGAAATGGAAGACACAACCAACCCAAATTTACCTAATGTGTTTCCTCTACTAACTGAAGCAACTCTGTTTCAGGATGCTGACAACATGGAGAGTAAAAAAGAGCCCTTGCAAACTGCATCCCCAGTAACAGTGGGGGCTACTGCGATCAAAGATACCCATATCCAAACGCTGAGTAATGCTGTGGGCAAAGCTGGTATATTTTTAGG
The DNA here is from genome assembly GCF_016772045.2 of Ovis aries. Lineage (NCBI taxonomy): Eukaryota > Metazoa > Chordata > Mammalia > Artiodactyla > Bovidae > Ovis > Ovis aries. The sequence goes on from NC_056054.1 coordinate 237,391,874, forward strand.
GTCAGTAAATGCCACAGATAGTTATCAGAGATCTGTAACAGGAGTTGGTGAACCCAGGAGCCATCACTCTCCTTCTCAAAGTACTCACAAACCTAGCCCCACTAAGCTCCGTTCAGGCCCACACACTGCTGCTCCTTCTCAGTTACACATTCCTAGAAAGAGTACAATGAACAGTCCGCTGTCCAGGCGCTTTGGAAGATGGCGAAAAGTTTGGAGCAGGGGGCGAATTATCAGCCCATATAGGACACCAGTTCTCCGACAGCACAGATTCAGCGTTGTAAGGCCCACATTCAGAGGCTCTTCAGAAGAAAGCACCACTGCATTTCCAGCCCCAGAGCTCAGTGCAGTGTGCCCATCCTGTTCTCCCAGAGAAAGGCTCACCACTGATGAGGCAGCGTTGTCTTCTCCAAGCTTATCCCCCATCACCCTCCCCAAAACTGAAATTGCCAGCGTCACAGTAGAAGAACCTACAACTCTAGTTCACAACTCATCATTACTGCTTGAGGACAAACCGAATGCAGATGCTGAGAAAGCCACCCCTATGATAAGATACTTCAGTGCTGAAAGTGCCCAAGTGACTCCAGCTACTGCAGTTACGACTCACGCAACAAATATTAGTTATCCAAGTGGGTCTAAAGCCAGTGAAACCACCAGATACTCTGTGATCGTATCCCCACTGCCAGGTCCCACCATCAAGTCACCTGTGCCTACCACTCTAGCTATTAGTAGATTTTCAAGAAGGAAAATCCCCTGGCATCAGATCTTTGTAAATAACCACATCCAAAGAGAAAAGCTAAAGAATCAGCAAAAATTTGGTTCACAAAGCAGCACAGACACAGTGCTTCCTAAAATATCTCCTGCTTTGCCCACAGATAAAGTTTCTCCCTTCCATTTCAAAACACTCTCAGCTAGTGTAATGAAAATCCCATCCATAACACCAGCCACAACTCACCTGAATAACACACACAGCCTTGTAAGTCTCCCAACAATGAAGGAGCTGCCCTCCCTACCCATTTACCCTACGCCTCCTAGTAGCTCAAGCAAAGAATCAAGTGCAGATTCCGTATCAAGGCAAACAGACATGCTGACGACCACGCCTACTGCCCCTGCATCTATCATTATCAACAAAGCCCAGATAGACAGACCCAGGGCACGAAAAGTACAAAGGAAAAAGGAGCCTCAGAAGACAATGAGGGACCCAAATACCTCTCCCACCCAGACTTCTGGCTTCATTACATCCACCACTGTGACATCTCCTGTTCCAACAGCAGCTGAAACTTCAACCAAGCCCAGTGTGTCTGCTTTCACTCATTCTCCTCTAGAGAACACAAAAGAAATTTCAAGCACAGTTGGTCTTCATCCAGGAGCCTTTAATCTGACAGCTGTACTTGGACAACCATCCCAGGAGGGTACTCAGGCTTTGAAGAATATAACTGCTTCTGAAACCACTTTGTCCAGCAAACTACAGAGTACCCCTACTAGGAACACAATCAGACACTCAACCATGCCAATCTTCCTAAGCTCCAGTGCCACTCCAATGCCAATTCCCACCTCCCCTCCCTTGAGTAATCAAAGTGAGGTTACTGACAATGTGGCCATGCCCACTTTCAGGATGATGACAAGTACAATGGTTGAGGCACATGAATCCCCAAAGCACAATGCTACTCCACAGCAACTGGCAGTAGCATCTCCCCAAACTCACCCAAATGCCAAATTTGCAGTTGGAACCATTCACTTTACCTACTCTAATCTGTTACCTTCTACTCCTATGCCAGCACTAATAACAGTTAAACCACAGGATTCTAAGCATACTCACTCTCCCTGGTCAGAAAACCACTTTTGGCACAAGTCACACCCAGAAATTGCTGAAAAAGGCCAAAAGCCAGTAGTAGTGAGTGTACTGCCCACTCCAGGCCTGCCAGAGGTCACCACTCATGCTTCAAACTGGGATATACAGAAGAATGCAAAGAAAAGTGGCTTTGATAAAACAGCAGTTCAAAAAATAACAACTTCCGAATTCCTCCCCTTTGATGCTTTATCTAGGGATGTATTTGAAAGGCCCAGAATAATCGGAGGAAAAGCAGCAAGTTTTACTGTTCCAGCTAACTCAGATGCCTTTCTTCCTTGTGAGGCTGCTGGAAATCCCGTGCCCACTATCCACTGGACCAGAGTCTCGTCAGGTATTTGAAACGGTTTCTTTACACTTAGTCTTTAGTAACAAAACAAAGAAAATACTGTGTGACATTTCAGAGTTACATATTCAAAGAGTCAACATCAGCATGAAATTTCTCCAAGACACACAAACTATTAATATCCTCATTTGATATATGCATGACTTTTTGCTGATTAGAAAGTTTTAAAACGTATGTTAAGACCATTAAAAAAAAATGCTTTTAAAGCAGGTCTAAAAAAAAAAGTCATTGTGTTGAACCATCTGGCTTTTACATGAAAACTAGGGTGTTTTTTTTTTAATCCAGAAATAATTTTAGCAATCTGAAGACTAAGGATCTTAATTTTAAATATATTTGTTCCCAGGAGCCTAACAAAAAGATAGCCCTCCTTTTGTGACTTCCACATGAGCAATTTGTTTTCCATCTAAACTTTGATGACCTATGACTATAAATTTCTTTCTTATCAGGACTTGATTTATCTAAGAGGAAACTGAATAGCAGGTTCCAGGTGCTCTCCAATGGCACCCTGTCCATACAGAGGGTGGACATTCAGGACCGTGGACAGTACCTGTGCTCGGCATCCAATCCATTCGGCACAGACCACCTTCATGTCACCTTGTCCGTGGTTTCCTATCCCCCCCGGATCATGGAGAGACATACTAAGGAGATCACAGTCCATTCTGGAAGCACAGTCAAGTTGAAGTGCAGAGCTGATGGGAGGCCCAGCCCTACAATTTCCTGGATTCTTGCAAACCAGACGGTGATCTCTGAATCATCTGAGGGGAAGAGACAGGCCCTAGTGACATCTGACGGAACACTGGTCATCCACAATCTCAGCATTTATGACCGAGGCTTTTATAAATGTGTGGCCAGCAACTCAGTGGGCCAGGATGCACTGCTGGTTAAAATACAAGTCATCGCGGCCCCACCTGTTATTCTAGAGCAAAAGAAGCAAGTTATTGCAGGGACTTGGGGTGAAAGTTTGAAACTGCCCTGTACTGCAAAAGGCAATCCTCAGCCCAGTGTTCACTGGGTCCTCTCAGATGGCACTGAAGTGAAACCATTACAATCCGTCAACTCTAAGTTCTTATTTTCAAATGGAACTCTGTTTATAAGAAATGTAGCCTCTTCAGACAGGGGCACTTACGAATGCATTGCTACCAGCTCCACTGGCTCAGAGAGAAGGGTGGTAATCATCACAGTGGATGAACAAGAGACCATCCCCAGGATAGAATCTGCATCCCAGAAATGGACTGAGGTGAATCTGGGGGACAAACTACTGCTGAACTGCTCAGCCACTGGGGAGCCGAAACCGAAAATCATCTGGAGGCTACCATCCAAGGCTGTCGTCGACCAGTGGCACAGGTAAACCATACCTTTCAGTTGAGATTATCTTCGTCTGTTTAGCTTTACAACATCTGAAATGGAGAAAGTGGTAGAGCGAGGCTTGCAGCAATGTTAGGGAGACTGTGCTCATAAAAGTAACTTGCTCTAAAGAGACCTAATCCTTTGACATGTATATAGATATATGTAAAATATAGATTATGTAAAAAGAAAGTTTCTTACATGCTGTATTCTAAGGGCCAATTTCTTGTTGAGTTTATATAGTTAAAAAAAGATTTTTTAAAAAACCTCATTTTCTTCCATACTTGTGACAGTTTTTTAAAACAGTAACTGTGTAAATGTATTTATAATCTTTCTATCAAAAAATAAGACGGAATTTTGTAATGCAAACAAGGTCTGGAGAGATGCACTTCACTAATTTACTCTTTAGAGTCTCCTAGGAAAGCATTTTCAATGTTAGTGCAGTCTGTACTTCCTCTACTCTGCCCTAAAAGTGCAAAGCACTTTATGAAGTTAAGGCTTCACAAAGTGAAACGTATTCAGGACCTCCATCACTCTGATGGTGTCAGACAACACATATACACATACAGACTTTCTCTAATATGTTCTGATTCAGGCATATTAATTTTTATCTGTTTTCTGTAGCAATTAAATCTCTTGGAAAAAATAAGAATGTACTAGATTATTAATTTTTGCTATTTGCATGACTTCAGGCAATGATTTTTCATAATATGACAGAAAAGATGGGCTGAACATTTCCATTTAATGTTTATTAATAGAAACTACCCATGCAAGTAAAATTTTACACATATAATTTTACACATATAATTTTACTTGCATGGGTAGTTTCTATTAATAAACATTAAATGGAAATGTTCAGCCCATCTCTTCTGTCATATTATGAAAAATCATTGCATGAAGTCAGTTTATGTGTAAAATGTCTTCCCTGGTGGCTCAGACGGTAAAGCGTCTGCCTACAATGCGGGAGACCCGGGTTTGATTCCTGGGTCGGGAAGATCCCCTGGAGAAGGAAACAGCAATCCAGTCTAGCACTCTTGCCTGGAAAATCCCATGGACAGAGAAGCCTGATAGGCTACAGTCCACGGAGCTGCAAAGAGTCGGACACGACTGATCGACTTCACTTTCACATTTTATGTGTAAAATAGATATTTTTTTTCTAGTCTCAAAGTATGAGTTGGTAATGGATATAGTTAAGGAATTTTACTTGTGATCTTTAATGCCAAGATAAATGTTAATTTTCAAGCTTTTCAAATAAGTCATCAAAATTACCTAAATTTTACACTCATCCCAAGTAAAAACAGCACCAGTAGTTTCTAAGGAACTAATTCAAGCTTATCTGCAGCTGACGGAGTCATGGTTATGAGTTTGAGCTGATGCTAATAAGAATCTTGAAGGGACAAGTAAACCTCTTCACATGCCTCTGTCAGTCATTATCAGGTTCTCGTAAACCAGGCCCAAGATAATGTTCTTGGAAAACAAGTGATAACTTTGCATGACCCAGGAATGGGTACTGGCTAAACTTTAGGGATATTTAACACAACAAGAATATAGACCATATCTATAATTAATCATTGCAGAGATACCTTTGATAAGCGTGGAGTACAAGAGTTTTATAATATGTTCATCAAATTAAACTTATGTTGTTCAAATCTCAAAAAAAAAAAACCAAATTTTAAATTGAAATTTAGATTTAAAATTTAAAAATGCTGAGTTATGAAATGTAAACTTCACAAGACATGTTTATGCTCGTCATCTACTGTACATATACCCACTTGTGGCATCAAATGTATTCAACCGTTTACCAGTTTTTATATTTAATTGTATCAGCGTGTCTATTTATTAATCACCCTGCAGTACATGGGGGTGCTTCTCATTTACCTAGGAACTGCTCACTATTCTGTGTAATGGTTAACACAGTTTCACTATCCATGAAGAAACCAATGCAGGAATAGAAGACATATTCCTGTGATGGGAATTACAAATAAAGTTTAAATTTTAGGTTCTAAAGAAAATGTCCAAAATATTTACTAGACATTAAGAAGGTTTTTAAGAATGGAAGAGGTATGAAAAAATGTAAGGGAATGTCTTAAAAAGTTAATCCAAAGGAATGTCTAAAACACATTAGCATTCTCAGAATAAATCTTGACCTAAGTTTAAGTCCAACAAATCCTCCAGAGTTTAATAGCAAAGAAATCAGGTAGGCTGTTTGTATTTCACTTTGGGAAAGCACTTATGGAACAAGGAAAGATTGTTCACAATGTGGAAAAGCCAATAGACGGTATAAGATCACAGATGCTATCAAAGGCCCACCAGAGGTACCGGCATTCTTTTACAAAGAACTACACAGCTTGTCTGCTAACTGGACACTTTTAGTGATTCTTCTGCAAGTAACCCATTCAACGAGGCAAGAATACTCTTTAGTTAGGTGCTTAAGATATCACCAGAAATAAAAAGGGCACTTCTGCTGTTAAATAGAGTCCTTGCTATTCCCATTTCTTGGTTCTAGAAGTCTGAATTTTAGATTCTTAAAATGAAAATTTTCATCATAGCTACGCTCACACCAAGTCTACTCAACCATGACCGAACTAAGCAAAACCTTTTACTTTTTAAAAGCCTAGTTGTCAGCTGAAGAAAGCAAGCCTTTTCTGAAATTTTTTTAAACTGTCTCAGAGCACTATAGGTCTACCTCCACGACTTTCAATAGGACTTACCTGACCTATGTTTCAGACAGAATTCTGTTTCCTCTGCTTCAGATTTTTGCTTCTCAAGGAGTTTGTTACAACAAAACATCAGGCCCCACCCCAGATGGGCAGAATCAGAATTTGCACTTTAAAAATATCCCTAGGTGGAGAATGAATACATATATATGTATGGCTGAGTCCCTTCACTCAGTCTGAAACTACCACTGTTAATTGGCTACACCCCAAAACAAAATAAAAAGTTTAAAGTCTGGGGAAAAAAATATAGTTAGGATGGTAATATATCTGTTCTATTAAAAAGATACAAAAATATCATATAACTAATTAAAAGTATTTTCATTAAATCAGCATGTGATCACTGAAGCGTGTCATTTACTTGGACAAATAAATTCTCCCAGGCTTCTTTAAAAATATATATATCTCCAGCTGAATCACATGCACAATAAGGTCCAAGAAACACTGCTTTAAAAAGATTGCAAATGCTTCATTGTCCATTAGTCTTCATAAAAGAATTCCCTTTCTTTTACTCAAGGAAAACTTCTACTTTCCAAAGTCAGTTTTCTCTTAAAAACATTAGCTTATAAAAGGAAACAAAATTCTCTTATATATATAAAACAACTTCCAGAAGTATGAGATTTAAAGGTCTGGGAAGTTCATTTTAAGTCACTGGTTTTCAAAGGCTTGTCCACCTACTAATAGCACTAGCATCACCTGAGAATTTGAACCTGATTCTCTATCAAAACATGCAATCTGTGTTCTTAAAAGCCGTCCAGATGCACAAATTTGAGACTGGTCTGCAAACTTAATTGTTCACAGAGTCACCTGGGAAGCCTGTTAAACACTGGGTTACCCAATCCATGGCCAGATCTACTGGATCAGAATCTCTGAACAGTGAAAACCAGTAAATACGCATCTTAAATGAGACCCCGTGTAACTCTGATGTAGGTGATGAGGGAACTGCATTGAGGATAAAGATTCACAGCAGTGGTTCTCAGACAATGCTGCACTTGAGAGTCATTCGGAAAACTGAGTCCAAGGTCACATTCCACATTATAAGTCACAAATTCTGGAGGTGGGAACCAGGCATCAGCACTACTTTATGCAAATACTTTTAAATGTGCACCCAAGTTTGAGAAACACTGTTCTTAGCATTAGGAAAGAATGACAGCAGGTAGCGATGTAACATGGTGAAAAGGGTAAGTAACTACCTCTAAGTACTTTTTTTTTTCAGCTGTATGGTGAGGAACCACCTAAAGATTAAAAAATAAATGCAAAGACCCTTGTAGTTTCCACTTTTAAGTGCATCCATAATGATGACTTTCCTTTGCTATACATGCCAGATGAATTATTTCCAGGCTTGAGAGAAGAAAAAAAAGGCTATCAGCAGCTGTAGGTTGTCCTACAATACTCTTCCTAACTAAGGTTTTTTGCTGGAAGATAAAAAATGACTTGAGGCTGTTGGACTTGTTTAGCAGTTATGCTATGAAAGGTCATACACACTTTTTCACTCACCTTCTTAGCTCATGTTGCCAAAAAATTAGGAGAAACACATGTAATGAATGTTTTCACCTATAGGTGTTTTTGATTGCATTGTTAGCAGTTACTCAGCTTCCACTGGCCTTTCTGAAAAACTACTTAGTTTTATCAAGGAAATTCTGCCATCTGGTGGTTCTGTGTGATAAGAGCGGGCCGTGTAGCGCTTCAGAGAAAAGTGATGTTCATGCAGTTCAACATAATGCAGAGACCAAGTCATTGTACAGCTGCCTGCAGAGACAGACAAAGCTTTAGTATGCTTCTAAGGAATTTTACCTTGGCATTTACTTTCTTTATACAAAAAGTAAAATTTACTTTCCAACCAAATAACTGATTCAGTTCAGTTCAGTCGCTCAGTCGTGTCCAACTCTGCAACCCCATGAATCGCAGCACGCCAGGCCTCCCTGTCCATCACCAACTCTCGGAGTTCACTCAAACTCATGTCCATCGAGTCTGTCAGCCCTTCTCCTCCTGCCCCCAATCCCTCCAGGCATCAGAGTCTTTTCCATTAAGTCAATTCTTCGCATGACGTGGCCAAAGTATTGGAATTTCAGCTTTAGCATCAGTCCTTCCAAAGAACACCCAGGACTGATCTCCTTTAGAATGGACTGGTTGGATCTCCTTGCGGTCCAAGGGACTCTCAAGCGTCTTCTCCAACACCACAGTTCAAAAGCATCAATTCTTCGGCGCTCAGCTTTCTTCACAGTCCAACTCTCACATCCATACATGACCACTGGAAAAACCACAGCCTTGATTAGACGGACCTTTGTTGGCAAAGTAATGTCTCTGCTTTTGAATATGCCATCTAGGTTGGTCATAGCTTTCCTTCCAAGGAATAAGTGTCTTTTAATTTCATGGCTGCAATCACCATCTGCAGTGATTTTGGAGCCCAGAAAAATAAAGTCTGGCACTGTTTCCACTGTTTCCCCATCTATTTCCCATTAAGTGATGGGACCAGATGCCATGATCTTCGTTTTCTGAATGTTGAGCTTTAAGCCAACTTCTTCACTCTCCTCTTTCACTTTCATCAAGAGGCTTTTTAGTTCCTCTTCACTTTCTGCCATAAGGGTGGTGTCATCTCCATATCTGAGGTTATCGATATTTCTCCCGGCAATCTTGATTCCAGCTTGTGCTTCTAATACTCTTTAAAAGGGACAATCTGGTATCTTTTCTGAGCAAGTAGATTTGTATGCGAGTTGTTCTTTGCTGACATATACCACAGAATGGTCATCTGCTGTGTAAAGTGGTCAAGGCAGTCATGGGTCTAGGAAACTGCTATTTCTAACATTCTTGTCATCATTAAAAACTTTTTAAACTGAAATGCAAAGGAGGTGCATTTGAAGTCCATCTAAGAAATACTACTTGTTTGCACAAAATTTATTTGTTCAGTTAATTTCATCTTTCAGAAAAGCTTAAAAGACAGTAAAAAAAAGTCAGTACTAATTTTAATTTCACTGCAACGTTTAGTCCTGTGTCAATTAATATAACTCTCTTACCCTTGCTAATAGCTGCACACCTCAGTCAGTCTCTTCTTTTCTCAGAATGGGCAGCCGAATCCATGTCTACCCAAATGGATCCTTGTTTGTTGGGTCAGTAACAGAAAAAGACGGCGGGGACTACTTGTGTGTGGCAAGAAACAAAATGGGCGACGACCTGACCCTGATGCACGTAAGCCTAAGATGGAAACCGGCCAAAATTGACCACAAGCACCACTTTAAAAAGCAAGTGTTTCACGGGAAAGACTTTCAGGTCGATTGCAAGGCTTCTGGCTCACCAGTGCCCGAGATATCCTGGAGTTTGCCTGACGGGACGATGATAAACAGCGCCATGCAGGCCGATGACAGTGGCCACAGAACCAGAAGGCTCACCCTCTTCCACAACGGAACTTTATACTTCAACAAAGTTGGGATGGCAGAGGAAGGAAATTACACCTGCTATGCCCAGAACACCCTAGGGAAGGATGAAATGCAAGTCCACCTAACAGTCATAACAGCCGCCCCACGGATCCAGCAGAGTTACAAGACCAACACGAGAATCACAGCAGGAGACACAGCTGTCCTTGACTGTGAGGTTGTTGGAGAACCCAAGCCAAAAATATTTTGGCTGCTGCCTTCCAATGACATGATTTCATTCTCTAAGGACAGGTATACATTCCATAACAATGGGTCTTTGTCCATCAATGAAGTGAGACTGCTCGATTCTGGACAGTATGTATGTGTGGCCCGGAATCCCAGCGGGGATGACACCAAAGCGTACAAGCTGGATGTTGTCTCTAAGCCTCCATTAATCAATGGTCTGTATGTAAACAAAACTGTCATTAAAGCCACAGCTGTGAGACATTCCAAAAGACACTTTGACTGCAGAGCAGAAGGGACACCGTCTCCTCAAATCATGTGGATCATGCCCGAGAATATTTTCCTCACGGCTCCATACTATGGGAGCAGAATCACTGTCCACAAAAATGGAACCCTGGAAATCAGGAATGTGAGGCTTTCAGACTCCGCTGATTTCATCTGCGTAGCTCGGAATGAAGGAGGAGAGAGTGTGCTAGTGATACAGTTAGAGGTGGTGGAAATGCTGAGAAGGCCGACGTTCAGAAATCCATTTAATGAAAAAATAGTTGCCCAGCTTGGAAAGTCCACAGCACTGAATTGCTCTGTTGATGGAAACCCACCACCTGAAATAATCTGGATTTTACCAAATGGCACACAGTTTCCCAGTGGACCACACAGTTCTCAGTATCTAATAGCAAGTAACGGTTCTTTTATCATTTATAAAACAACACGGGATGATGCAGGAAAATATCGGTGTGGGGCAAGAAATAAAGTTGGTTACATTGAGAAATTAATTGTATTAGAAATTGGCCGAAAGCCAGTGATTCTAACTTATGAACCAGGGACAGTTTACAGTTTCAGTGGAGACACTGTATTGCTGCACTGCGTCTCTCTTGGAAGCCCTAAGCCACATATCAAATGGACTTTGCCAAGTGGCTACATAATAGATAGGCCTCAAATTAATGGAAAATACATACTGCATGAAAATGGCACCTTAGTCATCAAAGAAGCAACAGCTTATGACAGAGGAAACTACATCTGTAAGGCTCAAAATAGTATTGGTCACGCACTGATTACTGTTCCAGTAGTGGTTGTAGCCTACCCGCCCCGGATTACCAATCGCCTACCCAGGAGTGTCCTCACGAGGACAGGCGTGGCCATTCAGCTCCACTGTAAGGCCCTGGGAATCCCCAAGCCAGAAATCACATGGGAGATGCCTGACCACTCCCTGTTCTCAGCGGTAAACAAAGGGAGGACACGTAGAATTCGGCCTTTTCACCCACAAGGTACCCTAGTCATCCGGAATCCGCAAACCTCGGATTCTGGGATATACAAATGCACAGCAAAGAATTCACTTGGAAGCGATTATGCAACAACTTACATTCAAGTAATCTAACAGAACATAAAACTGCCTGAACAAAGTCAACATCTGGACAGAATTTAGTTTTTGGAAGAAGTTTAATCAAAGGCAGCCATAGGCATGTAAATGAATTTGAATACATTTACAATATTAAATTTATAATAGACATGCAAAAAAAAAAGACTTATAAATAAATGCATTATGAATTGATACTGATTTTTTTTTTAATGGATCTCAAAACAAACTTTTAACTTAAGGCACTTTTATTTTGCCAACAGATAACAATGAACAATAAGAGGAAACTCTTGACCATAAAATAACAAATGTCTAATGTACCTGAATTCTTCATTAAAGAATGGACTTTTTTTTCTTTCACTACTGTTTGCCTAGTGTCCACCTTCTATCAATGTTACAAGCATGGCACTGAGGACAAGACACAATGGAAAGGATTAAATTTGCAGTCTTGATGTTAAGTTTGCCATCCTGATGTATAAATATTGTAGTTGGTTTATAAATATTTTACTAAAACCCACAGAAACTAAGCACTGTTCTATAATTCACCATTTTGTACATACTGAAAATTTTCATTGATGGGGAATACAAAAAAAATGTTTTAATAACTGCATTTAAAAATAAATGCAGGCTGACTTTTCCTCTTGTAAAAAGCAACTTAACACCCACACATCAAAAATGTGAAAAGGGGTTGATAACATCTATCCCAAATAAAGTCATTAAAAAGCTTTTAAAATACATCGACACTTCTTTATAACTTCAAAATCTAACTCAGGCACCCCTGGTTTGGAATTGTTCATAAGGAAAATCTTCTTAGGAGAAATCACTGCTTTATGAGCATTTATTTCATTAAGTGAGCATCCTTTACGTGGTGGGGAAATGTTTGGGAAAATTTGGATTGAATACATATAATAGAGTGTCACTGTACTGAAAATGTGATCAACTCTACAAAAGCTTACTTTTTGTAATCCACTGAATTTATTTATATCACGTGCTTAATCCAACCTGAATTAATTTAAGGACATTATGATTAATCTTTTCTAACTCTAGAGGCTAGCATTTTCCAGTGTAATTTCTCCAGCATCTATTTAAATATTTGTCTATTATTTAAGAATTATAGGAGCCTTAATAAATGAAAAATGAGAAAATGCCATCTGTCTTGCTCAAGTATCTCAGCACACAAAACTGAGAACTATGTTTGCCCCTGTGTATCATTTGAGAAAGATGAGGGGTGGGGGACACTTCACTGTGTCTTCATCACACCAAGTTTCGGCTTGCTCCACCTAAAGAGGTAACCTGTTTCCTACTTTCTCTGATTTTGGTATCCAGTGACCACAAGTGGTCAAAGGATACTCATTTTAACAGAGATCTCATTCTACTTCCGGGCCAAGAGGGATCAATCAGAGGACAAATGGAACCCTTTTAGGGAGGGGCCTACAGTGTAAACAGGTATATGGAAGGGCTTCCTATGTCAAGCTCCATTCTATTTCAAAGTCTTTAAGGGGAACTGGGGGCTCCATTTTTCCTAAGATAACTTCCTCTCTGTCTCACCAAGCAAATTATCAGGTTTTTCCGAAGGACAGGGTTATCCTTTGTGATCATTTCAAGATAAATTAATGCATATTCTAAAAAGAAAAGAAAACTCACACGAGAGAGGATTAAGTGGGAGGAAATATAAGAATAGACAGAAAATTCTGGTTTCTCTCTGTATAAGTACACGGGGGAAAACTGGTTCTAGGTGTTTCCTCAACTCTCTGTAGAATCTTCAAATCATACGGCCTTACCATATCTTAGCTTTCCCACCTAAAAAATAGGGAGACGACAACAAAAAGGTATGCCCCACAGCCTTCGTGTGCAAAATGATTAATAAATTAATTTCACTAACTTCTGTAAAATATAAAGTGCATACAAATGCTATGCAATTATAACACTCATTCTTGAAACAGTCTTACTGCTGTTTGCAATATTGAGCTAGAAATATATACGGTTCAAACTGAAAGTGGCATTTCAGTAATTCTTGAAAAGACGAAAAATAACAATCAGGACAGAACATGACTCGTACTCACTAGGCACGACATTCACATTTCGGTTGTTTTTGCCAAGGCAGTCATTATATATTACTTTGAAGAAAAATAACTTTATGAACTCTATCACTCTGAAAAGGGAAAAAAACAAGAAAACGAAACCTGATATACAAAACTAGCTGAAATGTCAAGATTCATCTGAAAGCAGATAGAACATGTTAATTTAGTGAAAAGGATGGTCTTTAATGTTTTGGCAAAGTCTTTCTCAGCCCAGAGTAAACATGAAATGAGTGGGCTGGAGTGAAATTGTTTCACAGTGTACAAAGCAGTTCACATGGATGCTGCCACAGCAAAGTAAGCGGACATGGATTTGAGGTCATTTGCATGAGTGAAACTTTGCAATGAGTAACCCACCTAGGAAGATATAAATTATTTATATAATGATTTGCAAAGGAAATGATCTACTGAAGTTGTACCAGCTACATTTTAAAAAAAGTAGTCCTACATGGTTTGCTCATTATAGACAAATCTATTCACAGTATGTGCGACTATATTACATGTAAATTCATATGGCAAAAGAAAATGAATTAGCACAGAACATGGGAAAATATCCCCCACATGTTTTAAAATGCCCTGCAATTTTTCACATTCAAAATCTTATGCATCTAAGTCTAAAAAAATATTATATGGAATACTCTTAAGTTACACAAACTGATAATAATTTACTGTATTTTTTACTCTAATAGGAGCAAATTACCACATACTTGAACAAAGTTAAAATAGTTACTATTTCTTTATAATAAATTTGATGTATAATTTACTTTACTTGTGCTTTTTGCACCAATTTATAAATACAGTATATGCAATACACAACCAAGACAGACACCAACATTAATAATTAAATTCAAAATAGCAAATACTTACCATATAAAATAAACAGCAAATACATCTCTTATGAAAACCAGAGCCCTCTGGACTTGGGGGCCATACTCTGGAAACCAAGTCAAGTTTGAGCACTGTGGAATCTCAGGCCAGCTGCGAGATTTTTTTTTTTTCCCCTCAAGTTGGCATAAAGGTTCAGGAGAACCCAAACTGGACAGAGTCATTTTTGCCAAATATGGCAAATAATTGGATCAATTCCACTTCGGTTCATTCCGGCCTTTAGCATTTACATGCTGTACCTTCACAAAGACTCTGGTCAGTGATCCTGCCATGGAAAAATTTAGGACAGCTACTCCTAACGGGTTTCCATGTACCTCAGGGTGGCTCTCACAGAAGCCTTGGGTTAAGTTCTTGGTCTAAGAAGTTTAAGTTCTAAGCAACAATCTGTTTCAGCACCTTTTGACCACAACAAAAGCAAAGAAAAATCCTACATAAATAAGAACAAAGTTCATAAAGTGCTTATGAAATTACAAATATTTTAAATTAGAGCAATGCAAATATATGTCCACTTCACCACCAAAGGTGACTGCAGAGTAAATGGATCACCTTCCTGTCAAGATCTGACATGCCTTTCAAATCAGTAGTTTGGTCCAGCACAGTTTGCCCAAAAAAAAAAAAAAAATCATCAGTGAATACATAAATATTTTAAATCCACCATAATTCATTCTTTCTATAACTACGAGATTCAATAAGAGCACCAATTTTTAAGTCTGCTACCAAACTCTTCCTGCAGTAGGCCCACATGATCTACATTTTTAAACCTACTTTTCAAGTTGAATGAAATGAAACCAAACCACACCCTTTCTGTTACTTTTTGTTTCAACACCTTTGTACGAAATGTGGCGTAAAATATAGGAAAACTTCAGAGCAATGAAAAAACAGACATTTCCAAAGATGACTAATGCATTAAATGTGATTTTCTATTTTTCAGTGCAAACAGAAAAGTTTGTATCTTTGTCCTCTTCCAGACTCAGAAGTGTGAAGGATGCCCGTAGGGAGTCACTCCTTGCTGTGGCTGGTTACCTAGTGAGAGAAAAAAATTCAAACAAAATTGCAGATGCAAAATTAGGCTACAGATAGATGGTATGCACGTGTCACTGCTTTCAGTACCAGCCTCAGGAACAGGAGAACAGACTGGCCTGGGAGTCTAACACTAGACAGACCCTTGAGTGGCCAGGTCTTAACAGCACTCTTGGATTCATTCTGCAGAGGGGCCAGCTCTACATCACGGTCCCACACCTGTCAGCAAAAGGCCTTGGGATGTGGGTAACTGACCCATCAAAAGTCTCTATCCCTGAACCACCTAAATACTAACATTAAAAGGGACTGTTAAGTATCATAAAACGTTAAAGGTTCTCAACACTTCATAAAAGTACACCAGAAATTCTACTTTAACACTGACATTATAATAGTTGAAAGAGAAGTAGCTTGAAGTGGGCAGTTTTCTGCAAATGGCCATAGATACATCAGAGAGAACTAGGCAAGAGTGTATCCACATGAGAGAGAGGCTGCATGTATGAGACGAGCGTATGCCTATGCACGTATGTCTATGCACACAGACAAAGAACCATGCACAGGTTCAAAAAAATGACACAGGCTTAGAAACAGCTACTGCTCACACAACTCTGGTGGGACTGTTCAAATCCAGAGGCCCCATGCAAACAGACTATGGCATAAATGGAGCCCTCTGGAGATGTGCAATGGGCAGCTCAGCTTAGTCGCCCTTATTCAACAAAGGAGACCAGCATCACTGCTAATGTCAGGCAGCAGAATCTATACTGTGGTTAAAAGGTGGCTCTGGAATGAGTCACTCTGAGTTTTAGTCCCAGCTGTTGGCTGAGTAACCTTGGGAGACACGTCAGTGTCCCTGTTCTCTAGTCGTTTTCTCATCTGTAATATGGGAATAGCAATAATACCTTATCGCAGGTAAAGAATCTGCCTGTAATGTGGGAGACCAAGGTTCAGTCCCTGGGTTGGGAAGATCCCCTGGAGGAAGGCATGGCAACCCACTCTAGTATTCTTGCCTGGAGAATCTCATGGACAGAGGAGCCTGATGGTCTACAGTCCATGGGGTCGCAAAGTATCGGATACAACTGAGCGACTAACATGAGGTGGTTTAGAAATTAAGTGAATTAACACATGTAAAGTCATAGTGCCTGGGGGCCCTGAACCTGCCCCCTAGTACACTTGAGGGCATCAGCCAAGATGCTCTCTGGGGCATCTAGCTTTGCAAGAAAAGAACCTGTTGTTTCTTGGGGTCCCCGAGATGGAAAGAAACATTCCTAGACTCAGATGGAAGCAATAGGAAAACATCTTTGCTGAACTCAAGGAAAAGACTGGGGCTTCTGCAGGAAAAGAAGCCTTCAAACCATGACTGAACACAGTAGGGACAACCAGGACTAAAGCGAACAGGAAAGCGGCGAGGAAGACCGTGGTTTTTGAGGAGCAGCCAAGCTCCACCTCCTGGAAGCCGTGTGTTTCTGAGGGAGAATACTTACTGGAAAGCTGCTTCTGGAGCTGCCGCACCAGGGCAGCCGTCTGCTGTTGCTGCTGGGTCTGCTGCAAGCCTTGCCTGGGGAACTGTCATCGGGAGAAAGGAGAGAGTCAGCACCCATCAGAGAAAAGAAGAGAAAGCCTGCAGCCACGCCTGGTCCACATCTGGCCTTCACCTGAAAGTGCCTGATCCATTCCAAACCCATTTCCAGGTGGGGATGTAGCCTTTACCGGAGGAGCCCCGAGGAAGAGTCCAGAGGTGCCCAGTGGTTCACAGATCCTTGATCCCTCACCCATCACCAGCTGACTAGTTGGTGTCACTATATTACAAACCATTTGCAGCAGCAAACTGAAAGCTGCCTGGTGGGAGGATTGGGTCAAGTACCACAGGCCTGGCCTTGAGTGAATGGAGACAAGAGCGTGGGCACAGAGGCCTGGACCCCATTGGGACTGCACCTTCCTGCTTGGTGGAGGACAGAGGTTGGGTAGGATGAGACCAGAGAGGCACGGAGGAGGACCACACTTCGAGGAGGCGCTGGCTTCCAGAGTTCTACGTGTGCAGAACAATCCGAGGGCCTGAGTGCCCTGGTTCCAGCCATTAAGTTGATACAAGAAATTGCAGTAGTTATTCCAAAGAGGGGGAAAAAAACCTATGTGGCAGAAGTAAAACCACCTCTGATTAACATCATTCATAGTGCTGATTTACTTTCTTCCTTAACCTTCAGATTTCAGAGTGTCACTCTAGCCTTCCTTTTCTTTATACCTCTCCCCGCCCCTTCTTTCAGCCAGGCCTATGACTGTCCCAACAAAGGATGCATTCTGATGCAAGGTTATCTTAATCAGATACACATTGGGATTAATTAACTTACCTCCACAGGCCCATCCCCCACCCACTCGGGCTGGAGTGCTGGCCCACTGACCTCCTGACCTCTAAGCAGGGGTGGGGCGCACCCTGGAGATGGCAGGGCAGAAGCAGAGTCAAATCTCCGGTGTGTTTTCCTTTGCTTAGGAATAATGTGTTGGGTGTTTTCCTCCATTGCTATGACATCCAACAAATGAGTTATCCAAATCCAGGTGCTTTTCTGGATTCCAGGACGCCAAAGTGAGTAAACACAGTCCTTGCCTCCTGACAGCTGTGTCCTGACACTGTGACACCACTATCAGTGAGCAAAGGGACGAAGTAACAAGGCAACACTCAGCTTAAACCTGCACTGCCGACTGAGGCTCCACAGATAGACAGGCCCTCCTCTGATTGACAGGACACAAACCTTCCTCTCTACCAGCTTTGGCAGAAGAGACTGCAGCGCTGCCCAGGCCCCTCCTCTGAGCACGTGGATGGAACAATGTGTTCCGGATGGCAAACACAGAGAAGACCAGCAGCCAGCGGATTTCAGAGTACTTAGCATGTATTCATTTGCCGGCTAACTGGCAACTTCCACCCAGCCTTTTTTTATTTTTTAACCTGAACTAGTTTTTATTCTCAGTGAAAAAAAGAAACCCAAAGTATCAGTGCTGTTACCACAAATCTCCCAAGAAAGCCTTCCCCATACCTCCTTCCATAAATATGACTTCTCTTTTTCCTTCGGGGGCGGCGCAGGGGGGGGGGGCGGGACGGGGCGTGGACTCCTATTCATACAAAGGATGGCAATCTGGCTCAGTAAGTTCCATGGACCCAATTTTTTGGAGGAAAAAAAAAAAAAAAAGATTATTATCTGGCTAATTTGGAATTCCAGAGGCATTCTGAAAAATTTCTGACTGGAACATATGAACTCCTTGAGGAAAGTTACATGACAATTCCACCCTTATCTTTGATTAAAAGTTAATGTGATTATTTAAGTATCTATTTCTGCCATTATGCACATTTTTAAAAGCAAGTGTTCAACACAGTATGATATTGACATAACGATCAGTTAATTTTAAAAGCCATCTTTCCAAAGCTTTCTGTTAGCATGTTTTCCTGGCCACCCAACTATGGCAACCTGAATTCAAGATGAAAAGAAATTATGAGCACGATAGTGTAAACACTATTTTCTTTAAAGCTGGAAGCAACTTTAAAGAAAAAAATCATAGCCTGCTAACATAGTAAATTTAATCATAACAATTCATGAGCTTTAAAAGTATTTTTCAAGTCAATAACCATAAAACAGACCAAAGCCTGAGATGCCAAATCTAATTCTTCAGCAAGGGCACCCACTCTTTTCCAGATGCTCTTCCTTCACAGAAGGCAAGTGACTTGAGTAAGCAAATGACAACTCCTGATTTAATTTCTAAGCACGGGCTTTTCTTGTATTTTCTTTCTTAGAGGAAAGTTCTATTTTCTGATGACACTTTCTGAAAAAGCACTGGTTCTGTTGTAAGTCCATTTTGACTCTTAGGTGCACTTACAGAAATGACGAGCCTGCACACAGGGGTGTTGATGATAACTGTCTACATGACCCAGCTGCTGTTGTCAACAAGGAAACAGCCTGATAAGGAACTAGTAGTCAAAAGCAGTAACCAAATACAAATGTATCTTGAGGTCCCCTGCATTCACTTTCCTCTTTCAAAGCTTCCCATACTTCTCCTACTCCTCTTGACCTCTGTTGCTGCCGCTACTGCTGCTAAGCCGCTTCAGTCGTGTCCGACTCTGTGCCACCCCATAGACGGCAGCCCACCAGGCTCCCTCGTCCCTGGGATTCTCCGTTAGGGGTTGAATTATTTCCCCCCGCAAAAGATTCACTAGCATCCTAACCATCAGTACATCAGAAAGTGACTTCAGTTGGAAACAGAGTCTCTTTTTTAAAAAAGGGAAATCTGGACACAAACACAGAGAGAACATCATGAAAGGATGAAAGGGAAGATCAGGTGATGTGTCTACAAGCCAAGGAATGCTCCAGATTGCCAGGAAACAATCAGAAGCTCAGAGAGAGGTGTGGCTCAGGCTGTCAGAGAAACTGGCTACACCCACTCGATGATCTTGCACTTTGAGTCTCCAGAATGGTGAGAGCACAAATTTCTGATTGTTCAAGCCACACCCTTGGTGGTATATCATTACAACAGCTCTGGAAATACACACAACCCCACCAGGCTTCCACCACTTTCCGG
Organism: Ovis aries; assembly: GCF_016772045.2. Lineage (NCBI taxonomy): Eukaryota > Metazoa > Chordata > Mammalia > Artiodactyla > Bovidae > Ovis > Ovis aries. The sequence goes on from NC_056054.1 coordinate 237,411,611, forward strand.
GGCTCAGGCTGACATCTAACAGCCTTCGATGATTCTAAGCCATCCGGGGGCAGGATGCGAGCCTGGCACATCACCTCTGTGCTCCGTGACCTTAGGCACCGTGCTGGCCTCCACTGCACATCTGAGCGTACACACGTAGACTTGTGAATGTCACCAGACAGCAGGAGGGCAAGTCATGAGCAGAGTGGCGGCCATGTTAGCACCATCCCTTCCCCCGAGTCTGCAGGAAGGACAGCTGTGAGTGAGTCAGAGCTGGCGTCTCTTCAAAAGCCAGTTTACCACTTGGTCACCAGCAAGCAAACAAGCGGGAGAGGAAGAACACTAGCCAGTAACAAGAACTGGATCTGCTAGAGATGATATAATAAATATAATACATATAATCAATCTTAGCAGAACTAATAAGAAAAGGAACTGTAAACTAAAGATAAAAAGAAATAAATTGTGTTAAAATTGCTGAGGCTTTGTGTCATGGCTCTTCTGAAAATATACAACTAGAACCTTTTTCTTATACTTCTATTTTCTTTCACTGTGAGGGGAAAGGAAAAAAAAGAGCAATGGAATATGTAACAAAATATCCCCAGGATCACTAATATGCAACTGCTGCTGCTGCTGCTAAGTCGCTTCAGTCGTGTCCGACTCTGTGCGACCCCATGGACAGGAGGCCCCCCCAGTCCCTGGGATTCTCCAGGCAAGAACACTGGAGTGGGTTGCCATTTCCTTCTCCAATGCATGAAAGTGAAAAGTGAAAGTGAAGACGCTCAGTCGTATCTGACTCTTAGTGACCCCAAGGACTGCAGCCTACCAGGCTCCTCCATCCATGGGATTTTTCCAGGCAAGAGTACTGGAGTGGGGTGCCATTGCCTTCTAGGAATGATCTAAATGCTCAACAGTAGGTAGGGTGGTTAAACAAGTAATAGCAGAACAATACAATGGACTGACTTCTTCACACCTATTCTCAATGACAAACATGCATTATATTAATAAGCTTAAGAGGATATGTAAATAAGCATGCTATAATTAAGTATGCAAAAACTAATTATACTAATGCAAAAGTCCAAGATCACTGGTCATCCCTATAACTTGGAATTTGGAAATTATCTGAAGTCTATCACTCTAAGTGCTAAGTTTCTCAGTTCACCTTAAAACTTAGGATGTACAACACATCTGCCTTTGTACGAATAGCTGCTAACTAGATTATAATGTATTGGGCTTCCCGGTGGCTCAGTGGTAAAGAATCTGCATGCAATGCAGGAGACCTGAGCTCAGTCCCTGGGTTGGGAAGATCCGCTGGAGGAGGGCATGGCAACCAACTCTAGTACTCTTGCTTGGAGAATCCCATGGACACAGGAGCCTGGCGGGCTCCAGTCCATGTCGCACAGAGTCAGACACGACTGAAGCGATTAAGTGGCAGCAGCAGATTATAATGTATTGCTCTAAATATCAAAATAAAACATCGTGCTTCTCAAGGTAGCTTTTTAAAAGCTAAAAAAAAAAAAGCCTACTGTGGATTTTACTTTCTATTTACATGACTGTGAATGGAGGTCTTTGTTTCTCTGGAATTATTTTCCTTGGAATACACTGAAGAAGAATCATGAGCCTGACCTGACTGACCCACTAAGTCCCTGGGATGGAAGTGTCTTAAGCCAGTGAGTGAAATACAACCTGCTGCATTAAAACATATCAATATTGACCTAGAAGTCAACCCTGAATGTGTGATATATGTTCTCTATACACAAAAAATTATTAAACATTTATGAAACTATTAGAAGAGTAGAAAGGTACTAAATTTTGCTGTATGAGATATGCTTAATTCTAGTGCAATATGGGACCTGGGTCTCCTCTCAGCTCTGTATAAGTGGACCCTCTGCTAACAATTATAACGAAAATAGTTTGAAGTTAATTTCCACTCCAGTCATATAATTTTAACTTTGTGATAGAATCATTTCTTTTTTTCCAGTCAGTTCAGTTATCAGTCGTGTCTGACTCTTTGCGACCCCATGGACTGTAGCACACCAGGTTCCCTGTCCATCGCCAACTCCCAGAGCTTACTCAAACTCATGTCCATTGTGTCAGTGATGCCATCCAACCGTCTCATCCTGTGTCATCCCCTTCTCCTCCAGCCTTCAATCTTTCCCAGCATCAGGGTCTTTCAAACGAGTCAGTTCTTCCCATCAGGTGGCCAAAATATTGGAGTTTCAGCTTCAGCATCAGTCTTTCCAATGAATATTCAGGACTGATTTCCTTTAGGATTGACAGACTGGATCTCCTTGTAGTCCAAGGGACTCTCAAGAGTCTTCTTCAACACCACAGTTCAAAAGCATCAATTCTTTGGCGCTCAGCTTTCTTTACAGTCCAACTCTCACATCAATATATGACTACTGGAAAAACCATAGCTTTGACTAGATGGACATTTGTTGGTAAACTAATGTCTCTGCTTTTTAATATGCTGTCTAGGTTGGCCATAGCTTTTCTTCCAAGGAACAAGCGTCTTTTAATTTCATGGCTGCAGTCTATTACATTTCAAGGATTTCTTTAAAAATGAAGATCAAACTGGCCAATGCAGGGGTGTATTAAATTCCCTCGGGGTGTCCTATTTCCATCTTATGGGGGCATTATCAGCCCATTACCACCTAACTGCACTCTACCCCACCTAATACACTAGAGCCCTGGCCATACTGTTCCTTCTTACTAAAAACTGAAAAACCACCCATCTTTCAAATTCTGTCTTGGAAAAGAAATCTATATCAGTGTTCTCCAAAGTGTGAGAGACATGTAGTCATACAGCTCATCTCAGGCATGGTGCTCACTCACCCAACTCCCGTGGCTGAATTACCTGCAGAGTAAGTACTTATTTTCACAGGTATTTCCAACACATGACAAGTGATGTGCCCACTACCACTGACAGCAGTGATAAAACGCTTCTTTTTAGAATATGTTCAAGGAAATAGGAAAAGAAGCAGTTTAAAGAAAAACAGTAGGTAAATAAGAAAGAAGGGATATGGTACTGGCAGAAGTAAAAGCTACTGAGGTTTGGCACACGTTGCTTGATACTATGCGTAACATTTCACGATTTGCTTTACCAAAGCCACAGAAGCAAATTATAAGATTACATGAAAAATTCACGAAATTGCATGAAATGAATTCCATGAAAATTCTTCCAGCAAATGCTAACACAGGCTAAAACTGGGAGTTTCTTTTACATCAATAAAGATAATACTTTAGAAAGTACTCTCACATTTCTTTGGGATTACTCAAAGGAAACTCAAAGCCAAGTACGATAATATTCTAAGCATACCCATTGTAAGTTATCATTTTAACACTGTTTACAAAAAACTTGGTTTCTCAATATAAACATTTAGTCCATAGAATGGAGAGTTCTAAAGAAATTTGAAGAGGAAAAATTCTATGACCTGCTGAACCCTAAATATTTATTTATACCTTCCATGAAAACAAATATACTGACTACAACAGTAACACAATCCTTCTCTGATAAAGTTCAAGGGAGGAAACTGGCAGGGTATATTTAAGTTTTTTCAGTTCTTAACAATCTTATGGGACATCAAAAAATGCAATCTGCCTTTGAAGAACCCTAGCAAAAAAAGAAAAGAAGAAATGCGCATGTTTGGTTTTGAAATGCTAGGCCTTACCAGAGGCTGCTGGGGCTGCATTGTTTGGAGACCAAGGGTCTGACTCTGGGTCTGCGAGGACCCCTGAGGCTGAGGGGGCTGCTGTGGCTGGGGGGGCTGCTGGGGCTGCTGCATCTGCAAAGAAAGAAAAAGAATTACACAGCTAAAGTAGGAGGTTAATATTATTCCATGGAGAAGGAATGCCATTGCAACCCACTCCAGTATTCCTGCCTGGAGAATCCCAAGGACAGAGGAGTCCGGCAGGCTACAGTCCATGGGGTTGTAAGAGTCAGACATGACTTAGCAACTAAACCACCACCACAATATCATTCCAATTTCCTCCCCCAATATACCTTCTGATTATTTTGTTTTAACAAAGATGATATGCACCTGCCTCCTCCATCTTTTTCTTGCCACACATCATTCATCTTCAAGGGCAATACCCAAGTCTGCTCCTCCATACACTCTCAGACTACTCCAACACTAAGGAGCTCCTCCACTATACTCAGTGATCAGTCTAAACCATCTGACACCATCCAGGGACACTTTTTGTATTTAACCATTCCTTTACTGCCATTTGACCTTCCACATATTTTATCCCATCTTATGCTACCAAGTGAGACAAGGACTGCTCACTAGTTATCTTTTCATCCCTTATGACACCCAAAGGAACTCCTGAATTTATTTTTGTTTTAAAAGAAGATTTAGATGTGAGAAGTTCTGGTGTAATTACCAGCATAAAATTGTAAGCTTACGTCCATGAATGTTGGCGTAAATATATGGCTCTTGGAAAACAGCTCCAAGTCACAAAAGAAATATAAACTAGACATCCATCTGGTGGGACACCACAGAGGAGCAGAAAATATTAGGAGGTAGTTTGTCTCAAACTTTAAAGTCTCCTCCACCCAAACACTTCATCCTGATGATGTTAGCATCAGACTTCTTTTCATCTTCTGCATTTTCCACTTGGTTGGCATACTCTCTCCCAAATTATCCTTCAGTTCAGTTCAGTCGCTCAGTCGTGTCCAACTCTTTGCGAGTCCATGAATCACAGCACGCCAGGCCTCCCTGTCCTTCACCAAATCCCGGAGTTCACTCAGACTCACGTCCATCAAGTCTCTGATGCCATCCAGCCATCTGATCCTCGGTCGTCCCCTTCTTCTCCTGCCCCCAATTCCTCCCAGCATCAGAGTCTTTTCCAATGAGTCAACTCTTCACATGAGGTGGCCATAGTACTGCAGTTTCAGCTTTAGCATCATTCCTTCCAAAGAAATCCCAGAATGGGATCTCCTTCAGAATGGACTGGTTGGATCTCCTTGTAGTCCAAGGGACTCTCAAGAGTCTTCTCCAACATCACAGTTCAAAAGCAGCAATTCTTCGGCACTCAGCCTTCTTCACAGTCCAACTCTCACATCCATACATGACCACAGGAAAAACCATAGCCTTGACTAGATGGACCTTAGTCAGCAAAGTAATGTCTCTGCTTTTGAATATGCTATCTAGGTTGGTCATAACTTTTCTTCCGAGGAGGAAGCGTCTTTTAATTTCATGGCTGCAATCACCATCTGTGGTGATTTTGGAGCTCCAAAATATAAAGTCTGACACTGTTTCCCTATCTATTTCCCATGAAGTGATGGGACCAGATGCCATGATCTTCGTTTTCTGAATGTTGAGCTTTAAGCCAACTTTTTCGCTCTCCTCTTTCACTTTCATCAAGAGGCTTTTTAGTTCTTCTTCATTTTCTGCCATAAGGGTGGTGTCATCTCCATATCTGAGGTTATTGATATTTCTCCTGGCAATCTTGATTCCAGCTTGTGTTTCTTCCAGTCCAGCGTTTCTCATGATGTACTCTGCATAGAAGTTAAATAAGCAGGGTGACAATATACAGCCCTGACACACTCCTTTTCCTATTTGGAACCAGTCTGTTGTTCCATGTCCAGTTCTAACTGTTGCTTCCTGACCTGCATACAGATTTCTCAAGAGGCAAGTCAGGTGGTCTGGTATTCCCATCTCTCTCAGAATTTTCCACAGTTTATTGTGATCCACACAGTCAAAGGCTTTGGCATAGTCAATAAAGCAGAAATAGATGTTTTTCTGGAACTCTCTTGCTTTTTCCATGATCCAGTGGATGTTGGCAATTTGATCTCTGGTTCCTATGCCTTTTCTAAAACCAGCTTGAACATCAGGGAGTTCACGGTTCATGTATTGCTGAAGACTGGCTTGGAAAATTTTGAGCATTACTGTACTAGCATGTGAGATGAGTGCGATTGTGCAGTAGTTTGAGCATTCTTTTGCATTGCCTTTCTTTGGAACTGGGATGAAAACTGACCTTTTCCAGTGCTGTGGCCACTGCTGAGTTTTCCAAATTTGCTGGCATATTGAGTGCAACACTTTCACAGCATCATCTTTCACGATTTGAAATAGCTCAACTGGAATTCCATCACCTCCACTAGCTTTGTTCGTAGTGATGCTTTCTAAAGCCCACTTGACTTCATATTCCAGGATGTCTGGCTCTAGATGAGTGATAACACCATCATGATTATCTGGGTCATGAAGATCTTTTTTGTACAGTTCTTCCGTGTATTCTTGCCACCTCTTAATATCTTCTGCTTCTGTTAGGTCCATACCATTTCTGTCCTTTATCGAGCCCATCTTTGCATGAAATGTTCCCTTGGTATCTCTAATTTTCTTGAAGAGATCTCTAGTCTTTCCCATTCTGTTGTTTTCCTCTATTTCTTTGCATTGATCGCTGAAGAAGGCTTTCTTATCTCTTCTTTTTAGGGCAAGGTAATCAATGGCTATTGTCAGATGGCACTTTTCTCTAAGTGACAAGGGTCCTAGATTTGGAATCCGAGCTAGGTCTGGGTGGGCTATTTCCACCATGAAAAACACAAGCTGGATCAGAAATACAGCAACTGCAATAGGAAGCCAGTTCTCCATTGGGCTCTCTGTGAGCCTGTTTAGGAAAAGTCAACCCAACTTTATAACTATTAATCTGTCTCTTTATGGAGGAAGCTAATCACCAAAAAAGGAATAAGTGTAAATTGGATGCAGAAACAAGTCATTTTTCCTAATCTCCAAGGAATGTGCTGGTAATGAAAAATTATTAGAAGGACATTATCATGTGAATTGGGTTAAAAAGTACACAGTAACCAATAAGAAAGATTCTCAAAATTTGCAGTAAAAAATACTAGTGGAAGATAGGAAGTGGTAAATAAATAATGTAACAACCTTCCTCCATGATTTGGAAATTAGAAATTTTAAAACACAAGAAAATGTAAACACCAATCATAGAAAGTTCTGAAACCTATCCTCAGAACTTGGGGAAAACTGTGATTCAAGAAAATATCACCACAAGTATTAATAGTCATATTAACAATAGTATTACCAAATAAATGCTTTACTTGTATTTTCTTATTAGATTTTCACTATACGTGTAAGAAGTGGGCACTATAATCATTTCCATTTTACTTATGACAAAGCTAAAGATTAGAGCGGTTCTGATCACCTTGGAGATTATATGTATGCAGTGAGTGGGGTTAGCCATCTGTAGGCCACACTCCCTGAAATCAATTACCATATGTTTTCTAAATTTTCCACATGTTAACAGTGAAAACAAGGATGTAATTCACAGCGTCTTGTAATTGTGAAGCACAGTTTTGTTGAAGACTTGTGTTGGCTTCAATTGTCCACCTGATGGCGCTGCCAACCAGAATTCTTCGGATCATACTGAAGTCAGATCTGAAACCCGTTTCAGCTAATGGTCCAGATATTTTCCTCCCACCATCAGTGTCAAGGTTGAGACATGAAAGTTCCTCTGCTGCCCCTTCTGCATGACTGGTTTATTTCTCACTGAGCTCACATGAAGACTGTAACCCTTGGGTACCCAAGTTTTACTGGAGCTCCCATTCCTGGTGTTGCTCTCTTCTCCTTTCTTAGAAACACATAAAAGGACAGTGCGTCTTAAGTTGGAACGTTGATAAGGTTAGAGTCCACTGTGTAGACTCATCAGCAATTTCCAATCCAATATCACAGGACAAGCTTGCTGATAACAAAGCCAAATGCAACTGGCAAACATAAGAGCTTGCATTCCCTAAGCAAGGGAGGCAGAAGTCAGAATGTGTCAAGAGGAAGAGTTATTTAGGAGACTCAAATATTTATGATGAAGAATCAAAGGGACAACTGTCCGGATACTACCAGAGACAAGATGAAATATCCCTTTGAAACATCCTCCTTACATCACTCCAACTTCACAGCCCAATCAGACTAGAGATGTTAGACAGAACATTTATAGGCATTACAGGCCCCTCTAGAAATATGATGAAAACTCTGGACAGCTCAATTTTAAAAAAAAGAAAAACACACACAAGAAATTTTGAACTCAAATCACATGGTCTGTAGTTACACAGTGACTGGGGAAACTGAGGCTTACACTATTAAGATAAAGGCATCCAGTTACCCTCCCAGACCTTTGGGAGTGGCAAAGGGATATCTACATTATATACCCTCCTGCCTACAACAACCAGGTGGATGCACAGAGGAAGGAAGACCTCTGCCAAACTGCAGCTAAATGACACCAATTTAGCTCCTAGTGTCAAATACACAGGATTCCTTGGAACTCAGAAATTATAGTCTGAAGCGTCTGTTATTTCTTAAGGCTGCTGAGGATTCTACCCACAATTCACTCACTCCCAGCCCCCTACCTGGAGAAGCCTCTGCTGCTGTCGAACCTGTGGCTGTCTGGGTCTCATCGGGTCCTGAGACAAGGGCACTGAGGGAAGGTTTGGATGTGCGGAAGTCAGCACCGCATCGATTCCTCCACCCACCAGAGGGCTCTGCTGAAGCGACTGATGATTCAGCCTGGTAAAGAAGAAAGAACTTGTTTTCAGGCCCTAGTGCACTGTCAAAGTTTTTGATCAGTGCCGTGGGAGCCGTACATACACTCACAAATAAACCATCATATTCAATAATCACTTTATACAATTCAAATGCAATAAAGGCCAGTAGTCCAGGTCACCTAGATTCTCAGGGACACACGGTATCACCTGACAAAGAACAGCAAGTATACTTACTACTTACAGTAAGATAGCAACATGGATAAATTACTTTTTAAAAATGTTCTGATAGTTTCCAATAAGTGACATTAACTGAGCATTTTACCTGGAGCAGGCGCTGTGGGAAAAATCTGAAATCTGTTATTTCGTTTACTACCCCCACAGCCCTCCTTCGTGTTCAGCAGTTTTGTTAGCCCTACTTTTAAAGTGAGAAAACAGAGCTAGAGAAGTAGTTACCAAAGGTAGTAAGACAGCAAATGGCACAGGTGGGATTTAAACCCAGAACTTTGGGGCTCTGAAGTTCAATTTCTTAGGCAGTATGCTATGTTGCCACTTACTAGACAAATAATAAATACAATGCATGTTTTCTAAATTTATTCATGTTTCCAAATGTGCTGCCATCAACCGTGCCAATTTTCCAAACAGTGATTACTTGGAGTTGACCTGAACTCTTTGACGGTAACACACAAGAGCAAAGCTGCTGTCCATGGGAGAGCAACATTCCGACATTCTGTAGGAAACTCAATTCCCCTAGACCGATGCCATGCAACAGAACATTCTACGCTGACTGCATCTGTGCTGTCCAGTAAGACAGCCACTGGCCACCGGCTACACAATTACTGGGTCTCAGGGCAAAAAAAGAATGTAGGGCTCTCTGATCAAAAATGAGCAAGAATTTCAAGTGAGTGACAGCAGAGCATTAATAGCAACCACACAGGCCTCTCTAATACACAGTCCTGCCTGATTGCACAGATCACATATCTTCAAAGCTGGTCCTGTTGGCCACATGTGGTTAATGAACACTTGAAATGTTACTACTGTGACTGAGAACTGAGGAACAGCATTTTAAAACTTTGATTAGTCTAAATTAAAACAGCCCACGTGGCTAGTAGCTACTCTAATGGACAGTTCAGTTATACACTATGTCTACAACTTCCAGCTAAGCAAGAACTGAATAAGAGACATTCATGGCCCTGTTTTGCCAGCCATTTCTGAAGTGGAAAAGGTAAAAACTGAGATGTGTAACAGAACTGTTTGCACACCACACACAATGAGAACTGTAATCACAGGCTTTACGGTGCCAATCAACATATTCTAGTAAGGCATTGCTAGGGATAAGCAACAATTTTTTTATGAAATAAAAAAAGGTTTTTACAATTTAAAACCTTTTTATAAAAGAGAAGGAAAAAAGAACACTGGAGCTAACACAGTGTTATCACTGAAAAATACTACACAAATACTAAGGGAGATGTGAGTCAAACAAGCCTTGAATGAAATAAACAAGGTGAGACACTGCTTCTTTTGAACCACAATCCGGATGCTGCTAAAAATGAGACGACAGAATGAAAATGATGTGGAAATATGCACGCTCATAAGAACAATTATATAACACCACATCCTGAGGGAAGCACAGTAAAGATCAGGATTTGAGTGGCCACCACTGTAACCATTTCCACATGCATCACCTCTGGGAGCCGGTCAGGGGATGCAGGTACGGTGGCGCCTGCTGCTGAACGTAGCCGCTCGGCGGCTGCTGCATCTGTCTGAGTCTTTCCATGAGCGCTGGGTTGGAGTGAGCGGCCGGATAAGTTCTGGAATTATAGGTAGGAGACAGGACCACGCTGCCAGCCTGCTGCTGAGGGGTCTGCTGCAAAGGCATCTGGGTTCCATACATTGTGTAGCCCTGGGGCATGGTCTGCAGGCAGGCACAAGGGAAGAAGTCAACGTTTCCATTTACCAGCTTTCCTATCACTAAGACACACAGGGCAAAAACAAAGCCAGGAGGAGCTCCCTGAGATGTGCTGTTCTCCAAGGCTCTTTTAACTCAAAATATGAGGAAGACTACTCTGGAGGCCAAGAGAAGAGTCAGAAAATTACAGGATGAACTTGCGTACTGATTCACCAGAAAGTTCAATTACAAAACATGAATCCTCATTTGATTAAGCAATCAGTTTTAAGCTCAGATGCTTGTTTTCAGGAAAGGAAAGGCATGTTTCTGCATAGAAATAATCAGGCAAGCATGCATACCTCTCGTGTACACATGATATCAGTGTTCAACAGAGTTCAAGCATCATTAATGCTGTTTCAGAAAAGCTACACACACTCAAGGCAAATAAAAATAATGGAGTATACTTTCCTAGTATGGTATGTAACTACACTTCCTTGGGCCTAATGAATTTGCCTATAGTAACGAACCAGTTAACAAAAAAGAAGAAAAGTCAAGTAACCAGAGGATGAGGGTGTCACTGAAAGTGTTAGTTGCTCAGTTGTGTCTGACTCTTTGTGATCCTATGGACTGTAGCCTGCCAAGCTCCTCTGTCCATGGGATTCTCCAGGCAAGAATACTGGAGTGGGTTGCCATTCCCTTCTCCAGGGGATCTTCCCAACTCAGGGATTGAACCTGGGTCTCCTGCATTGCAGGCAGATTGTTTACTGGTAGTCTGAGCCACCAGGAAAGCCCAATGAGGGTGTCATTAGAGACTATTTGATATCCTTGAGTTCTGGTTGGACAGTAGCCTGCTTCAGCACTCTATAATACCATCAGGATACTCAATTTCTTCATTCAACATTATATAGTGGCTGTTTCTTCAAATCTTGACACCTGATGTAAATGAAAAGCTTTAGGTTCTGCTGGATCACCATCTATAATATACAGAACAGAGTGCTGATTAAAATAGAAGAGGACCACTCTCTGGGTCCTCTAAATACCACGTTTCGAGGTAGCTGAATGGCTCTGACTTGGAAGATAGAGTGATGGACAATGACTTTCTTGCAGACAGCACGCAGGGATGCAGGCCATGGGGCTTGGTGCCCATGAAGGCCAATCTCAGCCTTCCTTTCAGCTGTGGACACAGTGTGAACTGCTGGCCCCAGCTAGAGGTCTTGCCAACATCCCTGGCTTCCTGATTATGAGAGGGGTAGAGTAAAAGGATGCGGAGGCAGAAATAACAAAACTATTAGAAAACAAATAGCTCAGGATTTGCATTATATTAAGGCAAAGCTATCTTTTGCTGAATAACTACCATGTATCTAGTGCCTCACTAGTTCTATAGGTGGTCTTAAATCCCCATAACATTCATTTCTATTTTACAGAGACAGAAATCAAGACTTCAAGTAACTCTCACAATGTTACACAGCTTAGAGGTTGTCAGGAATTTTGTCAAGGTATGATGCCAAGGCCAATTTTCTTCTTATTCTACCATGATTCCTCTTCGAAGCTATCTTTGAATATCATAAAATTCCATCATAAATTACATCATTATGTATTACAAGATAAGTACTATAGGACTAATAACCATTTCAATATCTATCATCATTATTAACATAAAGTTATGAACTGATATTTCTAATTCATTTCTAACAATTTCCTAAAATGTTTTATGCCCTTTAATCAATCCCCAGACTTGTTTAATAATCACTGGTAAAGATTTCTGTGAAATGTCAATTATAATCTATAGGCAGAAGACGTGACTAAGTCCCATACCCCATAAGGGAACTGATACCCTACTTACTCAGTTCCCCCCTTCAAATAAAGAGCATTAAAAATCCCAGTAGCATCTACAAAGCAAACATGGGTACCTGTGCTTGCTGCAGTCCTGGATACTGGGGGAGCTGAGGGGAGGGCCGTGCCTGAGCAGCGAAGAGAGCAGCCTGGTCCCCTGGCTGGCCCTGGAAAACAAAGCCGAGGTGGCTCTTGGTCATAACAGCAAGGGTGTGATTCGAGCTCTTGGTTCATAACCCCAAACCCATGACACCAAACCTTATGTGAGCATAGCACTTGCAGATTCCAAATGGTATTAAATACTATTTCTCATCAACTTCCTGTTGACACTAGAGATTGTCACACTAATTATTTTTTCCAAAGAAGACTACAGCTATCCCAGATGATAAGACGTACATAAACACAAGTCAAAATATTCAATGGTCTGCTCATGAGAATCTGAGACAGCTTTCCTGTATACTCCAGGGTACAAAGGCCCCTCTAGAGTAAAAGGCATGAGTTTCTCAAGCGTGAAATCTGAAATCACAGACCTGCCTCATCCTGTGCCCATCGATTAAGAGAACACGTGGTCCATACAAATGGCATATACAGTCTTCATGACTTTTTAATGATATTTCTTCAGAGGGACCTGAAAATTGCCTATTTAGCCAAGTATGCAAGGGAAGAATTTGGTTATCTTTTATGATTCTAATAACCAATAGAACCAATTAAATTTTATAAGTTAATATCAAATGCAATTCTTACCAACTGCAATATAAAATAAAACCAATTAACATCTGTTCACCAGCCTTAATTTAATACATGTTTTCGCCTGGGGAAACTATATTCCTAAAAGCAGCTATTTGTATTTTGTTTTGGCAGCAGAAGCCATTTCACAGAAGTGTGCAGTATTACTCATAGAAAGAGGACTAACTTCTGACCATCCCTTGGTATTCTCCAGGACTTACTAATTATAAAGTAACAGGATTTATTCTAGGATATTTTAGTGTCATTTTATATTCTAGATGTTCTCATTTTTTTTAAGTGTTAAAATATAGTAATGCAAAACCAATTTTAATGTTCTTGGAAAGAAGCACAGATACTTCTGGCAGAAAAAAAGGTATAAACATTTAGCTTAAGAGGGAAAACATTAACACTTTTTAGGCATCTATTATATGCCAGGGACTAGGCTTCTTATTCATATTTCCATTTTCTCACAGGAACTCTGCAGGGAGGGAACTTAGTCCCTATTTTCTTCAGGTAGGAAAAGCTAGGCTCAGAGAGCCTAGGCAGCTTAGCTAACTCACCCGGTTAAACCTGGCCAAGCCCTTAGTGTCCATGTGAGCCTGCCTCCAAAGCCCAGGGTTTTTTCCATGATGATAAGATGCTTTCAAATGTGATATCAAGAATGAAAATATTTAAAATTTCATCTGGTGCTTATTCTTTAGGGACATATAGCCTCTTAAATTCACCCCAATAAGAAAACAAAAGGATAACCTTTCTTAAGACTTGTTAGTGAGATTCTGAAATGAATGCATACATCAGATGGTGAAGCATTTTTCTCTGATCCCCACATATAAAATCACTTGAGAGCAGTTAAGAAACTTTGGCCTCTCCTAAGGTGACTGATCACACAGACATGGACCAAACATAAATTTCTGGATGTATCTACTATATCTATATACAGCAGCTTCAACAAGAATGTAACATTCCAGTGTGGGGTACCATGATGATACTCTGAGATTCTAGCTGATTAATTTACTAAGTGTAATTATAGCTCTATTTGCTTGTTGTTCAGTCGCTAAGTCGTGTCTGACTTTTGCGATACCATGAACTGCAGCACGCCAGGCTTCCTTGTCTTTCATTGTCTTGAGGAGTTTGTTCAAACTCATGTCCATTGTATCAGTGATGCCATCCAATCATCTCATCCTCTGCTGCCTCCATCTCCTCCTACCCTCAGTGTTTCCCAGCATCAAGGTCTTTTCCAATGAGTCAGCTCTTCGCATCAGCTCGCCAAAGTATTGGAGCTTAAGCTTCAGCATCAGTCAGCCAGTGAATATTCAAGGTTGATTTCCTTTAGGATTGACTGGTTTGATCTCTTTTCTGTCCAAGGGACTCTCTCAAGAGTCTCCTCCAGCACCACAATTCAAAATCATCAACTCTTCGGCATTCAACCTTCTTTATAGTCCAACTCTCACATCCATACATGACTACTAGAAAAACCACAGCTTGGGCTAGATAGACCTTTGTCGGCAAAGTGATGTCTCTGCTTTATAATATGCTGTCGAGGTCTGTAACAACTTTCCTTCCAAGGAGCAAGCATCTTTTAATTTTATGACTGCAGTCTCCGCCTGCAGTGATTCTGGAGCCCAAGAAAAAAAGTCTGTCACTGCTTCCACAGAAAAATACCCCAAGCTCCCTCTAGGAGAGCACATGTCAGGGCAGTGTGGCCATCCAGAGCATACAAGGATCCCCCGGACCTATCCAAGTAGCGCTCAATCCTCCAAACACTAAGCCAGGGAGTCATTAAATCAACCAGATCTTTACATGACACTTGTCGAATCTGTGCTTGCTGACAGCATCATCCCAAGTCCCTGAAACATACTGCTGTGCTTCTTGGTGGGGACAACATATGTAAATTATCACTTTCACACAATAACAATGAATTATTGGTGTGAGTTAGAACCTTGAGATTCCTACGTGGTCTAAAATACCCATGCCCTTTTTTGGCTTGGAGGTAAACAAGGTTAAGATCTACAGATCTTTTCTAGCTCTTCACTCTTCCTTTGCTTCCTAAAGAATCTTATAAAAAGAAACTGACTTATATGTGGGGGGACAGAAGGACCAAAACACTAATAGGGTAATTATCTGAGTTACTGGGCAACATTCTTTAGTTGACAAATAGTTCAGACTGTGGAAATTTAAGAAATATGTATTGTAAACTATTTCCATTCTTAAAATCACAAAATTAACATTCAAGAAAAAGCATTATAACTTTGAAAACAAAGCAAGGGGTAAAAAAATTTATATAAGTCATGCATTCTTCAGTGAACCACTTTTAATCCAAAGGTAAACTGCTTATTTATAAATAGACTGTGTTTCTTCCCAATGCTATTTTTTGCCCAACTCACTCCTTAAGTGCAGGAGGTAAGGGCTCTAACATTCAACAGTCTCCCTGAGCAAATCACCAATACCTCACATCAGCCAGCACTCCCTAAGGGCTTTATAGTCCCATTCGCCCTGAACGAAAAATATCCCTCTTTTTCCAAACTGAAATGACTTCCTGCTGTTATCTGGTTTTTCCCAGAATAATGCCAGGAACAAATTATTTCAATTTGTAGAGATATTCAATCTGTTGAGTAAAGAATAGATGACCAAGAAGTTCTTTATTAACTTTTGTTGTTTTTGTTGTTGTTCTGCCGCTCAGTTGCGTCTGACTCTTTGAGACCCCCAGACCGCAGCACGCCAGGCTTCCCTGTCCTTCACTATCTCTTGGAGTTTAACTTAAAAGATGCTGAATGAGGACCAATCCTCCAATGTGGGAATAAGAGAACTAGAAATTGGAAGTTAGTAAAAGTCTTAAAATATTAATCGGATGGTTTTGCTGCATTCAAGAAGGGACTACATAACGTATCATCCAAACTGGGACAGGCCAGGGGAACAGGGCAGAGACCACTCCTGGCAAATCATGACTTAGGATCACCTTTTCACATGTAATCTATTTATCTGCTATTTTTGGAAAACTATCTAGGCTTTATTTCATTAAAGCAAAATCAGTTCCTAGCACTGTATCTGGCATATAGTAAGCGCTCAATAAATATCTATTGAGGAAATCTAAGATTTAATTGAGTTTATCTGCTAAAGAAGAGATCCAGAGGTAAATTGAGATTTATATCTCAGCATAAATTAGTTTACCAAGTGCTTTCAAGTGCCCCATGTTTTTGAGTATCAGCTTTTGTTTTAAAAACTCACTTTTCAATTCAGTTCTTAGCATCTGTCATTCTAATGGTTTCTTCTTTCGTTTTATTAGTACCTAGAGAGTAGCTCAACTGCCCTCTCATTTTGTGAGTATAAAGGGCAGTTCAGGAGGCTGGTTTCTGATGAAGCATTTGTGTCTAGCCAGGTGCCACACTGTGGTCTGGCTTCAGCTCCCCTGGCTCAGGTACCCAATTTACAAGTGCCAAGGGAGTAAGAAGCAGTTAACTGGGCAATTCTGACAGCTGCATGAACCCATCTCTACCCTGAGACCCAGGGTAAATTCCCACAAGATAAATTTACCTTGTAAATTCCTACAAGGTAAATCCCTACCATGTTTGTTTTTAAACACTTTGCTTTAGGTTTGGTTCTGGAAAAGAAATAGCAATCTATTTTATTTTCTAAAATGTCCACTTCCTAAAAACTTTTTAAAAAGCTGTGCTGTTCAATAATGACTCTTCTTCCTGGCCTTTATAAAAATAAGTCTCTCTCTTACTGCTTTATTTTTAATTAGACAAGAGAGTATCTGAGCTCAGACAGACTGAAAACCTCCTGCATGACTGGAAATGAATGAATGCAGTAGGTTTAAAATTTTTGATAAATCATCCTCAAAGACAATTTTCAATCTTCTGGGTCTTCTTCTTTTCATTAGTTCACTCTCTGAGTCAACTGAGAAAATGTGAGGCTCTCTTTCTAAAAGAGAATTGGTTATGACTCCAATTAGCAGATAGTAAGCATTACAATCAGCAGCACTTCAGGATCAGGAAACTTCTCTCCACTTAATTCGCTAGTAATGATATTTTCAAATTCCTATTTAGTAACTTGCCAATACTATTTAAGGGCTGTGAGGAGAGAGAAGTGTTGTACCTGAAAACCACAGCCAGATTTTGTGACTCTGAAAATGCTGTTTTGTGTTTCTGAAAATGCTGATTTAGGAATACTAATAAAGGTCACCCAGTGAGAACCAGTGGGTAATGTTTCAAACTACTTGTTTGGAAGGTCCTGAGTAATGGCGTACAAGGTTAAACAACAAATGGTGTGAACTAAAAGTTTTGGCATCACATTACATGGGTATATTTTGATTGCAGACAAAGATATACAGAAAATTCTTTAATTAAAAGAGGTCTTGCTGACCATTGTGCTTGATTCTTTCATAAAGCTTTCACATCAAATATAACTCAGTTGGTGATCAATTAACAGTAACATTAACTACTGGCACAAACAGGTTCATTTTGAAATAAACACACTTCAATAATAAACCTCAATAACCATAAACAACTGTTAATGTGCTCATAAATGATGACTAAAGCATATTGATTAGTCAAATATATGCATTCATTAAATTTCTAATATTGGAAACTATTAAAGAAAGATAAGAATAGTGAAATGATAGCAAAGATAGATAAACACGTTTCCATTTATCTGAGTGAATATGTAGGTTATATATAACCCTTTAACTTTAAATACTTGATGAATAAAATATTTTGTCTATTTTTTAAAAAGTAAAATCAATGATAAATGCAAATTATATTGTTTAAATTATCATCTGAACAATAATTACAGCAAACATAAACTACATGCAAGGTATTTTAAAATTTGATAGTTTAATTCAAGTTTCTAAACAGAAACTTTGCTTGCTCTCTGTACACTACAAATGTCAGGAAAAACTGATAGAAAAATTGTTTTCAGAAAAGCCTGCAAACTTTCCTTTGCCTAAAGAACAGTTAATGAAATTGCCTACATAGCAATATTTCATCACCTAAATATTGTCAAAGTTGTATTTGCAGTTAAGGATATTTTCACCAATGTACAGAAAATGTTACCCATTAAATTCATAGTGAAACAAGTTGACTTACATTCACATCTGAGATGTGTGCTCTGTTTTATTCTAGTGCTTCTTGGGTTTATGTTGTGGGTTGGCTACCTGATATAGAAACCTATAAGTAATTTAATGCAAAACATGCATTCTTAGCTAGCCCAGGCAAAGCGGTAGGTAGAGATGAGGTCTTGTGACATGCATGCACAAGACCTATGCTCAAAAAAAATAAAAATTAAAAAAAAATAATCTTCTCCATACCGGAAAGAAAACAGAGATGATGGGTTCTGTTGAGAATTTAGGAAGAACCAGTGAGTGGGATGTGATGAATAGGGCATTGTCATAACCACAGTTTTCATTATCTTGCATTGGCCTATGAGTCAGCATGCCATGCGTTCCTCCACTAATGATGTGAGTTACCACAGAGAGAAGCAAGAGCTCGGGAATAGATGGGTTTGAAAGTGGGACTGAGATGATGGTGCACGAACTCGCCTATGTTCCCAAGCCCAGGCCACAAACGTTCACTGGTTTCTATACCATACACATATATGATGGGAAGCACGAGGCAATCAAAGGGGCCAACTTCCAGAAATAAATTCTGTTGAAGTGAACATGGGCAATGCATTCATGATTTTGTGTCACGGTCTCAAACATAAACCAAGTGAGTAACAGTGAAATGAAGACTATAATTATTACCAGCTATAGAGGAATAACCTGCTTCTCATTTTGATGTTCAAAAGTAATGCTATAAATGTTTACTTAATTTTAAAAAAAAGAAAGAAAGAAAAGAAAGTATAAGGAATGACAGCAGGGGTGTTACCATTATGTTGTCAAAGTCTTCCAGAAGGGAGACAGCAGAGTTACAGAAGTCCTACAGAAAGGGGACAGCAAGAAAACGGCAGACAATACAGATAAGATTTTTTAGCCTAGTGATGTGGGTAGCCAAAACACATAAGAATCAGTTCATCTTAAAACAATGTTTCAGGGAGTCAAGACTTAAAACCCCAGGCCCTAAGATAGGTCATATTAATTTATATGCCAAACAATACCACCATAGGCTGGGACACAAATAATATGACAACAGTCACAAAATGGAATAATACCACAACCTGGAGGTTAAATGGGGACAGACAGGAAGTAGAGAAGTGATCAGAACCAGATAACTTCCCAAAACAAAAGGATGCTGGGCCCCCCAGTGTAAGCCAAAGAGTGCCTGAGACTTTCCCAGCCCAGAATCAGGGGAGAAGAGCTCAGGACATTTGGGTCACATGAAACAGACGAGACATTAAGTGAACAAGTCATATATTATTGGAGGAGGTCATTAGATTGCTCCATTGCCAGTAAATGCAAAAGAAAACAGATCATCACTTTAACCACACATTCAATCAACCAAAATAGACAAAAACTATTTACAGTGACCCTAGTGTTTACATGCTAACAAGGAATCTCATTTATTAACAAAAAGGAAACTCCATGCTGGGGGGAAAAAATTCCTCTTTTTCAAGTCAATGATTTCCTTGCTTAATCATTTTTATAAATGGATTCTAAGTGACATTTTGTTTGAGATATTAAAGTTTTTCTGTTCACTGAGGTTTAGAAATAGCGAGGACATAAAAAATTCACAACGTTAATTGGAAAAAAAAAAAAAAGCAGTTTACTATAATAAGAACTAGAAATAACAGGAGGAATTTCCCAAGCAAATAATATCTATTCTCACCATTTTAGGGCTAAGTACATAATTCATTGTATCTATTCATCTGTCTTATATCCAACTCTATCACCTTTGTATGAGTGGTTCACTTTCTCGACCCTTATCCCATCTTCACTTCATTCATAAAAATCAAGCTGTGTACACTATCTACAGGATCACTATATTTGCACAATCATAATTTCAGCAAATGACATGGGCACCTTCCTCATCATCCAAGTAAATAGAGAAATACCAGCTATTAAGTAATAAGCAGAGCATCACTTTCCTGGACAGTTTCCACCCAAGGAACAAAGTGATAGATGTTAGGGCATATTTATTGGGTTTTGTTCTCATAAGCTCATTTTTGTCACTGAGATGTATAAAAATAATAGTCTCTGAGTTAGTGCATGAAAGATTCTTGTCAAAACTCAAAATTTGTTTTAATAAGACTGATCTGCATACCTTTACCAAATAAGAACCAAATTATTTTGAAATATGTTCAAATTATACAATCTGGTAAATTGCAGAAGGGAAAATTAAAGTAGCTAGTAGAGTTATAAAACATGCCTAACCTCACAAGTAATCAGAAAGTGCAAATTAAAATGTCATAATACAATATCATTTCACCAGCTCTGACTGAGAAAATTAAAGGTTAATCAAAGTTTAGTGAAGATGTGGAGAAAGTAAAACACTCATTTATAACTGATGGGAATCACCACCACTTTGGAAATTAAATCTCCACTTCTACTTCCACATACATACCCTAAAACTCTCCACAAACAGAAGAAGTGTACAAAAATGTTTACTGTAGCATGGTTAACAGTAACAAAAAATTGGAAATAACATAAGTGATCATTAACAGAATGGATAAATGTTAACACTCATAATGAAATAGCACGTAAGCAGACAAGCAAATAAAATCAAGTAAGTATAACAAAGTAGACATAATTCAAAGTTAGTCAACATTAAAAAGATACCAAACAATACAATAATACCTATGTGAGGCAACTAACATAAAGTTTGAAATCTGAAGGTGATATTTTATAATGTTTGTATCAATGGATGCAAAAAAAAGTAGCAAAAATATAAAAACATTGATAAGAAAGAAAAACACAAATTCATGATAATGATTACCTCTTTACAGGAAAGAAAGGAAATGACAGGAGACTAGGGGCCTCATCCATGTCTATCGTATTTATGTTAAAAAAAAAAATCTAGAACAAATGTGGCAAAACATTATTATTTAATAAAATTAGGTGGTAAGTATACAAGTGTTTGCTCTATTATTATCTAACCTTGTATGTTTGAGAGACACTGCTAGAGAGTAAGGAGGAGTGAAAGATCAGAGGAAGGAAACATACACCAAGGTGATACCACATCCATAAGGGAAATCAGTTACCAGACAAAAAGGATGCTGCTTAACTTAAATGGGGTCTCTCAATCCGAGAGGCCTGTTTTCAGGATGTTACAGGGTCACTTCTGCCAAGGCACTAACAACTCTAGAAGGCTCTGACTCACTGAGTATTCTTCCATTAAAACCTTAGAAGGGTGTCAGTTGCCATTATTACGGGGAGCCCCATCCCCTTGCTGGTGACCCGGACTCCCTGCAGAGAGCGCTGTGCTGGTGTGGGGGCCTGTTGAAGCCCTTTCTCCTCCACACAGTTTCTGTGAGGGTCTCCAAGCCTTCTCTGAATCCAGCCATGCTTGCTGGCAGGGGCAGATGATAAGACTTTCTATAAGGCACTGCACTCTTCAGTTCTTATCCAATGCCAACATGAGAACAAGCAAACCAAGTGCCAACTTCAGGATATCCAAGTAACCATATGCTATAACTGAGCACATCATTTTTGCCTGGCAGAAATCCTCCTCTCTAATGTCATGAATATCCTTAGGAATCATTATTTATAGCCAGCAGTGAATTGCTTCCTTCCAAATCTGCTCAATCAAATTAAGATAAACATATCTTTTGTCTATCCTTCACTGGACTCTCAAACTCTCTAGCATTATTCCAAAGAACACAAGATGACTGTGTACACTGAAAAAGAGAAATCAGGATTAAGTGATATCATAAATCAAAGGTAGAAAATTAGGTCTTCTTCCTGTGTCAAAGCTTAAAATTCCCTTCAAAACCCCCTTCCCTAGAAGGTTGATATGGTGGGGGCAGGGAAGGAAGGTATCTCATATCGGAAGAAAAATATGAGAAATAATAAAAAAGTAACTGGAAAACAATTTAAGCAGCATTTCGCATTATTATAAACAAAATTATATCTTTTACAATAGTTCTCATGGGATACATGGGAAATAAAATACAACAATGATACTTTTAATAGTGAAATTGGAATCATCGTTCTCAAGTTTATATCACAGAATTTAGATGGTAAAAACATAATGCTCCAAGAAGCCAAAATGACTATTAGGAAAACTAAACAATGTTTCTTTTTCTTGGTCTCTTCTACTGGTGTCCACTAAGTACCAGTCATAATAGGACAATGAATGTACTTATGCAAGTAAAGCATTGGATGGACATTTATTTTTAGCCCTTAACATATTTAAGAAAATAAAGATCATTTTTATGGGGCAAGGATGTCCTTTGAAATAATACAACCATAAACTAATACTAATAAAACAGTAACATGAAGTACGGCAGCTAACATTTTTTGAGAACACACTATAAGGTAGCCACTATTCTAAGGGCTGTTACACATGTTAAATCTTTAATTTCACAAGAAGTCTATGAAGTAAGTATCACATTAGCTCCATTTTATAGATGAGACTCTGGAGCAGAAAGATGACAAAAATCATGACACTGGGTACCATTTCAATAAGGGACACTGAGTAAGGAATGGAGGGAGAGCATTTTTACTTTTCTGGATGAAGACTGTAACTGGGAAAAATAAAAACAAGTTTCCTCACCAAAACATCTTTATGCATGTCAATATGCACTAAAGCCATAAGAAAATATACTTGATTATAATAAGTCATTACATCAAATAATTTGATATAATATCCATGCTATTGTGTATTTAGCACCATTTTTCTAGCACTAGTGTTAATACACAACACTATTAATATACTCCTGAGGAAATGTAAGATGGTTCATAACAGAAAACTGCATGACCAACTGAAGCTGATATATTCAGCCTCTGAAGCAGAATCAGTTACTTTATATGGGACTCTAGTTTTCCTAATGCACCATCTAAGGCTAGAGATTCCATAACACATCAACTCTCTCCATTAGATGGAAAGAGGCTGGGATGACTCTGCCAAGTCTGAGACATATCTCAAACTCAAGAGCTTAGGCCTTCTCTGCCCCATCTATGTTTTCAAAACAAGCGTAGCAGAGGTCACTGTTGGGAAGAGTTTCTGAAAGCACTCAAAAGAAGTGCTACAAGATGAATTTGTGGATAAAAATCACATTGCTAGGGATTAAGGTTGCTAAAGATGCTCCAGGGTTGGGATTCCCTGGTGGTCCAGTGGTTAAGAATCTACCTGCCAACATATGAGACATGGGTTCGATCCTCGGTCCAGAAAGATCCCACACGTCATACGCCAGCACGCCACAGCTACTAAGTCCCTAAGTCTCTCCCTAAAGCCCGTGCTCTGCAACAGGAGTGGCCACTGCAGTGAGAAGCCAGTGTACTGCAACGAGAGAGCAGCCTCCGCTCACTGCAAACGGAGAAAGCCTGCTTGCAGCAACAAAGACTCAGCACAGTCAACACAAATAAACATTTGTTTCAGGGTTCTGGAAATAGCTGCTCAAAACATGAATTCATTCAATAAGCATCTCATAGATTTCTACCCTCTGCTCAGTAAATGAAATGATACAAAGTATTATAAAAACCCAATGCTTGAGCTAAGAAGAGAGGGTCAGCTAGCAGGTGGGGGGTAGGGTGTCATTGTACAAACAGCCGAAGGAGCAGTCACATCCAGGGTTTGGAGGAACAGGTTAGTCTTTAAAAGGATCTGTCACAATACCAAGATCAATTTTGAAAGCTAAGATAATTTGAAATTCTCCATCAAGCTTGTTATGTTTAAAAAATTGGATATCTGTAATTAGGAAATTGGCAAGATAAGGAGGAAAATGATACCTATTTCATCTTCTCTGAAAGAAGCCAAAAACTGAGAAAGAAAAAACACAAGTTTTAAACAGCTAGAGAGAATCACATTTTATGTATGCATTTAACTTGAGAAAATGTTGCTGCCAAAATCAGAATCAACTTTTCTTACTATAAAGCACACAGGTCAGCACTTACTAGAAAACAGCTAATTGCATCAAGAATAAAATATGAAAACAATGTATCAATATCACTTATATTCCATATAATTCTACCTTGAGTTTTTAAAGATTACTCGACAACTTGTTTTCTGCCACAATACCATATTTAGCTAGCATCTATGTATATTAATCCATGATCTACTGGGAGAAAGAAAAGGCGCTAACATTTCCCTCAGAACCTCCTTGGTGCAGGCATTCTATAAGTGCTACATACGATCTCATCTGCTCTACGGAGGACCACTCCACCCTGTGTCTGCATCATGTACGCATTCCTCTTCCTTTAAAGAATACTATTTCTCTTGATTAACCAACACTTACAGAATGAGGAGGTAGGGAAAAAAAATGCCTGCTTCTGTTAAAAAAGCATATAGGAGAGGAGTAGAGGTGACTATCATACAGGCATACCTTGGAGATACTGTGGGTTTGGTTTTAGATCACAGCAATAAAGCAAATGCTGTAACAAAGTAGGCCCTTGCATGTGGCGCTGGTGGTAAAAAACCAGCCTGCCAATGCCGGAGACCCAAGAGATGTGGGTTCAATCCCCGGGTTGGGAAGATCCCCTGGATAAAGTGAGTCATCTGAATTTTTTTATTTCCCTGCGCATCTAAAGGTTATATTTAAACTATACTGCAGGACTTCCCTGGTGGTCCCATGGTGAAGAATCCGCTTGCCAATGCAGGGGATGTGGGTTCGATCCCTGGTCCAGGAAGATACCACATGCCGCAGGGCAGCTAATCCTGTGAGCCACAGCTACTGAAGCCGGCACGGGCCCCGGCTCTGCAACAAGAGAAGCTCAAAGGACCACAACTTGAAGACTAGCCCCTGCTTGCTACAGCAAGAGAAAGCCCAGGTGCAGCAATGAAAACCCAGAGCAGATAAATTAAATTAATAAAAATTTAAAAAATAAACCACACCATAATCTAGTAAGTGAGCAATAGTATTGTCTTTTAAAAATGTTTTAAGTAAGAAATACTTTATTGCTAAAAAATTTGTAACCATCTGAGCCTTCAGAGTCATAGAAATAACACAGAACACTGATCACAGATCACAATAACAAATATAATAATAATAAAGGTTGAAATATTGTAAGAACTACTAAAATGTAACAGAGAGACACAAAGTGAGCAAATGCTGTTGGAAAAACAGTCCTGAGACTTGTTCAGTGCAGGGCTGTCAATCTGTACTTACTACAAACCTTCAATTTGTAGTCAGTGCAATATCTCTGCAGTACAACAAAGCAAAGCACAACTAAACAAGGTATGCCAGTACAATCACTGTTGTGCAGTTGAGCTTTTACCACTTGAAGAAAGAACTCCTGATTTCTCAAGGGGAAAAAGAAAAGAGAAAAGAAAAATCTAAGCTGTGATCAAATTACTACAGAAGAATCAGTTAACAAATTATCAGTGAATTCCTAGTAGTATAAGCTGTACAACCTTAGACGGTATAAAAGAATGCCATGCTAAGTCGCTTCAGTTGTGTCAACTCTGTGCGACCCTATGGACCGTAGCCTGCCAGGCTCCTCTGTCCATGGGATTCTCCAGGCAAGAATACTAGAGTGGGTTGCCATTTCCTTCTCCAGGGGATTTTTCAGACCCAGGGATTGAACCCGTGCGTCTTCAGTCTCTTGCATTGGCAGCTGGATATTTTTTGACCTCTAGCACCACCTGAGAAGCCCATAAAAGAATAGAGCAACAGGTATTTTTGAGTGGTGTGAATGATCGGGTCCTATAGGTACATTTTAGGTCATAAATCTACCTCCAAATATGCAAAGACATTTTTGAATACATGAAGATTTTTCTATTGAATTCCCTTTTAATAAAAGTCTTTTGCTTCAGGGGAAACTGCTTCTCATGGCTAATATCAGGAAGTAAATTTCTGAGGACAGACGTTTCACCTATAACCAGGCTGGCAAGCTGCTCCCCAGTGTTAAGAATCACTTAAGAGAAATTCAAAACTGAACTCGCCAGTAACAGTCTGAAAGTTGCCTATTAATAAGTCAAATAACACTTTGTGATAGAAAAGTAGATAAGAAAAAAACATACTTAATGTAAGGTAAATTTTACTTAGGCTTCTATTACTTTAAAAGGGAGATGAATTCATTCTAGCGGAGTGATTATTTAGCTTCTAGTAAATTTTTTCTCCTTGAGGATTGGAAACAGTGGTATAACTATCCTCAGAAAGAGCTAAAATCCCACTGAGGTTTTGAATGACTCCAAACTTGTTGTTTAGAGAAAAACCAAGGCTTTTAAAATATTTTCATCAAATTCTCATCATTTCTGTATAAGAAGCAACTTGGGCCCCTATTTCCTAATACCCAGGGAGTCCGAACAATCAGATCTCCCTGGGAGGTCGGGGGAGATGAGCATACTGTGACTGCTGTTTACATTCTTGTGTGGTTCAAACTAGACTGCTCTTTCCTGTCCTTCTTAAAACAAGGGTTAAAAAAAATTTTTTTTTTTAAATGGATCTCTGTTAAGACTGCACACCTAACCCTACCACTCCCACCCCCCAAATCACTAAGTGGACTGAACGTGGACATGCTTGCTGTAAGTTGTACAATGGAGGTACGTTTAGAAAGTTACTCCAAATACAAAGACTGTTTCTAAAAGCACTGGAATTCCTTGCTAATTTGAAAACCTGTGGTTGTTCTTAGAGCAGGATGCACTTGTAGATTGGCTACTGCCTTTATGGATCATAAAGTGCCTTACTCCTAGGACTGCTGTGAGAGCTAAGATAATCAGTACGTGAAAGTGAAATGCGTACAAGTGTTTTGGCAAATAGTAAGTGCTCTCTTGCTGTTAGCAGCTATCATTAGCATCATCAAAGTGCAATTTTCCTAAGAAAACTTGGAAAACACAAAATGAATACAGAAACCAAAAGAAAAAGTCATATTCTCACTTTGTTCTTTTTGCTTTAATGTATTTGTGCAGATTTGTAGTTTGAGTCTGTACGAAGTTTTGTGTGACTTCCACCAATGCTTTATTAAACAATCACTATTATCCCGAACATTAAAAAAAATTAGGAAAAAAATAAAGATTACTTCTATTTTTATAGGGCATAAAAATAGAAATAATACAAATCAATAATTAAAGATATCCATATCCTGACTGTTACTTGTAGTCTACTCTTTGCCTTCTATAGATTTTGGTGAGGTATATAGCCAGAAGTATAAAGGCAGAGTCAGGGCAATGCAGGGCACTGTAGGAGAAAGCCTAAGGAACATCAGTGTTTCAGAGATACAACCTCAAAGTAATACAGCAAATAATGAATAAATCATTTAAGCATAGCTCAAAGGAGCACAGAGCATGACGATAATTGTAACAGGGAGTGAGGGCTCAGATAAGGTCATCTCAAGCATAAAAGTCTTGCCGCTTGTAAGTGATCAGAAAATCATTAGCTCTTCTTTTTGTTTTCAGGCATACTTTTAACCAACTTAAGACATTTCAAGTTCTGTTTTGATCGATGATAATGGTAAAATACAAGGAGGGGAGAAGTATGTATAAACCTGTACAAGAGAGAGAGACGTGCACTCACACAGGTACTCAGGGATGCCCGCACAGGAAGAATCAGTCACAGGCCCACACCCATTCCTTGCTAGAGGAACTAATGAAATGTGGAAGACACTGCTGATCTGGACAAACCTGCTGGAAAGGCCGCGTCTGGGCTTGCCTGAGAAGCCGCTGTTGCTGCTGCTGCTGCAGAAGCTTCATCTGTATCAACTGCTGCTGCGATGTGATGGCGTGCAGAGAGGGCGGCTGCATCATGGCCCCCGAGCGCCGCTGCAGCATGTTGGACAGAGCTTGCTTGGTGTTGGTGGGGACGAAGGAGCCAGCAGGGTCCAGCCGGGAGCCACCTACAAAAGCAATCAGAAGGAAGGGTTTTCTGCGCATGTGGATGCAACTCTTCCTGATTTTATCAAAACACAGAAATCTCACCTTCTGAGCCTCCTTTTAGGACCACACTGGGAAGTAGAGTACTACCCCACCCTCTACAAATTTGAAAGATCAGTTATGAATTGCATAAATTCCAGACAATGGGGAGGGCGATGTCCAGTGAATGATACTATCTGAATGACATCAGAGGGCCCATTTTGCTTGGTAAAGTGAAACATCCGAGATCCAGAATCCTTGGTACAATTTCAGAATCATGCGGGTTTTAAATCACGTGAGGCCCCCAAGAACATGTAGTGTTATGCTGTGCTCAGTCGCTTCAGTCACGGCTGACTCTGTGATCCTATGGACTATAGCCCACAAGGCTCCTCTGTCCATGGGATCCTCCAGGCAAGAATACTGGAGTGAGCTGCCATACCCTCCTCCAGGGCATCTTCCCGACCCAGGGACTGAACCCACGTCTCTTACATCTACTGCACTGGCAGGCAGGTCCTTTACCACTAGCACCACCCGGGAAGCCCGGGGACATGTTACTTTCACAACACATGTTGCCTTTTGTGGTGTATTTTGTCAAGTGTGCTAAGCCAGGCAGAGAGACCCTTTTGATGTTCATGGTATTTAAGTTTTTTTAACACAGCAAAATAAAAACGTCTGTTTTGTGGTAGAGAGGCATGACAATACTTCACAAACTTGAAATGCTTGGAAACTTCAAATACCACGACTCCAAAGACAAAACACATCTTTTTTGAAGTGCATAATTAAAATAAATAAGAAACGTCGATTATAGTGAGGCTAAAAAAAGCAAACGAAAACCTTAACACATTTGCATACATAATCTGTCAAATGCCTTTAAGAGGGAAAAAAATGACGAGATTTGCTGGTTTCAAAAAGCTGCCAATACTCAACTCATCATACAGTTTGTATTCTTTACTGTACGTAAGAAAACGTCTATATAAAGCACGTGGTATGATAAAAACAAACATTTTAACACTGATCACTGGACAAGCCTACACTTTTTAAAGACTTAGTATCAAAATGAACAATATGGTTTATGAAGTCATTCAACAGCATCTGAAGAACATTTGGAAAAAAGTTAGAGGTCAATTTGAGTTACGTGGCAAGGAAACTTTTGCTGAAGCAAGAACTGAATGTACACTAATACATATAAACTTGAACGACTCATTTTATGCAAGACATACTTTTTCAAGATTAGACTATGGTCTACTCTCTTTTAATTTTCCTAACTTTTATATAATCTTATACCTCTGAATCACCTAAAGAAATAAGAACAAATATGCTGAACTCTGCTCTATTTTCTTACATAACTTTCTCAACTCTCACCAAATGGTGTTTATTATTCACATATGTTTCCTTATAAACTTTACCATCCTGGTGTGTATACAGGAAAAAGAAAGAGATTGCTAAAGATCTGTGTGTGTGTGTGTGTGCGTGTGCGTGTGCGTGTGCGTGTACTGCTCAAGTCTGCATGCCCTAGAACCCATGCTCCACAACAAGGGGGTACCTCTACTCACCAAAACTAGAGAAAGCCCCCAGGCAGCAACAAAGGCCCAGTGCAATCAAAAATAAAATTTTAAAAATGTATGAATGGAAGCAGATTGTATGAACTCTTCTTCAACTCCATAGGATACATAACTCTATGAAAATCTATCAATTCAAAAATGTAAAATCCCCATAATTAACTATTTTCCTCAAATTTTTTTCTTACACATCATAAAACATTAAGACTTCCCTAATACCTAAAGTCTCCCTACTTATGAACACCTTCTATAGTGTTCTGGGGTGAGGGGAAAGGGTATGTGCCTATATAAAATAATTACTTTTCTATTTAGAGATGGTCCTTGTGTTTGACTTCAATATCTAAAAAGTTTAAAACTGCTTGAATTCATAAGCACCTTGGAAGTAAGGAGAGAATGTCAAAAGAGAGCATGAGCATGT
This sequence comes from Ovis aries, assembly GCF_016772045.2. Taxonomy (NCBI): domain Eukaryota; kingdom Metazoa; phylum Chordata; class Mammalia; order Artiodactyla; family Bovidae; genus Ovis; species Ovis aries. The sequence continues at coordinate 237,441,375 of NC_056054.1, forward strand.
ATTATATTTCCACACTTACTACTGCCTTGAGAGTTTGCTCTTGAGAGTCCTTTGGTTAGCAAGGAGATCACACTAGTCAATCCTAAAGAAAATCAACCCTGAATATTCATTGGAAGGACTGCTGCTGGAGCTGAAGCTCTAATACTTTGGCCATCTGATGTGAAGAGCCAACTCACTGGAAAAGACCTTGGTGCTGGGAAACATTGAGGGCAGGAGGAGAACGGGGCAGCAGAGGATGAAATGGCTGGATAGTATCACTGACACATTGGACATGAATCTGAGCAAACTCTGGGAGATAACGAGTAACAGGTAAGTCTGATATGCTGCAGTTCATGGGGTCACAAAGAGTTCGACACAACTTAGAGACTGAACAACAACAAAAGTTTGCTCTTGTAGTCAATGTTCATTCACCCAACAACCTACTTTTAAGGCCCCAGCCAGTCTGGATGAGGCACAAGCTGGAATCAAGATTGCAGGGAGAAACATCAGTAACCTCAGATACACAGATGACACCACCCTTATGGGAGAAAGCCTCTTGATGAAAATGAAAGAAGGGAGTGAAAAACTCAACATTCAGAAACCTATGATCATGGCATCTGGTCCCATCACTTCATGGCAAATAGATGGGAAACAATGGAAACAGTGAGAGACTATATTATTCGGGGCTCCAAAATCACTGCAGATAGTGACTGAAGCCATGAAATTAAAAGATGCTTGCTCCTTGGAAGAGAAGTTATGACCAACCTAGACGGCATATTAAAAAGCAGAGACATTACTTTGCCAACAAAGGTCTGTCTAGTCAAAGCTATGGTTTTTCCAGTAGTCATGTATGGATGTGACAGTTGGACCATAAAGCAAGCTGATAGCTGAAGAACTGATGCTTTTGAACTGGGGTGTTGGAGAAGACTCTTGAGAGTCCCTTCGACTACAAGAAGATCAAACCAATCAATCCTAAAGGAAATCAGTCCTGAATATTCATTGGAAGGACTGATGCTAAAGATGAAATTCCAATACTTTGGCCACCTGATGTGAAGAGCTGACTCATTGGAAAAGACCCTGATGTTGGGAAAGATTGAGGGGAGGAGGAGAAGGGAATGAGAGAGGATGAGACGGTTGGATGGCATCACCAACTCAATGGACATGAGTTTGAGCAAGCTACAGGAAAGGGTTTCTTCCTAAGGCCTCAAAATGTAATATTCAACACACAATTTTTAAAAATCACAATATAACACAGAATGAGGAAACATATTATATGTTAAGAGAGGCACATCCAAACAAAATGCAGACTGAAATTTCAAAAGAAATTGTTTTCCAAAAACAGGCAAACCTTCATTTAGAGAAAAACTTCATTTCTAACTAAGAGATTTTTTAAATTAAGAAAATCTGTATTCTAGATATAAAGATTATTTGGGCTTAAATCAAAGCAATACTAACATTCACTGTGATTTAGGAAGGTTTTATTACTGATATCTAAATCTATTTGCTGCACCAAATTTCTGAGATCCTACATGGTATAAACAATTTAAAAGACACTGAAATGCTGTCTAATCTTTTAACATGTTGATAAGAATTATATCTGATAACAGTGAATTAAATTTTCACAGCTCAAAAGTTTTATCAGGTTTATATGTTATACCTGAGATATTGATCAGTGGTTAATTCCCTTCTAACACCGGATAAAAATTGCAAAAGTGCCACATAAACTAGTTACTGAAACCTTATTTCAGAAGAAGGAAGAAACTGAGTGGAGAGAATTACAGAAATGTCCCCTGAGCACTCACTCACTCCCTGAAATATACAAATTCTGTAAGAGCGAAAAGAACCCCAAGCTATTACTTCCCATCTTGGAGTCGGCCGACTTAGCTCTGTCCTCACTTACCTGGAGTGACAGACTGATTCTGAAGGAAGAAGCCGGGCTGCTGGGGCTGACCCATGAGGTTGTAGCCCCACAGCGTGGACTGTGGGTGGTGCATCACCTGGGAGGAGATGGGTGAGTAGTTGGGAGGCACTCGGTACACGCTGCTCTGCGGATACTCCTTCAACACAGAGTTAAAGACAAAAGTTACTTACTCCACACACCACATAGGTGACTAATGCAAATTCCTTATTTGAGAGAGCTCCTATCCCAGCAGACAAGGTTATTTTGATAGAGTGGAAGGCAGAGGGTAAGAGTCTCAATATATTCTCTGCAAAAATTTCCTTAAGTTAAAACTCTTGCTTGACTTAAATGGACTTGGCTACAGTGGGGGAGATGAAACCAGTCAATCCTGAAGGAAATCCACCCTGAATATTCATTGGAAGGACTGATGCTGAAGCTCCAATACTTTGGCCATCTGATGCAAAGAGCCAACTCATTGAAAAAGACCCTGATGCTGGGAAAGATTGAGGGCAAGAGCAGAAGGGGACAACAGAGGATGAAATGGTTGGATGGCATCACCACTCATGTCACCATCAGTGGACATGAGTTTGAACAAACTCCAGGAGATAGTGAAGGACAGGGAAGCCTAGCATGCTGCAGTCCGTGGGGTCGCAGAGTCAGACACAACTGAACTGAACAACAACAGTGGGGGAAGATGGAAAAGGATCTTTTCCAAAATCTGTTTTTTAAATACTAAAAGTACATTTAGAACACCAATGCTGACCATCACCTAGAGTAGAAAACGCATCTTCAGTTGCTGAGTCTCCCAACGATTTCATCTTAGAAAGCTTCCCTGATACCTTGCACCTGGATGAGAATTAGCCAGAAATGTGCATAGGACTTTGAAACTAGTCTCCAGCCTAGACAGTGTCTTAGTTTCAGCTTTCAAGAAAGCACTGTAAAGAAGCAGACTCCCCCCACTCCACTCCCCCCGTCTTGTCCCCTCTGCCCTTCACCACACCTCCTGCCCAGGGCTTTCTCTTCCTCAGAGTAGGTGCAGAGACTCTAAGGATCACACCTGAATATTTTCCCCAGTGCTCCTCCTTCTCTAGTCATGAAGGATGAAGGAAAAATAAAAGCTCAGTTCCCTGCAATATATATGACTGAAAAGAGGCAACTTCAGGAGAAGTGTGGGAGAAAAAGGACATGACCAGGACACTTGGAAAGGAGATGGGCTTGATGTCTTTTAAAGCATCTGAAAAGAACAGAAATCTATCCATGTGGATAAACAGGTTAAGAGACCCAGACTGGCAGAAGTGGCAGTCTGGATCTTATTAAACATCTTTTTCAAAATAGAGACACATTCATAGAAAGGCTCCATGAGAAGAGGGCACTGACATTCAAGTGGGGATCCAAAAGGGAGGGTGGTCATTTCTACAATAATACTAATCACCAAGCTATCAGCTAAGAAAAAATGTCTTAGTTTTGACTTAGGTGGACAATGAGAATAAGCAGTCATGATGACAGGTCAACAAACTGTGAATATTTCTTCCACTGCACAATAAGAACTCTTATATTTTATAGAAAAACATCACAAATTCCCTCTAGAGTATTTTCCAGGTAAATTTAAATGATAAGACATTTTACACACTGATTCTATAAAATTATTTCTAAATTACCATCTCATAGATTTCTGAGGTTTTCAAGAAAATGTTATTCTAGATAGGGAAGGCTATCAGGGAAACAAGAAGTAAAACTGCTTTAAATTATGTTCACTTTCTCTCTTATGAAATCTAAAAATATGGTAAAGAAGTAGAAATATACAGGAGAGTAAAATGAAATAGCAAATGATGAAACCTCAGAACCATCTTATAAGATATGTTAGATAGGATCCTATCTAAGGAAACAGTTCTTATGTTAATTTACTACAGATATCAACTGCTCAAAATACAAAAAATATTTTAGACATGCCTCATAATAAAAATACATACAAGCATGAGATTTTATTAGGTCAAAAAATTCAAGTTCTAAATTTCAGAAACTGTGAGACAGTGAAATAGTAAATAAGTATTATTCACAGGCACAGTATAAAATTAAACATAGTTATGAAAAGTAGAAGAGGCAAAATCAGAAACTGACCCTGTTATTTGTGAAAAGTTTGTGTGCCGTTCTGTTCATTATATCTGAGCCTTCATGATAACTTACAAATAGGCTTACACTGCACTTCAGAATGTTTCTTAGGGATGTAATTCAGGAACTAGTAAATGTTCTGTGGGATGCTAACACACCCACGATCTCTACTTCCCATACTCACATCAACCCTTGAGCTGGACTTTGTCTTGCGCTTCCTTCCCTTTGTCTTCTTCTCTTCATCTGTTGCGGTTTTTCCCTGATCTGACAGCTCAGCTGATTTCCTCTCAGGTTCCTGAGAGATGGGAGATGTGGGCTCTTCCTCTTCCTCTTCGGGAGGCAGGGGCAGTGGCTCGAGGTAGTAACTCCGGGGCTTGGGCGTGGGGTGCGTGTGATACAGGAGGAGGTGATGTTGCTCCTCATACTTGATCACCTTCCGGTCCACTCGGACAGTCCCGAACCAGGCCCAGGACAGAGGAGCCGGGTTCTTCTGACCCTCAAACAAATCCCACGGGGACACCTTCTGCTTCGTGGAGACTTGGAGACCCTGTGGTGAAATAAGGAGCTATGACCATGTGCTCAGATCTTTTGCTGATATGGAGACCAGGCTTGCTCAGGACACAGATTCAGAGAGCATTCTGGCTCTAGGGGGCCTTAACTCTAGCACACAGCAGTCAGGTTAACTAATGAGTCCAGGCTGATACTAGATCACTGAGGGCAATAGCTACATTCCAGGCCTGTAAGCCCATATCTACAGTCTGTTATAACACACGACACTCTGTTGAGGCTGGGACACCAGACAGCCCAGTAATTTTTACTGTAAATGCCATTTTCTCCATTTAGGTTCTTTTTCCACCCCCAGCACCCCCTCCCCCAAAAAAAACCAATCACTGAAAATTTGATATTACTGTACTAAAAACCTTTGGAATCTATTTACTGTTTTTAAGATAAAACAAAACTTATGAGTCAAATTACATTCAACCTCTAATTGGGCTCAAATTTACTTCAATCCAAACATGTATGGACTCGGTTCAATACAATCATCTTTCATGTACTTAATTAGGCAGTCTCTTAAGTTGTTAAGTAATATTATTACAAAATTAACGTGTGCCAACAGGTACAAATAAAATCCTTCAATTCAAGCTTATCTCCACTAAGTTGAGGAGAGGAAATGTTATTCTCTTTCTGAAACTACAAGTTTCTGATTTTTAACACGAATCGGTGCTATCCCTTGGTCCTTTCCCTGCCATACCAATCAGAAAATATTTTTCTCCACAGTGACCCTAAAGACAACTGCTCAAGTCATCTTTAATAACTTGTGAATGCTCCTGTTCCCAATTACACGTACTCTTCAATGGGTGGCTTCATCCAAAACCACGGCTCAGTTACCACCTGTATTTTGATTATTTCCTAATATCTGGTCTTGACATTAGAGCTCCTTCCTGGGTGCCAAGACCACGTATCCAAATGGGTTCCAGATGTGTCACCACTGGAAAGGACAGTGGTGCAAGGTCATCCTGCGCCTGACTCTAGTCTTCTCTCTCCACAACTGTGTGGGTATCAGTACTCTCAAAGCTCTCTACTTTACTGATGAGTTGCATTGTGCCTGTGAGCTACAGTCTCTCAGGTCTTTGCATAAACACTTCCCTTTGCCTGTACCACACTTTGCCTACCTCCTGCTAACTCTTATTCATCCAAAATGATGTGTCAATTTTCCTGAGGATCGTGCTCTGACTACCTATCCCTCATCTGAATATGATGGCTCTTTCTCAGGGTCCTCTAACATTCTGTACCAAGACACACAAATCTCACGACATGCGTGTGTTAGCCGTTTAGTTGTGTCCAACTCTTTGCAACCCCATGGACCGGACTGTAGCCCATAAGGCTCCTCTGTCCTTGGAATTCTTCAGGCTAGAACGCTAGAGTGGGTTTCCATTTCCTTTTCCAGGAGATCTTTCCAACCCAGGGATCGAACCCACATCTTTTGCGTCTCCTGCATTGGCAGGCACGTTCTTTTACCACTGTGTCATGTGGGAAGCATGACACAATAATTGTCTATCTACTTTCCCTTAAGGGTAGGAGCTCTGTCTTTCATCTCCGTTATCTTGGAACCCCATAGTTGTTCAATGTTCACTGAAAGAATACCTGACAGTGTTGCTCATGTTTTGGGCTTCCCAGGTGATGCAGTGGTAAAGAATCCGCAGGCCAGTGCAGAAGATGTAGGAGACGTGGGTTCAACCCCTGGGTTGGGAAGATCTCCTGGAGTAGGAAATGGCTACCCAATCCAGTTTCCTTGCCTGGAATACTCCAGTATTGTTCCATGGAAATCCCATGGACAAAGGAGCCTTGGGCTACTATCCATTGGGTTGCAAAGAGTCAGACATGACTGAGTAACTGAGCTCAGCTTTAGAGCTTTAGACTGACTCAAGTTTTAGAGAACCATATTTAATATCTTATATAAATCAAGTGTTCATTAAATGCTGTTCAGCTGATAAGAAAATAAAGTGCTATCACTTTAAAACTTTTTAAACAGCTTTAAAATTTAAAGCCATTTAAATTTTAAACTATACAGAGACTTTTATTAATATAAATTTTTTCATCTACTAAACATATTCCTTTTTTTATTAAACAAGGTTCTACTTACTTTTCCCTTGATGGGCTTCAAAAATTCATTTAAATTCAGAAAATCATTTAAATGAAGATCTTCAACATCATTATCTGTATGATAATGCCAAAGACCACTGCATTTAAATGACAAGGATATGTTTTAAAAAATCAAGAAACAATAATATTAAGATGTTTCATATGCCCTATAGGAAGACAAGAAAGTATAAGTGCATGCATTTATATACATAAGGAACAAACATTTACTCTTGCCTGTTTTTTATCTATAGAATCGAATCCAGCAATTTTGTTTCCCTTTGTGTCAATCAAGGAGCCCATAGGTTCACAGGTAATGATGTCACATGTCTGTTTCGGCAAAGGTAACAGCTGTCGAACTTTGTCAATGCTTTCTGACCGCTTGTCCCCCAGCTCTTTCTAAAAAAGGGAGACAGTGAGAGAGACGGAAGTGAGATAGAAATTATAACAAGGCAAATGTTTGCAAGGAGGAAGTTCCCCTATGAAACATTTCCTTTTTATAGCTGCAATGTTCTTTGACCTTCAACAGGGTTTAGGGGGCAGCTCTCATTTACAGTGATGCATATGTTTCATTTCTTCTATTTAAGTAGAAAATAGAACACATATGAAGGCACCCTCGTTACACAACAAACATCACAGTGCTGAAATTACAAAAACCCAGAGTAGTATTTGCAACCCGAAGACAGGAGCTGCAGCACGGAACACGTTCTCCAATCCACAGTCAGGCCACAAGGTAACCATTGGCTGTTTTATTAGTAAGGTCATCAGATCGATTAACTTTTTTCCTGCATTGTTTGTTTATAATTTATTTCAAAAACTGTATTAGTGGCTAGGCAAATGAATTGAATTTAGAAATAGCAATGCAAATGTTTAATATTCAACTGCATGTTGCCAGTGGAAGATGAAATTTACCCTAAATCTAATGTTGGCATTTTGGTTACATATTTGATAATGGACTTCTACAGTCCCTTAAACAATTAAATATGTTTTATGAGTATAGTTATTTTAAGAAAAATCTTCAAGCTATATATACTTCTAACTTTGGGGTACTGAGAAGCTGAGGTAAAACAGCAAAATAATCACCTGATACAAAGTTGAACGCAAAAAATAACGTCTGATTTAAGGAGTAGTAAAATAACGTGCGCTAAATAACAAATCCAGAAACTCCTAAGCAGGCCACAAACTTACTTTCAGTTTCTTGACTAAATTCATGTATGCGCGTTTGTTCTCTTCAGATCCCCCTGGGGATGCATTTGACAGGTCAGAGGCCAATGTTCCATTGATTAAAACACCCAGCATGTCAAGAACTGTTGTGAATAATTCACTAGAAGGAGAAAGAAAAGGTTTGCAGCTTAAAGCAAAACCAAGATACTGTTAACTAACTGAGCATTTTTATTTAAGGCATAGAACTGTTAATGGTAACCTAAGAGTATAGGATGTGGAAGAATCTGTGGCCAGAATATGAAAGCCTCCACTATACATCTATGAAGCAAAGTCAATGTGAAATGATAAGAACCTACTTGTTAGTGTGCATGTCAACGGTGCCAGAAGTGATGATCTGAAGGAGGAGAAGCGCCCAGTCTGTTGTCCACTGGGTGCTCCTCTGCACTGTGTCAAACATTCCTCCCACCTAGCACAGAAAGAACACAATGGAAAAATCAGCATAGTGTCACAAAGACCACTTTACACAACCACATTTTCAGGGGTTTAAAAACTTTAAAGTTGCGCTAAGCTACGGATTATCCTGTCTTCTCTGTCAACTAGCTATATATTTGCCAGTCTTTTTAGTTCCATTAGCACAGGAACTGGACATTCAGAAAAAAAAAAAGGAGGAGGAGGAGGTATGGAGTGTAGACACGTCATCAACATGAATTACACACTAGTAAAATTAGCTCTCTGTTGTTCCTAAATTTCATGATATTCAGTTTCATTATGTAACTTTCACCCAATTAAATCTGAATAGATGTAAACTAAGTGACTCAGTATCTAAAAATTTCATGTTGTCAGTTAACTATTTCATCTAAGTCTACTGTCATAACAACACCTGGAAAGAGCCAGTAACACAGAAGTAATGATGACTGGAAGGCCTGGCCCTTAGGACTGCTCATTCACGAGTGGGAAGTTATATCAAGCATCAGGCAAGCCATCTTCCAGAGTAGCTTTTATCTGGTCTTGTGCATTGAGAAAAGGAAGAGTCAAAAGAATCTGCCGGAGAAGGAAATATAAAATTTCTAGAAAACCTGCCAATGGGATTTCTCTTTATGATCAATTTGATGGAAAGTTTGATAACATTTTGACTTAAAGAACATTTTAATACAGTTTTTAAGCAAGTAGAGTAAAAGCTAATGCTCACCTCAAGTTAGTACTTCCCTATGACCTACTCTTGGCACAAACAGAAAAGAGAGAGAGAGAGACACTGGGGGTGGGATGCAGAAGGCAAGACGATACCAAAAATATCTACTGTTGTCTAGAAGCCAGACCAGACAGGAAGGACAGTGGCAAGGAAAACAGAAGGTCTGAGAGTCAAGGAAGCAGTAAAGAGAGCAAACAGTGGGCTTCACCTTGTAACGGAGGCTGTGACCACAGCAGGAGTGGAAAGCTGCAGTTATTTTCACATCGAGGTAAATTTGATGGAGGAAAGACACTAGAAGGGTCTCTTACCAAATTGAGGCGGAGTTGCAACGCCTCATGCATCATCTGTCGTGCTTTGATGTCATCCTGGTATCGTTCTTCTCTCCAGTTACTTAAAATCTAAACCAGAAAATAAATGAACACAAACCCCAATACTTGTTTTCCCTGTTAAATTTGATTTTTCTCATATTTAAAGTTAAACTGAGTCTTTAAGTGATGAAGACAACTTCTTAGTTTAATAAATTGAAAAAAGCGGTGGGGGGGGCGTGGAGGGGTACAAAATTTCACTTTCCTCCCCTTCTTCCACACAGACAGGAATATAGCTCTTTTTTTGGTTTGTTATTTAATTACATACCCTATTAAGAAATATCTTATGTAATTACATACACTGTTGATAAGTCTTAGGAAATGCTTTAGAGGATCATGAGGTTAAGCATTAACAAAAATAAAGAATATTTTAAGAATACATCATTACACTGGTCTTATAAAGATAAGTGTAAAGATAAAGGGGCTTCCCAGATGGCTCAGCAGTAAAGAATCTGCCTGCCAGTGAAGGAGATGTGGGTTCGATTCCTGGGTCGTGGAGATACCCTGGAGAGGGAAATGGCAACCTACTATTTCCAATATTTTTGCCTGGAAAATCCCATAGACAGAAGAGCCTGGCGGGCTACAGTCCATGGGGTCGCAGAAGAGTCAGACATAACTTAGTGACTACACCACCACCACCACCACCATAAAGATAAAGAGAAATAGAATTACATTTTATATCAGTCTCCTCTTATATTTCTAGCGAGAGGCTGTGAAACCTAGAAAATGCATTATTCTGATGTTTCATTGAAGGGGAGGCTTGTCTTCCTTGATAAAGGTAATATAACCAACTTTGAAAAATGTGACATCTTGGACATCAGCCGAGTTGCATACCAATTTATTAAATAAACGCTTCCTCACTTATTCAGACAAATGTTGGGAAAGGGACAGGTTGCTTGGGGAAGAGACAGGTTGCGTAGGGAAGGCAAACCACCAGTGGGAAATTGTGAATCAGATGTATATGCGAAAAAAAAAAATGCTCTGAAGTAGGGCAGCTATGGAGAATCATCTCAAAAGAGCTGAAATGAGTCATATGCAGAAGTAACTGAGTCCAACAGATGAGCTGTGAGTACGCCACACGGTAAATGTGGAGCACTTCTCAAATCTCATCAAAAGATATAGATGAATCTCCCTCGAGGCAGGTGAAGGGTACAAGGTAGCTTAAAAAAGCCCACAAGTTGTCATGGAGCTGACATTCTGGTAGTAGGACAAATCAAGATAAGTAGAGCAAGTGGTAAGAATCATGACAAGGGGACAGAGAATAACTGTGGTCCTCGTTTTAGAGCGTGATGGGGGTGGGACTAAGGGATGGGAGAGGACTAAGGAGGTGAGAGCTGAGCAGAGATCTGCTGAACTGAGGGAGGTGGCCATGTCGATAACTTCCAGGGAAGGGGAGAACAGCTCTGCAAGAAGAAGATGCTTGGCAAGATCAAAGAACAGCAACATGGTCATTGCATACAGAATGGAGTGAGTAAGGCCATGTCAGGAAAGAAACAAGATAGAGGTGGGAGCCAGTGACAGATCATGGAGGGTCACATAAGCCTGCACGGGGAAGTTTTATTCCAGGTATAGTAAGAAACAGGGGTTTCCCCGGTGGCGCTACTGGTAAAGAATGTGCCTGCCAATGCAGGGGACGAGAGAGACATGGGTTTGATCCCTGGGTTGGAAGATCCCCTGGAGGACGACACGGCTACCCACTCCAGTATTCACGCCTGGAGAATCCCATGAACAGAGGAGTCTGGCAGGCTGCAGTCCATGAGGTCACGAAGAGTCATACACAATCGAGCACACGCACACACGAACACATACACACAATAAGAAACACTGCAACATTTTGGGGCACCAGAAAAACATGTGGTTTACACTTTAAAAGGATCACTCTGGCTGTTGTGCAGAGATAAATCTCACATATCCAAAAGGTAGCAGATGATTAGAGACGAATAAGTGTCTTGTTCAGGTTCATCCAGTACCATTAAAGAAGACACAGTATCTAGAATTAACAGCCGAGTGGGAAGGCTCCATTAGGCACTACTATAGGATAAAACATCTACTCACTCTTCTCCATTCTATACTTTCAAATTCCAGTTTAATCACTCAGTTTCCTCATGGCACACAGAACATATGTGTTTCAAATAGTGACCATGAGAATTACAGCTGGTGGAAAGGCAAAGTCCCAAATCTTTGTAAATGAACTAAAAATGCCTTCTGATTCAGCAATGAGTATCTTGTGCCCTGGGACTTCCCAGGTGGTGCTTGTGGTATAGAACCTGCCCTCCAACGCCTGAGATTCATGAGATGCAGGTTCAATCTCTAGATTGGGAAGACCCCTGGAGGAGGACAAGGCAATCCACTACAGTATTCTTGCCTGGAGAATCCCACGGACAGGGGAGCCTGAAGGGTTACAGTCCACAAGGTTGCAAAGAGTGGGACACAACTAAAGCGATGTAGCATGTGCAAGCATGCACACATCTTGTGCCCTAGACCAGCATCACTATAGTTCTGGCAGTAAAACTGGGTTTTGAACCTACAGAGCTCAAGCTGAGACTTTCCCTGCCATGTGGAAGCCCAGTAGAAGACCTGGAGAGAGGGCAGGCTCTCTTTGTTACTGACATGTGCCCTGCAACACAGACTGCTCCAGGAGCTCTCCTAAGAGACAAAGCTCTCTTAGGAGCAGATATGACAAAGTTATGTGCAATCTGCAAAATGTAACTTTCATAGACATCTGTCCAATGCCTAATTCATATTATACTATTGCTAATCTCATGGTGACCAGAATGCCAGGTAGGAGAACAGGACATGGGTGGTGCTTTCCTACATCTAATCAAAACATGCTTTGCCCTTATTAGCTTAAGCTCAGTGTTTGAAAGGAAAACAAATGAATGCCATTAGGAAAATACTTGCCTAGCTCAATATTCTACTGTACTTTACCTGGTTAACTTGATTCTGCAGAGATGTTAGAAGGCCTTCTCGTTGTTCATCTTGTCCCTTAAGGCAGGTAAGGACCAGTGAGAGGAATGGTTGTTGACTCAAAAGAGACATACTATAAAGGAAGTAATAACAGCAGATCTAGTTAGAAAGAACAGATTCCTTCCTGTGCAACACTGATTTCCTGCCCTTGGGTTACTGGCTCTTATTCATTTTACTATTAGAAAAGGGAGGGAAGTAGCAAATAGCCAAGACTACTTGAAAAGTTAAATCATATCTCTAACTAATAAGGTTTAAAACCACTGTAATGCTTCTAAATAATTTAATATGTTCTCTTGCCCTTGAAGGCATCTGCAAACGAGCATAAATTCATACTGCATCTGAGCGGGGGGCGGGGAAGGAAGAAGAAAATGTATGGTTTGTATCAGTAAACTGAATTTAAAGATACATAGCAGGAAGAATATCACTGTATACACAGAAAAAAAGAAAAACTTTTAAACTTCTCTCACGTAGTATTTGCATTTTGTTGTTGTTTAGTTACTAAAGTCACGTCTGATTCTTTGCAATCCCATATGCTTTAGCCCACTAGGCTCCTCTGCCCATGAAATTTTTCAGGCAAGAATACTGGAATGGGTTGCCATTTCCTTTTTCAGGGAATCTTCTCAACCCAGGGAGTGAAACTGTCTCCTGTATTGCCATAGATTCTTTATCACTGAGCCACCATTCTTATTTACAGTCCAGGAAACAGGCCTATTAGGATTGTTGTGCTTGTGTTGTTTTTCAGCACATTTCTCAAGGCCAATTAGATGGGCATGAGTAGAACTGAGATGAGCACCGAGGTCTAAGGCCTCCAAAACCATTCTGCTGGCCAGTGACCTAGTGCACAGCTCCACTACATCCCACAGGCTTGACTTGTAAAAGAGTTTTAAGATATTTGATTTTTAAAATTTATTTTAAATTGGCATTTTAGCCTTATTTCTTACATGATCAGAAACACCTGACATATTGATAAACTAATTTTTCTACACTGCAAAGAAAGATTTCTTAAAATGAGATGGAGATCAAAATATTTCAGTCCGCTTCATTTTACACTAGCAGAGCTTAGAGAGACTAACTTAGGAAGAGCCACCTTCAATCTCTGCAGTACCATCTAGGATTCCTGTGGGAAGTGAGGCAACGTACATGCCATCGTTAGCCAATCAACTGTGAGAATTAAAACTGAGTTATCTGGTTGGTTAATAAATACTGGCAAAGGCGATGAAGCAACCAGATGCCAAGCAACATATGTGCAAAGCTAGGCCAAAACCAAAATGTGCTTCAGTTAAGAGCATAGACTCAGAGGCCAGACCACCTGGGTTTCAGCTTCACACCTTCGTAGCTATGTGTCCTTGATAAATTTACTTAACTTTCTAGTGCCTCAGTTTCTTCTTCTGTAAAAAGGACATAATGAAAGCACCTCAGTATGACTGCTGGGAGATTTTAAAACTTCACATATGTATGTAATGAATTCTATATTGAGGATGACATTTCATAAGGCCTTAGTAAATGGCAGCTACTGATTAGGTCATTAGAAATCATTACCGACTAGGGCATAAGAAACCCAAAATGTTCAAAAGGCTCAGAGTTTTTATTTTTCAATGTTAGGAATTTCCTTTTACCTCTGAGGTACTAAATTCATCATGGTTTTACATTAGAATGTGTTTATGTTCTTTTTCAGTAACATAATCATTTTTCTAATATAATTACTTAAACCTTTTCCAGGCCACAAAACTTAAAAAACATTCAACTTGGAAGACTCAACTTGGAGGATCCTATATATTAGGATCTAGCCTAATATATAAGCTAGAACAAGAGCCCTAAATGTTAAAAATATTAGTAACTTATTTCAGGGTGCAGCATAATAGAAGTATAAATTATTCCATGAAATTCAAGTGCCTAAATAAAAAGAAAAAAACCCAAACAACTGCTGAATACAGGGACTGTGGATATACACACCTGATTCAGCAGGCCTGAAGCAGAGCTGAGAAGTCAGTATTTTAATAGTGCAGCAGTGATTAGGGTACACAGGCAGAATTGAATGCTGCTGCTGCTGCTAAATCACTTCAGTTGTGTCCGACTCTGTGCAGACCATAGACGGCAGCCCACCAGGCTTCCCCATCCCTGGGATTCTCTAGGCAAGAACACTGGAGTGGGTTGCCATTTCCTTCTCCAATGCATGAAAGTGAAAAGTGAAAGTGAAGTCGCTCAGTCGTGTCCAACCGTCAGCGACCCCATGGACTGCAGCCTTCCAGGCTCCTCCGTCCATGGGATTTTCCAGGCAAGTGTACTGGAGTAGGGTGCCATTGCCTTCTCTGGAACTGAATGCTAGTGCATTACATATTATAATCTGGAGACTTTATCTAACAGAACTTGGCCGATCAGATTATTTTCAATTCCATACAAAGGCGAAATTTCAGTGGACTCTGAGTACAATGACTATAACAAACCTAGACAGCGTATTAAAAAGCAGACATCGCTTTGCAGACAAAGGTCCATCTAGTCAAAGATATGTTCTTTCCAGTAGTCATGTATGGATGTGAGAGTTGGACCATAAAGGCGGCTGAGGGCAGAAGAAGTGATGCCTTCAAATTGTGTTGCTGGAGAAGACTCCTGAGAGTCCCCTAGACTGCAAGGAAATCAAACCAGTCAATCCTAAAGGAAATCAACTCTGAACGTTCACTGGAAGGACTGATGCTGAAGCTCCAGTACTTCAGCCACCTGATGCAAAGAGTCAACTCATTGGAAAAGACCCTGATGCTGGGAAAGATCAAGGGCAAGACAAGTAGGGGGTGGCAGAGGATGAGATGGTTAGATAGCATCACAGACTCAATGGACATGAATTTGCGCAAACTCTAGGAGATAGTGGAGGACAGAGAAGCCTGGCATGCTGTAGTCCATGGGGTCACAAAGAGTCAGACATGACTTAGCAACTATTAATAACCATCAACAGCAGAGTATAATGAGCACGTACATCTGTAGGACACTGAATTTTCTCAACCATTCTATAACCGCTCACATAGGAACAAAACTTCCAGCCATACCTTTTCTGCTTTTGCCTGTCTCTTTCCTTTTTGGAAGAAGAACCCAAGTGCTGTCCTTTCTCCAGCTCCTCCCCAGCTGCTTTCAACACTCTTCCCTGCACAGAAGTCGGCAGCCTGGCAATTAGGGGGGCCACCAGCCACACACCCCTGCGTTCAGAGGAACTAAAAATGGAAACAGATGTTATACCCAAGGATATACCCAAGGCATCCTTTTACTTTGCTCCCACAGTTCTGATCGAAACTCCAAAGCAAAACTTACATTCACAGGACACATGGGTTATTCTAACATTTGCCTTTTACTTCTATCCTCTGTTTCGTCTCACCAAATACCAGACATTTGCACACACTCTTCGTGCTTATGGAAACACTAAAAGGTGGGATTCTGCAAGGATACTATAGCTCAACTTTTTTTTAAAGTCTGGAAAAGTGGTTTTCTATGATTCTGGCTTTCTGAACACTAACAAGCAATTTGTTTTTTTGTCTAACAAGCAATATACCTTTCTCTCATGGTTAAAATATGAAACGTTCTGATTACATTTAAGCATTTAAATAACCAATTTCTAAAGATTCAAAATTCACCAGTTATACTTGACACCAAAATGATGAAATACAAGTCTATCTGCCTTTTGTAATTATCATTTGAGCAAAACTGCCAACTAAAAAAGATGGCAGAAAGAGTGTTTCCTATATTAAGAATACCACAGAATAGGGCAGCCTCAGGGCACATGAAAGAAATTCACCCCTATGGAATGTAAACTGTGGTTCCAAGGAGTCTGGGCCTGCTCAACCGCATATGTGGAATGCTCAGCTACCGTGCAGCCCAGCAGCATGGCCCTTTAACATATTAAATAATGATAATGGACACTTACAAGCAATTATTTTCCTCACATTCCTGCAGCTTTATGAAAAAAAAAAGTCTGCATTATCCAAGTAAAATGTGCAGTTACATGTGAAAAATGAATGATAGTTTTGTAAAACCACAGGGAAAAAAAAATACCTGAGAAATGTCTTTATTCCATTCTGCCTTGTGCTACTTGTATCAGTATTGCCAATCCCGTTTGGGCTGAAGAGGCCCACGCCAGCGTTAGAAGAGTTATTGTTTAGGTCAGCTGACTGCTGGAACACCTCTATTGTTGCCTTGGCAATATTGTCCAGCAGGTTGTTCATTTCAGCCACCGAACCAGAGCCCTGGAGTCAGACATGAGAAAACAAGCACTCCTGTGTTTTACTTTATCCACAAGCATCAATGTTGTGTTGCTTTTCATAAAACGGCACACACGTTCATGCTTTCATGAATATACTCACAGGGTCCTTCAAGCACTGTTTGATCATTAACTGAAGCTCCAGCCAGGACTGCCTCAGCGTCCACTGCTCAAGATTCTGGGGAAAATGGAGTTAGCACGTTAAGAATACCAAACATGTCTTAAAGTATAAGAATCCCCTGCAGTATTCTCTTTCTCAAAAAAACAGATGAATGATCACACACAATAAAGGGATTCATATGACACAAAAGGCTTCCAAGTCTATTACATATGCTCATTATAGAGACAAAGGAAAAAACAGCAACATTAAAATAATGTGCCTTACTCAGCTAGGCGTTGGAAATGAATAAGACAATCATTTCTTCTCCCAAAGTCTATCCAAACAACTCCATTACAAAATGATTTTGATATTTTATGAATAACATAATGAAGACAGTCCTTCTACAAAGCTTATTTCTCATGTAAACACAATAAATACTGACATGAATTAACATATTTGCACTTATACATACATAATGGTTGTATATGGTTTGCAGCGTGCGTATTTGCCCAGCAATAAAGTGTGGCTGTTACACAAAATGTAAAATTGGGGGAATAAAAATCAGAATTAATTGAAGTTAAGAATTAGCTAGCAATGACAAGAGAGACGCAGTAACTCCTGTATAAACACAAAGAACATGTCAAAACGACAGAAACACAGTCTTTAGACTATTTTCACTCACCTGAAGAATGCGTTTAATGTGCTGTCTTTGGAGGTTGTCCCCCTCCGTACATTCCTTAATGCCATGAGGATAACAGATGAGCTGCAATAATTTCTGTGCTTGCATATTTGAGAGCACAGGGTCCAGAATAAGTTCTTTGTCTGTGCATAATCTCTCAGGTTCCTTTAAACAATGTTCTCCTACCCATTCCTAAAAATAAGATGGCAATTAGATTGTACTAAACTCATGGCTCACAACAGAAAGCGGACAGGAAATTTTCCATTTAAAAAATAATAGATGGAAAAAGTAGGAGGGAAAAGGCTTAGAAATTTTCCAGTATTTTGACTTCTTAAAAGTATAAAGTAGAATCTTGGTTTTAAAAATTTTTTTAAAAAGGAATGCATGAAAGAAATTAGCAAAAAGATAAAAAAGGAAGTGGGGGAGAAAGCTCAGTAAAGAAAACACTAGTATGTGTTTTCAGTTGGAGAATGAAACTTTGCTCTAAATACTGTTTTGTAATCATTTTTTTTAACTTGCTATGTAACAGTAGTGATTCTGTATTATAATATGTATTCCTCACTTTCATGGAACATACTGTAATATATCCCACTGAATAGATAGGATATAGTGTAACACTGAGAAAACTGTCTTCCTTTTTGGTGTCATTATGAATAATGTTACCTTTATAAATACTTGTGCACATCTGTTCTCTGTACAATTATGTTCTTAGGATAATTTCTTACAATTGCTGAGTCAAGGATGATCAGTCCCCATATCACAGCAGTTAATCAACCTCAGTAATGCTATCCAGACATCAGTAATTTCTTAAGCATCAAAATGTTTTTAAACTCTCCCGGTGACTCCAATGTGTACCCACAATTAGAAGCCAATGCACAACTCAGCACACTCTAAACATATATATGACTAATAGTTAACTTTTACCACGATTACAGTATACTTTAAGAAAAACATGACTCAACATTATACCAATAGCAAAATGAAAAAGAGCATATATGGTATGCCTTTTTTTCTAATAGGAAAGGAGCACTTAATAAAAATTGGAAAGATAAATCAGAAAATAATGAAACTGATTACCTAGGGCAGGGAGGAACACTGTAGAAAAGATGAGGGAAAGAGATGTACATCTCTGAGCATACCTTCTCACTAGTAGACTGACCTTCGCTGTTGTTCAGTTATCGCTACTGCTATTTAGTCACTAAGCTGTGTCCCACTCTTTGTGACCCCATGGACTGTAGCCCACCAAGCTCCACTGCCCATGGGATCTCCCAGGCAAGAATACTGGAATGGGTTGCCATTTCCTTCTCCAGGGGATCTTTCCTACCCAAGAATCAAACCCACATCTCCTGCATTGAAAGGCAGATTCTTTATCAATGAGCCCACCAGGAAACCCCAGCTGACCTTTGGGAGTATGTTATTCTAAAGACAGATATGGTAGGAAAAGAAATCTAAACTGAACACAAACAAAACCAAATGAAATCAATTCTATTTTAAGTGAGTAATATATCCATACTGAAAAAGAAAGGTCAAATAACTTTTTAGCACATACTGTAAAACCTTAGGGAAAAAAGAATTGTAAGCAAATTCTCAACTCCTTTTAGGAGACTCATTTTTTTCATAGTAGTATAGGTGTAATAATTCTAACCCTACTTCAGGTGTGTTGTAGAATTCAACAAATCAGTAAATAATTGATGTTATTGGTATCCAGGACTCTTAATATGGAAGAGAGCACTTTCAACACAGACTGAAGGGATGCTAACAAAAACTTGAGCTGTTTGATCAGAACTGGACGTTCATCAGTATAAACTCATGATTATACACACACACATTTATGTATATGGATGCATTTTCCCCCAGCTCTGCCTGCTTAAAGGTCCTAAAAGCAATAAACGCACATTGCCCACAGCAATAAGCACACACAGAACTCAGATCTTGGTTTCTAAACACCATCTTCTTCTAAATAGAACCAAGGTTCCATGAAAAGATGAGTAAATCTAGTCTGGGGCAGGAAAAATATAAGATAGGCCAGAAAGGCAGAAAATACTTGTTATTAAGAAAGAAAGAGTGAGAGAGATATGAAAATAACACAAGAGTCAGCATGAAAAGATTCCCACTTCTGCACAAATCTGGAACAATTTGAACATTATAATAACTGAGGACAATATACGGCAACTTTTGTGGATAATAAATAAGTGGAAGAAAGGAAGGGAAGGCAGAAAAGGTTTGGCTTTTCCTTAGAGTAGAATGAAAACTGATAAATGTGAAAAAAGTTGAGGAGTTGGGAAAAGCCATCTTGCAACTGTCATACTAAAGCCTGGTTTAGACAAGAATCCAAATGGATGCGCTATGGGAGGTGAGGGAGTGTGATGAGAAGCAGAAAACTTGCACTGTCTCAGAGAGTGTCCCCCAGACTGTTTACTAATTCCAAGGGGAAAAATGGTAACTATACAAAACAAAAATTTTAAAAAAATCATACAGTGGAAACAGCCTGATCAAAGCTAACATCACCAAAGAGGTATAAATGGGCCTCAGGCGCCTTTGGATGTGATCACCTGAGAAGAATATAACATGCTTCTACAGTATTATGGTGAGGAAGGTATAATCTGACACTAACCACCAGGAAACTAAAGACAAAGCAAGATTATTGGGAAAACTGACCAAACTGAAATGTGACCTATAGGTGAGAAAAACTTAAGATACCAATGCTAAATTTCCTTCCTTTTAAAAATTGTATTTAGTTATGTTAATAAATGCTGAAATATTAAAAAGTAAAAAAGGACAATGTATTCTATCTCCTCTCAAATGCTTAAGTAAAAATATAAGAAGTAAAAAGTATATGAGACCATACTCACATACACATAAATAAAATTATAAAGCAAACATGGTAAGATTTAAAAAAATCAGTGAATCTGTGTATAGGGTATACTGGACTTCTTTATAAATTATTACAACTTTTCAGAAAATTTGAAATTATTTCAAAATAAAGTGAGAAGGCAAAAGACGACTATCTATGTACAAGTTTCCTACAATATTGGGTCTTTCTCTCCAAAAGAACAAGAATACACTCAAAGTTAAAGGCAAATTAAACCTGAAAAATACCTGTTGACAGATGGTCCTCAGTACATATCTAGCATATTCTCTTAAATTGGCCGTTTCTATGGAAATGCTTTTCCCACAGGATTTTGAATTTTGTGAGGCAGTCCAGATATCCTCAGCATTCCCATCACGTCGTAAACCCCTCATGGTGAAGTCATCATTTTTTAAAGAGCTGACACTGTTATTGCCAATTTTGGCATCTCCTACATAACAGAATCACAAAAGCAAAATCATAGAAATTCAAAATATTGCCAAATATTTGGAAAATAAATGAGGCAAGCATTCAGAGATTTAAAATACATGAATGGGATCATTATTGCAAAGTAAGTTGTTCAGCAACAAAGAGAAGGGATCAATACAGGAACGCTGAGAAGTTCCATCAGACACGGGAAAAAAAAGTTCAAGGCTCATTTTTTATTTCATTTATAGAATTAAGTATACTTTCACCAAACTTGGAAAGGCTATTATGAATCACACTTAAGAATCACAGAACATTGATTCCACCAATATTTCAAGCACAAATGTATGCAAATTCATTTGACTTATATAGACAAGGAAAAAATGGGTTACTCACCCTTCTAGATGTCCCTTTTTCATTTCTTCTCTTACAATGAATGACTTATTTTCTATCCATAGGTCAAGAGAAAAGTTTTGCCTTAGCCCACCTTACTATCAACTTCTTGACAAGAGAGATTTATTTCCCTGGGAATGGAAAAGGGCAATGCATACTAAGGAAGCCCTGGAAAATAGGGCATTCATTGAATAACCCATGTCTTTCACTTTCCTCTTTGTAAACATCCAAATTAGAAAACCTCACCTGATCAGCCTCTCATATACTTAGTAAAATGAAGCTCCAGGAAAGTGTTTTCCTCACAACAAAGTTCTGGGGGGAAAACTGAGCAGAATTATTGATAGCTGGAAATAAGAAATATTCTCTAGCCATGAAAGACAAAAATTTGTCATATTTTAAAAGTAAAAAATTAATTTAGTTTGGTTAAAAAAGAAAAAAAAGCCAAATGGAAACAGAGCCTCCAAACTCTTGTCTATTTACCCACAAAGATCACAAGCATTCAACAGGAAAAATTCCTGTAACCAACAGATGAGTTTAGATAAAGCCCTCACTACTTCAATGTAAGGGAAACCAACCCCAAGTCAGTGCAAAAAGCCTTTTAAAACCCTTAAGTCAGTCAAGAAAAACTTTTGATTTTGCTGAATTTTAAAAATCAGAATCGCTTAGTAAATGTTTACTTAAAAAATCTTGAGGGGACGGAGGAACACATAATACATTTCAACTCAGTATCTTATCACATATTATACATTTCTCATTCAAATATTTATGCAAAAAAGCACCAAGTTCACTTCACTCATAGGCATTTATTTAATTCAGCAAAGCTCTTCAAAAGCTGGAACAAAGACTGAATTCTACATGTACCAACATTTAGCATGCTCTTTCCAAACTTAGAAGATATAAACAACTACTGTTGCTATTGTTATTTAGTCACTAAGTGGTGTCCAACTCTGCGACCCCATGTAATACAGCCCACCAGGCTCCACGCTCCATAGGATTTCCCTAGCAAGAATACTGGAATGGGTTGCCATTTACTTCTCCAGGGCATCTTCACGACTCAGGGACTGAACCCGAGTCTCCTGCACTGTCAGGCAGATTGTTTACCACTGAGCCCCCAGGGAAGCCCATAAATATCCTGGGCATGCATGCTCTGTCATGTCTGACTCTTTGCAACCCCACAGACTGTAGCCTGGCAGGCTCCTCCATCCATGGAATTCTCCAGGCAAGAATACTAGAGTGGGTTGCCATTTCCCATTCCAGGGACTCTTTCTGACCCAGGGGTAGAATCCACGTCCCCTGAGTTGGCAGGAGTGTTCTTTACCACTGAGCCACCAGGGAAGCCCTATAAACAACTGTTTCCACACCTTAAACTACTAGAGAAAGTAGAAATTGAATTCCATAAAACAGTCCTATCTCCCTAACTCAAAATAAATTCTAGTGGACAGGACTTGAGAGAACACTGTGATAAGAACACAGTGAGGTAAATAAAACTGCAAAAACAAGGAAACACCACTGCCAGCCCCAGTCTAGGCGATCCTTATTCAATTTAGATGTTAGGATGACTGAGAAGGTCAGGAAGGCTGTGCTAGAAGCTTCTGCAACGGCAGAGACAATAGAACAGACACAGTGTTCAGTGCCTGCCTGGTTCAAGGGTCTGTTGACATTCAACAAACCTCATCCTAACTTCTCAGACCTGAAGAACCCTCTATCACGTAGGAAGATGTAGAATCCACCAAGAACTGGGGCCAATTAAAAAGGTCAAGGAAAGGCCATGAGATAAACTGGTGGGCACTGATATTAAAATATGTATACTTGAAGAGGTTGGCAAATTATACTTGGAATTAAACCATTAAATATAATGTTTCTATGGTACACATTTTAGTTTCTGCAAATGTCTATCACATATGCATTCACACTTTCAACATTAGCTTATGGAAAATCTTTCCCTGATGGGCATTAGAAATACCAGTAAAAAAAAGTCAGTCCCTGATTGCTTAGTCCCTATATTTATTTATTAAATAGAACTGACTGGCCAGCTTTCCTTTCAAACATATTCAAAGTAGAAAAATCTTACTGAAATGAGCATTTAATGTTGGCAGTATAGTACTAAGAGCTCAGAGGAGAGGCTGTGGCCCTCCATATGGTTCTATCTTTCCATTACAAATACAAAATCCATGGGCATTTTAATAGGAGTGAGTGAGTGAGTGAGTGAGTGTGTGTGTGTGTGTGTGTGTGTTAAGGTGAACTTTAAATAGTTTGTTTGATGAAAACTCTTGTTACCTACCCTCATCATCACCAGATAATACTTAAGTGTTGTTTGCTCAATCGTGTCTGACTCCTTGCAACCCCATAAACTGTAGGCCACCAGTCTTCTCTGTCCATGGGATTCTCCAGGCAAGAATACTGGAGTGGGTTGCCTTTTCCTTCTCCAGGGGATCGTCCCGACCCAGGGATCAAACCTGGATCTCCTGCATTGCAGGCAGATTCTTTACCATCTGAGCCACCAGGGAAGCCCCAATACTTCTTAAAGAGAGGTATAAAAGGATCAGGATACATTCTAAAACACATTTAAGACTCACCTAAAACAATTCATCTAAACTCAGCAAATTCAGTTCTAGCCAAAAGGAGTTCCTTTGGAACATAAGAGGTAATTTTTGTTTAGTCAAGACCAAAAGAGGGTACCTTAAGTTGAAATTAGGCAGTATGAATTCAAGAATCCTTCCCAATCCTTTAAATCCTGAATGATTTACAGAATAAAAATGTTTTAACTACTGCACTGTAAATGAACAGAAAAGACAGTACTACTATTCCTGGAGAATACATATCAATAAAGATGTAGGGATGTCTTGAACATTATAAATTAAATGAAAAAGTGTGATATCCAATACTGATTTATCAACAGTATCAATATCATTGTAATTATCACCTGCTGCATGACAAAAACTAAGGCAGATGTACAGAAACTTTTTCCGGATCACAATGAAAAACTAAGATCAAAACCCAGATTTTCTTGTATTCTAGTCCAGGAATAGAACACAAAATGTAAACCTTTACACAGATTACCAGTTCAACAGAGTTCATCACAAAGTGTGACTTCTGCCAAAAAATGAAATCCTAACAACCCTATGGGCAGCTAAAATGCCACACGAAAAAAAGTATTTAAATTCCCCCAGAATTGTAAGTAAGGGACAGATGTCTTGCAGTCCGACTGAACATAAACTTGAAAAAAAAAAAACAACTGATTTTTCTAAGAGAATAAACAAACAAAACTGTGTTTCTAATAATTTTAACGAGAGTTAAACCTGAACAGAAATTATTTTGCCTCTGTTTCTAGTGATTAACCAAGCTCAGTGCCAGAATAATCTTACCAAGCATCATAATTGCTTTTAAGACAGCAAATACGGCTCCCACTTCAATGCTGTTGTGAGCAGCAGCTAAGAGGTGTCGATCACAAGATGATCTTATTCCGGGGAAAGGTTTGCCTATAAGAAAAACAACAAAGCTTTAACAGATTCATCATCATCATTAACCACTGTTTGTAACCATTTACAGTCAGCAGGGCCTTTCATTGTTAAGTTGTGGGCGCTTAATTGCTATTAGCTAGCTTTAATTGGCGTTTCATGGATTCACTAAGAGACACTGCCAGTATCCACTAGTGTTTTTTTTTTTTTTTTAAATTATTAAGACAATGGCTTTGCTCTTCAGAGAGATGCATCGAAAAATCAGTAGCACTTTTATTCATTTCTGCTGATGTCACACACACACATTCATAGAAATGATCTTTAGGAACAGACTGCACTAAATTCTAATCCCTGGAATTCTTTACCTATTCCCTTCACCTTAGTAAAAGAATAAATGAAATGCCACTGCCCTAAACTGCTAGAGTATGGTTCTTAACCAACAAGAGTATGTTGGAGGATCACACTGCCCACCAGCATGACTTGGCCAAGGAGCAGAGGTAATTTTATTGTTTATTAACGCCTGATGTGAGTTTCTCAATACACCCTGATATTACGTAAAAGAAAGGCGCTGACAACCTTTCTCAACAGCTGACAACCCCTTTCTTTCATCACCTTGAAACAAGCCCACCAAAATCAGGAAGGAGATTACAGAATGGACAGCCTACTTGGTCAAGTTAAACCTAAAGCTCCAGATGAAAACGTCATCAGATAGATTTCAACTGTCATCTCACCAGTTGCTTGAGGTAACAGGCAGGCCTGGGGAGCTCGAAAGAGATGAAGCAGTAGGCGGCATGTCATTCTTGCCCCAGGCTCCGCATCCGCATCTCCGCAAGCTAGGAGGGAGGATTTTAAAAGCAAGTTTTGTAACATACTGAAGAACACGTCTTCCGCATTTCTCGTAAGCTGAAGTTTCTGGAATAATTTAAATAAATGCTCCTTACAGTAAAAAGTAAAGCACTGGCTATTTCTTTTCTGAGACACCTGAGAGCTCTCTTACAAACAAGTACTAAGATAGCTGTTTCCAACCTTCTCCATTTAAATCAGTGTGACTTTGTTTGGAACAATTATTATAATTCTACCATCTCTACCTTGATGACGTATTACTGCACACTGCATGTCTGCTCAAATTCTAATCTGTTACTCCTTCCACTTGTGAGAGGCCACAGCACCAAGACACCAATCAAATAACCAGGGCAGCTCCGGGACGCAGCCTTACCTGCGGCTAGGAGAGAGGGGAGTGCGACGTGTTGCACGACGTCCTCCAGGGAGAAACACTGTCGTGCTATCAGAATAGCAATGAAAGTAGCTAATGAATCATGGAATGAAAGGTCACTCACCTTCAAGAAAAACATTGACATGTTTTAATACCTAACACCCTTTTGAATAACATCTTAAGATTCACATCTAAGAGAAAGTAGGCAACACCAATTAGATCTCAAATCCCAAAAGGAACCAGTAGAGGGAAATCACTTATGAGTTATTACCCTCTGGGCTTTTTTCTATTTTTTAAGACAAAGAAAGAGGTTCACCCATATCGCAAAGCTTTAAGACATTTCTAAGCTGTACCTTGAGTACATGTAACTGAGAAACCAAACAATAAAACAGCAAAATGAAGATATCTCTAAGTGATATAACATAAATAAGTCTTTTTGGCAGAATGCAGTATAATCGGATATTGAAGGGTAAGACCATTAGAAGCAATGGAAAATAAGGAGGTTCTCTAACTGAAAAACAAGCCTTGTGAGTGTTTTGGTGTTTCAGGAATAACTAATCTTAATTTTGTAAGATAATTAAATTAGTTTTAAAAACACTGTGAAAATTCTCATCAACACCTAAATTTAAAGAAGAGTGAAGATGAGTGAGGGAGAAAATGAAAGAAAGAGGAGAATCAGAGGAGAAAAAAAATCATTCATTCAGAGTGAAACTTCTACCCTTTACAGATCTCACAAGACTTTGGCAGAAAATAATAAGAAAAACAGCTGTAATGGCAGCCTCCACATTACGTTGCCTGTAAGTCAAAAACTATGGTTAGAGATTTACAGAGAAAGAGTACAGCACCTAGAGGTTCATACTATTAAATTCCAACTTTACAGATGAGGAAACAAGCAGAGGTAAAATGCAAAAAAAACAACTGAACGATTAAGGACCTATGTTAAAGACAGAAATTTGGGTCTTTGCTGTCTGGAAGAGTAGGTCACAGATACGAGTTTTTACATCTTAGGTGCCCACAGGGTAGAGTAGGATTGCCCATGTGGTCTTGAGTCACCAGAACTAGGAAATAAAACTTTAACTGAGAGGCAGGTTTTATAATGTATACAGTTCTTCTATATATGAGATACACTAATATGTAACATGATTTACTGCAAGAAGTGATGGAAGTGACAAGCAGAAATAAAGAATCAAGACGGATTTTTAAGAAATTCGCACACTGATGCAATGTGATAGTTGAGAAAATATGTGTTACTTTATAACGGACATCTCTTCAAAAACTTTCAGACACAGTCACTAAGAAAGATTGGACAGCTCTACAAACCTGAGCCTGGACATCCTAATCCCACACAACAGAACCAATACTCTAAGGAGAGTTTTTCTCACCTTAAGAAAACAAACTGGCTGACTTCAGAATGCAAACTGCTTTAGTTAAGTTATGCCCTGCACCATGAAGGACCCAAGGCACTTAGTAAACTATGAACAGACTACTCTGAGGAGACCACAGACAAGAAGTCTCAGCTAACAAAGAAGGAGACTCCTGGCATCTCCACTCTAAATTAAGCTATTTAAGTTTTTGGGTTTTTTTGGGTTTTTTTCATTTACTTATCCTTGGCAATCACACTCTGGTTTATCACTTCTACAGAGAGAGAAGAAAACAATTTATATTATTTCACTTAAGAGTTGAGTCAACTAAAAAAAATTACTAATTGAATATTTAGTTGCACAGCTGAGTTTTTAAATGCAACAGAAAACTTACATCTACAGTGCAAAGAACATCATTAAACCCCCACACGTGATTTGAAGAACAACAAAGAGCCTTCAGGACCCCCAGCCATTCTGAACTGAGAACAGTGCAGCAGGCCGTCAGCTCGGAGGAGAAATTGGCTATGTCATTAATCCTACAAAGAAGAAAAAGAACATAGGAGAAAGTAACAAAAGACAAATACTCGTACAGGATAAACTCAACGAACATATAATTTCAGTATCATCGAACATGGGATTCATTTCTTAGATTCAAGGATATAATAAAAATCCACTTGACAAACTACCTACTAGAATACAGGACAGAAGAGAAAGGAAATGTCTTCACATGTTTTCTAATATTTAATGCTGTCTAGCAACAAACAATAACCAGTACAGATAGCAATTAACATATTTTTAGTTCTGTAAACAAATCTGACCTATGAATTCATGCCTTTAAAAAACATTTTAAAAAGTAAAAAGAAGACCTAAATCCAACATTTCCAAAATTATGTGTATTTTTCATTGGTATTTTTGTCATATATGTTTTTGAAAACGGATCAGACAACTGATGGACTATATCTAGAGCATCTTACGTCAGAGCAATAAGCCAGGTTAAGAAAAGCAGCCAGAATAGAGCTGAAGTAAACTCAGTTACAAAATAAGATTTAAAAAACAAAGCCGAATGTCTCAAATTAAAGATCTGAATTTCAAAGTAGTAATCGTGCAACAACTGTGTTTAATCAAAAAGCCCAGCTCACCTTCCAGCATCCTGATGACCCATACATACATTCATGAGAGTGTTACAGACAAAGCTGTAGCGATTGGCTGCGTTGTCACTGAGGATCTTGCCCAGCACTGAGTAGTTGATGCTACGGGCCGAGGGATTCTCAATAAAATCCATCATGAAGTCCGGATCCCATCGCAAGTTAGAATTTGCAGGAATCACATTATTATATATGGTTTGCTTTACTTTTGAACAGGCACTACTGAGGTTAGAAGAAGAAGAGTTAAAAGACAAAACAAAACTACAATAACTAGAAAATGACTTCATTTAAGGACAGATTAAATGGCCACTGTAAAGTATTCCTAGAGAAAGCTCACATTATGGATTCTTGATTCCAACTTCCCAATAATAAGCATTGGACACATTGCCTAGAATGTTCTAGCTCCTAAACAGTTACTAATTGGGTAGAGGAACAAAACAAAAATAAGACATTTGGGTACTAATTTTAACTTAAAGGTCGTTTCTATATTTTACATGCTTTAAAAATAAAATCATCTACTAACACGTCCAACAACTTTTCTGAATAGTGAGTGTTATAACTTAAGACTAATAAAAATGGATTGGATTACACACCCGCAATAACTTGGTGTTTTTACCCTAATCATGCATCCTGTAAAACTATTCCTCTCCATTCGGAATATCCAGCGAGGTTCATGTGTCATGCCTAACTAGGAAAGAAGAGTTCACTCCCTGCCTTCAAGGAGTTTAAATTCTAGGAAGGCAGATACGGATAATATACAAAGTCTATGAGAGTAGGGAAACCATTATACTGTTCCTAAAAATGTATCATGTTGTGCTTCTCCGTGGCATCTAGGGTGTCTTAAGAACCTGGTTTACAATATTCAGAATTATACAGAATAATATATAGATTATATTGTGTAAGTGTATAAAAGAGAATTAGAAAGCATCCTCTCAAATCTTGCTCTGCAGCTACGGCTGAAGGATGACCTGATTTCAGAGCTCAGACCCACGTGCACATTGCTGTCCTTGCCCACTTGCTGTGGATAACAAGTCCATAAACAACATTTCATCTTCTCTATAAAAGAGCTATTTTAAGCAACAGAAAATTTTTTCTATTTAAATTTCAGTGAATTTATTTGTGATCAAGGTGACATGCCCTAGTTTTATGCACCTATAAAAACAGTAGCCAGGAATGATTTCCTCACAAATGAAAAGATCTATAGACTCTTTTGGAGAAGGCTCTGGCAACCCACTCCGGTACTCTTGCCTTGAAAATCCCATGGACAGAGGAGCCTGGTAGGCTGTAGTCCATGGGGTCACAAAGAGTCAGACACAACTGAGCGACTTCACTTTCACTTTTCACTTTCACGCTTTGGAGAAGGAAATGGCAACCCAGTCCAGTGTTCTTGCCTGGAGAATCCCAGGGACGGGGAGCCTGGCAGGCTGCCGTCTATGGGGTCGCACAGAGTCAGACTTGACTGAGTGACTTAGCAGCCGCAGCAGCAGCATACACTCTTTATCCTAAACTGTTACCACTGACAACTGCTTCCAGAAAACAGAGATTGCTCAGTTCAGTGTTTACCAAAATGTGACTTCAGATTTTCTCCTTCACAATCACCTTGGGGAATTTGTAAAAATTAAAAGACTTGTGGACCTGACTGTTAGGTGTATGGAATCTGTATGCTTTAAAAAAACAAACAAACAAAAAACTGTCCCAGGTAAAACTAAGTCCCAGATAGGCTTGGAAAGTATTGGGCCAAGAGGGAGGACTAAAGCCACCCACTAAATGGTAGCAAATACAACTTTCTACATGCTTTTTCTTTGCAGACAACTTATATAAATGCTTGTCAGTGGTTGCTGAAGGATATAAGTTTGCAACCTGAATTCATGACCTGTTCAAAATGACAAATATTAAATAGTTCCCAGAGCTTTTATTCATTTAACTTTAAAATGGGGTTATTTATGGCTGTGCTGGCTCTGCACTGCTGCAGGAAGGGTTGCTCTAATTGTGGCAGGCAGGGGCTCCTCTCGAGTTGTGGTGTTCAGGCTTCTCATTGTGGTGTTCAGGCTTCTCACTGTAGTAGCTTTTATTGCTGCAGAGCACAAGCTCTGGGCGTGTGGGCTTCAGTAGTTGTGGCTCGCATGGGCTTAGTTGCTTCACGTCATGTGGAATCTTTCCTGACCAGGGACCAAACCCATGTCCACAGGATTGGAAGGTGGGTTCTTAAGCAATGGACCACTAGACAAGTCCTCCAAGCATGTTTAAAATCTCTCTTTTCCCTGTCTAAACCCTTGCCATGCTTTCCACTCAACTTTCAAACATTCTCACTTAGCGATAGTTCTAAATTTGCTTTACCTCTCCACTAAAAAGGAAATAAAAACCAATTTTTCTCTCTTCTGGTCCCCTTCCTAGTATCAGTCCCTGGTTTCCTCTACCTCCCAGTATTCCGGGTGTTAAGGAAACAGAGTTCTGCAAATAGCAAAGCAGTATCTTTTTTCAACTTTCCACTTAATTCTAACAATCTACCCAAGTCTGTCTTTAGAAAGCAAAAAATCTCTGCTTTTCTTTCTGCATTTTTTTTATGAGTTAGCCTCACTTTTCTGGGACTTCGTTCAAGTTGATGCCCTCCTGCCTCCACTTATACTTTTCCTGAACTTTGTGGTTCATGTTGAGTCTCCTCACCCTTCATTTTGAAGCTTCCTATTTCACTTATTACACTCTTTACAAATGAGTTCTAGGTTTTAATGAAACATTAGCTGCCATCAAGGTCACTGTCAAATTCTTAGCACTCTCTGTTTCAGGAGTATATGCAGTTAACAAACAAATAAAAACTCTCATTTCCTTCTGAAGCTGTGTGCATCATAAAAACCTGATACAGTAATGAACGCAACACATAGCTCAAGGCCAAAATGACTTATATTCAAATGTGGGTTTCATCATTTATTAATTTACGATGAAGAATAATCATTTATTGATAGGAAAAATTACTTCTACTTCCTGGGGCTGTTAGGAGGATTAAAGATCTTGATGAAAACAACCCAGCAAAGCCCTTGGCACACAGCAGCAGCTCGGTCATAGTGAATGTTACCTGCTCCGTCCATGTCTGACTCTTTTTGACCTCTCAGACTGTAGCCCACCAGGCTCCTCTGTTTATGGGGTTCTCCAGGCAAGAAACTGGAGTGGGTTGCCATGCCCTTCTCCAGGTTATCTTCCCAATGTAGGGATCAAACCAATGTCTCCTGCACTGGCAGGCACTTTTTTTACTCATCTGAGCCACCAGGGAAGCCTGCTCAGTCATAAGTAGATGTGATTAGTGATCTATTTCATTCAAATATTACACTTATACACATTATAGATGATGTTTCAGATCCAATCATTAAAACTGGTTTAGTAATATATTAATAGACATCTCTCTGCACATCTAGCTTTTCTTCAACCATTTTCTTAATCCTAGACTACAAATAACACTTGACTTGAAGGTTTTCCAAGAGAATTGCCATTTTCTTCCATGTCTTTAATTGCTAGTGCTAAGCAGCCCCTCAGTTCATTGTTGGTCTCCTAAGTTTCTGCACAGCCAGAGTGCAATACTTGAATTAACTCTCTTAACATGCTTTACTACCCTGCAGGAGCATTAGCGGTCAAACACTGTGGCTTTCTTGAGAAACATACAGGGCTGTTGCACGAACCCAGTCATCTATGAGAAAACTCTCTGAAAACTGTAAACTGAAAGCTCTCTGCAAAGTAACAGAAGAACATGGGCATTGTTTTTCCATTATTTCTGGGGGAAAATATTAATATTTCATAAGGGATTATTTTTAAACCTAATTCAGTTCATAAAGACATACTTTCACATTTTTTTCCCTATCAGTACCATTAAAAATATCACAGATATTGTTTTTGGTATAGATCATTCTTTAAATAGATTTTTTTTTTTTCTGCAGTGCCTACTATGAGCCAGATACTCTTCCAAGGTACTGGGATAGAGCAATGAAGAAAACAAAGCTTCTGCTCTCAAGAAGCTTATATTCTAGAAAGGAGCCAGGCCATAAATAAGTATATAATGTATGAAGTGGGGAGGGGGAATCATGCTAAGCTCAGTGAATGACAGAGAGTGGGGGCAAGGGCTGTCCTACTTCAAAGGGGCTGATCAGAGAGACAGAGCCCTGAATAAACTGTGGGAGTGAGCAAGTAACTGCAGGAAAACTTTGCAAGAGCGGTAACAGCCAAGTGCCGAAGCTCCAAGACGGGAGTGTGTTTAGAATGTTTGGAGACCCATAGGGAGGTCCATGTGGTTAATCTGAACAGAGAGAAAGAGAAGACAGGGCTGGATCCAGTAGATCCTGAAGGATTTTGAATTCTATTCTGAGTAGATAAGAAGCCACTAGTATATGTCAAGTTATTCTTGTTTCAAAAGGGTGATTTTTGAAGACGTGTTGAGAATAGTCTTAGGAGAATCAAGGATGCAAGCCAAGTAAGCAGTTAGAAGGAAAATGCGATGGTCCAACCAAGAGATGAGCATGGTGGGAGTGGCAAAGCAATACAGAGAGATCAGGTTCTAGATGTACCTGGAAGACAGTTTCTCAGATTTACATACAAACTGGATGCAAGGTACAAGAGAGTGAAGAAAATCATAACTGACTATTCTTCCCTTGCCTGATTCTCAATTCCAAATTTATTTTGTCAGCTATTACCATTTCCTTCCCTCCACCAATCATCTAATCATCTAATTAATCATCTAAACTTCCTCAAACAACATTAAGTAAATAAGGAGTTTCCGGCACCTGTCCATCTGTTGGGGGTACAAGTGCTAAACTGCAAAGAATGACAAGGAGCCAGAAATGCTATTTCAAGTAGGAAAGAAAAGGAGTCAAAGAAATAAATGCAGGGAGAAAGGAAGTATGCAAACGATGGGGAAACAATTTTCTAAGTGAGGTAATAGCAACTGCAAAATACAGAATGTTGTCTATTCTACCAAAATTGCAATCAGAGTTAAACATGCATAGTAATTTGGAATAAGAAGTTACAGGTACAATGAAATGTACTTCAACAGGAATTCTGGCAGATATAATTAGGATTATTTCTCATTATTAAAAAGGATGACAATATTGGTTAGCCCACAGGAAAAAAAAAAAAAAAAACCGGGGCAGGGGGCATAAACCTATTCTTATTCTTTTGACTTTCTTCTACCCACCTGAAGAGGTCTCCAAATTTACTTCTGAGGTGGCTACATGACACGTAGAGATCGTAGAGGTAGGCTAAGATGCATCTTTCAGGGGAAGAACATTCGGAGGGGTTCACAACATGCTTTACCACACCACACAATCTAAGGAGAAAAATACATGAGGACATGAGACACATACTTTGTCAATATATATGTTATTGCTTGAATCTTTTAGAGAATATGTCCCTGATTACTTTGAGTAAGAAAAAAACATATCAGACCGTTAACACTAATCATTATAGCAAGTAAATAACTGAATAAAATATCATTTTCTATTATGATATTGAAACACTAAGTATTTTTAAAACTTCAGAAATGCCATTAATAATAAGAAATGAAAGAAATTCCTCCATACAGAAGATGTATAGGGAGGAGTCCATGAGTAAAGTTTCTGTACTAGGATATAAAACTTTTAGCAGAGAATCTCTCTTGAGTAAAAAGACTGATAAATTCAGGAAATATGCAAAGGACCCCATGCCCACTTTATAAAGGAGCAATTTCTTCATATCATTAAGTTTGATAAGTTCAATTTTAAGACCATAAGCTGGTTCAGGCATGAAACTGACAAATTCATGGTTTGAGGTCACATTCTCCTTCTTTATCCAAACTAGAGACAAATTTACTTTAGTTAATTAAGAATTCCAAACTCCTTCTTTTCGGTGATATGACACTCGCACTTCGGAAGAAGCGTTTACTACTCCAGTCTAGCAGATCAGGAAGATGGCCTCTCGGGCCACAGTTCATACAGCACACAATTCCACGTGACACATATAGACACCTGGTGGTCCATCCAACTCTCAGAGTCAGATTCCACCGCCACGCTGCATTTGATTACAGGGTTCAATACTACTACAACAGAGTCACGTATGAGTCAAGATTATTAAAGCTGAAACATGTTTCAGAAATCATCTGATTCACCTTCTTTATCTTACAAAGAGGGCTCAGAAAGATAATGGAATTTGCCCACAAGGCAAAGAGCTAGTTTATAGCAGATCCTAAAAGAGAACTCAGGTCTCCAGAGGCCCAGTCTAGAGCCTTCTCTGCTGTTTAGAAGATGGGAGGAAGCCTAGGATGACAAGGCTGAGAAGGACACTGGAATCACAGGCAATACCTCCGGGCACCCTTCCCAAGACCTGTGACTTGAAGGCTCACACAGACTTGGACTTGTTATTCCCGCTCCGGGAGCAGCAGAACCCTGATAGCTCTGTGGTTCAGCTGGCAATAGCAGAAGAAGAGCAGTGTTCCCTGAAATGGGTCTGCCAGGCTGTGGGCTTTTTCTCTGTGGGTGTAAATGAGAAATGCCTTTCAAAACAGAGAAGCGCCAACATCCAGAAAGAAATCCAGCCCAACATCAGAGGTGGGACTAGCAAACCATGCAAAGAAATAAGCATGTAGTATCCCAAGCCTGTGAACTGACAGCAGCCGATGCAGACTACTAAAAACGGCTGTCAGTTGCATCAAAAGTGTCCCACAGTTAAGAAGAAAAGTAGGTGCTTCAGTTGTGAGCTATATAAACCAAAATAGCTCCAGGCATACCTTGAAAAAGCAAGGAATTATTTTGTGATTGAAGAAAACAAACAGGTATTGAAAGATTGCCAGGCATTTACTCTATCAAAGTCAGTGTTCCCTCGACTTCCTAGAAGTAACAAAATATTTCACATCGAGATCCAGTATGTTTATATAAGTACCAAAAAAAGAAAAGAAAAAAAACCAACCCAGAATAAGAGTTTGGGGAAAAGTACTTATCTTTACTATATATGATAAAAAACAAACACAAAGTGAATATCAAACATGATTTTATAAACATTTAATAGAACACAAATTTAAAATATCAAAATGAATGATAATGACATAATTTCAAAATAAAGGGGAAAAAAAAGCACTTGTGAAAAAGAATTATTTTCATTTCATGACCAATTAGGGCATTTCCATTCATAGTTTAAAAAGCATGGTGTAAATCAAACAGTATGAATGAGCTGCATAAATGACTGCTAACTGTTTCAGGAATCTGGCAGATTTAATAGCTATGAGATGCTGGGTACAACACTTCACCAGCCACTCCAATTAACAGGCCTGAGTGTCAGTTTCTTGACTTGGAAAATGGTACTAATTATTCAACTCCACAGGGTAGTTGAGGGCTGTAAAACAGTTCTATATTTTCTGGATTCTAAGGTAGCTATTTTGTACATTTAAGAATATCAGGGATGTTTCAGATGCCACTTAGTAATAATCTAAGTGTTTATTATCTGTGGCTTTTCTCTTATAAGAAGAGAAAACTTACGGTTCATCAAGACTAAAATATTTAACTGGCTCAACAGAGAAAAAAAATTCTGCTGACGCTGGTCACAGAGAAAAAATTGAAGAAAGAGGCCAGAATAGGAGAGACAAACTTGAAGCAAAGATTAAGAAGATATTAAATCAGGTGTCTTCAAGTGGTAAGATAGTATTTGTTAGGTGAGGATGGCTGCAAATAGAGAAGAGGCACAGAAATACTTATATCAAGTTCAATGCTAGCAAAAGTCTAAAAGCAAAAATTCTACTTTAGCCTAAAATCTAGTCCAAAATGTACTTTAACTTTAAAGTGAAAATTTTCATCTTGGGAAATGCAGTTAAAGAAAAGCATATGTAGTTAGATAGCCTCTTACATGAACTGAATGTTAACAATAATTGGATTTACTTTGTTCTGGTTTTTTTTTTTTTAAATTTATATGTTATTACAGAAACATCTTTAAGACTTCAAAGAATAGTTACAAATTAAAAAAGCTATGTGTAGAATTAATGTGGTAGCATTTCCTCTTTCCTCCAAAAGCTGCTGTTAAATAGATGCCACTCTAGAATAGATAGATTACATGTGCTGGATTACCAATAAAAAGCACTGTGAAACCAAAGAACCCCATGTTTGTCTTTTGAGCCCATTAGGAAAAATGGGAAAAAAAGAGGTAGCCTTTCTTTAAAGAACATATACATAAAGCCCGGAGAAAGAAGTCTGCAGTGGACAAAACAGAGCTCAGAATAAGTGTTTTGACAGCTCATTCTATTTCTCTGGTCCCAGTAATTTCAGCCTCTAATGGTAGTGATGTAATTACTTAGCCCAACTTCTCTAATGGTAGGAGAGAAAACCTTAGCCTACAATTCATCCAAACTGAAAAAGACTAAGAATCAAAAAGTCATTTATTCTAGATTAACTCATCAAAATTTTCCTTTAATTTATAAAAGAAATGAAATTGAAAAGAAATCTGTAAGATGGTATGTGTTCAAAGCTTATTTGGAGCTACATTCTCCAAATAGAAACTGAAATTACGTGAACAATGAAGCAACCGCATATTCACCAATCATAATAATTCAGGATTCTGGTCAGCAGAGATGACAGTAACTAGGGAGAGAGAAGTAGGCAGGCAGGCTTTCTACGCTTTTATCACCGTTCTGATAAACGCTTTCTGGCACAAGCCTTCTTTAACTATGCATCTTTTTATGAAACAAACAGTACTATTTTTTGTTTAAAGACACTATAAAACTTTATCACAAATACACATTCTATTGTTAAATCTGTGAACAGGGGATATAGGAAGGTCTTTGTTCTTCTTTCAAACTTTATATTCAGTTATTATTTCAAAATAAAGCTTCTTTAAAAAAGCCACCTTACACATTTTAGGATATACCAACCCTTCAAACACCTGGGCTGTCTGGTCGGGGTTCAGGATCAGACAGCTGTGGTAGCGCCTGAGAACAGCCACAATGCAGACACACAGTCCTGTTGTGTAGCTTCCTGCCAGGCTGGAGGACTTCAGGAGCAGCTCCGCCTCCACAACACTCAGTTCATTCAGGAGCTGCAAAAGGCAAAACGATCGAATGAACATGGAGCTGCCAGAACAAATAGGAAAAAACGCTAATTTTTACACACGCTGGATATACTGAGGCATCCTAAAACTGCTTGATATCCTTTCTTGTTCTGCCGCAGGAACAATAAAATAAATAAAACCACCATCGCAGTACCTCAGGCAATTAAATGGCTTTTACTTTTAATCCTTTATCAAAATTATAGTTTTCCTTCTGTCTGGGCACCACGGTCCATGCCATCAAGAGGGATTCAATACTGAAATAGTTGCCAAAATGTTATGGTGGTCCAAAGTTCTGGACTGGATAGTTTCAGGAAAAAACACCCCTAGCCTCTTGATTTTCTTCCATTTACACCTCATTTTCAATAAATGGAAGTTATTCATCAGTATTTTCTTATCATTAACACAGCTAACACTTCCAACAGAATAAGTAAAAGATATGTTTTATTTCTACTCACTAACAACATATACTAACAAAAGAACTCAACTATGTGTACAAGAAAAATAGTGGAACAAATCAACAATGTTTCATATTTTTTGCTCTTACATAAAATATACTCTAATATAAACAGCAAACAAATTTTCACCTTTCCCTAAGCAAAACAACAAAAGACAAATAAGAAATACAGTCAAAACTCTCATGATTTTTACTATTTTAACACCAATTATATTTATTTGAAAATTATGGACACAGACGCTAGCTGAAAATGCTAGTTAGATACTGTTGACACAGAATGTCTCAACTATAAAAAATTGCATGGGGTGGCTCACTGTAAACTGTACAATGCCTAGCAGGTTTGCTTTGCTAAAAGGCAGATGCCTTTGATACCTGTATTGCAAAGTCAATGAGTCCATTGATATTTAGTGCTGGCTCCATGAGATCAAAGATGAGCTGAATGTGGTGAGCCAGTGGGAGATGGTATGATGTTCCTGATGCAAAGCTTGTGATTTGTTCTAGCACATTGTTAGAAATCTATGTGGAAAAAGTGAAAGTAGTTAGAAGACCAATATTCCAAATACCTTTTATGTATTATTTTAATTTTGGAAGGTAAGAAATGTGAATTTATACATGATTCTACTTAGAAGGTGAAACTATTTCTACAGAAAAGAAAATCACGTACAAATCAAATAATATCCTTAAAACAAATATAATTTGAAGAAATAAGACAAGCAGTCATTAAGATCTTGACCTAACTCTCCTAAAGGTAGAACTATAAATGTTTAATTAATTTCCAGATATTCCAGATATTCCTTAATAAATAATAATAATAAATCAGCTTTAATGGCTACCTGAGATGTCACTTGATGCTGATCAAAATATGAAAGGAGTTGAAGTTTTGTGAACACAGTCTCCAGGGTTGGAAATGCTTCCTGTTTGTTCTTCCTGGCTTTCTGTCCTTCATCTCCAACTAAATAAACACATAGTAGATACATTATTTTTCATTTAATGGAAGCTCTTGACCTTTTTCAGGGGTACTTTTTTACTGAACTATAACACACATACGGAAAAGTATACAGACTCACTGAATTTCTACAAAAGAAATTAATTCATGTAATGAAACTCAAATAACAAAATCACATACCAAAACCCTAGAAGCTCTCTCAGGTTCCGTGCAGTCACTTCCCCGCCCCAGAGAACCAAGAGCCTGCCCTCTAATGGCTCAGATTAGTGTTGCTCAGTCTATACAAACTGAATCATATAATATATATTTTTATATCTGTCATCTTTCACTCAGTAGAATTCTTCTGAGATTGATCCATATTGATGAGGTAATTCTAATCATTTTCTAAACATTAACAATTTTCATTTATGTGATATAATTAAATTTTGGCTATTAATGAGAAATGATAGTTGCTCAGTCATGTCTGACTTTTTGCAACCAAAGCCCTAGTCCCACCAACATTCTCTCTCCATATAATTCTCCAAGTAATACTTACTGGCTGGGTTGCCATTCCCTTCTCCAGGATTAATGAGAAATCCCTCCTTAAATATTTCTTACTCACTGACTTTTAAAATATGATATCAACATTGAATGGGGAAAAAAAATCACCCAGGCTCAAATGAACATAACAGAAAACTCCATTGGTATCTTATTAGGAGACTGTCTAACAACTTAGTATGTAAAAAGGGAAATCTACACAATTCCTAACTTTTTAGGGGACAGGAAAGAATTAAATCTGTCCACATTACTGGAAAAGTGCTAACTTTATAATTTAACATAGAGAAGTTTGGAAAAAATAAAAGTAAGAAATACTACGAACACTGCTTATTCCAGAAGAGCTCTTGTTATTGACAGCTCTGAGGATAAGATCCAGAAATAATTAGGTCCTTTTTAAAAATACTTTTTAATATATGTATTTACAGACACAAATCTAAAACCAAGAAAATGCTGTATTGTATGATCTCAAGGTTCTCTTCCAACACTATGATATTAAGTAGTCAAATGCTACTGAAACAAAACCCTCCTCACACACCATCTTATATGGGAAAGTTTAATTTCAGGGAACAAAGGTTGTTTTACAGACTTTTGTATTTAAGAAAGATTTCACTAAACTAAACCACTACACCATTCAGGTATGACCTAAATCAAATCCCTTATGACTATACAGTGGAAGTGAGAAACAGATTTAAGGGACTATACCTAACAGACAGAGGGCCTGATAAACTATGGATGGAGGTTCATGACACTGTATAGGAGACAGGAATCAAAACCATCAAGAAAAAGACTATCAAACCCAAGAAGAAGAACCGTAAAAAAGCACAATGGCTGTCTCAGGAGGCCTTACAGCCATCTGTGAAAAGAGGGGAAGTGAGAAGCAAAGGACAAAAGGAAAGATATACCCATTTGAATGCAGAGTTCCAAAGAATAGCAAGGAGAGATAAGAAAGCCTTCCTCAGTGATCAATGCAAAGAAATAGAGGAAAACAACAGAATGGGAAAGATTAGAGATCTCTTCAAGATAACTAGAGATACCAAGGGAACATCTGATGCAAAGATGGGCTCGATAAAGGACAGAAATGGTATGGACCTAACAGAAGCAGAAGATATTAAGAAGAGGTGACACGAATACACAAAAGAACTGTATAATAAAGAACTTCACAACTCAGATAATCACGAAGGTGTGATCACTCACCAAGAGCCAGACATCCTGAAATGTGAAGTCAAGTGGGCCTTAGGAAGCATCACTACGAACAAAGCTTTAGTGGAGGTGATGTGGAGGTGATGTAATTCCAGTTGAGCTATTTCAAATCCTCAAAGATGATGCTGTGAAAGTGCTGCACTCAATATGCCAGCACATTTGGAAAACTCAGCAGTGGCCACAAGACTGGAAAAGGTCAGTATTCACCGACTCAATGGACATGGGTTTGGGTGATTTCTCTTTCAACAACAAGCAAATATGGTTTAGGGGCAAAAGACAAGCAAAAAACCCAGGCTGTTTTATTTCCTCAAACAAACAGAGAATCAAAATGTGCTGAGTAAAATAAGGTACAAGATTATGTGTAACTTTTGCCAAATAACACCAAATATAATGCAAAGAATAAGAATAAAGAAGTTCATGAAACCTACTAGTTTTTCAATATCTAGTCTAAGGTACAAACTAAGTGTGATATTTGCCTTCAATATAACTGCTCACAGGTCATAAGTGTGTTTAAAATATTCAAGTTTTGAATTTTTCACTTACTAACATCAATGATCCAAGACTGAAAGCTTACACCAATAGTCTTGGATACCATGAGCTTTGGAAGTGAAATTAATATATTTATTCAGTCTTTCTTGGGACCAAAACCAACTGTGTCATCAAGAAAAGTAAAAGAATTGAGGATCAAGACCCAGCATGAGAACTCAAAAGAGCCTCTTTATTGGTCTCTCTATATTTACTTACACATAGCTAAGTGGAAGAAAAATTTAAGATATTACTGTTGGTTCTCAAAGGAATATTTTATTTTAATGACATTTACATAAGCAATAATATAATAGTAATTCATAGATGTTCATATGTTTTATGTTCATTTGCTTTCAAAATATATATTATTGCTCTTCTGTGGCTTAATTTTGGTTTTCCATTTTTTAAAATAATTCTAATCCTGGTGCTCACTTCAGCAGCACATATACTGAATCTCTAATCTTAGAAGTTTGCGCTTTTATTGTTATGATAAACTTCATTAGTGGTTTGAAAATTCATATACAAAGATGACCTGTCAATGTAAATGTAGAATGAGACTTGCCTACTTCGACTTGAAATGTCATTTCAACATTAGATTATAAATCCACCCCACCCTCCCAGGCAAAGTCTGGTCGGTCTGAGACCATACCTAATGAGTTCCTCAAATTCATGCTTTTATTTGTAACCAGAAATCAAACACATGCTAACACAATCTGTTTTCTGGCCTCACCAGCATATCAGTGCTAGTGTTTACACAGTGACTTAAACTTAAGACTCCTCAGGAGAAGGCAGCTCGCTATCCCAAATTAACAAACATATTTCTGATTGATGAGGAGTTTTATTTAGAATGTGGGAAAGACAAAATCCCCAATGAAGATGCCCCTTCTCCTCAGCGGTGCCTCTAGTACCAAATATCTCAAAAATTAGTGTGGAAGAACAATGATCTCCTGGTGAGTCCACAGGCAAGAACTGTCTATTTAAGAGACTAATCCAAAGATAGGACAGATGATAGCGAAACATTTTTAAAAAACTCTTTGTAAAGAAAGGAAGTGGACTCAGCAGAAAAGGACACCACAGCGCTTCCTTCCTTGTCTTACCCCTCACCCTTCCAACACCACACATTCCACAGGATCTGGAAAGACTTGCTAAAATTAATTTAGGAAAAGCCTGTTACTGAACCTCCTACAGAGAAAGTGTCCATCCCATTCCCAAATATACAAAAGAGTAGTTTCGGATACATTTTGCTAGCCAGCTGCTGAGCTTCGAAATTCAGCCTATTTCCTCTTTTCTTTAATAGAGAAAACAGAAAAATAGCAGATCGACAGTTTTTTTAGAGCAGTTCTTCCCCCTCCTCACAGTCTCGATAATGGCAACAGGTTTCATTTCCCTTCCACAACCTCATGGAGCTCCTAGAGCACTAGCTCCTTACGTGGCCACAGAAGAGAGTTGGGGAATCTGATGTAAATAACATGAAGGTAGCTGCCCCATTGAGTTCTAATACATCAGATGCCCAAAATACACTTTAAGACTAAAAAACATGCCACCCTCTTTCCTTGATTCTGCATCTGCACCCTTAATGATGGAGAGGAAAGAGAGCTATTTGCATTGGTTATATCTAAATTTTCTGTAGGAAAGTTCTACTGTGGACAAGCTTCAGTATTTTGTTCAGTTAAAGTCCTAGGACTGGATCCTCTGGGAAAAGGTTCATAAAACAGTATTTATTTTGTAGTGAACAACAACGTGGAATTCCTACAGGTGGTTTATGCCATGTGTAGCAAGTGTGCTATTTTCATAGGGAAAGTCCAAACATTTTTCCCATTGTATTATCTAAGTAAAAGCGAAATAAACACCACTGGTGGCAGTGGAGTATACAAAATGATTTCACATTTTAAATCATATGACTATCTAATAAAATAAATTTTGGAAAGGGTAATTAGGCCAATGTGAACCGGATAATTACAAAATTCCAATTGTGCAATAAGGTGACATAATACAAAGGCATAACTTCACTGTAAAAACTATGTAAAAAGATTGAGGAAAGAGCATTCCAAGTAAAGTCATTATGGAGCAAAGACCCAATTTTATTCTTAACAGAAATTGTTTGCAGATGCAAGTAGCCTCCACTACCTATTGCACCTATTCTCCTGAACAACATAAGAAAAGATCAGTCACTACACTGTCACGAATTTAAATTATCATGTAAATACGATGTGGCTTCCCTGGTGGCTCATGGTAAGAATACGCCTGCCAATTCAGGAGATGTGGGTTCTATCTCTGGGTCAGGAAGACCCCCTTGGAGGAGGACATGTCAACCTATTCCAGTATGCTTGCCTGGAAAATCCCACGGACAAAGAACCATCATGAGCTAAAGTCCATGGGGTTGCCAAGAGTCTGACACGACTGAGCAACGAAACAACAACAAAAATATGATGAGCCAACTGCAAGCTTGAGAAAAGGATGGAATTAGGGGAACAGACCTCTTCCAGACTAAGGGTTTTCCATTTTCTAATACTTTATCACATATGCTTAGTTGCTCAGTCATGTCCAACTCTTTGTGACCTTTTGACTGTAGCCTACCAGGTTCCTCTGTCCATGGGATTTTTCAGGCAAAAATACAGGAGTGGTTGCCATTTCCTTCTCCAGGGGATTTTTCCAACAGAGAGACTGAACCCACATATCCTGTGTCTCCTGCATTGCAGGTGGATTCTTCACCTTCAGAGCCACCAGAGAAGTTGTTTTAATACTTTATGTATGACTATTGCAGAAAATTTGGGAAATATGAAAAAAAGAGGAGCAAGTAAAAATTACCTCTATCTATCCATGGAAGGCACCGTTTTAAATGGTGCCTATAAATAAATGGAATATATAACTATAAATGGAATCAAGGCCTTACAATTTCAATGTGCTTATTCATATTTCAATTTAACAGTCATTTGGGGGAGGAAACACCGCTGACCATGCCACGTATGACTTTGATAAAGACTGCTAAGGCAGAAGACAAAAGAGAGCAAATGGGGGCAAATGCATGAGGGCTCTTTACCCCCTGTCTCTGTGTTGCTCTTCTTATTTAGGATTTTCAAAATATCTTTGGTAATCTTCTTCAGCTGATGTCTGGCTTCGTCACGCTCTTTTCCCACTCCGTAAAGAAGGATTGTGCGCTGGTTACATTCATGACTTGAAGATTCATCCTGAAAAAGAGAAAACGCGTTTTGAAAGCCCTGTTTAAAGGGCGGGGTTCATGGACATGAAATGCGCTAACCACAGCATCTCCATGCTGGCTCGTGCGGTGGTGGCATCTGACCCGCCTTTCAATTCACCTCAACCTCCACTGGCAACACCCTTGTTTTTCCAGTTTGGAACTTGCTAAAGTTTAAAAAACAAAACAAAACAAAAACACAGTGTCAACTGACCTGAAGTCTTAATAGAAGCAGTTGATGTGGGCGTACCTTACAGAGTAAGTTTTGACTCTTGATTGTTTAAAATTTAACATGGTGTTAATGTCACATCCTAATTACATACTAGCTATATTTTTTCCTTATGGAAAATGTTATTTCTTAGTAAGCTTGGTTTTCTATATTCACTAAACATTTTTAAACAGTTTATATTTTTGCTAGGATCCTCAAGTACTTTTACTAAAAAAAAAAAAAAAAAAGTTCCATTAACTTCCAACATGACTGTGTAAGACACAAGAATGTATTTCTTTCCAAATGTAAACAAAAGACAGCATGGTCTTATTAGGTGTGAGAAAAATAGTTGGAAATGCAAACACATTCTGACACCACCTTCCTCTCCTGGACCACCTCCCTCCCCCACCCCACCCCCATCCCAAACACAGTGAATTCAAACACTGGATTTCCACAGGAGAGGAAATTACTAAGGCAGAGCATCACAAAAACACATTCCTTAATCAAAGTTAAATAATCCCAGACATGTCCTCTCTTATGCCTGGTTTTGAATTTTTCTATGTAATCTTTTCTCTTTGATCCTGTATTCCTAAATTTTCTTGGTAAAATTCCTAGTTCTATCATTTAGCCCATCTCCTTTTCTTACCATTTGCCCATATTTACTCGTGCGAGGTACTTAGTTCATAGTTCAGTCGCTCAGT
This sequence comes from Ovis aries, assembly GCF_016772045.2. Taxonomy (NCBI): domain Eukaryota; kingdom Metazoa; phylum Chordata; class Mammalia; order Artiodactyla; family Bovidae; genus Ovis; species Ovis aries. The sequence continues at coordinate 237,486,360 of NC_056054.1, forward strand.
CGTGTCCGACTCTTTGCGACCCCATGAATCGCAGTACGCCAGGCCTCCCTGACTTACTATCACTAATAGTATCTATCCCTAAGAAGCTCAAGTGAGGGAAAGATTTGTCCCAGGAAAAACAAACTGTACTCTGTGCATATAAATTAGCAGTGGCTGCAAAAAAGAGCAGAGTCCTTGTGACCTGAAGCACACCAATGTTCAATATGGAGTACACTCGTGTGTGTGCTCTGCACAAGCAGCATTTTGCCCCTGCAGTCTTGAAGTGAGACCCTGTTGCCTCTCAGTCTCAGTCACTGTTCTCTCAGTCTCTTTTTGTCCTTCTTTCTCTGACCTGCCTGCATTCAAGGCACCATTTCCTTCTTTATAGCATTTTATCAGAAACATACATTTGCATAATCTGCCAATCTAGCTTGCTACCACAGCCCCAAATGTTATTTTAAGAGCTTCTTTAAAAAAAAAAAAAAAGCTAGCAGTGTTTTCTAGAAGCTGTTATTTAATACCCTGAGTTGTGTAATCTCTTCCAAAGTCTCAATGGACCTAACCCCAGCATAAAGTCAACATAGACAGTGATTCCTATAGCTCTATGACCTGAGCTACTGCACTAATCTCTGATTTTGTTGTTCCTCCACCGCATTACTGATATACTTCCTTTTTGTCTGGTGGGATGTGTAAATATAAGCCCTACAAAGGGAACAGAAAGGCAATGAGGAAACTGCACAAAATTCAGATGCCAGTCATGTGCCCTGGTGATTATTTTCAGTTAAGTTACCTGTCAAGTGGTTCTGATGCAAACTTGAGTGTGAGGGGTGATGGAAAGATGTTAGCAACAGCTGTTTAGAGAGTACCTACCTACAGCAAGACAAGGTACTACGCACCCTGAAAAAATGCTTGGATGCATGTCCCCTGATTAAGGAGCACAGATTCAGTGCCATCCCAGTAGCATCTGCAGAGCTTGAGGCCCAAACAGGGAAGAGGAAGGATCCCTGTGTTCTATGGACATGGAGTACTATGGCTCCACACCGATCAAGTAACAGCCCAAGGTCAGGGTAAGAGAGGGCTTTGACTGCACCCAAAGTATGCCCTTGCCAACACCATGGTCCAGAATAACGAGCCTTTTTGAGCCTCAGATTCTTCCCCTAAAAACTGATAACACCTCCTTTATTACAAGGTTTGGGTGAGAACTGAGATATGTCTGTAAAAATGCTTAGTGGCATATCAGATACAGCACCCCCTGCTGCCCATTCATATTATTGCACCTCCCCCGGTAAGCACCCTACAGCCACATTACTACTCAGTATTTCCCAAAGGCACTGGGAACTTCCTTCCTTTGCTGGTCTCCTCTTACCACCTGAAATACTCTCAACACCCTCAACCGCACTTGTAGAAATGCTGTGTGCAATGACAGCATTTCTGTCACCCGAGGTTAGTGAGAACCCTCACTACTACAGGGAAAGGGGTGGAGAGGACAGACTTTGGAGCATTTATCACAGTGTACAGCACTTATTTCCTCAGTATCTGTTAAATCTCTGTCTTCTCCACTAGACTGTCAGCTTTGTGAGGAAGAACCCAGGTCTATTTTATTCACATTTGCATTCTCCCAGGTATATTTTATTCACATTTGCATTCTCCTTAATGGCACTTAATATTTGATAAATATGTGAAACAAGGAATAATTAAGTAGATCAACCAAAAAACAAAAAGAATGGGGCAGGGATGAAGATAAGAACAAAACGTGGTTTTATAGAAAAGCTGGCTTGATAACTAAGTGTTGAAAAACTTAAGATGAGAAATGAGAGGCAGAGAGAAAGACCAAAAAAGTTTGTAGGGTATAAATTAGGTCTTAATGGCAGAAATAAAAAATAAGAAGCAAAATCAAGAGGTACCTGAAAGAAGTTAGGAAAGGATTGGGAAGTTTCAAGACGGACTCACTAGATACAATCTGTTGGTGGGTAAAGGAGCAGGTTATAAGGGTAAGGAGCTCATGAATTCACCATTAGGCGAGAGAAATTCAAGGGGTGGGTGGAAACATATTACAAAGGTCTAGTAGGTGGTTTGACAGCAGGTATAGTGTAGAAGTGACAGCTTAGGGAAAAAAGCAATATGTCACTAGAAGGGATTCAAACCCCCCATGTTCTCTTTGGAAAGGGTATGGGAGGGAAGAATGCTGAGACAGTGAAGGGGATAAATAAATCATCAAATGATGGATATAGTCTCCATAATTAAAAAGTAACCAAAGAAGTCAAGGTCACAAAAGTGAGGGAAGCAACAGTTAATAACAGGGGCCATCAACAGTGTTGAAAACAGTTAAGAACTCACAGTGGATGCTGGCTTCCCTGACTTGTTTCTTAAAAAAACAAACAAAAAATCGTGTGAACCTCAAAAGAGAAGTTTCTCTAGAGTGGTAGGGGCAGAGAGGAGGAAACAGGAGGTTGGAGTAACAGTGATGGTGCAATGGTGACTGTGAGGGAAGCAGCCCACACTTACTAGCAGCTAAGTGTAAAGAAAAATAGCTTGAGAGGAAAGTGGTCACTTTATTAGGATGGCCAATGACATACTTTCATTTCAAAGCTATGTTTCAAGTGAGTCTCCAGGAAGGAAATCCGGATTGGAAGGCAGATCATACTAACAAAGGAGACAGGCAACAGTGACCTCTTGTCTGGATTAACGTCAGAAGAAAGACGAGGACATCTTTCTACTTAACCACAGACAGAAATGAAAACTGGTGAAAATACAGGGAAATCTGGAGGTGAAGAAGTGAGACGCTGTATCAGCTCACTGGCCCTGTTATGCTCAGGGAATGGGCCAGAGGCAAAGTCATGAGGTAAGAGAAAGGGGATGGAATTTAAAAAAAAAAAAAGAAGAAGCCTGCAGCTAGCTAGGGGAAAACAAGCCCAAAGCACTGGTCACTCTCTACATGGGGCATGAAGACAGCTTTTCTGACATTTAACATTTTCTAGGGAAATCATGATAGCTGTTACTAGCTTTCAAAGAAGAAAGGCAACGTTTCTAAAAGCAAACCATCTTTCAATAGCCTACAAGATTCGTTTACATCCATTTTTTGTGCATGTAAAAAATGTACAAGCCTTCAAATAGCAACATACACATGAGAATAAGGTCAATCTCAGAAAATGGACCACATATTACCAAACGTATCGGATAAGTTCTGCTCTTTAAATTAAGTATTAAAACACTCTGAAGTTGCATGGCTGTAAAAGCTCACAGAGAGTGTTAGTTGCTCAGTCATATCCGACTCTTTGAGACTGCATAGACTGGAGCCCTCCAGGCTCCTCTGCCCATGGAATTCTCCAGGCAAGAATACTGGAGTGGGTAGCCATTCCCTTCTCCAGGGGATTTTTCCAGCCCTAGGGATCAAATGCATGTCTCCTGCATTGCAGGCAGATTCTTTACTGTCTGAGCTACCAGGGAAGCCCAAAACATCAGTATCAAAGGAGTATTCTCTTGTTGATACCCTGAAGGACACATCTGTTGGGCAGGAGAAAGAATCCATAGGACAGTCTATGGAAGTCTAGCCATCCCCTTTCATGCTTACCCACTGCTGTCCTTGAGTTAAGAAGGTCACCTCCCTATAAACTGAGTTCTGAAAATCTTATCCTCCTGATCAATCAGTTTTCTTTCTTCAGATAATATCTCAAACTCACAAAGACTTAACTGATTTGAAGAGCAATTAGGAGGATACACATCCAAAAACTCCGGAAGGCTTGTTGCATTGATACTATAGCAATTGAAAAATGTTCCTTAAGCCAAATGTTCTGAGAAGGGAAAACCGGAATTAACTGGTCTGATGTTAGTCATCCTCATTTCTTTAAAGTAAGTGACTAGAAACGTTGCCAAAACTTGTGTGTGAGTTCATAAGGATGTGACCACGGTGGTGAGATTAGAGCTGTGAACTCTCCTTTCATCTCCAGTCATTATTTCTTTCAGCTGAAGCATTCAATGGACCATGTTATTCTGTATAGAACAGAATAAATTCAAATCAGTGTTACAGCAGGAATAAGCCTTGGGCTGGTGGAGGAGAATGGGTGTGCACACTGCAGGGAGGCTTTGCTAAAGAAGGAGGAAATTAGCAGCAGCTTCTCAGTAGTATGACACCTGGAGTAATTTTTGTAATTACCTGGAGTAATTTTTTCTAAATCAAGAGAATCAGGGACTCCTATAATTAGATATTTAAAGGAAAGCTTTGTACAATAATAGCTTATAGTCAACAGTATGGCCAAAATGAGGCCTTTATCCAACAAACTCAGAGCATCCTAGGAGCATTATGGCTGTCAAGTGGATTAATTATAGACACCACTCCTATGCTTTCAAGCAAAACACGCAAGACAAGGATGACAAATAACTGGATCACCAGAGATAGTATACTTTTTTGTGTTTTTTTTTTTTTTTTTTGGCTAAACATCGCAATGCCCAATACTCCTTACTTTTTGAACGTATCTTATAATATCTAACCTAAATTTCTACATTCTAACAGGTAAAGCCAAACCAGATGACATGAGAACTGCCTTAAAATGCACCTGCTCCATCAGACGTTCACTAATGTCAACACAACTGCATTTTAAAACCATAAGACAAGTAAACTAAAATAGCATTAAGAGCTAATCCAAGGGCATCATTACCTCTTCATCTCCTCCCCAACCCAGTTTCACAAGGACCACAGGTTCCTACCACTTCAGGGCATGGCCCTCTCCATTCTCTGTAATCCTATTTGAAGCAAATACGTATTTTCAGATAAACAGACTACCTTTAGTAGACTTGATTAAAAAAAAAAAAAAGAAACCAATTAAACCATGTGCATATAAAAATCCTAGGGTATACAGAATTAGTTCACTTTTCCAGTCATCTTCCAATGACAAAACACTATCAGAGAAGGTTCACAGACAGGTGTGGTTGCGAGTTAAAGGCAGAGGAGAGATAAAGCTAATTTAGATCAAGATCTGGAGCCTTTCATTTACCCCTCAACTCCCTAGTCACAGCACTATAGAAATCTGGAAACATAAATGAGTTAAGTATACTGAAATAATGTTCCTTTTCTGTGGCATATTAATTTGTTGAAAATAGTCAGGATTTCCCCCACATCACCCCCCAAGCCTTGTTTCATCCAAAGGTCTTAGAAACGCTTCACAAACATTCCGTAAAGCTGACAATCAATCTGGTGTAAAGGCAAGTACGACTCCTATTTTCCTAAAAGGAGTATAGCCATCCCATTCATGGCCTTCCCCTCTCACTGGTGGGCCTCAGTGCGGGGGAAGGGTTGTGGAGACAGTAAGATGGGGAAGACTTTTGCACACAGTGGTCACAGGTGCAGGCTCTAGAACTAGAGAGCATGAGTTGAAATCGGGTCTCTAACTCCGCTGCTCTGCTCCTCTGTGTTCATCCAGAGAACAGAAATAAGACGATTATCTACTTCACAGAATAGTTAACTGATGACAATATAAGAAACCCAAAGTGGGCTATTATTATTCTGAAGCGTATGCGGCATAAAAGCTTTTTCAAAAAGTATGATCTGTCTCTAAACCAACAAATAAATTAATCTTCCAAGAGTATATCATCAAGCCGACGTCTAAATGACTAACAGATGGGGACCATGACGTGACTGACATTTCCACCTGAAATTACCCAAATCCATAGCTTGATTTCAAATCCATAATGCCAGCAAAATTCTCAGCTGGTTTAAATCAGACGCCTTCAACCCTTAAGGAATATGAGCATCACTCCTTCAGGAAACTACAGGTGAGGAAACTACAGCTGAGGGCTGCATCCCTGAGTTGCTGGACCACCGGGGCTAGAACAGTGCCCAGGAAAGTGCATTTCTCATGACTCCTCAGGTGACGCTGAGCTGCTGTTCTATACTTTTAAAACCGTCCATGAAGATCATCTAATCCACGCTGAGACAGACACACTCAAAACTCAGAAGAAATAAATAACCGAAAGATATATTTACAACAAAGACACTTACCCAAGTGGATCTGCTGGTAACAGAAGGACATTATAGTTTGAAACAGTATGTGAGTGTGTACACAAGCGTGAGTATCCACAATATTTATATAAAGGTGATAGTGAGTCTCTTCACTGAATGATTGTTGTCATTAGTCACTAAGCCATGTCCAACTCCTTCGCAACCCCATGGCCTGTAAGGACTTCCTAGGCAAGAATACTGGAATGGGTAGCTATTTCCTTCTCCAGGGAATCGTCCCAACTCGGATTGAACCCATGTCTCCTGCCTGACAGGCAGATTCTTTACCACTGAGCCACCTGGAAAGCCCTCACTGAATGATATATTTCCCCAAAAAACAAAGGCAAAGTCAAAAGAAATTTGTTTAAACTCTACTCAAGACAGGCATAAAAGTCCTATATAATAAGCCTAGCAATGGATACAACTGTTTTTTTCTTTCTTAATGTAATTTTACAATCTTCAGTTTTATAATGGGAGGAAATTGTATCGCCTACAAAGAGCTGATCAAATACAGATTTAAAATAATGACATTATTAACCAGGAAAAAAAACAAAGAGCAAGAGACCTAACATCCCTAATGAGCACACATTACAAGTTAATGTGATTACCTGTTAAAAGGCAATAGATCTCCAGTGTTGGGCACAATATGTTTTCAGGTAAATAACCATCTGACAAAGCAAGTCTGCAGCCTTCTCCAGGAAGCAGACATCACCAGGCTTGATCTCTTGGACTTATCATTTGCATGGGAAATAACCCAAAGAACTCACAACGCATCAACTCTATGGCAGGTTTCAGTACAAAGCCACAGGATTTTAAATTGCTTTTTAAAAGATGACTTCTCACCCACCGTGCCCGATATTTCCCAAGGAAATAAAAGCAGAAGTCCTAAAAGCGGGCCAGACGGAAATACAGTGTCTGCACAGCCCTGAGTCCACGGCATCTGAAGGTAATTTCTGATTGTGAAGTCTTCTTCCTCTCTCCCCCTATTTCTCTCCAGAACATTCAAGACCTGCCTGATGAAAGCTCAGCAGATTCTCTATCATAAAGAGTGTGAGCAGCTAAACTAAAGACATTAAAAGGAAAATAACAGATGCCACTCTACAGCCTGTAATAACTACCACTTACTGGACACATTCAAATCCTTCAGATCAAGAGTAACCAGGTAATTTTATATCTAGGTATTTGACAAGCATATGTATTTGCACTATGATGTGTGTGTACTTTTTATTTCAAGTTTTCTTAAGGTGGAAACCTTTAATAGCAGTATCAATATGGGTACATAAATGGAATATAAACAAAAATACAAGCTGCCTTAATGATGCTGGAGATAACCATTAACTTCTTCATTAAAGAGAAATTATACAGAACATGGAAAAAATATTCAAATGGTCTTACTTATTTTATCTTGAGTATAAAATCAGATTTGCTATAGTTAGGGGGAGCTGAAGCTCTTCATTGTCAACAATACTTGATAAACAAGCAACTGTTTATGAAAAATGAGCATTCTCAAAGTATAATTTCCAAAACTATCAATGCATAAACAAAGAAAAATGGCAGTTGCAAGTAAGGTTAAGTAGGTTATCTTCTATCAAATTCTAGGGTTTATTTAGTCTTTCTTTTTTTTTTTTAAGTTAAACTGCGGAGGAGGTATATGACGTAAACCTTTAATTTGTTTAACGTTCAATAATAAAAGGATGGAAAAAAGAATTCCATTGACATCTGGGGGAACTTAGAATTTTTTTCTTGCTATGGAGGTATCTGTGCATTAATATCACCATATCCTCTATTTAGGAATAATATTTTCTTTACAATCAATTCCATTGGTTTTATGATAAATTCAAATTTTACAAATTTCATTTTATATTTCAAAACTTAGATGCCAAATAATGTATTCAAATTAATATATTCAAGTCAAGTGTTAATTTCCTTTATTGCTGCCTGTTGTGGTATAAAAACCTATGGATCCAGGCAAGGACATGCTCTTGGTATTTTATTTTAGTTACCATTATACACTCTATAAACCTAGAAAGTATACCTGGGGTATTTTGAGGAATGCCATCTAATGACTACATAGAGAAATCATTTCCTCATTTTTTTTTTAACCATTTAAAATTTCTTCCCTGAATGACAGTCAAGAAAACATACATGAAACCTTAAAATTTACTAAGCAAAGTTGGAAAAGAGATGCACATGGGTTAAAATATTTGCATGCAAAGAATACTCTGTGAGGCTGATTTTCGAATGGATGACAGAACAATACAGAGGCAGAAATACATTCCAATTATAAAGGGAAAAATTTGTTTTCTGCTTTTTATTTAACAGTAAATTTTATACAAGTGATTTGATACAAACTTTTCACTTTTTACTTTAAAAGTCTCTACGCAATTATCAGTCATTTCTCCTTAGAACACTTTGAAGGTACTAGAGAAAATGAAGTCCAGGAGTAAGGATTGCTATAGGAAAAGTGACTATGAATAAAAACAACAAAGTCAGAAGGTAAGGAAATGAAACTGAAGAAGAATAAAGCATAGCCTAAGTATTTCTCTTCTAGGTTTTATGTATACGCAATTTTGCCTAAGATAAAAAATGTTTTATAAGAGGCAAACATTCAAATAATAAGAAATATCATAAAATGTTCTTCAGACTATTTTACTGTGCATATAGAATATCTGCCACTATGAAATATTTTGATTTGGTTTTTCTGTTCTTTACTAACTGCCCCAGTGAGGATCAGGCACCTCAATTTTTAGAGAAGTCTCTCCAAAAACGTTACCCACAGAGATGAGGGCAAAATCAGACAGCAGGGACCTGAAAATGATCATTCCCTCCATCCCCCTCTAGGTAGCAGAGAGAGACACGAGCCATGGACAACCTCAGCTCTGTGGCTGGGAACAGCAGCCAGTGCGGCAGGGACTACAAGATTACCCAGGTGCTCTTCCCACTCCTCTACACTGTCCTGTTTTTTGCTGGACTCATCACAAACAGCCTGGCAATGAGGATTTTCTTCCAAATCCGCAGCAAATCCAACTTTATTATTTTCCTTAAGAACACAGTCATTTCCGACCTCCTCATGATTCTGACTTTTCCATTCAAAATCCTCAGCGATACTAAACTGGGAACAGGACCTCTGAGAGCCTTTGTGTGCCAAGTGACCTCCGTCGTGTTCTATTTCACAATGTACATCAGTATCTCATTCCTAGGACTAATAACTATTGATCGCTACCAGAAGACCACCAGGCCCTTTAAGACAGCCAACCCCAACAATCTCTTGGGGGCTAAGATTCTCTCGGTTGTCATCTGGGCGTTCATGTTCTTAATCTCCTTGCCTAACATGATTCTGACCAACAGGAGGCCGAGTGACAAGACTGTGAAGAAATGCTCATTTCTGAAGTCAGAGTTTGGTCTGGTCTGGCATGAAATAGTCAATTATGTCTGTCAAGTCATTTTCTGGATTAATTTTCTAATTGTCATCGTATGCTATACGCTCATTACCAAAGAACTGTACAAGTCATATGTGAGAACAAGGGGCGCCGGCAAAGTCCCCAAGAAAAAGGTAAACATCAAGGTTTTCATTATCATTGCTGTATTTTTTATATGTTTTGTTCCATTCCATTTTGCCCGAATTCCCTACACCCTAAGTCAAACCCGGGACGTCTTTGACTGCGCTGCTGAGAATACTCTGTTCTACGTGAAAGAGAGCACACTCTGGTTAACGTCCTTAAATGCATGCCTGGATCCATTCATCTACTTTTTCCTTTGCAAATCCTTCAAAAATTCCTTGATGAGTATGCTGAGATGTTCCAATTCTGCATCATCTCCATCCCATGACAACAGGAGAAAAGGACAGGACGGCAGTGACCCAAGTGAGGAGACACCAATGTAAATAAACTGAGATAACATTTCAGTCTATTCGTGTATAGAACTCCCCAAAGGCAAGCACTATGTGGAAAATATTAACACTGACTAAGAAGTAGCTGAGTTAGCAACAATAACTCTTGAAACAAGTAATAAATAAAAGACTACAAAAGCAATTTTCATTTATTTGTCCAATACTGAAAGCAATCTTAAGAAGCAGAGAGGTAACCTAACATGTAGCTGTGTAGCAAAACAAACTGCATCCAATCACCACGCACATGCAAAACTACACACAGGTCATGATATGTAGAGTTTTGACAAAACGGGTAACCGTATAATAATGTACACTGTAATTTAAAAAAATACATTGATCGCAATCCTACTATGAATTTATTATAATCAGCTAAGAATGATACATCTGATAAAATCACACCAATTATTATATACTAATATATGTATATATACTTATACATGCTTATATACATATATATGTATATATTGCAGTCCCTTAACCAAATGCTGACCTATGTGATATTCTTCATAAAAATTTAAGTAATTGAGACATGTAAAACTAGTCACTACTCACTTCCAATTATGAGGAAAAACTTAAGGGATTCAAACTAATTGAAATGGTAACTGATCAGACTAAAAGGTTGTAAAACTACCTTCTCAAGAAAAACAGCAGAAATAGCAAAGTTATTAAAACAGAGTTATTTTACAACATTCAAACACCAGGAATTTATGAATATTTCTTTAACAGCACAGGAACGGTTTACTCATATTTTGATAACTTTAGTAAATAGAGTACCATCAATGATACTGATCTCTATTAACTAGCTTCTAAAAACTGCCTGTGTTTTGGGCTAATGAACATTCATTTCCCCTATGAGAAAAACAAATAAAATAAGATTATGCAGTTGAACAGTATGAACATTAACAGGAAAGTGATGAAAATGTTGGGAATTACCTGTTTGTCATTTGTGTATATAATAAACAATTAACATTAAACTCTAAAACATACTTTGTTGGAATTTCTTTGTTCAAAGTTATGAGATACTATAACTCATATTTTCTATACTCCTATATCAAATGAACCTATTTAAGAAAGGATAGTCGCCAATACTATACTTTTTATTACATGCTGAAACTCCAGTACTTTGGCCACCTCATGCGAAGAGTTGACTCATTGGAAAAGACCCTGATGCTGGGAGGGATTGGGGGCAGGAGGAGAAGGGGACGACAGAGGATGAGATGGCTGGATGGCATCACTGACTAGATGGACGTGAGTCTGTGTGAACTCCGGGAGGTGGTGATGGACAGGGGGCCTGGCGTGCTGCGATTCATGGGGTCACAAAGAGTCGGACACGACTGAGCGACTGAACTGATTAGGCAAAATCTATTTTGAAGGTGATATCTCATGTCAATTAGTTCATTGTTGTTATTGTTGTCTAGCTGCTAAGTTATGTCTGACCCTTTAAAATCCAGTGGACTAACGCACACCAGGCTCCTCTGTCCATGGGATTTCCCAGGCAAAAATACTGGAATAGGTTGCCTTTTCCTTTTCCAGAGGATCTTTCCAATTGAGGGATCAAACCTGCTTCTCCTGCATTGGCAGGCAGGTTCCTTACCACTGAAACACCAGGGAATCCAATTAGTTCATACCTAAATGAAAAATTAGGTCAAACTTATAATGTTGTGAGATTCCACACAAGCCATATTGTTTTTTTAATGTAAACAAAACACACATCACACTTGGAAATGGACATGATTTATCAATTATTTATGATCCTCAGAGGTGATTCCCAAATACAAAGCAGAGATACCAATATCTAAATATGATGTGAGAAGAAATAAAAGGGATTAGCTGTAGTAAAAGGAAGTTCACCGAATTCCAATATAATAGATTCTATTCTACTAAGTTAAATTTCAGTACAAAGCTGAGCTCGTTTAACTCTCTAGACAGTAACTATTCTCAAGCAAGCAGCCACATTTCCTTCTCTGGCACGTCTGCAAGCGAGCACTGGATGTCAGTGCAGAGGAACACAGAGATACGAATCAAAAAAGATGCATATTCGACTTACTGCTAGGGCAAAGGCAGTAGCCATTTCTGCCAGAGAGGCCAATGCACTTCACTCTAATGTCCTATGAGCAAACTCGTTCTGTAAGAACACCAGGATATTTGAGCTGGAAAAGAAATAAGGATCAACAAATCTGACTACCTTACTTTGAATATGGGAAATATAAAGGGCAGATCTACTCCTCAATCTAGCCAAGTCACGGGTAGACTGGCCACGGATTAGAGCTGGCCGCGTCACGCTGGCAGGGTCACACTAGGTGTTGGAAGACTGCATGGCAGGCAGAGATTTCCTGAATGATCTTTCATTTGGGAGTAAATGCATTCACAGAGATGATGAAATCAAAAAGAGAAATAACCAGAAAAGCTAATGGTGCTACAATACTTTTGCAAAACAAACAAACAAACTTGTTCAATGTTTGGCATTATCTAGGTTATTATACATAATATGAAAAATTTATGTTAAACTGATCATACTAAACCATACTTAGCTGAGAGTTTTTATTCCAATACATTAGAAGCATATACTCCTTTATCAAATATCAAACTGAACCCATTCAAGACAGATTAAGAGATCACTATTTATGGAGTACTCATTTTACACAGAACATGTCACTATCTCTAGCTTTAGGAATTTTAATATACACAATATATCTCTCATTTCACAATAACTTCAAAAAGAGAGAGAGAGAGACATCAAATTTTGTAGATAGAGATTCAGAAGATGAGACAGACAAAACACAGTCGTGCCCATAAAAGTGGCTAAGAAGTCCTAATGATGCTGGTTACTGGCATTTTCTCCCAGTGGTTTCTTATATAAATAGTCTAAAGCAGGTGTGACAAATTTTAACCTGCAAGTCAAGTCTAGCCCAGCACCTGATTCATACAACCTGTGATTTAAGAATGGTTTTTACACTTTCAAATATTTGCAGGAGGAAAACTGGAAGAATAAAACTTCACACTGCACAAAGTTGTATGACATTCAAATTTCACTGTCTGTAAGGTTTTATTAGCACACAGCCACACGCACCCACGGTTTACTATGTCTGATTTCCTGCTACAACAACAGGGCTGAGTAGCTGTGACAGACTGAGGGGCCACAAAACCTAAATATTTACTACCTGGCTATTTAGAAGACTGACAGCTCTGCACTGGAACCCTAAAACTTCAAAGAAATGCACTGTATAGAGAAAGGGCCCTCTATTGATGCATCTCAGTGTTTCAGCAGCTTTGCACTGAAAACACCTGCAGGTCCCTTTGGCTGATCTAGGTCATAATGGCTGGCTGGTAACATTCAAAGTGGAAAGTGGGATTATATTGATGCTGGTGGGAACAAAATATGCAAATATACTTACAAGCCAATAAAAGAAACAGCCTGACTTTAAATACATAAATAAATAAAAATGGGAAAGGGGCAAGAGAAATCAATTCCCAAGAGAAATACAAATAGATACTAAAAATATGAAAAGATATGCACCCTCATTAATAAACGTTTATGTTTATATGACATGGCTTTTTTCACCTGTAAATTTAGAATTGATTTAAAAGATTTTTAACAATTTTGTTGGGAATCCCACTTGATGAGACAAAAAATGAGTACAATCTTTCGGGAAAACTTTTTAAAATACCATTCAACATATCAATGCATATCCTTTGATCCAGAAATCCCACTTCTAGGAAACTTTCTATAAGTATATGTTAGAATAAATACATAAAAATACATGGAGTGGTATTTGATCTACAGCATGTTTTTAATAGAGAAAAATTGGAGGGAAAAAAAGTAAATGCCCAAAAGCAACAGCTTATATAAACTATGATAACTTTATATAGTATAACCCTTTTATAAAAATTGTTAGTAAATCTTTATATACTAACATGGAATGAAAAAAAGATGTAATATGTCAATAAATATAAATATATATATATACACACGTATACATATTTGCACACACATTGGTACATGTATTTAAGGAGGATTAACTTTCACCGTGCAGAAGCATGATGTCAGTGACGGACCACGCAAAAGTGCGGCCTCGGAGAGGAGCTATCCCACGTCAAAGGAGTGGTGGCTGCGCGGGCGCAGGAGGGCCGAGAGGAGCTACTCCACATTCAAGGTCAGGAGGGACGACCTCATCCAAGGTAAGGAGCAGTGGCTGAACTTTGCTGGAGCGGCCGTGAAGACATACCCCACGTCCAAAGTGAGAGAAACCCAAGTTAGGACAGTAGGTGTTGCAAGAGGGCATCAGAGGGCAGACACACTGAAACCAAAATCACAGAAAACTAGTCAATCTAATCACACTAGGACCACAGCCTTGTCTAACTCCATGAAACTAAGCCATGCCCTGTGCGGCCACTCAAGACGGGTGGGTTATGGTGGAGAGGTCTGACAGAATGTGGTCCACTGGAGAAGGGAATGGCAAACCACTTCAGTATTCTTGCCTTGAGAACCCCATGAACAGTATGAAAAGGCAAAATGATAGGATACTGAAAGAGGAACTCCCCAGGTCAGTAGGTGCCCAATATGCTACTGGAGATCAGTGGAGAAATAACTCCAGAAAGAATGAAGGGATGGAGCTAAAGCAAAAACAATACCCAGTTGTGGATGGGACTGGTGATAGAAGCAAGGTCCAATGCTGTAAGAGCAATATTGCACAGGAACCTGGAATGTTAGGTCCATGAATCAAGGCAAATTGGAAGTGATCAAACAGGAGATGGCAACAGTGAACGTTGACATCCTAGGAATCAGTGAACTAAAATGGACTGGAATGGGTGAATTTAACTCATTTGACCATTAAATCCACTACTGCAGGCAGGAATCCCTTAGAAGAAATGGAGTAGCCATCTTGGTCAACAAAAGGGTCCAAAATGCAGTACTTGGATGCAATCTCAAAAACGATAGAATGATCTCTGTTTGTCTCCAAGGCAATCTGTTCAATAGCACGGTAATCCAAGCCTATGCCCCAACCAGTAATGCTGAAGAAGCTGAAGTTCAACAGTTCTATGAATACCTACAAGACCTTTTAGAACTAACACCCAAAAAAGATGTCCTTTTCATTATAGGGGACTGGAATGCAAAAGTAGGAAGTCAAGAAACACCTGGAGTAACAGGCAAATTTGGCCTTGGAGTACAGAATGAAGCAGGGTAAAGGCTAATAGAGTTCTGCCAAGAGAACGCACTGGTCATAGCAAACACCCTCTTCCAACAACACAAGAGAAGACTCTACACATGGACAACACCAGAAGGTCAACACCAAAATTAGATTGATTATATTCTTTGCAGCCAAAGATGGAGAAACTCTATACATTCAGCAAAAACAAGACCGGGAGCTGACTGTGGCTCAGATCATGAACTCCTTATTGCCAAATTCAGACAAGAAGAAATTGAAGAAAGTGGGGGAAACCACTAGACCATTTAGGTATGACCTAAATCAAACCCCTTATGATTATACACTGGAAGTGAGAAGTAGATTTAAGGGACTAGATCTGATAAAGTGCCTGATGAACTATGGATGGAGGTTCATGACATTGTACAGGAGACAGAAATCAAGACCATTCCCATGGAAAAGAAATGCAAAAACCCAAAATGGCTGAGGAGGCCTTACAAATAGCTGTGAAAAGAAGAGAAGTGAAAAGCAAAGGAGAAAAAGAAAGATGTAAGCATCTGAATGCAGAGTTCAAAAGAATAGCAAGGAGAGATAAGAAAGCCTCAGTGATCAATGCAAAGAAATAGAGGAAAACAACACAATGGGAAAGACTAGAGATCTCTTCAAGAAAATTTGAGATACCAAGGGAACATTTTATGCAAAGATGGGCTTGATAAAGGGCAGAAATGGTAGGGACCTAACAGAAGCAGAAGATATTAAGAAGAGGTGGCAAGAATACATAGAAGAACTGTACAAAAAAGATCTTCATGATCCAGATAATCACAATAGTGTGATCACTCACCTAGAGCCAGACATCCTGGAATGTGAACTCAAGTGGGCCTATAGGAAGCATCACTACAAACAAAGCTAGTGGAGGTGATGGAATTCCAGTTGAGCTATTACAAATCCTCAAAGATGATGCTATGAAAGTGCTGCACTCAATATACCAGCAAATTTGGGAAATTCAGCAGTGGCCACAAGACTGGAAAAGGTCAGTTTTCATTCCAATCCCAAAGAAAGGCAATGCCAAAGAATGCTCACACTACTGCATAATTGCACTCATCTCACACGCTAGTAAAGTAATGCTCAAAATTCTCCAAGCCAGGCTTCAACAATATGTGAACTGTGAACTTCCAGATGTTCACTGGTTTTAGAAAAGGCAAAGGAACCAGAGATCAAATTGCCAACATTCGCTGGATCATGGAAAAGCAAGACAGTTCCAGAAAAACATCTATTTCTGCTTTACTGACTATGCCAAAGCCTTTGACTGTGTGGATCACAATAAACTGTGGAAAATTCTGAAAGAGATGGGAATACCATACCACCTGAATTGCCTCTTGAGAAACCTCTATGCAGGTCAAGAAGCAACAGTTAGAACTGAACACAGAACAACAGACTGGTTCCAAATAGGAAAAGGAGTACTTCAAGGCTGTATATTGTCACCCTGCTTATTTAACTTCTATGCAGAGTACATTATGAGAAATGCTGGGCTGGAGGAAGCTCAAGCTGGAATCAAGACTGCCAGGAGAAATATTCATAAGCTCAGATATGCAGATGACACCACCCTTATGGCAGAAAGTGAACTAAAAAGCCTCTTGATGAGAGTGAAAGAGGACAGTGAAAAGGTTGGCTTAAAGCTCAACATTCAGGAAACGAAGATCATGGCATCTTGTCCCATCACTTCATGGGAAATAGATGGGGATACAGTGGAAACACTGGCTGACTTTATTTTTGGGGCTCCAAAATCACTGCAGATGGTGACTGCAGCCATGAAATTAAAAGACCCTTACTCCTTGGAAGGAAAGTTATGAGCAACCTAGATAGCATATTCAAAAGCAGAGACATTACTTTGTCACCAAAGGTCCATCTAGTCAAGGCCATGGTCTTTCCAGTGGTCTTGTGTGGATGTGAGAGTTGGACTATAAAGAAAGCTGAGTGCTGAAGAATTGATGCTTTTCAACTGTGGTGTTGGAGAAGACTCTTGATAGTCCCTTGGACTGCAAGGAGATCCAACCAGTCCATCCTAAAGGAGATCAGTCCTTGGGTGTTCACTGGAAGGACTGATGTTGAATCTGAAAACTCCAATACTTCGTCACTTCATGCAAAGAGTTGACTCATTGGAAAAGACCCTGATGCTGGGAAAGATTGAGGGCAGGAGGAGAAGGGGATGACTGAGGACGGGATGGCTGGATGGCATCACCGACTTGATGGACATGAGTTTGGGTAAACTGTGGGAGTTGGTGATGGACAGGGAGGCCTGGCATGCTGTGATTCATGGGATCACAAAGAGTCAGACACGACTGAACGACTGAACTGATCTTTCTACTGTATATTAATATGTCAATAACTGAATTCTTCAAACTTCTTTTTTTATAACAAAATTATGAAACTGGATACTAATATAGATATTTCAGATTATAGTGTAAATTTATTGCCTGTTTCCAGTTTTATGTAGAGATTTTATAATACCAAATTCATTTATACACATGGATCACTACAGTAATGTTAAGCTGCATAATGTATTTTAGATTACTACCACCTTGGGTTAGGGCTTCTCTGATAGTTCAGTTGGTAAAGAATCCGCCTGCAATGTAGGAGACCCTGGTTTGATTCCTGGGTCAGGAAGATCTGCTGGATAAGGGATAGGCTACCCACTCCAGTATTCTTGGGCTTCCATGTGGCTCAGCTGGTAAAGAATCTCCCTGCAATGTGGGAGACCTGGGTTTGATCCCTGGGTTGGGAAGATCCTCTGGAGAAGAGAAAGGCTACCGACTCCAGTATTCTGGCCTGAAAAATCCCATGGAGTCCATGGGGTCGCAAAGAGTCAGACTCCACTGAGCAACTTTCACTTTCACTTCACTTTCACCTTGGGTTAATTCAGTGTGAGATTTTAAACACTTTTATATAATCTGGGGAAGTACCATGGTATCCTTCGATGGGAAGTAAAAGGCTCTTCTATGAGTACAGGAGTTCCAATTTTGACTTTCATTTCAATTGAAAGCAAGTACTTCCTCATCTTTTCCATTATTATTCATATGGTACTGGTTACATTGATAGGAACTTTATATTGTTGAGTTTGATTCAAAAGACATTCCATAAGGAGATGACAATTTCTTCATTCATTTCCATTTGGCAGGCTTCTAATTTCTAATACTTTTCCTTACATATTTAACTCTCTCCTGATAATACTGCTATGAACCAATTTATGTTTTCAACTGAGTACCCCACTTTGAGACAAAGAGATTCACAAATCCATGAAAGTGTATTATGTGTGTGAAGTCGCTCAGCCGTGTCTGACTCTTTGCAACCCCATGGACTGTAGCTTACCAGGCTCCTCTGTCCATGGGATTTTCCAAGCAATAGTACTGGAATGGACTGCCATTTCCTTCTCCAGGGGATCTTCCCAACCCAGGGATCAAACCCAGATCTCCCGCATTGTAGACAGACGCTTTACTGTCTAAACTAAAGTGGATTATACCTCTTAGCAACAAGAAACATCCAGCTCAAAAACTGCAGAATTTGATAAGCACTCCTACACTCATCCTGTCTCTGGCAGTCGGAAGAGAGCGGGCCTGGTTCCAAGCGGGAGGCTCTGGAACCAAACTGTGTGGGTTTGCAGAGGGCTTCAGTTGCAGGACTTTGGGCAACCTGCTTAACGCCTGTGATTCCATTTTCTCATCTGTAAAATAGGACAGATCTCTGAGCTTTTTGTAATAGTTCAGTTCAGTTGCTCAGTCATGTCCAACTCTTTGCGACCCCATAGACTACAGCACGCTAGGCTTCCCTGTCCTTCACCACCTCCCAGAGCTTGCTCAAACTCGTATTCAAGTTGGTGATGCCATCCAACCATCTCATCTTCTGTCATCCCCTTCTCCTCCTGCTTTCAATCTTTCTCAGCATCAGTGTCTTTTCCAATGAGTCAGTTCTTCACGTCACGTGGCCAAAGTATTGGAGCTTCACTTCAGCATCAGTCCTTCCAATGCAGGACTGATTTCTTTAAGAGACCACATAATCACTTAGAACAGTACATCTAGTGTGATTTCATTGGTTTTGACTAAATTCCTTTGAGCTTGATGAGATTTTAAATGTTTTGTTGAGGAACCTGCCAAATCATAATAATTTCTAGGACTTTTCATGGTATATCTTCTTTGATTCACTCCTTTAGTCGGTTATTCCCACAGGTATAGAGTATTCCATTTTTAATTTCACTTAACAAGAAACTTACTAACATAAACGATCTGACAAACGTTATTCAAAGCGCTTGGCAAGCATTCAAACATCGTTATACCCTTAACAACCCAATGAAGCAAATGCTATTATTTATTTTCATTGTTATGAGAGGACAATGGATTCATAGAGAGCCTAAGTAGCTTGACCAAGGTCACAAGTAAAGTAAGTTGGAATATAAGGAAATGAACCCAGGCACTCTGGCTTGTGAGCATTGCTCCTGTCCCATCACAGCCTCTCAGGTGCAGCATCAAGGCAGAGGACCCTCCCCTAGTGGGTACCAACACTGCTGTGAACTAAGAGACCACTGGCTAACATGTATGAAGCACACAGACATAAAGGAGTCTGTTGGATATTTCCTATGGTCAAACATTTTGAAACCTATATTTAAGAGAAGATACTTCTGTAACTCTAGAAATGCCACCATAAATCAGTTCCCCTTTTGAGGTTTCCCACTCTTTGGCATTTTGAAATTTGACCAAAAAGTTATTTCCAGTTTTCATATTATGAAACTAACTTGTACAGCATTTCCCCTGTTTAAACTGAAACTATCCCAAACCTGCATCTAAATAATGGATTTGGAGCCATCAGGAAATTTATACTTAATTACATAGGTCTAATTCCTCTATTTAAATTTTTGTCTAAGTTTGTTTTCATTCTCTACTGAAGCAAACAATAGGATATATGTTTTAATTATGTTCCATAACATTAATAAAACTCAAAATCTGTATCTCCAAGAAACAATTTATCTAAGTCAAACATCAATGTTTCTTTTCTTTTTAAATTTATTTATTTTAATTGGAGGCTGCTTAGTTTACAATATTGTAGTGGTTTTTGGCATACATCAACATGAATCATCCATGGGGGTACATGTGATCCCCATCCTGAATCCCCCTCCCACCTCCCTCCCCATCCCCATCCCATCCCTCAGGGTCATCCCAGTGCACCAGCCCTGAGCACCCTATCTCATGCATCAAACCTGGACTAGCGATCTATTTCACATATGATAATATACATGTTTCAATGCTGTTCTCTCAAATCATCCCACCCTTGCCTTCTTCTCCCACAGAGTCCAAAAGTCTGTTCTTTACATCTGTGTCTCTTCTGCTGTCTCGCATATAGGGTCATATGGTCTAAATTCCATATATATGCATTAATATACTGTATTGATGTTTTCCTTTCTGACTTACTTCACTCTGTATAATAGGCTCCAGTTTCATCCACCTCGTCAGAACTGATTCAAATACATTCTTTTTAATAGCTGAGTAATATTCCATCGTGTCTATATATCACAGCTTTCTTATCCATTCTTCTGCCAGAATACCAATCTTTAAAACTGTGCCACCACAATGGTAGTTTCAACCCAAATTATTAGGCATCCTATTCTCTCAGAAAAATGTCCAGTGGGTTACTGAATTCTCAGAATTCACCGAAAATGCTCAATCAAGCCAACACAACAGTCTAGTCCAATCCTGTGGTAAAACTCACAGCAAGAAATATGAAATGAAACTCACCATGGAGAACTCCACATTACCTCATAAGATCTCCTGATTTCCTCATTCACTTTATCTGGTGAGGAAACATTTCTTCATAGGCAACAACGTTCTCCTTACAAAAGCAGCAATTACATCCTTTCAGAAATTTTACAGAATTCGGCTCAAGGTTGATGAAATTCCTGAAATCTTTAGCACTTTGCCAAGTCACAAATACAGGAACAGAGTTCCCAAAACGGCTTTCCCGTAAGTAAAATAGTGTATTTCCATTTAAATCTGCCGTTCGTTCACCAGAGCAGTTGAGTAGCTAACAATTTTTTCATGCTTCACATGTAGTCAGCACTATTCTAGGCATTCATCTCAGTCTCTAAACACCGAAGTATGCAGTATTATTAAACCCATTGTACAGATGGGGAAAATGAGGTTTAAAGCTACTAAATCATTTGTCTATTATCTACTACCTAGTAATACGTGATTCTGAAATTCTAACCCCCCAAATCTGGCCCAAAATAGGCCTTGCCTCTTAGAAAATATATCACTTCATCTCTCAAAGGTTGAAAGACCAAACAAAAGATTAAGATAAATGTCTATAGAAATCATCAGGTCATCCCAATGAACACAAATTTCTGAAAAGAACAGTCTACAAGGGTGCATGCAGATGATGACGCTGTCTGGTTTTAGAGTCAACACTTACTCTCCTATAGTATAAGGCTATTTTCTTTACAATTTCTCCCTCCTGTTATTATAAGGCATTAAAAATTTCACTGAACATGTAGAGAAGATAAACTGCAGGAAAGTTATTATACGAGACAAATATAAAAATGACTGCAACTGAACTGATTTATTCAAACCATAGTACATTAACAGTACCTAAGTTTAAAATAAAGAGGTTCCTTATTAGAGAACCCCTCAAAGGATTACATATGAAGAGGTTCTAATGGATCTCACTGCACACGTGAAAATGAGGAAGGAAACTTGGTATAAGAAAGCAGAACAGCATTTGCTTCATATGCCTTTCATGGGCTGAACTAATGACTGCCTCGATCGATGGGAAGACACTGAGCTGAGTTTTCTTCCAAACAAAGGTGAATTTCAATTGTTATTATGAGTGGCTTGCTTATAAACAGTAGAATATTTTCAAGAGGGAAAAATGCTTTAAGTTTAACATTCTATAAACCATAGATTATAAGCGCAGGAAATGTCACAGTGTACAGCAGTGCAACATGGATACTTTTACCTCTTCGCCAGTTTTATTTTACTGCCAGGTAATTAAAAGTAGAACCTGTGAATGGGGTAGAGTCTGTTATTTGGATTTCATCAGGGTGTGAAAGTAATGGGACTGTTAATTAAGTACCAAAACTGTACTATGGGCTTTAAAAATGCTAGCCAGAAACAACATGTGCTTTCTCAACGGATTTATTAAATGTGATGAATAAATTTAAGGTGCAAACACGCTGCAAACCTAAAGTCTGTTTTTAACAAGGAGCATTCTGAAGTCATGAAATGCTTCTTGTTTTACTTTGTGTATATGTTTTTTTAACAGATGACACTGGCAACCACGAATGTGACAGGGATGAAGGGCTTCAACGGGTCTGAGCGGTGCCCCCGAGACCTGAAGACGGCACAGCTGGTGTTCCCGGCCATCTACACTATTGTTTTCTTCATGGGCATCCTGCTGAATGCTTTGGCCCTGTGGGTGTTCATTCATATTCCCAGCTCCTCCACCTTCGTTGTATACCTCAAAAACACTTTGGTGGCTGACTTGATAATGACGCTCACGCTTCCATTTAAAATCCTCTCCGACGCTCGTCTCGGACCCTGGCAGCTCAGAGCCTTCGTGTGTCGTTTCTCTGCCGTTATCTTTTATGACACCATGTACGTGGGCATTACACTGCTGGGGCTCATAGCCTTTGATAGGTTCCTCAAGATCATCAGACCTTTCGGAAAATTCTTCGTACAAAAACCTGCTTTTGCAAAAGGGGTCTCATCCCTCATCTGGCTCTTTTTGTTCCTCCTCTCGCTGCCAAACATGATCTTGAGCAACAAGGAAGCAACACCATCTTCTGTGAAAAAGTGTGCCTCCTTAAAGGGTCCTCTGGGGCTGAAATGGCATGCAGCAGTGAATTACATTTCCCAGTTCATCTTCTGGACTGTTTTTGTCCTAATGCTTCTCTTCTATACGGTTATTGCAAAAAAGGTGTATGATTCTTACAGGAAGTCCAAGAGTAAGGACAGCAAGAACAACAAAAGGCTAGAAGGTAAAGTGTTTGTTGTCGTGGCTGTTTTCTTTGTGTGTTTTGCTCCGTTTCATTTCTCCAGAATCCCATATACTCACAGTCAAACCAACAGTAAGACTGATTGCCGACTGCAAAATCAACTGTTTCTAGCTAAAGAAGCAACTCTCTTTTTGGCAGCAACTAACATTTGCATGGATCCCTTAATATATATACTCTTATGTAAAAGATTCACAGAGAGGCTACCGTGCATGAAAGGGAGGCAGACTGCAGCATTCACTCAGGAAAATCATACGAGTCAGTCGGACAATATAACCCTAGGCTGATAACCTTATCATGGTTAACTATTTATTGATGAGACTTCAAATGACAATTTACTTGGAAATCAAACCTAGGCAATGAAAAAAAAAATGGATTAGAACAAAAGTTGGGTTACTTTTTACTATACTGGTTTATAGAAAGGATCATGTCAACTTTAATTCCACTGTAATCTATTCATAAGCAGAATAAAGCCTTAGTAAGAGAAAGCACAATAGGAAGCAAATGGTGGCCACTAGAGGTCACCTTTTCAAGAGCATTCACTTCCACTTTGGAAAAAGTGTATTATGGGGAAATGTATGTTTCTAAAAACACCTATTTTTTTAAATATAAAGAAATATATTCCTTCACTCTAAAATGCCTCTTCAAGTTCTTTTGCATGTAATTCAAACAACACTACTGCTTTTGTATCCCACTTGCCAATTTAAAAAAACAACAACAAAAAAAACGACAACTTGCAAGTCCTTTGGTGAGAACTGGAGCTAGAGGTTGAAATGGATGCTAGAAGGAAAGCCTCTGGGGAGTAGGTCAGAAAGCCCTTTGACACCAGATTGTACTTCTCCTGACAATTACAAATGGCCTCTTCCCCAGTATGCCACTACACTAGAGGAGGCACGAGCAGCGTTATTAAGTCATAAAAAAATACCGGAATACATCCTGCTGCTAAGTTGCTTCAGTCGAATACATCCTAAGTGTGTACAATTCAAGAGCAAGAATACTGTATTCTAAAGTCTTTGGGATCTTCCCTCTGCCCAGCAGATACTCTAACGGTGGTGCAATATTCCACCTATTCAGCAAAGCCTTCCAGCACCTCCGCGCTCTTTCCTCACGTCTCTGGTTGAAAACAACTACTTCTCCCACATCTGGGTAGAGTCTCAATGCAGATTTCCTATAGATAGCAGTATTCTTGAATGCATCCTCTAATGATGGTCAGGATTATTTAAGAAAGGCAACATGTTTTAAAGACAGAAATATGCCATGTTTTCTTGGTATCACCCGTGATACTTTCAACAGATAATAAATTACTAATATTTTAAATAGAATATGTCATTATGCCATTTCTCGGTATATATATAGACAGAAATGCTGACCCACAATCAGTGAAATCCATACTGGGAAATTTTTAGAGGATGATGACCTATTTGTACTTATATATCTCTGCATTTCCCCAAATACTTTGTGGTAAAAAAAAAAAAAAAAAACACCCTTAAAGTATGTTCATCTGCAGTTGTGGGTGCTGATTTGTACCTTCTAGATAAAATGTACAAAGGAGTACTTATGCTCTGCAGATATGCCAGTATCTCCAATACAAACATCACAATGTGAAGCCCACGTCTTCTTCCATGCCCCAAAGACCCTAGCACTTGCCCGAACTTTCTAGCCTTTTCTCCTAACTGTTCTTCCATCCCTGGAACTCTCTTATATAAGTTTGTAACTATCAGAAAATGCCATGCTCCTATTTTACCCCTGTGTCAATGAACTTGTAAATTTCCCTCTGACTCACCAAGAAAACCTTTACCCATCCATGGAACTCTAAGTTGCCATTACTCAGTCCATGAAATCTCATCTGGCTAACTTCCCAACATCGCCCCAAACCCGATCACTCCCTCATCTGTATGTTGTCATACCTCAAATATTGTAATGATCACACTGCTTTGTAATTACTGATTCACAGATGTATCTACTCCTTTAATAACCTATGTGCACTTTTGAGGGCAGAGAGTGCAATCAATAAATATTTGATAAAATATACCAAGCCAAACTACCTTTATTTTTATATACCAGAAAAGCAAAAGGGAAGCCAATTCTCACTGACGTTTTACTTTTCAGAACGTAACATAGATTTCTTAAAACCTCAAGCTCTTTTTAGTTGGTCTCCTATGCATGTACACAGAAGCCTGGGAAGCGGGGGCGTTCCTGGGTTCACTAGTGAATGACCGGGAAGGAAGGAGGATTGCTGAACAGTACACGTATAGCTTGAGGGCCAATGTCTATCATCATTTCAATTTTAGAGCCACTGACAAAATGCTTAAGCTATGTACTGTTGGTTTTGGTTAAATAAAATTTGTAACTGTAGCATATCACAATCAGCAAAACTCTTAGAAAGTACTTTGAGTGCCAGATTTTCATTTGCGAAAAGAATTAAGTCATAATGACTATTAGAGATGCCACTAAATCCATGTTACCTTTACTGAGTACATTATGTGATCATGAGCAGACTCTAATAATGTATTATAAGTAATTGCATCTAAGCCACCCATCAAACTAGGCTTGGTGATATAACCCATGTATATTTTACATCTAAATAGTTTCAATAGACACTGAATGGATACAGACAAGAAATATATTTTAGAAATACCTTTCAAGATAAAATTTCAGTAGCAAATCTGTCCTCCAGAGATATTTATTTTATATTCCATTATCATAATTACAGTCAAAAGCAGAGTACCTGAGGTATAGAATGAAATAATCTACCAAGAACTTAGAGAAGAGTCATCATAAAATCACATTCACAAAATGAAAAGCAAATACCCGAGAAGAACTTCCCAAACTAGCAATCACAAATACTAAAATCTAGAAGACTCACAGAATGGGGCACTATACCCACAGTCATTAATGACACAGAAGACAGGTGGGGGAAAAATAGCAGCTTTGGTAAACTCTGTAAGCTCACAGCACAATTAAGGGTTTTTGTAAAAATCTAAAATGTAAATATTTATACTGAATAAGGCCTTCCAAATACCCCTTATTTGGAAGGGGAAGTAGGAGAGTGTATTGCCCCGACATAGAATTATTCGTCGGAAACCAAGAGAAAGCACTGTAAAGGGGGAAGGAAGAGACAGAGAAGCAGCGTGCGTTCCCAGCTCACAGGAGTTAGCTGGCTGATAAAGTGATGGTGACATCAACATAAAATAATTGCTCAATTCAGTCGTGTTCATCTCATCACTTCATACATTCCAGTTTCATTTAAATGCAGCTTGTTCCATAACTTTCTAAGGTCTTCTTTCTAAAATTCTCTCACCATCTCCCTGGGTAAACTGTATTCCTGCAGTAAGTTAACAGATCTAAGTTCACACACACTTAGATGTCACCAGAACAAAGCCTCCAAGCAGAGGAACCCATACCCAGTTGTGTGAACAGCTTAGGAAGCACATATTGAAAAGCAGCCCTAGCGTGGAATTTACACACCACTTGAAGTGCCTAAAAGCGAAACACAACACTTTAAACTTTACATGGAGCCAAACATAGGTAATATGAATATAGTACATGTGTGAAATCAGTAGTCAAACGTTAACAGGTACCAGAACCAGCTCTAAGAGTAGTAGATCACTAGGCCTGCCCCCAGAGTTTGATTCACTAGGTCTGGGCTGAAAACTGAGAAGTTTCCAGGAGAGGAAATAAGGATGCTATCAATTTGGGCCACATATTAAGAACGATAAAACACAACACTCTTCGACACGAATGTCCAACGGTGGGATCTGTCAACAGGAGACAAACACAACTGTTATTAAGGGAGCAGGGCACATATAGGGTAACAGGCAGTGACATGAACTATGGATACCTGGAAAGTTCGTGTCCCACTGAGGGGTGGGCATCTACTATTCAATGCCAACTGCTGGCACAGGAGGGAATCTGGGCTGAGAGTTGCTAGCTGGTAGCCACAGTGGTAGTAAAACCAGCACCAGCAACAACAAAACCAGCACACATTATCTTCTATTTACTATGCACCAGGGAAGTGTGTCAAGATCTTTAAGGATACTGTTCCAGTTAACAATCCCAGGAAGCCTATCAAGTACCATGTGTGCACACTCTGCACACACAAGTCTGCTATCCCATGGACTATAGCCCACCAGGATCCCCTGTCCATGGGGCTTCCCAGGCAAGAATACTGGAGTGGGCTGCCATTTCCTCCTCCAGAGGACCTTCCCGACCCGGAGATCAAACCTGCCTCTCCTGCACTGCAGGTGGATTCTTTACCACTGAGCCACCTGGGAAGACCTATCACATGCCATAGTTATTGCCAACTTAGATATAAAGAAGCTGAGAAACAGAGAAGTTAAGCAACTTGCATGGGGTCAAACAGCTTGTAAGTAGCAAGGATAAGACTAATTCAGACTCCGGTTTCTAAACTTAACCATCTATTCTTAACACTATCAACCACAGATCACTGAGGAGCCTGGTAGGCTACAGTCCATGGGGTCGCAAAGAGTCAGACACGGACTAAGCGACTTCACATCACTTCACTTCCATAGCCACTCCCTCACTCCCTGGCCCCAGAAAAACAATACATCATGTGTGGGCCACAGCAGCCCACATACTGCGGGCTATGTATCCTTCACTTCGAAGCTAACAGGCACCTCCCAGGACCTTACATTCCTTTACTATGTGTGTGGCATATCGCTATGTATGACCTTACAAGGATTATTACCCTTGTATTTCTCACTCTATCCCAGGAAATGGACACTACAGGGCTCCCTGAAGGGGAGAAAACAAAAAAGGAAACTGAGGCACAAAGTGAACAGATCCCTTGTGCTGGTGCCCACGACCCCAGCACCAGCAGAGACAGAGCTGGGACAGACACCCAGCGGGTGGCCTCCAGACCACACCTGACAGAATAAGCCCAGTTCCTCCAGGGGTGACCTCAAGCCCCCACTGTGACAACGATAAGGAGGGGGCTCCCAAAGAGAGAGGTCTCAACACAAAAGAGTTTCGACAACCTCAGGGGTATGCACAGCTCCACCACGAGACCCCAGAGACCTGTGGGGGCCCCTCCGGCCCTTAAGAGGAGTAACATCACAAAGCGTAGGATGGCTGATTCATTGAGCCCATTAACCCTTCATCGAGTGCTTCATGCAGGGGTCCTGGCCTCTCTGGAGGCTGCACTCAGACCACCATGAATAAAAATGTGGAGCGCGGAATATGCTTAGTCACTCAGTCGTGCCCGATTCTTTGCAACCTTTTGGATAGTAGCCTGCCAGGTTTCTTTGTCCATAGGATTTTTCAAGCAAGAATATTGGAGAGGATTGCCATTGCCTTCTCCAGAGGATCTTCCCCAACCAAGGACTGAAGCCGCGATTTCTGTGTTTTGGGCATTGCAGCAGCTTCTTTACCTGTTGAGCCATCGGCTCCCAGAATAAGAGACAGAATTAGCTCACCAAAGCAGCTCGGAGGAAAAGGCAGCTAATGCCAGATGGAGAAAGTTAGGAAAGGCTCGGAGGAGGTGGAAGTGTGAGCTAGGCACGGATGAAGACCCAGGGCCTTTGAAAGGAGACCCTGCAGCACTCAGAGCAGTTTGGAGGAAAGTTCAGGGGCTCGGGCACTGAGCTGTGGTCCAGTGAGGCCCAGGGAAGGAGGGGCTGTTCAGGCTGATGAAGCATGTGTGGGGGTGGGGGATGAGCCTGAGAAGTGAGCGTGGGGCGCCACAGTACAGCACTTCAGGGTTGTTGGGGTGTTTGGAGTTCTCTATGAGACACTGCAGGCAGCTGAAGTGAACATTATGTTCTCTGTGCTGTGCTTTAGGAAAATCAATTTGTCAGCAAGACGATGATTCTGGATTAATAGGGCCACTAAGGCCAGGAGATCAATTAAAGAAGTCTTTCATCTATACACTGTTAAGAGCCAAGTGGAAAGAAATCTGATATGGACCTCAGAGACATTTTCAGAGAGAGAGAGGTTTTGAGTCCAACACCAAAGGAGAGAAGGGGTTTCTATATAAAACGTATGTGATAACTATGCAAAATGTATTCTCAGTGGGGTCCATAATCCCCCTTGTACCCCATCCCAACCAAGAATCATTGCTTTGAGGAACATTAGCTTGGGTGATGTGCAGTACCATGAAGGTATATTGAATAGGAAGTACCAGTGAGAGCTGAGTCAAGGAGTCTACCTAGTGGGGGCAAAATATGGATCCAGGGCTCTCAAGACAGAGCCAGATCAGAAGCTGTGGGAATCATCTTTCCCAAGAAAGGGAGAAAATAAGAAATGAGCTATTCACCTCAGAGGCCATGCTACCCAAGTCTCATGGACAAAACAGACAGAAAAAGAGGAACGGTGCCCGGGACTGGATCGATGAAAGACAAGGAGCAACAAGACGTTCCCTGGGAATCAAGGAACAAGAGAGATTCAAGGAGAAAGTGATAGTCCACAGAATCACACACTCTGGGGAGGTCAAATGTGATGAATGGACAACTGTGAGGTCAGTGGTCACTCGAAGGAGGAGGTGGGTGGAGCCCCAGTTTGTAATGGGAAGGCAGGGACGACAAGCTACTCTGGCCATGAAGGACAAGTCAGTTGACAAGCATTGCACGGAGGAAATAAGGACAGCTGTTAGATTAGCTCAGCTTTTTCCAAGCGTTCCTAAGAACAGCTGGAGCAGCTTCTTCCCATGTTTCTCATGCAATGCACAGGAAAGATGATCCACCTAAAACGGGCAACACAGCAGGGGCACAAATCGCATGATGGGTAGAACCATATGACCAAGAAAACCAGCTGTGGCCAGAAAACGGGTGTGCCGAAGTGTCAAACCCACGGTCCTGGTGTTTCTGATGCCCAGCCCACACCCATTCTAGTATAAAGTACAGGCAGAAAGGGATTAGGGATCACCATTAAGTGACAGGCATGGGAGGGGAGAATATGGGGAAGAGCAATTAAACAGAAAGGAAAAATGAATGAAAAAGGAACTGAATTTGAGACTCATAGTAGGTAACTCGTGCTCGCTCACTCAGTCACATCCGACTCTTTTTGACCCTATGGACAGTAGGCCACCAGGCTTCTATGTCCATGGGACTCTCCAGGCACAAATACTGGAGTGGGTTGCCATTTCCCACACCAGGGGATCTTTCCAATCCAGGGATCGAACCTGCATCTCCTGCACTGGCAGGCACATTCTTTACCACTGAGCTACCTACTAAGCACCATGGCAGGTAAAAAAACTCAGAACTTCACTCAGCATGTGAACATTCACCTCTACTGTAATAAAATTGAATTGACAAATGTAACATTCTAAAGCATCAGTTCACTTCAGTTGCTCAGTCCTGTCTGACTCCTTGTGACTCCATGGACTGCAGCAAGCCAGGCCTCCCTATCCATCACCAATTCCCAGAGTTTACTCAAACTCATGTCCATTCAGTCCATGATGCCATCCAACCATCTCATCCTCTGTGGTCCCCTTCTCCTCCTACTTAAACTTTACCAGAATCAGGGTCTTTTCCAATGAGTTAGCTCTTCACATCAGGGGGCCAAAGTACTGGAGTTTCAGCTTCAACATCAGTCCTGTCAATGAACACCCAGGACTGATCTCCTTTAAGATGGACTAGTTGAATCTCCTTGTAGTCCAAGGGACTCTCAAGAGTCTTCTCCAACACCACAGTTCAAAAGCATCAATCCTTTGGCACTCAGCTTTCTTTATAGTCCAACTCACACATCCGTACCTGACCACTGGAAAAACCATAACCTTGACTAGACGGAACTTTGTTGACAAAGTAATGTCTCTGCTTTTTAATCTACTGTCTAGGTTGGTCATAATTTTCCTTGCAAGGAGTAAGCATCTTTTAATTTCATGGCTGCAATCACCACCTGCAGTGATTTTGGAGCCCCCCAAAAATAAAGTCAGCCACTGTTTCCCCATCTATTTCCCATGAAGGGATGGTACCGGATGCCATGATCTTTGTTTTCTGAATGATGAGCTTTAAGCCAACTTTTTCACTCTCCTCTTTCACCTTCATCAAGAGGCTCTTTAGTTCTTCTTCACTTTCTACCATAACGGTGGTGTCATCTGCATATCTGAGCTTATGAATATTTCTCCCAGAAATCTTGATTCCAGCTTGTGCTTCCTCCAGCCCAGCGTTTCTCATGATGTACTCTGCATATAAGTTAAATAAGCAGGGTGACAACATACAGTCTTGATGTACTCCTTTTCCTATTTGGAACCAGTCTGTTGTTCCATGTCCAGTTTAACTGTTGCTTCCTGACCTGCATACAGATTTCTCAAGAGGCAGGTCAGGTGGTCTGTATTCCCATCTCTTTCAGAGTTTTCCACAGTTTCTTGTGATCCACACAGTCAAAGGCTTTGGCATAGTCAATAAAGCAGAAATAGATGTTTTTCTGGAACTCTCTTGCTTTTTTTATGATCCAGCGGATGTTGGCAATTTGATCGCTTGTTCCTCTGCCTTTTCTAAAACCAGTTTGAACATCTGGAAGTTCACAGTTCACCTATTGCTGAAGCCTGGCTTGGAGAATTTTGAGCATTACTTTATTAGCGTGTGAGATGAGTGCAACTGTGCGGTAGTTTGAGCATTCTTTGGCATTGCCTTTCTTAGGGATTGGAATGAAAACTGACCTCTTCCAGTCCTGTGGCCACTGCTGAGTTTCCCAAATTGGCTGGCATATTGAGTGAAGCCCTTTCACAGCATCATCTTTGAGGATTTGAAATAGCTCAACTGGAATTCCATCATCTTTACTAGCTTTGTTTGTAGTGATGCTTCCTAAGGCACACTTGACTTCACATTCCAGGATGTATGACTCTAGATGGGTGATCACACCATCGTGATCACCAGGGTCATGAAGATCTTTTTTGTACAGTCCTTTTGTGTATTCTTACTACCTCTTCTTAACAGACAAATTTGGCCTTGAAATACAGAATGAAGCAGGGCAAAGGCTAATAGAGTTCTGCCAAGAGAACGCACTGGTCATAGCAAACACTCTGGTCCAACAACACAAGAAAAGACTATACACATGGACATCCGCAGGTAGCCAACACCGAAATCAGATTGATTAAATTCTTTGCAGCGAAAGATGGAGAAGCTCTATACAGTCAGCAAAAACAAGACCGGGAGCTGACTGTGGCTCAGATCATGAGCTCCTTATTACCAAATTCAGACTTAAATTGAAGAAACTGGGGAAAACCATTAGACCATTCAGGTATGACCTAAATCAAATCTGTTAAGATTATACAGTGGAAGTGACAAATGGATTCAAGGAACTAGAACTGATAGACAGAGTGCCTGATGAGCTATGGACGGAGGCTCATGACATTGTACAGGAGACAGGGATCAAGACCGTACCCAAGAAAAAGAAACCAAAAGGCACATTGGCTGTCTGAGGAGGCCTTACAAATAGCTGTGAAAAGAAAGGAAGTGAAAAGCAAAGGAGAAAAGGAAAGATATACCCATTTGAATGCAGAGTTCAAAGAATAGCAAGGAGAGATAAGAAAGCCTTTCTCAGAGATCAATGCAGAGGAAATACAGGGAAATAATAGAATGCGAAAGACCAGAGATCTCTTCAAGAAAGTTAGAGACACCAAGGGAACACTTCAGGCAAAGATGGGCTCAATAAAGGTCAGAAATTCTAAGGCATAGCAATAGAATATTCAACTTTATTTTTTAAATTCAGCTTAAACATTATATGCCTGTATGCGATCATACTTAGTGGTATTCATCTTAAAGAGTTTTATCTAAAACATACCTGCATAGTTTCATAGTTATAAAAAATACTAGCTTCGTGCATTAAATTTATATCATATCCATATCATATTACTCTATGCTTTTCATGCTTTTTATTCTATTTAGTTCTATCACTGAAATATCCCGTAGCGAAGGACACCTGAACTCATGAGCGAAGCATTAACCTGAATGCCATGACCCTGCGGAGACCACTCCACTTCTTAACCCACATAGCCTGGCCTCAACTTTTACACCTTCCCACAATATCGCAAATCTGGAATAAGCTAGCCCTGATTTCCTCCTTTTCAGAAGAGAAAGCTATCAAGAAAGAATACATTTAAAATTTAAAAAATAAAAAACTAAAAAAAAAAAAAAAAAAGAATACAAAAAGTATTTCAAGTATCACCACAACATCACTAAAGGAAAACTAAGAGCTTTCTAAGGGTAACCAAAACATTATTAACGACTTTGACTTTCTAGTTGGAATTCATGATCATTTCAACTTTACATTCACAGAAATTACTGCTATTCATATTCATTTATATACTCTCCCTCTGCCCTCTGATCAAAAGCAAAAGCAAGACGAAACAAACAAAAAGTGATACTGTTTACTAAGCACCAACCAAGTTTCAAACACTGTAGGAATTATCCTACAGATTATCCCATTTACACTTTACACTCTTACAAGGCAGCCATCTTTCAGAAGAAGAAATTGAAGCTCAGATGTAATAATGACTTGCCCAAAGTAAGAAAGCTCCGAAGTGGACAGGCTGAAGTTCACAATGGAATCTATAGGACCCCCAGTTACGGGGCTGTATGTATCAGTACTGACAGCATCCCTCATAACCAAGACTTCCAAAATGAGGAGCTGGATCAAACACAACACAGAATAGAGTATCAATATGAGGGCAGGAGTCAGATGCAGGGGTATCTCCAGATTTGTCTCCATACCATCCCTTCCCTTTAATTGACCATTACAGATGAAGTTCTCATACCAGAAAAAGGTAAGCAGCTTTATTCAAAGCAGACCTAATAGATACAAATCATTTCAAAGGACAGATTAAACACAGTAATTCAAACATAGGGACCTAAAGATATCAATCTCAGTGAGGACAACATTAAAGGGTTTGTAATAACTATACTCAGCACAAATCTCAGCTACTGACTAGATGGGAAACCACAATTACAGTGACTTTTGTACACAGAGATGCGACAGGAAGATCTGGTGATTTTACTACGATCCTTGTTGTATGTTCTGACTACATGCGAAAGATATGGGCATTCCAGACATATCGTATGAACTATGTTTCAAGTAGACCCCTGCTCATCTTTGTTTTCTAAGAATGGGATCAAGTACTGGGAAGAATGGGATTGAGTGCTGGGAAGAATTTGGAGGAACTTTATGTGTGTGTTTTCCTTTAAGAAGAAATGGATACATCAAAGATTATAGAGACAGAGAAAATTAGACAACAAGTTCTGTGCCTACCAACACTGGAGACAGGAACATTGTGTCCGGGGCCAGGCCAATGCAGAGAAGTCAAATAAAGGGAGCAGAGAGAAAGCAGACATACGCAAGGGAGAAATGACTAGAAGACCAAGGTAAGCCTTAGCAATCCATTTGCAAACGGCTCAGGTTCAATCTCTGGGTCAGGAAGATCCCTGGAGAAGGGAATGGCTACCCAATTCAGTATTCTTGCCTGGATTTTCCATGGACAGAGGAGCCTGTTGGGCTACAATCTAGCAGTCACAGACAGACACTGAGTGACTTCCACTTCACTCATACTAAAAAGTGAGGAAGCAGAAATAGGGTGAAGAGTTTATTCCAGGATTTAGGAAGATTTATCAACATCACCACCTATTTTCATTCCTCTAAAGGTATTAGAAACAGTCTCCCCTTGAGTCCTTCTATCTCTTTAAGAACATATTTTAAAAGATTACACAGATCCTTTTCTAAAGTTCACTGACAGAATCCTAGTTCTGTAGAACAATGAAGCCAAGAAAATTTGAATCAATTGTGCAATATTTCAAAGCAAAAGGGATTTTGGAATCATGAACCAGGTCTCTGTCCAAAACAAGAGTATAGATATTCATATTTTATTTCAAGTTTTTAAACACCAATGTAGATTTCAGATTAGTATGTCCAAAAGTCCTCAGAAACATTTAAAAGTATTTTCATTTAAGTGTCCCACGGGCTGGACCTAGCAGATACAGAGCAAACCAATTTTTAAAAGCCAAGGAAATTAAGGAAAAACAAAGAAAGCAGAGAGACTGTTCTAAAAAATAAAAGAATAAACCAGTAAAAAAAGAAAAAAAAAATGAATGTAATGTGAAACTCATTAGTTTCACACCAAAATATTATAAAGAATGTTACTGGGAAATAGCAAAATTCAGACTAAACATTAGAATTTATTATTGTTTCAGAAGTAATTGCTTGATTGATAATAGTGCTGTGATCAGCACTGGTTATAGGAAATATCCTGGTTCTTAGGAAATACATGCTGAAGCAGATAGGGCTGGGACACCAGTCATGATGACTTCAACTTCATATAGGTCTCCCTCAAAAATGTGTGTTGAAGGGAAGGGAAAGGGAAGGATGTGAAAACTACCAATATGAAAACATAAAATTTCCCTGAACTATAATTTCAACTTATCTGTAAGCGTAACATATTTAAAAGCAATATTATTATAGAAAAAAATGAAACAAAATTTTAAACAGAAAAAACACTATAGTGGTAGAGAAACTCAAGCCTATCCTAGGATATCCATTGTCCTCTATTCAAAACAAATTTGAGGTTTCCAATAGCTGAACAAAATTATTAAAAGAGCTTCTCTGCATTTAATAGGATCTTCCAATGAAGCAGCAAGATAATTATGGTTATAAAGTCTCCTGTGGCTTTTATGAAATGTGAGACTTGCTATAAAAATCAGCAGAAAAGAAATTATGCTGGTTAACCTTTCAGTGATTTGAATAATAATAAAGTTATGGGCTATTTCTTAGCTGCTCTTTTCATCAAAGCATTACACTTTTTTTTTTTTTTCCTGACTAAACCTGTACTACTTCCCTTTTTGAATGTTAAGTAAGACAGACCAGCTTTAACAAGTCCCAACTTGAGATATGCATAATGGGCTTTAAGATGAATGCATAAAGGCTACCTCATGTTAACTTATTCACTACTAAACCTACTTTGCATCACCAGTGAAAGAAGTTTTTAAATACACAATCCCACTGTTATGTGACTAGCTGTTTAGTCACTAAGCCATGCCTGAATCTTTGCGAGCCCCTGGACTGTAGCCCACCAGACCCCTCTGTTCATGGGATTCTCCAGGCAAGAATACTGGAGTGGGGAGCTGGAGATGGTGTCACTGCAGTAGGTGGCCCTCTTTTTCTCCTCCTGAGGGTGGGCCAAGCATGGCCTAATCATTTCCAGGCCTTAGCCACATACTTGGGGTGCCCTGGTGGCTCAGTGGTAAAGAATCCACCTGCCAATGCAGGAGGTGCAGGTTTAATCCCTGGGAAGATCCTCTGGAGAAGTTAATAGCAACCTAATACAGAATTCTGGTCTGGGAAATTCCATGCACAGAGGAGCCTGGTGGCCTATGGTCACAAGAGTTCAGTTCAGTCGCTCAGTCATGTCTGACTCTTGGCAACCCCATGGACTGCAGCACACCAGGCCTCCCTGGCCATCACCAACTCCCAGAGTCCACCCAAACCCATGTGCATCAAGTCGATGATGCCATCCAACCAACTCATCCTCTGTCGTCCCCTTCTCCTCCTGCCCTCAATCTTTCCCAGCATCAGGGTCTTTTCCAATGAGTCAGCTCTTCACATTAGGTGGCCAAAGTACTGGAGTTTCACCTTCACCATCAGTCCTTCCAATGAATATTCAAGACTGATCTCCTTTAGGATAGACTGGTTGGATCTCCTTGCAGTCCAAGGGACTCTCAAGAGTCTTCTCCAACACCACACTTCAAAAGCATCAATTCTTCGGTGCTCAGCTTTACAGTCCAGCTCTCACATCCACACCTGACCACTGGAAAAACCATAGCCTTGACTAGACGGACCTTTGTTGGCAAAGTAATGTCTCTGCTTTTGAATATGCTATATAGGTTGCTCATAACTTTCCTTCCAAGGAATAAGCGTCTTTTAATTTCATGGCTGCAGTCACCACTGCAGTGATTTGGGAGCCCAAAAACAAAGTCTGACACTGTTTCCCCATCTATTTGCCATGAACTGATGGGACCAGATGCCATGATCTTACTTTTCTGAATGATGAGCTTTAAGCCAACTTTTTCACTCTCCTCTTTCACTTTCATCAAGAGGCTCTTTAGTTCTTCACTTTCTGCCATAAGGGTGGTGTCATCTGCATATCTGAAGTTATTGATATTTCTCCCGGCAATCTTGATTCCAGCTTGTACTTCTTCCAGCCCAGCATTTCTCATGATGTACTCTGCATAGAAGTTAAATAAGCAGGGTGACAATATACAGCTTTGACGCACTCCTTTTCCTATTTAAAACCAGTCTGTTATTCCATGTCCAGTTCTAACTGCTGCTTCCTGACCTGAATACAGGTTTCTCAAGAGGCAGGTCAGGTGGTCAAGAGTAAGACATAACTTGGTGACTAAACCACCACCAAACAAAAAGATCCTCATTTATAGCACGTGAAACTATGTCAATAACCTGTGATAAACCATCATGGAAGAGAATTTGAAAAAAGAATGTATGTATGTGTATAACTGAATCACTTAGCTGTTCAGCAGAGATTGGCACAACATTATAAATCAACTATACTACAATTAAAAAAAATTGAGGCAGATAATAGAACTGCCTTTATTCCCTCAACAGAAGCTTGTGAAACATTTGTCCATACGTGCTCCCTCACATAATTCCTACCCACCACTGGAACTGAAGGGTGATAATCCTCAGACTTTGCAGAGAAGGTCTTTGCCCAACATACTGTAAAGGAGACTACATGGGGTATGCTCCTTTAAATGGATGCTTTTAAGACTGGCAGTTGGTTATTCTGGCGGTGAGATTTCCCATTCTGAGTAGTAGATCAGTTACTACTTAGGGATTACTGTGACAAACCAAAAGGAGTTCAACTCAACAAAAACAAAGTCTCTCCAACTGAGGCCTGTATGGCATAACTTTCCCCCTCAGGACGCAGGGAAATGGCTTCAGTGATAAAGGGAAATCCCTGAAGAAGTACCAAAGGACAATCAGCAGAGTCCAACCTGAATGAAGTATGGTTGCTAAGTCCGACAAGTTCTTTTAAGACTGAACCACTATTAAGTTGGCTAATTTTTGTTCAGAGGCTTTCCCTAGGGCTAGCTACGCATCCACAACATACTTAGTCCACGCTGAACAGAATGGAATGGAAAACCACTAAATTTTAGTTGTCTGTTTTTGTTTGTTTAGAAAAAGGCAACAGAAGAAACAGCTACTCAACTCTCAGTATTTACATTGAATACATTTGTTTTTCTGTACCACCACAAGGAGGAAAAAAAAAAAGAGTACACATACGTTATCTCCTTAATGCATAAGTAAATTACTACCTAAATATCTATTACTGATTTATTAACTTCAAAAAATGTTCCACCTTCAATATTTTCATTTATCTTTCTCTTCATCCATGAAAATAACAAGTTTTGGTTATATTTGATAAATTTTTTATCTTTTTCCTTCTTTGTTTGAATGTTGCCTTCAAGAAAACACTGGAGTCTTCGGGAAATTTTTTGGAAGTTCTACAATTAATTACAAATAGGAAAAAGTGATTTGATTATTTAACTTTATCATTGTGGGAAGATCTTTTAAAAGTTGTCTTGTGGAATTCAACAGATTATGGAAACTGGACACCTAAATAATTTTATTTAAAATGTTCTGAACGTTTATATTTATGTATAGGTGAAAACAAGTATATAGATTTCAACAGATTCCCAAAAGCAACATCCACAGGTTTCCCAGGTTATCAATCACCAATATCAACATAGTTAACTCGGTTCTTTAATGTGTAGAATATTATCCTGAAAGATCTTGTATTAACGATATTCTGATCCTCTTTAACTCAATATTTAACTAGCAGGAAGGTTAGTAAATGCATATTTTCCAACTAGCAATAGGAAGTTTGTCCTCCCACCACCACCACCACCACCACCAGAAAATCCCTCTAAACACTGGGTCTGACTTAGCAAGGCCCAACCTGAGCCTGGACACCCTGCTCCTTAAACCATCCTCTGGCATTCCAGGTTCCAGCCCTCTGTGTTCCCTTCAGGTGAATCACTGTCTCATTCCTGCAGGTTCAGGAAGCGCTTTCCCCCGTCTGCACATCTCACCTCTCAGATGTGAGTCACTTCTCTAGCAAGAGAGCCAGTTGCTCCAGTTGTTCCCGAGCAGGAGGGTTTGAAAGGGCGCCCCAAAGGACAATCTTTAGGCAGGTAGGGGAGACCTACCTTCTCTGGCAGGGGAGGGGGAAAACGACTATTTTTTATGCTTTAACAAAAAAGCTACTTTCCTGCCAACTTTAGTTTCAAGGCTTATTTGTAATTGGCACTGAGAAACCTGTTTCGACTTGAAGACGCCTGTATTAGGTGAATGGACAGCCAGCCACAGCAATGAAAGGTAAATGAAATATTTTTTTAAATTTTATTTTCTTAAAAGCCAGGGTTGGTAGGACATAGCACTGATTAACACTGCAATTATACCTCTGCTTAGATCTGAAGAGAAAGTAAGAGTTAGAAACCTAAGTGAATTAGATCCACGAGTCTTGTTTGGGAGGGAACAATTTCTGAAATGCGGGCCATTATGCTTCACTGTTCCCAGCTTAGGCAGGCAGGTTAAGCAAACTGTGAGTTATGCCTTCGAAAGGGGAAACGATGTTAAGGAAACCACGTCTATTAAGTGAATTTTTAAATCACAGTTGCTTTATTAGTTGAGTAAACCCCAAAGTCCATTATAATTGTTTCCCTAGACGCCATACTGAAATTTGTTTCATAATCTTTCATTCACTTTTCTATTAAAAGGAAATCAAAAGAAAAAAAAAGAGAGAGAGAGAGATGGGTTTTCTCTCCCAACTGCCTTATTTTGATAAAAGAATCTCAATCTTTTCATTGTAACACAAAGAACACGGCAATCCTTGCCCTGATTCCTTAGGAGATCATGCTAAAACATGTTTGGAAAGGCACTGAGAAAGCCGCCTAACTAGTGACGAATGGCTTAGGAACAGCTTGTGTCTGGTTCGTGTTCAAAGTCATAGGGAGGCTTTCATTTCATTGAGGGAATCAAGAAGAAAATTTGAACTCTTCTAAGTTATAATAAGGATTTTTAAAGATAGGTGAGCATAAGGTAGGGCGATTTTCTTGATTTACTAGGTTAAGATTTATCTGCTACCGTGTTTTGTATCATGTTCTCAAAGTGGGTCTGGTTTCACATTAGGCATATTAAAATTTCCAACACAGATTTTCTTTCATAATTCTGATTAGAGACTCCAATTTACTAGCAAAATGAACAACAAAAACTTTGGTTCTATATTACCAAACAGAGCCAGAAACTTTTGATTTTATACTATCATCTTTTTATACTGTATTATTATTTCTGCCAGTTCAAGGCTGAAACTAGGAATCAAGAAGATGTATTCTCTGAGTGCTTTAGCAAACTGTTCTGAGTGTATGTTGGTTAAGGAGAAGAGGTTGGAGGAGCAGTCAGATTGTTGAAAACCATATTTAAGGATATAGTCTAGAAAAGAAAAAGTATAATTAGTCAAAAAATCCTATTCCATGAAGAGATTGAGTCAAAAATTTCCTGGCAGACAGAATACTGAGATGGTTTATTGCACTCCAGGATATAAGTGGGAGATGGAAAACTAAATTAGAGTTGATGTTTTTATTTAGCTGAGTGTTATCTGGCCCCTTCGGAGCCTGTCTGCTTTCCTTCCTTCTTTGATATCTTGGGGCTTCACTTCCTTTAAAAACAAAAAATATTCCACACTTAGTCCTGTCCTCTGAGAAAATGCCACAGAAATTTAAGATCGAGGAGACATGAATGGCCATTCACTCTCTGCACTCCTATAAACTGAAGAGAAACTAGAAAAATACGCTCAGAGCCCAATAAAAGGGATGACGGTGAAGACAGGAGAGAAGGGACATGAAACCTAGGTGAAATCACCTGGGAGCATCCCAAAGGCTCCACAGGACTGCTGTGTGCACAAGCCAGGGACAGGACTTTGGTTCAGAGCAGAAATCCCGGCTGGAGATCGGGTGCTGGCGATGCCAAAAGTTGTGACTTGAGCAAGCCTCTCATTTCCTCAGGAGCTCACTGCCCTCTCCCACAGTAAAATGAGGGGATTCGATCAGAGGTCATGAGAGGCCCCCTGTGTAACTAGATTCCCCTGATTCAGGAGATGTACTTAGGCACTCAGGTTGGTTATCATGAAGCCAAGGCTTGAGTCAAATGAAGATGCTAATGATGAGGAGGAAGACTGGTCCTGCTCTTTTCTGTCCCAGGCGGCTACATGATGTTCATCCAATCCCAGCCTCTTTAGGCCCCGGATTCTTCCTCTGCAAGACACACATGACTATAGGGGTGGCAAGTTTTGCCACAGTAGAAAGGCAAGGGCCAAGTGGAATCCCTATAGCTGTTGACGATCTAAAGAAGAGAGGGGAGAGCAGAGGTAACCAGGACACTGTAGTTTAGAACTAGATGAGAAGAACACATGGAAAACATCAAGGTGAACAAGAAATAAGATGCGAACCTGCTGTTTGAGGCCAATGATTGAAATCAAGCCCTTATACAACCTGGCAACAATTTCCAAACTTTCCAACTTCCTTATATGGCAAATATGAGAAGAACAGAACTGTTATTCTTCATTGTGTATTGAAGTAGTGCATCTTATCTTTCATTGACATCCTTATTAACCAACATGAAAATCTTACACTAAAAATGCATCTGAAGAGCACTCATAAGCCATCACATTAAGTCATACGTATCAGTGATTTCACAATTTCTCTTATAAAGCAATTTCTTTTTCTTTTTTAAACGCACTTTCTAATAATAATTTCACACATTTCAGAAGAAGGTAACTCTTAAAACGACTTAGAACCTTTACAACACAAACTGTCTTTCTAAACCGTAATACTAAAACAACAATCATTAACATGCACTGGTAGCTTAACATATGTCTAAGACTACTGCATATTTTAACATAAATTATTTTTTAAAAGAAAAAACTTCACACAACCTTAAGATATACACTGCTGTTACTTCCATTTTACATCTGAGCAAACTGAGGCTTCAGTGGTGCAGAAATAGGAAGCAGAGCTCTGAGCTTGACCCATGTCTGCCTGCAGACAACCATGCTCTGAGTCATCATTCTTTGCTGCTGCTAAGTCACTTCAGTCGTGTCCGACTCGGTGCGACCCCATAGACGGCAGCCCACTGGGCTCCCCCGTCCCTGGGATTCTCTAGGCAAGAACACTGGAATAGGTTGCCATTTCCTTCTCCAATGCATGAAAGTGAAAAGTCAAAGTGAAGTCGCTCAGTCGTGTCCGACCCTCAGTGACCCCATGGACTGCAGCCCACCAGGCTCCTCCGTCCATGGGATTTTCCAGGCAAGAGTACTGGAGTGGGGTGCCATTGCCTTCTCTCATCACTCTTTAGAGTTCTAAATAAACTCTGTGTTTGCTATCTGGGATCTCTTTCTCATCAGTAATTTAATAGGTGGGTTTCCCAGGTGGTGCTAGTGGTAGAGAACCAGCCTGCCAATACAGGAGATCTGGATTTGATCCCTGGGTCAGGAAGATCCCCTGGAGGATGGCATGGCAGCCCATTCCAGTATTCTTGCCTGGAGAATCCCATGGACAGAGGAGCCTGGTGGGCTACAGTCCACAAGATCACAAAGAGTTGGACACAACTCAAGTGACTTAGCACGTACACACAATTAATAGGTAAAATTACACAGATTTCTAATTTATTTACCATGCTACTTGACTGCAGTAGATAAGTAGCTTCTCAGGCACATCACATCCTGCAATCAAGCTGGGGCTATTACTTAGTTCTCACAAAGGAGACATCGGATTATAATTAACACATGAACCCCCGGGGTTGTACACAAGTAGAAGCAAAAGAGTAGTTAAGCCCATCACTCAGACCAACTTGTGTTCACATGCAGGCTCTGCCCTTACCAGGCCTCTAACCTGGGTGAGCAACAGCAGCTGGTGTGTGCTGAAGGAACCTCTGCAAGCCTCAGTTTCTTCAACTGAAAAATGGGCAGACTATACTTACTACCATTCAGAAAGCATCTATATAATGACTTCTTCCTAGATGCCAAGCTCCAGTTAAAGATTTCAAAGGCTTGAAGGACATATTATGGCAGTACTTCATTCAGTCCTCAAATCAATCCCCTATGAATGTTTTGCAGAAGAGGAAATTGAAGTATAGAGTGGTTAGA
Source organism: Ovis aries (assembly GCF_016772045.2). Taxonomy (NCBI): domain Eukaryota; kingdom Metazoa; phylum Chordata; class Mammalia; order Artiodactyla; family Bovidae; genus Ovis; species Ovis aries. Next base: position 237,529,554 of record NC_056054.1, read on the forward strand.
CGACTTGCCCAAGTAAGTGGCAGGTCTGGAATTTGATTCCAATGTCTTTTTCACAAATTATCTAGGGACTTCCCTGGTGGTCCAGTGATCAGGACACTGTGCTCCCAATGCAGCAGTCGTGGGTTCAATGCCTGTTCAGGAAACTAAGATTCCACATGTCACAGCCAAATTTTTTTTTAAATTAATCTAAATAACTTAGAATAGTCTTAGGCACAAAATTAACACAAGCAGTGCTTGCTGAACCCATAGTCTGATCATCATTCTTGCTATTGTGAGTAAAAAGACAAAAACAGACCTTTCAGCTTCTAGAGGAGGCACTGCCTGTAGTCTGGACATGCTCTCACGTTAGAAATATTACTGGCTTTCAAACTCCACTTTTCAAGTCTCGTAGTCTAAAGAGATCCTTTGCTAAAAAATATCAAGATTCTGGTTGCTTTCAGAATGGAAGCCAGTTTAATGGGGGCAGCAGAAACAAAATAATCCAAGGTCCCTGTACTACAGAAGCTTAGGATCTAGCTGCAGAAAGAAGAATCATAGCAGAAAAACACTGGGGCTGTTAGCAGTCAGCTGTGTCTCACAAGGTGAGAACTGACAGAAGAGACCCAAGAAAGGAATTCACGTACACCAGCTGCCTCAAGACTGCTGGCATTTTAGGGCCTGCCACGCTGCTTTTGGGGAGGATGACCTGCCTGTCCAAACTTGTTCCTCCTCATACCTGCCAAACTCAAAGGTGAGACACGCAAGTGAAACAAATCAATGGGCTTCTCAAAACAATGTAGATAAACAGACTAAAAGACAAGTTGAAATAACTGCAATTTACTGTTTATTGGTTTATTTTTAAAGAGAATGGTCCTTCCTATCATAACTGGGTACCTTGCAACTATCCAGGGCGCGCAGTAACATGCAAACCTTAAATAAGCACAGCTGCACTGGTTTTGAGTTGTGTAAACCAAACATGTTAAAAGCCTGCGAAATGAAGGCTTTAAGCAGGATAAAATTTTGTACTGTGCCAAAACTGTTCATGTAGAACTCATATAATACACAGCAAAATGAATGAATAAAACAGTAGACCCCATTATAAAAGGTCACTGTATCAATGGAATAAGCATAGTATGATCACCGTTCAACAAACACTATGGTTTTACCTACTCAACATCAATATTCTTTTCCCTTTACCCTAAAAGATTCATTCTAATTTTGTGTTACAAATATAAAACAAATACACACACACACGCATATATAGACATATACTGTGGTATGAAAAAAAAAAAAAAACAACTATTCATACCATGTCTACAGACAACAGTACAACACCTCAAGTATTATCTCCATTTATCATCTTAAGACCTAGAAACACTGAGTATCTGACTGGTACCCACTCATGCAGCTCACGCGAGACTCGGCATAGACACTGTTAGAACCAGTTTACTATCTGTATGAAACTGCAAGTCATACAAACACTGAACAGTTGGCCAATGGAGAATGGAGTCTGAGAGGGCAAAGTTGAAGGCACATGATAAATGAGTACCAGGGCACCTAACACTTGCTCTGGTGGCCTCCCTGGTCCTCCTCAATCCTGGAAGACAATCCCAACAACACAGTTGTCTTGCAACCAGGGTGGCCAAGCCCAGCATCTCTACGTTACCTTTCCCTACTACACCCCCAAAAGGAGATGGTGTATTTCCCACGTGTCCCCCTCAATCCTCTGCCACGAATTACCCCCCAGTTGACTTTACACCAGGCAGGTACTCCCTCACATGGATATTTATTTAGATCCTGCTAATCCCCCAAAAGATCTGGGGTAGTGTGCAGAGATGCTCAATATCAAATAAGTTCAAATGAATGCTAACAAAAATGGAGCGTGGGAAAAGCAATGGAGGGAAATTCAAAGCCACATGAAAGATTAGTTCACCAAATGCATCAGTTCCTATCTCAACTCTAAAAGGAAAACAAGAAGGCACACTGATACAGTTTTGATAAATAATTAACAGTAGCAGGCCTAAAGGAAAACTGGATTCCCAGACGGTGCAGTGGTCAAGGGGCCTTCCCTGATAACTCAGTTGGTGAAGAATCCACCTGCAATTCAGGAGACCTGGGTTTGATCCCTGGGTTGGGAAGATCCCCTGGAGAAGAGAAAGGCTACCCACTCCAGTATTCTGGCCTGGAGAATTCCATGGACTGTACAGTCCATAGGGTCACAAAGAATCAAACATGACTGAGCGACTTTCACTTTCAGTGGTCAAGAATCCGCATGCCAATGCAGGAAACATGGGTTTGATCACTGGATCGGGAAGATTTCCTGGGGTAGGAAATGACAACCTGCTCCTGTATACTTGCTGGGAAAATACATGGACAGAAGGGTCACAAAGAGTCAGAAAAGGCTGAACAACTAAGCACAAGCATTAAAGGAACACTATTCTCAATATGCAGCCTAAAAATAACTTTTTCTCATGAAGTCCTCATACATAAAAACAAAATTGTGTTCAACACCCAAAGAATAGATACAGTGAAGATGGGGGACCACACAGAGGTATCAACTCAAAGCTCAGTTAAAGCTATGGAGGCAGACGGGAAAACACAGTTTTACTATATTGCTGTCTTTGCAATTAATCTAGTAAAACTTCTCTGTCCTTTTCTCCCCAGTACTATTATTGTTGTTGTTTAGTCCGACTCTTGCGATCCCATGGATTGTAGCCCATCAGGCTCCTCTAACCATGGAGGATTTCCCAGGCAAGAATACTGGAGTGAGTTGCCATTTCCTTCTCCAAGGGACCTTCCTGACCCAGGGATTGAACACAGGTTTCCTGTTTGGCAGGTGGATTTTTTTTTTTTTTTTTACCACTGAGCCACATGGGAAGCCTGTTCTAATCATCAACATTTCCTGAGCACTAGACATATTAAGTTAACCATATGAAAATGCCATTTGAGCTATAAAAACACTTCTAAACAGTTCAACTTAATGCATCAACATCAAGGAAGACAAAACCTTAAAATCTTTGAAAAAGTATTCATCCCAAATTAACTGCAATGCCATTAAGTTCTAAAACTGTATAAACTATCTCAAAGCTTGACTTACAAGCTTATCAATTTCACGTTAAGAAGGAAATTATTGAATGAGGGGATAATTACTAAAAATAAGGCTCAGGTTTGGAGCTGGCAGTGGGTACCAAGGCTTAAGGTACCCCAAGGTACTAGTAGAAACCCCATGCAGAGACCTGGGGCAGCCCCACCTTGAAATTATATGTTACAAACTGTAAGCCACAGACAAGCTTTATTTGGTCTGTCTTAATAAAGCTAAGCCAGAATTTAAAATTCATGTAATTTTATACAAAAATCCATTTTTACAGTCTTGTGGCAAGTGACCTACACATCCACATGGCAACAACCCAGAGCCAGGCCATGGGGCAACGCTCCCCTGTTCACTGCAGCCCCCAGCCCCGCTAAGCACTTCTCTTACTACGCTGTTAGCTGTATTTTATTGGCCTGCCGATACTAGTGATTATTTCTTCTTATACCTGGCTGACTGTCCTCACTGACATTAGATATGGGGCTTTATGTGGATTTGCATTCCATTGCAATAGTCTCCTTACTTCACAGTGGGCTGTTCAGAAATATCAGAGGACCAGTGTCTGCTCAGCTTTCCCCAGGTCTTTGGCCATGCCTTTCAGAAGAAGAAAGTGAAAGTGTTAGCCACTCACTTGTGTCTGACTCTTTGCAAACCCATGGATGGTAGCCCACCAGGCTCCTCTCTCCATGTTATTCTCCAGAGAAGAATACTGGAGTAGGTAGCCATTTCCTTTTTCAGGGGATCGTCCCCACCCAGTAGAATTAGGAACTGCTAATTCCTATTCTCTGAGTTCTTCCTGGGTCATACTGTGTTCAATTCATTCATAAATAAAAAAGTAATTAATGCCAGTGAGGTTAACAGTAGGGACTACTTTAAAGAAAATGTTATATATATATATATATATATATATATATATATATATATGTGTTTGTATGTATGTATGTATGTATGTATGTATGTATGTATGTAGGTGTGTATGTATTCACACAAGCACAGGGAAAATGAATTAAATATGATGTCATATCCTCTGACTACATACGGGGGAGGGGGATTTGTTGACTTTAAATTGAAGTATTGTTGAGTTGTAATGTTTCGGGTATGCAGCAAAGTGATTCAGATATAGATAATTTTCTTCAGATTCTTTTCCATCATAGATTATTACACAATACTGAATATAGTTCCCTGCGATATACAGTAGTTGCTTGTTGTTTATCTACTTTATATATAATAGTGTGTATCTGTTAATCCCCAAATTCTATTTCTTGTTTTTATGAGAGGAGAAAATGAGACACAGTGAGGGTTTGATGCCGATGAGAACTGTACAATATCCACTGGCATTGAAGATTTCGCTAGTGAATCTTTACCACTGAAGGAGGGGTTGAAACAGAAGGAAGATGTGTCTGATAGGTACCTGTCTTGTTTCACTACTTTAAACAGCATTACAGTTTGCTTAAATTAGGGTAGCTAAACTTACACCCAATTCTATTGAGAGCGGCATTGAGGACACCTAACCCCTCAACCCACAGCCATACTGATGACCTGATTAGAATGGTGACCTTGACAACCACCGTCATTATCATCACAATGAAGAATAACTACGACCCTTAAGTATAGTGCTTAAGCCATGGAATGACCCTCCGAACAACATCTCTGTAAGCCTATGAAAAGTACTATTTTTTCTTAAATAGGTTTGTAAATGCTAATCAAACAGCTAAAGACTTTACCTGGGGTTTTAGATTTTGAGAATTTTTATGGGGCCAGAAGTTACTTGAAATGCAGTTTGGCTTAGAATATATTAATTCAATACCTCTGCTCCTACTGGGAGTATAGCCCAAAACCTCTCTGACGGGTAAACTGGTATTAATAATTCAGAATTTCCCTATGTATACATTAGACTTTGACTAAAGAGAACAGAAAAATACACATTTCAACTTGGGAAATGAAAAAATTTGACTATATGAGTAATAAGATTTTTATGAAGTGAAGTGACAGTCACTCAGTCACGTCCGACTCTTTCTGATCCCCTGGACTGTAGCCCATTAGGCTTCTCTGTCCATGGAATTCTCCAGGCAAGAATACTGGAGTGGGTTGCCATTCCCTTCTCCAGGCGATCTTCTTGACCCAGGGATCGAACCTGGGTTTCCCGCACTGCAGGCAGATTCTTTACCATCTGAGGCACAGGGGAAGATTTTTATTATTAAGCAGAAAGAAATATTTGACATGAATTCCACTATTTTGCCATGAATTATATTACTGTAGCACTTAGAGTATAAAATCAACTTGCAGATACTATCTCTTCAGATTCTCAGAGCATCTTTGGGAGCCAGGCCAAGTATCTATTATTTTCCTCATTTCACAAACAGTGGAAAGCTAAAACTCTGAGAGCTAAAATACTTTGCCCAGGGTCACGGGGCCAAAGAGAGAGTTAACAGCTAATACCTGCTGGCTGCACTGAGGTCCAGGACACTGTCTAGCCTACTTTTTAGGGGCCACTGATCCGGTCAAGTAGCAGAGCAGAGAGGCAGCCTATTCTGGGGTCACAGAAACTGGACCTCATCTCCTGGCTTTGCCTCTCACTGTCTGTGTGATGTTGGGCAAGCTGCTGAAGCTCACTAAGGCTCCTCACCTGCACAATAACCAGGTCTGGGGTAAGGTAATAAGGAAGCACTAGACACAAACCCTGCCTTCAGGGAGTTTACAACCCAGTTCATACCCTGCCTCGTCCACCGCCCTCCCTCAATCAATCAATCAATCAATAAGTAAAAAATTAATCAGAGGTCACCTGGGAAAAAAAAATGTTAAATCTAAGTGTGAACCAAATTTTGCTTAATTGTAGGCTATAGACGTCAAGCGTTAACTTTGTTAAAAGAACTTCAGGGTGGTACCTGAAAAACCAGAATGAAGGTTGTTTGCTTGGCATTCCAACACCTTTGGGTTACTGACTCCAAGCTTGCATTAATGAAGTGCCCTATGAATACAGTGACCTAATTCTATTACAAAAAGAAGTAAATTATAGCCAGTGAGGTAACTTGTTTCTTTCCCAAGGCCTTCAGCAGAGCTGGACTTAGCAGTACTGGAACACACATACACACACACACACATACAGTCTTAGGTTACAGGTGATTCCAAAATGCAAGAAATGCTGCACCTTTTACCAGAAGCTTCACATTAGATGGTTCTTGTGAACATTACACACGGGCAGCGGAACAATGGCACCATCCCACTGACATTCAGGAATTATAGTAGTATCCCCATTTAGTATCTACCTTTTAGTACAGTTTTTCTCTAAGAAAGTGACAAAACACAAAACCCCTCAGATCTGAAATTCTTGCAGTTCCAAATGTGAGCTTCTAAAGAACACACTAAGAAGTGGAGGGCAAATTAAACTACAGCTCTGCCATGTGAGAACCACCACCACCACCAAATAATCAGTCCAAAAAAAATCATGAGCAGCTGAATCTGGAGAGTGAGCATTTAACTGGCATTTATCTTTCCCATCTTGACCAGAAGCACAATAATGAGACCCTGGGAAGCCAGGGAGAATAAAGGCATGGCCGTAGCCTGGCGGGCATGCCTGCTGGCCCTGCCTGCTGCACAGGCAGTTTCCCAGTCTGGCACAGCAGCTCCCCATCCAAGCCAAGATCTAACCCGGAAAGTCTGGGAGCAAGGCTGGGTGCCCACAGCAGCAGTTCTGGGGCCTGGATGCTCAGCTTCCCAGCCTCCCCACTAGCCCTCCAGGGCACATCCTACACACCCAGGTTCAAGTTGCTCCACCGTGAGTGAAGCCCTCCTTCCTGGAGACCCAGAATCTTCAGTTCTCCCAACCATAAAAGCACTCTGATATGACCAGTAGGGTTTTCACAAAAAGGCCTCAGCAGAGGGCTGGGCATGGTGAAAAGCTTAACTGTGACAATTAATTTGTTCTCAGGGGTGCATTAAACAAGCTCACCTGCCACTATTCTTTCTGGGTTGTTGAGAGGTATCAGGAAAGTCATTTGTTATGAACCCTCAATGTTGGTCACTGAAGCAAGAAAAATGAGGAGCTGGCAGAGAGGGGGCAGAAGAGGAAGAAAGGCATGTTTTTAGTCAACACAGACCACTGGATGATCCGTACAGATCAAGTGTCATCACATAAGGATAAATGATAAATGAATCAAGAGTTGGGGTCTATAGGATCAGGCAGGCGAAGCTCCCGAGTGAAGAGGCCCTGGGAAGTCAGGAGAGGTTGCAGTGAGCTGGTGACCCAGAGAGCAGGTTCCCAAAGGGAGGAGGCAGCAAACATTGCTGGACGCTTCATACTCAGTTTGGGCAGATCTTTCTCAAGGTCAGAGGGAAATTTCCTGATGCTTTCCACATGGCTCAGGTCAAACCAAACTATACCTCCAGGTTAGAAGATCAGCAGTTCCTTCTTGGCCTCAACAGGGAAAACAAAGGCTGCCTCTGCCTTGTCTTCCCCCTCCCACCTCCCGCCCTCCAATACCAACTATGGAAACCTGCTCTGCACTGGGACTCTAGGGAAGGATAATGAGAAAAAACTTGGATACGGCTTTCATCAGATCTGGTAGGAATTCTGATCCTGGCTATCACTAGCTCTGTCAGGGCATACTGACTCACATGTCTGAACCTCAGATCGGCCTGGCTGGGGAGGAAAAGAGGCATAACACACCTAGGGCACAGGCCGCTGTGAGGGTTGTAGGAGACACCAAGCAACAAGTTTAAGGCCTAAGATTCAGGAGACACCGAGGACATGTCCTCTTCTACTATTTCATTTCATTCATTTAAAAAGCCAGCTTACAACTAACAACAACATAACACCGTTATGAAAATAGTCAAGGGTTATGAAAACAATCAAAATATCAACGGTTGGCCAGAAAAAAACCAGAAGGTCTCTAAGCATCGATACTATCCAACCTCAGGAATGGCCGTGAAACCCAGACCTGCCACAGACATCACATTCTTGAGAGGTTTCATCAGCTCTCAGCTTGTGGAGCCGTAGGTGGCAGGACGGGGCTTCCGCCCATCAGCAAGGCCCTGGACCCAAGCCCATAACTACGGCTGAAGCAATGTTCATTGCAACACCCTGCAGGCGCTGGGATGCGCACGGTATGCATAGCTGCTCTGTGATAAACTGCACAGGGGTGGGGTGCGGTCGGAGGCGGGGGGGGGCGGGGAAATATTGGTGCTGCTGCTGAAGAAAGACAGATGAGGATCAGAGACAACTGAAATGAAGCTCTTGGAGCAAAGAGCTCAGTCAAAGGCTTCCTCATTGGGTGACTGAAACTACAAACCACACAACAGTGTCAGCATAAACAAGGCAGCGAGAACTCCACTGCACCCTGCATCCAACCCATCAGTCACAAACTGCTTTCTACTGTGTGCCTGCAACATGCAACAGGGGCTTGTAAGACTCAGACCTCACCCTGCACAACTGTGCCACATGCTTCGTGCAGGTTCTCATGTCAACTTTGGAGTCACCCCCACAATGGATGCATCAATGCACACACTATTCAGATGGAGAGGCGGAGACTCACAGAGCCTAGACTAGCACCACACGGCCACCCTACTCAGCTCATTGTAGTGCCAAGGGTTGCTTCTCGTTTGTTTTTAAGCCAAGTAAAAATATTTTAAAATGTTAAGACATTAAATGAGAAGCTTAGCAGAAACTTCCATCAGTCCTGTATCTATCTCTACCTCCCACCCCTCTCCCTCTCTTTTTCCCAGGGTAGACATGTTTTTCTTTTTTGAAAGAGTTGTCTCAACCCTCTGTTATCAGCCCTTTGCCTCTGCCCCCCACACTTACACAGCATGACTTATGCAGCTCTGACAAAGACCAACAGTGGCCTCTCTGTTACTGAACTCCATCCAATGGCACTTTGCTGCCCTAGGCCTCTGGACTTCCCTGCAGGATAAAACTAGTTACAACTTCTTATTTTGTAACCTCAAGTCTTGGTTCACAGGACATGAATCTTGTCTGATAATCCTTCCAATTCTCTGACCTCTCCTCTAGGCACTTCCCTTTCTAGAGAACTGCTCCTGAAAAACTTCAAAGTCAGCCCTCTCCTATTCTCAGTCTATTGGGCAGGGTCATCATGGGCAATCGCACCCGTTCCCATTGCTTTTTCTATCCCTGATCTTCTGTCAACTTTAAAAGTACACCACTAGCCAGGGCCACCTCCCCAAGCCCCAGACCTCAATTTCAGTTACTCAGTAGACACCTCCACATGGTAGGCATCCTGATATCCACAAAGGGAAATCTCAACTCCACCCATTCTTCCACATGCTCCTCCTCTCATGGGCCCGCCGATCAGTGAAAGAGACCAATACCCACTGCCTAATACTAGGAGGCCACAACCTTCCTCCTCCCTTCGCATCAGCATCAGCAGCCACTCATTCCTCAATGTGCCCCAAACCCATCCCACATCTCTACCACTTGAGGCCATCACCTCCCTAGTAGATGACGTTATCTTGGGCCATGCTGAACATTTCCACATGTTCCTTCCCCATCTCACATTTGGCAAACCAGCCACAACCCAGGTATCAAAGCTCCCGTGGAACCTCCTTGACCTCTGCTTCTGTTCATCAGGGGACACCACCATGTCTGGATTTCTACAACATTCCCCCTCTTACTCTGTATTTTGTGGTTTAGTTACTTCTGGGTCCTCAACTAGATTCTAAATTCCCTGAGGGCAGAAACTTACCCTCCATCTTTATAACTCCCATAGTGTGGAATATGAGTAGACTTTCAGACATTAACCTCACAGGAAAGGTCAGATTATGGTTAACACTGATGAGGAGGTAGAGGCTCCCAAGACAGGGAAAGAGGAGAAGACAGGAGATCATTCAAGAGCAGGACTCAGTATGAAGAAAGGCACGGGGTTAAATGAAAGGCATGCCCCTGTGAGGCAACAGTTAGCATAAAGAATTCCTGATCGAATGAAAATGATCTTGAATTTCATGTAGGCAAGGATTAATGGTAAAAACACAAGCAAAAGCTCCATATACAAAGCATGCAATTTATAAACATATATTCTAATTTAACCTCATAATGATTCTACAGAGGAGGTACAACTGTCATCTGATTCAAAGGATTAATTATGGAACAAGAAGATTTCTCCCAAAGTTGAGAGCCACCTTTTAATTAGCAGAACCCAACAGCTTCTGGCTTCCACGCTCCATAATCTCCAACACTAAGAAAATAACTCCTTACATATGTTATCACTGCAACTTGAGAAGTTCCCTATCATACTGTACTCAGGGTGAGAGAGCATGATGACATGGGTAATTTAGAAAGAAGAATCTAACAAAAAGCAGCAGGAAGCATCTGAGAGGAGAGAAGCAAGAAGCAGAAAGACCAGGGAGGAGGTCAGTACAAGGCCACACACGAAACTAGGAGGGCCTTGACCTGAGCAGCAAGGTGACGACAGGAAGCAAAGGAATGATATTGTAACAGAAGAAGCAGCAAGACTAGATTAGCGCCTGACCAAGGGAGAACAATCCAATTCAGTCCTGAGGTTTTAAACTCTCTCGATCAAGGGCTGAAGCAAATATTCATAAAGAGGGATGAAAGGAAAACAGCTTCTGCTGAAGAAAGGAAAAAAAGTTAAAGTTTAGAGATGCTGATTCTGAGGAACAAAGATGATACAAAGAACAGAAGTTTAGGGAAGGAAGATTATGGAAGAGAGGTGATGGCTGAGCATCCAAGGAGACATGAACACTCGAGAAAAACAAAAAGAAAAAATGAGGATCTATGACCCAAATTTTGGGAAGTAATTCATCTAGAGAAAGTGGTAAAAGAGATGGAGGTGGCAAGAGGAAACTCTCACAAGCCAGTTGAGGAGAATAAAATATTTCCCAAACCTGGAAGACTAATTTGATTTCAGAAAGTCCACGTATTGTCTGAACTAATTAAGACCCAACTCATTCACATAATTTCAATGGGAATTAAGAAAATGAGAGCATGGATTCCCCCAAAGTACAAATCAACAGCCACAGCCAGGGTCTCTAGATTCTGAACCAAATTCTAAAAGAAGAAACTCATAAATGAATCATCCAGATCATTGAGCAATGTCCCACACCTACATCAAGGGGTGGAACTCTTGATAAATGTACTTTGCATTTCACTGTCTTCTTCAAGATATGATAAGGAATGTGCTTATAAGGTACTTTTCCTTGGTCTATAAAACTCAGTATTACTGCACAGTGAATTGCTATCCTGTATCTATTTCTTTTCTGTGTACTTTTGGTTCCTTTTTAACTTTGTTCAGGTATACTTTACATACAATAATTTTCATCCATTTTAAATGTACAATTTGATGATTTTTCATTAACTTATAGAGTTCTAAAACCACCATCATAATCCAGTTTTTCTCACCTTAATAAAATTCCTCACCCCCCTTACAGTTAATCTCTCCACTCCTACCCTCACAGCCCTAACCTACTTTCCACCTCTATAGATTAGCCTCTTCTAGGCATTTCATTGAAATGGTATGTGGTCTTTTGTATCTGGTTTCTTTCCCTAGCACAGTGTTTTTTAATTCATCTATATTATAGCTGAATTTCACTCCTTTTTATTGCTGAGTTGTATTCCATTCTTTGACTATACTTCCTATGGTTTATCCTTTCTATGACTATATCACCTTTGGTTTACCCATTCTGTTGACTATATTACCTTTGGTGTATTCATTCATCAGCTGATATTTGGGTTGATTCAATTCTTTCAATTCTTAGCTATTATGAATAATGCTATTAAAAATATTTGCATATATGTCTCTGCATAGGTCTATGTTTCCATTAGTCTTGAGTAGATACCTACAAATCGAATTATCAGGTAAGATAAATGTAGGTTAAAGTTTCTAAGAATTTACCAAACTGTTGTTGAAATGGCCATATCATTTCAAATTCTCACCAGTAATGCATGAGGGTTGTGACACTATATACTTGGCGATACTTGTTACCCTCTTTTTCATTTATAGCCACTCTATAGCCAGGGAGATATGAAAGAGTTATCTCATTGTGTGGGTGTTTGGTTTTTTTAAGAGATATTTATGCGTTTATTTGATCACTCCAGGTCTCAGCTGCAGCACACAGGATCTTTAGTTGCAGCATGCAGGATCTAGTTCCCCGACCAGGGACAGAACCCAAGTCCCCTTCACTGGGAGTGTGGAATCTTAGCTTTTGGACCACCAGCAAAGCCCTCATTGTGGTTTTCATTTGAATCCCCCTAATGACTAAAGATACTGAGCATTTTTTCATGTGTTCTTGATATAATGTCTATACAAATCTTTAAACCACTTTTTAGTTGGGCTATTTTCTTTTTATTAGGAAGTTGTAAATGTCCTTTGTATATTCTGAATTTAACCCTTTATGAGAATAAATATGATATGCAAATATTTCTCCCAGAATCTTTTCCGTGTCCTCCTTAATAACTGTCTGCTATCTATTACTGTGACTACGGCTCACCCACTAGATACTGCTTTTCCTCCAGAGGGGACAAGCCATACTGGATTTCTTGTTATCAAGTAAAGTTTAAATGAAGTCAAGAAGAGGAAAACCACATAACTTTACCAGAGAGGAACATGAAATCAGAGATGTCTTTCATGGAAACTCCCTGAAACATTTCCATGAGAAGTTAGACTCAAGAAAATAAGGTGTACTGAAATCTAAGGGTCATTATTACAAAGTTTAGAAAACTGCCTCAATCCCAGTAAACTTTATTAAAAGAAAGTAGGGTTTCACCTCCTTGCGTTACTTTTTTAGACTGCAACACTGGCACCCAAAAAGGAGGGTGTCTATTATCTATGCTCCATAAACCAATGAATACTTTTTGACTACTCACTATGTACCACATACCCTGATGATTCAAGGTGAGACATGGACAGGGCGTCTAAACTCTCAAGAGATGACTGGTAGTGGGGAGGAAATCACTGAACATTTGGACGCCACTTTTTCCATCTACTACCAAATGGAGCATCCAAATGTCACATGCCACTAGGGAACAGAAGAGAAGGACAAAGTAACAGAGAAAGAAATGCATGCCTCTCCAAAGGCTGCCCAATCCTTAAATATGCTTTTGCTTTGAAAGTACTCTGAGCCTGCTGACCAGCAGACATAACTGCTTAGCAACCTATAGATTGCTTTGGACTTGGAGGGGGTGAGGTTACTTGGGGTCTCTCCGCAGCTTTGCGGTATTTATAAGCAGTATTGCTGAGGGGGCATGAAGGTCTCAGACAGTTTCATTTCATGAGAAACAGTGTGACTTCCCCTAGAATGAATCCTTCCCAAAAGACATCTGACTTCGGCGGCGCACTTTCCCAAACAGTTCCCAGGATCTCTTCTCTCTTTGATGAACACCTGAAGGAAGTCAGAAAACAGGGAACAGGCTGCCGAAGGAGAAGTAGGGGGCACTGTCACAGTTTAACTAACACGCATCGCGTGCACTGGGGTCTCGGGTAATCGTGAGGAAAAACACTGTGAGGAATATGAGGCTAAGAAAGCTTTGAGGTTTTAGCCAAAATTTCAAAAACTAATGACTCAAAGCCAATTTAATTATCCACTCCTAGCCAGACTTTGAGGTTGGATGGAAAACAGTTATCATAAAGAAATACAGGGACTTCAAGATAAAGGTTCAAGCTGTATTAAATTCTTAATGGGAAGCTATGTTTGAGGAAAACACAGAAGCCCATGTAAACCTGAGTTCCGCTGGGGATTTTTTTTAGAGCCTTCCAGCCCAGTTCAGAAAAGCTTAAGTGACATGATGAAGTCACTCAACTAGTTAGTGTAAAGCCAGAACTAGAAGCCCAGAGATTATAAGACTGGGTACTGAAGATAGTTGAGTTTATAAAACTCTTAACATATATTGGTCGGAGATCTTCTGACTTTTAACAATCTCCAATTGCATTTTTGAGGCATTAGAGATGCATTTAAATACATGTGCTGAGATTCAGGTCAATGGGGTGGGGTAGAATGAAGTAGAAGCAATACTGCCAGACACAGGCTAAAGTGTCTTGAGAACACTCCTGGACCCAGGTTCTTATGGACTATGTCACATAATTCTTGTCACAATTCTGCTATATGATTATTTCCACTCTCATGTCAGAGAGGAGAACACTGAGTCACAGAGATGTTAAGTAACTTTCTCGGGGCCACACAGCGGCATTCAGATGGAGAAGGCATACACAGAAATGTCCCATGCTCCCTGGCAGGTGGAAAGAGCACACAAAAATAGACAAGTCTTACGTGGCACAGCTGTTCATAACAAAAGGGTAGGCCTTTTCTGAATCAAGGGGCATTTTCTTTTCTTTTTTTTTTTTTTAAGTGAACATCAAAGTACTGTGTATTAAAATACCTGCTCAACTGTTTTTCTTTTTTCCCCTAGAAATCAAACCAGGAATAACCTATGCTGACCCCTTGACTGAACTGTCCCCGAGTGTTTCCTGACACAGATTTTTGCTTTCAGTCCCTCACAACTAAAGAATGGGGCTCAACTTGACACTTGCAAAATTACCAGGTAAGCTGTAGGGGAAAATGCAAAGAAAATCAATAACAGTTATTTACACCATGTGTCAATTTAGGGGTTTTGGTGGTTGGCAAATCAATTAACAAAATAAACTTGCATTTATCTTTGCCTTCATTAAATGCAAAACAGCAAACATGCAGGATGGCATTGCCCAGAGAACTCTTAACTTTGTCTTAAGCTGTTTCATCTAGAGATGATCTGTAAAAGGACAGGAAGATTAAACTAACAACTGGGGAAGTCTTTCACGATGAAACTAAAGTATATATTACTTACCAGATGGAACAGTCTAGACCAAAGACAACACCTACCTGCACTACTGGGTAACTAGAACATGATTGTGCAGGGCAGCTGTGCCAGGTCAGTGACACCCAGTTATCTGCATGACTTTGGTATTTCATTCCCACCTGGCAGGTAGAGCAGTGACATATTGTTGATGCTTTCACATTCAGTGTCAAAATGTGACATGCCCCCATGAGCAACAGTGGAGCGTCTCCAAAAGCAAAAGGAACAAGGGTCTTCATCACATTTCATTCAGAATGTGACTGCTGTTCATGACACAAATCAAAATCATGGCCTGACATTGAGACAGACCACCTACTAAGTACCAGATACTGTGCATGAAATGTATGCAGAGCATTTTTAACTCTCAGAAGACCCAGCAAAATGGCTGCTATTTATTCCATTTCACAAAGCCAAGGGGTGACTGAACCGGCACTATCAAAGAGGACTTTCTAAATGGTATCGATGAACTTATCTGCAAAGCAGAAATAGAGACACAGACATTGGGAACAAATACATGGATACCAAGCGGAAAGGGGGTGGGGGAGGAACTGGGAGATTGGGATTCACACACATACACTAGTGATGCTATGTATAAAATGGATAACTACTGAGAACATACTATATAGAACAGGGAACTCTACTTAACGCTCTGTGGTGACCTGAATGGGAAGAAGTCTAATAGGGAGGATATATATATAGATGGCTGATTCGGTTTGCTATATAGTGGAAATCAGCACAACATTGAAAATCAACCATACTCCAAAAAAACTTAATTTGAAAAAACATTAACCAACAGGACTGCAATGCCCTTAATCTCCACTGTCCAATACAGGAGCCACGTGGGACTAATGAGGCATCTCACTACAAAATCCATGCATTTCTTCAGCACACACAGTACACACACAATCCCCCTTACCCACAAACAGGCAACCACAGCCCCAGCACACATACCACAGTATCACTCTCACACATTTGCATGCATGTTCAGTTGCGTCCAACTCTTTGCGACCCTGTGGAGTGCAGCCTGCCAGGCTCCTCTGTCCATGGGATTTCCCAGGCAAAAACACTAGAATGGGTTGCCATTTCCTTCTCCAGGGGATCTTCCTAACCCAGGGATTGAATCTGCATCTCCTTTATTAACAAGGGGATTCTTTACCACTACTGAACCTGGGAAGCCCCACCCTCAAACACACACTGGCACAAAATTTTGACTTACTTTGGTACTGGTGTTATTAGGTCACCGCCTTTGCTAACTTAATTTAAAAGGAGTTGGAAGCAGGAGTGCAGGGGAAAATAAAAAAGGAAATCTGACCATAACTCTCCCTCTGAAACCAAGCTCTGCACTAAATAACACAGAGAATAACATCCAAAGAAACAAGGAGTGTGTGAGATGGAGAAAATAGCCTTTATGCTGTAAAAACAGCTTCCAATTTTTATTAATTGAATCACTATTATACCTGTCATTAAAAATGCTTCCTAACTCAGCCAAGTTCTTTACTGACAGCAAAGAACCACATGATAAAACCGCCTGCGTAAAGAAAGCCACTCACTTTAAATGGACATGGTTCCTGAGCAGGAACACTGCAGAGAACTGCTTCTGGGCATAGCCACAGGCATTAGGAAAACTGGAGGCAATAATACAGAAAGGAAATGATGGGAGGTAGCTGGCAGGAAAGAATATGCCATAGTCTTAATTCCTTAAAAAAAAAATCAATCAATCCAGTGTCACAAAAAACTCTCTATATTCAGTTTTGAGCCTTCCAGAGCAGCCCACAGATGACTGTTCCCTCTACTACCACAGTGTTTCATAGAATAACCCATAACAGGTTTTAACCACTAGTTTGTTTAAGCTGCATCATAAATGTGAAATTTGCAAATGAAGTAATAACCAAGCCCAAGCCTATTCCACTGAAGTAAGAAGTCCTGTATTTCAAAATGTTAATCTCATACATAAACTAAGGATGCAAATACTGTGAGGTGACAGGATTGGCAGACACTCTCAAAGCTACAAAACAGTTCAATTATCACTGTGAAAAGAGGTCAGTTGGCCTTGGTATTATTTATGACTCAGAGTACACATCAGGACTATTTCTAACATTCTGATTTAAGACTAACTTTAATAATAACCATAACTGATCTGCTGCTACTGCTGCTAAGTCACTTCAGTCATGTCTGACCCTGTGCGACCCCATAGATGGCAGCCCACCAGTCTCCCCCGTCCCTGGGATTCTCCAGGCAAGGACACTGGAGTGGGTTGCCATTTCCTTCTCCAATGCATGAAAGTGAAAAGTGAAAGTGAAGTCGCTCAGTCGTGTCTGACTATTCACAACCCCATGGACTGTAACCCACCAGGCTCCTCCGCCCATGGGATTTTCCAGGCAAGAGTACTGGAGTGGGGTGCCATCACCTTCTCTGAACCATGACTGATCAGTAAATCATTATTTAATAAGAGTGCTTGTTCATACAATTAAAACTTTAAAGCATATAATGGACACAAAATTCCTCATCAACCCAGAGAAGTAGGGGTCCTTCTATCCCACAATGGATAGGCATAGCAGATCCAGGGAGCTAACACTTAAGAGTTGAAATACTCCACGCCTACTATGTACGCTGGGCTTCCCCAATGGCTCAGCAGGTAAAGAATCTGCCTGCAATGCAGGAGACACAGAAGACTCCGGTTCAATCCCTAGGTCAGGAAGATCTTCTGGAGAAGGGAATGGTAACCCACTCCAGTATTCTTGCCTAGAGAATCCCATGGACTGAGGAGCCTGGTGAGCAACACTCTAAAGAGTTGCAAAGGACTGAGAGACTAAACAGGCAGTATGTATCTGTGGCCAGTGAACCTTTCTATTTGCATTTACCATGGCTTTGAAAACCATTGTTACAAGGTATAGCCAGTGTTTCCGGAGATGGTGTAGCTGCCCCTTTTCGGGTGGGGTCCCTCAGCTGGACCACTCATCCTAATTAAAAGTTACTTGTCCTCTCCATACTTCCTTTAGGTGTCTCTTCTGGGTTAGGTGAAAGGGACTGCTAATAGTTTAATTGAAGAAATTAATTCAAGCAGGTACCTTAACCCAGGTAAAACTGCATATCTTAAGAAGCTTCTAAGGTTATGGACCCTGATATGCACTTGGTGGTACAGAAGCAACCAAGACCAAGACACTTCATTAAGTCAAAATCGGCTTGAATGATACTGTTTACGACAATATTTGAAACTGGCAACCGTGATACAGATGGCAGCTGAATCAGGCATTTTAAACTTATAAATACTGTGGGTCTCATCATAACAGGCTAGTCCAGGTATAAATTACCAGCCTGTTTAAGGATATTTAAGCCAGGGAAACCAGTTTTTAAAAACACTTCTAGCAGAGAGTAAGAGGGAAAGAATTAAAAAGAGGACAAGGTTACTTGGGAAGAGCCTATACACTTAAAATTTCAGGCAGAAATTTAGAACCTGTTTTTGGATTAAAAATCATCCAAACTCTCTTCCTTGGTTCACTTCTTCAAAGAAGAAAAACAAAGTTCATACTACGCTGCCTGTCATATAGGGAACTGAGGGCTAAAATCATGCTGTTAGCCCTAAAACAAAATCATTCCAAAGCATAATTGTCATTATGGTAAACGTATTAGTGAGACATGAAAATTCAGAGATGACTTTTCTTGTAAAGTCACAGCCCAAAAAGTTCACTGGTAAACAGTTTCAGTTTTCAAAAACAAAAAGCAGCAGCAGCAGATAAAAGTAACCATATGGCCAGGAGATTTATAGCAGGAATGCCCAGAGGAATTGCAGACAGCTACGCAGGTCCAACCCCCTGTGGAGGAGAGAAGGGAGCAGGGAGCAAATAGGAAGATTCATATTTCTGTGTAGTTGGAAGAAAGTTTTGACCAGACTGATGAAAAGTGCTCCAGACAAAGTCGTCATCAGAGGAACCCCTCCCTACTGCCCCAGAAGCCGACTTGTCTTAATGTTCCTACTGTGCTCAGTTAGTTACTGGTTAGGAGTGATCCATGGAAGTGTGGCATCAGCAGGAAAACAGCGCTGGGTTCAGAGCACTGAGCTAGAGCTGCCCGTCAATTACTTTCCCTGCAGCCAGAGATCTGAGAGGCCCCTCCTCATGGCAGTCACGCAAATCCAGTGTTCATAAACTGTTCCACTGATTATGTGATACAGTGGTAAGGCTCATGAACTCAAGACTTCAAGATAGCAAAGGGTTTAAAATTTTCATATTCTTAGCATAATAGGTATCACCTAGCTTATAAATAAAAGTAGGTATCAGGCTGCAATTATTTTTAAGCATTGTCCTCCTTGATAATGAATTTAAATACTAATGACAATTGTCCCTTTTTGTCTTTCTTCCTAACAATGCTCCCTAACGTTTTTTAAGTATTACCCCAAAAATAAATGAATAATTGAAAAATGACCTGCTAGTTTTACTCTTTCGCATTTCAAATAGCTTAAAACTGAGAGAGAGAAAAAGATATTTCAGAACCTGCCAAAGACTACACTAAAATAACCACATGCTATCCTTCTGTTGTATGAAATATTAATTTGCTGCTCCCCAGTTTATTCAATTTGTAGTTATATCAAAACTGAATTAAAAATTGAGTCAAGATCATATTCACTGGTATATTTATTTTCATTCAAATGATTAGCACAACGGACCAGAAATTCACATTTTACTCAAAGGATTTGGTGGGGGAAGTGGGATTCAAGGGTGAGGTCACTAATATTTTTTAATGTTTTGTGTGTTTGTTTCTTTATTGAACTACAGCTGATTCACAGTGTTGTGTTAGTTGCTTGTATAAAGCAAAGTGATTCTGGTGTACAGCAAAACAAAATACATATTCTTTTTCATATTCTTTTCCATTATGTTTATTACAGGATACTGAGGGTTGCTCTCAGTACTATGGAGTAGGATCTTGTTGTGTGAGACCACCAATTCTTTAGCCACTCAAAACATTAACAGTGCATTAAACAGACTCTTTAAATTACTAAAGACGTCTTTTAACTAGCCCGAAACATCAGTAGTTCAGCCTGTAAGGAAGCCTGGCATGAGCAGGGCATGCATGCAAAACATGAAGTGACCTCTCCCCACTTCTCCTACAGATAATGAGCTGCATGGCCCAGGGAATCACACCCCAAGTAACACAAGCGTTGGACCCGGAAAGAACACCACCGTTCACAACGAATTCGACACTATCGTCTTGCCTGGGCTTTACCTCGTTATATTCGTGGCAAGCATCTTGCTGAATGGTCTAGCAGTATGGATCTTCTTTCACATTAGGAATAAAACCAGCTTCATATTTTATCTCAAAAACATAGTGGTTGCCGACCTCATAATGACACTGACATTTCCATTTCGAATAGTCCACGATGCAGGACTTGGACCTTGGTACTTCAAGTTTATCCTCTGCAGATACTCTTCGGTTTTATTTTACGCCAACATGTATACTTCCATTGTGTTTCTTGGGCTAATAAGCATTGATCGCTACCTGAAGGTGGTAAAGCCATTTGGTGACTCTCGCATGTACAGCATAACCTTTACAAAGGTTTTATCTGTTTGTGTTTGGGTGCTCATGGCTGTCCTGTCCTTGCCAAACATCATTCTAACCAATGTCCAACCAACGAGGGAAAATATTCATGAGTGCACGAAACTTAAGAGTCCTTTGGGAGTGAAATGGCATAACGCCATCACTTACGTCAACAGCTGCTTGTTCGTGGTTGTGCTGGTGATACTGATCGGGTGTTACATTGCTATTTCCAGGTACATTCACAAATCCAGCAGGCAATTCATAAGCCAGTCAAGCCGAAAGCGAAAACACAACCAGAGCATTAGAGTGGTTGTGGCTGTGTTCTTTACCTGTTTTCTACCCTATCACTTGTGTAGGATTCCCTTTACTTTCAGTCACTTGGACAGACTTTTAGATGAGTCGGCACACAAAATCCTGTATTACTGCAAAGAAATGACACTTTTCCTGTCTGCGTGCAATGTGTGCCTGGACCCAATCATTTACTTTTTCATGTGTCGCTCATTTTCAAGAAGGCTATTCAAAAAATCAAACATCAGAACAAGGAGCGAAAGCATCCGATCACTACAGAGTGTTAGAAGATCCGAGGTCCGCATATACTATGATTATACTGACGTGTAGGAATTCAAGGTCACCAGACCCACTCTTGTTTGTCAGTATGTACAAAGTGTAAATAAATGTGTATTTTCATTATCCTTGCTTGAGCCCATCAAAATGTGGATGAAAAGAGAACTGAAATGTTATGAATTTGGGGTATAATTCAGAAATGAGGAAAACATTAAGGCATAACGAAGAAAGTGAAACTGACGAGATGGCATATGGCTGAGCAGCGGGAATCATGACTCAAAATTTAAGAAGCAGATTTCAGGGGCAGCAAAGGCCACAGCTCTGCCAGCGCACTGCAGTCATCGTCCAGGAAGTGCTGATGCTCTGAAGCCACTTTTGAGAGGACAGGAAGTAGAGAGAACTCTGTTAGACCTTGATCCTTAAGATTTGGGAAAGAAAATGCTGTTTTCAACACAGCTCATTTGTTGCAGATGTAACTGAGTAAACACGGATTGCTAGGTTTCTCTGTCATTGTATCTATGACCTGCCCACAACATTAGCCATAGTCCCTCATCTATGTTTATGTTTTATGCACATTAGAAAAACTTGCACAGTGCAGGAGTAGGCAAGGAGGTTCAGCTGTATTTTTTTAAGCAATACACTTTAAAAGACTGAAGTCACTTAATTGATTTTAAACTGATTTTAATAATCTTTATTTTATAAAAACAATAGTTTTAAATTATATCCAATCTCTAATAGGAATATCATTCATTTTAAACCTTCAGTTGTAGAGCTCAATACATCAAGTCAAAAAGATTAAGGGTAACTTAAAATCTTAGAATAATTTCTCCTTCTTCAATATAAACCTTTGAACCTCCATGCTTTTTCAAAGCCTGCAGCTGCCTGACCACTGTCTAGGTTCCTAACATGGGACAGGAGCCAGGGGCGCATTAGAAGACCAGGATGAAGGCATGTTTGTCAACGAAAAGGTATCATTATGGTTAACGAAGACAGAGCAGATGTGTACACGTATAAAACAGTGAAAGGCTTCATTTTATTTAGACTCGTACAAAAGATCTACACGATTCTAAAAAGCTAAAGTGAGCGAAAAAGAAGGAAGCAGGTCCCAAGAATATCTCAGCCTAACAGTGACTAGCAAGGTTAGGTTCAAGAACAGAAAAGGGGTCTAATAGGTGAGTCAGGTTTAACAGAAGGGACAGAAGCAAAGAGGTGAAAAGAACTGTCCAAGGATCTTTATCAGAGTATCTATTTTTCCATCAAGATTCAAATTCCATAAATTCCAGGGGATCTACAGTATATGAATTAATACACATCTCTCTTGGACATGTGCCTAGCTACCACCACCTGCTGCTCGTTTTGTTCACTAGCTAGGTTAAGATAGCCATACTTTACACTAGGTATTGAAGAAGACAGTTTGAAACGCTAATTCCTTTCTCCATTCTCCTCATGATACCCAGGCTGAGTTACAGCTGCCCTATATAAAAAGGAGGAGCAATGCTGCAGCTGGGAAAACCCTCAGTACAGCGTGTCCTAGACTCTCCTTCCTCTACTTGTCTCTACATCACAGCTCACTGTGTGTGTGTGTGTGTGTGTGTGTGTGTAAAGCATGCTCACCTTAGAACATGCCTAAAAACTAAGAACCTATCATCTTCATCAAATGACTCCATCTGGTGTTCTGAAACTTAGCAGAACTAACCCCACACTGCATTTAATTCTCTAAAATTCAGGCCTCAATTCTAAGAGCTCCTTAAAATATTTCAATCCCATTTTAATGTTTCTAAAATTGTACTGTTGTAGAGTTAATGGGTACATTTAATATAGTGGTTTTATTCTCTGAAATTACATTATTAAATCAATGGGACAGCTTAAAACATTGACTTAGGGAGAAAATTTGAAAGTATTATCTCCATTTTCTTAAAGCCATATTACAAAAGCATCAAATCATACTGCTTGTACTTTATACAAACACACTGTGTCACAACCAAGAATGAATCAGTCACATGACTAACATAATAACTTAAAATATTGTGTTGGTGTCATAAGTTAATATAAACTGCTGCACTAACATTGAAGAAAGTAAAAATTCTATTTGATTGGTTTTTAATTAATTGAAAATTTGGAAATAATTTTATATTTGAAATCTAAAATTTCTTACATGGAACTTTTGGATTATATTTAGTATTTTAGGACCCACTTATGGCAGCAATTTTAACATAGCTATTTTTATTTTATGCAAATGAGAAATATATTCAGATAATTTCAAAACGAAATTTTTATATTATTCATAAAAATTACATGCAGAGAAACTTACCTTGCAGAAAATCTTTTGGTGTGCATATTACTAACTCTATTATATTCATTATACCATTCATACCATTTTATTCTCATTTCCAAATAGTATATCAGTATTTTGTTTCTCAATTAAAGTTTCAAAGGAATGACAATTTGGAAAAGGCGTAAGCTCAGGCTAAATACCTAAGCCAAAATTATGAATACACAGTACAATCTCAAACATAAATTTTATGATCACGGTGGAGAAATGTGATATACAAGAAAAAAATAAAGTAAAAAAAACAAGGGCAAAAAGAAACAGAAAATTTGGAAAAAAATAAAAAATAAAAAATAAAAGTGTTTGTGGAAAGAATTCAAAAAAAAAATAAATTTTATCATTGGCAATAAAAAAAAAAAAAAAAAACAAGGGCAAAATAAAGCTTGAGGATCTTAGATCTCGTAAATAGAGATTCTGTCTCAAACAGAACACCACAACAAAACAGCTTATCAAATCAAGAAATACTAGGCACATGCTATGTTTGAAAAAAAATTATGGCTAAGACGACATTTACAATAATCTTTGGATATGTCTAAGTGAATTATAAAAGCATTAAGATCAAACATTTTCAAATTTAAACATAAACATCTGGTAGATGCTGAATTAGCTACGCTCTGTGCCCCACCCCCAGCCCTCTATCACCATCTAGTGGTAAATTTATGAAACAACTGAAAACGAGTCCAGTGCTAGTTACTGCTTGTGACTACACATTACCATGGCCTAGGCCTTCCCTGTAGGCTTCCGTCAGTCAGTCATCTTTAGTGCTAACAAAAAGCAGTGTGTGTGTGCGTGCGTGGGGGGCGGGGGGCGGGGGGCGGGGGGGGCCGGGGGGCGGGGGGCGGGGGGCGGGGGGGGGGTGGGCTGCCGCTGCGTGGGGGAGGACACAACAGTCCTGAAGCTGCCTAGATAAATATAAGATGGAAATGTTTGACAAAAAATTAGACCTATAAAAAATTATGTTGTTGTTTAATTGCTAAGTCTTGTCCAACTCTTTTGCGACCCCATGGACTGTAGCCCATCAGGCTCCTCTGTCCACGGGATTTCCCAGGTAAGAATACAGCAGTGGGTGGCCATTTCCTTTTGCAGGTAAGTTACAGATGTGTCTTAAAAAAAATAAAAAGGCTGAAATATACATAGATTTCATAAGGAAACCGGAACAAATATTGACTATGCTTTTTGACATACAAAAAAGAAATTTATTTAAATGTAATTTACTGTTTCAAAAATCATTTATTAGAATTAGACTAAGACTGTCAGTGTTAAAATGTTTAACTTATCAAAAAATGCATGGGATTCAAATGGCAACTTTTATTTTGAATATTCTTAAATTTTTCTTATAAACTACAATAATGAGATTTTTAAAAATCATCTAAAATGATTTAAGAAAATGGTATAATGTGGCTATCAGATCAACTAGCCTTTCCTTCCCTCATTTGGAAACTCAAGATATGGAATTAAATCAGATCCTAGGCAAGTATTCTTAATAAAGTGTCCAGCTTCACTTTGAAAAATGCCAGAGAAATCTGTTGATTGCAGCAGCTCTCAGAAACAAGCCACCCATCAGATTAGATCATCCTAGCTTATCAACAAGAATCTAGAATAGTCGACCCGATTGGCCAAAGCTTCTAAGTCTAGGTTTAAATGTTACAAGCAAGACTTTCCAACAACACTCTAGACACGTTTACCTGGACACAGATATAAACACACAATACTTATAACTAGGGCTAAGAGATTTAGTATACCAAAGATAACTCAGCTCCCTAACCTATGATAGCTTCCAGGTGTTACTAGTGGTAAAGAACTCACTTGCCAATGCAGGAGACATAAAAGACTCAACTTTAATCTCTGGGTCAGGAAGATCCCCTAAAGAAGGAACTGGCAACCCACTCCAGAGTTCTCACCTAGAGAATCCCATTGACAGAGGAGTCTGGAGGGCCACAGTCCATGGGGTTGCAAAGAGTTGGACACAACTGAAGCGACTGAGCACACACAAAAATACACCTTAAAAATCACTTCGCATTCTTAAGATTGTTACTGCTGCTGCTGCTAAGTCGCTTCAGTCGTGTCCGACTCTGTGCAGCCCACCAGACGGCAGCCCACCAGGCTTCCCCATCCCTGGGATTCTCTAGGCAAGAACACTGGAGTGGGTTGCCATTTCCTTCTCCAATGCATGAAAGTGAAAAGTCAAAGGGAAGTCGCTCAGTCGTGTCCAACCGTCAGCGACCCCATGGACTGCAGCCTTCCAGGCTCCTCCGTCCATGGGATTTTCCAGGCAAGAGTACTGGAGTGGGGTGCCAAAGATTGTTACTACTATCCCACAAAATACCTTCAGTAACAGTGAAACCATCTGTCAATTACCAAAAATAAATTCTGTGTTTTTTCAAAAGGCCATATCAACTGTATCTTTAGATTTTTATGTGCTATTTTATGCAGCTAGAGAAATGCCAACATTAAACACAATGGAAAAAATGAATGTGTAAGGAGATGAATACTGGGCCAAACACTTATGTGATAAAAATTTGGAATCACCTAGATCAGAACTTCTCAACTCCATGGAACCCAATGCACTCTTTCTGTGAGATATGCATCGACGTATTTTTAGTGGTAGTAGCATTAGGGCTTGCCAGATGGCACCAGTGGTAAAGAGCCTGCCTGCCACGGCAGGAGAAACAAGAGACATGGGTTCGATCCCTGGGTCAGGAAGATCCTCTGGAGGAGAGCATGGCAACCCACTCCAGTATTCCTTGCCTGGTGAATCCCATGGACAGAGGAGCCTGGTGGGCTGTGGTACACAGGGTCACAAAGAGTCAGACATGACTGAGAGTCTGAGCCCAAATGAGCACAAGTAGTAGTGTTAATCACCAGTTATGTCCAACTGTTTGCGACCCCCGTGGACTGTAGCCTGCTGGGTTTCTTTGCCCAAGGGATTCTCCAGGCAGGAGTATTGGAGTGAGCTATCATTCCCTTCTCCAGGGGATCTCCCAGACCCAGGGATTAAACCCAGGTCTCTGTCCTACATTGCAGGCAGATTCTTTACCATCGAGCCACTAGGGAAGTTCAATGTATTTTTAGTAGTATAATCCATCTATACATGCATTCCTCTCTTTGTATGGTAGTGTGGGACCATAAAAATGAGGACTGTATCACTTTCTCTATCATATCCAAGGAGGCTCTGTACCCTTGGATTTGATTAACACCATCACCATCACCCAGGCACCTGAATGGAAATTCAGAGTCATCCAATGGCCCTTCTTTCCTTCCCCCTACTAGCAGCCCTGCACCCAGTCCTGCAAGTCTGCCCTCGCACACGGGGGACAAGGTAGGCCTCCACCCCGCATGGCCCAGTGTCAGGCCTAGCTCAGGCTGGAGGCAGCTGTGTGAGCTCATGGCCCAGCAAGGACCTGCAAGCACAGCAAAAAACCTTGGCCCCACCTCCCACTGTGTGTCCAGCTGAGAGGAGAAAATGAACCAACCTCACCCTGATTTTAAACTGCCAGCACTTCTGCTAGGAGCCTCAAGTTTTCCATTCTGGCCTAGGCCCTCATGTACTCCTTTCAGAACTTTTAACACTACACAGTTATTCTCTAATGAAATAAAAATAGCTAACTTTTATTGGTATTCCCTACAAAGCAGGCATCATGTTGAGCTCCTGACCTGTATCAACTACCTTTATGCCCTTGACAAACTCCAAGGAAGCACTGGCATTACCTTAACGTCCTCAGGGACACACAGGTCAGAAAGGCTATTGCTGGGATCCAGACTTAGGCCATCTGGCTCCAGAAGCTCTGCTTTCAATCAGTCTCAATAATGAAGTGAAACACATGCCTTAAGGTGTTACTGATACGACCAAGAGCCTTGCAAATGATTTACGTTACCTAATGCTAGGAATACAAACACAAGCCACTGCAGATAAGGCTGGGGATGAAGCTAAGCAGCACTCTTAAGCAAGGACTGAATAATTCCTTTACTAAACCTGAAAGATTATACTATTAAGAGAACACTGAGTCCATCAATCACACACATTTGGTCATTTTACTCCCTCATAATTCAGACGAGGGGGCTTCCCTGGTGGCTCAGCAGTGAAGAATCCACCTGCCACTGCAGGAGACGCGGGCCCAATCCCTGGGTCAGGAAGATGCCCTGGGGAAGGAAATGGCAACCCACTCCACTATTTTGCCTGGAAAATCCCCCATAGACAGAGAAGCCTGGCAGGCTACAGTCCATATGGTTGCAGAGAGTCGGACATGACTTAGTCACTAAACAACAATTCAGATGAGCATATAATTCATGATCAAAACCTGGCTACTTTTGAGTGTGGAAGTGTCAATTACTGAGCTGGCACAGGTGTAAACTGAGACAGTGTAAACAAACCTGGACATGTGGCCCCTGTGCTCACAGCACATCTGAAAATTCATGTCTGTGGGGATTGCATTGCCCAGTTAAATAAGCAGTTTAGGACAAAGATAAAGAGATCAAGAAACCCAGCCATTTCATCAACTGGAAGCCCCACCGTGACGTCTCTTCTGTCCAGTTTACTAGCACAAACTGTGAACTCCTGGCTGCTGGAATCACAACTATTCAACAAAAATCTCTAATGGAGGTTTCCTGGGAGTGTGGATAATGGTTTCTAGGTCAGTGCTCTTTGCGAATGGCTTTGTTTAATACCACAAGAAAGAACCCTGCTCACCAAATTTAGTACTTTTGCCTTGGCAAGCATACATGATCTATCTAAATTTTAATTTAAATTTTGCAGAAAAGGGGGCTGCAGCGTTCATCCTTCCAAGGCACAGGCCTCCGCAGAGACAACTAAACAAACTGGCCGGATAACAAAGTGGTCACGACGTTGGGCCACAAAGGGTACTGGCGTCAGGGAACTATTCTACAACTAGGGTTGGATAATCGACCCCTCCAAGACGTCTGCCAGGCTCCGGAAGAAACAGAACATGGGAACCCAGGGCGCCTTCTGGTCGTGACAAGTCACACAAGTGGAGCCGCACATCCTCCTTCAACCTGTCTGTGCTCTCCCTGGGAATCAGACACGGGCAACACACACAGCTGCTCCCCGAACAGCTCGTTCAAGGAACAGACACAGAAACTCGGCCCCGTTGAGTCTTCATTCTAATGACACCAACTGGTCTGTGAAAAACAGCCCACAATTCGCTGCTGTGCCCCAAATGTTAACTAAACAGATATGTAGCTCTCTACAGCATGAATGGTCTAAAACCGCAGAAAAATTTCACAGTCACACTGCCAATGAAGCTAAATTGCCAAAGATGACCACACAACACTCACACAAACCAGAGGTATATACAAGTGTGCTTAGCTAATAGCAGCTTGCTAGACAGAGAAGAAGACTACACAAATTTCAGGTATGGCTTACTCGTTGGGTAAAAAAACAAACAGGAAAAAACAAAAACAAAAAAAG
This sequence comes from Ovis aries, assembly GCF_016772045.2. Taxonomy (NCBI): domain Eukaryota; kingdom Metazoa; phylum Chordata; class Mammalia; order Artiodactyla; family Bovidae; genus Ovis; species Ovis aries. The sequence goes on from NC_056054.1 coordinate 237,558,268, forward strand.
CCAAAAAACCCTGCATTCAGATTAACCCCGGACAAGCTCCCTGATGTCTCCCCACCACAAAACCTTCCCCTAAACTTGCGAGGGCCTGCTCCTCCCACACATCACACAGCTGAACAGGCGACATCTGTTTATCAAAACAACTCTGGGAAAATTTATCTAGCTGATAAATGTTGACACATGGAGGCATGGGAAAATCTTCTGGCTTCTTTATGAGTTGACTTGAGTTTTGTGCTAGCAGAACAGCCTGCTGGTGGCCTGTCAAACATACACTGGACATCTGTTTGATTATTAAAGAAAGAGCACACTGACCAGGAGTAAAGAATGTCTATGTCAAAAACAAAGAGTAAATGCCTCTCTTCCTGGGACACCAATGCTGGTGTTCTGTTGATGATAAGACTCTCTTCCCAGGTGCCAAGTCCATACTGATTCGCTGTGTATGTGCTGGGGTTTTTTTCTCTTTTTCTTGAAACCTTGAAGGAATGCATCCCTGGCTTGTTTTATGTTCTTTGTCTGACAAGACATCAAACTGCACTGAAAACCATGTTTCTTTGGAGCAATTCCTCAGAGTTATCTGAGAGGCTGTGCCCTAGGCTTTATTCCTCAGTTTGGCTCAAATAAAACTCTTTTCCATTCTGATTACAGGTTCTTTATTATTTTCCTCAACATAATCAAAATGAAGTATTTACTCTCTACATTCGTTAAGTCTCATTCTGACTGAAGCTTCTCTCAGTGGCTTCTGAAGCCTCATTTTCGTAACTTGTTCAAATGATTTACTAAAAAGCTGAGCAGAGTGCTAAGCAAATAAATCTTCTAAAGCAGCGTACTATCCTCTAGCAGGAGTCCCCAGCCTCGGCGATCTAATGTCTGGTGATCAGAGGTGGAGCTGATGTAATAGTAATAGAAATAAAGTGTGCAATAAACGTCATGAAACTGAATCATCCCAAAACCACCCCCGATTCCTAGTCCATGGGAAAATTTTCTGTCACAAAACTGGTCCCTGGTGCCGAAAAGGTCAGAGACTGCTACTCCAAGGGACTCACCCTGTGCTGTGCTCAGACACTCAGTCATGTCAGACTCTCTGCGACTCCCTGGACTGTAGCCCGCCAGGCTCCTCTGTCCATGCAATCTCCCAGGCAAGAATACTGGAATGGGTTGCCATTTCTTTCTCCAGGGGATCTTCCCGACCCAGGGATTGAACCCACTATTCTTGCATCTCTTGCACTGCAGGTGAGTTCTTTACCAATGAGCCACCTGGGAAGCCCAGGAAGTCCATCTTATTTATCTTTACAAACAGGACCAGATATAACAGCTGGGGGACATTCCCTGCCTCTCTCCCATTTGCATAATACACATTCACTCAACAAACATTTCTGAGTGCCTGCTACAGGAGTGGGCACTGGGGAGACCAAAATAGGCCAACAAAGATTGCTATTGCCCATTCTGGCTGGGATGGATATAAAAAAAGGCGACATAGGAAGAATATGAACAATGGCAAGATAGCAGAGACATACCCAGAGTTAGTGACAGGTGAGTCTTAAGAGCAAATGGGAGCAGAATGAAATAATGAGAAAGGATATTATTTTGGAGGCTCAGAGGGATAAAAGAAAATAGCCTCTTCTGCTTCATGGCCATCTTCTCAAAAAACTATACCTACAGGAAGAAACATATGCACTGAGATTTTATTTTTGTGACAGTGAGTTCTCAATTTTGACTCTTTGCTAATATCACGGACTGAAATTCATTCCTTCTGATTCTTAAGGTTATACCTATTAGCAACAAAGAAAAATTTTTTGAGTAATTCAACTAACTGAGACTAGGCATTCAGCTCATGACTCAATATTAGTGCCTATTTCAAAGTGAGGTTTTTGCTAGTCTACAAAACTCACATCAGTTCTTTTCATAAACTGTCACTTCTGCCGATCTTCCAGTAGGGGGAGATATTGTAACAGACATTTGTGTCTCCAATTACAACTTTCACATAAAGGGGAGCACACAACTGCCAATGAATTCCTGTGCCGGTTGCTCATTTCGAGTCTTTACAAAAAAAGACAGAAAGAAAGAAAGCGTTGTTTTACAGAATAGTGGGTAATTATGTCTTAAAGACATAAATCCTGCCACCCTCTTCCACTACCCTAAATCAATGCACTGACTTGGGCAGGATTTAATGATTCCACAGAGGGAAGCACAAAAGGGCATGTCTGCTTTCCATGTTTTTCTACCAGATTAGTTTTTAAAGCACATCTTCAATTATTTTTACCAAAAAGCTGAAAAATGTCACAGTGCCATGAATTATGAACACCTCAGCATGACGATCAGAACGCTCACACTCTATCCCACCCACCTCTGCTGACTTTCCTTTCCTGGCTGGCCTGTTGGTCACTCCATTCTCTTTATCCTGAAGGACTTTCTAGACTGAGTCTAGACATCAGAGACATCTACCAAGAACCGCTTGAGACACCAGCTCCTTCACAGATCCTTTAAGATGGCAACTTTCAAACTCACTTCCCCTTTTTTGGCCACACTGTGAGGCTTGCAGGATCTTAGTTCCCTGACCAGGAATTGAACCCGACCCCAACAATGAAACCACCAACTCCTAACCACTAGACTGCCAGGGAACTCCCTAAACTCATTTGCTTTTCATTTCTCTATAGTTTCCCTACAGTGTTTCTAATGGGTCTTGTACTAAAATTTTCTGTTTTCTTAACCCAGTGTATTTCTCAACGTCTGGTAGAATCCTGTTGCAATCATAACTCCCCCCAACACAAACACACACACCGTAATAAATCACTTGCCGGAAAAGCCTTTTTAACTTTTTTAAAAATGATATAACCCAGTAAATAGCTCCTGCAGTTAAAACAGGTTCATCGAAAATCTTCATATAATGACTACATAAATTATGGGATACTACAAAGTTATAAGGAGAAATAAAAAACATAATTCTATAGGGCTAACGTGAGTAAGTACCAAGACAGCAAGAGAGAAATAGCAAAATGTTCTGGTGTGGCTAACTGTCCAACAAAGTCAATGGGGAAAAATTTGGGGATAAGGTCATAACAATAAAGTTGTTTTTGTACTTATTTCAAAAAACAATTTGGGGGCAAGGAACAAACTAAGACATTTATAGAAATAAGTAAACTGACTTTTATGGCAGTTGTTGACAGGCTGGATGGAAACTGACTGGAAACAATAACAGACATTGGAGGATTCCATGTATTAGACTCACTCTATTTGAAGGACAAATACACAAGGGATATTTATATATAACCAGTCTTAGTACTGACGAGGCAGAGTCCAACCTGGAAATGATGCTAGGGAAAGGAACTGTGTGACTGCATGTGAGCATGGGGGGTGGGCTAGGGGTGGCAATCATACTGGGGGTATGTGGAGGGTTTTGAGATTAATGGGGATGAAGTCCCATGGTATTTTAATCTTAAGAGTTCCACAGAGTGAAATGGGAATAAGCTGAGGGAACATAGAACTACTCAGCATAAAACAAAGCATGGGAAGAAAAAAAAAATCAGAGACAAATCCAAAACAGAACATTGATTATGTTTTTATCTCTCTTTTTTTTTTTTAGAGTCCTAGAAGAAGGAAATATGTCCTCTATCCATTATACTATTACTATTTCCATCATCATATATTATTTTATTTATTTCATATTGAAACGGGGGTCCAGTGTTGAATAAAGCCAAGTAATTTGTATTGTTAATCATCATAACAAAATACTATCTTTGAAATACACAAAATATGATCAATAGTTTGTCGGAATAAAATATTTTTGCAAACAATAACAAGATATATTATTTCCAATTCTAATAGGAAAAATGTTTACAAGCTTATCATCACATTTAAGCATAGCCACAAAATGACCAGCAAAAATCTCAAGGAAATACAAAATAGTAATGCAGGGTAGCCTTTACATCCTGCATTGCAATACCTCTGAGTCACAAATATGCCCAGGTTTCCACAAGCTCTACACTCTGGGACACCTGAGGCCAGTTTTCAAAATCTGATCAACACACAATGCGAGGTGCATAAATAAAGGAAGACTCCATTCCTAAAACTTTTCTGCTACAAAGGAGTAACACAGTGTAAGAATGTATTTCTCTCATTCACTGACATCTAGTGCAGAAAAGGAGTGATGAAAGCAGACAGGCTGGAACAGAAACTTAAGGGCCCAGAAGAAGTCAGACATCACTGGTTTTGAAACATGAGCCCCTGATGACAGTCTTGCTTTTCCTCTTTGGGTTTCACCTGATCTCTGTATGCTCTAGCTCTATTCTCTCTCTCTAGGTCTCTCTACCATTCTCTCCTCTCACTAACACCACCCTCCTAGTTCTCCGATTATCACAATTTCTGCTCTCAGGACACAAGTCTACACAGTGTCCTACAACAGTAACTGATAAGGGCCAGGTGGCTGGAGGCAGCTAAACAAAGCAGGAAGAAAGACATCTAGCCGGAGGATAAAAGTTCCTCCAAGTGTTGTGAGATCAGAGGCTCCAAAACAGCAAGGCCAGGATGCTCAGCCCCAGGTCGTATTTCTGACTTACCCAAATGCTTTTGAAAGTAAGAGTCCTGAGCCAAAAACATGGATTGTGACTGGTTTAGTGAAGTAGGGTATTAGAATCCACATATAAAGCTCCCCAGGTGGTACTGATGGCTAGTCAAGTATATGAACAATGACCTAAAAGAGTCAGAACTGCTTCAGAGTTCCCAAGTGAGCGGAGGGCAAGAAGGGCAACCCCAAAACACAGGGGAAAACAGGTGGCAGCTTCAGGTTTTTCTTAAAAGTCTCTCAAACATTTACTGAGAGACCACAAGGGACTTCCCTGGTGGTCCAGTGGCTAAGACCCTGAGTTCTCAATGCAGGAGGCCCTGAGTTCAATCCCTGGTCAGGGAACTAGATCCCACATGCTGCAAATAAGAATTCACAAGCGGCAACTAAGACCCCGTGCAGGCAAACAAGTATTTTAAAATAAATAAATAAAAATTTAAAAAAATAAGATGAGCCCTTGCCCCACTGGCAATAAGCTCCTACAGCCAGAAGTTCTACTAGCGCAGACCCTCTGTCTTGAGATATGCAATCTTGAGAAGACAAGATAACCAGATAACTCACCAAGTTTTTCCTGGATACTCAGTTTTCATCTTCCCTAATTCCAAGGCAAGTATAGCCTTTAACCACTAACTTTACCGTTCATCATCACCTGTAACACTTAAATGTCTGCCATCTCTCTCTGTGAAAGTGTTAGTTGCTCAATCATGTCCAGTTCTTTGTAACCCCATGGACTGTAGCCTGCCAGGCTCCTCTGTCCATGGGATTCTCCAAGCAAGAATACTGGAGTGGGTACCCTTCTCCAGGAAAACTTTCTGACCCAGGGATAGAACCCATCTCCTGCATTGCAAGCAGATTCTTTACCATCTGAGCCCTTTCTACACTGGAATAAAATGTTACATGGGCATACAACCAGATTTCTTGATGAGAAAATACACTCCTCCTGTGTGCCCACCAAGGACTGTCTGATGTTTGATGAATTAATGAATCAGTGTTCACTGTTCATGTGCATGTAGAAATCAGCTGCTGAACCAGAGAAGGAATCCTAAACTCTTGATTTTAAACTTTGGCTGCAAGATCCTGTCCAGCTACCTCCTCACTTGAACAACTTGGTTAAATCCTCCCAAGCTCTCTTCTCTCGTCTGTAAAAATAGAACTTAGTGGGCCCTCAAATTTTGGCTCCCATGTAAACTGGGTGCAAAAGGGTCTGATACAAAGAGAGTCCTCCTCCGTCAAATATCTGGGAGGTCGTGTACCTGCACTTTGATCCAGTCCTTGCTGGTGAGCACTGTTCTGAATCCCCTGGCTTCCTGCCTAGACAACTCACTACACAGCAGATGTCACAAACCAGCCTTCCACAAGCCAGGCACAGTCAGGGTCTGTTTCAGCCCACAAGACATCAGGCCTACAGAAGCATCTAACTTAGATGACAACATGCAGATGTTTAACAGTGCAGTTAAGAGGAGAGGCTCTGTGGAACATCTCTGTGCCTTGGTTTCGCATCTATTAAAAAAGAGGTGGAACCAACCCAGCTCATGGAGCTGTTGTGAGAGCCCCATGAGTTAAAACACATAAACATACAACAGGTGTTTAAAATGATGCATACAATCACCATTAGAGGCTCTGACAACACCGACCTATCCACAAAGGAGGCAATGAGGGATGCTGACAAGGTCTAGTTGAGAAGCAGCTGCCCACTTGGGTGGGCCATGAGCGCTACACTTCACAATTCCTGGATCCCCAAGGGTCTCACACTTGATAGCAGGACTACCTGCTATCAGGGGACCACCCGTAGGGCTATCCCTTTGGCCTTGGGCATTGCAACTCCTGGTATAGCACATCAAGTAAATTTTAATGTAATGATCATTTCCATCACAGTCATGCTCCATACAAATGTGGAGCGCCCCATGGAGAAGGCAAGAAGCATAAGAGCACAAGGAGACAATTAATGGGTGTTTCTGAGGTTGTCAGAATAAACAGAGCCTCCTGCAATAAACCAAGGAAGCCTTGAGAGCCACAGTTAAGAGACTGTGAATGCCAAATTGTCCATTTAATCAGCATAATGTTTACATCTGAAGGATTCTGCCATGAGCCCTGGTAATCATCCTTATATCCATTTGTACTTACCTATGTTTGCCCACCAGATCTGCTTACAGCTGAAGCTAGCAAGCCTCTGCAGGCACACAGGTGCTCTTAGCCCCAGTGGTCAAAGAAGCAGTGAGGACCCTATATAGGCCCTGGGGAAGGATGGGGAATGGGTGCCCCCAGGAAGAGTCAAGTGAGAAGCTTTCCTAAACCAGCTCTGGGTCCCTCGGGGCCTCTGCTGGATCTTAAGGATCAATAGTGACTACTGCCGCCTGCAACGCTAGAGACCCAGGTTTGAGTTCCTGGGTCAGGAAGATCCCATAGAGAAGGGAATGGCTGCCCACTCCAGTATTCTTGCCTGGAGAATCCCTATGGACAGAGGAGCCTGGCAGGCCACAGTCCATGGGGTTGCAAAGAGCTGGACACAACTGAGCGACTAAGCACACCATAGTTAATACTGAGTCTGTATGTAAGACTCAAAATAAGTAAACGCACTTCATGAGGAAAGGGACTTGGGTCTGATTCAGTCACTATGTCATCCCCAGGGCGTGGAATACTGCCTACTACACAGTAGGCACATATAAAGTATCTAAAACAGCACGGGGCATATCATAAGTATATAAATAAGCACTACTGACTACTGTAACTGCAAACGTTTCTTACGTTTTTAGGTCCAGTTGAATTTGACACATTAAACTATGAGTCCACAGTTTGGGCACCTCAGTGAACACACCTGCAGTGCAGCAGCCTAATAAACAGTCTTCCGTCTGCTCAATATTCTGGGGTAACCTAAATGGGAAAAGCATTTGAAAAAGAACAGATACACGTATAGGTATAACTCAATCGCCTTGCTGTACACCTGAAACTAACACAGCATTGCTAATTAACTACACTCCAACATAAAATAAAAATTATAAAGAGCCTTCCAGGGCAGAGTTTCTTTCTTATCTGTTTCTGAGTCACACACTTTGATGAGGGATTTACAGCCAAATTCAGAGTACTTCCCCCTGTTAACTGCACACTGTTTTCCAGTGGGAAAGACACTGGAGCCCTCCTTGGGACATTACAAGTGATATTATAAGGCCTGAAAGGAACCAAAAATACAAAGAGGGCCCTGCCTCTTGCTTTCAAAACAGTAATATTAGCATCACACATTGAGCAAAAGATCAACACATGATGAGATTACTGAAGTCCTACTTGTGATCTATTTGTCAGTAATGCTCAAATGTGGGGGGGGGGAAAAAAGTGACAGTAGCAGCACCTCTTGGCTAACAGATGGGTTCATGGATGCCAAAATGCTTCTTTACTCAAATGCTAGTTTCACATTTCTGGGGCGCCCCAATCACCACCTGTTGGTGAACAGCTGTTTACACTGTGTGGCTGCTGAAGGAAAGAGGAGCAAAACTTGCCAACCCCAAATGTGTCTCTTTGATCTGTCCATTATCTTGAGCTGAAAACAAGCCAGGCCTCAAAGACTGAGGAACCTCTGACCTTCCCCCAACTTTCTAAAAGAATTTAGATAGAGGATCTCTTCCCCGAAGGGCGCTACCACTACAGATCCGCGTAGTATAACAGGAACTAGCTGTGCAGACAGAGGGACCCAGCACCAATGTGTTTGTTAAAACGCCTCTCTGTGTCCCATTGTCTCTGTACAGCAGAGCAAACATTTGTTCAGCAAACTCCTGCTCTTCTTCATCTTCCTGTGAATTTAATTCCACACCACTACCCCTAACATCTTTCGTCTTTAGCTGAAGACGGCGTGTAAGGTGGCGACTTCTGCCATTTTGGTGAGTTACTCAGTCTTCCTGGTCTCGCCCACATATATACATGTTATTAAATTTTTGTTTTTCTCCTGTTAACCAGTCTCCTGTCAGTTTAATTCTTGGACCAGCCAGAGGAGCCTCGAAGGGCGAAGAGAAGTTCTTCCTCCCCGACAACAGTTTCCTCTTAGGAGGGTGCGGCAGATTCAGCCTGGTCCCTACCTCAGTGGTCAGCACCACAAGCAGCCCTCCACCTCTTACCACATGTTGAATTTGGCAATAGCAAAGTATAAAAGCAGAAAGCACTTAGGTTGTTTGCCAGATGACGTGGCAATGCTGAGGGGGGAAAAAAAAAGTAGTAGAAAATTGCAAGAAAAAAAAAAAAAAGGCACTATGCCTTTTTTTGGATCACTGAAAGAAAGGCACTAACGTGGAGGCTGGGCCAACACCACAGAAATCCAAACACCTTTCTCTTCCTCCTTGTTTCCATTTGCCAACCTTGAGTGAGTTCTGACCAACCAGTTCAGCAGAGTGACAGTCAACCTACTATCTCGTGGTTTCTATCAAGTTCCTGATTTTCATCTGTTCCTGAAGACAAGCAAGAACTCTGTGTCTAACAGTCTCAACTTGGAGCGTCCACTGAGACATTCTGAAATGGTTGTTGCTTGACTCACAGGTGAAAAACTACAAACAGGTAAGGAAACAGCCTTTCCATGAAATAACTTCAGTGTGTGTGAAAGGGGCATGAGAATAGAAAAGGAGATTTTTGAGCTTGGCAGTAATAATGCTGAGTAACACAGACTCTCTCCACCCTCAGTAAGTTACTGTGGGTTTGAGAACTATAACTGGTTGATACAGTAACGTATTTGCTCACACTGGTCTGAGGATCCAAATCTGAAATTCTACCACTGATGATTATTCAGGATTTCTGATTGTGGCTGTCAAATTACATTTGTGATGAGAAGCTATCAGAGAAAATGCTGAAGCATTTTCTGGGTATTCACCCAGGACAAACATTTCAAAAGCCTTAGATGTGTATCAAATTGCCTCTAAAAACTGCAAACTCAATTATGACAGTAATACTTATAAGTCAGTGTGAATATGTTTTTGCTTATAATTACATATATGCATCAGTATATGGTCAGTATCTATTTGCACATATATTTATATAGATAAAAGCTTTTATCTTTGTTACTGGGATAAATAACCCTATTAATACCTAGTAAGGTATGTATTTACCTTTAAAGTGAAATATAAACACTCAGCCTATGGAGTCGCACAGAGTCGGACACAACTGAAGTGACTTAGCAGCAGCAGCATCCTATGCAGAGCAAAACTGTTCATCTGTTGCTTATAATGGTCTAGGACTAACCAGCTAAATTATTTTTAAATACCTTAAACATTATAAATTACATACAGGGGAATTATTATACATCCACATTGTCAGCAGAGTCAACCAATCTTAAGCCAGAAATGTTCTTGTTTTCAAACAAGAGAAAAATGAGCCAAAGATCACACTGGTAATACAGAAAGGAAAAGGAAAAAAAAAAAAACTATAGCTTGTACTTTTATCATAAAATATATAGACTTGAAAACAGCTTTGGTGCCAGAGATATCTAGGTAAGTTAAAAATAAATAAAACAATGTATTCACTCTAAAATACAGAAATAACATTTTATGATTTGTAAACATAAACAAGTTTCATGCTTCAATAAAACCTATAAATATACACATATACACAATTACACACTGGCAACATACACATAAACTACATTGCCATTTTATAACATTCATGCCTATTACAGCTGAGTAAGGAAGAAATGAGGGGTTACCAGGGTCACCAAGATACTCAGAGCGTGAAGACCCAGGAAGGGAGAGTGGGCAGGGCATGGGGAAAGAACTCCTGTTTGCTGAGATGCAAAAAGTGCCCGTTTCACACTTGAGGAGGCAGGCAGACAGGATGTAACCACCCAACAAAGATCACCCAGCTGATCTCGCAGTGAGCTTGAGCCCCTGGGCACAAGGAAGGGACTTGCATTCCATTCAGGGCAGGAGTCTGACCCCTACAGGTTTTCAGTCAGCCCAGCCTTCCCACTGCTACACTCCTCCTGGTCCTGCCACCCTACCCCACACCCGTCACAATCCTCTTCACTGAAGCGTGTCCTTCAAGCCTCTTCAACTACTTTCATCCTCAGTCACGTACTTGTAGGATGGCATTGCTAATTCCCCAGAGAGAAGAATGTTCAATCTAATGCCACACACATATACTGCGGAGAAAAATTCTTCTAAAGAATAAGTTATAATCATCCCTGACATATTTAAATAGGATACAACAGGGTGAAGGAGAGAGGAGTAGAAAAAGTCTCTTAAAATCAGGAGAACGGGGGGGTGGGTGAGGGTTGGAGGGGGTGAACGTGGAGTGGAGACGCACATTAAACAAGCTAAGGGGACACCAGGCAGCAAAATACTAAGAAATTACCCTCTAAAGGCCAGTCCACCATGCTCCTGAGTCTCATTCCCCTATCTGTACAACAGTGATGGCATTAGCACAGAATTAAAATCAGATATTACTTGCAAAGTCTTCAACACAGTGATGTAGAAAGTGCTCAGAAAATGTTAGTTAACATCATCGCTTTCAATATTCTTATAAAGACATTTAATCAAAGTAGACTGTACATAATTATATATCAGACCATTGGAAAGCATAATTTAGACATTTCAGTACCTTTGTAGACCAAAACAGATAGATATGACATAAAACCATTTACAGAAACTTCCCTGCAGTCTAGTGGTTAAAACTCCTAGCTCCCACTACAGGGAGCATGGGTTCAATCCCTAGTCAGGGAACTAAGTTCCTGCATGCAGCAGGCATCCTCCCCTCCAAAAAATTCCTTACAACAGTGCCTGTCAAACATTGTTACACATCAGAATTACCCGGAGGGCTTGTGGAAACACATGCTCCTGGGCCCCATACCCCAAAGTTTCCATTTCTGTAAGTTGGGAGTGGGGTGTAAGAACCTGTATTTTAACAAAGTCCTGGGTGACAGTAATGCAGTGACCACTGATCTGCAGTGACTCTCACGTTCACATCGGCCTTACTAATAAACCTATCCATGTTTCTCATTCAATCCAGGTCAGTAGGCGAGAGGGCAAAATGCTGAAAAAATGCTTAAAAAGCAAACTGAAAGTCACTCAGTCATGTCTGACTCTTTGTGACCCCATGGACTATACAGTCCATGGAATTCCCCAGGCCAGAATATTGGAGTGGATAGCCTATCCCTTCTCTAGCAGATCTTCCTGACCCAGGAATCAAACCGGGGTCTCCTGCATTGCAGGAGGATTCTTTACCCTTTCCACCTCAGAAGTGTCCTGGTTTGAACAATAAATTATATGGTCATCCTTGCATTTCAGATTGGATGCTGTAAAGGGGTTTCATTGGTTGGACTCTGTTTACTGCTAGGGATTTCAAATTCGCTTCACAACTGCTGCTATGCCCTGGTACTAAACCAACAGCCACCCTGAACGCTGAAAGATGCTTCATGAAAGTCTAGGGAGTACGGCTATTTCAGAAGAGGTATCCTATTGTCACCAAAAATGTATCCACCAACAAACTATATAAAATCTGGCTTAAATTCCCAGCATGTGGTATCAAGTTCTCTTTTATCAGGTCTTCAAAATCCTTTCTACTAAATCTTCTGGTTTTGATATAGGCAGTTTTCTTTTCCTGACTAGTACAGAGAAAAGTGAAAAGCTAGTAGGTAATCTGCTAGTCTTATTTTTGCAGTAGTAACTTGGCAACATTAATTCACAGAAAAACCAAGTTCACCACAAAGCTTCTCATTCCACCTGTTCTTTTAAAGGCAAAGTGAAATATTGGTCATATGCTTTTAGATCTTATCCATTTTCCATTCCTTTGAAATCTTTGTCTTCACTCAGCCTAAATTAAATTGTTGGCTTCTTATTCTTCACTGAAGTCTTCCATCTGCTGTTTCTTAAAAGCATCAAAGGCCTTGGATACCCTATCCTGACCCTTCATCTTTCAGATAAAAGTCAAAAAGGGGTCAATGGCTTCTACTCAGTTATGTAACGTCTGCTGTGGAAGCTAAGCTCTCAAAGGAAAACAGGAAGATCAGCTATTTGGCACCTCACACTTGGCCCATAGGAGATCATACACTTTGGTGTGATCACAAGGAAAAAGAATCTGATTCTCATTCTTCTAGGATCACATACATATTTTTATCACATGACTGACTTACACCAAGCTGGCCTGAAGTGTGTTAATCCTTCTTTTATCAAGGGAGGATCTTCCCAGCTAGTCCAGCCCTAAGGTCAAAAAAGGTTGTTAAGTGAGCTCCCAGGGAAGCTTCATCTAAGGAATATTTCCATCCTGCTATAGAGGATAAATTCCTCTCATCCTAGAGCTATTTCAGTCATTATCATTCAGCAAATACTGATTCCTTACTATGTGGCAGCCAAGATCCTATATACTAGAGATACTCTGTCTGTAAGAGGCCTTCACCTCATGGAGCTTATGTTCCAATAGATACAAACACAGACCTTTCCAACGTCAAACTTTCTCCTCTGGGAAATGATACTTACTCAGTATGACAACAATCTTTGGGCATATTTTAACTTATTAGGTTACATTTTGGAGGGGAAATGGCAATCAACTTCAGTATTCTTGCCTGAAAAACCCCATGGACAGAGGAGCCTGGCATGCCACAAGTCCAAAGGGTCACAAAGAGTCTGACACAACTGAGGACTAACTAAGCACACAAGCAGGTTACATTTTCTTAATAGAGATTTGGAGGGGACCCTAATCTCTTCAGAAGCCAATCAGTATTTACTTACTCAATTCACATCCCACACCTAACTCTAGTAGGAGCTGATAGCCCTGCATGCACTATGACAAAACGGAATATTGAGAACAATACTGAATATTTTTAACTATCCTAGAAGCTGCCCCATATTGTTTCATATTCTCTCTTTCCTGGCCCTTGAAACTGCCAATTAGGTTTCTGCACAAAGGATCTCACTACTTCTTTCCCTACTATAAATATCTCTGCAAATCTTTATAGAAGTGAAAAAAGGAAGGGAAAGGATATGTTCTAAGAGAAAAGAAAACCTAAAGTGTAAGATTTGCTGCCTCTGTTATCACCAAGTCTTATAAAGAGTCTGAATCCAAGTAGTCCTTGTCGCCAGGGTCCCTGAAGCAGGTGGCTGGTTAACCAGAAAATTAGACTGAGTAGGAATCATGTTTGTTGTTGTTGTTTAGTCGCTAAGTCATGTCTGCTTTTTAAGTCCCTGTGGACTACAGCCCACCAAGCTCTGTCCACGGGATTTCCCATGGAGCATCTCAGAGTGGGCTGCCATTCCCTTCGCCAGGGGATCTTCCCGACCCAGGGATCAAATTCCCAACTCAGGCTTGGCAGAATTCTTTACCACTAGGCCACTTGGAAAACCTCTTAATCACTATTAGAAAAGGATAAATATTTCCTTTAAATACATTATTTTAACTTAAAATACATACTGTATCTTTATTGTCTTATTTTTTGGTGTTGTGGCAAGGTTTTATTCCTTGAATATGCTTCTGTTGGTGAGAGTTCTATAATTAATTTTCCTCCATAAATAACTGTAGCATATTGCCAGTTATGACCAGTTTCTTAGTTTAGTTCAAGTAGTATGAGAATTTTTAAATACTTAAGAAGCCACAAGAGTTAAAAAAAAAAAAAAAAAGAAAGAAAGAAAACCAGACCTAGACTCAGGCCCTCAATAGAATGGAATCTGTCTTAACCTAATAAGGAAAAGACACAGTAAAGTTTCTCCACAAACATTTTATGGATGAATGGCAATAAGGAGAACCTTAATCTAAGAAACTAACTAAATATGCCGTGGAAACAACATTCTGCCTCAGTAGTTTTTATCTACATCCATTCCTATTCCTACCCCACCCACGGAAAAGTGCATGCCTTACTCTCACTAAGAGAGACTGCCAGTCCTTATGTTCACAAAGCCAAGCAGTAGAGCGTAACAATAAAGAGCAAAGACCGTGTATTCTGGAATCAGACTAGTTCAAATCTTGACTACATACTGCTTACTCTGATATGACCCTGATAGTTACTTAATGACTATACGAATCATTTCCCTCACTGCTCATGGAAGTCAAATCAATTAATATGTATAAAGCGCCCAAAGAGTGACTGGCATGACATAAAAGTACAAGCGATATTTACTCCTGCCATCACTAACATAAACTTATTTGTCAGTAACACAAATACAGTGGTTTGATGACTACAAGAACAGTGGAAGCCAAAGAAATGTATTCAAATTCCAGCTTGTTACTTAACCTGTGCCTCCTAACTTTACTCCTCTGTACAAATAGAATAAAAATATCTAAGAAAAACTATTGTAATCGTTATCATAATGCCTGGTACATAGTTGACAGTAAAAAAAAATCAAGCCATTAACACTCTTATATGTGTACATATAATGTAGCATATGTACACATAACACTACATATAATATAGTGTTAATGGCACTCTTAAAGTAGTAAATCTATTGTACATTCCAACAGATGTCCTCTCCTGAACATCTATCACACCTGAATTCAAAACCCATAACAGTTGATTGTGGACTCTGCCTTTCACTTAGGGCAGTAAAGGAAAAGCCACCTTCCCCCAGAAAATACATTCTGAGAAAATACACATTCAATGTGAAGAATATAACCTGTGAAAAGTTAAGTGATGTGCTGTGGAGTTAAAACAGGAGCTCAGACATAGTAAAGAACACGGTTTGCTGGAGCAATGAACAGATGGAAGGAACAGAATTAGGCCGAGTCTTGAAAGAGGGTTTCCTTGGTAGCTCAGATGTTAAGAATCCCCCTGCAATACGGGAGACCTGGGTTCGATCTCTGGGTTGGGAAGATCGCCTGGAGAAGGGAATGGCTACCCACTCCAGTATTCTGGCCTGGAGAATTCCATGGACAGAGGAGCCTGGCAAGCTACAGTCCCTTGGAGTTGCAAAGAGCTGGACATGACTGGAGCGACTTTCACTTTCTTGAAGGAGGAAAGTGATCCACCAATAGAGGGCCGGGGCATGAAAAACTGAGTCGGTGAACAGATTCAATTAATACGCTGATTGACCTCAAAACATGTCTTTTGTTTATTTTTATCTTGACTCTTTATCCTGAGACCATAATCTTGTTTGGAATAATTTCCCATCAATCCTAATCTCGAACATACATTAATTTCTGTCTTCAAACACAACACAAACCACCTATGGCCCAGAGAACCTTTCCCATCTGATCTGCTTTTTCCTCTGCAGTCACATGATACCTCCTTTCTGTATCTCTGCTATCCTTCTAACATTCTATGTCATTTACATGTAGTTTACAACTGCATTCTGTCTGCTCAATATCCTTACTGCTGCAGGGGCAAGTTCTACAGCTTTGATTTCTTCCCCACTGAATCTGGGCTCAGGTATAAACTACCTACAATAAAATGGAAAACATTTTAAAGGTAAATTCAATGAGCTTGACACCAGGTAAACACCACCCCAATTACCACAATACAGTATTTTCCATCACAAAAGTTCCTGGTGCTCCTTTCCAGTCACAGGTGTCCGAGTTCCTGATTTCTGTCCCTAGAGCTTAATTTTATCTGCAGTAGAACTGCATTTAAATAGAGTCACATAGTTCATACTCCTTTCTAACTTCTTTGGCTCAACATATTGTTTTGAGATATATTCATATTGTTGACATGTATCATTTCTTTTGATAACTAAGTGATAGTCCCTATGTATATCATGATTTATTTACTCATTTTAATCTGATGAACATTTGGCTCAGTCTGTTTTTTTTATTATGAATAAAGCTCCTATGCACATTCCAGTAAGTCTTTTTTGTGGATATATGCTTTCATTTCTCTTAGGTGAACAACTAAGAGTTAAATTACTAGCTCATAAGTAGTTATATGTTTAACTTGATAAGAAGTTACCAAACTGTTTTCCAAAGCAGATTTTCTAGTTTACACTCCAAAAATGTATGAACTATTTACTGTTCCATTTTCTTGTCAATAGCTAGTGTTCTCAGCTTTTCTGTACTTATTTTATTTTTCTGCCATTCTAATAGGATAAAGTAGGATCTCATCATTTTAATTTGCATTTCCCTGTTGACCAATGATGCTGAGCATCTTTTTATGTGTTCCTGGGTCTAACAGCTTTGTGATTTGTTCATTTCAGTTCTTTGGATATTTTTTTAACAGTTCTTTGTCTTTTTTATTAGAGAGTTATGAGTTCTTTAAGTAGTCTGAGTCCTTTAACAGAGAGATAAATTGTGAATATTCCCTCTCAATCTATGGCTCGCCTTTCATTTTCTTAGTGCTAAGGAAAAATGAAAGATTTAAAGTTTCATAAAGTCTCAATTATTTTTTATTTTGTGGCTTAGTGCTTTTTATCTCCTAAGAAACTCTCACCTATCCAACATTGGGAACATACTCTGTTTCCCTCTGGAGCTTTATGGCTTCAGTTTTACATTGAGGTGCACGATCCATCCTAAATTGCTTCTTCACCTTCTCCCCTTCTTCTGGTAACAGATCTTTGCAGAGAACAAGTGCTCTATAAACACTGCTGATTCACTTATAAATGCCCCACAGGTTAAGAGAAATGTGTTTTGAAAGCCTGTTGGAGGGGCATTTGCTCAGCCTCAGGGACACTGTGGACGGAAAACCTACTGACAGGAATAAAGTCATGATTGTAGCCCAGAGGAGCAAACTGGAAACATCTGTTCAGAACCGTTGCTATGGCCCTGTCTTATGACAGGCTTTTGACTAGGACAGGGATCATCCACAGTCTGTATTTCTACAAAGTTAACCGTTTAACCCAACACAGGGGAAAAAAAAAAAAAGAGAACACTGTGCTACAACATTTTTTTCTTCTTGGTGCACACATTACAACAATTACCATGTCATTCGTGTAGACTGGATGCTCTTTAATGAGTCAGGCTCCAGGAAAACACTCAATGATTCACAGCAGTTCTGTTAAAACTGACTCCACAATGAGCAATAAATGTTTAAAAAACAAAACAAAACAAAACATTATTCTCAGGGGACATATTTTCTATAGCCTAAAACATTCTCATTGTTTTGTAGGACTTAGATGACTTTTTTAAATGTTTTACTAATACTTTACCTGGAAAACCTGTCAACTCAAAAACTAAACTGTTCCTGCTATTCACATAAAGTCTATTTGAGATTTTACTAAGAAAATGAAGAATTGAGAATAGCAAAAATATTCTTTCCCATTTAATTGGAGATTGGGGACATTAATAAAGTAACTAGGATCACAGAGTATTTCATAAGTATTTAGTAATGCAGTTGATCTAGGTTGCATTTTCCTCCTCCAGGGGATCTTCCCAACCCAGGGACTCAACCCAGGTCTCTCGTGTCTCCTTCATTGGCAGGCAGATTCTTTACCATTAGCGCCACCTGGGAATCTTAATGGCTTCCTTAATAATTCTGAACCAAAATACACTCTGTGTTTAGCAAGGCTCATTTCTTATTACTCTGCATTAGCTTAAGTTTCCACACTACAACTGAGGAAATGCCATAGGAAAACTACATCTAAACAAAACTTAGGGACTCATTTGTAGCTTGCAAGTTTTCTATTTTTAATGATTGTTCAGCTTCACAAGCTAACAGCTCTTGGAAGTAATCAACAGTAGTTACTTATAATTTAGGTTGAAAAGAGAAAGTGCCATATAAACCTGGTGTTCTTTCTTTTTAAAGAGAAAAGAAGGGTTTGTGTCTAGATACTTGAATTTGGTTAAGTTACATATTTAAATTCCTTTTCTCATCAAGCAGTTCAATTACCATTATTTCCTTAATAGCACTCCATTATTTTTTATGCCTTCCTAAGTGTACAATCCTTTCTACAGCCGAAGGTCAAAAAGAATTAAGGTAGCACATACACACACACACACAAACTCCCAGTAAGAGACACTGTCTGAAGTCATATATTAATATTCCCTGAAATACCTAATGGTTCCAATAATAGTCAAACTTTTCACGTAAAGAATGTAAGAAACTCTAATATGCAAAAAATACAGTCTAGAATGGGCTTCCCTGATAGCTAGATCCGCTGGAGAAGGGATAGGCTACCCATTCCACTATTCTTGGGCTTCCCTTATGGCTCAGCTGGTAAAGAATCTGCCTGCAATGCAGGAGACCTGGGTTTGATCCCAGGGTTGGGAAGATGCCCTGAAAAAGGGAAAGGATACCCACTCCGGTATTCTGGCCTGGAGAATTCCATGGACTGTATAGTCCAAGGGGTCGCAAAGAATCGGACATGACTGAGCGACTTTCACTTTCACTGTTCAGAGTCTAGAATGAGCTGCACACATCATTTAATTAGAACAGTTCTCCTGTACTTCACAGCATTGACAGAACTCACCATCAGCCATGAAGTAAATCCTAGCTTTCCCCAAGTGAAAGTGAAAGTTGCTCAGTCAGGTCCGACTCTCTGCAACCCCATGGACTACACAGTCTATGGAATTCTCCATGTCCATAATACTGGAGTGGGTAGCCGTTCCCTTCTCCAGCGGATCTTCCGGAACCAGGAATCGAACTAGAGTCTCCTGCATTGCAGGCAGATTCTTTACCAGCCACGCTACCAGGGAAGCCCAGCTTTCCCCAAAATCCCTATTAAATCACACTGAAGGGACCCCACGAGAGGCTAGGTTGATTCAGTGAGGAAGGAGTTTAAAAAAATGACAGAACCTTAGGGAACTTCCTGGTGGTCCAGTGGTTAGGACTCTGTGCTCTCACTGTCTGGGTTTGATCTCTGGTCTGGAAACTCAGATCCCACAAGCTGCAAGGCGTGGCCAACTGGCCATGAGAATGCCACTTTCTGGCTGAGAGGTCACTTCTTCCTCACAAATGTCACATCTACAGCAGCTTTTTGTTCTGATCCGTACCTTTCTCCTTACCAGACACCCAACTGCTCCTGTTTACATACTTCGTTTTCCCCTGTGCCAACCCACCAAGTCTTAAAGCTTTTCTGCTATGGCTGGAGCTCCTTTCCACTGATTTGTTCACGTCACTTACTTATTCACTCCATTTACTTCGAAGAGTTAGATTACAAAAGAATATTCGAGGAAAATCACATGCAGCACCCCCATCTCACAGAGCTGAGATAAATATGGCAGTCAAAAATGCACACACACACACACACACAGCCACAAATAAGGGACTGAACTATTTATACAAGTGCTTTTGTGCAAAGACAGCTGTATCCAGAGTCTAGGCAACCTGTGTTTGATGCTAAGTTCATTCACTCAACAACTAACTGCTCTCCATTTGGGTGGGTACTGTGAATATGAGCCCAGAAACTTCTTCTGTTTGGAATTTTCAGATATATTCAATGATAAGCTCAGTACTTTACAAGCCTGTTTACATTTTTACTTTGATGAGTTCATGTTCTCATTGTAATGGAATATTTTAAAAGACGGAAATGAGGGCATGCAGGAAAATCAAAAGATTTAACAGAAATCAGATGAGCCTTCCCCAAATGCACAGTGCCAGGAGCAACCAGTAGCATAAAACATCCATGCAATGTTGGCGACGTTGCACCACAAACAGATGCACTCAGGAGAAAGGAGGAACTGAAAAAAGGCAAAGGAAGGTAGCAGCAAAGCCAAGAGCACCTGTGGACACCGCCCAGCAAAGCCTAGGCCAATGGCTCACGAACCCCTGTAATTAAGTTTAAGGCACAGACATCAATCAAACGTCTCCTTGGATCAGAACTAGGCAGAATCATCGAGAACAGAACACCCTTGCCTTTGTCTGCCACCTTCAATTCTCAGGGATACAAGACCCTCCCTGTTCCAAGTCCTCTCATTATTCCCTGAAAAGGTAAGAGTCGTCTCAACATCAGAAGTGTTCTGATACTGTTTTATTCATGAGGCGCATCTTACTCAAACAAAGACTTATAGGGAACACTCATACACTAGACAGATGGAAATGGAAGGGCTCTTAATGAGGTTGAAGCAAGAACTCCAGCTCCCCTGAAATGCCCTGGACCCCAGCCCAGAAACAAAGAAAAAGCTTGAAACCACTGCTCAGACCTCTCTTTAGAGACAGGAATGATCTTGGATGAGCCAGCCATATACTTCCTACACCCCCAGAGAAAAGGCAGCCTGAATATACTGTAAGACTGTCATCACTAATGCGAAGGGGGGAGGAAGGGCAGGAGGGGAAGCACTCTGCAATTGGGCATTTGAGAAAATGAGATTAAAGAGCCAAAGCCACTTTCATGACACAAGATATAAACACAAGAGTAAAATCAAAAAGCCAAGGACAGCTACCAAAGGTGAGAAATCAAGCCATGGTATTTCTGCTTTTTGAAAATTTCTCAGAAACCATTACAAGCCTATGCTCTGAAAAATAAACTGAAAGACAGTTTTTCTGAACTCTTTGAAAGGTTACGTGCTCTGTTCTTTGTTGCTGTCATCGATATTCAGACTAAAGCCTAAAAATACAATATCATACATGAAATTCTATAAGCATCTCTGCTTCCTTGATTTTTTCACTAGTTCAACCAGAATTTATCGAGTACTTCCATTGTGCCAGGTGCTGGCAACAGAGCCGTTAATATGACAAAGTACTTGACTTCAGGAGCTCATAGTCCTGGGGAAGGAACCAAAAAATAGAATGGGCTGGGGCAGGACAGGACCTAATGGGGCGTGCCCCGTGGATGAAACGACCAGGCATGGTCACAGTGAACATGGAGGAACCACAACAGGAGACCTGAACAAAGTGAGGAAGACACTGGGAGGAAGAGCACCTGCAAAGGTTTCAAGGTGGGACTGATATGTTGAAGGGGGAGGACGAGGAGGAGGAGGAGCAGAGGCAGCAAGAAGGCTGATGCAGCTGCAACAGGAGGAGTCTGAGAGCACAGGAAACTCAGTAAGTGACCTGAGCAAAGACCTGCCAGGTCAGAGGGCCTTGCAGCCACAAGCAAATCTCAATCAAAATCTCTCCCAGTGGGTGCCACCAAAGGTGTGCCCTGATGGGATGTGGGCTCTTGCAGTTGGCCACAGAAGAGCCTGTGGGGGTTGGAAGGAGAAGGTGTGAAGTAGGAAGGAAGGAGAGTAGCCTTCCGAGCACTGATCATGACCAAGAGAAGTTTTTATACACACAAACTAAACCACAGGACAAGGAGGAACAATTTCAGGCAAAAGGCATTTCATTGAATAAAAATAAGAAACCTCTCCAGGCTGGCTTATGTGCACTTTCTACAATTACACGCCAGCTCATGAGTTTAGGTCTGAGTTTCTGAGAGATGGGCCGTAAGAAGTTTTCAATAAAGGCTCTTAGGCAGTTTCCTCTTTCTTATCTGAGAGCATTCATTCCTGCTGCCCTCAATTTTTCAATTTATAGGACAGGATGTCCAATAATTATTTAGTTTTACACTAAATGAGCACAAATTCTGCCTGATACCCCACTGAACAAGTAGTTTATAAAACAAGGGAAATAATTACAGCAGTGGTATTGAGACCAATCTAAAAATACGACCTTCAAAGTTTTCAGAGGAATGTTGGAGGAGCAGGGAGTAAGAGCATAAGGTATTTATAATGATGGAAAAATATGAAATAATCCAAACAACCTTTAATGGTTCTCTCCTTCAATGGGATGATGTACAACTATTCAAAAGAGAAATGAACTTTAAGAACTGACAGGGGGGTCCAGAACCTGGCGGCCCAGTGGTTTAGACTTCACCTTTCAATGCAGGGAGCGTGGGTTCTATCCCTGGTCAGCAAGCTAAGATCCCACATGCCCTGTGGCCAAAAAACCAAAACATAAAACAGAAGCAGTGTTGTAACAAAATCAATAAAGACTTTAAAAATGGTCCACATAGAAAAAAAAAAAATCTTAAAAAACTGACATGGAAAAGACATGGAGACATACTGCTAAGTGGGTGGGGAGCAATGGTAAGAGATAGCAACCTATCTGCTTTTCCAGGATTTAATAACTGCAGAGAAGGAAATGGCAACCCATTCCAGTATTCTTGCCTAGAGAATCCTGTGGACAGAGGAGCCTGGTGGGCTGCTATCCATAGGGTCGCACAGAGTTGGACACGACTGAAGCGACTTAGTATGCAGAGATGCATGCACATTTATTGAGGGCTCTCCACTCTTTCAATATCACACTGATGCTTCATGAGTAATGAGTATTATCTCACTGAATTCTTACAACAATCCTATGGGATACAGAAAGGTAGGGGTGTGGGTGGGTGTGTGGGTGTGTGATCAGTGGCCAACTCGAGTTCCTCTTTGGGATCTTATGGACTGCAGCACGCCAGGCTTTTCTGTCCTTCACTATCTCTGGATAGTGATATTCACGTCCATTGAGTTGGTTATGTAATCTAACCATCTCTTCTCTGTGTTGCCCCTCCTCTTTGTGCCCATTTTGTGATCATCAGCATCTTTTCCAATGAGTCAGCTCTTTGTATCAGGAGGCCAAAGTATTGAAGCTTCAACATCAGTCCTTCCAATGAATATTCAGGGTGGATTTCCTTTAGGATTCACTATTTTGATCTCCTTGCAGGCCAAGGCACTCGCAAGAGTCTTCTCCAGCACCACAAACCAAAAGTATCAATTCTTCAGCTCTCAGTCTTTTTATGGTCCAACTCTCACATCTGTACATGACAAAACCACAGATGTGACTATATGGACCTTTGTCAGCAAAGTGATGTCTTTGCTTTTTAATATCTAGTTTTGCATCTCAATTTCCTAGCTTCAGTCATCATCTGCAGTGATTTTAGAGCCCAAGAAAACAAAATCAATCACTGCTTCCACTTTTCCCCTTCTATTTGCCATGATAAGTGAAGTATTTTAGCCTGACTCAAAGAGCTGCTAAGTGAGGGATTTAAATCCAGGAATTTCAACCCTGCAGCCTGATTTTTTAACCTCTACATTACTCATCTCTCAGAGACAAGTCCTTATTCATTAAGTGTATTCAATAAATTTGCTCCTGGATTCTTTCTTTTAAATAACATTACAGGAAAAAATGTTAGTGTTCTGAGAAATAATTTTAGGGAAAATTATTTTTAATTTTAATGAGGAAACATCCAAAGTTCATGACATTGTGGAAAGTCAGTATGACCCAAATTGGAGTTACCTTCAAGATCAAGTACAAGGCAACTTTACAAATAAATGTTATTTAAAGGCTCAGTGACCTATAATAATTCTGTCAGCCCTCATTATATTGGTAATCTGTGCACACTACATTTGTACATTCCCTTCTAAGTCCAGCTGTCTGTGAATGTTCAGCACAAGGGATGTCATGGCACCCAGTTTAAAATTAAACAGACACTCACTGTTTTAAGACAAGTTGAAAGATATCACTCAGCAGACATTCTTTCAACAGTTCCACATGTTGATTACAAAGCAATGAGAGATATTTCAAGGTAAGGCTGATGATCAGCCTAATTTCTAAAGGGTACAAAGCATAGGATCTGGGTACACTCCTGAGTCACTGAACCATCTCTGCACAGACCTGATCCATACAGAAACATCCTAGTTCTCAACGCTCAACCCCAACACATTCCCCTCAAGGGGTCTCCTCTCCTCTCCTCCACCACCACCACCATCCAACGGTGATTCATAATAGTGTTTCTTATTATCCTAGAAGACCAGAAGAGGGTACATGTGTGAGACAGAGAATAAATGTCTCAAACTCTCAACTCAAATCTTTACCAGCTGTGTGACCTCGAGCAAGATGCTTAACCACTCTGAGCTTTACTGTCCTTGCTATATTGGGGTAAAATAACAACACTTACTCATGTATCAGCTGTCAGGTTTTAATGAGTTACTATAAATAGGGTATTTAAACACAATAGTATCTGGAATGTTATAAAATTTCAACAAATGTTCAACAATTATTACTATTTTTATTAAACTCGTGCATAACTAGGAAGTATAAAGTCAGCGAGTGACTATTCCTGTACCTTTCATTTTTACCATTTACAGAAAAATCACTGGTTACCCAAGGATACAATTCCCTGTCATCTTTTAACCCTTTTTTTATTCATCCATATTTCTAATCTGCCCATGCATTCCTTAGAAATGTTTACAACTTTACTTGTTTTAGTAAATGCAATTCACTAAAAATTAAAGCAAATTAATTTTTAAAAGTAAGTTGTTTAAAGTAAAGGGAATTCATTCAAGTCTCCTCCCACCCTCCTGGCTGGGTGGGGGCCCACCAGAAGTGCACACCACATCCAGTCTGTGGCTGAGTGAGCGTGAGTCAGGACCACCCATCTTGACATTCACCACAGGGCCCAGGTTAACGCCTGGAGAAAATCTCAGGGCATGAACTCTCCACAAAAAAAAAAAAAAAAAACAGCTAGGGACAAACCATAAAACGAAACAGTCACTGGTGTGCAACTTACTCTAATAATTCCTATAGGATTTACTCTGAAAACTAGAGTGCTTAGTTTATATCACAGGACTGAATCAGGGCTTCCCCAAAGCTCTACTATTATATAAAATATAGATGCGCATTTTTGTAGCTTTCTGGCTTTCATCAAATTCTGAGAGGTCTTCATGACCTAAAGCTGCTAAACATTGTCGACTTAGTAGTAATTCTCAAACTTGAACACACTTTAAGAAGTTTGAGACTCACTATTAAGTGATTAATAGTAATCAGCTACACCCATCAATACAGTGAGGACTCACTGTATCCCCAGCAGTAAGATGAATGCTAGGTGACCCCAAACTAGAAAACATCCTGAGCTCCCCACTTCAGATTACAAATCTGAAATATTTAGCACGTAACCAAAAAAGGCGGGGAGGCTGGAGAATTTGACTCCAAATAACTTAGAATTAAAATGCTGGAATTACAGAAGGAAGAAAATAGGATGGATTAGCAGAGAGACATCATGAAGGAATCAGAATTAGAAAAGAGAATAAACACAGCACAAAGAGAATGCACTGGGGATAAACTGTAAGCCAGGACTCTTTAAACTTTTGTTTGGAAAAGCTACAAACTCTTTTAAGTAGCTGATGAAAGAATCCTCCTCAAGACTAGCACAGAGTATTTATACGCAGTAGATGGTCAATAAATGGACTCATCAATGCCAACCCTACATCAAAGGAGCATTCACTACAAAGAGAGACAAGGTAGCACCTGTCTGTCTTGAGGCTCGTTTTAAGGTTTTAGGTAAGACCTGGGCTTTCAAAAGATTTGGAGACTTTAAAATTTCTATTCTGACTCTCAACAGTATACCTACTATAGGGCAAACATATGTCTCATATGCCCATGACAGAACCAGTTCACTCCTGCAGCCCCACTCGAACTATAATTAACACCCTTTTTTGCTCTCAAAGGAGAAGGCAATGGTAACCCACTCCAGTACTCTTGTCTGGTAAATCCCATGGACAAAGCAGCCTGGTAGGCTGCAGTCCATGGGGTCACTAAGAGTTGGACACAATTGAGCGACTTTACTTTCACGCATTGGAGAAGGAAATGGCAACCCACTCCAGTGTTCTTGCCTGGAGAATCCCAGGGATGGGGGAGCCTGGTGGGCTGCCGTCTATGGGGTCGCACAGAGTCAGACACAACTGAAGCAACTTCACAGCAGTTGCTCTCAAAAGTGCCCCAGTTGGCATATAAATTCTGAGATCACTCTATTCAAACCTGTTTTGGTTAAGCCTTCGGTAAGTGAAATCTCTTCTGAAGTTTTTCCTGGAGCAAGGAACCCTCAGATCAAAAAGTTTCTCCTCAATCTTAAAGCTGAGCTGAAAAATACATTACAGTTCATTCATAGCATGTCACAGAGAGTATCATTCTCAAAGCGAGCTATGCAGCCACTGTCCTACAGCACCGGTAATCAAATGCAAACACGCAGAGCTCAAGGCTTCAGGTGAACTTTTGTTTTTCTTGCCATTCCATTCTAAAGCATTACCAAATGCTTTTTGCAAGGGTTGGGGCAGGGGGGTTGTAAGTTTGATTAATGATAATAAATAACATAGTATAAATTTAAAAATATATACATCAGTTCAGTTCAGTGGCTCAGTCATGTCCGACTCTTTGCGACCCCATGAATCGCAGCACACCAGGCCTCCCTGTCCATCACCAACTCCCGGAGTTCACTCAGACTCACGTCCATCGAGTCAGTGATGCCATCCAGCCATCTCATCCCTCAGTCGTCCCCTTCTCCTCCTGCCCCCAATCCCTCCCAGCATCAGAGTCCTTTCCAATGAGTCAACTCTTCGCATGAGGTGGCCAAAGTACTGCAGTTTCAGCTTTAGCATCATTCCTTCCAAAGAAATCCCAGGGCTGATCTCCTTCAGAGTGGACTGGTTGGCTCTCCTGGCAGGCCAAGGGACTCTCAAGAGTCTTCTCCAATACCACAGTTCAAAAGCATCAATTCTTCAGCGCTCAGCCTTCTTCACAGTCCAACTCTCACATCCATACATGACCACTGGGAAAACCAGAGCCTTGACTAGACGGACCTTAGTCGGCAAAGTAATGTCTCTGCTTTTGAACATGCTATCTAGGTTGGTCATAACTTTTCTTCCAAGGAGTAAGCGTCTTAATTTCATGGCATACACATAGTACTTACCAAAATGAGAGAAATTATCTTAAGCAAAAAAAAAAAAAAAATTAACTCACTTTAAGAAGAACATACACATGCACAGGCCAAATAAAAACGTAAAAGAGGAAGGCACTGTCAATCAAAGAAAAGGAAAATATTTTGGTGCCTATGTTGCTATTGACTCCATGGGGCTCCATAGCCCATGCATGTCCCCGAAGGGTGGCTAACTGTCCTGGCTCCCTGGCCCTCTCTGCGGTCTAGGCCCACCTCGGAAATGCCTGAAGGGCATATGGATATTGCAGCTATCACAAAAGGGGGACATGTTCAAACATAGCACAAATGTGAAGTTACTAGACAGTCCTGGGTTTAAGACAAGCTGTTTCCGTTTTAAACACTCTAGCCCCCAAAGACATCTGACCCAGAAAGTACCTCACATTGTCCCAGGAAGGGCCAAGGAGGTTGTGGTAAAGAGGTAAACCCCTACCTCTTGGTCCAGTGCACAAACTCGGACCTACTGACCGCATACCAATGCAATCAGGTTTGGTAAGGAAGGAAACCCAGGCTTGAATTAACTGGTTATCTCACTGGAGTTTTGTGTGTCCTGATATTGTAACTTCCCAAAGAGACCAGATCCAATTAGCAACCATCCCTTTTTTACCTCTTATCTCCATCTCAGCTTCTAAATCTCAATTCAGTGGCCCTGCATTACTAAAATATCTATAAAGCCCTCAGCTGCAACTTGTGTGATAGACTTATTCTAGAACAAAAGTGTTTCACAGAATTCACTAGAAGGCACCGTTTTCAAACTGCATCTCTTAGCCACAGGAGATCACAGACGTAGCTTGGTGGGCAGCGAGTAGAGACTGCGTAGGCAAGACAACTCCTTGCTGCATCCCCATCTGCATCCAAAGGTGCACTAGCACCTGTTTAAATGGAACCACCAGGGTTCCAGCTAAGATTTCAGTAGGAAAACAATGGATCCCTCAAAACAAAACCTGACATACACACCAGACACACAAACCCCACTTTAGAACATGTTGCCAGAACCAGAGTCTGAATAAACATTTTAAAACGATACTACAACTGCCTGAATAAAAGTCTGAAAAATTTAAGGAGGAAAGGATCTTAATCTTTCACACAATTCACTCATTAAAACTGAGGAATTAAATGAGCCCGTAAGCCTGTAAGTAAAAAACATATCCGTACAGTATCATCTCCATCCCAACTTCCTGCCACGTTAGTTCACATCTTTCCCCGAAGTTCCACAAACCTTACCACTGACACGAAGTGCTGAAATCCTATCTGCACAACTTCTAAGTGATGGTGCATCTATAGCATACAGGTGGATGCTCTAAGAATCAAAACGCTAAACCTGTTTCTAAGATACACCTACTGAAGGGCATGGGGGGAGGAACAGAATACAATTATTATCATCATCATCATCTTGACTTGCAGAAACCAACAGAAACAACACTAACATTTATTAGTTCTACTTGGTGCCACAAACTGCGTGCATTCCATGTGCACTATTTCACCTAATGCACACAGCAACTCAGTCACCGAGGCAACATTATCAGCACCATTTCCCAGGTGACGAAGGCCAATGCTAGAGAAGAACACCCACCTCCAGAGCACCATCACACCTTCCCCACCCTACAGCAGGCAGAGGCACAGAGCTGCCCTCAGGATTCTAAAAGGGCCCAAGCTCATCAGCTTTTGATGTTAAATTTAAAGTGAACCCAGGTACAAAGAAAAAAAAATCCCCACATTCCTCGGGGTGTGTCACAAATCTGGTGATTAACCGTGACTCTAAAAGTAGCTTCGGTAGCTCCAGTTCTCCTGCTGCCAGGGGTACCTTGGAATTTGACCAAGGTTCCAGTCCCAGACTACACTTCATTAATCACCTCGGTTCCCTTCCTTCTCCAAGAAGACATTAAGAAATCTTTACCCGGTTTCTATGTCACACTCATACTGGAATATACTAAAATTTTCTTATGTCAGCAGCAAGACAACAAAGAAAGTAGTGAAATTATATTAGAAATAAAAAGTGTGAGGCTCTGGAATATTTGATTATGCCTCTGAGCTAGCTACTAGGTAGCTTCCAGATCTTTCTAATTTATCCACAAATAAGTAGTGTATGAACTCGATTTTGTGCCTCTGAATGAATCTGAATCACAAAGGTTGGCCTACAGATATCTCAGCACCATAACGACCCACACACTGGAAGAATATGTTTTTTGAGTCTGCACTTTCACTATTTTATTTATAAAAAATAGAGCTCCAAGCCAGAAAAAAATTGAACTTGAAGCCAAAACATACTGATTCTTACGCTGTCGTCAAACAAAATTTCTAAAATGAGTTCAAAAAAAAAAAAAAAATAGTGGGGAAGGAAGCAGTAAATATGAATTACCATTCAAATGTCATCATATGTAGAGAAAACCTGTAATATAAAAATTTGTGAGAACCTCATCTACACCAAATGGTGCAAAGACACTTAGTAGATAGTCTGAACATAGGCCAGAGGAAAATTATAATAAAATACAGATCTGTAACTACTATATTTAAAGTGCCATTTCAAAATCATATTTTCTCCAAGCAATCATTACCTTTGACAGATAAGAAATGCATGTCAAGTTTTCTTTAATTCTCCAGTGGGGAATAATACTTTTGACAGGCAACATTCATTCTGCTCTTCTATGTGCCTGACAGTCATATAATCCTGTTGTTCAGTTCCTCAGTCACATCCAACTCTCTGTGATCCCGTGGACTGCAGCACACCAGGCTTCCCTGTCCTTCACTATGTCCCAGAGTTTGCTCAGACTCATGTCCATTGAGTTGATGATGCCATCCAACCATCTCAACCTCTGTCACCCCCTTCTCCTCTTGCCTTTAATCTATCCCAGCATCAGGGTCTTTTTTAATGGGTCAGTTCTTCACATCAGGTGGCCAAAGTATTGGAGCTTCAGTTTCAGCAAAAGTCGTTCCAATGAGTAGTCAGGGTTGATTTCCGTTAGGATTAACTGGTTTGATCTCCTTTGCTATCCAACGGACTCTTGAGAGTCTTCTCCAGCACCACAGTTTGAAAGTGTCAGTTTTTCAGTACTCAGCTTTCTTTATGGCCACAGACTCTGCTGAGTTAAATATTACCACTGCTTTTGCAGGGATCACCCCAAGGAAGAGACTGCTGAGACACAGAGAGGTTAAGTAATATGCTAAAGGATCCACAGCCAGGATTGCCTGAGCCAGTCTCATGAGGGCAATTACTGTGGAGATCTCCCTCTCAATCAATCAGACATAATGCCTCTTACTTCCTCTCGACCACACGTTAAGAAATGTCACAAATGCCTAAAAGATAAATACGCAGAGGTAAGATCCTATAAATATTTAGACTAACTAAAACACACCAACTGGCGTTCAGTAAAACAAGGATTAAAATGAAGTTGTAAAATTACAGCTACAGAGAAAGATTGTACATCAGGATGCCTGCCAGGCAAGATCACTTAGAAACCATCCCAAATGACTGTGAGAAAAGTTGACAGATTGAAAATGTTGACAATCTCTCATAATCGTTTCCTTTTAAAAACCATACCATCTCTTTTATTTCAGAAGCAGCTGCATCATGGTGCTGCTTTTTTTGCTTTGTCTTTTGAAACAAAAGGCTTCCAACAGGGTGATAATAAACATCTGAACTACACACAAATAGCACATACTTCATACGTAGAGTTGATAAGTGATATTTGGTTTGGTAAATGGCAAGAGATTATTGAGCAAACTCAAACACTGTTCTTCCCCGCAATGGCTCACTTTAAAAAACAAAACAAAACAAAACAAAACAAAATAATAAGCCTCTGTCATTTCCCACAAAACACCAGAATAAATTAACAACCAGTCAGATGAACTAAAAAAATATTTACAAAATATCCTGTTTGTACGAGCTTTTGCTCTCCTTGACCAAGGGAAAATAAATGTTTCCTGCCTTTACTATGATTTCACTTCATCTCCTAGGCCTTTAATAACAGAAACTCATCTAGACATTGCTAAATAACGCTATCTGCACAATAAGCTTTGGTCTTTCCTGCAGGGCAGTAGGCCGATGTGATCTCAGGCAATGGAGAGGTACTTTTAGATCACACAGTTTGTCTACATTAGGAACAAACAGTAGAACTGTAACAACTTCTAGAGCTGGATACAGTCAAGAATGAGGAGGCACGCTCCATCCACACTCTGTGGAGACGGAGTGAAAGGAGGGATGGAACGAGGGGTGCGAAAGAGGCTGGATGCCAAGGCTTCCTCACCTAGGAGTCCAGGGAAGTGAAAACACTGAAGTACTCCATCAGATGTGCCATCTTTAACGGCTTGCAGCCTCCTGCATATTGCTCATTCCCTTTTGAAATTATGTTTACAGTTTGGAAGCATTTCTCTCAGAATTAAGTATGCCTGAGTTATAAAAAGGGGCTTCCCAGGTGGCTACATGGTAAAGAATCCATCTGCCAAAGCAAGAGATACAGGAGATGTAGGCTTGATCCCTGGGTCAGGAAGATCCCCTGGAGAAGGAAAAGGCAAGCCACTCCTGTATTCTTGCCTGGGAAATCTAATGGACAGAGAAGCCAGGTGGGGTCCATGGGACTGCAAAGAGTTGGACATGACTCAACATGCACAAACACACACACACAAGTTATAAATGAGTTTTCCTATAACAATGGTTACTAAGGCAAAGATCTGTTCAAATGTGGATCTTTCTGTAAAAATCAATGTTAATTAAAACTTCAAAGCATATCACTTTGTACCTCCCATATACTCAAAGATAACACAGGTTCAAGAAAATTATGAGGCGACAATTAGCCTTTGCTCATATTAATAAGAGCCCCTACCATTCACTGGCTACTTACTTTGGCTGAGAACAGCAATTAAGAAAATACATATTATTTCATTTAAACTTTCAAATGACTTGAATGAGGTAGGTGACACTAGGGGAAACAGGGATGTACAGAGATGGCATAACTAGCCCACCGTCCCCAGGCTGATAAGAGACAGAGCTTCCTTTTGTACCCCAAGTTGACTCCATGTTATATGGGATTAACTCTAAAGAAATACCGATTAATCTCATCCTGACCCTTTCTTCATGATAGAGTAGACAGATTTGCTGGTGTTTATGGTTTTGTTTTTTCCTCCCTTCACTTTGTGCTGGATGAAACTCTAGCCAAAGATGGCCAAAGGTTTCATGTCAGGGGCAGACTCTAACAGTCTGTTCAAGATCCCCTAGAGAAGGACTGAAAGGCTCCAGTAAAACAGGCTGTGATGAGTCTGCAAAAGGCACACGGCAGCACAAAGGTGCTGCTTACAACCCACATGTTTCTGCTCAGCAACAATCAACTGCCAAGGACTCTCTCTTTCCTGCATGCTCATTATTGAGACCCTCACTTTTTTGAACTATGACAAAAGTTTAGGCAGACATTTAAGTCACACTCTCGCACAATGAGGGTTATCAATTAGCATGAATCCTCAAAGTAAGATTTTTTTTTAATAAACTAATGAAAGCCATCGAGTTCCTCTCACATCCCCATTATTCAGCTGTTAGCTCTCTTTGCAAATTGCTTATTTTTACAGGAAAAGGGTCTCCCAACAATCTCATCAACTCCATAAGACAATCCCCAGCCTGCCTATTTATGACTCAGACGCTTTTACCTTTTAAGTGATTGTCTGTATTTTTAAATGAATAAAATATTAAGGGCCTTGCTTATAAAGTATAATATAAGGCTTCTGGAGAAACTACAAAAGGCAAAGGATCAGAATCTGATTTAGGCTTTTGGTGGCAGGTAACTAGGAAGAATGAAAAACACAGTTCTGGAAGTATTTATATATTGTAAATGGGACTTTTTCAAGATAGCAATAATTGCAAGCTGCCAAAAGCAAAATTCTA
Source organism: Ovis aries (assembly GCF_016772045.2). NCBI lineage: Eukaryota > Metazoa > Chordata > Mammalia > Artiodactyla > Bovidae > Ovis > Ovis aries. The sequence goes on from NC_056054.1 coordinate 237,591,179, forward strand.
AAACGGATAAGCTGGAACGGCTCTTCAGTGAAATATATCAGAAAACAATGATTAACAAGGATGTATCAACAACACACATTTTCTCTGCCTGTTGAGGTATAATACTGAGAAGTATCTATCCAGTAAAAGTGGTATTACGTAAACATACACCTGGACTTTATGTGTTTTCTCTAAATGCAGCTGCTGGCAAAAGGACTTTCAGGCTTATTCATATGCATATGGTTAAGAACTGGACTAAATATGGTTTGGCTCAAATTGTAATATTAATGTGATAACAAGAGCTAACATTTATAGAGCTTGTTTACATATCATAACTAATTCTAAGTGGGAAAATGGGCAGCCTGGATGCACAGGGACGCTTGCTTGCATTAGGCAAAAGGGCACAGTCTCTCCTGGTGATAGAGACAGCTGGGGAATTATGATCCCTTTTAATGTAAGCGATGAGCCTCAATTATAAACAATACTGCCATGGTTTTAATTATTTGAATAAAGGCTACTGATTTATCAAAAAATATAGACATAATTATCTAGGTGAAGAGAAGCATGGAGAATAAAGGAACTGGATCTTCATCTTCCACATCAACAGACATGCATGGAAGACAAGAACTCTCAGTTACAACATGAACACAGGGATTGACACCCCAAAGTAGTAGCTAAAAGAGTGATCGAGGGAGCCACTAGGGTACACAAAAAGGGCAGGAATTTTTTAATAAGTTTTATAACATTGATTAAAGTACATAAATGCATAACTTCAACAAAAAAATGTTTTAATTAGTTTAATTTGAATTACCAACAAAAAGAAATCAAAATTAAAAGGGTGTTTATATTTCTTAGACTAGGAAAACAAAGAAGGGAATACAGTAGAGGTCCTCATTCATTTACAATCATGTCCTTGTCTCTGAAAGATCTTGACTTCTCACTGAGATGGAGTCTTAGGAGAGAGGGTGCCCAAGAATTGCAAACAGGTAAGGTGCCAAGCCAAGGAAACCAACCTGGCCATGTAGGATGAGAGAGGACACAGAAAAATATCATGCCCTCCACCCCAACAAGCCAGGTGACTGCATGAATAACAGACACAGGGAGCATCAGCAAAAAACTCTCCTCTCCCCAAAACGAGGAGATGGCCATTACTATCAGCAATTCAGTAGAAGGTTATATACACTGTCAGGAGTGGCCTAATCAAAACTCAAATTAAGCACCATAGGGATAACCATTCATTCACTTTTAGGGGGAAGATAAGGAAAAGCTCCGCAGGTGGTAGAGTCTGGCCTGTTTTAAGAAATGCACAAGAGGTCAACAGGTAGAGATGGAAGGAAGGGGCCAATTCAGCAAACCTGAACAAAGTCAGTGGTGGAAGAAGAGATGATGTGTTTGGAAAAGGGACACAGTCAAAGCCACATCTCCTGTTGCTGGGCCTCAGAGCAACATGAGGGAGAGTGTGGAGAGGGGTGGGTGCCTCCTGGAACAGACAGTTATTTCAATGGTTACTGGGACAGTGCAAAACTACAGACACGATCGATTAAAATACTGTAAAAGGGTGTGTGCCTCTTAAATCATCTAGCTTATAGGACACCCTCCTAGTTTAAACTGTTCAATTTCACACTGGACACACTTAAATCCCAGACACTAACATTTATCTCATTGTTCAGGGATACTGTCATACCTCCAGGTTTCCCCAAGTGCTCACATTTGCTCTTCCCTTATAATTTCCCAAAAGTGTAGAATTCATAAGACTCAGAGATTTGAGTTTCAGCTACCTCCAGTTCTCCCTTCAGCTTACAAAACAGAACCATTATAAAGGTACAAGTTCCTTTAAAAAAGGAATTTCCCCTCTTTGGCATTCTCATGTAGCTCTTGTTAGTTTTAACACTGCAATCATTATTTAATCCCATAAAACTGAACCAGCTTTGATGTGCACAGCCCCAAGTACTGGTTTTGGTTATTAAAATATATATATATATATATATATATATATATATATATATATATATATGCTCTTGGCTCAAGGTTTCATTGTAATTGAGCTAGTTCTAGCAGTTACTGGATTACAAACAAACAAACCTATTCCTGCATGTCAAACTGAGTATTTTAAACAGTCAGTTTATTTTTATATCATGGATCTCAAGCCTTCAAAAATAAAAGCGAACACATTAACTTTTACTCTGGCCTTTATCGATGTTTAGAAGTCTCCTTTATGAAACATACCAAACATTGTACGTAAAACTTAGGAGGAAAGAACAGATTCCCAGAGGAAGGGTGGCCAAACTGTGTCTGAACCTGGGTTCCCACAGGTCTGAGAAATACTCAGGAGAATCAAACTGAGACAAGTTTACTCAACAGCTATGCAGTTACTTTAATTAAAAGATTAAACACATAAAATCTGTAATTTCAAAGTCATTCTACTTAGAGGAAAGCTAAATATTTTTTATTTAAGGCAATGACATGTCAGTGCAAATCAGATATAATAAATAGAACAGATGGTACAGACATAATAAAACTTCAGACACTGAGTATCATCTCCACTTTTCAAAACATCAAAAGAAATTTGAAGGCTTTTTTTTAATGGAGAAAAGAAAAAAAGTGAAATTCAAAAATACTGTTCAGCATTTGTTTTTCAAGGAGTCACTACAGAGGGAGCTCCCAGCCCTGAGCAGTGGGAATGGCACCCCCAGCTCCATCCCCAGAACTACACTTGGCTTCTCAGCATGAAGATGTCATAGCTGTGAACTGGGTCTGGGAGCATCTCTGCTTTATCTCAATTCATGTGCATCCATTAGAAAGGTCTGCTTCTACTCCATTAGCAAAACAACTGCTTTTGCTTTGTTGACTACTCTGAAGCCTTTGACTGGGTGGACAATAACAAACAGTGGGAAATTCTTCAAGAGATGCAAATACCAGACCACCTTACCTGTCTCCTGAGAAACCTGTATGCAGGTCATGAAGCAAGACTTAGAACCAGACACGGAATAACAAACTGGTTCAAAATTGGGAAAGGAGTATGTCACCCTGCTTACTTAACTTATATGCAGAGTACATCATGCAAAATGGCAGGCTAGATGAAGAACAATCTGGAATCAAGATTGACTACCAGGAGAAATATCAATAATCTCAGATATGCAGATGACACCACCCTTATGGCAGAAAGTGAAGAGGAACTAAAGAGCCTCTTGATGAAGGTGAAAGAGGAGAGTGAAAAAGCTGGCTTAAAACACAACATTCAAAAAATGAAGATCATGGCATCTGTTCCCATCACTTCATAACAGATAGATGGGGAAACAATGGAAACAATGACAGACTTGATTTTTTGGGCTCCAAAATCACTGCAGATGGTGGCTGCAGCCATGAAATTAAAACACACTTGCTCCTTGGAAGAAAAGCTATGACAAACCTAGACAGCATATTAAAAAGCAGAGACATTACATGGCCAACAAAGGTCCATAAAATGAAAGCTATGGCTTTTTTATGTAGTAGTGTATGGATGTGAGAGTTGGACGATAAAGAAAGCTGAGCACCGAAGAACTGTGGTGTTGGAGAAGACTCTTGAGAGTCCCTTGGACTGCAAGGAGATCGAGTGAAGTGAAGTGAAGTCACTCAGTCGTGTCTGACTCTTTGCGACACCATGGGATTTTCCAGGCAAGAATACTGGAATGGGTTGCCATCTCCTTCTCCAGGAGATCTTCCCGACCCAGGGATTGAACCCGGGTCATTGTAGGCAGATGCTTTACTGTCTGAGCCACCAGGGAAGTCCCAAGGAGATCAAACCAGTCATACAGCACCAGGTCTGACGGATTAAACATCACGAACTTATCAGTGATACAGAGCCACAAAAAGGACACGGGCATGCTTGGATTTTAGAAAGATCCTACTCATGGATGACTAGATGGCAGCTATTGTGGGTGGGGAAAAGATTGGAGGCAGGGCGTACAGGCCAAAAATGACCTTGAGTTTGGTGAGAATCATAGATAAGAAATATTTAGGTACTAAAAAAAACAGATTTTGGTGATTGGATAGCTATGAGACAGTGAAGCAGAATGTAATGTTTTATAGCGCTTGAGTGATCCATGGACAACAGTACCAAATAAAAGGGACTTAAGGTCAATTGGGGCTTTCAGAGGTTTTGTATCATTTTGATAATGATAATATACATATCTGATGATTTTGCATGCTGTCTAAGGACAAAGGGAAAAGAAACTGGTAAGGTAAGTAAAGCTGATGATCTCGGTCCAAAACTGGCTGAGTCGGAAGTGAACACAGTATGGGAGATCCAGGCTCTTCCTTCAGGGAGATGTATCATGACTGCATTAAACCAGAGGACTATGTAAGAAAAGTAAAGGATCCCTGGCAACAATCTGTTAAATAAGGCAACAATCCATAAATTAGCCACCTAGGCTTCTCAGGTGGCACTAGTGGTTTAAAAAAAAAAAAAAATCTGCCTGCCAATGCAGGAGACACAAGAGAGTTGGGTTCAATTCCTGAGTTGGGAAGATGGCTGGAGGGAGGCCATGACAACCCACTCCAGTATTCTTGACTGGAGAATCCCATGGACAGAGAAGCCTTTGTGAGCCCTGGGGTCACAAACAGTCGGACACAACTTAAGTGACTTAGCACTCACTGCTACTGCTGCTGCTGCTGCTGCTGCTAAGTCCCATCAGTCGTGTCCGACTCTGTGCGACCCCATAGATGGAAGCCCACCAGATTCCCCTGTCCCTGGGATTCTCCAGGCAAGAACACGAGTGGATTGCCATTGCCTTCTCCAATGCATGAAAGTGAAAAGTAAAAGGGAAGTCGCTCAGTCATGTCCGACTCTTCACGACCCCATGGACTGCAGCCTACCAGGCTCCTCCATCCATGGGATTTTCCAGGCACTCACTAGCACTCAGAAATTAGAGACAAATAGGGTGCTCACTTGAAGAAAAATTAGGAGGCCCAACAGCACCAAGCCCAGGTTGGGAATGTGTAAGCCAAATACCTGGAGTAGAATGGGCACCAGCAGGCATCACGTCCCTGCCCCCCAGAACGGGGTGAGGCTAGAGAGGAAAAATCCCTCAGGCTCAAAGGAGACAGCTTTGAGGTCCTTTCAATCTCTCATTTGATAATGATCTTGCCCGTTGCTGGTCAAGACACTCCAGTAAACACACACTTAGAGTCTCCCCACCCCTTCCCCCTGGCACCAAAAATGGGAAATGTTCTGGTCTGGTTTACTCTCAAATATTTTCTCAGTTTTCCAACACTTTTCAAGGAGTTAGTGAGGCCGTGTGAATTACAACTTGGAAATACATCCCAATAAATACAGAAGCTATTCTTACAACAGCCTCACAGTCAAAGGTCACAGCCAGGCATGGGAAAGATCCTGCCTCCTCCTGCTAGCTGCAGCTCTCACTTAGCAGGTCGGTTGCACTCGCTCACGTTCACTCTTGCTCACTGGCTCTCACTCTCTCTGTCTCTGCATCTGTCTGTCTCTCTCTCAGTACCCAGTTTCATACCAGTTACTATTTGATAGAGCCTGGATCATTTGTCACCCTAAACACAAATCAGATTGAACTCACACAAGCACAGCGGAGAGAGCTGGGCTCCAGAGAGGACTGGACATCTGTGGTACTTGACATTCAAGTCCTTGGCGAGATGTCAACATTTCATAGAGCACTTTAAATGTTTTGTTTGAGAGCTAATGCGGCATTCCCCACTGGTCAACAGGAGTCCAGACGGAAAGCAAAGCAGATTTTCCTCAACATCAGATGTTACACCCAGTGGCTGACCAGTCTTGCCTTCAGAAACCACAAGAGACGGATAAACTGGTAAGTAAAAAAAGTCCATCCAAGGCAGAGTGTATTTAAAGAAAATCTGTGGTACCACTGTAAAAGGGCCCTTTTGTGCTTATCATGTCCTAGATTCCTTTTTGTAACAGACAGAGTGACAGATTTACAGGTGAGATTTTACTTTTCCAGGTTGAAAGACTAAACTAAGTCCAATTAATTTTTCTCTGTAAATGTTCTTTTTAATTGCATGAAGCAGGATTTTCTTTCATGACCTTATGCACAGGCTTTCGTAAACTCCTGTTTTAGAAACTTTATCTTATTGCTTGTAAAATATAAGACAATGTTGTGTGTATGTGGATAGTGAGTTAAAATCAGTTTTGGAAATGGTAAAGAGCACAAATACAGCTGGGTTATGATGTAATCCTCAGAGCTGAGGGAATCCAGTAAAGAACTAAAATACTGGAGGGGAAAAAAACAGGTTTGGTGTAAGAGCACAAAAGGCCACAACCTCACTAAAAACTGAAACCAAACGTGAAATATTTCATGCAAGCAAGCATTTTAAGTCTCCTCCGAAGCGAAGCGCTAAATGCCTGGGCTACCTGTGTGGATTTAAGGGTGAGTCCCATTTGATTTTCAAAGGAGCTGTTTTAGCTTTTACTATATGTCTCAGAAGTTGTTTTTTTCTTTAATGGAGTGTTTATTATAAGCTCTCATACATGAAATCTTTTCTACTTTGAAACTCCTCACATTAACAATAATTTACATTCCCCAGGCAGTATTAATAGTGTTACACAGAATCCCTCAAAATAATTCAAATATTTTACTACTGACTTCCTTTCTAAAAATTTAAAGAAACTGAATTGCATAGATTCTTTCCTCACAACATCTGTTTACTTTTCGGCATGAATTTCTCACACAAATTTCCTTTTATTTTTCCTCTTTAATTCAGTAAGGGACGAAAAAATTATTTTTAATGGAGGATAACTACTTTACAATATTGTGTTTCTGCTATACAACAATTTGAATTAGTTATATGTATACACGTAACCCTCCTTCTGAGCCTCCCTCCCACTGCCTCCATTCCACCCATCTAAGCTCGAACAGAGCACTGAGCTGAGATCCCTGTGTTATACAGCAGCTCCCCACTAGCTATTTCACACATGGCAGAGTATATATATGTCAATGCTATTCTCTCAATCTGTCCCACCCTCTCCTTCCCCTGCTGCGTCCACAAGTCCATTTTCTACATGTACCTCTCTACTTCTTTCCTGCAAAAAGGTAATCAGTACCAGTTTTTCTAGATTCCATATATATGAGTTAATGTAAGATATTTGTTTTCTCTTTCTGACTAACTTCCGACTGCACGACAGACTTTAAGTACATCCACCTCACTACAACTGACTCAATTTCATTTCTTTTTTATGGCTAATATCCCATTGCATGCACGTACCATTTCTTCTTCACCCTTTCATCTGTTGATCAACATCTAGGCTTCTTCCAAGTCCTGGCTATTATAAAATCTACTTCAGTAGACATCGATTCATAAAGATTCAATAGTCCTGGCTATTATAAAATCTACTTCAGTAAAGTAGGTTTTCTCAGGGTATATGTCTAGTAGTGCGTTTGCTGTTTCTTATGGTAGTTTTATTCCCAGTTTTTTAACTAGGAATACTCTTCATGCCTTTTTAACTGGGAATACTCTTAACTAGGAATACTCACCATACTCTTCTCCCTAGTGGTTGCGCCAATTTACATACAACAATCCAGGGGAGTTCCCTTTTCCACACATCCTCTCTAGCATTTATTGTTTGTAGACTGTTTGACGATGGCCATTCTGATCAGGGTGAGGTGATATCTCATTGTAGTTTTGATTTTCATTCCTCTAATAGTGAGTGATGGTGAGCTTCCTTTCACGTGCTTATTGGCCACCTATAGGTTTTCTTCTGAGAAATGTCTGTTTGGGTCTTCCACTTATTTTTTGATTGGGTTGTCTGTTTTCTGTTATTGAGCTGCATGAGCTGCTTGAACATTTTGGAGATTAATCCTTGGTTAGTTGCTTCATTCGCAATTATTTTCTCCCATTCTGAAGACTGTCTTTTCAACTTTATAGTTCCCTATGCTATGCAAAAGCTTTTAAGCTTAATTAGCTCCCATTTGTTTATTTTTCGTTTTATTTCCATTACTTTAGGAGGTAGGTCAAAGAGGCTCTTGCTGCAATTTATGTTCAGAGTGTTCTGCCTATGTTTTCCTCTAGGAGTTTTAGACTTTTTGATCTTACATGTAAGTCTTTAGTCCATTTTGAGTTTCTTTTTGTGTATGGTGTTAGGAAAAATGTTCTAATTTCATTGTTTTAGATGTAGCTGTCCAGTTTTCCAAGCATCACTTACTGAAGAGACCGTCTTTTCTCCATTGTATATTCTTGCCTCCTCTGTCAAAGATAAGGTGCCCACAGATGTATGTGTTTATCTCTGGGCTTTCTATTTTGCTCCAATTACCTACATTTCTGTTTTTGTGCCAGTACCATACTGTCCTGATGACTGTAGCTTTGTAGTATAGTCTGAAGCCAAGAAGATTAATTCCTCCAGCTCCATTTTGCTTTCTCAAGATTGCTCTGGCTAGTCAAGGTCTTTTTTATTTCAAGCCAAACTGTAAAATTTTTTGTTCTAGTTCTGTGAAAAATGCCACTGGTAATATAATAGGGATTGCACTGAATATGTAGAGTGCTTTAGGTAGTATAGTCATTTTCACAATATTGATTTTTCCAATCCAAGAATATATCTCTCCATCTGTTTGTGTCATCTTTGATTTCTCTCATCAGCGTCTTATACTTTTCTGCATACAGATCTTTTGTCCCCTTACGTAAGTTTATTCCTAGATATTTTATTCTTTTTGTTGCAATGGTGAATGGGATTGTTTCCTTAATTTCTCTGACTTTTCATTGTTAGTTATAACAATGCAAGGTATTTCTGTGCATTAATTTTGCATCATGCAACTTTATTAAATTCGTTGATAAGCTCTAATAATTTTCTAGTGGCATCTTTAGGGTTTTCTATGTATAGTATCATGTCATCCTCAAGTAGTGATTGCTTTACTTATTCTTTTCCAATATGGATTCCTTAGATTTTTCTTCTCTGGTTGCCACGGCTAGGACCTCCAAAACTATGCTGAATAACAGTGATGAGAGTAGGCATCCTTGTCTTGTTTCTGATCTTAAGAGGAAATGCTTTGTTTCTCACCATTGAAAATAATGTTTGTTGTAGGCTTGTTATACATGGCCTTTATTATATTGAGGTAGGTTCTTTCTATGCCACTTACTGGAGACTTTTTTAAATAGGTGTTGAGAACTATCAAAAGCTTTGTCTGCATCTATTGAGATTATCATATGGTTTTTAATCTTTCAATTAGTTAATACAGTGTATCACATGGATCAATTTGCATAAACTGAAGAATCCTTGCATCCCAGGATAAACCCCACTTGATCATGGTGTATGATCCTTTTAATATGTTGTTAGATTCTGTTTGCTAATATTTTGTTGAAGGTTTTTGCATCTGTGTTCAGTGACACTGGCCTGTACTTATCTCTGTGATATCTTTGTCTGGTTTTGCTATCAAGGTGATGGTGGCCACACTGAATGAGTTGCTAATCTGTCCCTATTCCCACATGTACTTGCCTCCAGTGTCCATGGCCGCCAGAGATAGAGCATTTTCTTTTGTGGGAACACACTGTCCTTTCATATAATCCACAGACAGAGTCTACCTAGTTGACCTTGTGGATTTAACCTGTAGCTTGTGCTGGTGATGGAAAGGTTTTTGATGCTCTTCCTCGGTTGTTCCGCCCCTGGAGCTCAATTGTGATTTTATCCCCATCTCTACACGTGGGCCACCCACAGGAGCCTGCTCCTGAGTCTGCCCCAGTGAGTACCTAACATGGAGGTGGCACGGCTGCTTGGATCCTGAGGGCCCTGGAAGCACCAGGTGCACAGAGAGGCCAGAAGCCGTGGGCTCAAGGGATACAGTTCTATTAGGAGCTTTTTCTAGCCTCCAGCAGCAGGCACACAAGAGGCAACCGTGGGTGGTCCTTCTCTATTGCTGGGCTGCCAACGGTAGCCTACGGGGAGAGAGGTTACAGTGGTGGCTCCACCCCTTGCGAGTGGCTCAGCAATAGTGCCCTGCTTCCAATGCCATCAAGTTTTCCTCCAAAGGCATTCCCTGTTGTGGATTTCCTTCCTCCCATTCCCTCAGACCATCTCCCCACAATCAACAGCAGTCCTCACCCCAGGATTGCTCTCCAATCCCCACACTCCAGCTCAAGCCCCCGTGTACACTGGTGGACATGCGTCCAGTCCGGGGTACACAGGCCTATGGCAGACACTCCAAGTGGTTCTCACTCTGTGCAGACTACCACAGATCAGCTGCTTCACTCTCCTCTGATTCTTCAAATGCTTCCCTTCTGTCCCAACCGATTTCCCTGGAATTCAGGAATCTCTCCCCTGCTTTAGCTCCCCAACCCCGGGGTGCAAATCTGGTCCTCCTTGCTCTCCTCCTCCTCCTCCTCCTCACTTCTTTCATCCTACCCAGTCATGAGCGGATTCGTATCGTCCTTTCTGGTGATCAAGGCTCCCAGCAGTATTCAGCCAGTGTTCTGTGAGAACTATTGCATCTCAAGTGTTGTCCAGAGGTGTCTGTGGAGACAGACGCACTCCATTCCACCTGCTCCCCTGCCACCTTAGACCCAATTCCTAATGTCTTATAAGTTTTTATTTCCATCTTGATTGGGTCTTCTGATTTCTTCCTCTGAGATTTCATGTAACACTATTAAATATCAAGCACTGGTACCATTTTAAGCTTAATTCGTGGATGGAAAGAACAAAGTATGTAACTTATAAAACTTATTCTATTGCTTGTTTTTCTAGAAAGCTGGGTAGTAAATTCCATAGAATCTAAATTAATAGATAATTTTAAAACTTAGTTCATTTTTAACATCCATTCCAGTTTATTTCCCAGTGCAAAAAAAAAAAAAAAAAAATCTTTCGCTAAGCAGCTCCATTTTCTGGTGAGACTATAAGAATATTTCAAATGAAATAAGGCAGAGGTTTAGAGCATATTTTGCCAATGACAAACAGTTTCCCCATCTGCCATCAGAAACTTCAGAAATCACTAAATTTATTGCTCTAAAGTGACTTCCTTCTCCATAAATTACTCTTTAAAGGAGTCTTCCCTAATTCAGTTTTATACCTATCACTTCACTGACAGTTTTTTCCACTTAAAGAAAGCATTCACAGGAGAAAATCTATCCACTTATATATACAGACCTTTAGATATAAAGGTAGATCTCACACTTAAAAAAAGAAAAGACTGGCATTTGCAACTAATTCCTCTTTCCTCCATTTGGGCCAACTGTCTGCATCAACTGATTCTGGGGAAAAATGCTCCATGGCCTTCTGCACTTCTTCAACAGAAAACATTTCACTGGCTACTAGGCAGCATTCATAACATGTCATCAGATAATTTGAGAAAGAAAATCCATAATAGAAGTTTAATTTGTAAAACATAACCAAGATCAAGGCTCACTGACTTTTGGTCCTATGCCCTTTTATGCAACTATACAGATTTTCACTGTTCATGCATAATTTTACTAAAGACTATTTTAAATGAATCTGCATTAATCATATGAAATTGACATTTTCTGCACATAAAATAATAGTCCAATATTAGCAATTTTATATAACTTGATCTAATAAAAAAGAAAACAGTGTTAGAAGGTAGCCCCAACAATCAAAGGGTGAGGGAAACATCACTAATAACAACCTACATAATTCAAAATCACTGTGGATTTTGAATGCAGATAATTTCATGGTTACTGCAGCCATGAAAGTAAAGGGTGCTTGCTCCTTGGAAGAAAAGCTATGACAAACCTAGACAACATATTACAAAGCAGAGACATTATTTTGCCAACAAAGGTCCATATAGTCAAAGCTATGGTGTTTCCAGTAGTTTTTCATGTATGGTTGTGATAGCTAGACCATAAAGAAGGCTGAGCACCAAATAACCAGTGTCTCTGAATTGTGGTGGTGGTGAAGACTCTTGAGAGTACCTTGGACTGAAAGGAGATCAAACCAGTCAATCCTAAAAGAAATCGTTGGAAAGATGAATATTCTTTGTAAAGACTGACGCTGAAGATCCAATACTTTGGCCACCTGATGCAAACATTTAACTCATTGGAAAAGACCCTGATGCCGGGAAAGACTGAAGGCAAAAGGAGAAGAGGGCAACAGAGTTTAAGATGGTTAGATAGCACCACTGACTCAGAGGATTTGAGCATACTCCAGGAGACAGTGGTGGACAGAGGAGCCTGACATGCTGCAGTTCATGGGATCACAAAGACTCAGACACAACTTTGCAACTGAATAACAAACAACAACACATAATTCCTATACACTAATGAGATTTAGGGACTTCCCTGGTGGCTCAGATGGTAAAGTGTCTGCCTACAATGCAGGAGATCCGGGTTCAGTCCCTGGGTTAGGAAGATCTCCTGGAGAAGGAAATGGCAACCCACTCCAGTATTCTTGCTTGGAAAATCCCATGGATGGAGGAACCTGGTAGGCTATAGTCCATGGGGTCACAAAGAGTCGGACACGACTGAGCGACTTCACTTTTAGTCAGATTTAGGACTTCTAATTACCCGTACAAGTACTCCTCTGTTTTTAAAGCCTCTGCACAGATTCTGTTATCAAAAGTGGATATTTCCAGCAGCCAAATTACACTGGGAAAGAACTTCTATCACTGGCTCTGTTTTACTGATTAGGAAACTGGAGTCCAGAAAGCTTTGGTGATTCAAACAGGATAACACAGCTAATAAAGTCCAAGGGTTGAACTTAAAAGGAAAAAGTCATCTGGCTTCAAATCAAATGCCCTGTCACCTGCCCCATCCTGTCTCTGCCCTAAGGAGATAAACACGTCCAATATGAATTGTGATTTATACACAAATAAAAGCTGGAGATGCAAGAGTACGTGGGACTGCTCGTCGCCTTAACTAGGTATTTACACAATAATGGCAATAATCACATTGTATAAAACAGTCAATATTATTGGGACTCAGGTTTTTAGAGAGGAAATTTTCCACCGTCGAAAAAGCAGGCACTTTTCAGACAAACAGCTGAATCTAAATCTACTGTGGGCTTGGGCTACATTTCGTTTTTTAGCTCCTTTGCCTCTGTGATCCACCTCTGCTCCATCACAATAAAGCTATCACCCCAAAGAACTATTAAGACAATAAGACAGGCCAGTCCCTGGTACTTTAGGAGCTACTCAATTAAAAGGGAACTTTTCCCTCTTCCTTGCTAGTAACTTACTAAGTTAGAGGGAGTCCTGTCAAGAGTAAAATCCCACAGGAAATTGCTTGAATTGATTCACACAGTCATCGGGCCAAGTAAGAAATCATAAAATAAGGGGAAATGAATACTTCTCCCAAATTATCTCCTATCATTCCAACAGAAAACTGGGCACTACATCAGTATTTTAGTAGTAAGTACCCATCAACGGGTCCACTGGCCACTAACTAACCGTAACCAGTCAGTGACCACTGTAAACAAGTAGACCAGTCCCTCCAGCCCAGATCAGCAGGTCTGACAGCTGTGGAGCGTGGAGATCCGGGTCAGGGCCCATGAGCCCCACAGGTGATGGTCTTACACAGAAAGGGGTGGGAGGAACTAATGAGAGGTAGGATTTGCTTAATTCACGTTTGATGGATGGATGGACAACCAAACAAATTAACAACCATATCAAAAAAACTCAAAAGAAAAGAAAAATGAAAGATATCTGATGGGCAGGAGTTACAATGATAGGAAGAAGTTATAGACATTTCTCATTTAGTCCCTCTCCATAAAGATCTGATATCTTTTTTTGTTTTGCGATTTACAGACAGTCCATATATGGGATGGATTAAGAGCTGACATAATAAAATGAGCAAACTAAACCCAAAAAAGCCTTATTAGAAAATAGAGTAAAACATATTTTAGCCAAGAATTGTCAAACTCTGGTCTCAAGAGCCTTTGAACACTACTGAGAAACCCAAAGCTCATTGTTATACCTAGCAATGTTTACTATATTAGAAATTTTAATTGTGAAATTCATAAAATGTTTATTTTTAATTTCTTTTAAAAATAGCATTAAATGTTAACATGAAAAACACATTTCTGTGCAAAGTAATTATATTTCCCTAAAAGTTTTAGTGAGGGAAATAGCATGATTCTACATTTTTGCTCATCTCTTTATCATCTGTCCTAAGACAGTTAAATTCTCACATCCACATCTGCATGGGATGAGTTTCAAAATGTAGTTTTAGTTAAAGTATACTGATGAAAATCTAGTTTCACATAGATTCAAACAGGACAAGGAAGTATTTTTGTAACCTTCTGGATTTTCTTCATTGGTGGTAGCGGTGATGGTGGTGGTGTAGTCGCTAAGTCGTGTCCGACTCTTGCGACCCTATGGACTGTAGCCTGCCAGGCTCCCGTCCTGGGGATTCTCCTGGCAAGAATACTGGAGTGGGTTGCCATTTCTTTCTCTATCCTCTTTGGTACCACATCAAAACTAAAAAAGGCAGCAGTTTCTTAAAGGCTGTTTGCAAAGGAGAAACTAAATCCGTATCAATGAACATTTTTGTTACATTAAAATCCTTTAGTATAATTTAGTCTTTGAAGAAATCTTTTACCACTGATAGCTTTTATATCATATAATCGTTGGTCATTTGGAGAGGTACATTCACCCAGAACTTTGAGGTATACTTTTCATTATACAGTATCAAAAAATAGTATTTATAGTGGCACTGATCTCATTCTAAGTACTGGAAAGCACTGCTATTTTTTTTCTTGACTTGAAGGGGCATTCCATTCAATTTTGAGAAAATGTCCGCCAAATACCCAAGTATGAACTGCTGGAGTTTGTGTATCATTCTTTCCAGTAAAAATGGTGTTCCATCAAGAAAGCACCTAATTTAGCTTGTAACTCACTCTCAAGTGTTGTTCCTCTAGATAACTATCATATATAGCAGAAGTGCTTTGTGAACTATTCTCATAATGCCACAGGAAATATTTAAATATTTGTCAAATGGACAATACATATTATATCATCACAGTCATTCTAAAGTGAGCTTAACTTTTTCTGTTTTGTAGGTTTTTTTAAAAAAAAATATTTGTTATTTTATTTTTTGGCTGCGCTGGGTCTTTGGTGCTGTGTGCAGGCATTCTCCAGCTGCAGCGAGCAGGGGCTACTCTTAGTTGTGGGGTGTGGGCTTCTCATTGTAGTGGCTGCTCTTGTTGCAGAGCACAGGCTCTGGACACACAGGCATCAGCAGTTGTGGCCCGAGGGCTCAACAGGTGCGGCTCCCAGGTCTAGAGCACAAGCCCAATTGCTGTGGCACACAGGCTTAGGTGCTCCAAGGCATGTAGGATCTTCCTTCCTAGATCAAGGAAGTTCCTTGCATTGCAAGGTGGATTCTAAACCACTAGACCACCAAGGAAGCTCCATATGTTGTTGGCTTTCTTTTTTGTTCGTTTACTAAGGCTACATGGCAGTAAGTTACAAAATGACGACAGGACACAATTGGATACATGGCCTTCAAGTGTGCTGAGGTATCAGCAGGTTTCTTTTACACACTGTGGCTTTTGCACCATTAGTACAGATGTCAGCACACTGAATCAAAGAGACAAACAACATGTTAGTCTTCTTTTGAAAATGGGTTGACCTCCTGATCCCCAGGCCTCCATGTCAAACCATTATCTCTTTGATGACTTTGACATATGAACACTTTATTCTGATACAAAAAGCATTAATTTAAAAAAATGAGAATTTGAATATATTAAAGTAAGTAACTTGCTTATCAAAATGTACTTTTAAAGATGAAAGAACAAGTTACAACCTGAGACATGCTATTCACCATATATAAAACCAACAAAGCAGGGATCAAGAGTATTTGAAGGATTTCTACAAATCAGTAATAGCACAACAACCCAAAAGAAAAATGAGCAATAGATATAACTAGACATTTTGTTGAAATAACCAATTATCATATGAGGAGATGCCCATAACATTATGATCATGGAAATGTAAATCAGGATCACAATGGAGTAATATTTCTCAAGAAAATTTGTAAATCTGAGAATAGGAAATGAGGATTGGTATCCACAGAGGATTTGGAATCACTTTGGGAAATAGTTTGACGTCATTGTACATATGTTTCCTAAAGATCACAATTTCATGCACACACATAAGCATACAACACACTTTTAGGAATATATACACATGTAACAAAACACAACAGAACTAAACTGAATTAGTGAAAAACATGAGGCTCAGGGTGCGTCGGGGCCAGAGAGACGGCATGTGGGAAGGAGAAGTCAGTTCCATGTATTAATAGCTTGTTGTTGTCAGTCTTGGCTTTTGTCTTGGTTAACAAGTCTGAAGGAAATTAATAAGGTGATTAAGAATAACAAGATATAAATTTTTAAAGTCAACCTTACATGATAAGAATATGCCATAAACCAAAGACTATGGTTAATCCGATTTTATGCACCAATGATTTTAAAAGAGATCTATACATTTTAACCCATTAAACACACAGAAAATATAAAACTCTGAGGTCCTGAACAGACTCATCATTCAACAGTTGAGTCCTTTATTTGCCCAAAGTTGTACAGATACAGTCATTCATAAGAATTCAGTAAATATCTAATAAACTTCTACTATATGCCTGGCACTAATTTAACAGTGAAGAAAAGAAGTAAGTTCTATTTTCATGAAGGCTACCTTTAAGAGGGTGGCACAGTAGGAATAGGGAGGTGGAGGGATGATGGAGAAAATAAATGGAAAAATAAGTATCACTTTAAATAATGAAGATGGCTCTGAAGAAAATAAAACATGTGAGAGGCTGGAGTGTGCTGGGTAGGTGCTCGGCTGTGTCAGGGGTCATAAACCGGTAAGGCCTCACTGAGAAAGTGATGTTTTAACAGAGACCAATATGAGGCAACCACAGTAAGATGCCAGAGACAGACAACCACAGGCAGAGGTCAGGGCTCCGAGAACCTCTGCCCCACAAAGGTTCAACAGAACTAAACTTTAGTGTCAACGCATAGCCAGTGTGAAAGCAAATCCACCTGGACATTCCTGCTCCTCCTATGTGGTTCTTCCCCTTCTGCCCCTTCACCCCCAATTTATCAAGGAACAAAAGCTTTTCACAATTTATTTGAGACAGAGAGAAAACATGTATCTGCTCAGAGCTTTTCCTGACACTGGATGGCAGGCAAGGAAAAGCTCAAGGGAATAGCTGGGCAGTTAAGCTTTTGCCTTTCTTTTCAACTTTTGCTCAATTCAGCCAAAAAAATTAAAGAGTGAAATAATTTTTTAATGACACATACTGGTTTACTTGTCAAAGGCAACAAATACCTGCAACCTTGCATTCTCTACAGCCCCACCCCATATGCACAAACTGTCTGCACTTTGCCACAAGCTGATCATGTCAGGGACATTCAAGACACAGAAAGTTTGCTGACACTTTTGCTGCTGCAGGCTGGGCAGGTTCATATTATACGTCAAAATTTTTAAAAAGCCACATAGCTGAAGAAGGGCTTCTGCTGTCCACCAGGAGAGCAATTGTGGGCCCTGGCTAAGGAATTTGGGGTAGTAATAATCCAAGTTATGCTGACATTACACCTGCCAGGCATCCCTCAGCCATCCACTGGGATGGGGTAGGGGATGAAAAGAGCATACAGGTAAGATGCTACAGTCACTGAGGGCTTGAAAGACCTGGGTTTCAATTGCAGGTGCTCTGGTTACCATCTCAGAACCCGCTCAAGCTACTAAGCTCCCTTACATAGCATTCTTCCTATGTAAAGTAAGGATGTCTTCAGTCATTCATCAGAAATTCACTCAACTCCTATTACGATCCATTTGCTGAGCTAGATGAAAATACAAAGCTCTCTCTCCATTCAGTGGAACACACAAGCTAATAAAAACAACACTTTTCAACAAGAAACAATACTCCATAGTCGTTACAGCTTTAGAATAACACAACTCAGTTCTACAACATACTTGTTCTTACACCTTGGATAAGTTATTCAAGCTCTCTAGACCTCAGTTTCCTCAACTGTAATATGGGATTTCTCTTATCAGGAGGATTCAAAGACGCACAGCTGTAGTTCATTCATTTTCACTGCTACACAAAATTCCACTAGAATTTTAAACCCATTCTCCCGTCAATAACCAGTTGCTATTTCTACACTTTGGCCATTACAAGCAATGTTTCTATGAGCATCCTTCCATGTGCATCTTCTTGTATATCCTTGGAATGCTGCTAGAAGAGATTCTTCTAGAACATATACTTAGGAATTAAAATGCTCAGTGACAGGGTGAATGAACGTTCATCTTTTCCAACTATTCCCAAGCCTTTTCAAAGATTCCAATTCCTTTAGAAACAATAACGCTAAGCTGGGGATAAAAAAAGAAAAAAAAATTCCTGGAAGACAAGACAAACCATGAACCATGAATAATTTTTTAATGGAATCTATGTTCATATAGATTTAAACCCAGACGGGAAATAAAAGATACAAAATTCAGGACAGAGTTCTCTCCCAGTGGAGGAAGGCACAGCCCAGGGAGAATGAGGAGGGAAAAGTTGGCACATACCCCATAAGGCTCTAGCTCTCAAGTCAATGCTGTATTCTTTTTGTGTGCTTTAGCTTCTTCGCATAAATTTTTTCGAAATATCAAATATTCCATTGACAAGAATAAGACTCTTTACCGTTTGAGCCACAAGGGAATCCCTTGAAAAGAATTAAGTATTTTTAAAAGCAGTTAACATTGCCTGTGTCTGATACATAGCTAAAGTTCCCAGTAACTGGCAGTTACTGCTGTAAAATGTGAAGAGAGTAGAAACAGGTGACAAGACTGTTTCTAGATGACACTCCAGTACCGCAGGAAATGGAGGTGCTCAGCGGAGAGCTGGGTGAGGAGGCTGCTCAGATACCAGAACCACAAGGACTCTGGGCTCTAGGAGGGCAGGATCCCCCATACCAAGAACACTGCCTCATAGAAGGTGCCAAAAGCATTATGTGATAGATGAAAGGAAAAGTCTGTCTTACAGATGACAGTCTTAAACAATATTCTAAGGGGAAGAGTGAGAAAAGATAGCCAGGAACAGAGTAAGAAACACCAATTTCAGGGCAGGCAGAGAAGCTCCCAAAGGTGACTGAGAAGAAAAGGTAAGGAAGGCAGAGATGTCCAAGAGCTGCTTGCTTCCACCCCATCCCGTCTGTTTGTTTTTCATGATACTAATTTATTTAGAGGTTCTGAGCTGGCTCTTTTACAGAATGATCATGCTCTGAATCTGTCCAATTGTTTATCCATGATTAGCTTTTTAACAAGGTATGTTGTATGCATCTGAGTTATATTGGGGGGGGGGGATATCAAATTATTCCATTTTTGGTAAGTTCAATCATTCAGTGACTGTCAAATATCCCTACTGAAAAGGTATAATTTTTCCTTTGTTATTCTAAGTGATCTGAGAGTGATGCTTATAGACTCAGAACATCCTGTTCTCCTAGAAACTTTTGCTGACTTTTCACAAACCTTGAAGATTGTTGCCTGAATCCGTTATTACGCTGAGATTGAAAACTGGTTTCTCTCATTCCTTCTACCTTTTCTAGCTGACATTCTTATGTGAAGACATTCTCTTGTCTTCATCCTCCCTTTTTTATCTATATTTTTAATAGTACTAGCAACTCTTGAATTTGGTTTGCTTTCAAAAGTGTTTTCATCTATTACTGTTATTCTTATTGATATCCAAATTGTGGAATTTAGAAGTGCCACCAAGTCAGCTCTCGTGTCCTTTTTTCCCCTCCTTAACATTTCCTTGTTAGTCTGAGTACTCCCTTGCTTTTTGCCGGCAAGGTATCAACTCACTTTCCCCTGTGCCTAATTTGAAATCAGTCATTTCCCCAAGGAGGCTTGGTCCCTTTTAGTGGGCAGTGATACTCAGAAACAAGATAAGCTCATTAATATTGGGGCTCATTCTTTGCCACCTACAGAGGATTTCTACTTTTGTTATGTGAGGATGGAAAAGGCTTGAGCAAGTTTATAGCTATGAGGGTGTCACAACTTCAAAAGAACTTCTGCAGGTTTACACCTTGAAAGAAAAGAGTCTAAAGACAGAGACAGATCTTGAATACAAAAGAGGAAAGCAATAATGTATGGATAAAGATTAGAAGTCAGGGAAGGCTGCCTTAAAAAAAAAAAAAAAACACAGTATGTAGTAAAATAAAGCTGCTCCTTGTCCAAGTAGGTCATGAACATGAAATGCAATTGGTGGTACAGATGGAAAGGAACACTTCTAATTATCAGATTTGGTACAGTTCAGACAACTACATCTGAGGCAGTGATGAAATAGCAACTAATAGCTCCCATAGCGTATGGCATGATATAAGATAGCTCTCTCAAAACATGTAGGACTGATTCACATTGAAATCCATATGAAAAGTGAAATAATCACTAATGGATTATTTAAAGAGGACATTTACATTCAACAATGGATCCCACTGGGAAGGGCCTAGGACTCAAAAAGAAAAGGTCTTCCATTCCATATGCACCCCGAGCACCATCTTTAAGCTGCTTGAAAGCGCGTCTTTCACATTTAAGTCCTATTCATTTTCAAGTGAATTATAGTTGCTCCATTGTCATATACTGTGTTTAACAAAATACAAATTCATTTAAAGAATTTTCCCAATTCATAACAATACATTTTATTGAACCAAAATTTACTGATTTCCTCCAACAAGCAGGAAGTACCTGAATTTTAGGCTTTGAAATGTATGAGAATCACTTCTCTGTGGTATTTCCATTTCCACTTAGAGTCCTGGATATTTATATTCTTTTCCTTTGGATATGTAAGCCTGAATCTTGAACAAACATAAAGGTGATTGATATTCATCTAAGACATGAAAGCAGTTGGTTTCTCAGAATTAAAAATCTGTTCCCCAGCCCCCTAGCAAAGGGGCATGTGTTAAGGCCTTAAGCCCCAGGATCTGAAGATCTGAGTACAGCACGCCTGACTGAGAAACACCATCTCAGTGAAGCAAAAAGAGGTCAGAGATTCATTTCCTTGCCTGGCCCACAGGGAACAGAAACACATATTCCAAAACGATGCTGCAGAAGAACAGGCTGCGGGCAGAAGCACAGGGGTGGCAGGGAGAGGGAGAGTCAGGAACCATGACATCTCCATTTAATTCCAGAGAAGGAATCAGTCCCCCGAACCCTGGAGACAGGAGTTTCATAGCTTTACATCACTCTCATCAAAGACGCAGGACTGCGTGGACTGCCAGTAGGAGCATGAAATTCTCTGGACTTCACCCTTACTCCCTCAGAGTGAAGGGAAACCCTCACTTACTTAGAGTGCCACTTTCCATTACTAGAACCCGGGGCCCACAGAAGCACAGCCTTCCCCCCAGCCACCCCTAGGCAAACACTGCTGGGCCAGACTCCCCAGAGAGGTGCAGAGCACTCGGAAACGGATCTAAGGTGTCTCCTGCAGCCCTGCCTCAGTGCAGAACCACCACCTCACATAGATGTGGGGAAGTAGGGCACATGTGGGGCCCAGCCCAGGGGAAGTCCTGGCCTACTGCGAGTCCCAGAGACGTCCGATCCGATTCTGCTGTCAGCTGAGTCACTCACTCTCTGAACCCCCACTGGCCCCTCTGAGTCACACACTGCCGGGCACCAGGTCTTACAGGAATAGAAACCCTACGCGGTAGCAACTACTACCTCTCCTTTTAGATGTAAACAGAGAACCCGGGAGGCACTCTGCAAATAGGGCAGATTCTTTACCATCTGAGCTACCCAGGAGGCCCCAAATAATTGACTACCACAGCTATTAAGAAACTGAGCCATATTTTTAACCAAGGTCCACTGCATCCATTTAATCATTATGCTCCAATGCCTGCCCATTAGTCCAACAGGACAGTAAAGAAAACCTACTTCACATTCCAAGACCTAAACATATGAATCACGTATTGCTGCTAAGTTACTCAATGCATAAAGTTTAGCATCAATCACAGAGTTGATTACATTCTATTCCTGTATCAAAATGGAAAGAAATACAACTATTATTAAGGGGCTATTCATGTCTTAAACCATGGGAGCTGCTGGCACCTAGTGGATAGAGGCCGAAGATGCAGCCTTCTATGATGCACCAGACCACTCACCCACAGAGAACTGCAACTCAAAAAAATGTTGACAGTACCAAGGATGAGAAATCCTGGGCAACCCCAAGACTGTAGGTGAAAAATACCCCCAAATCCATCCTGACAAACCAGATGCAATTACTGACACAGAGGTGGGGGGGTGGGTGGAATTTTTGTGGCCCTAGGAGGGCCTGTGCAGCACCTCACCTCTTCCCCCAGCTCCTAATTACCTACTTGCGTCACCCAAAGATGTGAAGACAGACCCAGGTTCGAGGAGATGCCACTCTTGCACATAGCTGTGAGTTTGGCTAAATGTAATTTAAGGGAAGTGGTTGGAATTAAAAACTAGGTCTGCATGTTATCAGTCTACCTGTTATTACATGGAATCAAAGAACGACTGTTTGTGGCAGAAATTCACAGATGTTTAGTCTTCGTGATTTTGAGAGTCTGTTAACAGGAGGGCCCAGGAAGGAGGCTGAAAGCGTATGGACAGAGCTGAGCTTATGCTTTGGTGGAAGAGGAAGTTCTGAGGTGTCTGCAATTCAGCCTATGAAGAACATGCAGGTGTTTCCAATGTGAGAATGAATTAGCACTGCTCCTCAACTGAAAGTCCATAAGACCCTGATCCTGGGAAGGATTGAAGGCAGGACGAGAAGAGGACAACAGAGGATGAGACGGTTGGATGGCACCACCGATGCAATGGACATGAGTTTGAATAGGCTCCGGAAGCTGGTGATGGACAGGGAAGCCTGGAGTGCTGCAGTCCATGGGGTTAGAAAGTCAGATACGACTGAGTGACTGAACTGAACTGACAGTCAAAGCTATGGTTTTTCCAGTAGTCCCTGTATAGATCTGAAAGCAGGACCAAAGAATTGATGCTTTTGAACTGTGGTGATGGAGAAGACTGTTGAGAGTCCTTGGACAGCACGGAGGTCAAAACAGTCAATTCTAAAGGAGATCAACCCCGAAAACTCATTGAAAGGACTGATGCGGAAGCTCCAGTACTTTGGCCACCTGATACAAACGCTGACTCATTGGAAAAGGTCCTGATGCTGAGAAAGGCTGAAGGCAAAAGGAGAAGGCGGCAGCAGAAGATAAGATAGTTGGACAGCATCACTGATTGATTTAATGGACATGAATTTGGGCAAACTCTGGGATATAGTGAAGGACACGGAAGCCTGGAGTGCTGCAGTCTATGGAGTTGCAAAGAGTTGGACACAACTTAGTGACTGAACAACAAACAGCTCAGAGGCAACAACATCCGCCCATTTATACGTGAAAGCACGTTTCTCACTGGCACACGTTCTGACCGAAGATGAAGTCAATGAGTCATGATGGCCAGGAGTTTGAGGAATCAAGTTAGACCTCATGCCCAAATAGAGAAAACTGGCTGGAAGGGAGAAACAGCAACCACCAGGGTCCTCCTCATGCCCAGGATCCCAGCATCCAAACCACTGCAGCAGACTTGGGTTTCCTCCAGCAACAGGGTCTCTACCACCAACTGATTAATGTCATTTGTTTTCATCACTAATAATATACATGGTCTGTTTCTAGTCAGAAAGGTGTTCATTTTTAAACACTTTCAGAAACTGGAAAATTAAATAAAGGTTCTGTACGCAGTGGCACCCAGAGGCTGACTGGAGAGACTCAAGGCATCCACACACCTGGCAGACCCTTAACCACCAGATCCCACTCTCACACTCACATGTCCACCTCACCTCAAAAAAAAAAAAAAAAAAAAAAACCCTGATAAGTGATTCCTAAAAACAATATTCCAGAACAATGCTGAAGGGCCTGCACACTCACAGACACACACAAAGCATGCCTGCCTGAGCTACCATAGGAGTAGGGAAGACCTCACTGGGAGATGAACACACACGTTTTAATACTGTCTGACCATGTATTATCTGCCCAATTCGCCTTTGATGAGTTACTTAACCATTTTCAGCACCAGCTTCCTCATTTGCAAAATGGTGGTAACAGTAACTGATTAACAAGGCTCTATTATGTTACTCAAGAGCTTGGGCAAGCCACAAGACCCCTGCTGTGCTATCATCTCATGAGTCCTAGTGAATGTGACTGGTAGCTCTCTCTGCCCGACACATTCTCCTTCCCCTTTGACTGGCTAAACCTAACTAATTTGTCAACCCTCACTGTCACATGATCCAAGAAGACAGCTTTAATACCACCATTCCTGAAGCTGGAAGGTGCTGAGTGGTAGCTCTGCTCCTGTGCCTCCTCCCTCAATGACAGCCCCTTGTTGCACCCGAAAGTACCACTGTGCTCTTCCGTCTCCCCTAGATTGGGAACTTGTTGAGTGTTCCCTGTTGCCAATGTATCTCCATGCCTGCTTGCCTGCCTGCCTGCCTGCCTGCCTGCCGCCTGTGCTCTGCTCAGGCATGTCCAACTCTTTGGGACGCCATGGACCCCACCAGGCTCCTCTGTCCATGAGATTTTCCAAGCAACAATACTAGAGTAGGTTGCCATTTCCTCTCCAAAAAATCTTTCCAACCAGGGATCAAACCCACAAATCTCCTGCATTGGCAGGCGGATTCCTTACCACTGAGCCACCAGGGAAGCCCCACTGTATCTCCATACTGCCTAGAAACATGCTCTGTTGGATTTAGTAAACAAATGAAGGAAAGGAAGATCCACTGTATACAGCAGCTAAAGGCTATAATGTACCTTCTGAACAGAGGATTTCAAGCGGTCAATATCAATACCATCAACTATTACAGGGACGTCAGGAAACAGAATGACAGAGAGAGGGACAATAAATTTAGAAATGAGGTCCCCGGCAGCCTTTGAGAAGTGTGGTGAGCACTGGACATTAATGCTCAGGGGGACGAAGAAAGATAAGGGAGGTACTCATTCCTTCAGGTACAAAAGAAAGCAAGATTCCCACTGGCTGAGCCTAGACAGAGCGCAGGCCAGATAGAGGACACAGGGAGGGCAGAGAGGGGTTAGATAGCCACAGTCGAAGTCTGAGCAGCAGCCAAGTAGGAAATGGAGTAAGAAATGGTTTTCTGAGTCGCAAGGTGGGCAGTCAGCTACAGATTAAAAACAGTAACTTCTATGAAGTAAACTGACGAACCTAAAATGACTTCCTTTTGAACAGGTCTATGACCTAGAAGAAAAAGACACTGTTTACCCACTTCTCAGGAGTCACAGTGTCGGGAAAGAGAGGCAAGACCAAGAGTCAGGAAGAAGAGATTCTTGAATACTCAACAGACCATAGAATAAGATAGGCCAGAAGACTGATGACAGAATTAATTAATACTACTCAAAAGTATAACATATTTTTAAAATAAAAGTATGCTGTTGAATATTTAATAACATAAAATATTATAAAATGCAACTATAAGACTGAATAAGTAGCCCATACATAAATCCTCATTTTAGTCAACCCATTAATTACAACTGCTCTGAAAACCATCTAGGATACTACATACTGGCAAGACAAGGAGAGAAAAGAAAAAGTCACACATTACAGCAAGGGAGATAAAACCAGCAATGCTAAGAAAACAGCCTTAGTAAGTTTGGACATGTGCACAATGATTATACACATCTATAAGAGTCAGGCACGACTGAGCGACTTCACTTTCGCTTTTCACTTGCATGCATTGGAGAAGGAAATGGCAACCCACTCCAGTGTTCTTGCCTGGAGAATCCCAGACAGAGGAGCCTAGTGGGCTGCCATCTATGGGGTCACACAGAGTCGGACATGACTGAAGCGACTTAGCAGCAGCAGCATACTCTTTTTTTTACTATTAGAAGAATCATCTAGGAAACAAGTATTTATTGCATATGAGAAGATCTTGGGGCACCTGGAATGAAAGCTTTTGATGTTTGAACTCGAGGAGGAATTTTGAGCCTGTCACTTGCTAAAAACAGAACAAAGAACAGGGAGGAAAATGCTCATCACAGGTGTGCTGTGCCAAGTCGCTCAGTCGTGTCCGACTCTTTGCGATCCCAAAAAGGAGGGACTGTAGCCCGGCCAGGCTCCTCTGTCCATGGAATTCTCCAGGCAAGAATACTGGAGTAGGTTGCCATGCCCTCCTCTGGGGGATCTTCCCAACCCAGGGATTGAACCCAGGTCTCCTGCACTGCAGACGGATTATTTACCAGCTGAACTACCATTGTCACTTGCTAAGAACAGAACAAAGAACAGTGAGGAAAATTATCATCATAGATGGGTAGGGATAAAAGAGTGATTTGAAAGCAATTCATTTTCCATATACATTTTTTTTCCTAATTATGAACTATTCCAAGTACACGAAAGTACAGAAACTAATGCTGGTAACACCAGTATACCTAATTGCCCAGTATTAATTCACAGTAATGTTTATGCATAATTCACAGTAATGTTAGGCACAGTAATGTTTAGTTGTCTCAGAATTTAAGAGATAAACGACCACAAATACAGCTAAAGTCCAACCACCCTAGGCCCCACTTCCTTCTCCAAGAGTAAGCACTGTTCTGAAGTTAGACAGTATCATTCCTGCCCAGAACAAGCTCAGTATCACCCTGGATCAAACACAGTATTTCACCACAGAGAACTACATCTGCTTGTTTCTAAAGAAAACCTCATGACCTTTTAAGACTATCCTAGGTAAATATAAGATGTTCTTTATCACTGGCTCTCATAAAATATCTATTTATATTTCCAGACCAGAAGGATAAGATTATGATGATGAAATCTGTAACAAGTAAACTCTCTAAGAAAACTTCTAGATTTCAGGCTCCCTTTAACATAACTTTTACCTACCTGAAGTCCCGACTACAGCAAAGAAAGGTTGTTTTTTTAAACCTTCCTCATCAAACATTTATTAAAGTTTCCTGTGTACAGAGTCAAAAACTTGCTATTCAAAGAGTACTCTTTGCCTTACCAACATCAACATTACACCCAACTTCAGACTTATGGTATATGAGTCTTCACATTAGCCAGAGCCCCAGAAAATCTGTACGCACATTAAAGTCTCAGGAGGACTAGCTTAAAGAATTCAAAAAGGTGCCAACCCAGACCAAGGCAGAAGTGAACCAATCACATTCTGCGAAACTTATCCTCTCCCTATCAAACAATAAAGCTTTCAGGTGTCATTTCAGTAAGTCCATGTATAACTAGACCACTGGTTATCAACCAGGGGCAATCTGCCCCCCTAGAGGACATTTTGGTCACAACTTAGGACGATAAAACTATTGGCACCTAATAGCTAGAAGGCAAGGATGTTGATGTTTAACATCCTACAATGCTGAGGACAACACTCACAACAAGTCATCTAACTCCAGAATGTCAACGGTACAAAGGTTTTAAAAACAAAAAAACAGGAAACAAAAGAAAGCCTGCTGATGATTTCCTGGCTAAAAGGGTCAACTGTTTATTAACTTCAGTAATTTATATGATCTGTTTTGAGCATCTACATCCATAAGGGGGGAAAAAAATAATAAACCAGTAACTAAAAACACTTCTTGTTCAACTCTCAAGTAGAGTTTACAAGGTTCTCACCAGAGTTTACATCAAATCTATAATGGTCAATAGCGACAACCAACAAGAAGTTTGGTAAAGCAACAAAAGCATATGTCGAAATATTTCAAGTTATACAAGCTATATTTAAAGACTAAGTGCCCTGCTACCACACATACATTTCAATAAAACATCCTGGCATTTATTTAACATAATTAAATCTTCATTTTTGTACTACAATACAGGATCACTGGTGAAGAAACATCACGGCCACTTCAAGATGACAAGCGCTCACTGGGCTAAATTACTTCATTGAAAGGAAACCTCATACTGGTCCAAATTTTTAAAAAGGTAATTGAAGAAATACTTTAACGTTGTCATGAGCTTTGTTAATTTCATCAAAATATTATGATGGAATAATATCTCTTCTTCAGAAAAAGTAGAATTATAGCACACAATTAAAACACTGGAAGGTGGTCTGTTTTAAGAGAAGATTGGTTCAATGCATGAAATTACACAGAAGATGAGTAATTAACAAACTTTTATTATGGTAAATGTATTTCTGGAGTGAGCATCGCCTTGTTTGGCCCTGGATCAACTAAATTCTGCCCAAAGAGAGAGCCCTAAGGTTACATGAAATACTCCACAACCCAAAAATATTAATGCGGCACAATCCAGAGACCTAACATTTCACTAGGGACAAGTGTACTCACTATCTAGGTTAAAAGTAAACTTTGCCAAAAAAGAAGAAAAGAAAGAAAAAAATTAAACTTTGCCATGGATGTTCTAGTTGTACAAAAAAAGATGAAAGAAATTCATAGGCTCCTACTACACATTAACAGCTGTCTTTTGGTCCCATAAAATTCCATTTTACCTTTATATGACCAAAGATCCAAAGTAACGGTTTATATAGACCAAAATGTTTCACATCATTTCATTCTCCTTTACCTGGATCTGTGGAATGAGGAAGATTTCCACCTAACAATAACGAATGCCTTTTGTTTTTTTAAATTGAAGTCTAGTTAATTTATGGGCTTCTCTGGTGGCTCAGCAATAAAGAATCCACCTGTAAATGCAGGAGACATGGGTTTGATCCCTGAGTCAGGAAAACCCTCTGCAGAAAGAAATGGCAACCTACTCCAGGATTCTGGCCTGGGAAATCCCATGGACAAAGGAGGGTGGTGGCTACAGCTTGTGGGGTCGCAAAGAGTTGGACATGACTTAGCAACTAAACAACAAAGCTGATTTAAATGTTCTGTTAATTAATGTTGTACAGCAAATATAAATGGATGTGTGTGTGCGTATACATTCTTTTTTTATATATTCTTTTCCATTATGGCTTATCTTAAAATGCTTCTTAGATGAAGTCTGAAGAATTCAGGGAGCTTTGTTTATGTCCCCTGAAGCCTTAAAGTGAACATAATGACCACTTTCACTATAGAAATTCAGAGATAATCTCAGAAGTAACTTCCATGGGCAGGACTGGCTACACTTCCACAAACTGGCTCTCCAGAATGCCCTGTATTTCAGTAGATCATCATCCAGAGGTGCTTGTCGTTTTTCCTTCTCCCCCTTTGCCTGTCTCTCATCTTTAATGGGCTGGGACAAGCTGCTTAGAATCAGCTGAGAGCCTGGGGCAGGGAAGGGAGTGTTGTTGGGCCACACCAAGACCTTCTTTCTTTAGGATTTATTTGGTTATTTTTTATGTTATAGTATAAAATCAACATCCATATGTGAGTATTTCCTCCATCTGTGATAGGGTTTGAAGTTTTAGTAGGTCTCTTTATCAGGATACTAAATCACCTCTATACTTAAGGAGAGGAGACAGGACAGAAGTTACAAGGTCAAAGTAACACTTGTCTCTTATCATCGTGTCCTATTTTTCATCTCACATGTATTCCTGCCTTTTGATCTCCGTGTCTAACTGGCCTCACCTGCTGCAGATACCTTAAGATAGTTCTTTTTCCACACATCTCTTGATCCATCACTGCAGAGAAGGCTGCCACACCCTGAGACACCAAGACCAAGTATGGCAAATTATGTACCGGGAGGTCACAACGCCCTGCCATCAACACTAGTGTTCAAGAAACACAGACTTAAAAGCATGAAAATTACCACCAACACTGTCTCGCATTTAGCTATAGCTCATGACCCATGCAAACTGTCCCTAAATTTGCCTCTGCCGTATTGAGACAGCAGCACAGGCAGCAGTGATACCCTCTTTCCCCAGTCAACACATCTCACATGGAAAGACTCTGACCTGCCATTGCTTTGAAACGGGCCAAAATAGCAAGAAGATGTCATTTGGAGAAAAAGATCCAAGCAACGATTGAGTATTCATTTCAAAAGGCACTCCTGCTCTAGAACTTTGCCTGGGTCAGCTAGCCCCTTCCACCAACCTCAAACGAGGAAGGGAGGGGGACGTGAAATGCACTGCAAGGCATATCTGCTCAATTTTTGACACTGAGGAAACAGAACACGTAGCTCTCAACCCTTGACATCAAGGTGGTTGTTGTTGTTTAGTCGTTCAGTGGTGTCCAACCCTTTGCAACACCATGGACTGCACCCCACCAGACCCCTCTGTCCATGGGATTCTCCAGGCAAGAATACTGGAGTGGGTTGTCATCTCCTTCTGCAGAGGAATCTTCCAACCCAGCAATCAAACCCACATCTCCTGCATTGGCAGGCAGATTCTTTACCGCTAAGCTACCAAGAAGACCTGGCATTAGGGTACACACAGACATATTGTATTTCAAATGGACATAAGTCACAACAAGACTCTGTGGAAAATGTCTTTAAACACATTCCTAGAAGGAAAGAAACGGTGGCTCATTTCTGAGAAATTTTTCACTATTATTCTGTAATCAGTTCAGTTCAGTTTTGTCACTCAGTCATGTCCGACTCTTTGTGACCCCATGAACCGCATGCCAGGCCTCCCTGTCAATCACCAACTCCTGAGCTTACCCAAACTCATGTCCATTGAGTCGGTGATGCCATCCAACCATCTCATCCTCTGTCGTCCCCTTCTCCTCCTGCCTTCAATCTTTCCCAACATCAGGGTCTTTTCAAATGAGTCAGCTCTTCTCATCAGATGGCCAAAGTATTGGAGTTTCAGCTTCAGCATCAGTCCTTCAATCTCCTTTAGAATGGATTGGTTGGATCTCCTTGCAGTCCAAGGGACTCTCAAGAGTCTTCTCCAACACCACAATTCAAAACCATCAATTCTTCGGCGCTCAGCTTTCTTTATAGTCCAACTCTCACATCCATATGTGAGTACTGGAAAAACCACAGCCTTGACTAGATGGACCTTTGTTGGCAAAGTAATGTCTCTGCTTTTTAACATGTTGTCTAGGTTGGTCATAACTTTCCTTCCAAGGAGTAAGCATCTTTTAATTTCATGGCTGCAATCACTATCTGCTGTGATTTGGGAACACAAAAAAATAAAAATAAAAAATAACGTCAGCCACTGTTTCCCCATCTATTTTCCATGAAGTGATGGGACCAGATGCCATGATCTTAGTTTTCTGAATGTTGAGCTTTAAGTCAACTTTTTCACTCTCCTCTTTCACTTTCATCAAGAGGCTCTTTAGTTCTTCACTTTCTGCCATAAGGGTGGTGTCGTCTGCATATCTGAGGTTATTGATAATTTCTCCCAGCAATCTTGATTCCAGATTGTGCTTCATCCAGCCCATCATTTCTCATGATGTACTCTGCATAGAAGTTAAACAAGCAGGGTGACAATATACAGCCTTGACGTACTCCTTTTCCTATTTGGAACCACTCTGTTGTTCCATATCCAGTTCTAACTGTTGTTTCCTGACCTGCACACAGGTTTCTCAAGAGGCAGGTCAGGTGGTCTGGCATTCCCATCTCTTTCAGAGTTTTCCACAGTTTATTGTGATCCACACAGTCAAAGGCTTTGGCATAGTCAATAAAGCAGAAATGGATGTTTTTCTGGAACTCTCTTGCTTCTTCCATGATCCAGCAGATGTTGGCAAATTGATCTCTGGCTCCTCTGCCTTTTCTAAAACCAGCTTGAACATCTGGAAGTTTACGGTTTACGTATTGCTGAAGCCTGGCTTGGAGAATTTTGAGCATTACTTTACTAGCGTGTGAGATGAGTGCAACTGTGCGGAAGTGTGAGCATTCTTTGGCATTGCCTTTCTTTGGGATTGCAATGAAAACTGACCTTTTCCAGTCCTGCGGCCACTGCTGAGTTTTCCAAATTTGCTGGCATATTGAGTGCAGCACTTTCACAGCATCATCTTTCAGGATTTGAAATAGCTCAACTGGAATTCCATCACCTCCACTAGCTTTGTTCGTAGTAATGCTTTCTAAGGCCCACTTGACTTCACATTCAAGGATGTCTGCCTCTAGGTGAGTGATCACACCATTGTGATTATATGGGTCGTGAAGATCTTTTTTGAATAGTTCTTCCGTGTATTCTTGCCACCGCTTCTTAATATCTTCTGCTTCTGTTAGGTCCATACCATTTCTGTCCTTTATTGAGCCCATTTTTGCATGAAATGTTCCCTTGGTATCTCTAATTATCTTGAAGAGATCTCTAGTCTTTCCTATTCTATTGTTTTCCTCTATATATTGGCTTCTATAATTATTCTAAAAAGAAAAAGTTGGCACTCATTAAATAATTTCTGGAAATTCTTCAGCATGTAATTACACATTAAATATTTAATATTTCTCTCTACAATGTACTAGGGCTTCCCTGGTAGCTCAGCTGGTAAAGAATCTGCTTGCAATGTAAGAACCCCAGTTCGATTCCTGGGTAGGGAAGATCCCTGGAGAAGGGACAGGCTACCCACTTCAGTATTTTTGCCTCGAGAATCCCCATGGACAGAGGAGTTTGGCAGGCTGAAGTCCATGGGGTCACAAAGAGTTGGAAATGACTGACCAATTAAGCACGAGATCTGCTTTTTAAAAAATTTTTATATTTTAAACTGCAATGAATCCAACAATTAGTGAATACACAACATGACCCCCGCAGCACACTGACTGAGGGGCAGTGTCCCCAGCACTGCGACCCCTGGGGGCAGTCTCTTAAGCTCTGTGAAACTGCTCTTAGACTAAGTTGCATCTTAGTTTCAGTGGACAATACCAATTATTTCCTTGATACAGACTCTGCCACAGTAAGCAGTTTACAATAGGAAACATAGACCCTTCACTCACCATCTAAATATAAAACAGGCTACAGAAGACCTTCAAAGAAGCAAGTCAACTACAAATCCATTACGATCAGATCCAAACGAACAGGGCATTAGATTTCCCTCCAAAGGAAGTCCAAGGACTGGCAAAATCAAATGGCTAGAAATATTTCTAGTTTTGTCATATGCTCATAGGAAGAATACACAGAAGCAAGACATTCTTTTGTGAGAAGTAGCACACAAAGCTTGCAAGTATGATTTTATTTGCAATGTGACTGAATTTCACATTTCCAAACTTCATCTTCTCACATGTGCTTAAATTCACTGACCTAACCCTTCACTCACTTTGCAAGCACCATACGTGGCACCAGAAAAATAAAGACGAATAAGATACATTCTGTATCCTCAAGAAACCCAGTGTCCTCCATAATCTTTCTTTCCCATGATCCCTGACTGGATGTAAATTTCTTAAGAGGGATTCATGTCTTGTACTCCCAGATTGTATATTCATTTATTTCACAAATATTTTAAATATCTAATGTCCTAAAGTAATGCTAGGAATATAATGGTTAAAAAAAAAAAAAAACACACACATGATCCCTTTTACCCTGAAAAAGCTTACGATAGTAGAGAAAACAAAAACCAAACACCTGAAGAGACGAGTGCTGTGATAGAAGGCATGAAACTATGAGCTCACATACAAGGGCCCTCACGCTCAATCCACCCCAGCCAAGGCTCAAGGCGGCAAAGTGTCCTAAAGAAAGTCACAGCTTTCTTTAGGGAAGGACGATAAGAAGGTAGCCAACCAAGAAGGTAGCGGAAGAGTCTTCCGCACAAATGAAAGTTTGTGCAAAGATTCAAGGTGAGAGAAATCATGGAGCCTGCAAGGTAGGAGGATTCAGAACAGCAGGAGCTCATTGCTGGAGGTAGAATCAGTTGGGACCAGACCAAGAAGGGGACTTCTGGTAGCTCAGGGTTTAAGAGCTGAAGAACTTTACCCTGAGGGCAAGAATGAAGGGTTAAACAGGATGTTGCCATTACAGATAAGATGGGCAGCAGACATTTTCTTTGATACATCAAATAATCTTTCAAAAAACTCACTCATCTTCCTTGTGCCATAAATCATTATGTCCAACATCTGTGAAGACTACACAAGATTCCCTAACAAAAGAAGGTTCTGGGTAATACCCAGGACAGTGCTCCTCAATAAAAATATGATGAGAGCCATATATGTAATTTTAAATTTTCTAGTAGCCATATTCTTTAAAATAAGTAAAATTAAGTGAAATTAAGATTAATAATATATTTTATTGAATGGGCTATTTCTAAAATATCATCTCAACATGTAATAAGTATTAAAAATACCGAGATATTTTATATAATTTTTTTAATACTAAGTTTGCAAAATTCATTGTGCATTTTACATCACATTTCAATCTGGACTGGACCCATTTCAAGTCCTCTATAGGCACGCATGGCTATTATCTTACCATATTGGACAATACAGACTAGAATGTACTTTAGGGAACATTTCTCAGAATGTTTAAGGTACTTCTATCATTTTTGTGTTTACTAATTTATAAAAGTACTGCAAATCTGCTTCTAAATGGGAAAAGACACAGAATATCTCAATTTTGAAAGGTACCCATAATCCTATACCAAAAATACCAGTTACATGTGGCCGTGTATGCTTGTAAGACATGGTCCTGTCTAAAATACACATAGCGTGGGCTTTGTGTAACAACAGCTCTTAAACCTACTATGAAACAGATGCTGTTTTTATAGCTTTATTACCTCAGAAGCTACATTTAAACGAGTACTCCCAGAACTCAGTTTTACAGGAACCCCTATCATTTCAGGGAAACGCTGGTCTCCATGATTACCTCAGTGCTCGGGCCGGCCTGCTGCTTCTCTAATGTTTCTTTCCTGTTACCTGTCTGCTTGATTCTTCCCTTTTCTAAAGGAAGGAAGAGAAGGTGAAAGGGAGGAAGGGACGGGTACCTAACGAATACAGCACAAACTTAGCTTCCAGAATTTGCTGGGCTTGGTTATATCTTGCTGGGGTTTATTATATCCTATCCTTGCCTGGAAAATCTCATGGACAGAGGAGCCTGGTGGGTCACAGTCCATGGGGTCGCAAAGAGTTGGGCAGACTGAGCGACTAACACTTACTTACTTGGTTTTATCTACGGCCCTCTGCTTTTGTTTCTCAGCAAACGACTCAGAGGTCGTGAGTGCCCTTTGAGTGACTCTTTGACATCACCTTGCAGGCCACACCTTAGGAAGTTACCAGACCATGAATGCCACCACTGCCCCACCTGCGGAGGGGTCCTGCCCCTCGAACACCCTCATCACCAAGCAGATCATCCCCATGCTGTACTTCGTGGTCTTTGTGGCCGGCATCCTGCTCAACAGCATGTCAGGGTGGGTGTTCTTCTACGTGCCTAGCTCCAAGAGTTTCATCGTCTATCTCAAGAATATTGTCATTGCCGACTTCCTGATGAGCCTGACTTTTCCTTTCAAGATCCTGGGGGACTTGGGCCTGGGCCTCTGGCAGGTACAAGTCTTTGTGTGCAGGGTCTCGGCCGTGCTCTTCTACATCAACATGTACGTCAGCATCATGTTCTTCGGGCTCATTGGCTTTGACAGATATTATAAAATCGTGAAGCCTCTCTTGACTTCTTTCATCCAGTCCATAAGCTACAGCAAACTCCTGTCAGTGCTGGTGTGGAGCTTCACACTGCTCATCGCCCTTCCCAATATGATCCTGACCAATCGGAGTGTCACAGAGGCCACACGCGTGAAATGTATGGACCTTAAGAGCGACCTGGGCCTCAAGTGGCACAAAGCCTCCAGCTACATCTTTGTGGGCATCTTCTGGATTGTGTTTCTTTCCTTAATCATCTTCTACACTGCTATCACAAAGAAGATCTTTAAGTCCCACCTCAAGTCCAGAAAGAATTCCATATCAGTCAAGAAGAAATCTAGCCGTAATATATTCAGCATTATGTTCGTGTTTTTTATCTGCTTTGTACCTTACCACATTGCCAGAATCCCCTATACACAGAGCCAAACAGAAGCTCATTACAGCTGCCAGTCAAAACAAATCCTGTTCTATGTAAAAGAATTCTCTCTGCTACTGTCAGCTGCAAATGTATGCCTGGACCCCATTATTTATTTCTTTCTATGCCAGCCATTTAGAGAGGTCTTGTGTAAGAAATTGCATATCCCATTAAAAACTCAGCATGACTCAGAAACTTCCAAAACCAAAAGGGAAAATATAATACAAGAAAGCACAGATACTTTGTGAATTCTCACCTCCTTTCAAATAAAGTTCATGCATGCATACTGTAATCTTCAATTCTATAACAAGACAAAATGAATACACGTGTCCACAATAGTATCATCTCTAGGCATTACTGTTCAATTTAGTGGAATAATAAAGTTAACAGGTAAGTTTCCATGCATCTTTTGTAACATCAAAGAAAAAATAATATATTAGTTAATCTTATCCCATCAAAACAGAAGGTTTAAAAGTATAATCAGTAGTCTGGTCAGTTCATACAGAACTTTAAACAGCAAATACATAGGAAGCAATACAGACAATTCACAGGTGTGTCCTCTAAAAACAAGGATCAAGTTATACAATTTCTTTCAACAAGGTCATTAAAGACCAATGTAAAAGCAGGCAGAGTTGATATGGACTTAGAAACCAGTTTGTAGTGAAAAAGTCAAGTTTTCTCTGATTTGAAGAACCTGGGTAAGCAGACACTCAGAAAATTACTTAAGAAATCCCCAACTGATTTATTTCATCACATTTCAAAGGAAAGCAGATATAAATTCTGTATACTGCAGCAAAAAGTGTAATTTTTCTCTGATAGCATTTTGAGGATAAGGTAACTTTTAAATTCTTTATATGAAGATTAGCTAAGCCACTTAATGAGACTGGGGTTCTGGTCTTAGAATATGTTTAAGTGAACTCTACAGAGAGAATCTAGGAAGTGGCATGGGTTGCGAGCAACTTCCTGTGCTCAATGGTACGGAAAGAAATATATACAGGCTGACTGGGGAAAAGGCATATGTACACAAACACCTCCCAGGCTGGCAACATACATTATTCTCTAGGAGCAGAAAGAAACAGTTTTCGTAGAAAGCAACTGGACTTCATAAAAAAGAAAATCTAAAATTTATGAGTCATAAATTACACACAAAATGAAAATTTACATATCACATTTTATGAAAAACAAATTTCGTACGTGCAGACATAGGATATGGCTGCTGGCTTTGTGAGTTATCAAAGCTAAATTCTTTGCTATTAACTTGCCTGAAGATATTTAGCCCAACTTTCAAATGTTATTCTCAAACACTTTTGTATCATATATGCACTAATAAAAAATATTTTTCATAGTGTCAATTTTTCCCTTAATAGTCAAGATATTAAAAAACAGTACCAGATTTCCTCAGAAGACATGGGCAGTTTCTTTAGTACACTCGATCACACGTGCTAATAAAAGACACAGAAAGAAGACATAGGAATACCCAGGTAAGAGTTATATAGAGTACTTTTGAAATCCTATTTGCCGCTGACTTTTCAAAATAAGTATTTCT
Source organism: Ovis aries (assembly GCF_016772045.2). NCBI lineage: Eukaryota > Metazoa > Chordata > Mammalia > Artiodactyla > Bovidae > Ovis > Ovis aries. The sequence continues at coordinate 237,628,398 of NC_056054.1, forward strand.
ATGTTCTAGGACCTCATCAAATTTTAGACAAAAGTGAGAAGACACATTTTAAACTGAGGAAGATCTGGGAAGGTCTTCACACTCTGTATCCACCTTCTACTCTCTGCTCTCAACTCTGGATCAAATATTCTCTTCCAAAAAGAACAAATCACAATTCTATCATAAGCATGCCCAGCAAAACTAAGCTTGCTATAGCATTTGTCTGGCTAAATATATTTGCAAAAGAAAGTAGCTTGTTTTTATTCAGTTTCCATTGTTCAGGGCAAATTATTACAGATTTAGGTTTAACATGCCCCTACTGCAGCACCAGGAGAAACTGAAAGTATAAAAGAAGATAGGAACCACCAAGTAATGCCTCTGTAACCACTGCGGCTAAGCAAATCAGAAACATGAAAGGCAGTATTTTTCAGGAAAATATGCAATGCAAATAAGGATAGGTGAAGCAAGAGTTGAATAACAGCTACTGCATATCAGAATTTGTAAAGTAAAAGACCTATACTTGGAAAAGTGTAAGACACTGAAGAAAACACAAACAAATGGAAAGATGTATGGTACTCACAAACTGGAAGAATTAACACTGCTGACATGATCATACTATCTAAGGCAATCTACAGGTTCAATGCAATCCCTATTAAAATATCAATGGCATTGTTTACAGAACTAGAACAAATAATTCTAAAGTTTATACGAAAATAGAAAGGCCTCTGAAAAGGCAAGATAAGCTTGAGAAAGGATACCAAAGCTGGAGGTATCACACTCCCTGATTTCAAACTATACTACAAAGCTATAGTAACCAAAACAGGATGGTACTGGCACAAACACAGACATACAGATCAATGGACTAGAACAAAGGGCCCAAAAATGAACCCATACGTACACAATCAATTAATCTACAAAAAGGAAGCAAGAATATACAATGGAGAAAAGACAGCCTCTTCCATCAATGGTGTTGAGAAAACTGGGCAGCTATATGCAAAAGAAAGAAACTGGACTATTTTCCAATACCATATACAAAAATAAATTCGAATGGATAAAACACTGAAATCTAAGATTTGAAGGCATAAAACCCCTAAAAGAAAACACAGGCAGTACACTCTTTGGCAATGGTTGTAGCAATTTTTCTGGATATGTTTCAGGCAAGGGAAACAAAAGCAAAAGTAAACAAACTGCATCAAACTAAAAAACTTTTGTACAGCAAAGGAAATAAACAAAAAAGCAAAAAGGCCAGGAACCTCCACGTACTATCAGTGGAAATGTAAATGGGTAATGCCACTATGGAAAACAGTATGGAAGTTCCTCAAAAAAATTAAAAATAGAACTATCAGCAATTATCCTTCTCAGTACTTTTCACTAAAAAAACAAAAACACTTATTCTAAAAGATACATGCATCCCTATGTTCACGTCAACATTTGCAACGGTCAAGACATGGAAGCAACTTAAGTGCCCATCAATAGATGAATGCATAAAGAAGATGTCAGATACACACACACACACACAGACATATATACCAAGAACAAACTGGTGGTAGTCAGCGGGGAGGAATTAGTGAAACAAGTGAGGGCTCAAAGAAGCAACAAACTTCCAGTTATACGGTAAATAAATCATGGGATGTGAATGTAATGTACAACAGAGAAATTAATCAATAATATGAACTTCCCTTGTGGCTCAGCTAGTAAAGAATCGCCTGCAATGCAGGAGACCTAGGTTCCAACCCTGGGTCAGGAAGATCACTTGGAGAAGGAAATGGCAACCTACTCCAGTACTCTTGCCTGGAAAATTCCATGGACAGAGGAGCCTGGTAGGCTACAGTCCATGGGGTTGCAAAGAGCTGGACACAACTGCGCAACTTCACTTTCACTTTTCACTGGTGACAGATGGAAACCAGACATATCAAGGTGACCCTCTTGTCATGTATAAAAGTAATCACTATGTTGTACACCTGAAACCAATAACGCTATAAGACAATTATCCTCCAATTTAAAAACTGAAGAAGAAAACTTCAGATCAAGACTACAAACAAATCTTCGGATTTAACTTCTGAAGATCATTTAAGACTTTAGCGAGAGGAATTTCCATGAGAAATTTATCAGAGTTAGAAGTCAGATCATAAGGAGTTTATTCAAATATTGAAAAGTTAGGTAAATAAAAGCAATGAGCATTTTTTAAGAAAGGAACTTAAAGGTCCACGGCTACAATAAAAAAAAAACACAACAATAGACAAGAGCAAAAATGGATTAGTCCAGAAACTTCTGAGATTAGCACTAGATTTTAAATTATTTTGTATAATATGTTCTAGTTTATAAACAAGACTTGTAATACATATTTGCTGCAGCTAAAAATATACAGCATTTAATCACTTCGTACAAGCAGTGCTATGAAATAAAGCCTTTTGAAAACTGGCTTATGGCAAACACAAGCTACGTTTTGTTAAAGTGCTTCTTTCAGGAGTGAGAGGTTAACAGGCAGGAAGGCCAGGGGTCTTCAAATAGAGGAAATAGGCTGCAAGTGTCAGATTTTTTTTAATCTCTCCCTTAATCGCCAGGAGGAAACAAACTACAAGTGTCAGAATTTTTTCTCTTAAAATTCTGCGTTGCCATGACGATACCTGGTTCCACCTGAACTTACTTTTTCTCAAAACTTGAGCTAACCAATGCTTTTTTCTTATGGAAATGTTTTTCTTAAGTCATGTTAAGGAAACTACGTATTTGCTTTGGAATCTACCTGTCTTCAAACTGGTTCCACCTAAAATTAACTTTTGGCTGATAACAACTCAACAAACCACTATTCATATCAATTGTTTTATGGCTGGGGACGACACACCTGTGCCATCCTATCTCAAAAATGCATATTGTGGGAGAGGGGCCAGGTGAAACTCAGTCAGCCTTGAAGTGTTTCTTTTAATTGATTGACAGCTTTCTAACCGACATGAAACAGCTTGCTAAAACTAGCAAGGGGGGGCACTCTCCGTCCCCCTTTTGATGTCTATGTCAGAAGCTTTCTCTGTCTCATTTTATACTCTAATAAAACTCTGCTATACAAAAGCTCTTGACTGATCAAGCCTGGTCCCTGGTCCCGAAGTTAAATCATCTTCAGAGATCACGGATCTGACACAGTTCACCGTAAGCTATCAGGAGGATGTCCTGCCATAAAGCGGTGATCCATATGTCACTGAAATCTTGCAGAGAAGAGGTGGCCAAAAGGAAGCAGCAGCTTTTACTGTTGAAAACCACAGAGTATTAGATCTTTCCTACCCCAACACACAAACCCTCACAGTGCTGTTACCCAAAGGAAATCCCATGGCATCTGGGCAGATGATGATCTGTTATGTTTATAATTTGTATGACGTCTGTTGATGTCATGGATATTTTCTGTACTAATAAAGTTAATTTTTTTCCATAGTCAAAACACATAGGTAGTAGCAACAGGACAAAGGACAGAATAGAGAAATAATGGCACAAACTTCCTATCAACTCCAAGTGGAAAAAAAGCTTAGTTTAAGGGTGTTTTCCAGAGTCTCTAGATTAATATTTTAGGTGACGCTAACGTGGAAAGGTTTTATTATTTGTAAGTGACCCCACTAAAAAACAAACATTAGGCTTGTGCCATGTAAGAGATTTGCTGGCTGACAGACTTCAATGTCCACAGTTGTGGGTATGGGATCCGTTAATGGGCGGGTGCAAGGGCTGCAGCTGATGGAACCAGGCCTGAGTTTGTACTATTTCGCCAGTCACCTTCCATGGTGTTAGTTTTAACTAATAAGAGGAAGTTACCTGCTCTTCTTTTGTGGTAGCAAAATGAAAAGGGATAAAATAAAAAGCAAATTATGCTATATCAGATAATGTGGTAACACTAAACACACAGTAAGTCAATAAACCAAATTTGTCTTTCTACCTGCTAAACCAGATTCTCTCCTCACTTTCCATCCCAGAACTAAGACCACAGTCTGCGTCCCGCCAGGCCCATTCCTCAGCGATTTCACCTCTACAGTCGTTCCCAACTGCCCATCTCTTCTGGGCCAATTCCAGATCCTCATTGCCTCTCACCTAAAAAGACTGTGAGACCCCCCAAACTTGATTTTGTCTTCCACTTCTCCTCTCAATCCAACCCAATATACTCCAGTACCCACAGACTCACCTGGTACTACTGAACTGACCTCTCCTCACACAACTTCCCTGAGCTCTCCACCACTTACTAAATAAAGCAACCAAGATGGACCAGAGGGCTCCACGATTTGGTCTCAGCCTTTTCCTCACATGAACCCTGCACACACACACACGCTCTGTGCACCCAGACTGAGAGCCCCAAACACCCTCCCCACACCACAACCCAGTTGCGTGCATCTTTCCCCCAGCCTACCTCCGCTCCCTCACTTCTCAGAAACAGCTCTTCAACTCCTTTGGTCAAAAGACCACTTCCTGGATTCCCACAGGCTCTGACAGCCCACAGTCCACCTGCAACCCCTCAATCCTGTCTTGTCCTTACCATGCCTTCTATTCTGTGACCTTCTAAAAGCAACAACCACTTTCGGGAGAATGGAAACTAAGGAGGCAGCCTGTAGTCAAGAAATAGTTATTAGAATTTTTCTTAACCACTTGACCAAAAAACAAAGATTCACATAGCAAGGGCAAGGGAGAATTGCTCTAAAAACCTTCTCCTGGAAATTAACAACAGTGTTCATAAAATATACCCTGCACTTTAAACACTTGTTAATCAAACTGCACAAGAAATGGATCATAGCACACTCAAGGAGGGGGGGGGGGAGCTTCAGTGGCTAAAAAGACACAAGATAACATTTAAAAGTTCTTTTTAAGGGACTTCCCCAGCTATTACTTATTTGATAACCATGGACCAAATAGCGCAGCCACACCTCCCAACTGAAAGATGAGATGAATCATATATTGATCGGATAACACTGTGCAGCCAATAAAAAGGCAGAAAATCAAAAGCACCAGACAGGGGAATGACAATAGACTCAGCCACCCCTACAATCAAATTCACATTTTAAGAAGATGCAAAACACCTCCATCCATCTTCAAAATAGCCCCAAATTTTTACCCTTCACTTCATTAAAAAGGGAAAACGGAAGCAGAATACAAACAATGCAGAAAGCAACGGTAACCTGTTAGCAGCTCCACATCTACGTCTCACTTTAAAACTACTCTGTCTAATCACATCTGTCACTGTCAGATCTGAAGCTACCAATCTGAGAGTTAGGAAAGAATGTCTTTGACTAATTCAAGTGGGAAAGGGGATTATCCACCTTTTAAAAACACTTTCAAAATGCAAACCTAAAGCACAAGGACTCCAGAGAGAAGGGTGACTTGGAGTGACAGAAGCTGCTGGAGAAATGCTCCAGATACAGGCATTTGTTAACCAAAGAACAGCCTCCTGCCTGAAGATCATTGAAAAACTTCAGGATGCAAACTATTTTGAGCTGTCAACATCTCAAGCTGCAAACTCCGTGAGTAAAGTGTGGCACAAAGGTGCCTGTTCCACTGCCCAGTGGCACTAAAGTTCAAACAGCTGTAAACACTAAATGTGTGTGTGTTTGCAGGTGGGAGGAGGGGGATACGACTGACCTGGCAGCCTGGTAACCACATTTTCCATCTAACACTTTCATTCGAACTAGAATAATTCAGTGCTGGGAACACTGGCGTCTAACTGTACAGCTTTGAACAAGGCCTCAATTTCCCTCATGTCCTAGTTTCCCCATCTGTAAAGAGATGAAGCTCCTCTATTTTACAGATTTCTTCAAAGAAAATAAATTCTCAAACATGTGTTCCTGGCTGTGACAGTGGCTACCTACCCCAACAATCTTTTTTTTTTCCCCTTCCTTATTAATTCCAAAGGCTACCATGCTATGTTTGAAAAGCAAATTTAAGAATGTTACACATTAAAAATGATGCTTCTATTGAAATACAGTTGTTTGGTACTTGCATTCAACAAGATCAAAACTATCATTTGTGTGGATAAAGGAGAGACTACAAAAAGATCTTTTTTGTCAATTCATGGGGCAATTTACTTTCAATTTTTAAACATACAAAATATGCATTAAAGTAAATGCTTCGTCATTTCTTAAATAAAAAGTATTGCCACAACCGAGGTAGGGGAAAAACAACTTCCCCTCACTTCTTCCCACTTGGGTTTCTGAAATACTGGGTTAGTGATGACGCGCAATTTCCTAGAACGCTAAGAAAACACCCACTGACAAGCATTTGTCTTTAATGAAACAGAAAGAAGTGATTTATGGAAATTCAAATGGAACTAGTGTTAAAGACAAAAACAACAGTGGACAGCAGGCTAAAAAAGAATGCTTCTTACACTGTGAAGAAACTTCCACAAAACTCCAGGCTGCCTCAAGCTCACTGTCAGCAATGAGGAAGAACATGCTCAGTTTCACTATTAAAAGACTGTGTGTTGTGTTAGTCACGTCAGTCGTGTCTGACTCTTTGTGACCCCATGGACTGTAGCCCACCAGGCTCCTCTGTCCATGGGATTCTCCAGGCAAGAATACTGGAGTGGGTTGCCATGCCCTTTTCCAGATTAAAAGACTGGTTCCTCATTATTCCCAAAAGGAAATAGAACATGGAGAACTAAGGGACTTCAGCTCTTTTATACTTGGCAACCCAGACACACACATGTGCATACACACACAAACAGTTCAATGTATTTCTTAATTCTATCTATACCCCAAAGTGAAGAGGGAAGTACTCATATGACTATGTCTAACTAAAAAAAAAGAAAAATAAACTTTACCAAAAACCTTTGATTCCAATGTTTCTTCACACCATATTTTAAAACTAGTCACCACTCAGCTGGGCAGCCACCTGTATCTCATCAAATTCTTTCCATCTCACCCTCGCCATCCCCCAGTGAGTGCAAACCCTGATCATAACTGCTACTTAACTTGACTACTACAAAATACAAGTATATTTTTCAGTGAGTCCTAGCCAGTAATGATGCACATATCAGTGTCTTAAAAGAGAGAGCATTTCGTATTATGATGAAAGTTAACACTGGTTCCTGCTGCTGCTGCTAAGTCGCTTCAGTCGTGTCCGACTCTGTGCGACCCCAGAGACAGCAGCCCACCAGGCTCCCCCCATCCCTGGGATTCTCCAGGCAAGAAGACTGGAGTGGGTTGCCATTGCCTTCTCCAATGCATGAAAGTGAAAAAGTCAAAGTGAAGTCACTCAGCCGTGTCCGACTCCTCGCAACCCCATGGACTACAGCCCACCAGGCTCCTCCGTCCATGGGATTTTCCAGGCAAGAGTACTGGAGTGGGGTGCCATTGCCTTCTCCAAACACTGGTTCCTAACCCAAATTAAATACAAAGTTTGAGAAAGATTGGCGCATTTTCCCACTAATTTCTAAGTCAATATATGTAAAAATTATTCTTTTGCAAAATGATAGTAACTACCTGAATTTGAAAGACCACCAGTGTATCTGAAACCAATGTACAGTGTCTTCATAAGAGTCCTTATAGAAGAGTTGTTTTCAAAAGTTCCCTAGATCCACCTTAAATTCCCTCCAGCTTGACAGTTCTCATTTAGTCTTTTAGAGATTTTTCTTTGGAAGAGTGAATACCAAAGGAATGCATTTTAGATCCTAGCAAAGCTGCTTCTGACTATAATTTAGAAAACTAAGAATTACTAGGAGAAAAAGAGACAAAACCAAAGTACCTACCAGGTCAAGGAAGCAACAGAAACACCAGACCCCACCCCAAATGATCAGGCAACGATTTGCCCTGACAAATCACCTTTGGCCCACACAACTTACTCCCTCAAAGGACAAAGAAACATTTATCTAATCTAAATGCACACCAGAGGGTCCCTTTTCATACAAGTTATTAATTCCTAAGTACCTGTCTCAATTCATTATGCTGTTGTGGCCAAACTGACAAAACTACACTGCAGGTTTACTCTCGTAACTTAGAACAGGTCCAATACATTTTTGAATAAAAAAAATTACCAACTATAAAACAGTGTGCCCAACATAGTAACATTTTTATGTGGGCAAGCTGTTGTTCAGTCACTAAGTGTGTCCGACTCTTTGCAGCCCCATGAACTGCAGCATGCCAGGCTTCTCTGCCCTTTGCTATCTCCCTGAGTCTATTCAAACTGATGTCCATTGAGTCGGTGATGCCATCCCACCATTTCATCCTCTGTGAGATGATGTGAGATTCTGTGAGCATACTCCGAAAAATGTTAGAATGCATATATCAGACATCACCACTGGTAGTCCAGTGATTAAGAATCCGCCTGCCAGTGCAGGGGACATGGGTTCTATCCTCGGTTTAGGAAGTTTTCACATGCCACAGGATAATTAAGAAACCCTGTGTGCCACAACTACTGAGCCCGCATGCTGAAACTACTGAAGCTGGCACACCCGAGAGCTAGTGCTCCACAACAGAAACCACCCCAATAAGAAGCCCATGAATGGCAACCAGAAAATACTCCCCGTTCACCGCAGCTACAGAAAGCCTGCACACAGCAACAAAGACCGAGCACAGCTAAAAAAAGTTTTGAGTAATTGATTAAAATAAATAAATAAAACAAAGCCAGAAAATGTATGTAGCAAAAATGTTAACCGTGATTATCTCTGTACATAATGATTTTCCTCTTATATTTCCAAATTATTCTAAAATGAACAAAAAATGAAGATAAATAAAAAATACACTGTATCAGACTCTCTAAAATCACATATTTTTTGTATGTTGGCAGATGTCTCACAGCAGTATTAAAATTGCAACAATTTTTAAAATTATCATTTTGAAAGCTGATGAGTGTCAGTATATATACTAAAGAAATTCTGCTTAAACACCTGGTTTCTTTAACTCATAACACCATTCAAGACGCAAAAACTGGCATTCTTTAATACTGTTATGATGAAAAGCACAGCTTGGGTGATTACAAAAAAACATAGGTATTACAACAGATGAATAAAAATCTTTCCTCTACAAGAACAAACAAATCTTAATTGTTGAAGAAACTTTGTACAAAATTGAAAAGAACTTCTTGAGGAGGCTTTCATAAAGGTAAAATTTTTTAAAAGAAAAGAAAAAAATAGTTAAACTATCTGCAAACCACAGTTTCATCTACGTCAATATGCAACATTTTAAAACCACACAAAAAGGAAAGGAAATTTTTAGTGCAGCCGGCAGTCCTGCAGCGGGCCTACTACCGCTGAAGCTAGCCAAACAGCTCATGTTTCTCTGAAGACTTGGAGCAAGGCCCGCTGAAGCACAGAGAATACACCTCCAGGTATGTCTTCCTAAATACTTAATATATTCAGTTTCTTTACATGGCAGGGAATCTATGATTTTCAGTGCTTAAACCATGTGAGCTGAAAATGCCAACATGTAATAAGGTTGCTGTGCAAGAAGGCACCAATTATTAAACTCCAAATAGATTCTCAGTGTGAACTACACTGTAATTTTCTTCTACCTGAAGACCTCATCCATCCCTTTCAGAAAGACAGCTTAATTCACGCAACACTGAATACTACTTCCTGATGGGAAAGCCTAACTAGTCAGTAACTAGATTTTAAAACTGGATGGATGAAGGCTATGTTGTATTTCTTCACCACAGGGCACAACAGGGCTCTACAAACACTGTGATAGGTAATATCTAGAAAATTCCATTGTGACTTCTGTAAAGAACAACTAATGAGTTATCTCATGAGGGTCTAAGCAATGGGCACTCTCAAACAAAGGAAACACTAGAAATCTCTTCTTGATTTTGCTAGAATACACATGGGCACCTCAGATGTCCATAGGCTAATAATTACTTAAAAAAATATATTCATCGAGCACTTAGTTTTCAAATTCATGATGGAAAACACAGAATGCTATTATAGTATAATTTTACAACTGTTAAATTTTTGATATGACCAAAAGTTTTAAATGAGAAATTTGGGCTTCACTGCAAGCTAGCGGGAGGTTAAAGAAAAACAACTGGGAGGCCCTGCATGACTCTCAAGCACTATGGAGTGAATAGTTACATTGTAATTATTTTTAAATAAATTACCCTCGGCTGGTCAGTTCCAGATAACAGTAGGCTAACTGATCAAAACTAATTAATTCTCTAATCCTCTCTTTACCACAGTCATCTATAAAATGAGACTTTACCATAGGAGCAATAGGGACACTCACAGAAATGTATTATATGTTACGATCATAATGTAACATTTGAAATACAAGGGCCTAGGCCAAAATCCTAGCACCTCTGTAAAGGAACAATGAGCAAAGGTGGGAGGTGACGGTTCATCTACACTGACACTAGCTTTTGACCCAGAGAACAAAACAATGTTCAGAATAAATGGTTAATAAATAAATGGTTATTAGCAAAAGTCAAGTCATAAGGATGTCAGTAAAACCTAGAACAGACTTCAGATCTGAAGGGCTTCCTTTAGGCATTTAGGATAGGCAGGATCGGGGCTGGGAAGGATAAAGGTAGAGAGCCTAGAAAATCATCAACAAGGTGGGACCCTAGTCTGCTCCAACAAGCCAGGGAACCCTGTCCAACACCCAGGTGCCAGACCTCAGTGTCCTCAAACCCAGGGACTGGACCAAATGTTATAAATAAGGGTTCCCTGCATCCTGGCAGTCCTATGAGCCCCAAATCCTATCACAACAAAAAGTACAAAGGAAGGAAGGAAGTGCTCCCAGAACAGCAGGGGTCCCACCAATTAAACTACAGAGTTGGGAGGAAGACAGTGCAGATGACATGGAGAGACTACAAACAGCAATTCTGAAAAAAAGAGAAGGCTTAGGCTTAAAAGATAGAACCGAGAATTTTTTTTTAATATATCTATTGTAAAATGAAACATCAAAACACACAGAGCCTAAATGTCATTCATTAGTATGTAGGGGAAAAATTAAGAATGAATATTCTATTTCTGCTCTTCTACATGAAAATTTTTAGACTATAGTTCCTGACAATAGTAAGCACTTAGTGAAGGCTTGATATTGTAATAAAAATAAGACAAGTATCATATGATTCCACTTATATGTGGAATCTAAAAATAATGGTACAAATGAACCTATCCATAAAACACAAAGGGTCACAGATGTAGAAAACAAACTTATGGTTACCAAGGGTAAAGTGGGGAGGGATAAACTGGGAGATTGGGATTGACATAAACACACTGCTGCTGCTAAGTCACTTCAGTCGTGTCCGACTCTGTGAGACCCCAGAGACGGCAGCCCACCAGGCTCCCTCGTCCCTGGGATTCTCCAGGCAAGAACACTGAAGTGAGTTGCCACTTCCTTCTCCAAAGCATGAAAGTGAAAAGTGAAAGTGAAGTCGCTCAGTCGTGTCCGACTCTTCGCTACCCCAAGGACTGTAGCCTACCAGGCTCCTCCGTCCATGGGATTTTCCAGGCAAGAGTACTGTATATAAAATAGATAACTAATAAGGACCTACTGCAAGCACAGGGAACCCTACTCAATACTCTGTAGGGACTTACACAGGTTAAAAAAAAAAAATCTAAAAAAGAGTAGATATATGTTTGCTGTACAACTAAAATTAGCACAACATTGTAAATCAAGTATAAGCCATTATTCCTCAAAATGATAATAATAACCACTATTATTATTATTACTACTGAGACACAGTTTCAAAGTGGTTTTGAACATGGCTTCTAAGATCAGACTGTCTGGCTGGGAATCCTGGCTCTACAGTTAATCAGCTATAAAACCGCAAGTGCCACTCAACCTCATGGTGCCTCAGCTTTCTCATCTATAAAACAGGGATACAAATGACCTAATTTTGTTCCTTTTTATAGCCAGGTAATATTCCATGGTATATATGTACCACAGCTTTACCCATTCATCTGTCAGTGGACATTTAGGCTGCTCCAGGTCCTGGCTACTACAAACAGTGCTGCAGCCAACACTGGGGTGCATGTGTCTTTTTGAATCACGGTTTTCTCAGAGTATATACCCAATATATGGGCTCACTGGATCATATGGTAGCTCTATTTTTAGTTTTATAAGGCACCTCCATACCCCAATTTAAAAAAGGTAAGGGAGACAACATCTATATGATAGAAATAATAAAAAGTTAAATCAGTACATGTAAAGTATTTGGCATGGTACCAGATACAAAGAATGTGTTTGATGACTATCACTGAGTTTAGTACAGAATGATGTTATTCCTGGACTCTCAAGTCCTATCTCAAGTAGGGAAATGGGAAAAACATGTACTCTCTTTAAATATCCCTTTAATTTAGAAAGCTTTATATATATCCGCCTTATCCATCCACTTACATATTGTTTCACCCCAAGATGTACCCAATGGATCATTAAATAATTAGGAGAATTAATGATTTAAAAAAGCTTCTAAAGTTTTTGTGTTTTCAAAAGGATGTTTCAGAGAAGTGGCCTTCTTAGCCCCTAAAGTTACTGGTTGCTATTTTTAAAAGCTGCACATGAATTTTTTTCTTGCTAAAACACAAAACCTTCTGATCAATAAATCAAAGGAAGGAAATTGTTTAATATTCATGAGGAGGGTGCCACAGCCCTAAGGGCATGAGTTTATGAAGACTAGTTTGTTTAACTTACGCTATACATCATCCAATATTCCAGATTTGGAGGGAACATGACAAGACTTTGTCACTATCAGAGATGATCATAATGGTTCCAAGGGCAGGACTTACACACTTGGCCTTGACTGCCTTGAAACCCACAATGAAAGAAGGAAAAAAAAAAACCCTAAAGTGCTAAAGTTAGATGTTTTGATACATCTATCTATATATATATATATATAACTGAGCTTCTCTTCTGAGAACTTTGTAACCAACAATCATATACCCTTGCCCTGCTAAGTCACTTCAGTTGTGTCCAACTCTCTGCGACCCCATAGACGGCAGCCCACCAGGCTCCCCCATCCCTGGGATTCTCCAGGCAAGAACACTGGAGTGGGTTGCCATTTCCTTCTCCAATGCATGACAGTGAAGAGTGAAAGTGAAGTCGCTCAGTCGTGTCCAACTCTTAGCGACCCCATGGACTGCAGCCTACCAGGCTCCTCCATTCATGGGATTTTCCAGGCAAGAGTACTGGAGTGGAGTGCCATTGACTTCTCCGACTCTTGCCCTAGAAGCCTTTAAAATACAATCTTGGGTCAAACTTACTGACAAGGAAACATCTATGCAAGCACTGTTTAAGAGAAATACAAAGCAAACCACAAAGCTATTTTAAAACTATCTTGCAGCTACACTTAAAAAAGCAAAAGCAGGAGAAATTAATTTTAATAATATAGTTAACCTAATGTATCAAAAATATCATTTCAATATATGCTCAATATAAAAATTACTGACACATTTTACTAACTGTGGCATTACATGCATAAAATAGCACAATTTTACTCCTTAAGCTTTTGAAATGTGACCAGTTCAAACTGACTTGTGCTGTAAATGCAAAGTACACACTGGGTTTTAAAGATTTAATGTAAAATATTGTAAGAATAGTGCAAGTAGTGACTACTCTTTATAATATTTCATACTAAATATTTTTTAAGACCCAGTGCGTACTTTGCGCTTACAGCACAAGTCAGTTTGGACTGGTCACTTTTCAAGGGCTTAATGGTCATCTGTGGTTGTAGGTTACCAACCCAGACAGGACAGGTCTACACCATCATAATCCAGAACATCAGTCAAAGACCAGATGCTAATCCTACAACTTCTGTTAAAAAAGAAAAATGAAACGAAATTCTGATTGTAAAACTGTTCCGGTAGGTTACACAACAAAAGGCCTATTATTTAAATAAAAATCTTTTAGATTTTAGTACAATTTTCTGTCCCCTCTCACCTCCCCTCTCCACCTAGGTTTCTCCAGCATGAAGAGTTCTATCAACCTATGAAAACAAAAGCCAGGAAGCCTCATTGAGAGCAATTCAGGCTCAGCCGCAACCAAACCTTTTGTTTCCTCTATTTCTCAGAAATTCAGTTCACTTATTTCCTCTACAAACTAACTTCCAACCCAACTGGTTACAAACAAGCTATCAGGATGCAAAAGTGTGAATTCAAAAACATCCCTTCTAGCAGCAACTTACACGGGATTTCCCAAAATCACAAAATCAGACCATGGAAACCCCAGGCTTCCTTCCTCGTAATCAAAGATGTTCCCACCAATCCACACATCAAGTAACTTCACCAATAAAATTCTAAGAAGCAGAGTGATTGAGACCATGGTTTCAGGAATATAATTCTGTTTGAAGAAAACAATTTCTAACTTGAATTACTAACCTCCCTTCCCTCTCATTTGTTTTGGTTTTTTTTTTTAACAGATTCTTTGGAGCTTTTTGTCTTTGTTCTTTCTGGACAATCATCCCTACTGTCCTTGAAGATGACCAACAGTTCTACCTTCTGCCCAGTTTACAGAGACCTAGAGCCATTCACATATTTCTTTTATTTAGTTTTCCTCATTGGAATTATTGGAAGTTGTTTTGCAACCTGGGCTTTCATACAGAGAAACACCAGTCACAGGTGTGTGAGCATATACTTAATTAATTTGCTTACAGCTGATTTCCTGCTTACTCTGGCATTACCAGTGAAAATCACTGTTGACTTGGGTGTTGCACCCTGGAAGCTGAGGATATTCCACTGCCAAGTGACAGCCTGCCTCATCTACATCAATATGTACTTATCTATAATCTTCTTAGCATTCGTTAGCATTGATCGCTGTCTTCAGTTGACATACACCTCCAAGATTTATCGAATACAAGAACCTGGGTTTGCTAAAATGATATCAGCTGTTGTGTGGCTAATGGTCCTTCTTATAATGGTGCCAAACATGATCATTCCCATCAAAGACATCAAGGAAAAGCCCAACGTGGGCTGCATGGAATTCAAAAATGAGTTTGGAAGAAACTGGCATTTGCTGACAAATTTCATAAGTATAGCAATATTCTTCAATTTCTCAGCCATCATCTTAATATCTAACTGCCTTGTAATTCGACAACTCTACAGAAACAAAGATAATGAAAATTATCCAAACGTGAAGAGAGCTCTCGTCAGTATACTTCTGGTGACTACAGGCTACCTCATATGTTTTGTTCCTTATCACATTGTCCGAATCCCATACACCCTCAGCCAGACAGAGGTCATATCTGACTGTTCCACCAGGATTTCACTTTTCAAGGCAAAAGAGGCCACACTGCTCCTGGCTGTGTCCAATCTGTGTTTCGATCCAATCCTGTACTATCATCTCTCAAAAGCTTTCCGATTAAAGATCACTGAGACATTTGTTTCCCATAAGGAGTCCAAGGCTCAAAAAGAAAAATCAAGGTCTGAAAACAATGCATAAATACAGGATTTTTTTCATGCTATAACTTCTTGCCTCACTAGGCAATTAAGTGTACAAACTCCTGGGAAGGAGGGAGAAAAGAGCCTCCGTAAGTGAAAATACAGACAGAGGGCAAATGCGGCTTGGTTTACCAAGAAACTGTTTCTGAATACAAGCCCAACTGTACTCTTGTGGTTGTTGATGCTCCTTAATACAAATGTTTGTACAAAAAAAAAACAAAAAACTAAAAAATCTTGTTGAACCAATATAAACCCTGCAATATCCTTAAAACCTAAGTGAGTTCTATGACACAGAGTCTGAAATATTCATTAGGTATTCATTTAAAGGCCTGGAGCTGACTTCTGATAGAAATACGCAAAATACTCTCTATGTGAGTTGCCAGAAAGCCCTTTAGCAACACACTTTAAAGCCCTTTAGATCACTTTTTAAAAAAAGCGGGGGGGAGGGGGGGGGGTGATTTCTTACCTAAAATCACCTGAGCCTGATTGATTTTTAATCCATCACTTAAAAACAGTAACTTTTTGGCTCAATGCTCCAATTTTTAACATCTAAGTGTGTCCTACCACAACAGCTTACAATTTTTTACTTATAAAAGGGCTCGGAAAAGCATGGTTTTTGAACGTACCTTATATTCTACCTACAGGTTATAAATAACGATTTTTTTTACTGTTAGTAATGACAAATTCAGTGATTTCTTATATTTATTTGTAGCAGTAAAGAACATACCCCATAACATTTTCAAGTGGGGGGGTTGTTAAGTTATACTAACTGCCAAAACTACTGTTTTGGAACTCACATCAAAGGTATGGAAAACTAGCACCAGTCAAATAGCCTTGAAATAGACATGTCGGCTCCACATTTCAAGGACTTCTTAGAAAGAAAAGCAGCATGAGCTTAGCTGAAATGTGCCCCGAGGTCCTAAAGTTGAGTGTGACCCCATGGGGGGCCCAGCCATGCAATGTGTGCATGGCTCCACTCTCAAGAGTCATACGGATCCAATCCTCTCAAATGCAAGTAAAGCAGAAAGGGTTCGGTAGACGGTATTAAATGAAGACTGACTTACGGGAGGGAGACTAAAAAATCAAGATAAGCATATATAAGACTTTGTATTGCTTTTGTTTCCATTATAAAAGCCCACATCAAAACAATCAGTAATGCAATTATTAAGAAATGGTGTTGTTTGAGCAAAAACAAACACGCAGACACAGAGAACAGAGTAGTGGTCACCAGAGGAGGAGGGTGACATGGGTAACGGGGATCAGCTGTTTGGTGACAAAGGGAAACTAAGTTTTGGGTGGAGAGCACACTGCGGGGGATACCGCAGTAGAAATAAAATGTTTACACGTGGAACATCTCTAATGTTATAAATCAACACTACCTCAATAAAAATAAATGATCTCGGGGGGTTTGGGACTGGGAACACGTGTACACCTGTGGCTGATTCATGTTGATGTGTGGCAAAACCAATACAATACTGTACAGTAAAAAATAATAATAATAAATAAAATAAAGATAACTAAAATAAATAAATAAATAAATGATCTCAAAGGATAGGAGGGATGGTAGGAGGGAAGAAAGGGAGAGAGAAAGACAGAAAGAAAAATAAGGAAAGAGGGAAGAAAAGGAAGGAAGCAAGGGAAAAGAAATGGTGTTCCTGAAAAGTAACAAGTTTGAATTCCAGACTCATTTTTTAGCTCTGTGCCGCGAACTATTTTCTGACAGCTGAACCTTGGACAACTCCTGCCCATAGCTTTACTACACATTGTCTGAGGATGTACAGTCTAAGCAGAACAGTACATGAGAAAAGGCACCCAAAAAAGTGCCCATGACACCTCTAACATGGCAGGCACTGCACCAGCCCCAGGGGGCTAGTGGTAATGACAGCAAGCCCTGTCGGTTATCACATGTCTGACACAGATAGGGTCTAAATGACCCTAAATGATCTGTGGCAGAGGCTGGCTGAATGCCTGGACACTAGGACCTGGGCTTGGTGGCCACTGAGAGCACAGTCTTACTGATGAGCACATGAAGACATCATTCATACAAGAGCATATATGAAACTGGCTTACTTTTCTGAATCTTTTAGTCAAGGTGCCTTTTAGTCTTCTCTCCTTGGCCTTCACTCACTAGAGCCACATTTTAGAGACAAAGTGGGGGCGGGGGCGATAAAAAACAAACTGTTTATTTTTAAATCATATTCTTGTATTCTCATGTGCATAATAGGCGAGTCAGACTCACGACAGCATCCACAATGGCACAGTTTTACTAGTATACGCTTTTATTTCCCCTTTTCTGATGGTTTAGTCTCAATTACACTCACAGTAAAGGCACTTCTAGACAACTGGTAATAGAAGGCTATTAAAGAATTCTACCCTCTAATGTCAAATTTCTAGCAGCTCTTTTATGATTTCGCATCGCAGCTGAATTCTGTCATAATCCATCAGGAGACTTGGTCCCTGGGAATCATTCACGCTCTTTCCTCTAAAGAAGAGGACAGTCTTGAGAATTTCAGTGCTGGGAACAGCTGTGTCACCACAGATCACATGAAGTCACAATCACAGAGGAAAGAAGCGCATGCTCGCGCAGCCCCCTGCTCTCACACCCACACACACAGGGAGCCCTGCAAAGCGCTGCTCACCCAGGAGAAGAGCACAGAACCCTCAACCAGTCTCAACCATTTTCAAGTTTCTGCCACATTTCCTTCCTTTCCCCTATTTTTTCCAAATACACATTTTGGGATAATTTAAAATTTACAGATAAAGCAAAAAGATAGTACAGACAGTTCCCATATCTTCTTCATCTAGTTTGCCCTAGAGCTAAAGCCTTTCGTACCACGATGTATTCATCAAAACCAGGACATTAACACCAGTACATTAATATTAACTCAACTCTAGACTTCAATATGAAATCTTTTTGACTATTTTAAAACAAATCAGACATCATGATGGTTCACCCATGAATTCTTTAAGAATTAAATATCTATCTAAAATATCAAGCTACTGTTCCTACTGCCCTAAATACACTGTGAAGTTGTTCCAATATGCAGAAAATGAGTGATACCCACAGGTAGCAGATGAAAAATATTGGTATATTCAACCAGTAATGAAAAAGAAACAATTTTAGTTACTTTCAATATAGTCCTAGACATAGGATAATTAACAAGGGGTTCTTAATTGTAACAAGAAAATAAAATATATGGGTGTAGTGATTTTGAAAGTCATTTCAGAGAATGTTCAAAAATAACCAAAAAAATTTAAAAATTTAAGAAACTATTTAGCCTAGAGATCAAAGCTCCTCAAAGGTGTCCAGGAAATAATATAATATGCACCTCACAATTACATTTTTTTAAAAAATAGTAGTAATAATAGTCTTCTATTAAAAAAAAACAGACTCACTGAAATAAGTTAAAATTCCACGAAAAAGGATAGTGAACCTAAGAATTTTTTTTTGTTATAAATTTTGGCCCAATTTTCATAACATATAGCAGAAAACTAATCTTGTTTCCCTTCAAAATAAACCACATCACTTGTTATGACTCAAACACTAAATTTCCCAGCAACTATTTCCCATGTGCTATCATCCAGTTCTTAAAGTCAACAAGTGGAAATCCAAGTCCATCACATATATGACCTTTTCTATGAAGCATGAGCCAATTTTTCAACCAGATGTTTTCCCCTCCTCCCATCTTTATTCTTTCAGAGTAGAAGAGTTCTGGGAAAGTCAAACGGTTCACTTTTCAGTGGACACTTGGGTTTTTACTCAAGTTATTTCACTTATTCTGGGGCTTGTCATTTTATAGACATTTGTCTCCCTATCTTTTTCATCTTTTCTGTGCTCAAAAGTTCTTACTCATCTGTACAATGCCAAAAGTACCTACCACAATACAGTGCAGATAAAAGCTACTTAGTAAATGAGTTTCAAATCAAAGTAGGAAAATACATACCAACATCATTTGCAGTGACTCAGATGCTGTTAGTTCAAGTATACTAATGTGAAAAATTTTGCTAAATGTCAGTAGTACGATACCATGAATGTAGACTACACGAGCACATAAGCTACATGGTAAGAACCATAACAAACAAAAGCAGGTGGTGAATACAAAAAACTCACCTCTTTCATATGTAGTACTCAGGCAAGCAGTTGAATAATCAGTGACCCTACAATGAAATGATCAGCTTGCCAACTGACAAGCGACTTACCAGAGGTATGGGAAAATGGGTTGCATACTGCAGGTGTCGTAGGAGGTCATAATTAGATGGAAAAATCAACTCCCTTGGTTTTTCTCTCTTCAACAGCTTCTCACCATTAACTGACATTCTTCTGCCCAGAGAAGGGTTGGCACTCTCACAGGACTCTCCAGGCATGGGAGAAAAAATCTAAGTCATGTAAAACAAACGTTGGAGACTGTAAATGAAAGCGCGAAACCAAAGCACACAACTCCAACACACAAGACACTCGTACCATATCTTCTCCTTATTTAACCATTAGCAAAATAATGAACTGTGTCAATTTCCACAAATTTCATATTCAGATCAGGAGCATCATCCCCCGTTCCAAAGATGAGAAAGTGGCAACCACACACACAGGTAAGAAATGTGCATGGCTCCATTTCCCAGAGGACCAGGGATAAAATTAGACTGATAACTAAGTGTCTTCCTCATAGGGCTACATTTCCTACAAAAACATATACAAAGAAATAATTCACTTATAAAGCTCATGAAAAACAGATACAAAGGTTTTAGTCTGTACCCCAACCAAGATGTGTTTTCATAAAGAGTTAGTTACACACTGAGATCCATGAGGAAGAACACTTTGTAATTATGCCGAGATAAAGTAGAAGAATGTACAAGAAGTCCAGAGCCAGGAAAGCTGTTATTTAGAAGCTGAACACACATCCAGCAAATCAACATGGCCTGTCCTGATGAAATGATATTCATGGATTCCTGAGAGATAATGATCTCTAAACAAAGGAGTCACGGTCAACCAGGAGGATGAGAGTGTTTTAATTTACAGGAGGAGGGAATGCAGTGAAAACTGAGGATGAACTGAAATGAGACAGCAGTGTGAGATGATGAACTGTGGCCTGGGGTGGAATTCATTCCAGAGAAAGACACTTACATCACAAGTACAGGGGCCATGCCAATACACAAGGCAAGGGGCAGGAGGAGGAGACAGCGGGGGATAGAGGTGGGGGAGGAGGGGTTCATGGTCAATAAGAATTGGAAGGTTGAACCTACTGGAAATTCCGAAACAAAGTCAGTTTTAAAGTCATTCTTGTCTACTTCATCAAAAATATTAGTAGTTCCTGAGTCAATGCCCATATGCGCCATAATAGTCTGTTCCTGATAATTGCCAGAGAAAGAAAGTCACATTGTAAATTTTGTAGTTCATTAAGAAGCTGAAGCTAAAACATGACAGTGACATTAAGTCATCTTATGTCTTTTTTCCCCTCAGTGTGTTTTTCTTCAATAAAAGAAAAGGAAGTTAAGATACACACTGCTTTACAAAGTCACGTTCTTTGTCCTCATGATAAAAAAGATTTAACTTCCGTGCTATTTCAAGAAAAAAATTGCACAAACTTCCTGATTAAAACCAAACTGACCATAATTTCCTTCTTGGGGCTATTCCCAGTCACATGCTCACCAACTAGCCTTAGTAAGAAAAATCTAAGTATATTTAACATACAAAATACCTTGATGTCCAAAAACAGCAAACAAAAGAGAGAGACAGAGAAACATAGAAAAAGCATAAACAGGTAAAGTAATTTTATGTTTTACTCTAACTTTTTTTACTGTGGACAAATTTAGAAACAAAAGTATTCATATTAAACAAGTAATTTTCAAAAATATTTAAGAGTATAAACTATAAATTCACATGTGCAATTCTAAAGGCACATTTTTAAATTACAAAGATAGCCATTATTGTAAAATATCATAACAGCATATGCTGAAACTCTCACAGGACCAATATGAGGCTTTATTTTTCAGAAACTATCATAATCTCTAACAATTTTCTATTATTTCCCATCACCAACTTCATGTTTTTGGCCTTGAAAAGTCCCATAAGTACCTGGAACAATGTCCAAAATATCAGAAAATTGGCAGAAAATGATAAAGTCATACTCACAGCATAAAGTAATTTGCTGAAAAGCGCAATTCTACGTTTGAAAGATAGATTAAATTTGCAATTAATTGAAATGAAAATATAATGTGTTATGACTAAAACATACGTATAAAACAGCAATATAAGTATCAAACAGCGATATAAGTAATGAGACATTGGGGGAAAGATGCTATTTAGAATAAAAACAGTCATGACATCAGGGCCAAAACAAGTCCAAATTTGAGGCTAAACATTACAGTAAAACTGGAGATTAGAAATACATAAAACTGGAAGCACACAATTCCAATTCAGTGAAAAATGTGATGGCCTGTCGAATCTTTTCAGTTTTAGCATACCCAGAAGAAAATTCTAGAAGATATAAACTATAGTCCAAATTTTGTTGTGTCAGTGAGAAGCAGCAATAAATGAGCTTTGAAACAAGTGACTACAACTGAAAAGCCATCACCCTTCCACCAGCATGCAACCCTTCCAAAAGTGATTCCCAGCACAGTTCAGGTCCAAGGCGGGGGCCCCTCCCAGGACCGTACCTCCATTTTCATGTCGTGGTCCTTTGGATAGTGCTCGTCTGTATTCTCTCCTGCTGGCGACCGCGGTCGCGTGGAGGCGGTGACAGACAGGTCTCCCCGAGAGATGAGGGTGCACATGTAGGCGTCGTGGGAGAAGACGTCGTGCCGGATGAACTCGCAGAAGAGCAGCACCAGGTTGACGAACTCCACCTTCTCGCATTCACTGTTTGGATCCGCTGTGAGGAGACAAAGGCCATCAAGAGTTCAGTTTCCCTGACTGAGGAGAGGAGAAAAAGAACAAAGACAAGCACTCAGGCTTAAAATTTTCACTATTTTTCCTATTCTCTCTCTTTATTTTTAATAAAGGATTTATTGGAAAATTCGCTACAGACATCTAGCTTCCATTGCAGAACCAGTACACCAGTTCTCTCCCCACTGTACCTGCAAAACAGCATCCAGTGTTCAAGGCACTGTCTCAAAATTAAAGGTAGTGGTCCCTGGCAAATGAATGACCATTTAAGCAACCGTGTAAACACACAAAATTTCAGGTAAGAGGAAAAAAAAGGCAAGGCGAGATTACTCTCCTCGCATTCTACTTTTATAACTGTTATGATTCATGATTCATATCTGTCTGTTCTATTTTGAGCATCTGTATACTCGGGGGAAGGGGGGTGGTGGGGTGGGAATGGAGCACTTTTTCAAAGGAGACATCACAACAGAACCATAATTCAGATGGTATCTGAAAAAAGCTAGTGAGTAGAATCCACTGAAAAGGAAAAGGAACAATACAATAAAAAGGGCCCCAAGATGAAGCTGTCATCTTTTAAAATTCATAAGTAAGCTATTTAACTTATGACTTTTAATATTGCAACTACACTCTCAAACTTTGTATCTCTACCTTTGAGATAAGGTTAAAAATGATTAAACTACTAAGACTAACCTACAAAGCTCAGGCCGTGGTATCATCACACTCAAACACTGAGAAAGACGACAGATGGACCCAGGGAACACTAAACTCAGAGCCCTAAAATCTTAAGCCTGTATGTCTGTTCTTGCTCACCTCCAAACTCTATGGCGAGAGAAAACTCTTCAGAGAAGCAGAAGAGCGTTCCCTGACAAAGCAATAAACAGGATCCAGAGCAACCCAGGCACAGGAGGAAGAACTTTTTCCCAAAGCAACAACAGGAATGGGGATGGGATGAGGGGAGCAAAGACCAAGTGTCTGTCTCCCCCAGGACACAAGGTACATCCAACTGCTAACTGCCATTCCCAACAACACGGTTTCTCCTCTCCAGAATCTCTCCTGTCTTTCTCCGGCTTCAGCGCTTCCTCCGTTCCAATCACCAGTTTGGCTAAGGTTCTTGTTCTCCTTTACCCTAGGATAGCCACCAAGAACCTAAAAAAACCTCACCCCCAGGCGTCACTCAACTGAAAATGAGGTCCTCCTCAGAGGAGTCAAAGCAGCACTATTTCTTGCTGCTTCATCTCTCTCTCCTCCATAGATACTTTCCTGTTCTGCCTCCCACACTTTTTCTCCCTTTCCTGTCACTTTTTGCCATTTTTCTGTTGGTCCACCATCATCTATAGTCATGTATGGATGTGACGGTTGGACTATGAAGAAAGCTGAGTGCCAAAGAACTGATGCTTTTGAACTGTGGTGTTGGAGAAGACTCTTGTGAGTCCCTTGGACTGCAAGGAGATCCAACCAGTCCAGCCTAAAGGAGATCAGTCCTGGGTGTTCATTGAAAGGACTGATGTTGAAGCTGAAACTCCAATACTTTGGCCACCTGATGCAAAGAGCTGGCTCATTTGAAAAGACCCTGATACTGAAAGTATCAGGAAAGATTGAGGGCAGGAGGAGAAGGGGACAGCAGAGGATGAGATGGTTGGATGGCATCACCGACACAATGGACATGGGTTTGGGTGGACTCCGGGAGTTGGTGATGGACAGGGAGGCCTGGCGTGCTACAATTCCTGGGGTCACAAAGAGTCGGACACGACTGACCGACTGAACTGAACTGAAGATAAGATACTCCCTGCTGTACTTCATCAAATAAAAACCTCAAAATAACATTAAGCCAACTGAGCTTACACAAATGATTTTTTTTCAAGTTTCCATCCACAGTATAAACCCACTTGGTGGTTGTTTATTCCCCATCCCCACCCTACTCCCCACCAGCAGTGGAATAATTAAGACACAAAAAGAACATGATAGAACACGAACAACTAAGGGAGCACAGACAAGCCGTCGACCATCTTCACAAATCATTTCCTTGTATCAGAAACCTGCTTCTAAGGTACCTTTGTTTTACCTTTGCCCCCTTTTAACATTAGAAGTTAGAAAATCAGAAACTTAGGAAACAGGGAAAGAAGAGAAGTTCATCATCACAATAACTGTCGTGAGTGTCACAGGACCTTAATGCCGCTCTTCTGGTAAGAAAGATCTAGAAAGGGAAAATTAATCCATCAAATACAAGAGAACGAACTGACCTATTGTTTTAACTACTAAAACTCCAGAAATGTTCAAGTCTTTGAAGACTGTCATAAAAGCATCCACTGATAACTGCCCCAAAATTTTGTTCAGTAAAATATGCAGCATATTCAGTGTAAATTACATTGATAAGATTACAGGTAAGGGAGAAAAACGATCAGTTCCCAAAAAAAAGGTCAATTCCCTTGTTTAAGATCTAGAAGCAAAGATCTTTACTTACACAAGGAGGGGGCCTGTGTATCTAAAAACCTTAGAAGAACATTCTGGAAAACAGGTAAACTAGATCCAGTGAGGGAGGCTGAGGAAATGGACTCCTTCTCATCTAAGACTTCGGATTCACCACATCTCTGAGATTAAAAACAAACAAGCAAAGTTAATTATTAAAGACAAGTACAGTCACAATGGGTCAAGAAATGTGTTGGTTTTCCATTAACATTTACATTCTTGGATAAAACATGCAAAATTGAGATCTCTATACTTATTTGAGGACCATGCATCATAAACGAATATAATTTCTGAAAGTTAAGAGAAAGTGAAAGAAAGTGATAAGTCGCTCAGTCGTATCCAACTCTTTTGACACCCCATCCATGGACTATACAGTCCATGGAATTCTCCAGGCCAGAATACTAGAGTGGGTAACCTTTCCCTCCTCCAGGGGATCGTTCCAACCCAGGGATCGAACCCAGGTCTCCTGCACTGTAGGCAGATTCTTTACCAAATGAACAATCAGGGAAGCAACTGCCCCAAAATAACTCAAACAATTTCAAAGAACTCCTGTGAAAAACATTATTCGTGTGATTATAAATGCTACACAGCATAGTATAAATAACCACTGAATGCGTAATACAGTACAATACAATAAACTACTCATTCAGTTCAGTTGCTCAGTCATGTCTGACTCTTTGCAACCCCATGAACTGCAGCACGCCAGGCCTCCCTGTCCATCACCAACTCCCAGAGTTCACCCAAACTCATGTCCATCAAGTCGGTGATGCCATCCAACCATCTCATCCTCTGTCATCCCCTTCTCCTCCGGCCCCCAATCCCTCCCAGCATCAGTCTTTTCCAATGAGTCAACTCTTCGCATGAGGTGGCCAAATTATTGGAGTTTCAGCTTCAACATCAGTCCTTCCAAAGAAATCCCAGAATGGGATCTCCTTCAGAATGGACTGGTTGGATCTCCTTGCAGTCCAAGGGACTCTCAGGAGTCTTCTCCAACATCACACTTCAAAAGCATCAATTCTTTGGCGCTCAGCTTTCTTCACAGTCCAACTTTCATATCCATACATGACCACAGGAAAAACCATAGCCTTGACTAGACAGACGTCTGTTGGCAAAGTAATGTCTCTGCTTTTGAATATGCTATCTAGGTTGGTCATAACTTTCCTTCCAAGGAGTAAGCGCCTTTTAATTTCATGGCTACAAGTACCATCTGCAGTGATTTTTGAGCCCAAAAAAATAAAATCTGACAGTTTCCCTATCTATTTCCCATGGAGTGATGGGACCAGATGCCATGATCTTCGTTTTCTGAATGTTGAGCTTTAAGCCAACTTTTTCACTCTCCTCTTTCACTTTCATTAAGAGGCTTTTAGTTCCTCTTCACTTTCTGCCATAAGGGTGGTGTCATCTGCATATCTGAGGTTATTGACATTTCTCCCAGCAATCTTGATTCCAGCTTGCACCTCCTCCAGCCCAGCATTTCTCATGAACTACATTGGGCATGTATTATTGAGTTTGATTGTTCTGTGTTTGCTTGTGTCAGGTGGTGAATTTACGAGTATGTTAGGAAGTAATGGGTCAAATATCCCTCTAACAAGATTCTTTCCCTCATCACACTTCACCAATTAGCTCTCTCAGAACCTCCTGGAATCTCCACAGTTCAGGAAACATATCTAGAGAAGCTGTTTAACTTCTATATTCTTAAGGCCAGAACTAGAAGACCAGCAAAGGAACAGTTTAAAAGCAATCAGAACCTCATTTTCTGTTCTTTTTGCTATCCCTTTGTTTCTTCCCATTTTCATTATCCATTTTAGCATTAAAACACTATTATATTAGATATGATTTCTTCAATCCATCCTCTTTATAAGAGTCAAATTTTGAATATGGTGTTTAGTAGAAATCAATTATCTTAAACATCTCTAAAAGAATACATTTTTAGAGATGGATACATTCAAATCTATTAAAATTATAGTCATCTATGTGTGAACCTCTTCTGACTGTGTGTGTATGTGTCTTCTGGGACACACAAAGAGGGAAGGGAAGACACAACAAAAAGCATCCAGTAGGAGCAATGTAATTTGAGGAATCACCTTTAGTTAACTAAAGTTTAACCACTGCACTTCTCTTTAGAATATAGTCCATTCATAAATATGTAGGAAAAAAGCAATGAAATGCTTTTCTTAATTTGGCCCTTATAAAAAGGGGCTATGTGGTTTACACCTTAGCGTGAATATCTTTAAGCCCCAATTTCAACAACATGACCCTCTGTATTTGGTGAAAGGTGCTTTCCCAACAAAAGGAGATGTCTATGAAAATATTCTTCCTATTTCATTTTTGTTAATACTGTCATGAGAAGCAGGTGTATCATCAGTAGTGCAACACTGAACGGAGTGAGCAAGCCCCTGTTGTCAAGCTTACACTCACAGGCATTAAAATAGAGGCAATAGGGAAAAGTAAACCAGAATGGCCTGAGAAAGACAGGCTGAAGCGCAGATGAGGCGGTGAGGGAGTCTCCTGAGCAGGTGCCACGTGTTGAGCCAGGAATGCTAGACAAGGAAGTGACGCCTCCTGAAACGGCAACGGCCGTGAAAAGGGGGAACAGAACGTGCCACTCAGAGGCAACAACAAGAGCAAAGGCCTCAAGAGGAATGTGAGCGTGGAATGGACAGGAAGACCAGGGCGGCCGGAGCTGTGAGTGATCTACGGGAGCAGGGGATGAGGTGGGAAGGGCAGGTGGGCGGCTCAGGTGAGGCTCTGTCGGTCTTGAGAAGGAGCCATCAGGTGTTTTAGGAAGAGGACAATATGATCCGTTTCCATGGTGAAAAGTCAGCTCTGGAGGCTGTGTGGAGGGTGGTAGGGAGGGAGGGGGAAGAGACAGAGACAGGGGGCAGGAGACCCCACAGTTATCCAGGTGAGAAGTGACAGCGTGGTCAGAACACGCACACACCTCCTCCACCCCTAGAAAGGAAGAAAGGAAGCCTCATTTTGATGCTCTCCTTCAACAAAGCTATGCTGACGACGTTAGCTTTGTTGGTTCCTTTCCAATCGACTCCAGAGGCTTTAACTGCTCTCTCTGGGGCCAGAATACAGTCTCAAACATGAACACAAATCGGCGTCTGTAATCTCACAGTCACAATGGCCTCAAGAAAGTATATCCATATTCATTAAACACACGGGTGCACATATACATAAAAGGTATATCACACCAAACGTACAGACATATATGTATGTGTGCACATCTTAACCTCACAGAGGGAGATTTCCATTCTAAGTCAGATTTTAAAGTTTGATTTTTAAATTAGTCCAGAATATAAATTACGGGCTTCGTCAACTTAGAGGGGTCATGCTATGAAGTCCTTATGTGAATTTGTACATTCTTCCTTTTTCTTTTAAAAAGAAAAGAAAAAACAGCACAATGAAAATAAGAAACAGAATCCCATTCAAAGCAGTATTGTTAACAACAAGCAGAAAGAAAGTCAAGTCTACCTCTGCCTCGATTTCCGCTTGTCTCTTCTCCAGGAGTTTTGCCACAGCCATCGCCCTGTGCTTGCCTGACCGTTTACAGCTCACAGCCCATTCACACAGCAGCGTCACCACAGCTTCATCGTTGGGGGCAACCTAAGGACCAAGAGAAATGGGTACCAGCCATGTCACATGAAATATTCACCTGATGAATGAGAGTTAGGATGCAGGCAGCAGAAAATTTAAACTGTTGAAGCTTTCTTCTTAGTACAGTCATTTCAGAAAGTGTTCCCAGATCTATTTCAATTGAGGTATAAAGAGTAAAACTTTAGTCACAAGGATGGAAATCACTTACAACAGCTGAGTCTGTGATAATTCCAAGAGAATTAGTTTCCTTGTATATGCCTTTACTTGCACAGATCATAACCCAGCCCGTCAAGCATCCAGAATTCAAAGGAAGCAGAAAGGGACATCGACTACTGAGTATCAAGAACACATGTAAACCCGTGATTCATATCAATGTATGGTAAAAACCACTACAATATTGTAAAGTAATTAGCCTCCGACTAAAAGAAATACAAAGATAGGGAAAAAAAGAAACAAATATAAACCTCAAAAAAAAAAAAAAAAAGAACAGCTGGTACAAAGCCCAAGTACCAGCTTCACTCCGCTGCTGACCCCCTCGGGCCCTTACTCACAGCCTCAATCAACACATAATCCCAACAAGCCAGGCTAGCGAGTCATCCAGTCCAAGGAGGAATTGCAAGGAACAAACTGGAGGGCTGCTGAACAAAACCTGCTGCCTTAGAAACAACAAGCATGAAGAATGACACCCAGGCACGGAAAGGAGCAAGGGTTACAAGCAGACCCAGTTAACAAAAGATGGGAGCCCACATCTGTGTAGGGCTCAGCACTGCCACCAGAACTACCAGCTGTAGCTGCCGTGGCCTAGACATGAGACCACACACTGAGGACGAGAAGAGTCAGAGAACGGCCACAGGGACCCAAGCAACGGTTACAGCGGGCGCGATGGCGGGGTTTACAGTAAGAAGGGGGATTGTCCTTTTGTGCAATCTCACCTTCCTTATAGAGGATCTATGCCTCCAGACACAGAACATCAACTGCACATTTTTAACATTCATTCGGTTGCATAAACACTATGCCAAAAGGGCCAGACAGTCACAGTACTAGCATTTATAAGCTATGTGAGAAGTTCTTAACTTTTCAGAATTCAGAAGCTCAATTAAGACTATGACAGCTATGAGCACAGGCCCAAGAAAAACATACATATACACACAGGTACTTTAGCACAACATTTCAGATGGTTTGTGGACTCTGACAAGACATCCAAGAATAATCCCAGGATAAGATTCCCTAATCATCTTTTAGATACCAGCAGACAATTCAGACCATGAAAATCAGTTTATTCCAAAATTTTTACACTTCCTATCCTAAACTCAGTCAAACTCTTTATCTTAAAACAAAGAAATATTAAATTATCTAGGGCAGATATCTCAAAAAGAGTTCTGAATCTTTTAATGTAAAACAAGAGAAATATTTCAATCACAAAGTATAAAGACAACATAACATTTTTAAAAAGAAAGCAAATTGGGAGGAATGACTTCCTGGATTCAATCTAATCCCAGGAAAAGCAAAAATATAAATGTCAATGCAGTGATGCACTGCATGCTTAGCTTTATAATATTAAAGAGAACAAAAGAACTTACTTTAAAAACAAAGCCAACAGTTTTAAATAAGTTCATCAGCAATGTGCATATCTACATTTACAATGTCTCCACTACATGCCTACTACATGCCTCCATTACATGCCTACTGCATGCCTCCATTACATGCCTACTGCATGCCTCCATTACATGCCTACTGCACACCTCCATTACATGCCTACTGCACGTCTCCATTACATGTCTACTACATATCTACATTTACATGTCTACTACATGTCTACACTTACATGTCTGTATCTATATTTTTTTATTTTCCCTCTGCATCAAACAAAATGAAAATGTGCTACCAAAGAATAATTGACTTACTCAAGTTACAGGCTCTCCTAGACCTGGAAATGCACAGGAAAGAAACTATAAAGGAAAAGACTTCTTTTTAACACATCAAGAAACTGACCCACTGGTTTGGGGCAGAAATATGCTAGAAAATCAGTCTTAAGAAAAAGAGAATTCATTTCCAAGAACACTTATTAAGCACCGAGGATATGCTAGTCTTTGAGGAAACCAGAATTTTAAAGATCTGGCCCTTTAAAAGTTTAAAAGTTTACCCTCAGAAAAGGGAACTCACTGTAAGGCAGCAAACTGTTCTGAAGGTGGGGGAGGAAAGGGACTGAGTCTAGGCACGTGCACTTCCGCGTCACATGGGCAATTGAACCCAGGTCTCCTGCATTGCCCACAGATTCTTCAACAGCTGAGCCACAAGGAAAGCCCAAGAATACTAGAGTGGGTTGCCTAATCCTTCTCCAGTGGATTTCCTCAACCCAGGAATTGAACCCAGGTCTCCTGCCTTGCAGGCAGAATTTTTTACCAGCTGAGCTACGAGGGAAGCCCCTCATAGGTGATGAGCATCCACCTATGCTAGTTTACAGACACCAAGATACAAACATGAAGAAACAGGCCTGCAGTCTACTCACTGCAGCTTGTGGCCTCAAAACGTACTCATTAGGAATTAAGAAAATCAGGGAGACGTGGCACTAAAATATGAGTTTTAAAATATAAAATTTTAATCAATTTGTGCCCATAAAAAGTTATGCATCTCAAAATCTATTTTACCAATAAGTATTTCCCAACACTGGCCAGATTCCAAAAAGTACACTCCTTTCTGAATATCAAACAGCCTGCCAAATGGTGCCACTCTTTCCTTAGGATGTTGGAGTGGAGGAATAAGAGGCAGGCTCAGTAGATGCCAATTTTAAAAGAAACAGTAAGATATTTAAAAGTTTAATGACTAACTTAGAAGAAGATCATATTGGAAAATCAGGTGATATTATACCAACCTGCAGAGAAAGCAAACTATCTCTGCAATATGAATAATTACATATATATTTATATATGAGTCAAGGCAATGGCACCCCACTCCAGTACTCTTGCCTGGAAAATCCCATGGATGGAGGAGCCTGGTAGGCTGCAGTCCATGGAGTCGCTAAGAGCTGGACACGACTGAGCGACTTCACTTTCACCTTTCACTTTCATGCACTGGAGAAGGAAATGGCAACCCACTCCAGTGTTCTTGCCTGCAGAATCCCAGGGACGGGGGAGCCTGGTGGGCTGCCATCCATGGGGTCTCACAGAGTCCGACACAACTGAAGTGACTTAGCAGCAGCAGCAGCAGCAGCATAAAACATTTTGTTCTTTACTACTGAAAAATTGTTATAACATGAATTTTTAAAATTTAGCATTACTTTCCAAGGTAACTTCCCATTCAAACATCCTCCTATCCCCATATTTACAGAAAATTTTGATTTACATTTTAAGTGGTTTTAGCAAGAGGTCTCTTCTAGATTCTGCTGCTTATCACAAATAAGGAGGAGCTCCTGTTTATCTGACTCTGAACACCAGCCCCAGGGTACACCCCATCAGACATGTTCAACAGGCATATAGGATACCCATGTACAGACACCCATCACCCCCAGCCCCAGCAATGCTCTGCTCTAAAGAATTTTTAGAAATTAGAGGACTGCTTCAATTTGCCTGCCAGATGCTATATTACAAATTAATTTGAGTAACTTTCAATAGGACATCATGACTTCAAATACGGGAAGCTGAAATGCATTCTTATCCTGTAAACAAATGTCTAAAAATATGAAGCACCTCCCTCTTCTTTAAAACAATCAGTAAGTAAAATGAAATTTAATAAATAGTATTTTAAAACAAAATAACTTCAAGGCAAAAATTTGAGGTAATTTAGCAGCTCAAGATAAGAACTAAACCTGTGTTCAATGATATGATACATTAAGTGGAACAGTCATACTCGTATATAAATAATTTGGATGCGTTAAAAAAAAAGAAAATAAAAATCATCTCAGAAAGCCAAAAACATTTAACAGGAGCAGAGAGAGAAGATGGAAGGAAATCATTAGTTGTTTCAGAAAGTGGTTTTCAAGAAAAGGCTTGAGGAGTTAAATTTCAAATCCGAGATGAACAGGGTGGTCCAGGGGTTTGGACTCTGTGCTTTCATTGCTGGCACCCAGTTTTGGGTTCAATCCCTGGTTGGGGAACTAGAATTCCATAAGTCGAGTGGCAAGCCAAAAAAAAAAAAAAGAGAGACAGAGAGAAAGACAGAGGGAAAAAAATGGAATTTAAAAACCTGAGAAGAACAAAAGGAGAAATAAGTATATGATGGGCAGAATAATCAGAGTTAGACATGCAACAACGGAAACAGGACCCAGAGGCAGGGAGAGATGTGAAGGGGCCACTTGGTTGATTCTGCAGATGGAGCAAGGTGACACAAGCTAAGGAATGTTGGTGATCTCTAGAGACTGGAAAACAGAAGGAAACAATTTCTTCCCAGGAGCCCGTATAAGGAACGCAGGACAGCGAACCCCTTGTAAGATCATAATTGAGCTTCCCTTGTGGCTCAGCTGGTAAAGAATCCACCTGCAATGCAATAAATCTGGGTTGGGAAGATCCCCTGGAGAAGGGAAAGGCTACCCACTCCAGTATTCTGGCCTGGAGAATTCCATGGACTGTACGGTCCATAGTGTCACAAAGAGTCAGACACGACTGAGCTACTAACACTTTCTTTCAACATCAGAACCTCCAAAACCATAAAAGGGTAAGTTTGTGCCGTTTTAAGACACTAAACTTTTGATAACTTGTTACGGCATAGCAAGTAGTGTTGAACATTGTTTTTCTCTGGATGATTTTATTTGCAAAGCAGAAATAGAGACACAAACGTAAAGAACAAATATACGGACACCAAGGGGATTGGATGAATTGAGAGGCTAGCACTGACTTGTACATACAGTACTGATACTATGTATAAAATAGATTAACTAATGAGAATCTACTCAAAGCACAGAGAAATCTATGCAAAGTAATGTGCTCTGGTGATTGCAATGGGACAGACACCCAAGAGGTGGGGTACAGCTATTCACTTTGCTGTACAGTAGAAATACTGCATTGTAAAGCAACTATAAGTCAATTAAAAAAAAAAAAAGGAAATGTGGAGCTTCAAAGAATTACAGGGGCAGAGGACTGCTGATTAAATGGCAATTATAGGAAGGCTACAATAAACAAAATTAAAAACCTAAGAAAAAGAGTTTAATTTGTGGTACTCACCAAAGAGTACCACAAAATAGGTAGTAGCCTCATTAATTCATTTACTTACTAATTCATCAATAAATACGTATTGCCACCAGGCCTTCTAGGCATCAGATATAAACAGTCTCATGTATTACTCTGTACGAATAAAAACTGGTTATTTTCTTTTTGGACTTAATTTCTACTATAAAACAAGAGTCTTTGAAATGTTCATATTATTTGCTGCAATCAGTCAATCTCAAGAATACAGCCCAAGGAAATTATCTTAAAGTAAAAACATTCCAGTCTTCCAGACAACCATAAAGCATGATACCAAGACACGCCCCCTCCCAGCTCCCCAAATTGACAAACTTTCCCCTCCAAAGTTTGCAAGGGGCACCTAATGGATCAAATCAGAGAAAACCAGGTGACCTGACCGGAAGAGAACAATCCACACAGATGATTCAGAAGTCAGAGAACTGCTTTCATCAGTGGAACTAGCGGAACTTCTGTGAGGTTTGCTTTGTTTTTATTTTTCTGCGGTAAAGAGTAATATTTCAATATCTAAGTAAAGATGCATAAATAGCAAAGGCAGATAAGACAGGCTTGCAAGAGAACACAGGAAAGAGGAAGTCAGAGGCACACAACCACTAGCAAAGCTCACATCCTCGCAAGAAGGGAAGTTCTCAAACCTCAGGCAAGGTGCAAGCTCGGCCCACCCACCATTCTTGCCTTCTTCTGGGAACAGCACTCCTCCTCCTTCTGCAGGTACTGCCCCTTCACCTGTCCCAAGTAGTCCAAGGAACCGGTTATTAATTGTAGTGACTCACACTCTCATCTTCAGAGTGACTTTCTGGATTTGGGTCTTTGATGGGCAGTGAAGACTTGGGGCAATTCTTTGAACACAAGGAAAAAAACAATCTCTCTACCAGGGGCTTACTACATGCACTGCTCTCTGCTCAGTCTTGTGAAACATTCTGGATGATAAAAGGCCTCAGCATAGTTCAGTTCAGTCACTCAGTCATGTCCAACTCCTTGCGACCCTATGGACTACAGCACACCAGGGCTCCCTGTCCATCACCAACTCCCAGAGTTTACTTAAACTCATGTCCATTAATTCGGTGATGCCATCCTCTGTCATCCCCTTCTCCTCCCACCTTCAATCTTTCCCAGCAACAGGGTCTTTCAAATGAGTCAGTTCTTCACTTCAGCTGGCCAAAGTATTGGAGTTACAGCCTCAGCATCAGTCCTTCCAATGAATATTCAGAACTGATTTCCTTTAGGATGGACTAGTTGGATCTCCTTGCAGTGCAAAGGACTCTCAAGAGTCTTCTCCAACACCACAGTTCAAAAGCATCAATTCTTCGGCACTCAGCTTTCTTTATCATCCAACTCTCACATCCATACACGACTACTGGAAAAACCATATCTTTGTACTAGACAGACCTTTGTTGGCAAAGTAGTGTTTCTGCTTTTTAATATGCAGTTTAGGTTGGTCATAACTTTTCTTCCAAGGAGCAAGTGTGTTAATTTCATGGCTGCAGTCACCATCTGCAGTGATTTTGGAGCCCAGAAAAATAAAGTCTCTCACTGTTTCCATTGTTTCCCCATCTAATTGCCATGGAAGTGATGGGACCAGATGCCATGACCTTAGTTTTCTGAATGTTGAGTTTTAAGCCAACTTTTCCACTCTCCTCTCTCACTTTTACCAAGAGGCTCTTTAGTTCCTCTTCACTTTCTGCCGTAACGGTGATGTCATCTGCATATCTGATGTTATCTGGACTCGTTTCAATAGAGTCTAACTCATTTCAACCCCATGGACTGTAGCCAGCCAGGCTCCTCTGTTCATGGAATTCCCCAGGCAAGAATACTAGAGTGGGTTGCCATGCCCTCCTCCAGGGGATCTTCCCAACCCAGGGATCGAACCTGCATCTCTTCTGTTCCCTGCATTGGCAGACAGATTCTATACCTCTGAGTCACCAGAGAAGCCCAATAAACTACTGGGTTGACCAAAAAGATCACTTGGGTTTTTCCATCACACCGTTGGTAGAACACCACCGTATTAAAACAACCTGGAAGGTCATCTCGACCCTCCCCCAGGTGCACGATGGTTCCGAGCTTCTCTGGGCTCTCCCGCCCACACTCCTGGTACTTCCAGCATCACAGTATTCTGTTGCCCTGTGCAAAAATATTTATTTCCATGTGATATGTATCTTTCACAACACAGCTTCATGGCTATTGGCTTTAAATACCCATTAGGAAAGAAAAACACACCTCCGCACCATTCAAGAAAAGTACTTCATCATCCCAAACACTATAAGCCAGAGTTGGAGTCTTCACGGATAGTAACAGAGAACTTCTCATATTGGTACTTTGACAGATAGTATGAAGACGACAAAATGCACGGCAAGCACCTCCTAGCCTATAACTACACACAGGCAAATGGGATACACAAGACCGGGAGAGAGACACAGAGAAACTGAGCCATGACTCATAAAGTTACAGTCAGAGAAAAAAGTCATGCTCAAAATTCTCCAAGCCAGGCTGCAGCAATACGTGAACTGTGAACTCCCTGATGTTCAAGCTGGTTTTAGAAAAGGCAGAGGAACCAGAGATCAAATTGCCAACATCCGCTGGATCATGGGAAAAGCAAGAGAGTTCCAGAAAAACATCCATTTCTGCTTTATTGACTATGCCAAAGCCTTTGACTGTGTGGATCATAAGAAACTGTGGAAAATTCTGGAAGAGATAGGAATACCAGACCACCTAACCTGCCTCTTGAGAAATCTGTATACAGGCCAGGAAGCAATAGTTAGAACTGGACATGGAACAACAGACTGGTTCCAAATAGGAAAAGGAGTACGTCAAGGTTGTATATTGTCACCCTGCTTATTTAACTTATATGCAGAGTACATCATGAGAAACGCTGGACTGGAAGAAATACAAGCTGGAATCAAGATTACCGGGAGAAA
The DNA here is from genome assembly GCF_016772045.2 of Ovis aries. Classification (NCBI taxonomy): domain Eukaryota; kingdom Metazoa; phylum Chordata; class Mammalia; order Artiodactyla; family Bovidae; genus Ovis; species Ovis aries. The sequence continues at coordinate 237,664,740 of NC_056054.1, forward strand.
TATCAATAACCTCAGATATGCAGATGACACCACCCTTATGGCAGAAAGTGAAGAGGAACTAAAAAGCCTCTCGATGAAAGTGAAGAGAAGAGTGAAAGAGTTGGCTTAAAGCTCAACATTCAGAAAACGAAGATCATGGCATCTGGTCCCATCACTCCATGGGAAACAGATGGGGAAACAGTGGAAACAGTGTCACACTTTATTTTGGGGGGCTCCAAAATCACTGCAGATAGTGACTGCAGCCATGAAATTAAAAGACGCTTACTCCTTGGAAGAAAAGTTATGACCAACCTAGACAGCATATTCAAAAGCAGAGACATTACTTTGCCGTCTAAGTCAGTCTAGTCAAGGGCATAGTTTTTCCAGTAGTCATGTATGGATGTGAGAGTTGGACTGTGAAGAAGGCTGAGTGCCAAAGAATTGATGCTTTTGAACTGTGGTGTTGGAGAAGACTCTTGAGAGTCCCTTGCACTGCAAGGAGATCCAACCAGTCCATTCTGAAGGAGATCAACCCTGGGATTTCTTTGGAAGGAATGATGCTAAAGCTGAAACTCCAGTACTTTGGCCACCTCATGCAAAGAGCTGACTCACTGGAGAAGACTTTGATGCTGGGAGGGATTGGGGGCAGGAGAAGGGGACGACCGAGGATGAGATGGCTGGATGGCATCACTGACTCGATGGACGCGGCTCTGAGTGAACTCCGGGAGTTGGTGATGGACAGGGAGGCCTGGCGTGCTGCGATTCATGGGGTCGCAAAGAGTTGGACACGACTGAGCGACTGAACTGAACTGAAGGGGTCAAGAGGGCTCTCCTGGTGGCTCAGTGGTAAAGAATCTACCTGCTACCTTTCCAACCTAGGGATTAAACCCAGGTCTCCTGCACTGTAGGTTCATTCTTTACCATCTGAGATGCCAGGGAAGCCTGCCTTGCTTTTACTGTTTGATTAACAGTATCTATTGAATCTACTGTGTGCCAGGGGCTGCAGTAGATACTGAAAATGGAAAGGACAGATCCCTGCCTTGTACAATCATCTCATCTAGCATGTGTCAGAGAAAGAATGCAATGGCGCAGAAGCGGCGGCTATGATTTTTCCAGTGGTCATGTATGGATGTGAGAGTTGGACTGTGAAGAAGGCTGAGCGCCAAAGAATTGATGCTTTTGAACTGTGGTGTTGGAGAAGACTCTTGAGAGTCCCTTGCACTGCAAGGAGATCCAACCAGCCCATCCTAAAGGAGACCAGTCCTGGGTGTTCACTGGAAGGACTGATGCTAAAACTGAAACTCCAGTACTTTGGCCACCTCATGCGAGGAGTTGACTCCTTGGAAAAGACCCTGATGCTGGGAGGGATTGGGGGCAGGAAGAGAAGGAGACGACAGAAGATGAGATGGCTGGATGGCATCACCGACCCGATGGACGCGAGTTTGAGTGAACTCCAAGAGTTGGTGATGGACAGGGAGGCCTGGCGTGCTGTGATTCATGGGGTTGCAAAGAGTCAGACATGACTGAGTGACTGAACTGAACTGAACCTACTGCAGTTGTTAAGTGCTCATATACAAGTACATAAATATAAAGCAAAGTATCCAAAAGATATGCACCAACACGCACGGTTGTTTCAGCTTCTGTATGTAATGAGTATTTGTTATACAGTCTGCTCTGCTCTGATACTTTCACAATGACCCTATGATTGTTGAGTAAACTGAGGCCAAAGGTTAAGTAACTTATTAAATGTCTTAAAGATGCTATTAATAGGTCACAGACCTAAGCCAAATCTAAGCTATCTGTCTCCACAGTGGGGACACATGCCAAAATGCCCCAAGAGTGGGAGACAAATCTGAGCTGTGGGCTAAAAGGGACTTCTTGATTATCAAGAATGTCTTCATGTGTTATCTGTATAGAAACCACAAGAATAAATAACTTCCATAAAGAAAACAAATGAGAGAGCATTGACCCAAAATTCCAAAATCAGTAAGATCCTTTCCCAGCTGAATGCAGAGTTCCAGAGAAGAGCAAGGAGAAATAAGAAAACCTTCTCACGTGAACAGTGCAAAGAAAAGAGAGGAAAACAATAAAATGGGAAATACTAGAGATCACTTCAAGAAGATTGGAGATACCAAGGGAATATTTCATGTAAGCACGGGCACAATAAAGAACAGAAATGGATAAGGACGTAACAGAAGCAGAGGAAATTAAAAAGAGATGGCAAGTATACAAAGAAGTAGTATACAAGAAAGGTCTTAATGACCCAGATAACCACAGTGGTGTGGTCACTCACCTAGAGCCAGACATCCTGGAGTGTGAAGTCAAGTGGACCTTAGGAAGCATCACTACAAACAAAGCTAGTGGAGGTGATAGAATTGTAGCTGAGCTATTCCAAATTCTAAAAGACGCTGCTGTTAAAAGTGCTGCACTCAGTACGTCAGCAAATTTGGAAAACTCCACAGTGGCCACAGGATGGGAGAAGGTCAGTTTTCATTCCAATCCAAACGAAAGACAATAACAAAGACTGTTCAAACTACTGTACAATTTTGCTCATTTCACATGCTAGCAAAGTACTGCTCAAAATTCTCCAAGCCAGGCTTCAATAGTGCATAAACCGAGAAATTCCAGATGTACAAGCTAGATTTACAAAAGGCAGAAAAACCAGGGCTCAAACTGCCAACATCCACTGGATCATAGAGAAAGCAAGAGAATTCCAGAAAAATATCTATTTCTATTTTATTAACTATGCTAAAGCCTTAGACTGGGTGAATCACAACAACCTGTGGAAGATTCATTAAAAAAGAGATGGCACTACCAGACCATTTTACCTGCCTCCTGAGAAATCTGTATGCAGGTCAAGAAGCAACAATTAGAACCAGACATGGAACAACAGACTGTTTCAAAATTGGAAAAGGAGTATGTCAAGGCCATATGTTGTCACCCTTCTTATTTAACTTATATGCAGAGTACATCATGCAAAATGCCAAGCTGGATGAAGCACAAGCTGGAATTAAGATTGCTGGGAGAAATATCAACAGCCTAAGGTATGCAGGGAGAAGGCAATGGCACCCCACTCCAGTACTCTTGCCTGGAAAATCCCATGGATGGAGGAGCCTGGTGGGCTGTAGTCCATGGGGTCGCTAAGAGTCGGACACGACTGAGCGACTTCACTTTGACTTTCCACTTTCATGCATTGGAGAAGAAAATGGCAACCCACTCCAGTGTCCTTGCCTGGAGAATTCCAGGGACAGGGGAGCCTGGTGGGCAGCTGTCTATGGGGTTGCACAGAGTCGGACACGACTGAAGCGACTTAACAGCAGCGGCAGCAGCAGCAAGGTATGCAGAGGATACCACTAGGCAGAAAGTGAAGAGGAACTAAAGAGCCTCTTAATGCAGGTGAAAGAGGAGAGTGAAAAGCTGGCTTAAAACTCAACATTCCAAAAACGAAGATCATGGCATCTGGTCCCATCACTTCATGGCAACTAGATGGATAAAAAGTGGAAACAGTGACAGATTTTATTTTCTTGGTCTCCAAAATCACTACGGACAGTGACTGCAGTCATGAAATTAAATGACAGCTATTCCTTGGAAGAAAAGCTATGACAAACCTAGACAGATAATTAAAAAGCAGAGACAATACTCTGCCAGCAAAGGTCTGTATAGTCAAAGCTATGGTTTTTCCAGTAGTCATGTACAGTTGTGAGAGTTGGACCATAAAGAAGGCTGAGCACCAAAGAATTGATGCATTGATGCTTTCGAATTGTGGTGCTAAAGAAGACTCTTGCGAGTCCCTTGGACAGCAAAGAGATCAAATCTGTCAGTCCTAAAGGAAATCAATTCTGAATATTCATTGAAAGGACTGATGCTGAAGCTCCAATCTGATGCAAAGAGCTAACTCACTGGAAAAGACTGTGATGCTGGGAAAGATTGAGGGCAGCAGAAGAAGGGGACAACAGAGGATAAGATGGTTAGATAGCATCACTGAATCAAATGGACATGAGTCTGAGCAAACTCTGGGAGATGGTGAAGGACAGGGAAGCCTGGCATGTTGCAGTCCATGGGGTCACAAAGAGTCAAACATGACTTAGCAGCTGAACAACAAGATCCTTCAACTAACAGCATTGTCCATCTGGCCTCATAAGCATGGGACCCACTCCTAGGGGCAAAATACTAAAATTTAGCAACTTCCCTGGTGGTCTAGTGGTTAAGAATCCACCTGTCAATTTAAGGGACACAGGTTAGATCCCTAGTCCCACGTGCCACAGGGCACCTAAGCCTATGCACTGCAACTACTAAGGTCCAGAGAACCCCAGAGTCCAAGTTCTGCCACAATGAGAAGCTCACACACCCCAACTAGAGAATAGCCCCTGCTCGTCAAAACGAGAGAAAGCCGGTACAAAGCCGTGAAGACCTAGTGCAGCCATAAATAAATAAACTAAAATCATTATTAATTTTGCTGCAACCATCATTAATGGTGTTACCTACATCTGTAATAAAGATACTCCAAATGCAAAGAGAGACTATTGTCATAAGGGGGCTTGATACATTTTTTTCTTTCCTAGGAGAGGGTGGACACAGACTAAATAGATTAAGTTTAATTCATTTCTTATTGAATCACTCAATAATCTAATAATCTCTAGAAGCTAACCACAGGTCTATTCTTTAACAAAAAAGGAAAAAACTGGCAACTACATCTGAGAAGCAGGCTTCCTTTAGTAATTACAAGGTACCTGGCAAGACTATTTTAAAACAAAAAAAAAAATCTCTTAATATACTACATTATAAAACAGTACCATAAAAAGGATAGGAAAAATCAATGACTCATTACTGTAAGCAACAGCAAACACAAAGTACTTGAGATCAGATACTGAATAAAGCTCTTTAATAGCTTTTTAATCTGAGACTAAAAGGGCATGTTTATAAACGTAATTAATCACTCTTAGTCAACATTAAACAAAATGGTCATCTCTGAACAAAAACATAATTCACATTACAGCACCAATAAATAATATGATACGTAATGATAATAATACATAATGATATTAGCAAGTCACATGGTTTGCAACCTGAGGCACATGTACGGAGATCTGGATGAATTTCAAGAGTTACATAAGGTAAAAACTGGTCTCAACTGCTAATAGAACATAAGCCTGTCGTACACAGTCACAAGTAGTATTTCTAACAGAATCACCATATAAAGATTATTAACCACACACTCAGAAGATGTATTATTTAAATATAAGCAGTATTCATTTTTTAAAACTCTTTCTGTATATGAGCATTTCCTTATGTACATTTCCAAAATATATTTGGGACAGCTGATTTTTGAGCAGAAAAAGTAGTTTTTCTTGGTTTCACATCCTTAGATTCAATGTTGATAGTCAGGTCCTGTGACATCTAAGAAAAAAAAATATACCACAAAAGCAAAAAAAGAAAAAAAAAAAGACTTCCCTTTGTTTTCTTTCAAGCAGCAGTTAAAAACAGTACTACTCCGAGTTCTGAGAAGATAGGAGATAGATAAGAAAATTAAAACAATTGCTCTGAGTATTTAAGTCAACTGTCATTAATTGGTACTCTTCCAAAAAAAATTAATTTGCTATCCCTCAGTTAAATCATCACCACTTAAATAATAAAATGAACAAGGAAAACAGTTGGGGAAAAATGAAATTACACAGTAACAGCAGTCATTTGAGATGCATCAGAATCACAAAGTAAATCACTCCAGGTCCTTGAAAAGTGCCACATCTCTCAAACTGAAAATAACTGAAACAGTAGGCTTATTTCCAAAAGTTGTCACCATATGGTACAATAAACTTTACTGCTTGCCTCTTATGATGAATGAAAGAAACCTACAGATAAGAAGGGAAATGTAAATTTCTAAAACATAGTGCTAGGTTCAACCCACTTGACAACCAAAGTTGCCCAGCTAAGAACATAACAAGTGGCATTTACTAAGCGCTTACCATATGCCACCACGCGAAGTGGAGTCTAGTACTAAGACCAATGTACAGAGAGAATGACACCGCTTGCTGTGTGCTAAGTCATGTCAGTCATGTCCAACTCTTTGCAACCCTATGGACTATAGCCTGCCAGGCTCCTCTGTCCGTGGGATTCTCCAGGCAAGAATACTGGAGTGGGTTGCCCAGTAACCAGGCTGGGGCCATCCAACTACTCTATAGCAAAGCTAGGATCGACATCCACATCTGAACTGGCCTCATAGTTGTGATACCCTACGAAGGACAAATTTTTCAACTTGAGGACTGTTTAAGGTAAATATTACGTTAAAATTGCCAAGCAAAATCAGTTAGAGGATATTCCCACAAACCAATATGCCCATATCAGTATGGAAACTGTGATAATTACAAAAGTTTTTCCCTCCTTTTCCCAAAATTACATCTGACACATGTGTGTTCAGCTACAGTTACCTGAAATCAAATGGGTTTTTTAAAAGAAGCAACACTCAAATTTTCCTGGTGGTCCAGTGGTTGGGAGGCCACCTGCCAATGCAGGGGACATAGGTTCAAATCCTGGTTTGGGAAGATTCCACATGCTGCAGAGCAACTAAGCCCGTGCACCACAGCTCCTGAGCCTGCAGGCTGCAACTACAAAAGCCCGCACATCCTAGAGCCTGTCCTCTGCAACAAGAGAGGCCACTGCAATGAGAAGCCTGCTTGCCACAACTAGAGAAAGCCTGCACGCAGCAACAAAGACCCAGTGCCTCCAAAAAATAAACAAACAAACAAAAAATACAACACAAATGAACATATCTACCAAAAATTTTTTTAAGAAAGAAAGAGAAACAGCACAAGAAACAGAACGTACTAGTTAAGAATGCTGTTTGGAACCATTTAGGGCTCCAATCCCTGTTTGCCCACCAGTGAGTTTGGTGCAAGCTTAGACTATTTACTCATCCTCTTAAGCTTTGGTTCCTGCATCTGTGAAGTAGAAAATTAAAAAACAAACAGTTTTTTAACAGGTGTCTCACTAGCCAGGGAAAATTTCTTACAGCGGTGCCTAGTGCCAAAAAAGTATTTAAGAAAAGTTTGAGGAAAAAAGAAAAACTGAGAGGCCCAGCCCAGTCTAAATAGATTCAGTAACAGCAAAGTCCACATGTCTGGACACACCACTTTCTCCCCTAAGTATGTTATGCCCGTTATGTAATAGATTTAGTTTAGGGAAGAAGAAAACGGCAGCTGTAAAATAAAACATTAGCAATACTTCCGTTGGGCATCCAGTAGGAAGATGGCTGACTTCTGAGGCTCAACAAGCTCTGGTTGGGCCATGAGCAGCACGAACAAGTGTCCTAACAGCTCAGCACAGGGAACCTTAATGGGAGCCAGATGTGTGGTATTTTCCTAGTTTGCTTGACTTTTGCCTCATTTGATCTCTTTATCTTGAGTCCAGGGCTCCCAGGTGGCACAGTGGTAAAGAATCTACCTGCCAGTGAAGGAGATCCCTGTGTCAGGAAGATCCTCTGGAGAAGGAAATGACAATCCACCCTAGAATTCTTGTCTGGAGAATCCCATAGACCGAGGAGCCTGCTTGGCTACATAAAGTCCATGGAGTCGCAGAGTAAGATACAAGTGAGCAAGTAAGTTGCACACATGTCTTGATTCCTGGTCTTTAAAAGGTGACTTTTTCTTCAACAACATTAAAAAAAAAAAAAACAATCTAAAGCACTGAAATGAGCATGACCTCTCTTATAACACAATACTCAGACACAAGGTGACCTTTTTCTTCAACACCATTTAAAAAAAAAACAATCTAAAGCACTGAAATAAGCATGACCTCTCTTATAACACGGTACTCAGACACAGTGGCTAGGGAGGAGAGCTGATTCTGTCCAACTGCTTCCCTACAGAGGGTAAAGCCTCTGTGAGAATCCAAGGACGTGAAAAAGGTGGACAAGTCTAGGCTGTGCTTTATGGACTGGTGGACTGTGAGATGGGCACAGGTGTGTGGGTGTGTAGGTGTGTGTGTGCAAGTGTGCATAAGACGGGTAGAGGGGTGTGTGTGTGAGAGACGGGCAGAGGGGTATATGTGTGCATGCATGAGATGGGTAGAGAGGGGTGTGTGTGTGCATGTGTGAGATGGGTAGAAGGGTGTGTGTGTGTGTGTGTGTGTGTGTATGAAATGGGTAGAAGGGTGCATGTGTGTGTGTGTGCATGCATGCACACCTACAGAGGTCCCAAGGGATCACATTGCTTCCATCTCTCTGGAGTCTTTCACTGCCTCCCTAAACCCATCGGTCAGGACAGCAGCTGGCATTTATTGAGTACCTGTCTGGTGTTGCTGCTGCTGCTGCTGCTAAGTCACTTCGGTCATGTCCGACTCTATGCAACCCCGTAGATGGCAGCCCACCAGGAGTCGGCGTCCCTGGGATTCTCCAGGCAAGAACACTGGAATAGGTTGCTATTTCCTTCTCCAATACATGAAAGTGAAAAGTGAAAGTGAATTCGCTCAGTCATGTCTGACTCTTAGCAACCCTATGGACTGCAGCCCACCAGCCTCCTCCGTCCATGGGATTTTTCTACTAGCTATAAAATATTGAAATGTTTCATCCATACAGTTTTGTGCAATTTTCCCATCATCAGCAGACAGAATACCCATTTCACAAACAAAGAACTGAGACTCATCAAGGTAGGTGAACTGTCTGCGATGCCACCAAGGAAAGGCACTGACCCTCTGCCTTGCCGGTGGAGAGCTGTCCTGTCTGCACCATGCACCTGCACCTCTACATAACCTCTCGTGCCTGAATCCCTGGCAAACCTGACATTCTACATAGATCTCAGTTGCCCTCACACCCTCCCACCTAAGCCAAAGCCTTCAGAGGGGTGGCTGCTTCCAGTTCATGGTCCTAGCAGCTTTTTTACAAGCACCCAAAGCACCGACTCAGTAAATGTCTCCCAAGGGCTTGCTGGGCCCCGGCGCGGTGCTCAAGGCTGATGATACGCTGCTGGGCAGGAGGAATGCTGCCCTGGGCCTGCAGGGCCCTGCACTTGCAGGAGGAGACATGGAACAAGCACCGCTGGGACAGAACAGACACCAGGCTTCGGCCCTGTGGACCATGTGGGCAGAGTCCTGCAGCCACACTGATGCGGAGCCGGACTGGCCCCGGAGGCCTGGGCCAGAGCTGAAGGAAGGTCTGCCCTGGACTCTCCGTTCAAAAAAAACCCGTGTGAACTCATCACACCTGTCCAGGGAGAGCTCTGTGAACAGCCTGGATAGAAAATAAATACAAACACTAAATACATCCGTTTGGATTTAACAGCAGAGAAGAGGAACGTGCGTCCACCAGCCAGTGCCATCCAGCCTTCGCATTACTTAGAGGAGAGGCAGCTTCCTCCAGTCCCAGATAGAGAAGTGAAAGGCCACTCTTCCTGCCTCCTTTTGACTTTCCCTTCTATCCAGGTCCTCAGGGCACCCGGAGACACAGCTGCTTCCCGCACCGCCCCCCCACCACCACACCCAGCACAAACCAGGGGAGAAGTCACATGAAAGGAAGTGATCTGGGGGCCCTGGAAGGGGGAGGGGGACCCTTCCACCCTGCTGCTCAGGGGTAAGGTCAGGAATGTGACTCCTGCCTGTGAGTCTCGTGTGACAGGCTGTCAGGGCTTGGAATCCGCAGGAGGTCCCCACAGCCCCTGTGGCAACATCTTGTGGTTATTATTCTTCTCTGCATCCAGAAGGCAGAGCAGAAATGGTTCTGAAACACTGAACAGGCAAGTATGTGAGTAAGTGTTGCATGAAACACGTAGCAGGGCCTGGAAGGTGACAGGCATCTGAGCAAACACGGCCCCCCCACACACACACACAGATGCCGAAGCCATATTGCAAAAAATTGTCATAAATATTTCAGAAGGGTCTGTCCAGCAACTCTTTCTGATAAATTACTCAGAAAAGGTGACCAATCTGAATTAAAGACTTAAAATGTAGTTTTCGTCCTACTCATAAAATAGCATCATAACCAGAAAGACATCCTGCTTGGCTGGCAGAGTGATATACAATTGGGAGAGTTCACGTACAAACTCTCACATCTAGGTTCTCCTGAATGGCTGGGCGATCAGGCGACAGTGGGTCTGTAAAACCAAGCAGAAGCTGAGACAGGGTGCCCTCCTCAGAAAGAGCGGCCCTTTCCCGGTCACCTTGGCCCCATCCTCTCAGTGCCCTGTCCATGGCAGCCCACAAAACCTCACACTACCCTGAATGCAAAGGCAAGCAGCATCATGCTAGAAGAGTAAACATCAAGGATTCTGGGTTCTATGTTCACCTAGGCCCTAACTCGGAAGCAGAGGCTGGGCCACTGGGACAACAAGGCAACTGGGGGACGGTGGGGGGGGGGGCGGGGGGGCGGCACAGGCGTGTAAGGGAATAATGCTTTCCACGGCCCAGCACAGCCCCCACGGGACACTGTCCTCCCCTCGTTCTGTGACCACAGTTCAACCACAGGGGCAGGACTAAGGCCTCAAATGCCTTCATCCCATGCATTACTGCTTTCAGTGGACTTTCACGGAATCCCAAGACTGAGTACACACAGGTCTGAACCTCAGAACTCGTCTATCACCTGGACAGCTGCCCCCACCCCACCCCGCTCAACACGAGAGGGAGAGAACTGAATTTCCCATATCAGCAGTTCCAGAGAAAAGAGAATCCATGGGGTAAATGTCAAGTCTCCCAAAGAGATGTGGGGAAGTGGCTCTGCAGTCTGGGGCCAAGACACCTCTACCTACGCACGACTTGGGCAAGAGCGAACCTCAGCCTGGCTGCAGCTGCAGAGGTTGCTCAGCTGTTCTGTCGCCTATCATGTTGTCTAAGTCCTAAAACAAATTATGAAAGCAGCAAAGGGGAAGTGTATTTTAAAGAAGTGAGCTGTGTTTCTGAATCCTAACCACACCACTGTACAGAAGCACCACTCATCAGAGAATTATAGCTTCATCACATTGGTTCTTCCAATACAATACTGATAATGACTGTTATGTTATTAACGTAAACAGTAACAACTTTTTAAGGCAAAGTGCTCATGTCTTCTTAGAGACAGAGAGAGCAAGGAAGTATTCTAGCCAAGGCAAGAAAGGGCATTTAGGCACAAGCAACTTGCCTGTTAGCAACTTGCTCAAAGTCACACAGCTGGTCAGGGGTCAAAACAGCTCTGCAGCTCACACATGAATTTCAGAAATAAATAAAATTCAGTAGTCAAGAAAACAGTAAGCACTAGTGAAGAGGAAACACAGAGATGAACCACTGTTGTTTACATGCATATACACACAGACCTTGATATACACACACAAACAGATGCCAAAGTCATATTGTAAAAATTCTTGTTATAAATATTTCAGAAGGATCTGTCCAGTTAACTTTCTGGTAGATTATTAAGAAAAAGGTGACCAGTCTGAATCACAGATTTAAAATGCAGTTTTCATCTTACTCATAAAACAGCTCAGTAACCACAAAGCAACCACTCACACATCAAATTTTTCTGGAGTTGAGTCAACATTCAATATCATCACTCTTGAATGGGTAGCATGGACGTTCCTTCCAACAAAGTCTGTGACTCCAGCACAGCCCCGGGCATATGGCGCCCTCTAGTGGCACACACTTCCCCACAGCCAGTGAGCTCCTTTACAAGAGCTTAGAGCAGCGACCTCCAAACAATTCTCACACAGCCACTCAGCTCAGCTGGGTTTTTTCTTTTGCTTTTTTAGTAAATGCTTGCAATATACACATAATTATTTATAATTTTTATATGTTCATTATAAAACTTAGATCAGAGTTGCTTACAGTGTAAAGTCTTTTTAAATGTTGTCTGAATAGAAGTTCTAGTAATTTCTTCTCACACACACCCCTATCACAATAGCTCATCTCAACGACCCACTCTGGAGGCAACTGTGTGTGAGACAGTCCAGTGTGACCACTCAAAAACATCAGACCTCATTTCTGTCCTTGAGAAGACACTCAACATTTTCTCCCTGAGAGGCTGGCTTGGTTGGGTGAATGAGGCAAATAATCCTGCAGTGGGTTAGTTCATTCATTAGCAAGTTAAATGTCAGGCCAACCACAAAACTGAAGTGGCTCTAGAGGATTTGGTAAAATTCCCTCCAAGGAACCATACCGTCTTGACTCAACACTTAGTGCAGGAAGCTCAGCAAATCTAAAAGGACACCCTGAATGTCGGGTGTCCCTACTGTCCTTGCAGATTGCTCACCTCTGTGTATTAAAAAGTAGCGCTGGTGGTAAAGAATCCACCTGACAGTGCAGGCGATGTAAGAAGCAAGTTCAGTCCCTGGATGGGGAAGATCCCCTGGAGAGGGACATGGCAACCAACTCCAGCCTTCTTGCCTAGAGGATCCCATAGACAGAGGAGTCTGGCAGGCTTCAGTCCACAGGGTCGCCAAGAGTCAGACACGACTGAAGGGACTTAGCACGCATGCATGCATGTGTATTAAAAATCTTAGTACTCTTAAAGCCTTTTATCTTAAAAAAAAAAAAAAGCCTTTATTACAAAGAGAGAGACTTTCAGGCCGCCACACCGAAAGAAGACAGCAATACTCTAACCTGCATCAACAGGCAGAATTAAGTAGACGTACCATCAATGTGCACTACAGAAATAGTGAGGTGTTTCTACCAAGACTCTCTCACAATGAATCAGAAAACACACCTGGTCTAGACCTCACTCCCAACATCCTGATGTGGCATCGCGGTCGAGAACCTTATTTTTGAGCAGCAAGGTGCCGACTTGCATATTACTTAAAAAAAAAAAAAAAAAAAGAATGGTAGGGCATGTATGTGTGCTCGGCTGTATCTGACTCTGTGCAACCCCGTGGAGTGTCGCCCGCCAGGCTCCTCTGTCCGTGGAATTCTCCAGGCAAGAATACTGGAGTGGGCTGCTATCTCCTTCTCCAAGGGATCTTCCCAACCCAGGGACTGAACCCGTGTCTCCTGTGTTTCTGCACTGGCAGGCAGATTCGTTACCACTGAGCCACCTGGGAAGGTACAAAAAGAGTAACCTGGAACAAATCCACATCACATGTAGGATAAAGGCTAACATAAAGGTGGGATAAGGAAAAGTTTCTGGTTTTACCCCTTCTTCCCACCTAACACATCCTCAAAGCCGAGGACAAAAATCAAAGATCAGTTAACTATAGTGTTCGTTCCTATATAGCACAGGGAAACATAGCCATTATTTTGTAATAACTTTAAATGGAGTATAACATGTAAAAATACTGAATCACTATGCTGTATACCTGAACCTAACTATAAATCAACTATATTTCAATCAGTCAAATTAAACTGAATGTTCCTTCAAGACGGGTACCATGTGTTAAAACTGCATTCCTAGTGCTTCCACAGCTTGGATATGCACGCTTTACATGCATGTAGAAGCAGAGAAAACTTCTATTTCTCCCAAAATAAGGTTAAGAAAAGATTATTGAAAACTCTATGTTACTACAGTAGTTCAATAATGAGACACTGAAGGAAAGCGTAAGATAAAAATTATCTGTGATGGCTAATCTCATGTGTCAACTTGCCTAAGTTACGGCTCCCAGTCTCCTGGTCAAACTCCAGTCTAGATAGTGCTGTGACGGTGTATTTTTTTTTTTATGTGAATTAAATCAGTAAACTCAGAATGAAGCAGATTATCCTCCATAATGAGGGTGGGCCTCATCCAATCAGTTGAAGGCCTTAAGAGAAAAGAAAAAAACAGCTTCCCTGTGTCTCCAGCCTGCTAGCCTGCCCCACACATTTCAGATTTGTTAACCCCTACAATAATGTGAGCCAATTCATTAAAATAAACATCTCTCTTGCCTTTATATTTTTGCATACATACATACATATATATATATATATATATATATATATATATAAAAAATTTCCTCTTTTGGTTCTGCTTCCATAGAGAATCCTGTCTAAATAACTGTCTACAGATTTTTCAAAGACTATGACCAGAAGTATTAATTAATTCACTGCTCTCTGATATGCCAAATATTAAAACACATTCCCCCTAAATTAAAACCAAACCATTATATCAAGTACAATCAGATGAAGGATATTCCACTAACACCAAAATGATAAGCGTAATGATAAAAGGGCTAAGAAAAAATCTTCCCAACCAATATACTTAGACCAGGCCAATGGACATTTCATTTTAATAGTGGTAGGGAATTTTAGTCCAAAACAATGATTTCAGGGTGCAGATATCTTACAAGATATTACACTTCATAGAAAAGTGTAATTCAGTTAATTGCCAGAATTAACTGAATAAAAAAGAAGAAAATATGCTAAGAAAATTAAAGGTGAAAAGAAGAAAAAAATATTAATTACCTCTTGGTTGTCTTTGTTTTGGTTTGCCCAGAAAATCTTATGATAAAGCGTCTCCATTGAATTGCTGGAATCCGTTCGGTCAAAACAGTGTCGATCCAATACCTCCAACGTGTGCAAAACCCGACTAATGGTCACCCCTAGATGCAGAAAGCAAGCAAGCAGTTAAGGAAGGCCAAACAAAGCCAGAGCAGCATACTACAAAATCATCATCAGGTGGGACAAAAGGAGACGTTATTATTCTCAGCATAAAAGAACTGCCAACAAAATCAAACCTGACATTCTAGACAGCCCAGATCTAAAGGGCACAGACCAAAGAACGTCCCCAAAACTCAGGAGGGAACTCTGTCCAAAAGCATCCTTGTGCACACTGAGGACTGAGTAGCAAGAATCAGAAACACGGCATAAAATCCAACATCCAAAAGCACTCCTTCTTCTGCTGGGTTCTGTACCTGCTGTTGACTCTTGGCACTTGTCAAAAGACCACCGAACTTCCACCGCACGGCCTCTTTGTTTTATCTGCTGTTCTACCTCATAAATCCTTGCCCGAACCTGAAAGATAATCACTTCTAATTAACTTTTGCTTAGAAAGCCACGGCAGCTGTCTAAATCATGTCAGGTTTTTCCACGCAAGCAGAGCATCCCACAGTGAACCACAGTCTTGACTGCATTGTAGGAAATGCAGGTGGCTGCCCAAGAAGCGCATTTTAAAATTTATAAGTGCTGACTCTATGCCAGTGTTCAATGCTAAATGCTCACAAAAATACATGCTTACCCAAAAAATCATTACAAGCGAAACACTTTCAGAATATCATAGAGAAAGGTCAAAGTTCTAAAATATCTCTGAGCCACTCTCCTACGTCTGAAAGCAACTAACCATGTTTTATTAAGAAAACTGCTTGGTTTAAAAGGAAAAAAAACAGAGCTTTTTTTGTCCCAGTCCTGTGGTTCAAGTTTCTTCAGTCTTTGAACCAAATAACCCAGTCCTAATAAAAATATATAATAGTTACTAAATACCCAGACTCCCAGCTCTATAGTATATGACTCTACTAACACACAGACTGATATATTAACACTAACCCTGAGTGTCGTGATCTTGTATCAGAACTACCACCATAATTACCGTCTGAGGGGCAGAAGTCTCTGCAAGAACAACCCAGCAAGATGTTCAGAAGAAAAGAACAATGAGATAAACGTCTGCTGTTCACAGAGGCTATGGACTTCCCTCTGCCCCCAGAGAGATGGAGATGGAGACGGAGATGGGAGGGCCCCTAAGAACCCAAGGCTGCCGCAACCAAGCCTGACCCACTGTGCCGTGATGCTGCTCCAGACTGCGAACACCCCTCAAACCACCATAACAGCAAGCCTACCTGCTGGTTGAAAGCCGTGTTTCCTCCCGGCATGGGGAGGCTGGAGGGGGCCACCTGCAGCAGATCCAGGGGCGAGCCGGGGTTCGCGCTCTTACTGTCGTTTGTGGAGTAATTCCACACCAAGGCACTTGGGCAACAGAGAGTAACAGTCTGGAAATAAAGTGGTAAAATTCAGATGTTTAGAGGAAGGAAAAAAGCTATCACAAAAGCGTTAAGAGCTTAAAGAAAAAAGTCATAAATTACAGTTCCCAACGAGTGAGCTTAAAACATGAACATCTTTTCTAACCCCAGTCTCAACTTTTCAAATGGTTAGACCAAAAAATTATGACAGAATTATTCATTTGCATAGGTAAAAATACACCTATTGAGAAATTAAGGAATGTTCTAATTTATAAGCTAAATTCTAGCACAAGAAACCTAGGAAATTAAATAAAAAATCAGTAAATTTTAAAATTGTCTCCTGAAACAATGTTTTTCATGCAATTAAAATATGTTAATTTCTAAGGCTGTAAAATCTAAAAAGATTTTTTTTTTTAACCTCTCAAATAATGGTATGATATGTAGCCTCATGCAAAGAGTTGACTCATAGGAAAAGACTCTGATGCTGGGAGGGATTGGGGGCAGGAGGAGAAGGGGACGACACAGGATGAGATGGCTGGATGGCATCACTGACTCGATGGACGTGAGTCTGAGTGAACTCCGGGAGTTAGTGATGGACAGGGAGGCCTGGCATGCTGCAATTCATGGGGTCGCAAAGAGTCAGACACGACTGTGCGACTGAACTGAACTGAACTGATGTAGCCTCATAAACACTGGGCAGGCAGCAACCCTGGACAGGGCCCGAGCAACACACTTTTTTAATAAAAGCCAGTTAGCAAAATTTTTTTAGGGCTTTCAGGCCACCTAAAGTCCCTGTTACCTACACTTCCTTTTTGTTTAACACCTATTCTTAGCCTATAGGCTGGACCTGGCCTTCAGGTTATAGCTTGCCTACCCCAACCTTGGACCCCTGTAGACATTTTTTACTCTGTCAGCTTGCACAAAGCAGTTTCTGTGACCAACTTACTTACACATCACAACCACCCCAAGCAGTAGGAAGCGATATTTCCCAACTGTTCCAAAAAGGAATGGAAGCCACAGAGGAGATGAGCGACCAGCCCAAGGTGATTTCAGGCCTGGAAGCACTACACTCACTAATCCTAACTATGGATTAGGTTCTCATTAAATTAAGTACTATAGTTCTATAATACTATAATTATTACAGTTCTCATTAAGCACACGCTCTGTGCTGAACACTGTCCTGGAAGCGACAGTGTAAGAACTGTCCCCAGCCTCCATCCACACATGGGGAAACAGAGGCGCAACGTGAAAGCTACGACCTGGCAGAGCAGAGGCTACAATCAGGGCGGTAATGATTCTAGAAGGCATCTTCCCCAGTACGCTCTTGTGCCACTCAACTACACCAGCTCAGAGAATGAATGCAGTCTTTCTCTTCTAAAATGCAAAATTAATGATTAAAAAACTAAACTCTGAGGCCCAGGAGACATCTTCATGGAAACCAGATGGCATATATGAAACTCAGGCCCTGAAGCCCACCAGCAGGAGCATTGGTCTTCACTGGTCCACATCCCATTGCCTTCCTCTTCTCGTCTCCTGTCCATGGGGAAGTAGTTCCCTGTGTTAATTCCAAAGCCTCTGGTATCCAGGGCACCGATCCATCCAACAGTCCTCCGCTCCTAGTCTCGGACTCCCCTCTACCAGTGTACCCTTAGCTTAGGAATACGTTCAGGCTTGCCCGTCAAAAACCAAAAAAAAATTTTTTAAATCTCCACTCACCTAGCACCAAACTCTCTTCCCTTCACAGGAATGATTCTCAAATCTCCAACGTTCCTCAACCCACACCTTACCATGACTCCTCACTATCATTCACTGACCATCTCAACCACCATGTCAGTCTCAGTCATCTCCTTATCAGACCTCCCCAATCACCTGGGCACTGTGCACTACTCACTCCTCGTGAAACCTCCTGCAGTGCCCACAGAGGCAGTCCCGCATGGGGTTAAGAGTGTGAACCCTGGGTCCCAACTGGGTGCAATTTCCAGGTTCGCCTCTTACTTGCTGTGTGACCTGTGCCACCACCTCATTATTCCTGTTACAGGAATGATATTGGCTCCCTTCTCATAGGATGATTCTGAGAACTAAAGGATGCAATATACCTACATCTCAGAAGAGTGCCTAGAACACGATAAATGCTACCGCTATCATTACAACTGAATTATGACCATAACAGTCTCATCATCTTTGTTTCGATAACAGTACTCTCCCACCTCACTCTTCTCTCTCCAGCCTGGCCAAACTTCCCTGGTCACCTCTGGGATCTTCCCCCCTGCTATCTCTTACCTACTTGTTCCCTCTGGGCCACAGATCATCCCTCGCTACTAACTCTTTACGAGATCGCTCCCTCTCCAGTTCTTGACCAGCCAAGAGGCCCTAAGTGGCCCAAATCCATACCCCTGGTCTGTGGTCTGCCCCCGTCTTCAGAATCAGACATGCAACCATCTCCTGAACATATCAATTAGAGATAAGACAGTCCAAAACTGAACTTACACAGACTCATCCAAACTGACTTTTTCCTTGTCTCTCTCTCCCCTATCCTCCCCACTCCCAAAGACCTTCCCTCTACTGTGGCCAAAGCAACCTAACAAGCCACACACTGACCATAAAACTCCCTGCATAAAACCTCCCAATGACTTCCTAATTACAAGGCCCACAAGGGGTCTTCTATCCCTGACCCCCAACACATTTCACACTTTACGTTTCAAGAAAGCCAACCTGCCCACAAGATGACTTACCAACCCTCCGGGCCTTTCTCCACGCTGTTCCCTCTGCCAAGAACAGTCTACACCTTGTTTGTTTGTTTTAAACCAATATGATAAGTGCTAGACCAGACCACTTCCTTCAGAAAACCTCCCTGAATTCTAGGTTGAATTCCACTTCTCAAATCAGGCCCCTGAGCATCCCTCCACCAACCTTCCCTCATCTCAGCACATGGACTCTCAAAGCCCTTTACTAAAGAGCATGACACATTAGTAGGAGCCTAAGAAATGTGACCTGAACACTGATCTTTGAGCTCCCAGGTCTAGGACAGGGCTGTATCTCACTCTTGTCAGCACTGGGCCAGTGGCTGACATCCTCCTGGACCACACAAGCAATGATGCTGGGCAGCTAAAGAGAGTCTGAGAAAACTATTCGGATCTTAAACGAAGGCAACCATCTCAAGCTGCAGACTGAGGAAGCTACATAATGCTGCATGGTGAAGCTGCCTTCCCCAAAGAACAGTAACACAGCTGACTTATTCCATGGGTTCCCTGAACAATTTTTCAATCATAGAACAGCCCCAATAAAGAACTATGATAGCCATCTAGACAGAAGCAATGAATCCTCTCGCGTTTGTGATCCAACACAGGGATACAAGAACAGGAAACTTCCATCTATCAGTTATTTAGACCCGGATAAAACTAGAGTTGTGACGTGACAGTTGAAGCGTCACCCCCAAGTCCCCTGTTTGCTGCACAGAATGTGGGCGTAAAGCAGGAAGGGCCGAGGACTTACCTGCAACATACAGCTAAGTCCATAAACCAGGGGGCCATGCTGTGCACAGGAAAGAAAGTCGGAGAAGGCCAGCTGCACAGGGCTCATGCCGGGGCCAGAGGGCCCGGGGCTGGGGGCCCCGATGCTCGAGCTGTTTGGGCCTATTATCACATGGGGCGAGTGGGCAGCAAGGAGGCTGGGGCTGTCGCTCAGCAGCAACGCCAGACGCCGGGCACAGAAATAGGCGAGACGACGGGACAGGTAGGCCGACTGGACAAACTCATCTGAATACTGAGGAACACAAGGACACCAGCCTTCAGTCACGTCTCAGGCTACTCGGTGAGATAACCATTATAATACAGGCTTCTCATCATTACAAACAAAAACAAAAGCTTTCAGAAGTACTACTACAGACCAGTGCTGTCCAAGAGAAATGTAATGCGAGCCACACATGTAATTTTAAATTTTCCAGTATCCACTGGGTGGCACGCACGCGCGCGCGCGCGCACACACACACACACGAAAGATGTGTTTTATTTGGCCCACTATACCTAAATCTAAAATGCTATCATTTCAACATGTTATCAACACAAAAGTATCAGTGAGATATTATATACCCCTTTTTCCATACCAGGTCTGAAGCCTGGTGGGCACTTTAAACAAAGAGCACATGACAATGTGAACTTGTCACATTTCAAGGGTTCATGAGTCATGGCTGGCTAGCTCCTAGAGCAGGCATCACAGGTACCGACGTCTCGGGGAAGACACAGATCACCAGTATGGTGTGGTCTCTGGAAGGGGCTGGCTACTTTTCACTGGATGCTCTTCCGTATTGCCTGAATTGTCAAATATACGAATTACTTTTCCAGGAATTTTTCTTTAAATAAATTTCATCCAGACAGCCTAAATTTTAACACACCTTGAGACAATCATGAAAATACGATGTTCCCACCCTTGAGGGGCTCAAAGAATATTATAAGAATGTAGAAGATCCTCTATATCCCTAAAAAGAGATAATGGGTTTTGTTTTCACAGAGATCTATGTGAAGGAGACAGTATTTAAAGAGCTGTTTGCTCAGCTCAGGGACAAGGGAAATTCATGTGAGTGAGAATACTTGAGAGGGACACATGGCTAGTACAAGTGACCTTTACAACTTACACAAAAGCCTCTTATCACTTCGAGTGTTGCAGCATTAAGATCTTTCCTCCTTCCATTTCAAAAAAGCCACCTCTACTTACCTCTTCATTCTTACCAGACTCATTCCTTGCCCATAAAATCAACTGGCTCATGATTACATGTACTATACCTGCAGCATTAGCGGTAATAAGAGTTTAAGAAGATCATCATCCATTGGTCTGATCTTTTCTAACACATCCAAAATCCATGTCAAATATTCGTGCTTTTCCAGCATTCCTTCCTTAAATGAACAAAGAAAAATTACACTGATAATGTTAAAGCAAAACCAACTAAAATTCAAAAAATAAAAAAACCACACACTCTTATCTTTATGTGTAAGTATAATTTTACTATTGTTTTCCTTGTTGCAAAGCAGTCTCATTGATGAAAGTTGAAATTCTAAAGAATGAAAATAACTGGTGTTATTTTGCACAGTTGGCTTGGAGGTTTTTGGGGGTTGTTTCTGCATACCTGCCTCATTCTAAATTGATAAAAATTAATTCCTACAAGAAGGAAAATTTGGAATGCCCAGATTCCCAGGGCATGTCAAGTACCTGGCTAAATTTCAGTATACTAAGAACTCATAGTACACTGGCGTGCTACAGTCCATGGGGCCCAAGAGTCGGACACGACTAAGCAACTGAACTGATGAACTCATACTCACAGGAGGAAACTTGGCCAATGTTGATCACTACAAAGAACAAAGCACCTATCATATCATCATCTCCAAAAGAGGCTGATAACCTCATCAGAGCCAAGGCCCTCTAGTAGCCTCTTTTGCTATCCTAAAAAGAATTTCAGATACCATAACCCACCTACAAAATATAACTTTAAAAATCAATATAATGGCCTATAAGAAATGAAAGGAATTTATAATAAAATGACATCTAAACTTCTGACATAACTGCACTAAAAACAACATGCCCACAAATTTCCAAACTGTTCCACAGGGTTGGTATGGCCCCCCTTAAAATAAGCACTGTTAACATTTTCATCTATTGCCTTCATATATACACACACACACAAATACTTCTTTATGACATTCTATGTACACATAAATTTAATGTCATATTACAGCTTTATGATTCACATCATAAAAGAGTCAAGACAGAAACAAATGACCTAAATGGGAAAGAAATCCAAAAAAGGGAGGGGGGTGGGGGTGGGGGTGGGGTGGGGTGTGTGTGTGTGTGTGTTTGTGTGTCTGTGTGTGTGAAGCTGATTCACTTGCTGTACTATAGAAATAAAACACTGTAAAGAATTATACTCCAATAAAATGTAAAACAAACAAAGATAAAAACAAAAAGTTATGTTTAAAGTCACTGAAACTTTTATGGTCATTCTAGTAACAATCTTAGTAGTTAAAATGAAGCCCTACTTTGTTCCTAGCAACTCTGATGCATCTATGGACCATATAACCAGAGGTCCACTACCATGATTATCGACAATGCATTTAAAAATATACTGCTAAATTACTGTTTATGTATTTAAAACATTACAGTGACACCACATTCATGATATCAAAGTTTTCACTTATTGCTAATTTCTTTTCTTGTCTGCACGAAGGGATCTTAGTTCCGCAACCAGGGATCAAGCTCG
Organism: Ovis aries; assembly: GCF_016772045.2. Lineage (NCBI taxonomy): Eukaryota > Metazoa > Chordata > Mammalia > Artiodactyla > Bovidae > Ovis > Ovis aries. The sequence continues at coordinate 237,686,772 of NC_056054.1, forward strand.
TGTCCTGGCAGTGAAAGCAGGGAGTCCTATCCACTGGACCACCAGAGGATTCCCCTTATTGCTGATTTCTAATTTTTTTAATGTTTCAGCTAACGGTTTAGCTACAGGAAAAAGCGCAATTTAAAATTATCAGACCAATAAAGTAAACTTCATGTTAAAGAAATAAATAAAATGGAACTTTGCATTAAGGATTAAGAGATGGTGAATGCAAGGTTCAAAAAAAGAGAATCTTCATAAGCATGACTTCCAAGGATGACATAATGTTCATCCTCAAGATGCTTCTGTTATGCACCCGTACCCTTACTTATGCATATGAATGTCTGCACACACATACACTCCAGTTTCACATTTCAGATTACAATGAATTAAAATATAATGAACTTTTAAATGTTAACATTAAAGTTAGATTCATCCATTTAGAACCTAACTGCTTCCTATAAAGGAGATACTGATTTCCATGTTCCTAAAAAATAACCATTCAAAAATACTACGCATGCTTAGAGACACCTTTTCAAAGAGACAGGCTAAATCCTCAGCTCAATAAAAGCTCAGAGCAGGCAGGGAAGGAGTCCTCTGCTAAATGAAACTAGGATTTGTAAGCATTTTTTTTTTTTTTACTGATTTAAAACAAAGCTAACTCCTAAAGGACCAGGCTGTTTCCTACTTTGAGCTCTTAGAAAAAGTTGCTTACCACCTGGAAATTATAATTAAAGTTCTAAGGGTAGAAATTTAGAAACCACACATCCTTTCTACCCACCCACCCCATCACAATAACAGGTCATGAAAGTCTATCCTGATAATACAACTTCAGCTGAATACATCTGTCCTTCCTTCTCACCAAGAGTAAAGATTGAGGCAAACAGCACAAGTGCCATCTTCTGGTCAGTATGATGTACATCAGTGCCTCAGGATGGGAGTTCTAATCAGTCCTCAATGTATTACCCATCCTCTCAACCATATTTTAATCTGCAGCCAAACAAAATTAAGATGACCTTTCATAATAACTAAGCTCTAAAGAAAATCTACTATAAGATAGGAAGCATCAGCATAAAAAATTATTTGAATAAATATCTCCAATTTATGTAAAGTCAAATGGCTTGGGAGGATTATATCTAATAGTGCCATTGTAAGGCAATTAATGGCATTAAAAGAGCTGACATCACTGAATCCTGGCGATCAATACGTATAACAGGAAGCTGTCATCTCGGGGCAAAGGTGTCACCTTTGATACGAATTCAGAGCTATGCTGGGTGGCTTTCTTTGAACGCACTAGTTCATATGATGATGATATAATGTAACACCCCCCAAAAACTAAAGTGTAAGGAACTTGCTCTGTCTTGAGTTTCGTAGGAAGCTTACCTGGAACATGTGGAACGCCAGCTTTTCGTTGTACTCCCACTGCCTCATGGCCTGCTCCACGTCAGGTGGCACAGGGACAGGGCCATCGCCCGCGCTGGAAGCCAGGTGGTAGAAGTCGGAAATCTTGGCCAACTGCTCTCGAAGATACCTGGTAGATATTTGCGTCCACTCTGCATGTTTTTTAAAAAAAGAAGCCATTTCCAGATACAATGAATGTAAGAATCTACTTTTCCTCCGTCTTTCTGGTTAAGAGTGTACTTATAAAACAAATCTATTACACAAAAATGGCTTTGGCAAACATATATAAGCACTGTTGAGAAAAGTACACCCATGCCAAAGCCCTTGAGCAATGTGCACCAGTGTGACATGGCCACCCCATCGCCCAGCAACGACGTCGGCCAGCTCTCCCCTTCTGCCTCTGTGACCCCAAACCTAGGAGAAGAGGTGTCCACATTTAAATTAAAAATACAAACAGAGACACAAACAGGAAATAGAACAGTGGAGGTAATTCAAGAATCATAATTCAGGACATGGACAACAGACCTGTGGCTGCCAAGGTGGGAAGGGGGTGGGTGGGGAAGGGATGTATTGGGAGTTTGGGATTAGCAGATGCAAACTACTATATATACAGAATGGATAAACAAGGTCCTACTGTATAGTACAGGGAACTATATTCAATATCCTGTGATAAACCATAATGGACAAGTTGGGGGGGGGGGGTGTGCGTGTGGTGTGTGTGTTGTGGGGGTGTTGTGGGGGTGTATTGTTGGAGGGCGGGGTAGGGAGTAGCTTTCCCAGTAGCTCAGACAGTAAAGAATCTACCTGCAATCCATGAGACCTGGGATCGATTCCTGGGTCAGGAAGATCCCATGGAGAAGGGCATGGCAACCCACTCCAGTATTCCTGCCTGAAGAATTCATGGACAGAGGTGCCTGGCGGGTTACAGTCCACGGGGTCACAGAGTCAGACACAACTGAGTGACCAACACTTCATATACAAATAACTGAGTCACTGTGTTGCACGCAGAAACTAACACTGGAAACCAACTATACTTCAATAACACTTTTTTAAAACAAATATTTTACAAAATCACAGTTCTACTCCAAAAAAGTTCAAAATTCCCCAAATGCAGTTCTCTTGGGGTACATTTTCCAGGCTCCAGGGCATGGTTCAAACATGCCTAATTAAGGGGTGTTCTGTCTCTGTCCATCTGTAGAAGGGCTGGCCATCCCCACGGGCCAGCCCCAGGCGGCACTCCCACCTGCACCGCCCAACCTCCACCCCTGCCAGGGACACCAGAGCAGCCACCTCAGACCACCATCCGGCCGTCGATCGCTCTGCTCTCCCCAACCAACACTAGATGCCTCAGGACTCAGCCAGAAAGGGCAGTGCGTGACAAAAGGCAGAAGGCCGTAGCACAAAAAAAAAAAAAAAAAAAAAAAAAAATCACTGAAATTACTCAAAAGTATCTGCCACGGGGCACAAATTAAATCAATGGGTTGCCTTTGGCAACCATGAGGGATATGGTGCCAACTTTAGCCCATTCTGTGGATAAAAATGTAATAATTGCATGCTCACAGCCAAATTTCCCCAAGGATTAGTGAAACAGCATTTCGGAAGAAATCGTCCTCCTGAAACATCACCGCACAATGCTGTTTTCTCATTATTTCAGCAATAGGTTCTCCAACCTTCTCAATTTTAAAGGAACCTATTCTAACAAAAGTAAGAGTAGAAATAAACATCTGTTAGAAATTGAGTGTTTTGTTTTTATTTTTTAAGCACTACTAAAATTACTTGACAACAGAACCCGGAGATAACTACCGTTAGGATTTGGTTGAAACTACTTATTCTAATTGTGTCTTATTTAAAATTGAAATTCAGATGCACATGTTAAGTAAGCATTGCTTCAGTAATCAGCCAATGCCAAAAGATGAACAGACACTAGGTCAACATTCTGTTCCTAGTATAAATCGTTTGTTAGAAAGCACCATCAATAACAGATATTGTTGTTAAAATTACGCCATCATCATTAAAAACCAAACAATAAATTATTAGTGTCATCATTTTCTGGTGCCCCTGTTATGGACTAATCATCTCATGACTCTCACTTGTTCAACAAAGCAAAATGCCAACCACCAGATGAGACAAGTTTAGCTTAGCTATAATAAGCAAAAACAAAAATAACAAGGATCCAAATCCTAGCTTTTGTGTGCCAAGCCTTGCTATTAACTCACTCTCAGTATGGTACTATTCTCAATACTCAGAATAGTTTAGCCTCAAGAGCTAAAAATAACACACATATTCACACACCCCCTACTTTGTCTCGGGTATATTTTCAAGATTGTTTTTATTAAAATATGGAAGAAACACATGCTCACTATAGAAAAATTTTAATGCAAATATGCCTAGAAAAAAATCTCAATCATTTAATAGCTTTGTATCTTTTCAGGTTTTTTCCTTGTGTGCTTGACTGTTTAAACATACATGCATCTTTTTTTTTAATTGCTGAAGATATTACTCCACAATTTGAATACCTTTAAAAATTCAAACAGAATTCAAATATAGACCTCTTGGTCATATATTTTAACTTCACCATATTTAACTGATGTTAAGCTATCACATCAATGAGACAGATTTGGAGATCTGGGCCCTAAGACAATCTAGTGTGAACTAGTATAAAAATTAGGATGCACACAAAATTTTCATTAAAAATTAAAAACAAAAAATAAAAAATGGCCACAAGTACTGTACTCTTTAAAATTATTCAGGTTCACTAACCCCTCTCAAGCTGAATTAGGACTGGTCATTAAAAGGGAGAAATGGGGGCAAGAAACAGTGATTCTCAGGCCTGCATGCACACGCCATCACCCGGGGCGGGTGCATTTTACCAAATGCCAGTATCTTCAGCCCAATCCCATCAGATTCTGGTTTAACTGGTCTGCAGTGGGGACTCAGTCCTAAGTGATACCAAGAAAATAGGAATGGCTAGAGATCTTAAGGAAGATGGTTGGGGGAGGGAGGTGGGGAGGTTTCAAAGGTAGAAAGGATGCAGAAAGTTGCTTTGAAAGTGCACCAGTTCTAAAATTCTGAGGCTATGGCCACATCTCTAGTTCACTGATATCAAGTAGAACTCAAGGCCACGAAGTCAGATTATTAGCAAGTTTACAAACATGAATGTTACTGAGAGTGGGGTCAGGGGTCAGTATTAAAAAGAATGACCGACTCATCCTTCTGATGCTGCTCTCCCTAGCATCCTGGAGCCACTGTTTTTTGTTGATGCCTAACCCCCAAACAGGAGGGGTCTCAGAGGCCATGCAGTTCACCCTATGGTAGCCTATCGTCTAACCAATCCAGGAGCTGTAGGCACAACTCAAGGTCACACAGGTAAACCAGAAGAACACAGCAGGTGTGAGATGCTCCACTCCAGTACATGAAAATATGCAAATTGATAAATACAATACATAATAGGGGAGAACAGAGACATGTCAAGTTACATTAAAAATGACCCCCTAGGGCCTGGAATACCTGCAGTATTACCAAGAGAACTGGGAGCTCAGCAGAAGACAAGCATTCACCGTGGGGGCAAACACAGAGCACCCCAAATGCAACAACACTCATGGAGAGAAAGTGTCTTGGCAGTGTGACACTGCAGAGAAGCAACAGAGGGCCACACTAAGGGTTACCAGCAGAATGACCTTTGGCAGAGGTCGGCCCTGGGTCCAATCCTAGCTCCACCCCTGAGCAAGGCAACCTGGCCTCCACTCAATCTCAACCTCATCTCTACAACAGAGCTCAATAATACACCCAGGTCAGTAACTATCCAGATGAGTTCCTTTACACAGTGCATGCATCACAGAAGTTGATCAATAAGTGGCCATCATCATCATCATTAGTACTCATTATTATTGGGATGAAGAGTTTTTAGAAAGGAAACTAAAGGTTAGGCCTTAACTGTTACTGTCAGGCCCTGCTTCTACCTCAGCTGAGCTGCAATGCCTAACCCAGCACTCTGGGTAAGTGTTTATGGAATCAATCAATGTCAATTTCATGGTTCCAAAACCTTCAATGGATCTGCAATCCTTAATGAATTAAGGTCAAACTCCTTAGCTGGAATTAAAATCATTTCAAATACTATCCAGCATGATCCACACTGCGAGCTCAAGGTGCTTCTCTCACGTCTATGATGCTCTGTTGACAGGATCTTCCCCAGTCACCTGTTTTCGAATGCGGGCCCAGTTCAAATGTCACATCTCTCACGTAGCCTTCTCAAGACGCTGGACACCACACCACCACCCGGCAGGGATCACACTCTCTAACTGATGCTTAAGAATTCCCTCCATCTTTCATCCCCATGCCTCACATACTCAAGACCTAAGTACTGACTGCAACCAATACACTATAAGGTCCTCTCAAAACTAAGTTCCTTCCCAATCATTCTGTCTCCCAAATCTTCATAAAAACATCTCCATTTTCTAGTTTAAACCTATCACGGCCGATCTAGAAGGTTTCAAACACCACTGTAGGAAATACACCAAGTTCCCTCTCTAACACACTTGGTCTTTATGCATCCGTTAGTCGGCCTGCTACAAAAGGCCCATGCAAATACAGAACCTTTCATTCTTTTTAATGAATTTCCATCAAGTATAGTATAAATATAAAACTTATACACATACACCCTAGTATACACATACATATAAAAATATTATATATGTCCTTTAATTTTGTGAAAGCTTATTTTCCTTACTACATTCTTTCCTTACACCCTAATATACACATACATATAAAAATATTATATACGTCCTTTAATTTTGTGAAAGCTTATTTTCCTTACTACATTCTTTCCTTTTATCAGAATGAGTGGGAACCCACTACGTAAAACAGATGCAACAAAGATTGCTTTGTAAAAATTCCAGCCAAGTCCAGAAATGAAGGTGCACATCTTTAAAGTGACCCACTGGAATCTGGACTTAAAAGTCAAAGATGACAGGCTCCTCAATGGAAAAACCTATATCCTCAAACCTTCTCCCTGAAGCTATCCCACTACAATAAAAGGTTCTTGCTTACCCATGGGAGGAACACACTGCTTCTCAAAACTGCAGGATGTAGAGGATTTAACTAGCCCAACTTAGGTGCAAACCTGCCTGGTACAGACTGATGGGAGAGTGGGGAGGGGGCTGAGATGGGGCGAAAAGGAGTTCAATACATACAACGTGGTGCACAAAGAAAGACAGCGCCAAGTCGTGTCCGACTCCTACGGCCCCACGGACTACAGACTGCCAGGCTCCTCTGTCTATGGGATTCTCCCACGAACACTGGAATGGGTTGCCATTTTCTTCTCCAGGGCATCTTCCTGATCCAGGAATCGAACCCAGGTCTCCCACACTGCAGGCATATTCTTTACCGACTGAGCTACGTGGGAAGCCCTATACATATACTCACGAACTCCCAATAAAAGACTGAAAGATTTTTTTCATTTTCTGTTGTTAAAATGCTTTCTTGATCAAAGGATACCATCAACAAAGTGAAAAGACAACTCATAAATGGGAAGAAAACATCTGCAAATCATTTATCTGATAAAGGACTTGGATATAATGAATGATTACAACTCAATAATAAAGCAATTAATAATGGGTAAAGGAGCTGAACAGACCTTTCTCCAAAGAATATAGACAAATGATCGATAAGCTCATGAAAATATGCTCAACATCATTAGCCACCAGAGAAATGCAAATCAAAACCACAATAAGGCACCATTAGGACACTCACAGAGAGGCTACCCAGGTGGTACAATTGTAAAGAGTCTGTCTGCCAGGGCAGGATATGCAAGAGACATGGGATGTGGGTTTGGCCTAAGGGTCAGAAAGATCCCCTGGAGTAGGAAATGGCAACGCACTCCAATATTCTGGCCTGGTGGGGTAGTAAGAGTCCAACACAACTCAGTGACTAAACAACAACAGGATAGTACAAGACCAACAATACCAACTTTTTGGTGAGGATGTGTTGAAACCAGGCTCCTCATACATTGCTGGTGGGAATGTAAAATGATGTAGCTACTGTGGAAAATGGTTCGGCAATTTCTCAAAGGGTTGGACACAGAGTTATCATGTAATCCAAAGTCCACAAGTAATCATAAACCCCAGAGAAATGAAAACACATGTCCACACAAAGATCTGTACACATCCGTAGCAGCATGGCTCATATGAGCCAAAAAGTGAAAGCAACACAAACGTCCAACTGATAAGCAAATTTTGTTGCTCTTCAGTCACTAAGCTGTGTCCAACTTTGTAATTCCTTGGACTACAGCATGCCAGGCTTCCCTGGCCTTCAGTATCTCCAGGAGTTTGCTCAAACTCATGTCCATGGAGTCAGTGAAGCCATCCAACCATCTACACTCTGTTACCCCCTTCTCCTTTTGCTCTCAATCTTTCCCAGCATCAGAGCCTGTTCTAATGAGTCACCTCTTCGCATTAAGTGGCCAAAGTACTGGAGAGTCAGCTTCAGCATCAATCCTTCCAATGAATATTCAGGGCTGATTTCCTTTAAGATTGACTGGTTTGACTTCCTTGCTGTCCAAGGGACTCGCAAGAGTCTTCTCCAGCACCACAGTAGGAAAGCATCAATTTTTCGGCTCTCAGCCTTCTTTATGGTCCAACTTTCACATTCGCAAAATAAAATATCTTCCATGTACAGAATGGTACTACTCAGCTATACAATGTCATGCACCACGGAAACACACTACAACATGCAGGAACATTGAAAACGTAATACTGTATAACTGACACAAATCTGTTTCAAAGAACCATATAAGTTATGATTCCAGTTAGATAAAATGTCCAGAAAAGGCACATCTACAGGGCTGAGGGAGACTGGGGAAATGCAGAGTGACTGCTGGTGGTTACGAGATTCCTTCCAGGCGGATAGAAGAATTCAAAAAGGCAGTGATGGTTTCACAGCACTGTGAACACATGAAAAACTTCTAAATTGTAAACTTAAAATGAACTGCAAAACAGTAACAATTATATCTCCATAAAGCTATTACATAATTCTTAATGCTTGCTTGAAATACTTTACTACAAATAAAAATCCAGCATTTCATGAAGTACCAAAAAAAAAAAAAAGACGACTATTCTACACTGATGAAAAGTAATCTACTATGGGACTTCCCTGGTGGTGCAGTGGATAAAAACTCACCTGCCAATGGATGGGACACAGGTTCAATCCCCAGTCTGGGAAGATTCCACATGTTGCGGAGCAACTAAAGCGCAAGCGCAGCTGCTGAGCCTATCTGTACAAACACTGATGTGCACGGGCCAAGACCCTGCACTCTGCAACGAAAGCCGCCCCCACTCACAACCAGAGAAAGTAGCACAAAGCAATAAAGACCCAGGGCAACAAAAACCAGATTAAAAAAAAAACATAAAAGTAGCCCACTATGATCTGATACGGCTTTGAGGGCAGCGGAGGGGGTTGGGAACGAGAATAAGGATAAAAGTAACAGTGGCCAAGAGCGAAGGTGGTCTGGAATTCCCATGTCTTGCTGAATTTTCCACAGTTTGTTGTAATCCACAAATCAAAGGCTTTAGCGCAGTCAACGAAGCAAAAGTAGATGTTTTTCTGGAATTCTCTTGATCCAAGGGATTTGACAATTTGATCTCTGGTTCCTCTGCCGTTTTTAAATCCAGCATGAACACCTGGAAGTTCACGGTTCACGTATTGCTGAAGGCTGGCTTGGAGAATTTTGAGCTTTATTTTGCTAGCATGTGAGATGAGTGCAATTGGGCGGTAGTTTAAACATTCTTTGGCATTGCCTTTCTTTGGGATTGGAATGAAAACCGACCTTTTCCAGTCCTTTCCTCCTTTGCTTTTGGCTTATCCTCTTTTCTCAGCTATTTGTAAGGCCTCCTCATACAACCATTTTGCCTTTTCATATATCTTTTTCTTGGGGATGGTTTTGATCACTGCCTCCTGCACAATGTTACGAACCTCCGTCCATAGTTCTTCAGGCACTCTATCAGATCTAATACCTTGAATCTATTTGTCACTTCCACTGTATTATCACACGAGATTTGATTTAGGTCATACCGGAATGGCCTAGTGGTTTTCCCTGCTATCTCCTATTTCAAGGAGTTCATGATCTGAGCCACAGTCAGCTCCTGATCTTGTTTTCACTGAGATGGGAACACTTTACCTGACTCCTGAGAAACCTGTATGCAGGTCAAGAAGCAACAATTAGAATCAGAGATGGAACAACAGACTGGTTCCAAATAGGGAGAGGAGTAAGTCAAGGCTGAATGCTGTCACCCTGCTTATTTAACTTTTACGCAGAGTTCAGTTCAGTTGCTCAGTTGGGTCCGACTCTTTGTGACCCCACAGACTGCAGCACACCAGGCCTCCTTGTCCATCACCAACTCCCAGAGTTTACTCAAACTCATGTCCATTGAGTCAGTGATGTCATGCAACCATCTCATCCTCTGCTGCCCTTCTCCCACCCTCAATCTTTCCCAATGAGTCAGCTCTTCACATCGGGTGGCCAAAGTTTTGGAGTTTCAGCTTCAGCATCAGTCCTTCCAATGCATATTCAGGACTGATTTCCTTTAGGCTAGAGTGGTTGGATCTCCTATCAGTCCAAGGGACTCTCAAGAGTCTTCTCCAACACCATAGTTCAAAAGCATCAATTCTTTGGTGCTCAGCTTTCTTTATACTCCAACTCTCACATCCATACATGACCACTGTAAAAACCATAGCCTTGACTAGATGGACCTTTGTTAGCAAAGTAATGTCTCTGCCTTTTAATATGCTGTCTAGGTTGGTCATAACTTTTCAAGGAGTAAGCGTCTTTTAATTTCATGGCTGCAGTCACCATCTGCAGTGACTTTGGAGTCCCCCTAAAATAAAGTCTGACACTGCTTCCACTGTTTCCCCATCTATTTCCCATGGAGTGATGGGACCGGATGCCATGATCATCGTTTTCTGAATGTTGAGCTTTAAGCCAACTTTTTCACTCTCTTCCTTCACTTTCATTAAGAGGCTCTTTAGTTCTTCACTTTCTGCCATAAGGGTGGTGTCATCTGCATAGCTGAGGTTATTGATATTTCTCCCAGCAATCTTGATTCCAGCTTGTGCTTCATCCAGTCCAGCATTTCTCGTGATGTACTCTGCGTATAAGTTAAATAAGCAGGGTGGCAATATACAGCCTTGATGTACTCCTTTTCCTATTTGGAACCAGTTTGTTGTTTCATGTCCAGTTCTAACTGTTGCTTCCTGACCTGCACACAGGTTTCTCAAGAGGCAGGTCAGGTGCTCTGGGATTCCCATCTCTTTCCGAATTTGCCCCAGTTTATTGTGATCCACAAAGTCAAAGGCTTTGGCATAGTCAATAAAGCAGAAATAGATGTTTTTCTGGAACTCTTGCTTTTTTCCATGATCCAGCGGATGTTGGCAATTTGATCTCTGGTTCCTCTGCCTTTTCTAATCTCAGCTTGAACATCTGGAAGTTCACGGTTCATGTATTGCTGAAGCCTGACTTGGAGAATTTTGAGCATTACTTTGCTAGCATGTGAGGTGAGTGCAATTGTGTGGTAGTTTGAGCCTTCTTTGGCATTGCCTTTCTTTGGGACTGGAACAAAAGCTGACCTTTTCCAGTCCTGTGGCCACTGCTGAGTTTTCCAAATTTGCTGGCACACTGAGTGCAGCACTTTCACAGCATCATCAGAGTTATGCATCATCAGCATTATGCAGAGCGCATCATGAGAAACGCTGGGCTGGATGAAGCACAAGCTGGAATCAAGATTGCCGGGAGAAATATCAATAACCTCAGATATGCAGATGGCATCACCCTTATGGCAGAAAGTGAAGAGGAACTAAAGAGCCTCTTGATGAACAGTGCAAGAGGAGAGTGAAAAAGGTGGCTTAAAACTCAACATTCAAAAAAGGAAGATCATGGCATCTAGTCCCATCATTTCATGACAAATAGATGTGGAAACAATGCAAACAGTAACAGCCTTTATTCTCTTGGGCTGAAAAGTCACTGCAGATGGTGACTGCAGTCATAAAATTAGGACGCTTGCTCCTTGGAAGAAAAGTTATAACAAACCTAGACAGCGTTATTAAAAAGCAGAGACATTTTGCCAACAAAGGTCCATCTAGGCAAAGTTATGGCTTTTCCAGTAGTCATGTATGGATGTGAGTGTTGGACCATAAAGAAGGCTGAGCAACAAAGAATTGATGTTTTTGTACTGTGGTGTTAGTGAAGATTCTTCAGAGTCCCTTGGACTGCAAGGAGATCAAACCAGTCCATTCTGAAAGGAAATAAATCCCCAATATTCATTGGAGGGACTAATGCTGATGCTCCATTACTTTAGCCATCTGATGCAAAGAGGTGACTCATTTGAAAAGACCCTGATGCTGGGAAAGATTGAAGGCAGGAAGAGATGATGATGACAGAGGATGAGATGGCTGGATGGCACCACTGACTCAATGGACATGAGTTTGCACAATCTCTAGGAGATAGTGAAGGACAGGGAAGCCTGGAGTGCTGCAGTCCATGGGGTCACAAAGAGTCATACATGATTGAACAGCTGAACAACAGAAGAGTGAAGGGGTAAACCTGAGTGATGGTTAGTAGGAACTTTATTACATCCTCCTATATTTTCCTATGTTCGAAATGCCCACAACAAAAGGCTTTAAAAAGTTAATCAGTTGAGTTCTATAAAATGATTCACAGAAAGCCCAAAATCCCCCATTCGGCCACTGCTTACTTGGGGAAGGAAAGGGGAAATCAGAGTGCTGATCAGCAGCCTGGATAAAAAATAGCCTCAGTGAAAACTGCTGCCTCAGGTTGATGTGTGAGCAACACAGAGTCAGCCCAGTGGCTGGAATGCTGGTTCTGCTGAATGGTCAGTTAGCGAACTCAGGCCCTCTGGCTAAAAAGCAGGGAAAACAGGGTGGGCGTGGGGGTTCGTAGATGACACGCTGTGGTGCAGTCAATTACCGAAACTTCTTTTTTAGTCACCAAGTTTTTTCTTGGTTTTTGTGTTCTTGTTGTTGTTAGTCGGACGGTGAGGCTTGTGGGACCTCAGTTCCTCAACCAGGGATGGAACCTGGGGCCCTGGCGGTGACAGCCCCAAGTCTTAACCACTGGACCACCAGGGAAGTCCCTGAAACTTTTTTATGCTTCAAACACTTTTCCTTTCACTCATAACTACCTGTAGAATACTGGTGCTGAGCGGCAAACATCGAATATCTGTTTTTGTCTGGATGAGTAATTTTACCGTGTTATTTTTAATGGGCTGTTTCTCTCTGGTTTTTATTTACTGGCAGTGACGCTAAGTGCTGTTACTTGGTGATTAAGGTAACTACTCAAAATAAAATAAAAATCATGGGGGATTTCACAGGTGGTCCAGTGGTTAAGACTCTGTGCTTCCACTGCAGGCGGCCTGGGTCCCATCCCTAATCAGGGAACTAAGATCCCACATGCCACACCGTGTGGCAAAAAAAAAAAAAAAAAAGAAAACAAAAAAAACATGGGCATGTGGCAGGAAACATTAAATGTCTACTAAGGGCCAGAAGCTCTCCTGGGGCCTGGAACTATAAAGCTGAGAGGAGAGCAGTCCCTACCTGAGGCGATTCATTCTGGAGGCAGAAACACAAGGACACAGACACTGAGGGCGGGGAGTTAAGTGGTCTGACATGCCGTGGAGCAAAGGCAAGGAAACACGGGGAGGTTTTAGCGTAGTCCTGAGGGAAGGTGGGGCTCCCCCGGTGGCGCTCAGCAGTGTTAGTTACTCAGTCGTGTCCGACTCTCTGCAACTCCGTGGACTGTAGCACGCCAGGCTCCTCTGTCCATGGAATTTTCCAGGCAAGAACACTGGAGTGGTTGCCATTCCCTTCTCCAGGGGATCTTCCCAACCCAGGGATCAAACCTGGGTCTCCTGCACTGCATTCTTTACCTAAAGAATCTGCCTGCCAACACAGGAGATGCAGGAGATGTTGAGTTCGGTCCCTGGATCAGGACGATCCCCTGGAGTAGGAAATGGCACCCTACTCTAGTATTCTTGCCTGGAAAATTCCATGGGCAGAGGATCAGTCAATCCTAAAGGAAATCACTCCTGAATATTCAATGGAAGGATTGATGCTGGAGCTGAAGCGCTAATACTTTGGCCACCTGATACAAAGAGCCAACCAACTGGAAAAGACCCTGATGCAGGAAAAGATTGAGGACAGGAGGAGAAGGGGACAACAGAGGATGAGATGACTGGATAACATCAACTCAATGGACATCACAAGTTTGAGCAAACTCCAGGAGACAGTGAACGACAGGAAAGACTGGCATGCTGCAGTCCATGGGGTCACAAAGAGTCAGATACGACTTAGCAACTGAACTTCTGAGGAAAGTTACGAAAGAGTTCCATGGGCAGAAACAGCAGTGTGTAATTTCGCAGGTCCTGCAGAGGGAGCCTGGCAGAGGATGCAAGGCAGAGGGAAGGAGGGTCACCTCTGAGGTGAAGCCAGAGGTACTCAAATGCTAGTGCACAAAAAGATCACCAGAGGGCGCTGGTTGGTTAAACATACAGATTTAGCCTTGACAGAGATTTTTACCCTTTAAGGTTCAACTGGGGTCCAGAAACCTGCATTTATAACCTGCTGGTCCCCAGGGCAGGGACAAGCTATACAGTCTGATCTTTTGCCACAAATGACTGAGAGACACTGAAGAATTTTAAGCAAAGGAATGAGGAGATCAGACACATAAATTAAGATTCTCAGAAGTTGTAGGGGAGACAAATAAAAAGGAGACTGCGGAGTCCAGTGGACAGGTGACTGAGGAGGGAACAAGAGAAAGAGGAGGGCAGTACTGGAATCGCCTGATAATGGAGAAGAAACCCGGGTCTCCTGCACAGTGGTAAAGACTCTGCCTGCCAAGGCAAGAGACACAAGTTTGATCCCTGGGTCACGTTTATCCCCTGGAGAAGGAAGTGGCAACCCACTCCAGTATTTTTGACTGGGAAATCCTATAGACAGAGGAGCCTTGTGGGCTACAGTCCATGGGGTCGCAAAGGGTCAGACATGATTGAGCACAGACGAGCCCAAGAGAAGAGAAGAAAGAGGCAGGTAGCTTCAAGATTTGCCAGTGAGATAGCTGAGCAGGTCATGGTGCCATAGAAAGAGATGCGGGACAGAGGGCAAGAGGCGAGGACGGTGAGGGAGCTAAATTCAATGTCTGTTTCCATTATCTTGTTCTAATTAAACTTTAAGATAATCAGAGTCACAAGCAGTTGTTAAGATAAGCAGAGAGAGATCCCATGTACCTTTTACTTCTGTGTGTGTTCACGCTCAGACATGTCCAGCTCTTTGTGACCCCCTGGACTATAAACCCACCAGGCTCCTCTGTCCATGGAATTCTCCAGGCAAGAATACTGGAGTGGGTAGCCATTTCCTACTCCAAGGCATCTTCCCAACCCAGGGACTGAACCCACATCTCTCGACTCACCTGCATTGGCAGGTGGGTTCTATACCACTGTGCCACCTGGGAAGTCCCGACTTTTCCCAAATGTTAATATCCAGCAAAACTAAAGGCCAAGATCATAACCAGGATATCGACATGGACACAATCCACCAATCTTATTCAGGTTTCCCGGTTCTAAGTTCAATTTTGAAAACCTGAATTTGCGATGTCAAAGATATTCATGGGAAAAGATGTCCAGGGCAGGTGGGTAACAACAGGTCAGAAGGGTAAGGGTGAAGACATGGATGAGGGACCTTTATCATATGCAGGTTCAATGCCTTAAACAATGAGATTATGACAACAGAAGAACCCAGCAGGCACAGGTTTAAGCAGGTTTACCCGGCAGAGGTAAAACACGGGTTGTGCCGTCACTCAGCCCTATCCTGAGCCTTCAGCGTAGGTTAACTCACTTGGTGGTGAAGAGCACGGGTTCATGAGTCAGGTGGCCTGACCTGTCCAGGCTCCAATCACTCAGCAGGTTCAGAGCCTTGGGCAGGCCACTCACCCATGCCTCAGTCATGTGTTTACAAAATAGGGCTATTAAGTGGACTTCGCCTGTACGGTTATTTTGAGAATAAAATGAGATAGAAGATGCTTACAACTGTGACACGTTGTTCGAAAGGAAGCAAACTTACATAACTGACAGGACCAGGCAGCCAGGAGCCCAGAGATGAGGAGGAGATAAACTTGGCTGGAAGCAGGAACTCTCTGGCCAAGACAGGAAGACAGGTGAGGACTGGCTGCTGCAGGTTAAGTCTGTACAGGCGTCCGACGGGGTGGAAGCAAGTAGGTGGCTGAGAAACTGAGGGAGTCTGCCCCTCTCTGAAGTTCAAGAGAACTGTGCGGGCAGGGAGGGAGCCTGAAGAGAGGTGAAGGCCCGACGAGCCGCTGTGAGGAGGGAGGGACAATACCCGGCCCCCCATCCGGAGACAAGGGCCCTGGTGGCAATGCAGAAATACCTGCACCACTGTGAGACTGAAAGTTAATGCTGGAGGATTTCAGCGTAAAGAGAGACCAAGTGGCCAACCAAGGAAGCGGGTGGCAAGGTCTCAGGCAGGAAAAGGAGAAAGAAGGGCTAGTGGGGAGGGAGCAAGAGAGACTCGAGTCCCAAGGCGGCAAGGAAGCTGCCTCCCCGCGTCTGCCTTCGAGGGGCCAGGTGACAGCGGAAACCGGCGGACAACACTTGACACTGGTTCAGTTTTCCCCTCTCGCCGCCAGGTCTCCGATTCCTGTTTCCAGGCCAATGCAGACAAGTGCTAACTGCTACTCTTAGGGATTTTTGTTTTTTCCCAGTTGTCCTTGTTCGCTCTCAATCCCGTCAATGCAACAAAACTGAGACTCCTGGCAACTATGGAATCCGATTTTAGCCCCTGGAACAAGAATCTCTTATCCCGCCCATCAACCTCACCACCAGCTTCTCACCTCAGCACAGCCTGGAGGATTCCTCCTGACAGAGGGGTGTATAAGAAACTCCTGCCCCGAGAGGCCCTACCCCTGCTCAGGGGGTGGGGGGGTAGGGTGCCCAAGGTGGTTGAGTTAATGTTACAGTTATCAGTGGAGAAGGAAGTAGCAACCCACTCCAGTGTTCTTGCCTGGAGAATCCCAGGGACAGGGAAGCCTGGTGGGCTGCCGTCTATGGGGTCGCACAGAGTCTCACAAAACTGAAGCTACAGCAGCAGCAGCAGTACAGTTATCAGAGGGTAAGTCCCTCAAATTTTTCCTGACTTCTGAATATACCTGAGTGACGGCCTTGGCCTCACTGAGACAGATATTCCTCTCGCGGAATAAAAGGGAAGTTCCTTCTCCAAATATTAAACTGTGTGTTTAATTAACCCCTCAGGACAAGCTCCCACCACCTTCCCTGTCAAGAGACCAGGCCGAGGATTTCATGGCCCCAGGAGAGGAGAGCTATGGCAAGAAGAGACTTGAGGAGGAGATAGAGGAACATACTTCTGTGCAATCCTGAGTAAAAGGGGGCCCTTCCTGAGGACATGTGAGGAGGAGGAACAGAGGAGCAGGGCTGGCAGAAGGTCCCCTGCAGCCCCACTGGATGCACCAAAGCTGCTGAAGTTAGTCGATCAGACACACAGTCACCCTCACTCTTCAGGAGGCAGCAGAAAACACCCATCATTCGCAGAGCAAAAACAAACTACATTTTCCTCTCTTTTTTCTTTCCTTTTTGCATTTGTGTCTAAATTTAATTCCATGATCAGTTGTGCTCTGAGTAAAAGTTCCTACAGAAAGAGCAGCACTGTGTTGACTACTTACGTCCTGAGCACAGTTGCTGTCAAGTTTGTCATCCTGAACAAGCATCTTTCAGTGGAACATGAGTACAAATATTACAGGCATCATATTGCCAGACAACCATGCCACGCAGCAAAGGCTTTAAAATATAAAATGATTACACAGACTGTGCAGACCCATCCGCTTAATCGTCTGCCCCAGCATCACCTGTTTCTTTGGGTTCTTTTTTTCTGGAGACCTAAAACTGGTGTATGATACATTTATTTCCATCTATGTTACTCTCAGGGCTTCCCAGCTGGCTTAATGGTAGAGAATCCCTCTGCCACACAGGAGACTCAGGTTCAAACCCTGGGTTAGGAAGATCCCCTGGAGAAGGGAATGGCAACCCACTCCAGTATTCTTGCCTGGAGAAGCCCATGGACAGAGGAGCCTGGCAGGCTTCAGTCCATGGTGTCACAAAGGGTCAGATAAGACTTAGCCACTAAACAACAACAATGTTACTGTCACGGAGATGTTCCAACTGACCATTTATGGACCCTTAATGTGTTTTCTATCCTATAAATATAGTCTATTGGGTTGGCTAAAAAGTTCATTCGAGTTATTCTTTAACATTGTACAGAAAAAACTAAATGAACTTTTTGGCCAACCCAATATATAGTCCTCAACTCCAAAATCATGGAGAACTGAAACAGGCCTAAGAGCCATTTTATTGCAGATTTCATTTGGAAGATTGTACACACTTTGTCTGAAAATGACTCTGAAACTCAGAGTATATCTTTTTTAATTAAAAAAAAAAAAAAAGCTTTCTATTCATCAAGGAATTAACATTCCAGTACAAATTACAAAAAGGAAAGATCCAGCTTCTCTAAGTCATTACAAAGTTAGTAGCGTAGAGCCCCTTACAAGAACAAGGCTCTCTGTGCACAGCATGAATCTTCTGAAATGAGCATAAAAACATGCACTAAAGATACACATAAAAACACATTTCAGAAGATACAAAATAAACTAACAGCAGTTCCTTCTGAAGCACATGCTGAGAGGTCTGGGAGACCACAGGAGGACCAGGAAAGTGAGACTTCACTACGTTCTCAGTATTTAACGTGGTCTTCTACCATGAATATCTGTGATCCACTTTCAAAAGAAAGTCGTCAGTCATGCAAGCAGCTGTCTTTCCTCAAAACCCTGCTTATGCTTTAAGCAGCAGATCTGCAAGATGCGCAGCCAGCGAAAACCTCACTGAATACTGAGCTTCTTAAAACGCCTTTCACACCTCTCCCCAGCACCACTCCCCTGCTCAAAGTCACCCCGCTCAAACGAGCAGCTTGGAAGCTGTAAAACAGACAAACCCGAAATGAAAGCCCAGGATCCAACTCTCCGTTCTCCCACTTTTCACGGATTTTTCTCAACCCACTTAATAAATGGAGACACACAGCTACCTCAGAGGGAGTCTGTGAGGACATGCCCAAATGACGATATACAAAACCAGACTGCAAACTACAAAAACTTCTGACAAACAGCTACTTTTGCTGTATAATATGTTCCAAGTGTAGACGCACACGTATGTACTAATAATTCATAAAGAGCAAAGAACTAGATTTTCATTAAGTTGAGATGCTGCTCAGTATTTTATTACAATGATTAATTTGACCAGGAGTCAGTATTAAAAGTGACTAGAAACAGAGCAAGCGTTGAGTGGCAGTGGGTTCTGAACAGGAAACTCAAGGCCAAGTGACTCACTCAAACCAACAAGACCAGAAGTGGCAATGGTAAAGACCAAAGCAAATACAGTACACGCAACAACTATAAACATAACTCATTTGCTCTCAGTTTACCAGAGAGGAAGATAATTAGATAATTTAAGATCAAGAAATACTTTTTTAAAATGCAAAAGCAAAACAAAAATTTCCCAATTTTCACTTAAAGGCTAGATTTCTTTAGGGCCCAGCTCATACTTAATTCTCTCAGAAAACCTCTCCTAATTTTTCCAGTCTCCCACCGCTTCTTATAGGATTACAGGTAATTATGTTCTGACTATGGCTGCGTGTTCTGGGTATGCATCTTGTTTCCACAAAAATCCTTAAAGGAAGCCCCCTTGAAGACAAATAGCACAGCCTCCTTTTGGTTAAAATTCCTCACAGCATCTATTCCAATGCAGAGAATCTTAATATACCTTAGAAAATAGATCGCTCTTTACTGAAATGAAATATAACAAGCTCTCTGAAAACATTTTCCTGAGAAATTCAGAAGCAATCATGAGCAGACATTACCTCTGACTTCATCAAAAATTTAACTGATCATAAATACACACACAGCCAACAATAACCACCACTACCACATACCAGCATTCCAACATGCAACAGGCTGTAACATTTTTACTTTAGAAAAAGCTAAAATATGTTTCCATAGGGTAGCAATGTGGAATGCAGAGTTACACTGGAACATATTAAACTTGAGAACTTTTAAAGGTTATAAACTTTTAAAGATATAAATCAGGAAAGTACAATGGCGTTTGACAGAGGTTAGGGGAGGAGAGTGGAGAAGGAAATGGCAGCCCACTCCAGTGTTCTTGCCTGGAGAATCCCAGGGACGGGGGAGCCTGGTGGGCTGCCATCTATGGGGTCACACAAAGTCGGACACGACTGAAGCAACTTAGCAGCAGCAGCAGCAGGGGAGGGGAGAGAGGGGAAGGAGGAGTTTATTTAATGAGTATAGAGCTTCAATTTTGCAAGATAAAAAGTTCTGGAGACCAGCTGCCCAACAACGTGCAGACAGTTAAAGACGACTGTACTGTACACAGAAAACGGTTAAGATGATAAATTTGATGTGTTTTCACCACAACTTTTAAGTCTCTGTAAACTTTACATAGCCAATTAACTAAACAGCTACATACCTAGAAAAATACAAAATTCTTCCAATTTTTGTTTCAGTCTCAAGCAGAAAGTAGCTAACAGAATGAAAAGTAAGCTCTTGAAATATCATTTAAGAAGAACTAAAACTATAATTCATTACCTGAGCTTTCTTCAAATCTTTCGCACAAAACACTTTTTTTTTTTATAGCAAGATATCTTCCAGAAAAGGCATTAACAATGCAAAAACAGAGTAATAATTTGAGACTGAGATTAGGCTTGGCTGACTTCATTTATTAACATATCAAAGTTACGCCTGCACATGTCTTAAAGTCCAATAGCTGTATATGACGTTGTGAAAAACAGCAGCTTACAGTCCATAAACTCCATTTCCCATTCTCCAAAAGCAGCTATTTTCAACTCTTTTATTCATTGTGCTTCTTTTATTTACCATTTTATCTCTAAATAACACACTTGCTGTTGTACTTCCTGATTTTAAGCATTATCTATTAGCTTCCTCCTATAGAAGATGGTGGAACAGTAAGCTCTCTTTCACCTCCCACCAAGATGTTATATACTCACATATTTCCTTTCTCCCATCAAATAGATTTCAATTCTGAAGCTAGTATATGTTTGCAGCAGGGAAACCAAATAAGTAACCAGGTCCTTGTTACTAAAAATCATTTCATTGTCCATGTAACAGATATGACATCAATGAGAAGTCAGTAATAATCCTTAATGTTAAAGGGAAACATTAGATAAATTTGGAAATAGAAATAAAAGCTCCCATATGCATGCACACACACAGAGAGATAGGTAAGTATCCATCCATCCACTGACACGGCTTAGATGCAATCGCACACCTCACAGCATTCAGATCTGGCTTTCTAAACACCATTCCCCACTAGAAAGAAGTAGGGTTCCATACAGAAATGGCTGATTGCAGACCTGAGGCAGAAGAAAGTACAAGATGAGCCTGGGAGACTTTCTGTGCCCAAAAAGGAGGTGATCAAAGTCAAATGGTGTCATGTCAAAGGATACAAAAGAACCCAAAGCATCTTCCACTGGTCACCTCTGGACTAAACGCTAAAATGAACAAGTATAACTGGTTGTAAAATGCTGAATGAATAAATATCAGTAACCCCATAAAAATGACCAAATATAATTTTTTTAATCAGAAAAAAAATTAGAGAATTCATGTACTGAAAAGCTAAACAACCAGTCCATTCTAAAGGAGATCAGCCCTGGGTGTTCTTTAGAAGGAATGATGCTAAAGCTGAAACTCCAGTACTTTGGCGACCTCATGCGAAGAGCTGACTCATTGGAAAACACTCTGATGCTGGGAGGGATTGGGGGCAGGAGGAGAAGGGGACGACAGAGGATGAGATGGCTGGATGGCATCACTGACTCGATGGACGTGAGTCTGAGTGAACTCCGGGAGTTGGTGATGGACAGGGAGGCCTGGCGTGCTGCAATTCATGGGGTCGCAAAGAGTCGGACACGACTGAGCGACTGAACTGAACTGAAACATCCAAGTGCAACAATTCTTACTCTGAGAAGTGATAATCACAGGAAAAGAATTTAGCATTTACTCTGCCTTTTCAAAAAAGAATTATGATTTATCACAGGTGATGATGAGGGGTAGCCCACTCTTACACAAGAATGTCAATATCTAGCCATTCAAAATGAAATGATGGTTTTGAACTTGATTCATCAATGGATGCTAAACTTTCCGGTGAAAAATTACTGAGGAATGGGAAAGGTTGCAGTGACAAAGCTGTACCTATAGGTCCTGTTCCTTCTATCGGAGAGTGGCTTTCAACAGACAGCCAGTGTTACGTCACCAATTAAAACCTATCTGTCATGCCTAGGTAAAGTATGAATTTAAATTATGCTTATACAGGCGCATCTGTCCAGGCTTTTGGGTTATTTTCATAGTAAACAAGGCGGATGCCTCCTTAATGACAAATAAAAGACAAGCCACACACGAAAATGTGGAGGCAATCTTGACTTGAAACTCCAAGCTTGTCCCTGGAATCAGAAAAAGTATGCACCATCTTCAAGGACCTGAACTGAAAGTAAGCTGGCTGGCTTAGATAAGAAACCAGACTGTCAATTATGTGTTTAGCAGGGCTTATTTTTGCAGTCCAAATGGCTCAGTGAATATGTCACAAATTAATTACCCACTGAGCAAGAAGGGGAGCTGTTTCTTCTCTGTTTTGAGGGGATGATAAGGATAGTGGTTCCAAGAGTACAGTCAACCAAGAGAAGTTTCTCATCCAGCCCAAACGCCCAACCCAACAAAACCTCAGGGGCAGACAGGAAATGACTGAGAGTAAACAGAGGAGTTCCATGGGCAGTTTAACCACAAAAAAAGTTAATCTTCTTCTAATCTGTTTCCCCCAAAAAAGGGCTTCATGTCCATGATACATGTTGTCACTTTTCACCATACTGAACACCCAACATTTCTTAGCCAGAATTAGAGCTGCCCATCTTGCAAGCAATTTCATCTATCTGTCACTTCTTGAACACCCTGGGCGAAACATTCTGCTCCGCTCTGCCTGCTCCCGGTGGCATTCATGGGGACAACGGGGTCCTGGCTCCTCTGATGCTGACCACAGCCACTGAGTCCTACAGCCTGGGGTCTGCCTACCTTTCTCCTTAGCAACACTTCTTGGCCCCTGGGGCCCAGACCTACAGCATCCACACAATTCCTCCTGCTCCCAGGCCCCATTAGGCCACAGCGGGGAGGAAAGAGCAAACATTTTCCAGTAGGTCCACTCCGTCTGTGCCAGCACATTACTTAACTTCTGAGGCTCGGCTCCCTCATACACAAAACGAAATAATAAAATCTACATTGCAAGCATGTTACGATGATTACAAATCATGTCTGTAACGTTCCCAGGACAATATATAAAATAATTAATAGAGACTGGCTAGTAATAACTGTGGTCCTAGTGCAAACTAGTTACAGTCTATATTCACCGGCCACTCGCTATGTGGTGGACACTGTTCTAAACGCTGTAGAAGTACTGACTCATTTCATTCAGAAGATGCTATCAGTTATGCCCATTTACAGACAAGAGGCAAAGAGAGAGGGTTATAACAGTAACAGTAATGAAAAGTCCTTCCACGGTTCCCCATCACTCAACTCCAGCAAACACGCCAGCCTTTTATCACAGCCCCATGGGAAACCGACAGGCCAGGTGAACATAAACCCTGGGAGTTCCATGTCAAACCTCTTCCTCTCCTTATCTCATTCTTCAGCCAGAAACACCCTTCTCTGCACAATAGCCCCCAACCTACCTCCCCACTACCTCCCATCTCCGAAAATCCTGCTTCTTCCAAAACTGCACTCAAATGTCACTTCCCCTGTGACCTCCCTGGGCTTCCCAAGCCCTTCGGGACTCCCTCTGCCTTTTATTCGCATCGCTGTTTCCTTTCCTTCCTCCACGGTCTGGACTGTTTGGCTATGTGTCCCCTCCCTCTGCTGTGAACACTGAGGGGGCCGGGACCACACTCTCCCCTCCGTCCCCAGTGGCCAGGCACAGTGCCCAGCAAAAGCCTCAGAGCAGAGTTAGGACACGTGTATTGAGGGGCTCCGTGCACCCGACACATCGGGGTACTCATCTGTGAGCTGGGGGTAAAGCACCTCTCTCACAGGGCTCCGGAATAATAAATGAGAGCTGGGACAGAGGAAAAAAGCGCCTGAGCAATGTTCGCTAAGAAATGGGGAAGACTGCATCACAGCCACCCTAGCTACCCCACAGAGGACCGACTGTTCTCACACGACAGGAAATACCATCTTGGGGCCTGACAGCAAGAGGGGGAGCAATCCCAAGGCTGGAACGCTCATTTTCCCAGCACACGTCGGGAACACCAAAGTCCCGCTTAACACAGGATTGAGAGTGGTTCCATAATCGCTCCAGAGATGCTGTTACAGAAACAGACTGAGAGAGCAAACTTTTGGGTACCAGGGGGAAGGATGGGAGAAGAAACAGTTAGGGAATCTGGGAAGGACATGCACATGCTGGTGTATTTAAAATGGATAACCAATAAGGACCTACTGTATGTACAGCACAGGGAACTCTGCTCAGTGTTCTGAGACAGCCTGGATGGGAGGGGCGGCTTAGGGGAGGATGGATACATGTATATGTGTGGCTGCGTCCCTCTGCTGTTCACCTAAAACTACCACAACACTGTTAATTGGCTATACCCCAATACAAAATAAAAAGTTCAAAGTAGGGGGGAAAAAGAGATGCTGCTAACAGTTAACAGCAATAATGATAGTAAATACGAGATTTGTATGATGAATTCATAACTCATTAACTCAGGAACAATAAGACTCCTCCTTATAGCAGGGGAAATTCCTACACATAAACAGACAAGGTTCTGTGTTATTTACTGTAAAGTCACATTTCCCAATCTGTTCAAAGATTTTAATTACATAACTGTGTAAAGTTTCACTTTTTTATTTTTATGTATTAGCTATCCCATTTTAAATGCTTTTCTCTGACGAACTCAAAATATTTAAAAACAAAACTCCATTCAATTCTAAAACATATCTAAAATCAAGTATGTGTCACACCTGGTGTTTTCCCTCAAGTCTGTTAACACTAGTATCTATTGGACAGCTTTTTCTAAACATCGTGTCTACCTGCAATCTCTTATTTTTTCAGGTCTTGTAAAGAAGGAGAACTAGTTTCTTCTCCCAAGCTTACCTAAATCACTTCTATTTTAAAATCTCGGTCCCATGTGGTGCTAGTCAAGCCCTGGACTGGGAAGATCCCCTGGAGGAGGGTATAGCAACCCTCTCCAGTATTCTTGCCTGGAAAATCCCATGGACAGAAATGCCTGCTGGGCTACAGTCCATGGGGTCCCAAAGAGTTGGGCATGAAGCGACTTAGCACGCATGTACACTCTGATGTTCGGATTTGTCCTAAATGCAGTTTAACCACAAAGCATTTTAATCCTCTTCTAATCTGTTTCCCCCAAAAAAGGGCCTCATGTCCAAGATACAACCTTTGACCCCCTTGAAATTACACATGAAACCTCACCCAGAAAACCAAGGCCCCTCTCATTTCCTGTCGCTTTCGGGTACACACTACACGGGATACCTCTTTGCCCTCTGCAGTCTCCCCAGGGTAGAAACTCACTTCATCTACATCTGAGATCTGTAACTCTGCATAATGACAGTGAAGATTTCTGCATTGCTACATTTAAAGAATTTACACAACAGGTCTGCTCCCTTGTTGCTGTTAGCCCACTTAACTTTAGGAAAAACTCTCTTCAATAAAATCAAACAGCAGTGCTTTATAGCTCTGTTCCAGCGCTGAATGTAGGAACTGAAAATAAAACATATGTTTCTATTACAAAGGAATAAAGGCCATTTCTACTGAAAACACTTTACAAATCCGACGAACGATCATCAAGATAACAAACTATAAAACCAATGCCAGAAAAGGGTGACACTTGACAGTCAATCTTGCCCCAAATGTGCTGAACGGTTCTTTTCACCATCACAGCCAGAACACAGACACTATTACTGCAAGTTAATCTTCTGAAGTGTATGCAATTTAATCCAACTCAACACATATATATATGTGTGTATACTTGCTTGGCTGTACAGCTTGCTTGGAGTGTGAAAGTTGCTACATTATGGCTATGTCTACACAGCCAAATGCTTCCAAATACACTGTGTCATTTGCTTATAGAAGCTGAAGAAGGTGCTGAAGAAAAAGTAGAAAGTGAGAGGTACCAGGTGCAACAGAGGGGTGGCAAATCAAGGTCAGATATTTGAAACAGTGTGCTCTTTTCATATAGTGTAGTATAAATAGTACACTACTTAAAAAACAGGTAAGAATAAAGAAAGAGCAATCGGATGTTTACCTAAATTACTTCTTGATTACAAAAGTAAAATAGCAAGTTTTCAGGGGAGAAATCTGGGAGACACCATCTCAAGGTTATCACCACCGGTCCTGGGACAATGCGCTGGGAAGAACTGAGACTCTCACAGCACTGCCTCTGAGATGTTCCCACCCAACGTGCATACCATGAATCTGATCACGAGTAGCTGGACAAATACAAATCAGGGGACTTCCGACAAAATAATTGGCCTATCCCCTTCAAACATGTTAAAGTCACAAAAAAGAAAGGCCGAAGACCATGACGATTAAAGGCTATGTGGACTGGATCATGGTGGAAGGGACCCACAGCTGAAGAGACTAAGGACTTTACTTTCAGTCACCCAGCCACATAGCAGCAGAGCCAGGACAGCTACAGCCAAAAGCTCTTTCTGAGATGCTAGACGTAGGGGTTTGGGGTGAACTCCTAAAATTCATCCATTTTCAAAATACTTTTAGCCTTAAATGCTTATTTTTAAGATCAAAACTTTTATACTCTACCATGAGAAAAGGACAGTGGGCAACTTTCACAGATTTAACATTCACACTTTTTAGTACACATAAATATTTAAAAAATGCAATGCTTCGTAAACTGAATTTAAAAACGGAATCGTGTATTATGTGGTTTATGGAAAATGAGAAAACAGCTAGTGGGTGAAAGGTGAACCTAGGCAACTATCTGTTGTGGCTGTGCAAACAAAAGAAATTTTAGCTGGGGCGGGGGAGAGGGGTGCAGTTTAGAAAATAACCCCCACCCCAAACCAACTGGTTACGTTGGTAAGGATATTAATAGTAAAAGTAACGAATCCGGGGCTTCTTTAGTGGTTCAGTGGCTAAGACTCCAAACTCCAAAGCAAGGGGCCAGGCTTCAATCTCTGGTCAGGGAACTAAGATCCCACATGCCACAGCTAAGAGTTCATGTGCCACAACTAAAGCACCCAATGAAGACCTGGTGCAACCAAATAAATAAATAAATTCTAAAAAAGGTAACGAATCCAACAAGAAGTCCTTGACGTTCTGAGCTAGACACTGGAGCCAGGCATCCCTCCATTTGGTAGAAGAAACATCCAGGTGATACATTTATATCTGGGGCCCCTAAAAACATTCTTCACAAAAGATGACAGCCTATCAGCTTTTAATTTATCCTAAAATTGTTTTATATTTCATCTGAATCATTCCTGCAAAAACCTTTTTGTTTTTTGGTTTGTGGGGGGTTTTGTTTTTGGTTTTTTTTTGCCTTTCTTTGCCTTTCTGTGATTGTGACAGTTAAAATCAGGAAAACATGAACAGGAACAAGTTATCAAAAAATATGAAGAGCATCTAAGGAATGGCAGAGGAGTCTCTCCGTTACAGCCAGTGATGCTGAAAATGTCAAGATTTACAAATTGGGGCAAACTAGAAAAAAAAATGCATGTATGCACTACCCACCCGCCCCTCCCCCGCCACACACACACACACACACACACACACACACACACACACACACACGCACGCACGCACGCGCGCGCGTGCCTCAAGCCTTATTATTCTTAAGCACGGCTGAGCATCTTGTGTGTGCCAGGTACTGCCCTAAGATACCAAGCACAGAACATATCTGACAAAATATCTCAGGAAGGAACAGTACAGTTCAGAGTCAGAAGTAGGTGATCGATTAATTAGAATATAACCAGAGCTATGAAGAAAAATGAAGCAGGACAAACAGACAAAGTGACAGGAAGATGACATTCTGACTGCGGTGGTCTGAAAAGACTTCTCAGAAGTGTCCTCTGAGCTAAGCCGGGAGTAGAGGATGGAGCAGGCCCGGGGGACAACGGAAGGTGGGAGGGAGAGCGGCACCCACAGGTCAATGCCTAAGGCCACGACTCGCACACAGGCTGCTGCTGCTGACAAGACAGGCGGCCGTGAGGGGACGCTGAGACAGGTGTGGGCCGTGATTTATGTCCTAGCAGGACCACTCTGGCTACAAGTAGAAAGCTGTCATTAGAGGAGCAAGAACAAAAACAGGATCAGCTACAGGCCCTGCAAGAAACAGGGCAGGCATGGGTGGTGGGGGAGGGGCAGCAGGCTGTGCTTTGGGCCAGGGTAGAAGCAGTGGAAAGAGGAATACATAGTTGGGCTCTGGCTATATTTTAAAAGTAAACAGGATTGCGGAGGGAGTGAATGCTGAGTTCTGAAAGGTAAAAGCCCAGAAGGACTATGCCTTTTACCCCATCCATGCGGTGACTATGTGTAACATTACTAGGGAGAAGTCGGCAGAAGGAGTAAGTTTAGGCGTGGTAGGAAATTAAGACTTTCACTTGATACACATCAGGTTTTAGATGCTAGTCATCAAAATAGAAGTGACTAGTAAGCAACTAGATATCTAAGCTGTGGGGAGAAGTATCAGCAAATGCAATAGATACATGCAGAGAGAGAAAGGGTAGAGAAGTAGAGAGAGAGAGATAAGAACTGCACATACGCGTGTGTGTCTGAATGAAGAAAAGCTCAAGAAAACATGGAAAATGAGAAAAGAAACACACACTGTCCTATATCTACTTCAGCACCATTTGAAAATGCTGTAATGAGAAGGTACTATTTTAGTAATTAGAGAAAGGGGAGGCATTTCTTCAGTTTCCCCCAGTAAAATAATAAGCTAATGAAAAAAAAGGGGGGGGGGGGGCTTCTCTCGTAGCTCAGTCAGTAAAGAAATCTACTTGCAATGCAGGAACCCACCGGCAGTGCAGGAGACCCAGGCTCAATTCCTGAGTCCGGAAGATACTGCGGAGAAGGAATGGGCAATGCACTCCAGCATTCTTGCCTAGAAAATCCCATGAACAAAGGAGCCTGGCAGGCTACGACTTAGTGGCTAACCCACCAGTGAAAAAAATTAGACACAGAATGAATAAAATACCGTGAAAACAACACTCAGAGACAACCGTTGGTAACTGGGTGAATTATTTCCTCCCATTGTTTTATTGACATTTACCTACTGACACACAGACAAGACCGTCTGGTTTTGCTTTCTAGATATAGTTCATTTTTGCTGGTTATTTTGACACACATGAGGTAATGCTGAACTCCATGAAATTAGGCCATTTTCTTTGCTTCGTTTTGAATCTAGGTTTCCGCGCTTTTAGCGTGTCTCTACGCTGCAGTTTACCAGGGCTCCCTCAACCTCTCCAAACACATCACACGCAAACTTTCATCTGGGGCGCTGCCTGGCATCAGAAGACATCTGGCCTTTCCATTCCTGCTCCTCCTCAGAGCTTTGCAGTTGGGGTAGGGGTGGGGTGTCTGTCTTATAAAACCATAAGCACACTTCTGTTTCATTAAGAATTCTTTGTAAACCTAATCTCTCAATGGAATCTTTATGTACCATCCTCTGTGCACATTTCTAATGTAGCACCAAATCTTTTATAAAGCATGTTTTAGCACTGCCTCAAGGAGTCACTGTCTAGTCACCCAAAGAGTGGAAACTGACTGAAAACCGCTTCCCTTCAGTTCATTCAGCAAATGCCCACCAGAGCGTGTGTGTGTGCTTATGTGCACGCGGATGTGAGGGGATGATAGACACAAAATCTTAAAAGACAGTTTCAGACAGAGAAACACGCTGTGAAGAAAACAACAACACGTGAGAACCTAACTGCAGGAAGGTGAGAGAGAGAGGATGCTATTCATCTGGGTGTCCCAGGAAAAACCTCCTCAGGAAATGACACTCGAGCAGCAGCCTCAGTGGAGTGAACAAGGCTGCGGACACCCCGGGGAAGAACAGCCCAAGTATGTGCCAAGCTGCTCCAGTCCTGTCGGACTCTTTGCAACCCCATGAACTGTAGCCCACCAGACTCTCCTTTCCCTGAGATTCTCCAGGCAAGAATACTGGAGTGGGTTGCCATGCCCTCCTCCAGGGGACCTTCCCGACCCAGGGATCAAACCCGTGTCTCCGTCGGCTCCTGCACTGCAGGCAGACTCTTTACCGCTGGGCCACCAGGGAAGCCCACGATCCAAGTACAAGGAAGAAGACAGACAGAGGCCCTGAGAAAGGAAGGAGCCTGCATGTTGGAGGGATAGATGGAAGGCTGTGTGGCTGAAACGTCACAGGAAGAGGGGGCCAGACCATGGATGGCCCTGCAGGAGAAAATCTGGATCCTTATTCTCACTGTGATGAAAAACTACCATAAAGTTATAATCAGGAACATGCAATGGCATGATTTAGGCTGAGCAAACAGTGTGGCGGCTGTGCAGAGACTCGAATGTAAGGAGCAAAAATAAAGGCAGGGAGACCAGTTAGGAGACTGTGACCATTCTCCAGCCAAGACATGGGGTGGCTGGAAGCACAAGTCAGTCAGTGTGCTGGTGAACTGTTCAGGACATATTTTGCAGCTAAGAGCAACAGGACATGCTGAAAGAATTGGGAATCTGTGCCTGAGGAAACAGAACCAGCCCGTATCCACACCACTAGTGACTTAGCTTCCCTAACAGACCGTCTCAGTACTCAGCTCGCTGGGCTGGGTACAGGAGGTGCAGGCAACAACGACTTACAAGATAATTTAAAATGCATCACACTGTCTCACTTACCCAGATTGGGATCAGTGGCCGGACGTTTCTTAATTTTCGCTTCAGAAATAGCAGAATAATAGGCACACGTCATCTTGATCAGCCATGTTGCTCGAACCATTGGCACTGAATACTTCGCTAAATATGCAAAAACATCTTCTTTTTTACTAAGGATGGGAACCTAGAAAGAAATAACATATTTATAATCATCCCATATTATGTTCATCGCTAGGCCAGCCTAAAGAAAGGGGAAGTGAAAGAAAAAGACTCTTAAGTCCATGCTGACTCTGAGAAAGTTATTCTTGATGGATTTTCAAATGGCACATGTGGTTTTTAAAAAAATAATAAAACATTGTAAGCAAATTTTAATAAAAAAGAGTTGACACTATGTTTAGCACACTGGTGGGACAGTTCTGTTGTGCTTTCTTATTTATAAAAACAAATTATTTTCAAGCTCTCAGATGCTGAAAGCTACGCCTCACATCAACAATAGAGGGAAATAATTTCATGACAGTCCTCCAAGGAGTTTAATCTCAAATTTGGAAAGGACAGATCATGAGAAAAGCTATCCCCACTCTATACCTTATTGAAGGGCATTTTTGTATAAAGCTTTCCAAATGTAACATTTCATAAGAATGAAAATTTCCAGAAAGCTTCTAAAAGAGCCTTTAGCCCAAAATTTTAAATAGAGGCTAAAATGATGGCTCAGTGAATCTGCCTAATAAACACGGCGCTAGAAATAGCTGGGTAATTAATTCACTGGTTGAAAGTGGGCACTTGAGGCAGTTAATTATTTCTTCCAGACCACAAAGGTACTATTTAGCAAATTAGTATCCCAATGTACTGCTGAATGGCTTGCAAGAGTTAACCCGGTCTTGTAGAATTCCTCATAAATACCCTAGGAAGAGCCCATTCATCTATACATATCTATCCAATTTATGAATACAGGGTAACACAGTGGGCAAAGGGCACATTGGCTACAACACAGCAGTTTGGGAAAAGTGAGATGGAGAAGCAGGTGTTGTCCCACCCCCAGCCCCCAGTAGCAATGAGTACCTCTGTGTTTCATTCCTGGCCCTAGTCTGTGTGATTAAACCCATCACTCTCAGGCTCTTCATGTATGAATGAGATAAACTGACCCTGTCCACTTCACAGCAGGGTGAGGATAGAGCAAAAAAATTACATTTATTAAAATTATGACAACTTTCATTGTTGCCAGTTCCAAAGATTTCTCCAT
Organism: Ovis aries; assembly: GCF_016772045.2. Classification (NCBI taxonomy): domain Eukaryota; kingdom Metazoa; phylum Chordata; class Mammalia; order Artiodactyla; family Bovidae; genus Ovis; species Ovis aries. The sequence continues at coordinate 237,718,395 of NC_056054.1, forward strand.
GCCCCCCAAAGTATTCTCAAGCCACGGACTCTTACCCTCTCCTAAGAAAATTCTGGAAACCACAATTATGAACATCACTAGCCCTGGTTTCTATGCCCCAAAGTCTTGCTCAATTTTTGTCTTGAAAAATCAAAGCTTCAAACCAGCTTATTTATTCATATAGCATGGCATTTTTCTTAGTTAGCCAGTGGCTTAGACAGTGGATTTTTTTGCATTATACATATGTTACAAACTTGACAACTCACAATCTTGGTACAGTGTAATCATAGAATTAAAAAGTGGTTTTTGTATATAGCCCTTCAAAACAAGGTATTTTTTGCACCTGGTTCTTCTCAAAGAAACGTCAAGCTGCTCCAGTGATGAAGGAAAGCTGCCTGGTTGGACACTGAGATGCAGTGTGTCCATACACTGTATTTTATGGTCAATGTAACAGGCTTCTGACCGTGTACTATTCCTGCCGTGGTTGCTGACTTTAGAACACAACTCCCATGAGAGAGGCAACCACATCGCACACCACATAACTAAAAAGGAGGTGTGAAACGTTCTCTGTGTGGATCACGGTGAGACATTTCGACAAGAAAATTTCCTGAACATTTAGCTTACAAGACACATCTTTCAGGGAGCACAAGGCTTGGGTTTACTATCATTTAGGCGGGGGAGAGGAAAAGCAGAAGACCAGACGGCTGTATTTTTCACTGGGACAGACAGTACAGTATCAGGGAGTTAAATTCTAGCTGTCAAGGTCAGGTTCCCCGCTAGCTAAGATGTACCAAAAGACTATATATCATTTATAAAATCAAGGCCTAAAAATAAGGCAAACGCAAAAAGTAAAGTTAGCACCTCCATAGAAGTATTACTAATAGTATCTTTACAGAAGCCTAAAGGATTTCTTCTGAGCAGCAACTGACAAGGAGTTGGGGGGGGGAGGGGTACATTTTGATCATGCGAAACGTTTCGATGAAATAGCAGGCAAAGCTGAGTCTTCCGTGAACAGCACAAGGCAAACCTGTAGCTCACTGCCCTTGCTGGCAGAACCCTAAGAAAAACGGTTGGCTCAAATCAAGGGCTTTGGAATTCAGAAGAACATATGTGAAGAAAGTTATTTAATTAAGGAAGAAAACACATTTTGATGGTTTTGTCAAATTTACAGTTTGGGCCAACTCAGGAAGGAAAATATGTTTACACTGACTGAAGTATGACTTCCTACAGAGATGGATTCCATTTTCAGCCAAGAAACCATCTGACTTCAACTTGTAGCTGAACCCAGGCAGTCACCGGGCAGCTGTTTGGTTTCTAAATCAAGCTGGAATTGCATCTAAGTACCAAAAGAAAAGTAAGACACCTAGCAAGTGGTGGTCTTCCACTGGCCAAAGGGCCACCCTTATATCACCTTTCCCTTCACAAGCTCCTTAACATCCACATCCCCTGTTTGCTGGGCAGTGATAGAGGCAAAGGAAATATCTGAGACCACAGCAATCAAAGTCACTGCAAGTGAAACACATCATTCCTAGTGAGCTGTGCCAAAGGCTAGAAGGACATCCCCAGAAGCAAGAAGTCTCCTTTTCCAAATAGCTATGACCATGATCGAATTAAGAGGCTTTTTGTAAGTCATTGATGACCTCTCTGAGGCTAAACACCTGGGTGCTATGGAGCTTTACAGTAGCAGAAAACCAGGTCCGGAAACTTGATCCCGTCCCATACAGGAAAACTATTTTGAACTCTTAGATGAGAGCTGGAAGATGACTCAGGATCTTAACAGGAAAATGAAGGTCTTCTGTACCAAGCCACCTCACAGATAAATATCAGAAATTAAACAAGATGTATTTAAACTTCCTAATATGAAGGAACATGTGGAGAATGACATTTTCTACCCAATTCTACAGAACCATCACCATCTCAGGAGGATGAAATGCTGAGGAAGGGATGGGAAGGAATCACTCTTGAAATGCCCAAGAAATGAATAAATCAAAGTATATTCAACGGTTTTACAAAGAAAATATATGTTAACTTTGCAAAGAGAATTAATGTCAGGGCTTACCTGAGGGACACCTGACTTGGCCAGAGGCAGCTCCTAATAAAGAGAGAAGAACAGTGGCTAATACACTGCACCACGATTTATTGCCCTCCATAAAGATGAGAGGCCATTATACCCCTAAAGCAAGGGCATCAATTCCTCACCAGTATTTGCCTGCAGGAAATATCCCAAAAAAATGCATTCCAGAAGCTTACAAAAAAGGCAAACCTAAAAAGAAAGACATCAGGCTGGCTATGTAGGAGTGGAAGGTACTAACCCACATGGAGGGTATGAACTATTGGTAGAAAAACATTAAGTATTGAAGGATGGCCTTTGACTTCTGTGGCCTTCAGATACAATTCACACGCCCCTGTGGGCCCACGTGATAAATGCTGAACAGTGAAAAAGAGATGCTATGTGGTTCAGCCTGTGTTGAGACAGAGGCACTCCCTGAGTAGCGAGAGGGGGTTATGCTGATGACTGTGCTCTGCAAGGATTTCTGTTGCCTTTAAGCACTAGCATCTATGAAAAGCAACATGATGCTCTGACATTAGGGCAAAATGAAGCCAATGGGAGCTACAGTCACTATTTTCCAAGAGTTGCTTTAGAAAACAAACAAGTAAATACACAAAGGAGCTCTCCTCTCACCTGAGCCTGCACCCAGCCATTCGTGAAAATTTAAGAAAGGAAAATGGGCTCTCCTGAAACTAAAGGGTTTCAGGGGAGATGAGAAAGACCTGGGAATTATTTGAAAGGTATGTAAGAAGTCAGAGATCAAGACTAACAGGGAGGTTTCTGGCTCTCATCTAAATTTCAAAGGACGTTTTATATTATTGGGACTATAAGACTGTTGAATGTGTGCAGTTATTTCCCATTTGAGGAAAATGATCAAAGGCAAAGATCCTAAAAGAAGCCTCCCTTCCCTCCCTCCACTCCCCCCTCCTCCAAAAAGCTGGGAACTATGAATAAAACTGCCCCATTTTGTTCTGAAACTTTTTCAAAGATGTTCTTCACGCACACACAGAATCACTATCCTTTATCTCACTTGTTCAGAAAGAGACTTAGGTTAAAAATTTGGATGGATGCTTTTCAAGACAAGGAAATAGCATTAAAGTGAGGGTTTCTATTCAGTGCATTTTGGACAGCATGGCCTAAGAAAACTGAGAATGTAACAAGAATAAGTGAAGTCTCACTGCCTGTTCTTGACTTTAAAACCCTGTCTACTGTATCAACAGCTTCCTGTGTGGCACGTTCAGGTCTCCAGATGTCCCTGGCACCACAATCCACCAAAATGAAGGGCCAACAGCCTATGAGCAGCACACACCTGCCACTAAAACTGAATTGTGGAGAGAACTGGGGAAAAGAAATATACACTTCAACGTTATCCCAAATAGTTTCATTTCTATAAGGCCACAAGGAAAACAATGCAACAAATACTTAAATACCTTTTTTGCCAAAATAGCAAGTGGTTTATTTCCTGCTAAGTCAGAGAACCAGCTATGAATCGCACTCTGGGATCGAGCGGTAACCAGCCAATAATTATCTTTAGCATTAACTTGTGGTTTCTTCTTTCCGGTGTCCTGGAAAGTGTTAAGCTTTAGCTTCTCAGCTAATATGCTGCTAAAATAAGCTCCGATCTGTGGAAGGGAAAAAAGGAAAAAGTTTAAAGACGAAAAGCAAGAATGTTAGTAATGTACATATTAATATTAGTATTTTATTTGTATTAAGTGAAAATCTTCAAAGAGCCCATCAGAAAATAAAAGAGGAATTTGAGACCTTGAAGCCAAGAGATGTAATTTCATTACACTAACATAACGCAGAAGCTCCCAGAGCACCTTTGTTTCACTACTCACAAGCAGTTTGGGGAAAAAAAAAAAAAGCACCTTTGAAAATCTCTGTAAGATAAAATTAATTACATACTGAATAAATTTCAAGAGAAGGGGTTCTGCTTTAATCTTCAGCTCTATGTCTTTTTCATAATACACACCCGTTTGGAGAGAATCTTTTTCCTGTGAGGTGTTGCATACAACAGCAGAACCTAGTAATCACACAGTAATCATTCTTCTCCTTGTTTTATCTTAATAGCATGTATTTTTGGAAAGGAAACTCTATATTTACACTCAGTGCCTTAAAAAAAAAATGAGTCTAGAGAAATCTAATTTATTTAAATGGCAAATTACAAAAGGTTCAATTAAATTAAATATTCAACATTTTTGATCGAGCTGCCAATTTCATGAGGACAGGCATTTCAAGAGAAAGCTAATGTTAGTTGCTCTGAATGGAACAAAGTAGCAAAGGGAGCTTCTGTGAATGACTAACATTTTCAAATTAACCACGCTTAAAGAGGACAAAGGAAAGAGACAGGGACAAGAGCGGAAGGGACTGAGTAACATCAAAAACTCAATGAATCCACAGAAAACCTGTTGGAATTTCCAAGAATCCTATCACAGCATCACACTGTGTCCTTTGGAAATTCTTTAGTACCAGGATGTGGACAACAATTTCTAATAAATACCTTCAATAAGGTTAGCAGAGAGCAGCAACCATGATTAAAACAAAATGCCTACCAGGCTGCAGCAGGATAAGAATCACTGCCTTGGTTAATGCTCACAACTCAGTGAACCATTCGTCGATAGGCTGGAGCACAGTTGGAGACAATTAGCCAAGTCTATCTACCAGGGTGAATAACTGGTACAACTTTTCTAATGTGAATTGGCATCTCCTGTTTCTTGAGATCGATATACAATGAAAAAGTTTGTTTTGCTAAGTTGATGTAATAAGACAATAAAAATTATAGTAATTAGAAAAAAAGGAAGTCTGAACTTTATTTTTCTTAAACAAATTCATAGTATGGTTTTATTTTTTAAGCAAAGTGTGCAGAATATCCAGAGAATAAATTAAATGCAAAAATTCAACAAAAAACAGTTATTTGAAAATAAGCAAGTTTTTCAAGCAGTATTTGGTCTTTGCACCAGTAACACGAAACCCCTGCCTATGTGGATTGTTTCATATTTAAAAGATTCTTTATTTGCAATTATGTATGAGCAGTTTAATCAAAATAAAGGCATAAAACAATTTTAAAGTAGTCTGAGAACTATCAAGAATATCCACAGTGATCTGAAGAGACTATTCAATTAAACCAGGGCAATCATTACAGAGCTTTGCAAAAATTATGTTTTAAAAAAGTCTGGGCAATCTCTTGCAATTATACTCTTTTCTAAGTATTTAATAACAGCAATGGAACACAGGGACTATATACACGTTTTAGTTCCTAACAAACTTTATGAACAATTTAATAACTGTAAGCAAAGTCAAACTTCCCAAAAAACAAGCTCAGAGAAAATTCATGACAGAACTCAAAAATAAACAAATAAATAAAAACATGACCATACATTTATTTTACTCTAACAGCAATATATTCACATTATTCCAAAATCAAAGAAAAACAGTTAAGAGCCTCATTCCCAGCTCCTAATGCCTGCCTCCAAGTAACCACCTTGATTAGTTTATGTCTTTCCAGTGTTTCTTCATGTGTGAATACACACAAACAAACACAAATATATTTTTCTCTTATCTATACCTCATTATGTATACTGAGTAAATCTGAGAACCTTCCTTCCATATTTGCATATGGAGAGCATCCTCATTCATTTTCACAGACACATAATAGTGTACTGTGCAGACACTTACATTGTATCTAATTAAGTCCCTGTTGATGGACATTTAGAGTGTTTCAAATTTTTGCTATTAGAAATCACGTTGAAGTGAACAGCCTTTCCTACTGAATATTTCAGTTGCCAGTTTAGCCAATTACATATGCTTGTGTATACATGTGTGCATATAAAGAGATCTGAAATAATACACAAATTTTTAACTATGCTTATCTCTGGTTAAAACAAAACAAGAATAGAAATTCATCTGTATGCTTGATTTCTTTTTATCTGAATGCATGCTTTTTCAATTTAATGAGTAAAAGTATTTCAATATTTGAAAACAGAAATAACTCAGAAAGGACAAAAAAACAAACCTTAAAAGAATACAAACAGAAACAGATAATCTATATATCTAATTGTTAACATAATTACACAGAAAAAAGACTTAATTCAAGAAACATTTTTAACACAACACTGACTACATTTTCTTAATGAAAATGAACTTTAACTTAAAGACAAAAAGCATGGTAGAGGAATTGTAGGCTTTACAAAATTAATATTGCTGTTGGAATGACACTGGTATAATTTATTCTGGAACTTTTTATGTATAACTGGACTCAGTAAGGACTTCCCTGGTGGCTCAGATGGTAAAGTGTCTGCCTACAATGTGGGAGACCCAGGTTCAATCCCTGGGTCGGGAAGATGCTCTGGAGAAGGAAATGGCACCCCACTCCAGTATTCTTGCCTGGAAAATCCCATGGATGAAGGAGTGTGGTAGGCTACAATCCACGGATTCGCCAAGAGTTGGACACGACTGAGCGACTTCACTTTTTTATGTATATTGTAAGATAGAGTCAATGAATAAACAAGTCAATATTGCTGGGATCCAGGGTTCTCGATTTGAGAGAAAGGAGATACAGTGACGGAAAGGGGACAAGTAAGGGAAAAAACTCTGTGGTACCTGCATTAGAATGGGCAGATGGAAAGGAGGGAGGCAGGGAAGGAAGAAGGAAAGAAATCTGTCATCTCTGTCCATTGAAAGGCCCTAGACTTTGCAACCAGAGAAGGCAATGGCAGCCCACTCCAGTACTCTTGCCTGGAAAATCCCATGGACGGAGGAGCCTGGTAGGCTGCAGTCCATGGGGTCGCTAAGTCGGACATGACTGAGCAACTTCACTTTCACTTTTCACTTTCATGCACTGGAGAAGGAAATGGCAACCCACTCCAGTGTTCTTGCCTGGAGAATCCCAGGGACGGGGGAGCCTGGTAGGCTGCCGTCTAGGGAGGTGCACAGAGTCGGACACGACTGAAGCGACTTAGCAGCACCAGCAGCAGCAGACGCTGCAACACTAGTAGCCTTGAGCAACCCAGGCACCCAGATCTAGGCTGGGGCAGGAAAAGAACAAGATGGCCCTGGACAATGTTATTGTGTCAAATGTGAGGAAATGATGACATGAGAGAGATATGTCAAAAAGGTCCAAAAAGGTTAAAGCTGCCCCCACTGGCCAATGTGAGACAATGTGCACATCAAAAAGAAAACTGAAGATAATACAATTGATTTTAAAAGAGTTCAGGGGTCCAAAGTGAACCCCTTAAAATGCAGTGTCCTTTACAAAAGAATGCCAACTATTAAACATACAAGGAATAACAACTACAAAACCAGCATTTTTGCTTTTGCAACCATCAGCAAAATAAATCATTCGGCAGGAATCATCAATTGATGCTAAAAATCATAGCATAAAATTTTATTGCGGAATAGGATATTCCTGTGGAGATTCCTACGAGGAAAAGATGACAACTTTTGCAATGGAAAGAGATGGCAGACACCACCTTAGGTGATCAAACAGTATAACCAATAATCAGCAAACTAACACTGCACATCTCCTGATATGCAGTGTAGTCTTCTTAGCAAAAATACATAACCTGAATCTTGTCATGAGGAAATAACCAAACAAACCTAGACTATAGTACTAGACAATAAGAGAAACAACTGAACTCAGTGAGGAAACCTGGAGAGCAGTACTGCACTGGATTAAAATAGGGTTCGGAGACACGGCAGCCAAAAGCAAAGCGTGCCCCCTGATGGGACCCCGGGGCAGGGCACCATAAAGGATACCTGGGGGAACTGTGGATATGGACCACGGCTTAAATAACACAGATGCATCAACATCAGTTACCAAGGGTCTCACGAACACATTTCAGAAGTTTTAGGAAACGATAAGCATTACCTTTGATGGGTTAATTACAATATTTCTAGCTGAGCCATGTTCATCTCCAGTAAAGGCTGGCTGATTGTTGAAGCCTTGCTTTACGTTCACTGCGGTAAGTTCATCCTGTTGGAGAAAAGGTACTGATTAGTCCCAAGGACGTAAAAGCTCCAACTGAAGCCAGTCTCCTGCAGTCTGAGGGACAACAAACTTTCACGATACTCTTGCTGAACGCTCACCAAGGAAAAGCAGAAGTAGGGGCTCTAAAAATCAATACATAAATGTGCAGAGAGAGAGAAAGCAAAGGTGGCAAAATGTTAACAACTGCTGACTGCAGATAAAAATTTTTCACTAACAAATTGGAGGAAGAAACCAAAGCAACCCCTCTCCCATAAACATAAAATCATAGACTCTAAGCTATAACTGCTTCTAGAAAGCCCACAGTCTGACTCCCGATCCCTTGCCAGCCCCTATGCTTATCTCTGTTCAATATTCCGGAAAATTGGCTCGCTCACTCAAGTATCCAACACCCCATAGAGAGTTCAAGACAGAAATGAAGGGTTCCTAGGTACAAGGTTTGTGCTAACCACACAACACCACAGGCCTGCAACTGAAGGAAAGTTTAGAGCTTGCCAATGAAGGAAAGTTTAGAGCTTGCCAAGTTCTTTCATATATTTTGGTTCACTTCATCTTTACCAAATCTGAGGCGGACATGTGTCTTCACGCCCATTTTACAGATGAAAAAAGTGAGGCTAAGCTAGTACAGTAAATGGACAAAGCCAACACTGAAAGGCCATCTTTTCAATCCTAGACTAGGAAGAGAAATTTCCATGACACTATGCACCAGAGTACACACGCCACACGAAAATGTGGTCTAAAAATACACAGCCACAATTCTTATCCTTCTTAAAAAGATCTCCTACGAGATAGACATAGGAAAACTTTCCTTACCAAGGTCACAGCACATCAAAAATAGCCCAAGGCATTAAAAAAAAAAAAAAACATGACCTTCCCCTGCCCATATCACTGTTACCAAACTAAATCGGAGTCCCCGATACAGACGTGAAAAAATAAAAGAGAAAAGATGGAGTGAATGAAGCTACCTTTTGCTCCTCTCACTTCAGGCCAAGAAATAGTCTCAGTGCCAGCTGGGTTAATGGTAGCCACAGCCCAAGAATGAGAATATACACTTAATTCTTCCCAAATAATTGTTCCATGGGTAAAATTAAAACAAACAAACAACAAAACTGATCAAATCACTGTTATGATTAGGCAGGAAGCCTTAGATCAAAATCATTCCTGTGAGGTCCCCTCAGGTAAGAACTGGGGTCTCCTGGAGTCCTGGCATGTCACCTGACTTAACTGCATGAGCTCCACCTACTACCTTAGCCAGCCCCAGTTTTGGTGGGCTTTCAGAAGACCCCACCAGAGGAAACTGAGCTCTTGGGTAATCAAGTTTCCTTCCAGCACAAAGGTCGCTGGAGTCAGGATGTGCACAGAAAATGAACTGCACGTTCGTATCAGAAGACATCTTAAGGTGCTCCTGCATTTCCAAATTAATTGTTTGGAAACCTAGGGCAAAACTACATAATGCAAATTTTAAGTCAGAAAGGTGTCAGTCAACTGAAATAAAGCAAGCATGCTAACGGGATTTCTGCAGTCTCAGACTCTAAGGAAGAAGGGGGACGCATCGGATCGTGAGGAGAACAGGACAAGGAAATTGAATTTTTATCTTTGCTTTACTATCAGAGTAACACAAGAAACACTAATTGAGTAATAGCATATGTTTTCACGAAAGATACATCCTGGCTTAATTAAGAGGAAATGTGTGAGGCTTTCAGGACCAACTAGCTCCATTTAGCACCACTTCACTTTCTATTCTAAACTAACTCCGACTCAATGGACATGAATCTGAGCAAACTCCAGGAGATGATGAAGGACAGGGAAGCCAGGTGTGCTGCAGCCCATGGGATTGCAAAGAGACTTAACAACAAACCCCTGCTCAGCTAGCTACTTGTGACTGACTGCTAACCACTGGCCTGGACAGCCATGTCTGTCTGTCTCTCACACACATAATCCCCAGAAGGAAGCATCTGTCAGCCACATCAGATTTTCCTCAAACTCAGATCCATACAGGTACTGCTGGGAAGCATATGAGTGCTGCGAATTTTCCAATCCTGCATTCAGAATGTCACAAAAATGCGTCCAGAATCCAGCCACTCCTCACCACCACCGATGCCTCCCCCAGGGTCAGGGGCACCATCATCCCAGGCTTGAACATTGCAGTGGCTCCTAACTGGCCTCCTGGCTTCTACTCTTGTTCCCTGAAGGCCACATTTGACACAGCAGCCACAGGGAGTTTACAAATCTTGAGATGGTGTCCCTCCTCAAAATCTGCGATAACTCTGCACCTCAGAACGGGAGAAGGGGCCCCATGAGGTGCTACAAGTCCCTGACACCTCTCAGACTTCATCCCTGATCACCCTCTCCTTGCACATTCCTCTCCAGCCACACATCTACCCACCCTCCACCCCAGGCCAGCTCCTCAATCCTTCCATTGGACCTTCTCCTGCCTTGGGGCCTTGCGCTATCTCTTCTCCCTGGGTCTTCTCCCTCCCTCTTCTCCCTCTGTCTCTTTCCCCTGGTTTCCACATGGCCAACTGCCTGACCACCTTAAGTCATGTTCTCAATGAGAAATGTGATGACTGTATTTGAAATTGGAACTGCTCACCCCATTCCCTTCACCCTAGCAATCCTAATCTTCCAACAGTCCATAGCACTTACCACCTAAAATCCCTGTCCTGTCTGCCACCCCCACCAGCAGGTAAGATCTGTGAGGACAGGGCTCTTTATCTTGTTCATAAATAATCACGCCAAAGAATCAAAAGAATCATGCCAAGAACCCAGAGCAGTGACTGGCACAGAGCACACAAAGGCACTCAATACAGATTTGTTGAAAGAATAAATAAGTGCATGATAACCTGTTTTGAACAATTAATATAAGCATACTGTGACTCACTACCCCATGAACTTGGGGTCCCTAATTCTGTTTGGATTTGTGACTAGAATCATGTCACCTCCCAGAGCAGCAGCTTCTCCCCATCAAGCCCAAGGCACTATCCTAAAGGCAAGTAATTTTAAATACCTCTTTCCCCCAAGTCTGAAATGAAATTCATAGACAATAACTTTTTTTAAAATCAATGTAATGCCCTCACTCTAAAAAAAAATTTTTTTAACGAAAGTAAGTTGTAACAATATAGGTACTTGAAAACCCTGAGGGATGCGCCACTGGACCTCTCCCACCCAAGGCCACTGTGCGGGCCCCACCTGGGCCCTCTCTCAGTCAACTCCACAGATTCTCCAGGCAGTTCATTTGGAGAAGCGGGCCTTAAGAGTTAGTAAATGTTCCTATACCCAGAATCAACCTAATGCAGCCACCCCAAAATACAGACTGATACAGGTGGTCTGCATTGCCATCTCAAATTATCAGGAACAGCATGGTGTAAAGTTTCTGAAATGGAGAAAACACATGGTAAAAGTTTCAAACTAACAAACTCTTCTCCCAATATATTAAAAATGCAATAGTTATATTCCTCAGAGATTCGGTATATACTGAGTGTATAGATCCCTGGAGGAGGAAATGGCAACCCACTCCAGTATTCTTGCCTGGAGAATCCCTTAGAAAGAACAGCCTGGCGGGCTACAGTCCATGGGGTTGTCAAGAGTCGGACACGACTGAAGTGACTAAGCACACATGCACGCAAGGGGGATGTGTATTATAATCAAGCAAAAAAAGATCATAGGTAGATTCCCACCTGGGAAAGCGACTCTGAAGGTTGGTTGGTAATCTCAGAGTCCAGTGCGGTGAAGGACAATTTTTCATTGAGCCCGACTGTCCACACTGAGGACACCTGGCCCCAGCCACTAAATGGCAATGACCCCTGCATCACAGCAACTGCCAACACCTGCCTCCAGAGTGCCACAACACCCCGGCTGGAAACCAAAGTGTACTGAGAGGGACTGCTTTTAGCGTTTAAAGCCCTGCCTCTGAAGAGAGGAATCCAGATTTCAGAAACACGGAGTTTCACACAGGCCCCGCTCCTGCTACACCACCACAAGACTGACAACTGGACGTCCAACTCCAGCCACTGTAGGCCCCTGTAGCCTCCAGCTGTGTTACAGGTGAAGGCCGTGCTGACCGCAGGGTAAGGATGACCGAACTGGAACCACACACAAGAGGGAAGGGAGGACCCAGGCTTTGCCTTCAGACTGTCTGAATTTGAACCTCCAACTCCAATTAAGAGTGACTCAATCCAGTGCTCTTTGAAAACCTAAAGAGGTGTGTAGGGCGGGAGGTGGCAAGAGATTCAACAGTGACAGGACATATGTATACCTATGGCTGATTTATGTTGACGTGCGGCAGAAACCAACACAAAATCGTAAAGCAATTATCCTCCAATTAAAAATAAATTTTAATTTAAAAAATATACATAAACCTGAAAAACAAAAGTGACTCAAAGCAAGCTTTGGAACTGTTTCTGGGTCTCAGTTTCCTCAATTGTGAAACAGGGATAGTACGGTTTCCACTACTGTTACCTCCATATCCCAGCTGAGGAAATAAGAAAGATCATTTCCTGGTTTAGAACGCAAAAGAATCCATGTTCCCACCCACTGCAAATGGCCAGCAATTAGTATTACTGCTGTTGTTGTGTCCCATTTCTGCTTCAGGGAAGTGATAGCCTGACAAACCTGATAACCTCCAGTCACGCACTAAGGAATGCAAAAGATTTTGCTTCAGAAATTAAAAGGACCCTGGCCTTGAGCTGCAAATGGTTCTCAAACTTCTGCAAGCATCAGAATCCTGATGGGTTTGTTAAAGAACAGCCACTGCCTGGGCCCCTCCCTGAGACTCTCCAATTCAGGAGGTGGGGGAGGCGAGGGATCAGGGGTTGCGGAGGGAGGCAGTGCCCAAGAATCCAAATTTCTCATAGCTTCCTAGATCAGTCATGCGGATCCAGGGACTACACTCTGAGAACTACTGATGTAAATATTTGGAGTTCATGGCTTTCTAGAAAACCAGGGCCCCCATGTCTGGCAAGACGGCTGCACTCAACCACCGGGAAGAACCTGGGTGCTCCCTCTTAGTTCAGTAACAGGAGATCCCTGGTCCAAATTCTCTGCCACACACCCATCCTACTGCAAAAGCACACACACACAGCTACACACACACACTCATCCAGGAAGAAAACCAGTCAGAAAGGTTTCTCTTCACTCCTTTAACTTCTCCTAGACCCGTGAATAAAAACACCAGGGCTGATGGAGGAGCCTGGTGGGCTGCAATCCATGGGGTCGCTAAGAGTCAGGTACGACTGAGCGGCTTCACTTTCACTTTGATGCACTGGAGAAGGAAATAGCAACTCACTCCAGTGTTCTTGTCTGGAGAATCCCAGAGACGGGGGAGCCTGGTAGGCTGCCGTCTATGGGGTCACACAGAGTCGGACACGACTGAAGCAACTTAGCAGCAGCAGAGTACTCAGCTGTATCAGGAAGCACACAGAGCTAAAACAGAAGCCTGGTGGGCACTTCTGTTAAAGTTTAGCTCAGCTTCCTAGAGAAACTAAGGGAAATGGGTAAAAACCACAACATCACAACTAGAACATGCTCCATGATGCTTTTTCCCCTCAAGTTTCTGAAGAGTGAAAGTTGATGGCAGGAATCCAAGCAACCAGTTCAGAATAAGATTCGAATTCCAGAGTGTTTACTATTGTTGTTTGCACAGCGTTTCTAAAACTCCAGTAATGCAGCAATATACCCCCTTTAAAGGAAAACATTCTCTCGGACCCCAGGATGCGCGAAGAACCCAATTTGGGAAAATGAGATAGGACCTGGATACTTAATGGCCTTAGGGCAGCACTGAGAGATTCAGAACAAGATGTAACATGTGTTATATGAACTCAAACTACAAACTTTTATGACACTTTGCTCTGAAGATGTTTGCCAAATCTAATCAAGTAAAAATAGAAGGGAAAGTGTCCAGATTTTAAAACAGCATGCCTCTAAAATCCCCAAGCCAGGGGACACAAATAGCTTCCTCTTGCACTAGCCTTGACCCTCTTCAAAGATTTCTCTAAATAAGAGAGGATAACTGCCAAAGTCCTGACCATGGTCCTTACAGAGACTGAAACTTGTTTTACTGCACCTAGTCAACAATTCTCAAAAAAAAAAAAGCAGAACCACCAGCTATTGCTTTGCTTATTTGCAAAGCTGAGACAACCAAAGCCCCCAGCACTTGAGGACACACCCAACCACTAATCAGGGTCTTAGTGGCAAACCATTTTCAGTAAAAGAACTCTTGCTGTTGTTGTTCAGTGGGTACGTTGTGAATGACTCTTTGAAACTCCATGGACTGCAGCACAGCAGACTCCTGTCCTCCACTATCTCCCAAAGATTGCTCAAATTCATGCCCATTGAATCGATGATGCTACCTAACCATCTCATCCTGTCGCCTCCTTCCCCTTTTGCCTTCAATCTTTCCCAGCATCAGGGTCTTTCCCAATGAGGCAGCTCTACTGGAGGTTACATTTTCCCACTATACAATGTGGAGGATAAAAAATAAAGTGTCAACCGTGAACTCTGAGTTTTAAATGTTTTTATCATGAACTGTGGTGCTGCAGAAGATTCTTGAGTGTCCCTTGAACAGCAAGGAGATCAAATCAGTCAATCCTAAAGGAAACCAACCCTGAACATTCACTGGAAGGACTGATGCTGAAGTTGAAACTCCAATACTTTGGCCACCTGATGTGAAGAACCGATTCACTGGAAAAGATCCTGATGCTGGGAAAGATTGAGGGCAGAGGAGCAGGGGACAACAGAGGATGAGATGGTTGGCTGGCACCACCGACTCAATGGATATGAGTTTGAGCAATTCCAGGAGATAGTGAAAGACAGGGAAGCCTGCCAGGCTGGAGTCCACAGGGTTGCAAAGGGTCAGACGTGACTGAGCAACTGAACAGCAGCAGCAGCGGCAAACACTGCGCATCATGCGTGAGCCCCACTATCTACTCAGCCAGGAGACAACACTAGCTGAGAACACGTGCTCACAGTCCAGCCTGGTGGCCTAGAGCAGGGGTGCACCAGGCCAGGCTGCAGAGGGCTTCAACAGAAACCATCTTTAAAATAGGAGTGGTCCAAAGTTAACCTCAACATGGAGAAAGAAAGACTCATCCACCACATCACTGCCTTCAACTAAAATGATAAGCCTTCGATAGGCTGAAATTCAAGTTCTGCTTGCTTGGAAATTTTTATTTCCTTTTTATCATAAAGTGGATATTAATTTTTGCATTAAAAATGAGTAAGATGGGATGGGAGGTGGGAGGGAGGTTTAAAAGGGAGGGGATATACAGTATACCTATGGCTAATTTCATGTTGATATATGGCAGAAACCAACACAGTACTGAAGAGCAATTATCCTCAATTAAAAATAAATTTTCTAAAATGAGAGGCAGAGGTTTTCAAGAATGTCACATTTTTCTGTGTGTACATAGAAAAGAATGTGTAATCAACATCTAACACCATAAAAATAAATTTTATCTAAATTTAAAAATAAAATGATAACACTTAAAAAAATTTTAGGGAGACAAGTTCAGTTCAGTTGCTCAGTCATGTCCGACTCTTTGCGACCCCATGAATCACAGGACGCCAGGCCTCCCTGTCCATCACCAACTCCCGGAGTTCACTCAGACTCACATACATCAAGTCGGTGACGCCATCCAGCCATCTCATCCTCTGTCGTCCCCTTCTCCTCCTACCCCCAATCCCTCCCAGCATCAGAGTCTTTCCAATGAGTCAACTCTTTGCATGAGGTGGCCAAAGTACTGGAGTTTCAGCTTTAGCATCAGTCCTTCCAAAGAACACCCAGGGCTGATCTCCTTTAGAATGGACTGGTTGGATCTCCTTGCAGTCCAAGGGACTCTCAAGAGTCTTCTCCAACACCACAGTTCAAAAGCATCAATTCTTCAGCACTCAGCTTTCTTCTTCTGCCATACACTATTATTGACCATATAGCTTATGCTATATATTACATCCCATGGTTTATTTATCTCAAGGATTTTTAAAAATGTAAAGAAATCCTAAGACCAAAAAGTTGGAGAACTTCTTAATCTAAAAGAACAAGCTCTAAAGTTTATGTCTTGCTCCATGAGGGAAGACAAGTTGCTTAAGATTTCCAAGACTTCTTCCTGCCCTACAAGATTAGGTAGTGTGAGCTTGTGTAAAACTCTTAGCTCAGTGCAGGGCACATGAGGTCTCAGAAAACATTAGCCATCACTGTTATTATTGCTATGGCTACTACTATTACAACCACTATGAGGATTATTATTCCCTCTTGGCAATGTCTTTTACTCAGCTACTAGGGGATTTAGTTTTTGAACTTGTTAAATGTTCTTGGGCCTTTGTAAGGTTGTTGTTGAATCACGGCGCCCAAGATTCTTGGCCCCCGGAGGAGAAGAATTCAATCCGGGGCCACAGACGAGGCTTGATTGTTCAGAGCTTTTGTGTAATAAAGTTTTATTAAAGTATAAAGGAGATAGAGAAAGCTTCTGACATAGGCATCAGAGGAGGGTAGAAAGAGTACCTCCTTGTTAGTGTTAGCAATGAAGTTATATATTCTCCAATGAATCCAAAGAATGTCTGGAGGTTATAAAGACCTCTCCAGACCTACTCCCATAATTTACATTTTAAGATAACAGAATTAGCCAGAAGGTTTAATCCAGAGACTGTCCTCAGGCAGAACACATTATTGTTATATAATCCTTGTAAAAAGCAGGTCTACTCCCATAATTTACATAATTAGCCAGAAGGTTTAATCCAAAGACTGTCCTCAGGCAGAACACATTATTGTTATATAACCCTAAGGAATGTAGAGAAGGAAAAAAAAGTTTGTCCTTTCTTCCTCCTTGAGAATTCCAGACCCCTCTCTCCTTGGGGACCCCTAGACTTCTTATCAACCTAGGAAATGACTTTACTTGCCGTTTCCTTCACCTAGAATAGCTTTCCTACCTTTCTGTCCAGCAAATTCTAGTACCCAGACACAAACAGCAACAAAAGCCTAGAAACTGGCCCATGTTCACACAGAAGGCCAGCGTTCACTGCGCAGTTTTGTATTTGACACTGATAAAAAAATCAGACCTTCAATACTTTGGGTGAACTACTAAGGCACCCATAAATCTTGGGCATTTATCTTGAACTTCAGAGAATGATGTTATTTTTTGGATCACTTTCGGAGCAATCTTTTAATTTCAGTAAGTGTTTCATCAGGAAAGTGAGTAAATTTTGAGTCTAGTTTGGAAATTGGCTAAATTCTTTCTCAGTCAAAGGTGGGGAAAAGTCAGTCTGGCACACTTGTCAATGACCATCATAAAAGCAGATAATAAATGTGCACACACAGTTAACCTCCTCCAGACTTCTCATCCACAGCACAGAACACGTGCAGAGACGTGCGACTGCCTCCATCACCTACTCGCATCTAACAAACTAACTCAGTGACTGTCAACGATATGCCACCGCAGATGACAACGCTGCACCAGTAGAAGACGGTGCCTCTGTAGACCAGTCAGATGGGCTGTGCCTAGCCAGGGTCTTACTTCAAACAAGCAAAATTTTTAAAATCAGCTTTATGGGGCTTCCCTGGAGGGGTCCAGCGGCTAAGGCTCTGCGCTCCCAGTGCAGGGGGCCTGGGCTTGATCCCTGCTCAAGGAGCTAGAGCCCATGTCTGCGCTCCCAGTGCAGGGGCCCGGGCTTGATCCCTGCTCAAGGAGCTAGAGCCCATGTACTGCAACTAGAGAGCCACTGCAGACCTGCAACTACAGATGCCAAATAAATATTTTTTTAAATACCTTTTTGATTATTCTCCCTAGCTTTGTCCACCTCTCTCCCAGAAGAGCATTGTCTGTCTGCTGTCCCATTTGAAAAGTAAGGCTATGATAACACCCATCACAGCCCAGATTCAACAGTCTTCAAGCAACACTTTCTGTTGTTAGCAGATAGATGATCCAAGGTGAAGTCGCTCAGTCGTGTCCGACTCTTTGCGACCCCGTGGACCGTAACCTACTAGGCTTCTCCGTCCATGGGATTCTCCAAGCAAGAATACTGGAGTGGATTGCCATTTCCTTCTCCAGGGGATCTTCCCGACCCAGGGATCGAACCCAGGCCTCCCACATTGGAGGCAGATGCTTTAACCTCTGAGCCAGATGACCCAAGAGATGAGGGAAAAATCTTTCTCTCCTCACACCTCAACATTAGCCAGTTTGAGGCCCACTTCTACCAAAACACATCTCACATCTAGTCCTTCCTTTACAGGAACACAGCCATCTCTCTAACTGTGGCCACTGGCACAGCAGGCCAGGCCGCTGCTCTCAGGCCTCATACCTCCCACCCCCACCCAGGTCCAGACCTTGCCTGAGCTCAGCCTGCCCAACAGATCCTTCTGAAACAGGCTGCCTTTTCTGCACTCCCCTTTTTCAATAGCCTCAGAGGCTTTCCTTTTCCTCCCCCTCAGAAGCAGCTAACGAAAGGAAGCATCTGGCACCACCTTCTATAGATTCTCAATAACCTCTGCGGGCCTTCTCTGCACCTAACTCCAGCCAGGACTCAAACACACAACCCACAAGGATGGGCTTTAGACACCTCGAACAATCGAGCTCCACACCCCTAGCCTCGCTCCCATTCTGAGTGTTTAATCACAGAGGTCTGATTTGAATGCAGAGCCCTTACCTATCACAGAGAACAAGATAAACTGACCTCTCCGCACCTCAGTCGCTTCAATCAAAGTAAGATAAGAATAACTCACAGGGCTAAGGTTACATAAGATAAAATTCAGAGTTTAGCACAGTGCCTGGCCCCATATTAAGTGCTCTGTAAATGGTGGTTACTGGTATAAAAAAATAAGAGAGCTTCTTCTTCATATTTTAACATTCCTGTGATCTACTTGACTATTATATTCCTTGCCATACACATTGTCTTTTCCACCTCTAATCCTTGCCTAATGCCATTCCTATCCCCTGGAGTATATTATGCAATCTTTTGCCTTCTTTGAACCACAACCCAGGGCTGCCCTGCATTTAATCACTGAAGTATATAGTAGTGTGCTCAGTACTGGGGATTCCATAGTGAGCAAACTGCAACTGTGATAAAGGCCCCAAGGAGAAGCACCACCTGCTCAGAGCACACTCGATAGGGGCTTACCCTAATCTGAAAAGTCAGAAAAAAATTCCCTGAAGAAACCACCTTTGCATTTCGTCTCAGAATGTGAAATAGGCATTAACCAAGTTAAGAGTAGGACTCTTAAAACAGCAAGGCTGACATTCAGCGGGAAGTGATACAATATTAACTCTACAAAGACCCTGAAGAGTCAAGAGATGTATACTGTAATTTCTAGAGCAATCGCTATAAAATAAAATGTGAAGCGGTAAGCTAAAATGTCGATAGGTGAATTTAAATTATTTTTCAACGGAGTTTGATAATCCTGAAGTAAAATGGCAAATAAACCCAACCATATCAATAATTACATTAAATGCTAATGAAATGTTAACAGGCTATGATTCCAATTAAAAGGCAAGGATTGTCAGGATGGATAAGGAAACAAAGCCCTGCCATATGCTGCACCTTAAATACATTAAGACAGATAAGGCGACAGTAAACACATGGGAAAAGATGAGCACCATGCAAATGATGAACAGAAGAGGGCTAGAGTGGCTATATTAATACTGGACAAAGTAAACTTCAAGATAGAAAGCATTATCAGAGATAAAAAGGCACATATCGTAATGATAAAAGGGTGAATTCATCAGGAAGACATAACAATCACCAGCATTGTGCGTCCATTAAGAGCAGAGGCAGGAGAAGCCTGTGTGAGGTCTGCGGGCCTAGGAAAGTGAAAGAAAGAATGGTGGCAGGGCAAGGGCAACAGGGGCCCAGTGTGAAGTGAGAGTGAGCAGTGGGCGGAGCACACAGGGTCTTGGGGACCCAGCGAGGGGCTTCTCCCTTTACAAGAAGAGTAGAGGGTTTTTACCCACAAGTGCTGTGCGTGCTTAGTCACTCAGTCATGTCCAGCTCTTTGCGACCCTGTGGACTCCAGCTCGCCAGGCTTCTCTGTCCATGGGGATTTTCCAGGCAAGAATACTGGAGTGGGTTGCCATGCCCTCCTCTTTACCCACATACCTACAGGCAATTAACCTTTGACAGAAGAGAGAGTATATACAATGGGGAAAAGACAGTCTCTTCAGCAAGTGGCACTTGGAAAGTCAAAAAGCTGCATATAAATCAATGAAGTCAGAACACAGCCTCACACCATACACAAAAATAAACTTGCAATGGCTTAAAGGCTTCAACATTAAAATATGACACCATAAAACTCCTACAAGAGAACACAGGCAAAATATTCACTAACATAAATCGAACCAACATTCTCTTAGGTCAGTCTTGGGCAACAGAAGTAAAAACAAACAAATGGGATCTAAATCAAACTCACAAGCTTTTACACAGCAAAAGAAACTGTAAACAAAAGGAAAAGACAACTTTAGAAGGGGAGAAAACACTTGCAAACAACGCAAAAGATAAGCGCCTCACTTTCAAAACATACACACAGCTAATACAACTCCATAACAAAAAACCACCCAATCATTCATCGGGCAGAAGACCTACATAGACATTTCTCCAAAGACGACTTAGATGGCCAACAGACACACACAAAGAGGCTCATCAGTGCTAAATATTAGAGAATTCAAAACTACAATGAGGTACCATCTCACAGTGGTCAGAATGGCCCTCATTAAAAAGTCCACAAATAAATACTGGAGAGGATGTGAAGAAAAGGGAACCCTCCTACAACGCTGGCGGGAATGTAAAGGTGCAGCCACTATGGAGAAGAATACTGCAGTTCTTCTAACAACTAAAAACAGTTTCCATATGATCCAGCAATCCCACTCCAGGACATATTTTCAGACAAAACTATAATTCAGAAAGACACATGCAACTAACAACACTGTTAATCAACTATCTTCCAATATAAAATCAATTTTTTTTAATATATACACTCATCCCTATGTTCATAGCAGCAATGTTCACAATAAACAAGACATGGAAGCAACCTAAACGTCCAATGACGGAGGAATGGATAAAGAAGATATGGTATGTATATACAAAGGACTATTACTCACCCATAAAAAAGAAGGAAATAATGCCATCTGCAGCAACATGGATGAACCTAGAGATTATCATTCTAAGTGAAGTAAGTCTGAAAGACAAATTACCATGTGATATCATTTCTGTGTGGGATCTAAAACATGACGAATGAACTTATATATGAAACAAAGAGAACAGATCTGAGGCTGCTAAGGGGAAGAGGGGCCAGGGAAGGGATGGGATTGGGAGTTGGGATTAGCAGATGCAAACAATTACCTGTAGAATGGATTAAAAACAAGGTCTTAGTGTATAGCACAGGGAACAATATTCAATATCCTTTGATAATAATGAAAAAGAATGTATGTCTATATATATAATATGCATAACTAAATCACATTGGTGTACGGCAGAAATTCACACAACATTGTAAATCAACTAACTATACTTGAATAAATTTTTTTTTAAATAGAGTAAAGGATTTCATGTAGCGGGATGACATCATCCAAACGAAATAAATCCACAGTGCGACAACAGATTAGAGTTTGTCAGGCCAAATAGGAGGCCCGGGGGCAAGGCGACTGGGACCAGTTAGAGGCTCCCTTAAGAGCCAAGACATGAGATGATGGGAGCTAGGACCAAGATGGCAGTAACAGCAGCGGAGAGAAGGGAAGGACCTCTATGGGGCTACTCAACAGGACTTTTGGGGACATGGAAGATGGAAAGACAGAGTGAGGCTATCTATCAAGGATGTCTCCTGGATTTCTGGGATAGCAAGAGAACTTAAGACGTAACACAGCAATGACAGGGGTTTTTTGGAGGAAGAGAAGCAGATCACAAGCTCAGTTTTAAATGGAACTTCAAGATATCAGGCCAAACAAGATGTTTCTTAGAGTCGCTTAGAAGTCTAGAGTGCAGAGAGGTCCTGGCTGGAGTCGTCAAGTTGTGAGTTGTCTTCATTAGGTAGTAACTGGAGCCTGGGGTGGCCAAGATCATCCAAAGAGAGGGTGAATGAGAAGAGACAACGGCCTAGAACAGATACCAGGGAACACCCAGTTTGATTTCATGGCCAGATAAAGAAGGCAAAGCTTTCAAAGGAGCCTGAGATGGTCTGGCCAGAGAAGAGAGAAGGAAACCAGGAGTGCTTTAGCTCAAAGCTGAGGGAAGGGACCTCCCTGATGGTCCAGTGGTTAGAATCTGCCTGCCAGTGCGGGGGACATGGTTTGACCCCTGGTCCAGGATGACTCCACATGCCATGGGGCAACTAAACCCGTGTGCCACAACTACTGAAGCCCGAGCCTAGAGCCCATACTCCACCCAAGAAGCCACCACAATGAGAAAGCACCAGAATAAAGAAAAGTCCTAACAACAGAGAACACTCACGCAGCAAAGGAGACCCAGCGCAGCCAAAATAAACAAAGTTAAAAAAAAAAAAAGCTGAGGGGACACACTGCTTCACCACGGGAGGGAACAACAGGCACAATGTGGCTGCTGGGGCCCAGAGGGAGGGCTCTCTGGAAAATGAGGGCAGAAGCCCAACAGAAAGGAGCAGAGGAAGAAGCGGAAGGTGAAGACAACACTGAACACACGGAATGCTTCGGGGAAGCTTTGGAGAAAGAGGTGGAGAGAAATGGGAAGGTGGGGTGATGGAGTAGAGGGGGGATGAAGATGAGGGAAGTGTGTGCATGTTTGGATGACACAGAGAGAATCCAGTGGAGGAAGAAATTGAAGATAACAGGAGATAAGCGAGGTGGTGGACAGGTGGAAGTTGTTGAGAAAACAGGAGGGGACCCAGAAGGAAAGGTCCAGTACCAGACCAACCGGTGGAGGAAGAAATTGAAGATAACAGGAGATAAGCGAGGTGGTGGACAGGTGGAAGTTGTTGAGAAAACAGGAGGGGACCCAGAAGGAAAGGTCCAGTACCAGACCAACCGGGGGACAAGTGCAGGAAGGGTGAGAGACAGGCCCTGCAGGCACTGAACTGTGTACCTGGAAAAGACAGGTCAAAGTCCTAACCCCCATACCTGTGATCTATTTGGAAACAGGGTCTGTGCAGATAAAATCAAGTTAAAGTCACGCTGAATTAGAGTCCTAATCCAACAGCACATGGCCGGTGTCCTCACGAAAGACACAGAAGGAAGATTGATGGAGGCAGAGATTAGAATTATGCTGCCACAAACCATGGAAAACTTGGGGCTACCAGAAGCTGGGGGCTATCCAGGTGGCACAGTGATAAAGAATCTACCTGACAATGCAGGAGACACAAGAGACACGGGTTCAATCACTGGGCCAGGAAGATTCCCTGGAAGGGGAAATGCCAACCCACAATCCAGTATTCTTGCCTGGAGAATCCCATGGGCGGGGGAGCCTGGTGGGCTACAGTCCAGGGGGTCTCAAACAGTTAGACACGACTGAGTGACTGAGCGCACACACACGCACCAGAAGCTGGAAGAGGAAAGGAAAGGAGGGAGAGAACAAACTCCCGTTGTTTTAAGCCATCCAACTTAGGGCAGTATTCTGTGCCGGCAGCCCTAGGAAACTAAAATGTACATGCAGGGGAGGGGCGAGGGGAGAAGAGAAGCTCTGCTCTATTCCTCATGCAAGACCACCCTCTGAAATTGTCCTTGTCATTGGCAGCACCAAGAGTCTACAAGGCAGAGTCTCAGTGGCTGAGAAACGCAGCATCACCTGGCTCTGTGTAACGGGACATCCCAGCCCCCCAGCATCCCAGCAACAGGGACTGATTCCTGTTGGATCTCTTCTAATTGACTTGATAGCTGTTCGAGAAGTTTAGAGGAAAAGGTGGGGGTAGGGAGCGAGAAGGGTATGTGGTCTGTTTCCCCAGCTCAGCCAAAATGTTTGTGAGAGAGGGCACTACCACCAGCCTCCTGAACAGAGAGCCAAGGAAGGGGCCAGACTGATGGGGGGGGGGGGGAGGCAAGACTCCCCAAAAAGTCAACCTAGCGTCTTCCCCGCCCCTACCCACATCTCTGACACCTGGGCCACATTTGCATCAAGGCCACATCTGAAACTCAGCTTTTTACACATCCACCCTCGTCTACCCAGCTATTAATATATCACCCCTACCCAAAACTCCAACTGCAGGCCAGCAATCACTAACAGTGGGAACCCAGATGAACCCCAGAGGATGTGAGCTCAACACAAAGGCGGCAGTCCGATCTTCACACCAGTACTGAGCAGCAGGTAAAAGAGAAGAGAAAATCGTGACCACAGTAATACTCCTCCCTGGCCTTTTACCAGAATATTCACACCCATCTTCCTCAGAGTCAAATGGTTCAGGCAGGACGAGTACCCATTTACAGGCTGAGAAACAGACTGACGAGTGACGTGCTTAAGTGGCCACGTGACAATCAGGCCCCCGGCAGGCCCAATGGGTTCTTCAAGACCGTGAGATCTTAGAGGAGACTGGTAAGATTTCAATCAAGCTCTACTAGAATCCTAGCTCCCTTCTTGTCTGTGAAATGGAGATACCTCCATACACCTCCCAGGCCTATTGTAAAGGATAAGAGAAAAAACATGTGAGACACTCGACATGGTCACAGGTACACACTAAGCACTTTTAAGAAGGCTCGTGGGAGCTCCCTTGTCATCCAGAGGTTAGGATTTGGCACTTTCACTGCCGTGGCCTGGGTTCAACCCCTGACTGGCGACGGTGGGGCCAAAACATATCCATGTATAGGCTCATCACAGTCATTGCCATTATGGTTTTTGATCAACCAGCACATCCAGGGACTCAGTAACTTTCCAACGAAGCAAATGGAAACATCCACCAAGGATGATGTGCTGAGACTCTTGGGGACCTGACTCCCCACAAAAACCTCCCTCACCCTCAACTATGAGACAGGCAGGCCCTCCCCCTCCAATGGAAGTGAGAAAGACTGATTCAAATTACATCCAAATATACTTGGCATTTATTCCACTCTAAGTAACTGTAGCCTATTAATTTATATTCAAATCACCTTCAAATGCATGTCACCCTCGGATATCAAACACGTGGATGTGGCTCTCAGGAAAACTACCAAGAAAAGAAAGAAAAATACTTTCAGACTTGTAGAATGTGGGAAAGGGCACTTAAGGTGTCCATAGTTGATCGTGCCCAGAACTGTACATAAGGCAGCCTCAGAAGACAGCTTCCTCTTTGGAGCCCCCACAGGTCAGGTAAGTCACCATCCCACACGACTCGTGCAATGAAATCGCATCTTAATGTAGACTCCTCCTGCAAATCATATTTTGCACTTAGGACTAAATCTGCCTCCCACTAGGCTAGGTGATCCAAAGGCAGAAAGAACTAATCCAAGCCATGGTTTCTGACCTCTGAAGTTAACCGTCCAGTGCACTAACTCACTGTGCCCCCATCCTGGCTCTTTCTACCCCATGCCTAAGTGCACCCCTGACCCCACACTGGGTGCACACCAGTAGGAAGGTGTCGGTGACTGCCACCAAATGAACTGCAAATTCACAAAAAGGGAAACTTGATGGGTGAGAGAGTCGAAAAGCGTGCA
This sequence comes from Ovis aries, assembly GCF_016772045.2. NCBI lineage: Eukaryota > Metazoa > Chordata > Mammalia > Artiodactyla > Bovidae > Ovis > Ovis aries. Next base: position 237,743,968 of record NC_056054.1, read on the forward strand.
GGAAAAATCAAGTGAAACTGCAGGACGTCCTTCTTCCTGCCTGGGAGAGAGGACAGAGTTTGGGAATGTCTCTTTTTTCTAATCCATTATTTAATTAATGACCCATGTTCAAAGGCTTTCCTGGCCGTTCATCTAGTAAAGAACCCACCTGCAATGTAAGAGACCTGAGTTCGATCCCTGGGTTGGGAAGATTCCCTAGAGAAGGGAAAAGCTACCCACTCCAGTATTCTGGCCTGGAGAATTCCATGGACTGTATAGTCCATGGGGTCACAAAGAGTCAGACTTGACTGAGCAACTTTCACTTTCACTTTTCTTTGACAATTAAAAAAAAAAATCATCACTGGATTTACAAAATTCTGAAAATATTAAGAGATACTAAAATGATGTGAGAATTTAGATTTTCTGATGAGTTCAGAAGTACCTAAGGTCTCTGCTAGGTTTCAAAAACATCACTGTGACTGTCATTCAAATACTACTTCAAAATATGGTTATTTAGATCTCATAACTATTTGATTTTTACTTTGTTTTCTAAGATTTTTTTTTAATGTGGACTATTTTTAATTAGAGGATAACTGCTCTACAAAGACGAGTTAGCTGGGAATGTCTCTTTTTTGTTGTTAGTGGGGGTCGTGATGCTGTTCATTTGCGTACTCGAAAACAGAGGCTAAACCTAGAAATTTTGAGCCAAGAAAGCCAATGTCCGGAGTCCACCTCCAAAAGTGCAGCCTGAAAGTCAGCCTCTGTTAACACCTCTCAGCCTCCACCCTTTTTATTTTCGGGAGGCTTGCTCACTCCCACCTCTTCCAGGGAGCTAAGCCAACCTTCCAAACAATTCGGGATGTTTACCACCATCAAAGCAGCCTGTGGGGGGCTGAATAACAGGTATTGAAGGTGAGGTTTAAAGCAGGGGACAAGTGGTATAAACCAAAGCCCTCTGAGTCATCAGACCTTCAAGTAAACCAGTTCATGCCACAGGGTGAGGGACGTGGGTAGGAAGGAGAGTCCGAATATTCATTTCAATCCAGCAATCAGGTAATTCTCTAAAGACTGAACACAAAGATGTGTCCACCCGGAGATCCTCAAGCAACAGGATCTACGACCATCCCAGCAAATAGTGTCCAAGGAATCGATGCATTTTCCAGTCCTCTCTCCTTCGTTTCCTTTGACCAATTTGTCACCAACTGCCAATTCTTCTTCTCTAGTCCTGTTTAAAGCCCTCATCAGTCTTTTTACTTCATGCTTTGGTTACAACAGCCGCTTCCCTCGCAGCCTCCCCGACTCCACTCTCTCCCCGTCCGGATTTATTAAGCATGAGCTAGTGAGATAAATCTGACAGCAGGGCCTGGTGAGCTCATCACCGCCCCCCACAGCAGCCGGCCAGGACTCCAGGACTCCAGGACTCCAAGCCTGATCTCAGAGGCTTGTCCTCTCCCTCATGGCACCTCACTCACCCTACCTGCAGCTCTTTCTTAGGAAAGATACGGTGCAACCTGTTCCCACTCACTCGCATCCTGACCCTCACACCTACACCCTCCAGTAAGACCTCCAAGTATTCCAACCCTCTCTTTCCTGAACTCATGCAGCATTTTTAGCCTACCTATATATAGAGCAGGATGGTTTACAGCACAGTCTCAGATGTCCAATTTCAACTCCATCACGATGCAGCTAACAGACCCTGGGAAAGTAAAGTCGACCCCTGTGATCCCTCCCCTGTGCCTCAGTCTCTTCACTTGTAAAAAAGGCGATAATAGTATCCACCCAAGAGGTGTTCGTGAGGCTGGCATAAAACCAAACCTGTAAAGCCTTCAGAATAACCAACACAATCAACATGGGCTCTCCTGATGGAACATGGCACTTTATACATTGTGAAGTCAAAGTGTCAGTCACTCAGTCGTGTCAGACTCTTTGCAACCCCGGGGACTGGCCCACCAGGCTCCTCTGGCCATGGAATTCTCCAGGCAAGAACGTTGGAGTGGGTTGCCCTTTTCTTCTCCAGGGGATCTTCCCAACCCAGGGATCGAATCCCAGTCTCCTGCACTGGCAGGCAGATTCTTTACCATCTGAGCCACCTGGGAAGCCCTTCTGCAACATACTGAACGTGTTATTCAGTGCTGAGGATGAGGAATATGTTATTCCTCAATTTTAAAACAAACAAAAGCCAATGCATTAGTCATTTTTTTCAATTGTTTTCTGTGCATCAGTGAGCCAGATGTTCATTTCTAGAGCTGTGCTACGCAGAGTGTGATCTGAAACTGCTACCAGTCCTCAACAAGAATAATATGCAAAAATTGAGAAGTGCTTGGAAACTTTCATAGCAACTTGATACTGCCAGTACATTCAATCCGCATTTCATTTTTCTAGTGATTCATTTTTATCATACATCTATATCAGTCTGCAACAGATTGAAAATTAATTTTAAAAAAAAACTGGCCCTTCACCACAGATATTTTGAGAAGCACTGTTCTAGAGGGGACAGAAGCAGGCTTCTATTTCTTTCCTACACCCCCACATCACTGAGTGCAGTGGGAAGTACGTATCAAGTACTAAGTAAATGAAAATATAACTTCAAATGCATTTCGATTATTTAATGGTGACAAAAGCAGATCTCAGACGAGTAGTCAAGATGTAAATAGGGTCTCCAGTTCACAATCTTCCTTTTTCAAAAGAAGCAGTTGATATTTAGTCTACAACTGACCAAAGAGTAAAAACAGCTCTGACCCCAAAAATATTTTCCATACGGTCTACAGAAGCACTGTGTAGAGTTTTAAAAAAAGAAAGAAAGAAAGAAAAAAAAAAAACCCTAAGCAATGTCAATATTAACCTTCCTTGCAGAACTCAGGAGAAATATAAATTATTTAGCACTGCCTTGGACATAGTTTTGATAGTGCTTCTATACCTTTATGTAAACCAGCACCTTAGCAAAAAAAAAAAAAAAAATTTCCAATGACACTTAAGACAAAATACGTTTGTCTTAGCTCTTCCCTGCTGCCAATCCCTTAAACAGTCCTAACCTCAACAACCCTGTGAGATTAATCCATGAATGAAATGGCTGGAAAAGGAAAGCAGCAAATTCCACCAAATTTTAATTGACAAGGCAGCATTTGCATATCTGAGCTGGGGCACATTGGATGTGGGTTGAAGGCTGAGTTAATTCTTGCCGAGGAAAATCTCTACACATTCAGAATGACTCTGGAAATGCTTGTAGAAAATTAAAAGTAAACAGGGAGATCTGTGTATGTCGTGCCTCCCGTCCTTTCTCAGAGGTAGTCATGTGAAACACTACACATAAGGGGTCACTCCCAGTAGGACGTTGGTCCCCTGGTCCCAGGACCAAGCCAGCCTTGCTCCAGCAGACAGCTCTTTTCTCTCCAGCAGCTTTGTTTTTTATTTATAATTTTATTTATTTATTTTTGGCTGTGCTGGGTCTTCGCTGCTGCGAGGATTTCTCTCTAGTTGCGAGTGGAGGCTACTCCAGTTGTGGTACATGGGCTTCTCACTGCAGTGGTTTCTCTTGTTGGGGAGCACAGATTTTAGGGCGCATAAGCGTCAGTAGTTGCAGCACGTGGGTTCAGCAGTTGCGGCTCCTGGACTCTAAAGCACAGACTCAGCGGTTGTGGCACACAGGCTTCGTTGCTGTGGGCATGTGAGATCCTCCCAGATCAGGGATCAAACCTTCATTTGGCAAGTGTTTCCTTCATTGGCAAGCAGATTCTTTACCACTGAATCACCAGGGAAGCCCTCTCCAGCAGTTTTAATCTTCTCCTCTCAACTGCTCCCAAATCTAAAGACATGTTCAAGTTTAGGATTCAATACACTCTTGCTTTACTGAACTACATCCAGTTCCTCCAAAGATCACATCCATTTCCCATCTCGGTGCCTTTGCTCACAACCTCTGCCCAGAAGGCCTTGAAAACATCCATATTTCTAAAGACATCTCTAATTCTCAAAGAGCTGACCCCTCCCTCATCAGTTCCCACCACACAGGGCTGCTAATCTTCCATACAGAGTTCTTCAACGGCAGGAACCATGTCTTATATTTCCCAGCATCACTGTGCCCTACACAGGGCTTCTAAGAACCATTTGTTAATAATGACTGCCCCAGTTACTAGATCCAATCAACAAATACTTATTTAACCCAACCATATCCCACACCCTCTCCCTGCCTCTGGTTATCAGTGGGGGATAAAAAAGGACATAGTTTTTGTTTCATGAAACTTATACAGGTGGGAGGACAGAGCAAATAAGAAAAACATAAGCTGGACTGAGTGCTGACCATCAGCTGCAGTGATAAAGAGAAGACCACCAGGCCGCAGGAAGCAAACGTGCAAAGGCCCTGAGGAGGGAAACTGCCAAACTGAGAAGAGGCTAACGGCGATGCCAGCTCTCCCTCTGGACCACTCGTCACCCCCAACAACTCCCCCTCTTGGAGGTACTGCGGCAGGGGTCCACAGTCTGCCTGGTCCTGTATTTCTCTGCCCACTATGAACAGGCAATCACTGCCAGGACTTCAACACAAAAATCACACCAAAATCCACATTTGTACTACTTCTATACAGTGCAACCTGGATTCCCCAGAGGCATCTCCAATCGAAAATATTAAAAAATGAACTGGGTCACTCTACTCCCCTCCCCAACCTTCCCACCCTTGGGAAAAAGATTTAACAAGTTCTTTTGTTTCGCTTGAGGACTACCATCAATCAGCAACCCACCCAACTGTATAAGCCAGTGTTCTCCATTTCAAAGACCTCTGGGATTCCCAAGAACTTTCCAGCTACATATTGGTGAGGCCAAATTTTCTTCATATCCTTCAATCGAAGCAACATATTGCAATGGACTAAATGGAGAACTAGATATGAGAATCCAGACATTAAACAGATTCACAAAAATGTAAAACAATACCACTTTGTCCACTATTGTTTTTGTTTGGAAAAATATTGCTCATAAAAACATTTTAAATATGAAATTGGTTTTATTATTTGTAGATGAATTACTATATTTTTCTAGTATTTCTCATGTCTAATTTCTAATACCATAAGTACTGAGATATAAAAGCTCTATGGCATCCTAAACAAGGTTTATTATAAAGGGGTCCTAAAATCAGAAAATTTGGGAACCACTGCCCTAAACATGCTAAACATATTGGTATATCCTCGTACTCACCCCTCTTACCTTATATATCCACTTTTGCCAACTCTTCCACCTCAATAATCTTTCTCCTAAATCCCTGTTACTCTTTCTTCCCAAGCCCCATAGGACCCACAAGAGTATCCTATCAAATCCTGGAACCTAGGAGTGTTACTTACTTGGAAAAAGGATCTTCACAGAGATAATTAAGTTAAAGCTCTCAAGATGAGCTCATCCTGGATTATCCAAGTGAGCCCCAAATCCATAACAAGTGTCCTTACAAGGCACTCTCAGAGAAGGACAAACACCCGGAGAAGACAGTCATGTGAAGATGGAGGCAGAAATGAGACAGATGCAAGTGGGCCACAAAGAGGCCAAGGGGGGTCTGGCGCCACCAAAGGCTGGGTGAGGAGAAGAAGCTCTCGCCCCTAGAGCTCCAGTCGGAATCCAACCCCAGCAATGCTCCCTCCGGACAGCTGGCCTCCAGAGCTGCGAGAGAATAAACCTCCATTGTTTTAGGCCACCTGATTTGTGATAAGTTGTTATTGCAGCCATGGAAACCTAACAGACCCATCCCCGGGCCTCCAATGTCAGCGACCATCTATAGCCAGTCGGTCATTTTGCCTCAATGTGACCCTCAGAAGCACTGTCCCCTCAAACCATGACCCTTACTCATCTTAAATCTCATTCCCTTCACACCCTGGAACGGCCACCTCATGGGCTCGACCATAACATCCAGACACCTCCACACAGCACGCAAAGGACCCCATACATTGATCCCAACTTTCTTTCCCACTCCAACCCAGCTCCCCACTGCACATCCCACACCACACCTCAGCCCCATCCACCCTACACATCCTCCAAGTCCGAGGCTTGAAACCTCCTCCTTTACTGCTGCTGCTGCTAAGTCGCTTCAGTCGTGTCCGACTCTGTGCGACCCCACAGACGGCAGCCCACCAGGCTCCCTCATCCCTGGGATTCTCCAGGCAAGAACACTGGAGTGGGTTTCACCTCCTTTACTAGGTCCTGCCAAAAGCTGGGTCACTCCCTATCATCTCCATAGCACTTTGTACATCCTTCTCAAAGAATATCCGGAACACTGTGCTCCTTATTTACAGGTATGTCACTTCCTCCAGACCAGGCTTTCTCAGTCTGGGAACCACTGATATTTGAGGCCAGATAAGCCTTGGTTGTGGAGGACTGTCTTTAGTACCAGAGAATGTAAGCCTCGTCCCCTGGCTTCTGCCTACTAGATGCCAACAGCAGCTAATACACACACACACAGAGTTGTAACAACCCCAAATGTCTTCAAACACTGCCCGTGTCCCTAAGGGGATCACCCCAGATGAAAAGCGCTGCTCTGGATTGAAGTCTTCAGGGACCCGGGACCATCTCCAACATGCTCAGCACTCACTCACACTCCCATTCATGAAAGGCATTTTGAGTCCGAGGTGTGGGCCAGGCACTGTGCTCCAAGCCAGGGACATGGTAGGAAATACAAGTCTTAGGCCCTGTCCTCATGAAGCCACAGCTGGCAGAGTGCCTACAAGGTGCTCATTAATAATGACTGAATGACGGGATCTGTTTGGCGTGCATATATAGAGTTCTACTTCCTTTGGAAGGTGGAAAATAAAACCCAGGAGCTAAAATTTTTCTCTTCTCAGGCCCTAGCACTTCATGACTATATGAAAGAGGGATCCCTTTATACAGAATGCTGCTGCTGCTGCTAAGTCGCGTCAGTTGTGTCTGACTCTGTGCAACCCCATAGACAGCAGCCCACCAGGCTCTGCTGTCCCTGGGAATACCATTATTAATAAATGTTGCTCCCTGAAAGCAGGCAAATGGTACACCTTATGTGTTTGTAACTCCAACTAAGCTACCTATAAATAAAGGAGAATCTCAACCAAGAAAATGAAAGCAAGACAGGATTAATCCCCAACACACTCCACAAAGGCCTGTGACCGAGATACCTAGCTGCACCAGAGGCTACGGACAGGGCTAAGAACCTTCCACCAGAAACAGGAAGATGAGAGTACCTGAGCTTCCAGAACATTCCTCTGCCCAGGAGACACCACTCAAGGTTCTGGCAAGCTCCGAGATCAGACAAATGGCTGAACGGTCCCCAGCTCTCACAGAGGCGCTGGGTGCCCTAAAATGCAGAGTAGTTCTCAATGCCAGAGTAACACGAGGGTGTTTACCAGCAGTGGAGGCTGTGTGCAAAGGGCAGGGAGAGTAAAGTCGTAAGGACAGATCAGGGCACACAAGTGCTGCATGGAGGTCTGCCTTAAGGAAGCATCTTAACCTCTGTGGGACTCAGCGTCTGCTGGTATTGAATGAGAAAGTCAGAGCAACCCATCCAGCTCCAAACATACCTGGTTTCCCCCAAAAATGGTACAGACTCACAGGATCCCCCCCTCTGAACAGAAAAGAGGAAGGCTCTCCTCCTCTTCCCACCACAACTCTTCCCACCAGAAATGGCAATAAAGGAGCCTTGTGAGCATGCCCTCCGCTTCTGAGGGGCTCTGCGCAGAATTAGCCATCAAACAGACAAGACGCAGGTGACCTTTGTCTCCTGCTGTTCTAGGAGGAGAATTCTGGGAAGGTGTACTCTCTGGGACTCTCTCAGTCTGTGATGATTTAAGGGGGACAAAATATAAATGGGAAGTACCATGACAACACTGGGCTTCCCAGGTGGTGCCAGTGGTAAAGAACCCGCCTCCCAATGAAGGAGATGTAAGAGATGCGGGTTCAACCCCTGGGTCGGGAAGATCCTCCTGAGTATGAAATGACAACCCACTCCAGTATTCTTGCCTGGGTAATCCCACAGACAGAGGAGCCTGGCGCGCTACACCCCATGGGGTGGCAAAGAGTCGGACACAACTGAGCATTCAAGCATGCGCATCATGACAACGTTAGATACTTTCAAGAGACTGACAACTGGTTCAAAGGTGGTTTAAACCATGGGGACCACTCGTTTACTTCTCAAGAAGCCCATAGAGAGGGGGTCCCAAGATCAGTTCAGTAGCTTTACAATTTCATAAAGCCATTCCGTCATCTCCACTTTCATCCACAGGCTCACTGCCTCAGGGTCACAAGACAGGTGCCCTAGCTCCCACGACCATCCCCTCTTATTAATTTTCCAAAGATAGCAGCTCTCAGGGCATTAAAAGAGGACACTGTCTCCCATGCCTGTACTTTTTTCAGCAAAGAAGTATATTCTTCCCGAGCAGTCAGGCACAAAGCAGATTTCCATTAAATCTATCTAGCCAGAATTCAGTCACCTCAAGCTGCAGGAGAGGCAAAGAAAGTGAGGATTTGGCTTTGAGGGGAAAATTTTTTTGTGTGGGAAGTAGGTAGGGGAACGGAGAAGGCAATGGCACCCTACTCCAGTACTCTTGCCTGGAAAATCCCATGGATGGAGGAGCCTGCTAGGCTGCAATAGATGGGATCACTAAGAGTCGGACACAACTGAGCAACTTCACTTTCATGCATTGGAGAAGGAAATGGCAACCCACTCCAGTGTTCTTGCCTGGAGAATTCCAGGGACAGGGGAGCCTGGTGGGCTGCCGTCTATGGGGTCGCACAGAGTCAGACATGACTAAAGTGAATTGGCAGCAGCAGGTAGGGGAAACGGGGATAAGAATGATGGTGAAGTAGCCAACAAGGCACCTGGTACATACTGGGTTGGCCAAAAAGTTTTTTTGGTTTTGGCACAACATCTTACAGAATAATACAATATAACCATATCCAGCACCGTGCTGGTAAATGCTTCACAGACAGCTTCTGAAAAAACTAAAAACAAAACCCCCAAATTTATAGTATTTGCCAACTTCCTTGGTGTAAATACTCCCTTGGTGCCAAAATTAAAGCCACCAGCATGATATTAACCAGCTCACAAAATTCCTAAAATTTTAATGCTCAGCTGCTATAAGCCTGTTCTGGCACGCCACTGAATTGATACCTCAACATGTGGTAACAATTAAGTTTACAGTGCTCCTTCCCATACTCTACAGGATTAGGTATCATCCTCTCCAGCTCATAATTGAGGAAAATGACACAGCACCCCAAATCACACAGCTTAAGTGATAGGGCTGGAACGCTCATGTAACAGCCCCCAACCCATCACAGCTTTGACAGGTCATAAGTGCCTACACCTACACCCTCAAGATCCCTCTGCCTAAAGGGACTCTAGCTTGGTTTGGAACCAACAACAAAGCTGCACTCCTGTAAACTCAAAGTCACCTAATAATTGCTCTTTAAGTTATATCCTCCAGTAACAATGGTAGTGCACATCAACTGTTACAACATAGAATACAGATTAGTAACCAAAAAACAAACAAAAAAAAAAATCACCCCTAAAGCCATTCTTAGTGGCACAGTGGTAAAAAATCAACCTGCCAATGCAGGAGACACAAGAGACGTGGGTTCAGTCCTTGGAATGGGGAAGACCCCCACCCGAGAAGGAAACAGCAACCCACTCCAGCATTCTTGCCTGGGAAATCCCATGGACCAAGGAGCCTGGCAGGCTATACAATCCATGGGGTTGCATAGAGTCGGACATAACCTAGCAACTAAACAACAAACCCATTCTCAAGAGATAGCAATTATCTACATGTGGGTGATAATTCTTCCAGATTATGTAGACATGCATATTTTTTAAGTAGAAATCACTTTATTGTGTAACATAAGACATTTAATGTAAATTTTCCAAAACAGAGAAATAGGATAGTATAACGAACTCCCTTGCCATCATCATCCAACTTCAGAAATCTTCTAAAGACAATGAAAAGTCCAAATATTTCCACGTTCCCTTCTCAGACTGGAATGTGTAGGAGGTAGGCGCCTCTCTCCACCTGGCTTTCCCAAATCAGACCTGAGGTCAGCCCTGCTTCAGGCTAAGTCCACCAGCTCCTCTCATCACTGCAAAGGGAACATTGGGAAAGGAAACCTTTAATCATGTTCACTCTCCTTATGGATCCCTCCACCTGCTCTAATTCCTGCCTAGTCTGTCAAGAAGTCTCACAATCGGGTTCAGAACCTCATTAAAAGAGCATTTCAGAACAAGCATCGGGTTGTCCAAAAAGTTGGTTCCGGTTTATCCTACAACATTTTTGGAAAAAACCCGAACAAACTTCTTGGCCAACCCAATACCCTCACAATTCTTTAGAATTTCCACTTACTCCATTCTCCAACCTCTGTTTTGTTTTCACCTGGGCAGACACACAGCCAAGAGAGGCACTGCTAACTGCCTCAACTAAAATCCTAGGGCTCCGTTCATCCTCATCTTCTCCCACTTAGTGCTCACTCAAGGCACTTGGCCTTCCAGACCTCACTTCTTGGTCTTCCATCTAAGGAATCACATTTTATATCTACAGGTCCCAGAGTAAGTGAAATATCCACCAGGCTGAAGAATGGTGGCTGCTCACCAAGTGAAGAGCCTTACATAAATTCCCAAAAAGCCTAATTGAAAGCCCAGGCCCATGATCAAACATAAACTTCTGTAGCCTCCAATATGTTCAAAGAACATGCTCTTGGGACAAAGCAAGAAGTGAAGCACTGAGTAGCTTAGCCAAGTGCACACAAAAGGGAGCTGTGAATATCTCAAGCCCAAGGCATGGAATTCTAGTCTGCCATAAACCACGTACAGCTGATGGAAAATAAGCCTATGCTGGGAACCATGAGTATCAGAACAGAACTTCAGGGGGGAAAGCAGCTAAATGCATTTGCACTATACTAACACTTCGAACGGCATATTTATCTAAAGACTCCAACACATCAAATAGCGGGGAGCAGGTAGGATTAAGGGGGAGTTTGGCTATAACAGTCTCTACAAGTAAAGACACAAATTAAAGCAGTGGCTTTCAAAACTTCAATATGTTTAGGAATCACCTAGAAAGCATGTTTAAAATGCAAATGCCTCAACCTCCTTCCCAGAAATTCTGACTCAGCAGGTCTGGAGTGGAGGCAGGGCATTCTGGCAGCAGTTTTAAGGAGCATCTTTGACAATGCTCCTGCAGGCAATGGCAGCCCCTGAGAAATGACAACCAGTTGAGTTCCTTTGCCATGAAATTTGGGTGGCAACACTCCTGTGAGCAGCAGGAAAATCTGACTCAGTGCTTCTTACACTGGTTCTGGCCTAAGGGTCTCAGGCCAGAATATCCACATAAATATAGACGTCCCTCCCAAACACTGGTATTGTGGGAGGTAAATGATGGGGCCCTGGCAGTGGTGGTTTAAGTCGCTAAGTCATGTTCAACACCTGTGACCCCATGAACTGTATAGCCCACCAGGCTCCTCTGTCCATGGAATTTCCCAGGCCAGACTACTGGAGTGGCTTGCCATTTCCTTCACCATCCTGGGGCCCTGGGGCCAGTCAATTTATCTCAGGGGTAAGTTTTCTCTTTAACCAGCGCTGCCTTTTAATCCCCCCAGGGAACTGGTCAACCTGTCTCTCCTCCCGAGCAACTTCATCAACATTCCCATCTCAAAGATCGTTGAGAAACAAATTTTCCCTCCCCTCCCCTCAACCTCCCCAGCTGTGGCTAAAAATAAGCATTTAATGTTTTAAGGGTTTTAGATGCTAACAAGAAAACAGGCGTTACCAAAATAAAACAAGCATTGGGACAGTCAGGTTATAAATACAACTGCTCATTAAGAGTTCTTTCTGCGTTTTATTCATTTCCTCGAGAATTATTTACTGAGCACCTAGTCTCATCCCAACTGTGAACACCACTGACAAGCCCCTGCTCCCGTGCAGCTGACATCCTAGTGTGGAAGGAAGACAAGGGAGAGAATACGGACAAGCAGTACAAAATGCACTAACAGGGGCTTCCCTGCTGGCTCACTGGAAAAGAATCCGCCTGCCAATGCAGGAGACACGAGTTCAATCCCTGGTCCACAACTACAGAGCCTGTGCTCTAGAGCCGGGGAGCGCAACTCCTAAAGCCCAAGCACCTTAGAGCCCGTGCTTCACAACAGCAGACACCACAGCAATGAGAAGCCTGCGCACCGCAACTAGAGTACCCACCACTCACCGCAACTAGAGAAAAGCATGCGCAGCAACAAAGACCCAGCACAGCCAGAAATAAAAATTAGTAAAATTATTATTTTTTTTTTATTTAACACAAAACAGTGAACTAACAAGGATGAGAGAAGATGGGCCACAGGAAGGCCCCCTTGCCCAGGATTCTCTGCAAGTCAATGACAAGAAACATGACCACAGGAGCAACGAGGGACAAGGACGCAGACACAGGGAGCTGGGCGTGTGAGGAGAAAGGTGGACCCGCCACACAGCCTGGAGGCGGCTAAGCAAGTCACGAAGTGGCCAGCCCTCCAAGGGCAGAGTCCCGTGCATGTTATTCTAAGGACAAGGAAGCCCTGGGACCATTTAATGAGGGAAGGGTCATACTAAGAGTAGCTGACCAGTACTGAGCACCATCTGTGTGCCAAGCACTGGTCAAATCTTATCTTATCCCATCCCACAGGTCAGATCTGAGCCAAACAGGCAGTAAGTGATGGGGCCAGGAGGCAGAGCCCGGGGGTCTAACTACAGGCAGTGGTTGTGGAGGTGAGCAAGGACAGATTGGTAGGGCCTTGAAGGCATAACGTGGTAAGGAGTTTGAGTTTTATTCCAAGTATGATGGAAAGATACTGGAAGGGGCTAAGACATCTCATTCCCTTAGAGCTAAGGGAGGGGACGCCTTCTGGGGAAAGCCTACCATGCCCTGGATGAGCTGTGAGACTAAACTACTGCAACCTCAGCCTAATACACTGACAGATATCTAATCCTGCCCTGCCTGCAATGGAAAAAGCTCTCCCGCCCCTGCAGAAGTGGATGCCACCTTCTCTCTAGGTCAGTGACTCAAAGTGGAGCCATGGACAAGCAGCTCAATCACCTTGATCTTGTTAGCAATGCAAATGAGGTGGAGCCCCCCTCAGCCCTACTCAGTCTAAAAAACCCAGCCATCCATTTTTAACAAGCCCTACAGGTGTGCTGAGTTTGACACGTTATCCCCACACAGCCATTCCAACCCTGCTGCTGCTACTGCTGCTAAGTCGCTTCAGTCGTGTCCGACTCTGTGCGACCCCATAGATGGCAGCCCACCAGGCTCCTCTGTCCCTGGGATTCTCCAGGCAAGAATACTGAGTGGGTTGCCATTTCCTTCTCCAATGCATGAAAGTGAAAAGTCAAAGTGAAATCACTCAGTCGTGTCCGACTCTTAGTGACCCCATGGACTGCAGCCCACCAGGCTCCTCCGTCCATGGGATTTTCCAGGCAAGAGTACTGGAGTGGGGTGCCATTGCCTTCTCCAAAACCTCGCTCCTGGGCAGCCCCTGTCCCTGCACACCAGGCTATCCTCCGCCAGGACCCTGCTGGAGGGTTTCTATGGCTCCCAATGCCTAGAAATCTCACTGCTGCCCCAACCTATTTTTCTAACTAATTTGATTTCCTAAAAACATTTACTATTATTCAGTTGTTTAAGGCCTCTTCTACCCCAGAAGTAAAAACTCCTCTTCCTTCATAATACTACAGTTTCCCTCTGGTTTCAGCCTTGTAGCCTCCAAACAAGGAAGCTGCTTTAACCTAGACTTTCCCTAACACCCCACCCACCCCTCAGTTACCAGATTTCTCTTCATTCATTCCCACTTCGTGCCTACATTCCTACAAGTACCTTCGCCCTAGGCATCCTAGGAACCAACTGCAGAAGGCGCTGCGTATTTCCGTGATTTCTAAACGGCTCTCGTCCCTGCCCTGGAGAAACTGATCCACCAGGGGCAGGGGGCAACACGCAGATAAATACATAATTACAAATTACATACTTATACTAGGCAGGCCTCTGAGGAGGTTGCTGGGCTGAGACCTGAATGATGAAGCAGCAGGCCAATGGGAGTTTAGAACAACAAACATTTGGGTGTTGAAACCATGCCTTACTCTGGTCTCAGTGTTTTATGTTTATTATCCATATAATCTTCCAACAGGCCTACGGAGAAGGAAGTATTCTCACTCCCAGTCTGCAAGAGGGGACACTGAGGCACGAAGAGCATAAGAAGTATTGTGAACAGCAGAGCCGGGATTCAAACCCAAGCACACTGGCTCCAAAGCTTACCCTCCTAACCACAGGCTTGGGTGAGAAGAGCGAGGTGGAATGGTGCAGTGAGGGTGGAAAGGCAGATGGGATCCAGGTGGCACGTGAGGGTGGAAAGGCAGATGGGATCCAGGTGGCACGTGTAGGAGCCCTGGGGCAGAGAAGAGTCAGCCTGAAGCAGAAAAGAAGTCAAGCATACTGGTGAAGCTGGAGAGCAGCAGGTGGTTGGAAACGTAGTTGGGAAACCGACTGGACAAGACGGGCGGGTTTAAGAGAGGAGGGGGAGGAATCAAGGAGCCCTTGCAGTTTTCTCAGGCCCTGTTTTCAAGGCTTGAGGACAGAGGATAAAGTATTTTAATACAAGATATACTCAAGTCCTGTGGAGCACTGAGGCATGGCAAGCTCTCAAATGAACAGAATCAATTGATCAAGCAAGTTAAAGCTTCCAGTTCCCCCCTCACCCCTCCCCACCGCCCCCCCACACACACACACACACTTCTCTGCAGGAGGTCTTCATGCAAGTTTCCATCCTGTCCCCTGGGAACTAGTTTCCAGAACACTATTAGCACCAGTTAACAACAATAAAAGCTGCAGTTACAGTCATAAGAATAGCTTTACCAAGAGGAGGGTTTTTCCTCACAAAAAATGTAATAGGTTTAGAACCAGAGTGCTTAAAATTTTCTGAACAGCACAATTATACTAATTTACAAATGAGGAGTTATACAGCTTGCCGAAGGCCACACAATTGAAAAGAGGTTGAACCAGAACCCAAATCCGGGTCTGCCTATATTAAAGTCAGCATTTCCCACAATCTGGGGCAAGTCTCTCTGATGGACTACACCAATGGTTTCCACTGAAGTTTTTAAAGTTTTAATATTTATGGTCTTGTTTCAGGACAAATAATCATATGTAATATCAAATAAATAAAATTTTAAATGAGATATAGACATGATTTCATATGAATTTTTATATATCACATCAAATCCATGACGTCTTGTGAATTACTGCTTAAGAAACAGAAGACATTTCCTAAAAGGAAAAGAAAAAATTGGAAGTACAGGTGATGGAGGGAGAGAACTCTTGAGGCAAGGCATAAATAACCGAAGCTTGTGAAACACTGCTCACCACAGCCCCGCCCCGAACAGCCAAGCACCTGTTCCATATTGTATTCAAATTTGGCTACAGCCCCACATAACTCTGACTCTGCTCCAGAGAAATAAAATGTTGGTTGCCTCCAGGGAAAGGGAATAACATTAGAACAACACAATTTAGCATAAATCACCCTTAACACAGTATTGGTCTTGACAGAAGACACCATTTTTGCTGGTCCAATTCCGCTGCTTAACCCTTAACCACACACCTAGAGTCAGGTAAACTCTACTGGGCCTCACTTCGTCAAAAGAAGTTCTAAAAAGTGAGCTCTCAGGTCACTTCTAGTTTTAGAGTTCCATGAACTGTCATGACACCCTAAAATCCAAAATTAATTTTTCCCAAAATCAGAGAGGTCCCAATTCTGAATGAGTGTTGACCTGAGGAATAAATGTTAAATAGTCCCACAAGGCATCCCAGGTCCTGATTCCTTAACAAGAAAACAGGAGGAGGAAGGATGTATTAGTGTGTTCAATTGCTCAGTCATTTCCCACTCTTTGCGACCCTATGGACGGTGTAGCCCGCCAGGCTCCTCTGTCCACGGGGGATTTTCCAGGCAAGAATATTGGAGTGGGTTGCCATTTCCTTCTCCAGGAGATCTTCCTGAACCAGACATCGAACCTGCATCTCTCTTACGTCTCCTGCACTGGCAAGCAGGTTCTTTACCACTGCACCATCTGAGAAGTCTCTTAACTGGGGAGATGCTATCAATTATGCTGCCCTCTGGTAAGATGTGATGAAGCATTGATTACATGATAATGAAAATCAGCCAGTGTCCCTGACCCCCGGCAAAACTTTAATAATCCTCTGCCACAAATGTCTGTTATTAACTTCCTTTACACCCAGTTGTTAAGTGTTTGTTATTCCATCTGTAACATTGAACTTTATTCTGGGTAGGAGTAGTAGGGAGAGATGGGTGGGGGAAAATCTGCAAAATCTCAAACTCCTGTCCTCCAGTTAACCCTCCACTGAGAACCACTTGTCAAACCTTCCCAGCTTCTATCTGAATTACTCCACAGGTTTAACATGCTAAACCTCTAAAAGGAGTTGTCACTCGTTATCCTTGTGAAACATTATCAACAGAACAGTTTAACCAGAACAAGCATTCTTCCTCTATTATTGAAACAGATACATTTATCAAAAGGGAAGTCTTAAGGACCCTCCTCGGCTTCTTTACAAAGCCCTTTCTGTGATATTCAGTTCAGTCACTCAGTGTGTCCAACTCTGCCATCCCAGGGGCTGCAGTATGCCAGGCTTCCCTGTCCATCACCAACTCCTGGAGCTTGCTCAAACTCATGTCCCTCGAGTGGGTGATGCCATCCAACCATCTCATCCTCTGTTGTCCCCTTCTCCAGAGGATGAGAGCTATTATGATATTAGTGGCCCTGTAAACTTTTAATAGAAGCTTTTTAGGTTCCCAGCAAGAGTGTGCTCTCATGTTTAGCTGAAGAAAAAACAGAGGAGGGGTGGGCTGCAGCTGGCAAACTCAAAGCACAGCTGGGTAGCAGGTGATCTTAAAAAAGAAAAAAAAAGCAAATCCCTGGGCAAACTGTGTAGCCAGGGGTGATCATTATAACTGGAGAGTTGTTACATAATTACTTGTTAACTACTGACAAACATATACATGACTACAAAATACCATGGTTACTCTGGCCACTGAGGCTAGTTCAAGAGTGAAGGTTTCTCTAATTTCACTCAAAGAAACAAGCAACCCGGGGACCCATTCCCTTCCAAGGTAACCTGACTGCTTTTACATATACAAAACAGCCTCCAGCAGTTAAGCCAATCGCCTCTGGGGAAGAAAATCAGTGTTTCCCTGTTAAATTGATTTTTAAAGGGAAGAGGGGAGACAAAAGTACTTTCAAACAGCTAAATATTCATCACCTGGACAAAACCGACTTCCACTCCAAAGTGCAAAATTTGAACAGAAAAGGTCTTCCCCAACCCACCCCACCCCCCGTCCCTGCTCAGCTGGCGCAAAACCCAAGACCTGTGTCGGAGGCACTGCATTCCAACATTTTTCAAAAAGTTTACGAGGATTTACCGAAGCGGCGGGGAGAAAAATAAGGCAGGCAGAGGCGGGAGAGAGGGAGCAAGAGGGTTTCCGCAAGGAAGAACCGGGTGAAGCGCCCGGCTGCGCCGCGCAAGGCCCGGTAACCGGGAAGCGACCCGGCACCCGGAGAGCGAACGCCCCAGGGGAGCGTGGGGCCTGACAGCTGCTTGGTCTCCGCCCCCCAGGGGTCCCCCCAGCACCTCCCCCCCGCTCCGGCCCCCGCCGCCAGTCCCTCTCTGCAGACCCTTCCCCCGCAGCGCCGGCGATGCCCACTGGGCCAACTTGGCCCTGGGTCAGCGCTGCGGAGCGCAGCCCCGCTTGCCGGGGAGGCCGCCGGCGCCCTTACCTCCTTCTGCTTGGGGTCCTGCGGGTAGACATCTGGCGGCCCGAGCCGGGGGCGTTTCAGCGGTCTCTGCTCATAGCTGAGAAGCCCGAAGGCGGCCATGATCTCTCATGTTAACCGGCGAAATGAATGAGAGTTGGAGCTGGAGCAGCCGCCTCTGAGCACCAGGGAGCAGCACTTTGCAGACAGACTCCCTCTCCCCCCTCCTCGCTCGCTCACTCGCTGTGGCGCTGCAGGCAGGAATAAAGCAGGTTGGATGCTGCCGCTGCCCGGCACGCAGACACGCACTGATGGGGGCAGCCTTCGGCGGGCACCCTGCTGCGCTGGAGCCCCCCCCCCCCCGGGACTCACCGCCACCCGAGAGCTTGGAGGTCCGCCGGGGTCTTCCGCGGCGCCGACCTCCCTTTCCACCCACCGCGCCCCCCCGCACCCCGCCACCCTGTCCCCAGGGGGGAGGAGCAGCTGATGGGAACGTGTGACTTTTTTCACCAATGGACCCAAACCCACCCCTGCCGGGAGCAGGGTGGGGATGGGGGAGGGGCACAGGGGAGGGGGTGGGAAAAAAACTTTTCTTGGCGCCCCAGGCGGGTGGCTCAAGTGCTCGCCCTAGGCGAGGGTGGCCCGCCTAACCCGAGAAGAGACTGAGGAGCAGCCCGCCCCCGCCCCTCCTTCTAAGACAGGGACCCTTCCCCCGCTCGCCACGCGCCCCGCAGACCCCGCCACCTGGGCGCGGACCCGGCTGGGAGGGAGACTGGCCTGGAGGGGGGTTGGGGAGGGACAGGCATGCGGACGGTGGGGAAGCAGCCAGTGCCTCCTAGACGCCCGCCGGGCTCCGGTGGCGCATCCGCGGCTCCGGTGCCCTCGGCGGCTCCGGGCAGGCGCCGAGCAGCGCTGCTGGCGGTCGCGGCGGCTGGAGGGGGCCGTGCTCACGGTGGCTCGGGGCCGACTTAACCCTTTGCTGCCCCTCCAGGGGCTGGGGAAGGAAGGGGGCGCGAAGAGGGTTGGCAGCGAGCGTCGACGGGGGCAGCGAGCCCGCGGGCGTCTCGGGCTCCTTCAGCCCGCCGCCCCCCACCCTCACCCGACCGCAGCTCCTCCCCACCACCACCCCCCGCCACCGACAGTTTACCTGTTGGTCCCCGGCTAGTGGGCAGGGGCTGCCGGCAGCGGCGGCACTTCGGCGGCCGCAGCCTCCATGATTCGGGTTGGGATGAGGGGCGGCGGGAGGGGGGGAGGTGACTGGATTTGATCTGGTTTGTAAGGTATCAGTCTCGCCCGGGCGAGCTCCGGGGACGCCGCGAAGTTTGCCACTGTCTGGGGGCGGCGGACGACGCCGGCTCGCCGCCGCCGGCGTTCTCGCCCCCACGGCCGAGGAGCGCGAGCTTCCGAGTTGGCGGACGGCGGCGCGGCGGCCACACTGAGCATGCCCAGCTCGGCTGCCGGACCGCGGAGGAGTTGGCTGCGAGCGCGCTCCGATCCGCCTCTCCGGGTTTTCGCAGCCGCAGAGCGCGCAGCCCGCGGGCCCGGGCGCCGGGGCTGGCCCTGGGGTGAATGTGGGCGAGGGAGGGGGTGTCCCCAGGACCCCTCTCCCGGCGCGAGCTGGGCAGTCCGCCTCGACCTCTGTTAAGGTCGCTGTCCCCGTGGCCTGGGCCGGAAACCTCACCTGCGCCGGGCGTGTGGAGTGGGGCGGGGGGATCCTCCAGGGGAGACCTTGGTCATCCAATCCGCCCGCGCTCCCCGCTCTCTGGGGCGTGGGCACCCAGATGCAGGGCCACCTGCCGCGAGCCCTGCGAGACTACAGCCGCGGAGGCGGGCCCGGTCTGTCCCGAGGGGCCCAGCGGGAGGCGCGCCCGGGAGGATGCGCCCGCGCTTGGCCAGGAATGATGGCTGCCATTTATGGAGCCCTCGCTTCGTGCCACGATCTTGACAGTAAAGGTCTCTGGTCCTTTAAAAAAAAAAAAAAGGAAAGAAACTTACAAGGTTTTACTGTACCCCTTTTATAGATAGAGAAATCGACTCACATTAGGAAGGCCCGGTGACTTGCTCAAAGCCACGAAGCAAACTGATCACAAGTTTCTGATCTATTGCGCACAATTTGGAATTGGGAGGAATGGGTTCCTGAATTGCTCTTGCTTGATAGGGTCAGGTTCCTCCTACCTTGAGGAATTCTCAAGACTCCTATTCCATTCTCTATAAGATGGTGCGAGTGGAATCTAACCCAAAAGCCTTTGCATAGTGCCAGGCACATTGTATGTGCTCAGGAGACGTTGGTTAACCCTGATTATCTACTCAGATCTGATGAGTTGAAGCCGAGGGGCGGGGGGGGGTAGATAAGCCACTGGGGATAGGGGACTAGTTTTTAACTCTTGACTTTGAACTGTTAGCACTTCCCAAGGCAGCTGAAGCCAATTCAGGCCGGTGGTTTCCGGATTCTTGAGTCAATCTGAGCAAGTACTTTCAGAGAACAGTTCCACCAAGAAGCGTTTCCCCACCACCCCCTGCACCCTCCCCAAAGGACTTCTCTTCCACTAACACCTTGAGTGTAACTTCAAAGCTGAACTTGCCCTTGGGATATAGGTATCTGTCAAATCTAGCTTCCTTGCTTGAGAAGTAGTTATCTAACTTTGTTATGAAAATTGTCAAACCAAAATGCAGAAAAAAAATAGCATAATGAACCCCCAAGTACTCATCTCCCATCTGTGACAGTTAGAAAAGTTTTGCCATTTGTGTTTAATCTCTCCTGCCCCCAGCACAGTTACGTACACTGGAAAGGACAGTGTTGTTCACTGTGGTGACTTGGGTGCACAGCGTGGAAACTGGCATGTGGTGGGCACTCAAAAAGATGTTTGTTAGCTGGTGGGATGGATGAGTAGATGTGGGTGAATAGGTGTGTGGATAGATAGATTACCAGTGGTATTTTGGTGATACCAGGTTGAGAGATATAACCTCAATTCTCCCCTTGAGATACCTAGGCAACAGTCTCCAGCTGGCCTCCACAAAGGAAAAACTTTTGAAGCACTCAAAATCATATCTGACCATAAAGATTTTAAAAATCAAAGTGAGTTAATAATGTGTCCCTAGTGTTTGGAGAAAAGGGAAAAGGAGAGTTCTGTTGATCTCCCTTCTTTTTCCCTCCCTTGTTTTGAGACAGTCTGGCATGGATTCTTTGGCCTTTTCAACATTTAAAAAAAAAAAAAAGTGAAATTTTTAAAAAAATAGCTTCCATAAGCTGTGATACTTCCTCAAAAATCATGGACTTTTCATGGATATTTGGTTCCCTCACCCTGACGTTTGTACCTGTCACAATCTGCCACCACCTACCAATCCAGTTTTTTCTCCTTAATCCCTCACCCCAATTAGCTCTCGTATTTCCAAATATGAAGTTCCTGGGCCCTTCACTTTCTGATAGCCACCTAAGGACAGTCCTTAGAGTCGACTCCTGTATGAAGCCCACCTCGAACTCTTTTTTTTTTAATTTTTACTTATTTATTTTCAGTTGCCCTGGGTCTTCTTGCTGCGTGCGGACTTTTCACTAGCTGCAGCGAGGAGGGGCTTCTCACTGCAGTGACTTCTCTTGTTGCGGAGCACAGGCTCTACATAGGCTCAGTAGTTGCAGCTGGCGAGCGCTTCAGCTCAGGCTCAGTAGCCTGTGTTTAGTTGCTCCGTGGGATGTGGAATCCTCCCAGACCAGGGATCAAACCGAACTCCTATCCCCCACCACCAGGGAAGCCCCCACCTCAAACTCTTGAGGCACAAAATCATCTTTTGATTCTTTCAGTACCCTTAACACAGTTTTCATTCTCGTATTTTTCACCAGTTTTATTGAAAAAAATAACTGACATTCATCACTATACAAGTTTAAGGCATACAACATGATGGTTCAATTTACATATATTGTGAAATCATTACTGCAATAGGTTCAGCTAACATCCATCCTTTCATATAGATACAATAAAAAACGGGGAAAAAAAGGGGGAAATTGTTCTTTTTGTAATGAAAACTCATGATATACTTTCCTAACAACTTTCCTATACACCATATGGTAGTGTTAACCATAGTCATCATGCTGTACATTACACCCCTAGTTCTTATTTATCTTATAACTAAAAGTTTGTATCTTTCGGCCACCTTCCTTGGTTTCCCCGTCCCCCAATCCTCTGCCTCTGGTAACCACAAGTCTGATTTCTTTTTCTGTGAGTTTGGTTTTGTGTTGATTTTGTTTTTAGACTCCACATATAAGTGAGATCGTACAGCCTTTGTCTTCTGTGTGATTTATCTAACCGGGCTTCCCAGGTGGCTCAGTGGTAAAGAATCTGCCTGCTGGTGCAGGAGCTGCAAGAGACACGGGTTCAATCCCTGGGTTGGGAAGATCCCCTGGAGGAGGAAATGGCAACCCACTCCAGTATTCTTGCCTGGAGAATCCCATGGACAGAGGAGCCCAGTGGGTTACAATCCATGGGGTCGCAGAGTTGGACATGACTGAGCATACACACACGTCTGATTTATATCGCTTATTATAATGCCTTAGAGATCCATCCAGATTGTCACAAATGGTAGGATTTCCTTATTTATTTAATGGCTGAATAATATTCCACAACATCTTTATCCATATCTCCATTAATAAACACTTAGGTCATTTCCATGTATTAACTACTGTTAAGTATAGCTGCTATGAACTAGGGGTATAACTGCTATGAACTGGGGGTACAGATATCTTTCCAAGTTAGTGTTTTCATTTCCTTCAGATATATTCCCAGAAGTGGTCATTCTCTTTTAATATCTCATCATTTATTGGCATACTTTCAGACTTGCCACATAGAATAGTCTTGTTCACCATCCCCACCTTACCTGTCACTCTCCTCCATTCCAGAGCTGATCTTTAGGCTCACTAAGGCCAGTTAGCCACAGGGTCTCTGCTGTGCCTGAATTTCCATCACAATGCTGGTTAGTACAGCAGATAGGCACAGATTCTTTATCAAACATGAGTCTCATTTGGTACTGTTCCTATGGAAGTGAAAGCTATAGCCCTCCAGGCTCCTCTGTCCATTGAATTCTCCAGGCAAGAACACTGGAGTGGGTAGCCATTCCTTCCTCCAGAGGATCTTCCCAACCCAGGGATCAAACCCAAGGTCTCCTGCATTGCAGGTGGATTCTCTACTATCTGAGCTACAGGGAAGCCCACTGTTCCTGTAAGGGGCATCTTATCTTTTTGGTTAATGACCCTCCCTTCCCTAGGCCTGGGAACAGTTTGTACAGAACATGAATTACTCAGAGAACACGAGAGGCTCCCCAGAGAGGCCCCAGCTTAGGCCTCAGCCTAGCAAGAAGAGATGGGAGAAGCAATGGCAGCCCACTCCAGTACTCTTGCCTGGAGAATCCCAGGGACTGGGGAGCCTGGTGAGCTGCTGTCTATGGGGTTGCACAGAGTCGGACACGACTGAAGTGACTTAGCAGCAGCAGCAGCAAGAAGAGATGAGTTCCGGTGCCTGAGGAAGTTTAACACAGCTGGTGAGGGAAAGGGATTGAAATGCAGGCAGAGAAGGAGGAATTATTAGCCATTTAAAGCATATGGGACTTTATCCTCCAAGCATGAAGTTAAATCTCTAGGGCTGCTTCTGTAGGTTGAGGCATGTTTAGAAATTTGTGAAAAGGGGTGTGACCTTTTTTGTTGGGTCACATCCAAGGACTCCTCAAAGATCCCTGAGCCACAGGGATCTTCCTAGCTGCTTCTGTTCTTTCTGCTAGTCTTGGTTTTCCAAAATTCTACAAGGAGTCCCTCATAGTTGAGTCCTCTTTTGTGTTCTTGGATGAGGTTCCTTTAAGACAGCTCACAGGCTGGCTTTTTCTCCCTGCTTTTAGTCTGTAGGAAATGCACAGATGTCCTTTGCCTGTACACACTCCGGGGCAGGCATTTTCTCACCAGCCTTATCTCCTTGCCCACATGGACACATTCTGCAAGTCACAGTTCTTCACCTTGAAAGATCTCAACTCTAGGTCAGAGACTACTTCTTTGGGTTCTTGCAAACTGCAGCAGACAGAGGCTAAATGCCCAGGCCAGTGATCCACTCAAAACCCTTTTCATGAGGCTTGAGGGGAGGAATAACATTTCTTGGGAGAGAGAGACATATTCACCAAGCAGATTTCAGAAAATGAGAGTAGAGAATGGCTAGGAGCAGAATCAAGGTGCTGGCCCTCCAGAAGCAATGGCACCTTATCCTTATTTTACAAATTAGCACCTGAGGCTCCGGAGGTGAAGTTAACTGGCGCAAGGCCATTGAGTTAGCAAGTGGCAGAGCCAGGGTCAAACCTGGATCCCTCTGACTCTCCATTTATTGTCAGTGTGCTACCTGTATTAATTACCATTTATGTAACACTTATACAAGTGAACCTCGGAAGACAGACCTTGTAGAAGAGACGCAAAACTCCCGACGGCTCACTCTGGCATAGTGCATGCTTCCACTCAAGTGGAAAGGAACAATTCTCAGTGTAGTGCCTGTAGGTGAAGTAATTAAAGTTGCTGGTTTTCCCCATGGGACTGAGGCTTGCCCAGGTGTATGTATTACTGTGTTTTGTTAACAGATTGTCTAGAGGCAGTCTTGCTTATTTTCAGTTTTTCTTACATCCCCATTACATTTAAATGTATTTATCCCATGCCTGCTTCTGAATCAAAAAAAATAAAAATTCCCCCTTTCTTTTAGGTTCTTAAAAATAAGAAAAAGGAAAATAAGAATGATCTGAGAAGGAATCAAAATAGAGGAAAAGAGAAATGGGGGATTCATCTGGGAACATTCCAACCAAATGAAGTTTTTAATATGGTCTTTAGGCTGTTTAGAGAAATGTAAAGAATACAGACATAAAGACTTCCTAAAGCAGTATTGACAGTAAAATTATATTGCTATTCTAAATATATACTTTTACATTTTCTGGTAGCCACATTAAAATGTAAAAATGGATAAATTAATTTTAGTAATACTTTTGTTTAACCCAATATAAGCAAAATGTTGCATTTCAACATGTGGCCAGTCTTTGAACTGCGGTGCTAGAGAAGACTCTTGAGAGTCCCTTGGACTGCAAGGAGATCCAGCCAGTCAGTCCTAAAGGAAATCAGTCCTGAATATTCATTGGAATGACTGATGCTGAAGCTGAAACTCCAATACTTTGGCCACCTGATGCAAAGAACTGATTCATTGGAAAAGACCCTGATGCTGGGAAAGATAGAAAGTGGGAGGAGAAGGGGATGACACAGGATGAGATGGTTGGATGGCATCACCGACTCAATGGACATGAGTTTGAATAAGGTCCAGGCATTGGTGATGGACAGGGAAGCCTGGCATGCTGCAGTCCATTGGGTTGCAAAGAGTCGGACATGACTGAGAGACTGAACTGAATGAGATATTTTGCAGTCTTTTTCATTTCAGACCAGCCACATTTCATGTGTTTGGCAGGCACATATGCCTAGTGGCTACCATATCAGTCAGCCCGACTCTAAAGGGATGTTTCAGTCCTCATGAACCTGTAACATGTGGGATCTTAGTTAAATCACTGAGAAAGCAGGAGCGTTTCCAGATTAAAAGAGCAAAATATAATGGAAGGAATTAAAGAAGAAAAAGGTCAAAAAGTAAAGAAGAAATGTAAAGACAACTTGGGAAAACAGTGGATACCCAAAGAGCACTTAGTAGCTCAAGAGACAGAAGTGTCACAGAGGGAAGGACCTGGAAAGAAAAAACTCTGAGGACTGAAAATCAAGGGATGAGATAAGTGAGTTTTGAATTAGAGAGCTGAACCAATGACAAGGCTGAAGATTTAACCTCATTCACCAGCAAATTGATGTCTGCCACATTTACAAAAAAGACAGCTAGTTGATTTCTACAGAGGGATCATGGTGCACAGTCAGGATCACATATCCAGCTTTTCAGCACCAGAATCCTATTTTATTCCTTTACCCAGAGCTGTTACGGCAGACAAATGCTACACAAACTCAAGAAAGAGTTCAGTAGAAAATCAGAATGCTAATTATTGACACACTGGAATAGCCCTTTCCAGGGACTGAAATAGGGATAGCGCCTTATTCAGATCACCTCTAGCTAGTTTTCAAGTTTGTTGTAAAAACAAACTAGCAACCAGAAGGTTGTTTAAGTAGGCATAAAATTAAAGCAAGGAGAACTGAATACTCTCTGGGGAATGTTCACAGAGTGCCCCGTGGTAGAACTCACCTCCCTTGTGACCGGAACGGGACACATGCCACACCTCAGCCCAGGGGTGCCTTTGGAGAATTGTTTGGAAGGACTGATGCTAAAGCTGAAACTCTAATACTTTGGCCACCTCATCTGAAGACTTGACTCATTGGAAAAGACTCTGATGCTGGGAGGGATTGGGGGCAGGAGGAGAAGGGGAAGACAGAGGATGAGATGGCTGGATGGCATCACTGACTCAATGGACGTGAGTCTGAGTGAACTCCAGGAGTTGGTGATGGACAGGGAGGCCTGGCGTGCTACAATTCATGGGGTTGCAAAGAGTCGGACACGACTGAGCGACTGAACTGAACTGAATGCTTCCCTGGTGGCTCAGGGGGTAAAGAATCTGACACGACAGAGTGACTAACACACTGTCCTCTCCAATGCTTGTATTATTTACTCTATAGCAGAGGTTTCTGGTGGTCCGCAATTTTTTTTTTTTTAGGTTTGTTTGTTTTATATTGGACTTGCATGGTCACTTCTGAACTCTAGAAAAACCTGCCTGAACTGGGTCCACATTCTCAAGTGACACTAATCTATTGGTGTGGAGGCAGACCTGCCCTTTTGAGTGTAGCCCGTTATAGCCCCAACTGAGCAACTCCCCTCAGAGGATGGCTCACCCACCTGGCTCCTGTAGCTCAAGAGAATGAGTGCCTTATTATATGGGGACATCTGCTAATGAGGGCTGACTTCAGACATTCCTGTTGAGAGAGACATATACAGAAAGAGAAGTTCTTTTTCAGTTATGTGATTCTTTGGTTACTGCTTTCTTAGTGTTAATTAGTCAGAGATCCAGCCTTCATCATCTATTAGTTACAGATTATAACTCATCTGTTAGGATGTTTTACATCTGATGAAAGTGAATCTTACAAACCTATATTTATTCTATGATGAAGTATTTCAGTTCTCAGAGAATTCTTTTCCCAGTTCCAGGGACATCCTCTTGTACTTCCTTATATACCTGCTACAGTGACACAGACAACATGGAAGGCAGAATCTGAATATTACACAAAATACCTTGACAGACTGAAATGATAAACTAAATTAACTGGATCAAATTTGATATAAGAAGAAACTCTTTCCCCCACCTACTAGACATATCAAAGACTGTTTGGTATCTACTGTTTGTTAAATCTAAAGTTTAAATTCTAAGGAATAAAACATAAATGCTGCCAACTCTTTGATCTCAGTAGCATTTGGGGAATAGCAGTGCACAAATCAATTACATGAATCCTTTATATAATAGCATTTTTTAATTAATATTGCTAAACCATTGCTCAACATTCTCACCACTGTGCCTTTTTCCAAAGCTGTTAACAAATCGTAAAATTTAGCAATTTGATTTTTATCTTCCTTCATTTCTTCTGCTCACCCTCTGGCAGAGTTGCTATCAATCAGCCAAAAAATGTCAGCAAGAAGATGGAAGAAACAGAGTTTCTGCTTAGTTTTCAAATAGGAGAACCAGGGCTTGACTAATGTAGAAGTGGCCACAAGTGATCAGATAAAGTCAATGGCCCAGGCCACTCCTTCTGCCTGCCCAGTGTGCTTAAACTTGATCCTCCCCCTACCTCTTCTCCCTCTCTGTTCCTTACCTGCTAGTCTCCACCCTCCTCTTCTGTTCCAGTCTATGCTTTTCATAGCCTCTCCAGCCTCTTTTTTACTGATGCTCAAAAAGGACTCGTCCACCTCCTCAGTTCAAGATGTTCATCACTGCATCCCTAGCCGGCCCCAGTTTCTTGTTTGCAGGACAGGACCAGGTGGCTGAGGTTACAGGGGTCAGGACGGAAGGAAGAGCAGCTCTTGGCTACAGTTATGGAGTGTGGAGTTGCAAAGTGAAAACAGAAAGCATGTCTTGGAGAGAGAATGTTGCAAATGAAAATGCAGTCAATCAGCAAAGGAGCCTGGAGGAGTCAGGAGCTGTTGGTCCAGGTGACCAGAAAGTGGTTGTGATAATTATGGGAGACAAGGAGCACTTGGGTGCTTCTTCAAATAGACAGCAAACATCTCCCAACATTTCCATGTAGAATCACTGCACTCTTAAAGGCCTATTGCTTCTTTCTTGCCCAGACTTCTCAGATTCATCCAATTCTCAATAATCCCTCAGCTACAGCTTTAGTCTAAGCCCTGAACATTTCTTGCTTTGGATTTTCCTCATAACCCAGTTTGGGTCCTTGCTCTGATTCTCTTTTTGAAACCCAACACAAGAGGTTATCAGTTTAATTTTTTAAAAATCCTCATTTCACCATACCATTCCTTGCTTTAAAAAACAAAACAAAAAAACTCTTTGCTAAATTCCTGCTACTTTAAAGATTCAACTTCAAGTTGTTTTCACAATATGCTGAAGGGGTCAGGGCTGACATGGGTTAAGTTTGGGAAGTCAGTTGAGGCATTGTCTAGGGGGGCTTTTATTTCCTCTTCTTTAAAGTGGAGGATTCCATTCCTGAGCAGTGGGAGCATTGCAAGGGGACACAGTGAGTATGGAACTGCTTAAACCAGTCTGACAGAGAAGTCATTTTCAACCCCACTGCCTCGTGCACTTGAAGCTTGTCAATGCCCCAGAGATGGAGCCTTGGGGCATTCTGATTCACTCTGGGGTAAACTAATAGGTAGACAGGAGCAAAACTAAAAAGCATTTTCATATCCACACCACAGAGAGAATAGCAGAGTCCTGGCAGAGCCTGAGTTCCTCATTGTTACAAGGAACTATGGACAGGGCAGATGAGCAAAGCCAGTATCTTACATTACCAGTATGCTATGGCATTTCCAGGGAGAGAAGTAATGGAAATAGTCATATATGCCACAGCGGACCCTTAGCTGCTCCCACCTAGCAATGAAAGAAAGAAACAACAAACCCCAGTGGCCCATTTAGAACAAACCACACTCAGCCAGGTCCAACAGGCAAGAAGGTATGGGCCAGAAAGCCTGTGATTATTTGTCTCTAATTGTCTTCAAAGGTCAGTGAAGTAGGCTTAGCTGCCAAGATAAGTGGTGTGGACCAGTTCATCCCTAAATCTGTACAGAGACCTTCTCAGATCTGGATTTAAAGCCCAGAGCATTCGAGAATCCTGAGTAAGCAAGTAGAAGCGGTTGAGTGGATGGGGGAGAAGACCAGTCAGTCAGATAAACTGCAAGCCCGAGCAGGAGATGGTGTTTGCTTCTGTCAGGCTGAAGGGGTAGAAATAAGCGAGTAGATTTGAGTGATATGTGAGAAAAAAGCTGAGCAGAACTTAGTTATGATCAAATATGGGAGGCTGAGATTGAAAAGACAGTCCAGAATGATCCCTGGGTTTCTGGGTTGCTGAACAGGCTTGATGGAGGTATCAGTCACAGAAAAAGAGAAGCTAGGAGTAGAGCCCCATTGCTGGTGCTGGGTGTGGGGCTGTAGGTACACCAATGGGATGATGAATAGGCGGTCATGTGACATGTCACATGATATTAACACCTGACTCTTGGTATTCGCATCCTTATACAATCCCTTTCTCTTGTGGGTGACTGGACCTACTGCTTTACTTCTAATGAATAGAATAAGGCAAAAGTGATGGAATGTCACTTCTGAGAGTAAATTACAAAGAGACTGCTATCTTCCCCTCCCTCTCCTCTCTCTCTGAATTCTCACTCTGGGGAAAGCCAGCTGCCATGCTTTAAGAAGCTTTATGAAAAGGCACCAGGGTAAGGAACTAATGTCTGTGAGTGACAGCCAGTGTGGATCTGAGACCTACCAACTGCTACATGAGTGGGCTTAGAAGTAGGTCTTCCTCTGTCCTCCTGGGCTGACTGCATCCCTGGCCAATGCCTTGATTTCAGCCTCCTGAGAGCCTGAGCTAGAGGAGCTTACTCCTCCACACCCAGATTCCTGACCCACAGAAACTCTGAGGTGATAACTGTGTGTGGTTTGGGGTTTGGGGGTAATTTGTTACACAGCAATAGATAGTTAATACAGATGACCTAAATAGATGCATATCTTATATGAAAAATATTACGTTGAAAATTTGATATAGATCAGGAGCACAGAAAATTCTGGACTAAAGTTATAAACTTAATATGCATGCATCCTGAGAGGCAAAGTATAAAATGGAGGAGGAGAGATTATTGAAACAAGTCTAGAGGAGCTCCATAATGTACCAGCAAGAAGAGAGAGATGATTTTGCAAAGGAGACAGAAAAGGAACAGCTGGAAAGATGGAAAGAAAGTTAGTAGAAAGTTGAATCATGTAAGTCAGTACAAGACAGCGTTCCCCCAAATTGGGGAATGGTCAAGTAAGAGAAATATGAAATACTGTTTTAGGTAGGAAAGTAATAGTTCACAATTCCAGCAAAAGTACATGGTAGGTCTGGAAGACAGAATAGTATGGATTGAGGTTGGGTGATAACAGAAATGGAGATGGAAAATTCTTGACAGAATTCAACCTCTGAAGGTGAGAGAGATCAAGTAGGAGCTGAAAGTGGATTATGATTGCTATTTTATTTTTAAATGAGAAGACATATAAATAAAGCAGGAAAGATTCACGCAAGATAAAAAGGAATATACAGGAAGGAAAAAGAAATAGTAGAAACTATAAGCTTCCTGGAAGGCAAAAGGGGATTCTCCTTAGATGGGAGGTGAAATAGCTCTGTTATTAGAACAGGAGACCCACAGGACAGCTGCAGAAATATTCAGGAGATTAAGAAAGTTTCTATGTGAGATCCTACTTTCCCAATAATTTAGTACGAGGAGGTCAGGGAAGAAAAGAAGGCAGGTTGGAGGATTCAGGAAAGGAGAAAGGCTTGAGACAGCCCCTGTGGAAATGGGAAAATGAGAGACAGGACTGTAGTAAGTTTTTGTGTAGTGTGAGGACCTGTTTGAAGTTAATGACCTTGAACTTATAGTGGAATCCATCTGCCTCATTGGGTGATACTTAGATGCTTGGATGTAGGCACAGAGAAACAGACAATTGGGTTCAGAAGTGTAGACAAGTGGAGGCAACAGAGGGACTAGGAAGTCTAGAAGGGTAGAGATGGAAGTAGAGAAGTGTAGGGCAGAGAAGGGAGTCTAGAAATACTGCTCATGAACTCCCATCATAAGGGAAGTTAAGAAAGGGGAATGTTGATGCATTGGAAGATAGCAGAGGACAGACAGTACCAATAACGTTAAAGAAGGCCTGGTGGGAGAACAGTAGAATAAACAGCAGGAAGCAGGGGAGGGTACAGTAAAGCAAAGGAGTACTCAGACTGATAATTTTGGAGGAGTAATATTACAGGTAATGATAATATCCAGGGACTGTTCATGGGAGTGGCTGGCCAAAATGGAGAGGAAATCACTGAAGATGAAAGGAAGAAGAGCATCTGAGTAGCCATGGTGATGGACAGGCTACTCACCTGCACATAGCTGTCACACAGACTGATCAAGGCTTGGGAGAAGGGAACAAAGAACTGGCTTGTCCCATGGAGTGGTGGGCTTTTTACCCATTGCCAACGTAGAGAATGAATGAGAGGAACCCCTGCCCAAGTAGATGACAGCAACATCAGGGGGTAAAGTAGGAGATCTAAATGGCATGAGTGCAAAGAAGCAGGGTTTTAACAAGACAGTGGAAATATAATGTTGGGGAGTTAGAGAGGGACTGCAGCAGCAGACACTGCTTGATATCTTTATCCGTCTTCTCCCTTACTAACAAAATCCTGATTTTGTCCCAGGCTGCAATATGCCAGCAAGTATAGATTTCCTTCCTAGATTCCCTTGCATCAAAAGGTGGCCATGTGGCACACTTCTAGCCAACGAGACCTAAACTTAATTTCTTTAGGGAATCTGAGAATGTTTTTGCTTTCCTGATGCAGGCACCAACCCTTAGCTCTGCCTGGAATTCAGATGTGATAGCTGGACTGCAGCAGCCATATTGTGACAAAGAGATTACAACTATGAAGAAAGGGCAAAGATGATCACAGAGCTGAGTCTAGGTTTTGACCAGCCACCAAACTAATACAAGTAGTGATCTATATCCACATTTCTGAGTATGTGAAGAAAGATGAACCCTACTTCATTAAGCCAATTAGTTGAGTTTGTATTGTTTGTAATAAACTATGGAAGAAAATAGTAATCACACGAGAGGACTCTTAGGGATGAAGACAGCTTCAGCAAGAGAGGAGGCAGGAGATAAGGGAGAGCTAAAAAAGAAATTGTGCAGGTAGGGCAATTTGCAAGTTATGGAGAAAGGATTCAAGAGGCCAAGATGGAGGAGAATAAGGAGAGGAGTGCAAGCCTGGGACAGAAGGAAGTACAAAGCTTCATGAGGATGATGGTGGAAGGGGATCAAATGACCATTTAGGCCTGGAGACGAAGGCTGTACTTTGGACCCTGACCAGGGAAAACAGAAATGAAAGCCTTGATGGATTTGATCTCCAAGACTCTGAGGGCAAAAACCCGTGTAACCTTCTTAGAGGGATTACCAGGTGTGTGGGTGAGACTATCATCTTTCTCCATCCTGAGTTAGGTGAGAAAAGAGAAATGTCAGCCTTCAGGCCTCTCTGGAGAATCAACATGCAGGTTCAAAGCTGCATAATGAAACCTGGCAATTCTCTGGATTCCCTCCAGATCTCCCTAGGGGCAGGAACAGAAGCTGCTCTGGGGAGGAGGAGGGACTGCTGGCCACAGGGCCTGCCAGGACCAAGTAAGGGAGGCATTTTGCCCTCTCCTCTGGTAATTGGCCCACAGGGTTGGTTATCTCCCTAAGGAGGTTGGTGTTCCTCTCGCGAGGTCCTCAGAGTCCCAGAGCAGAGTGACATCCATATTGCTATAGCAACAGGCTTGCCCCTGAAACCGTGGGTTCATGGCGAAATGATCAGGACTCTCCTAAATGTTGCTGGTGTGTGTTTGACCAGGATGCAGGCCAGGTGAGCAGCCTTGAAAGCCTGGCATCAAGAATATTCAGGATAGGAACTCCACCCCAAACAGTCAAAAGCTTAAAGAGTCTGAGAGTGAGTATAAGCTAAATGCAACAGGGACCCAGGGGTCAAACAGAAGAAACACAATCCCGTCACCAAGACTGAGGGACTTTCCTATGATGAATCTGAGGGGAGAAGGGGCTGGTAAAGAGAATCAGAGAAAAAGCCAAAGCAAAAAGGGCGGAGTGTGTGTGACTCCTCTCACTGGCTGCTGGCTGCAGGGCATGGTGGCTGAGCTGCACTAATGTTCAGGGATGCTGGGAGGAGAGTGGCTGTCCCCAATCCTGGTCAGTCATGGATGGCTTGCCTTCCAGACTCTCTGCAGACTAGACCCCTTGCTCTGAGTTAATTGAGACTGATCCTGATGGTGTTAGGACTCCATCTTCACCTTCTGCCTCAATTCTTTGATTTGGCTGGAATTCTCAGTATCTCTTGTAGAGCCATAAAACTGCAACTGCCACCCAGATATCTGGCCAGTCTCTACCACTAGACTCGGTTCATAATTTATAATATAGATTTCCGCTAGGAATAGAATCTACAGTTCTCTAGGCTGAGACCTAGCAGAATATAAGCTCCATTAGGGAAGGGTCTTTGAGATTTTATCACTGTATTCCTAACACGTAGCACACAGCCTGTCACACAATTGAAGCTTAATAAATATTCATTGAATCATGGGTCACTGACAACCTTCCCAGCCCTTGCCTACATTTCAGGATGCTTCTATGGGTGCCTGCCATAGGCACCATCCTGCTTCTTCCAGAATGGACTCTCATAGAACCAAGACCTTTCACCGTCACTGACAGCACCTGTGACCAGAGCTTCCTGGTATGGTCCACCTGCAGAGACTTTTGGGCACCAATGCTGACCTGAACTAGGACAAAATTTCAAATGTCCCTTTAGCCATTGCAGTGGTAGCATCTGTGTCCCTTCCTTGGTGATGACAGCATTAGTCCCCTGGCCTAGACCCGCTCCGACCCATCCTGCTTCCCCATCTCCATCAGCTGAGGACTTGTCATCCGTCACAGTCAAGGCCTGTGGAGTCTCTGAGAGCTGTAGCAGTACTACAGATGACCTTGAAGATCTCCCAGCTACAAAAGCCTAGGAGTAAAAATGAGGATTATAGTAATGTAATTTTACTGATTCACAATTGAAGAAATATAAAGTTTCTTACCTAATACACTATCTAAAAGCATATAGTAAACGGTAAAATAGTGTATATATATACACAATTGAAATTCTATTATATTATATAACAAATATTTAAGGGCTTCCCAGGTGGCATTAGTGGTAAAGAACCTGCCTGCCAACTCAGGAGACATAAGAGATGCAAGTTTGATCCCTGGGTGGGGAAGATCCCCCGGAGGAGAGGACAGCAACCCACTGCCGTATTCTTGCCTGGAGAATCCCATGGACCAAAGAGCCTGATGGGCTACAGTCCACAGGGTCGCAAAGAGTCAGACATGACTGAAGCAACTTAGCATGCACACACACACACACACACACACACACACACACACACGAGTACATTTATATATTTGTTAAATTGGGGGATTTTTTTTTTTTTTTGCCAATATCTCCCATTGGACTGTAAACTCCATGGTGTCAGGAACTCTGTTCATTATTTTTAAAACCTTTTATTTTGCATTGGGGTATAGCTGATTAACAATATGGTGATAGTTTCAGGTGGATAGCAAAGAGACTCAGTCATACATACACATGTATCCATTCTCCCCCTAACTTCCCTCCCATCCAGGCTGCCACATATTGAGCAGAGTTCCCTGTGCTATATAGCAGAATCTTGGTGGTTATCCATTTAAAATATAACAATGTGTACATGTCCAATCCTGACTCCCTAACTCTCCCTTCCCCCAATTCCTTTCCTCTGGTAAACATAAACGAACTCTGCTCATTTTGTTTACTCCCTAAATAGTAGGTGTCTAGTTAACTGTTGAACAGATGAATAAATTACTTCTGGATGCTCTCTGAGTGGGCCCTTTGTGCACCTGGAACCCAGTTCTCTGGCTAACTTGTAGAACACTCATTTTCTTCTTCATCTGATCCACCTTCTTCTGGGCATGTGTGTGTAGCCATTACTTCTGACATTCACTACCACAGTCAAGGAATGGTTGCTTCACTTTCTATCAAAATGGCCAGTTCCATCTCCCACTCATATCTGCCAAAACCACACTGCACCAAGTTTC
Organism: Ovis aries; assembly: GCF_016772045.2. Taxonomy (NCBI): domain Eukaryota; kingdom Metazoa; phylum Chordata; class Mammalia; order Artiodactyla; family Bovidae; genus Ovis; species Ovis aries. The sequence continues at coordinate 237,779,069 of NC_056054.1, forward strand.
TTCATCTGGGCCCAGGCCTGCCCTACCATTGTCCCTGATAACAACACCAGTGCAAAAATGCCTGGCTGGGTGTCCCACTGTGGGGGAGGCAATCTCTACCTCCACCTTTTATATTACCCACATCCCACACAAGGCTGCCTTGAATGAACTTCCAGATATTTTTTCTAAAAATAACCCTTTTGATCTTTGCAGTCAGCACCCCTTGCCTAGAAATCTGGCCTAAACCCATCTCAGTGACACGCATAGCATTATACCTAGGTGTTGGTATTGGGCCAAGCTGGCCGACACTGTCTTTTTTCCACTCTGTGACTTTTATCCACTCAGGGCCCTCAAGGTCTCTTCTTAGAGCCCTGATGGTGAAGGCCTCTGCCACCACCTGTCCACTAGCATAACCTGACATGTCTGAATCTTTCCGTGGGCCCAGATGGCTGTTAGACTGGCCGCCACACAAGGAGTTTGGGTCTTATGCTGTGGGTGATGAAGAGCAAGTGAAGACTCTGGAACAGGAGGTTATCTTGAAGAACCAGCGACTTCAGTTCAGTTAAGTTGCTCAGTTGTCTCCAACTCTGCAACCCCATGGATTGCAGCATGCCAGGCCTCCCTGTCCATCACCAACACCAGGAGCCTACTCAAACTCATGTCCGTCACGACAGTAATGCCATCCAACCATCTCATCCTCTGTCATCCCCTTCTCCTCCCGCCTTCATTCTTTCCCAGCATCAGGGTCTTTTCCAATGAGTCCACTTCACATCAGGTGGCCAAATTATTGGAGTTTCAGCTTCAGCATCAGTCCTTCCAATGAATATTCAGGACTGATTTCCTTTAGGATGGACTGGTTGGGTCACCTTGCTGTCCATGTGACTCTCAAGAGTCTTCTCCACCACCACAGTTCAAAAGCATCAATTCTTCAGTGTTCAGCTTTCTTCACAGTCCAACTCTCACATCCATACATGACCACTGGAAAAACCATAGTTTTGACTTGATGGACCTTTGTTGTAAAGGAATGTCTCTGCTTTTTAATATGCTGTCTAAGTTGGTCATAGCTTTTCTTCCAAGGAGCAAGTGCCTTTTAATTTCATGGCTGCAGTCACCATCTGCAGTGATTTTGGAGCCCCACAAAAATAAAGTCTCTCACTGTTTCCACTGTTTCCACTGTTTCCCCATCTATTTGCCATGAAGTGATGAGACCAAATGCCATGATCTTAGTTTTCTGAATGTGGAGTTTTAAGCCAACTTTTTCACTCTCTTCTTTCACTTTCATCAAGAGGCTCTTTAGTTCTTCACTTTCTGCCATAAGGGTGGTGTCATCTGCGTATCTGAGGTTATTGATGTTTTTCCCAGCAATCTTGATTCCAGCTTGTGCTTCATCCAGCCTGGCATTTTGCATGATGTACTCTGCGTATAAATTGAATAAACAGGATGATAATCAATATACAGCCTTGATGTACTCCTTTCCCAATTTGGAAGCAATCTGTTGGTTCATGTCCAGTGCTAACTGTTGCTTCTTGACCTGCATACAGATTTCTCAGGAACCAGGTAAGGTGGTCTGGTATTCCTATCTCTTTAAGAATTCCCATCTCTTCAAGAACTAGTTACTTGGGGATAGATATTTATCATCATGTGCAGGATGAGAGAAGAGGGAAGACTCTCAAATATCTTTGGTCATTGTAATTCATTCCCCAGAGGTCCTGACTGAACAGAATTCTACTCCATGCCCCCCTCCCTGACATCTCTGTGTGAGTCAGGGGTTGCCTCTGAATATTTCTGGCTTTCTTAGCACCTGGTAAGGTATCCATTCACGGCCCTTTATGGTTAGGTGGTGTCATCACGCTGGTCATGATCTCTCACGTAGTGAGAGGTGACAAGTGTCCCTTGACTACATAACTGAAAGCTTTCAGGACTCTTTGCTCCTAGTGTGATGATCAAACATGGGAGGGAACTACACAACTGTGAGGACACAGTGGTGGTGGTAGGAGGTGTGATCACACCAGGACCATTGCTGTAACCATCCACCACATCCGGCAACCCCAGGATGGTGACTGCTCTATCAGCCTAACTCTTGAGGGGCCTTGACGATCAAAGGCTTCACCAGGGTCCCGTGAAGGACAAAGAGAGTGGATGAGACAGAAATCTAGTTTTAGGCCACTGGATTTGGAGGTCCTCACCAGAGGTCAGCCTAGACTATTCTGACCAATGCATCTCCTTCTCTCCTTTCCTCTCTGTTTTTCTTAAGCAATGATTTGTAACTTCCAGAAGGCCTTCAAACCTTCCTTCCTGGCCAGGAGCCTTTGGGAGCTCCAGGGATGGAAAAAATGCTGAAAAAATAAGCACAAGAACTACTGTTCAAATCAGACACAATCCTAGGGCTGCACCCTCAGCTGTGTAATCATGGCATGTTGTAATCATGCAACCATCCATTTAAACATTACTAACTTCCTGTAAGGGCTTTCCTGTTAGCTCAACTGGTAAAGAATCCACCTGCAATGCAGGAGACCCTGGTTCAAATCCTGGGTTGGGAAAATCCACCGGAGAAGGGATAGGCTACCCACTCCGGTATTCTTAGGCTTCCCTGGTGGCTCAGCTGGTAAAGAATCCACGTGAAATGTGAGAGACCTGGGTTCGATCCCTGAGTGGGGAAGATCCCCTGAAGAAGGGAATGGCTACCCACTCCAGTATTCTGACCTGGAGAATTCCATGGACTGTAAGTACAAAACTTCCTGTAAAGTATAAAACCTTCCAGCATGGCAAGGAATGGAATATTATCCTTCTCTGTCTTCACCAGCTCAGCTCATTAGCTCCCCTTCCAGGAGAGGAATTAGTGATCTAGCCGTCATTCCAGGGCATTCCTGGGACATGTTATAAAGGCACGTGCACAGATTTCCCTTCACTCTGGCTTGTATTTCTTAACTTCTTTTCTCAGTGTGTTAAGCAGAGTTAGACAAGGCCTGGATCTTAGGGTGAATGAGTGGTCGATGGACTTGGGACCTCTCTTAATTCCCTCTTTGTCTCTGTCTTCTTCTTTCTCTAAGGCTTCCAGGATTTAGATTTAGAGGTATGTGATGGAGACATAGAAAGAAAGGTTGTAAGCCCTCCTGGAAGTTATCAATTATTGGTTAAGAAAAACAGAGAAGAAAGGAGAAAAGGAGATGCATTGGTCAGAATAGTCTAGGCTGACCTCTGGTGAGGACCTCCAAATCCAGTGGCCTAAAACTAGATTTCTGTCTCATTCACTCTCTTTGTCCTTCACGGGACCCTGGTGAGGCCTGTGATCCTCAAGGCCCCTCAGGAATCAGGCTGATAGAGCAGTCACCATCCTGGGGTTGCCAGATGTGGTGGATGGTTACAGCAATGGTCCTGGTGTGATCACACCTCCTACCACCACTGCTGTGTCCTCATGGCTGTGTAGTTTCCTTCCATGTTTGATCATCAAACTAGGAGGAAAGACTCCTGAAGCGTCCCATATCTGCAGCCAAAGGGACACTGAAGCTCATTTTGATATTGCCAACAAGTGTGGCAATTTGTATTGTGTAAATTGAAACTGTGCCACCCAGATTCCCCTGCGTACTTCTGAGTCTGTGTGGACCTAAGAGACATTCTGTGCACCATTTAGAAGGTAGAAGGGGGCGGGCATCTTCTGCACTCTGGGAAGGTTGCTACAGGGGTCCCCAGAACCTTGGTGGCATCGTGCTGTAGCCCTACCCACAACAACTCCAGCTGCCACCCCATCCATCCCCCTTCAGCTTCTCTGACTCCTGAGTCAGGGGCTTGCTTGGCTCTGTGACAGGCACCAGCTGGACTCCTCCAGGACTCCTATCATCCAAGTGGGAGGTTTGGGGACACCAGGAAAAAACCTGGGTTCCAGCTCATCCTGGCTTCCCCCACTTCACATTCTATTTCCCTTCCCAACAGCCTGCCCTGCAGAGTCTGTGTCCCCAGGTCCAAAAGCAGAACCAACAGCCTCACACACACGGTCCCCCAGCTCCCACTGCTCAGACAGGTCAAGTCCCTTCTGTAAACCCCTTACTAGATAGCTCTCTTCATGCTCCTGCTTCTCTGATCCAATCCGTACTGGTGGACCCAGATGCTGCTAAAAGGGCTCATTGATCTTTCTCTCCCAGTTTTCCCTGTTTGCCCAATTTCCTTAGGAATCCCAGCATGGTGGATGGGGATAATCAGCAAGCAGGCCAGGCATTCCTGGGCTCTCCTACTATAACCTCATGCACATTTGTTCAAGCACCCCTTGAACATCAATAAAAATAGAAATATGGAAGTCTTTAAAATGACTGAAATAGCTCATGTTAACTCAATACCCACAGGATACACAAGGTCCAAAATACTATATGAAAACTTAATGAAACAAGAACAGTGAAGAATGCGGACACTAATCCAAGAGACGAGAAGGCCACCTTCCTTGCACATGTGTTTTATCCCTCGTTTATTAAATACTTAATATGTTTTTGGAAATCAGCTGTTAAATGTGGTAATAAAATTAGCTGACATTAGAGGGTTTCTTTTATACGACACAGTTTTCTAAGGTCAAAGCACTTGGAATAAAATTTGGTTTAAGCGCAATACGTGTTACCTGTTCTCATTTTGAGTGGTTTATGTGTCACATAGGAAATGGTAACCCACTCCAGAATTCTTGCCTGGAGAATCCCATGGACAGAGGAGCCTCATGGGATTGAATCCATGGGGTTGCAGAGTCAGACATGGCTTAGTGACTGAACAACAACAATGGTTAACTCTTACCATGACCTGGTGAGTTGGGGACTGGAGTAGTTGGTGGTGGTATCCCCATCTCCTTGAGCAAGCAGGCACACCCACCCCCAGCTGCTGTGAGGGAAGGTTTCTAAAGGTTTATGGCTCTCCCTTTTCTCCAGAGACTTGCCTTCCGACTCATAGTTGCTGCCCAAGGAGGTTATGCCACACACCAGTCTTGGGTGACTTTCAGCAGCCAACGACTGAGGGACCTGGGGCACGAAAACCTAGCCCCTTGCCTTGGGTGCATGCATGCCAAGTCGTTTCAGTCGTGTCTGACTCTGGTGACCCAAAGGACCATGGCCCTCCAGGCTCGTTTGTCCATGGGATTCTCCAAGCAAGAATACTGGAGTGGGCTGCCGTGCCCTCCTCCAGAGGATCTTCCTGATACAGGGATCAAACCTTCATCTCTTGTATCTCCTGCATTGGCAGGTGGGTTTTTTACCACTAGCACCAACTGGAAAGCCCAGCCCCTTGCCTTGCCTTAATGGTGGGACTAACTTTGTGGTCTAATTCATAAGCTCCCTGTGGATCACCCTGAAGCTAGACCCCCTCTGAGAATCACAGCCTAACTTGGCCCTGCCCTAGCCCACTGTTTCCTGTCAGTCTCTTGAGAGTCTCCCCTCAATAAATCATGTGCTCTCAAAACCTTTTCTTTGATTCTGTTGTGAGACAAACTGACCAAGAATGCACTATAGATATGCCCATTTCCAATGAGAAAACATCCACAACTTCCCAGGTGGCTCAACGGATAAAGAATCCACCTGCAATTCAGCAAACATAGGAGACGTGAGTTCAGCCCCTATGTAGGGAAGATCCCCTGGAAGAGGGCATGGTAATTCACTCCAGTATTCTTACCTGGAGAATCCCATAGGAGGAGCCTGGAAACAGTAAGGACCTAACAGAAGCAGAAGAGATGAAAAAGAGTTTGCAAGAATACACATAACTATACAAAAAAGCTCTTAATGACTTTGATAACCACAATGGTGTGATCATTCACCTAGAGACAGACATCCCAGAGTGTGAAGTCAAGTGGGCTTTAGGAAGCCTTACTACAAACAAAGCTAGAAGAGGTGGTGGAATTCCAGCTGAGCTGTTTCAAATCCTGAAAGATGATGCTGTTAAAGTGCTGCACTCAATATGCCAGCAAATTTGGAAGACTCAGCAGTGGCCACAGGACCATAAAAGGTCAGTTTTCATTCCAATCCCAAAGTAGGGCAATGCCAAAGAATGTTTAAACTTCCACATAATTGCACTCACTTCACATGCTAGTAAAGTTATGCTCAAAATTCTTCAAGTTAGGCTTCAGCAGTACGTGAACTGAGAGCTTCCAGATGTACAAATTGGGTTTAGAAAAAGGCAGAGGAACCAGAGATCAAACTGTCAACATTTTTGGATCATAGAGAAAGCAAGAGAATTCCAGAAAAACATCTACTTTTGCTACATTGATTATAATAAAGCCTTTGACTGTGTGGATCACAACAAACTGTGGGAAATTCTTAAAGAGATGGGAATATCAGACCACCTTACCTGTCTCCTGAGAAACCTGTATGCAGGTCATCAAGCAACAGTTAGAAAGAGACATGAAACAACAAATTGGTTCAAAATTGGGAAAGGAGTGCATCAAGGATATATATTGTCATCCTGCTTATTTAAGTTATATGCAGAGTATATCACGTGAAATGCCGGCTGGATGAATCACAAGCTGGAATCAAGATTTCTGGCCGAAATATCAACAATCTCAAATATGCAGATGATAATCACTCTAATGGCAGAAAGTAAAGAGGAACTAAAGAGCCTCTTGATGAAGGTGAAAGAGGAGAGTAAAAAAGCTGGCTTAAAACCCGTCATTCAGAAAACGAAGACAATGGCATTCGGTTCCATCACTTCACAGCAAATAGAAGGGGAAAAAGTGGAAACACTGACAGATTTTATGTGCTTGGCTCCAAAATCACTGCAGACAGTGACTGTGGCCATGAAATTAAAAGACACATGCTTCTTGAAAGGAAAGTCATGACAAACCAAGTGTGCACGCTCCTTTGCATCAGCCATGATGCAGCCCACCAGGCTCCTCTGTCTATGGGATTTTCCAGGGAAGAATACTGGAGTGGGTTGCCATGCCCTCCTCCAGGGGGATCTTACCAACCCAGGGATCGCATCTGCATCTCCTGCATAGCAGGTGGATTCTTTACCACTGAGCCACCTGGGAAGCCCAACAAGCCTAGACAGCACATTAAAAAGCAGAGACATCACTTTGCCAACAGAGATCCATATAGTCAAAGCTATGGTTTTCCCAGTAGTCATGTATGACTGTGAGAGTTGGAAGACTCTTGACAGTCTCTTGGACAGCAAGGAGATCAAACCAGTCAATTGTAAAGGAAATTAATCCTGAATATTCATTGGAAGGACTCATGCTGAAGCTGAAACTCCAATACTTTGACCACATGATGCTAAGAGCTGACTCATTGGGAAAAACCCTGATGCTGGGAAAGATTGAGGGTAGGAGGAGAAGAGGGCAACAGAGGATGAGATGGTTAGATAGCATCACCAACTCATGGACATGAGTTTGAGCAAACTTAAGGAGATAGTATAGGACGGGGAAGCCTGGTGCACTGTAGTCCGTGGGGTTGCAAACAGTCAGACACCACTTAGTGACTGAACAACAACAATGAGGAAACAGAGGCCAGGAAAGCCAAGGAATTTTCCCAGGAAACATCTCAGACCTCACAGTAAGCTGTGTAAGAAAGATTTGAAGCCAGGTGGTCTGAGCCTGTGTTCTTTGCCACTGCTCTTTGTATGCAAAGATCTTTTCATGCGCCAGTAAAAGTTATGTTTCAACAATCATTCTAACCCCTTTGCTCAGATGCTGAGAATTCAAAGTCAGTTGGACATAGACATAATCCTTGTACTTCCAGTTTTTCAGCACATGGAAGAGACAGTCACCAGTAGGAGGCAGTGGTCATAGGCATAAACACACAAACACAGATCCACGTGAATATACAATCACACACATACATAGCTCCCCCCTCCACAAACCAGAAACACATACCTATACATGTATACACACATGTACTGATACCTTACAATGGAATCCCCTGCAGCTCCTTAAAAAGAATGAAGGAGACTGTAAGTTCTAAGAACCTATATCTTAAATAGAAGAAACAAAGCAAAACTTGAATATTTTAGATATTTTAACCATATACATGTATTTTTTAATGTCAGGGGAATTATTATTTTTTATTTCATTCCTTTTTATGTTTCTATATGGTAGGAAGTTTAAAAACACAAGACCCAATGTATATTAATATTTTAAGATGGTATTTATATATATCAGAAAACAATAAAGGTGCATGTGTTGTCTGTAGTCTGATGTCTAGCCTGTAGTCTGATGAACAGAAAATAATATAAAATTGCAGGTCATTTAAAGAAGTAATAATATGAACATTAAATCTGTAGATATTCATTTGCCCTCACATTATTATGCTTTCTAATTACTGAATTGCCAGTCTCTGTTCTAAGCCTCTCCCTTCTAACCTCACAAAGCTGTTCTGTTTGGCTTCCTGATTCTGTAGCATCTGCTGATGGTCACAACATTGGGCCCCGGAGGCCTGCTGCTGCTGCTAAATCGCTTCAGTCGTGTCCGACTTTGTGCGACCCCATAGATGGCAACCTACCAGGCTCCCCCGTCCCTGGGATTCTCCAGGCAAGAACACTGGAGTGGGTTGAAGGGAGGCTAAATGAAGTTGCATCCGAAGTCTTGGGTTTGAATGAATTTACCAACAATGACCTCTGGCAAGTCACTTAACCTCTTTGAACTTCAGTTGTCTCACCTGTTTAAATTCAGAAAATAATTTCTACTTCACAGGATTTTTGTGAAGATGAAACAGGGTAACACTTGGGTGGTACCTAGAGAAGATGAAATAAAGGAATGGGAAAGTTCATAAGCTAATAAATAGCAAGGGTTAATAAACGCAAGAGTCCTTGACCAGTCACTTGACTTGGCAGCCACACAGTGTGGCCAATGGCTGATGAAAAGAAACACAGACACTTCATCTGCATTGGCCAGTTAACATACTTTCACATTTGTTTATTATTATTATTATTAGAGGTGGTAGTAGCAGCAGTAGTTTTGGCAGAAATATTTGAGAGTAAATTACAGCTTTCATGACCCTTTACCCTTTAAATTCACTATCATGTGTCTTTCAACAGCAAAAACATTCTTTTCTACAGTAAAATAATCAGATTTAGGAAATTTAACAGTGATAGAATTATTACCTAATACACAGTCTATATTCAAATCTGCCAATTGTCCCAACTGTGTCCTTTATAGAATTTTTTTCCAAACCAGGATTACACATAGTTGTCATTTTGGTTTTTCTTTTTTTATACTATATGAGTGTGTGTTAGTCACTCAGTTTTGTCCGACTGTTTGTGACCCCATGGACTATAGCCTGCCAGTCTCCTCTGTCCATGGGATTTCCCTGGTAAGAATACTGCAGTGGGTTGCCAGGGAAGCCCCATCCTATATGAGTATTCCTTATTTATTCTAAATACTTTCTGTATCTTCTTTAAGAAGTTTGACACTTTTAGCTCTTTTTTTTTTTAAGTCTATAAATGAACTATCTGCTTACTTAACGGTAATATAATCTCGTGTATGGTGGCTCAGACGGTAAAACATCTGTCTACAATGTGGGAGACCTGGGTTTGATCCCTGGGTTGGGAAGTTCCCTGGAGAAGGAAATGGCAACCCACTCCAGTACTCTTGCCTAGAAAATCCCATGGGCAGGAGGAGCCTGGTGTCCATGGGGTCACAAAGAGTCGGACACGACTGAGCGACTTCACTTCACTTTAATGCTCAGTCATGTCTGACTCTTTGCAACCCCATGGACTGTAGCCCACCAGACTTGTCTTTCCGTGGATTCTCCAGGCCAGAATTTTTCAGGAGTGGGTTGCCATTTCTTACTCCAGGGGATCTTCCCGACCCAGGGATAGAACCAGTGTCTCTCCCATCTCCTGCACTGGCAGACAAATTCTTTACCACTGTACCACCTGAGAAATCCAATACAATCTATTATCATCATTGTTTATCTGATGCTTCTATTGCTTCAGTTTGACCAGCAGATGGAGAAGGAAATGGCAGCCCACTCCAGTATTCTTGCCTGGAGAATCCTGTGGACAGAGGAGCCTGCTGGGCTGCTGTCCATGGGGTCGCACACAGTCAGACATGACTGAAGCAACTTAGCATGCATGCATGCATGCATTGGAGAAGGAAATGGCAGCCCACTCCAGTATTCTTGCCTGGAGAATCCCAGGGACAGAGGAGACTGATGGGCTGCCATCTATGGGGTTGCACAGAGTCGGACACTACTGAAGCAACTTAGCAGCAGCAGCAGCAGTGACCAGCAGAAGCCCCTCAGACCTGTTCCCATATCTTTTAAACAGGTTCTCACAGCTTTTTGAGCACATTCTAACCTGCTGACATGATAAGATGATCCTGGTTCATCTTGTTCTTTAATTGTTCCAGTGCTGGAATCAGTCATCTTTTCAAGGATCTCCTGTTCCTTCTAGTATTAGTTCGGTTCAGTTCAGTCGCTCAGTCATGTCCGACTCTTTGCGACCCCATGGACTGCAGCAGGCCAGGCCTCCCTGTCCATCACCATCTCCCAGAGTCCACCCAAAACCATGTCCGTTGAATCGGTGATACCATCCAACCATCTCATCCTCTGTCATCCCCTTCTCCTCCTGCCCTCAATCTTTCCCAGCATCAGGGTCTTTTCAAATGAGTCAGCTCTTCCTATCAGGTGGCCAAAGTATTGGAGTTTTAGCTTCAACATCAGTCCTACCAATGAACACCCAGGACTGATCTCTCTAGTACAGTGATATTTAAGAACCAAAAGCTGGGCAGTACCTTGTTCATTGCTATTGAAGTTTTTTTTTTTTTTTTCAATATGTCTATCTACCTATCTATCTACATTACTTTAACTCCTACACAACAGATACTTTGATATTTTTTCAGTCTTCTCCCAGCTCACATTTATATGTGTTCTCTCCTATAATGAGAACCTGCCTTCTAATGCATCAGTATATTTATTCATTAATTAATGGCACAGTATACCAAAATAGTTTCAGAATTGCTGTTAACAGTTATCTATCTACAAAAAAAAAAAAACAACAAACCTATTAAGCAGAGTTTAAGATTTCTTTTTTTACTACTTTTTTTGAACTGATGTATTTGGTTAAAATACTGATTCAAATGTTACTCAAATTACTTCTTTTCTTTTTCTTTCATGTGGTCTAGCTATTAATTCAAAATACTGTGTATTGGTTTCTGTTTGCATTCAAATTTTTCTTCTCATACTTGTAGATTTAATTCCACTTTCGAATATGTAAAACATTAACAAGGTTTTAAAGTCAAAACTACTTTGGTATGTGCAGAGAAGTGTTGATTCCTCTATTTCTTTCATTCTGTTCCAATCCACCATGTGTAGGTAATGGATGTTATTAACTTCTGGCTTATCCTTCCCATGTTTCTTGATTAAGAAATAAGCTTTCTTACTGATATGGTATACTTTATATATTCTTTAGTGCTTGACCCCTCCCCCCACTTAATACCATACCCTGAATCACTCCATACTAGTTCACAGAGATCTCCTAATTCTTTTCATAGTCACAGAGTCCTTTCTGTACGGATATCATAGTTTATTAAAGCAATGTCCACGTTAAGGCATTTGGATTATTTATTTTTTCTGCAATAACAAGGTTGCAATAAAAAACCTTGCGCACAGGTACTTTTGTATTGTTAGAGGTAGTATCTATCTGAAGACAGAAACTGCATGGTGATTCAAATAGGAAAAGTTTGCTATTAAAAATTATTAAGCTATGATAAGAAAATAACATAAAGGTGTAAAGAGAATTTTAACATAGGATTGGCAAACTTTTTATACAAAAGCACGAATAGTAAATATTTTGGGCTTTGTTCCCTATACTATCTCTGTCACAATCATTTCATACTGTATAGACAATATAAAACAAATGGGCATGGATATCATTCAATAAAATTTTATTTATAAAACAGGTGATAGGCTGGATTTGGCCAGCAGACCATCGTCTGCCAACTCGTGCTCTAAAGGATGCTCTTCAGCTGGAGGGAGGGGACTCAAGCAAGGAAAGACAACATTGGAAGGGGAACCATTCCCATGACGCTCAACAGAGTTGGGTAAGATGTGGTTGCAGCATTCTGGATGGTAGCGAACATGCTGGGCTCCCTGGGCCATAGCTTTCCACAGCAGGAAACGAGTGTCTGGCTCACAAGCACACAGAGGTGGTCAGAGGCTCTCCTGCAGCACTTGGTGTCCTCACCAAAAGTTCCATAACAAGCTGGTCACAAGGTCTAGGCTGGGCTGGAAAGACACTAGGGGTTGGGCACTCTGGCACCACCTGATTCCATCAACTCCTCCCTTCTCTCCCCATCTCCAGTGCACACCACTGAGGGACTGTACAGCAGGAGCTGTAGCACCCCAGAATGCAGCACCCCAGAATCACAGAGCCCCTTTCTCCTGCAGTGTCCCTCCAGCGCCCTCTACTGACAAAGCTTAGCATGGCACTCTGATCAGAAGAACTTGGAGTCCAGCCCATTATCACAGAGCAGGTACTGAAGGGTAAAACTGAAGTCAGAGGCTCCTAAGGTAAATTCTCAAAGTTGCATGCATGGATCAAAAACGGCAAATAAATATTTTGCTAGATTTTGATGTGACTTTCTTTCCACAGGGGTTTATCATTCTTCATTTCCACCAGCAACATGTGAGAAAAAGTCAAAGTGTGAAAGTGTTAGTCACTCAGTCGTATCTGACTAGTGGTGACCCCATGGACTATAACCCACCAGGCTTCTCTGTCCATGCAGTTCTCCAGAATGGGTAGCCATTCCCTTCTCCAAGGGATCTTTCCAACCCAGGGATCAAACCCAGGTGTCATGCATTGCGGGCAGATTCTTTACCATGTGAGCCATCAGGGAAGCCCCATTATTATCTTAAAACCTCTACAGCATAGTGTATGCTGAACTTTTCACTTTTTTGTCCATATGGTAATTGTGAAATCTCATATTACCATTTTAATTTTAATTTACTTTATTATTATAAAGTTGAACATCTTTTTATATGTTTAGTCATTTTTATCTTTTTTTAGTGTGTGTTAAGCTTTGTCTTTTGTCCATTTTTCTATTAGGTTACAAGTTCTTAAGTAACAGAACAGGAAAAAAAAAGGTTAATTACAATTGCAAATTGCTTGTGAAGAAACACATTTATAAGGCATTTTGTTGTTGTTTACTCTTATGTTAGAGTAAACTTGGTGGCTCAGCTGTTAAAGAATCTGCGTGCAAGGAGGGAGACATGGGTTCGATCCCTGGGTTAGGAAGATCCCCTGGAGAAAGGAACGGCTACCCACTCCAGTATTCTGGCCTGAAGAATTTCATGGACTGTATACAGCATGGGGTCACAAAGAGTCAGACATGACTGGGCAACTTTCACTAGTAATTACAAATATATATGTTAGAGATCAAAGTTCAAATCTAAGATTAGTTTATTTCAACATTTCCTGAGTCTTCCCAGTAGACTAGGCTCCAGAGAGTAAGAAACACAGTCCTTGCTATTGAGTAGCTTAAATCTTAGTGGGAAAACACACTGAAATTATTTGGGAGACAGTAGAAGATAGTGATAAAATATGGATTAGGAGATATACATGCTTGAGTTCAAATTCTCACATTGCCATTTCAACAATGGGTTGTGTAACATTGAGGGGGTCACTCTATCTTTCTCCCTTAGTTTCTTAAGATGAAAATAATAAGCACCTCATAAACAATAAACATAAAATAATCAGTGGCTAACACAAGCTGGAGTCAAGATTGCCAGGAGAAATATCAATAATCTCAGATATGCAGATGACACCACCTTTATGGCAAAAAGTGAAGAAGACCTAAAGAGCCTCTTGATGAAAGTGAAAGAGGAGAGTGAAAAAGTTGGCTTAAAGCTCAACATTCAGAAAACTAAGATCATGGCATCTGGTCCCATCACTTCATGGCAAATAGATGGGGAAACAGTGGCTGATTTTATTTTTGGGGGCTCCCAAATCACTGCAGATGGTGATTGCAGCCATGAAATTAAAAGACACTTACTCCTTGGAAGGAAAGTTATGACCAACCTAGACAGCATATTAAAAAGCAGAGACATTAGTTTGCCAACAAAGGTCCGTCTAGTCAAGGCTATGGTTTTTCCAGTAGTCAACTATGGATGTGAGAGTTGGACTATAAAGAAAGCTAAGTGCTGAAGAATTGACGCTTTTGAACTGTGTTGTTGGAGAAGACTCTTAAGAGTCCCTTGGACTGCAAAGAGATCCAACCAGTCCATCCTAAAGGAGATCAATCCTGGGTGTTCATTAGAACGACTGATGTTGAAGCTGAGATTCCAATACTTTGGCCACCTGATGCAAGGAACTGACTCATTTGAAAAGACCCTGATGCTGAGAAAGATTGAAGGAAGGAGGAGAAGAGGATGACAGAGGATGAGATGGTTGGATGGCATCATCAACTGAATGGACATGAGTTTGAGTAAGCTCTGAGTGTTGGTGATGGACAGGGAGGCCTGACATACTGCAGTCCAAGGGGTCGCAAAGAGTCAGACACGATTGAGTGACTGAACTGACTGATCACCCAATATATACTGTTAAATAAAAGATGAATTCAAAGCTCATGTCTAAGTTAAAATATAAAATATTTAAACATGATTAGTAAAGATGCTTGTTTTACTATGATGTAATGTAATCTACCTCCGCTAGTCCAGAAAAGGAGTTCCAACTACCTCCTCTAGACCAAAAATGTCCTGGGAACTGTGATCTGGAATGCAGCTCTGTACACAGCTATCCAGAAACATATCCATTTTATTTTACCTAATTACAAATGTCCCAGCTATGCCTTGAGGGAAATTCACCGAGTGCCTGTGTCCGTGCTCAGCTGTGTCCAACTCTTGGCCACCCACTCCAATATTCTTGCTTGGAAAATCCCATGGATGGAGGAGCCTGGTAGGCTACAATCCATGGGGTTGCAAAGAGTCGGACACGACTGAGCAGCTTCACTTTCACTTTGCTTTGCAACCCCATGGATTGTAGCCCACCAGGCTTCTCTGTTCTTAGGATTCTCCAGGCAAGAATACTGGAGTGGAATGTTATTGGACCACCAACTATGTGCCAGGTCTAGTTTTTTTGTGTGTGTGTTTTTTTTGCAGTTTATTTCATCAAGATTTTTGGTCCTAAATTGACACAATTTAAACAACTGAAATAGAGGCAAACATACCCTAGAGAGAACAAAAAGATTGGTTGTACACACTTCATCAGTTCAGTTCATTCGTTCAGTCCTGTCTGACTCTTTGCGACCCATGAACCGCAGCACACCAGGCCTCCCTGTCCACCCCCAACTCCCAGAGTTCACTTAGACTCATGTCCATCGAGTCGGTGATGTCATCCAGCCATCTCATCCTCTGTCGTCCCCTTCTCCTCCTGCCCCCAATCCCTCCCAGCATCAGGGTCTTTTCCAATGAGTCAACTCTTAGCATGAGGTGGCCAAAGTACTGGAGTTTCAGCTTTAGCATCATTCCTTGCAAAGAACAACCAGGACCAATCTTTAGGATGGACTGGTTGGATCTCCTTGTAGTGCAAGGGACTCTCAAGAGTCTTCTCCAACACCACAGTTCAAAAGCATCGATTCTTCGGCACTCAGGTTTCTTCACAGTCCAACTCTCGCATCCATACATGACCACTGGAAAACCATAGCCTTGACTAGACAGACCTTTGTTGGCAAAGTAATGTCTCTGCTTTTTAATATGCTATCTAGGTTGCTCATAACTTTCCTTCCGAGGAGTAAGTGTCTTTTAATTTCATGACTGCAATCACCATCTGCAGTGATTTTGGAGCCCCCCAAAATAAAGTCTGACACTGTTTACACTCTTTCCCCATCTATTTGCCATGAAGTGATGGGACCAGATGCCATGATCTTTTCTGAATGTTGAGCTTTAAGCCAACTTTTTCCCTATCCTCTTTCACTTTCATCAAGAGGCTTTTAGTTCCTCTTCACTTTCTGCCATAAGGGTGGTGTCATCTGCCTATCTGAGGTTATTGATATTTCTCCCGGCAATCTTGATTCCAGCTTGTGCTTCTTCCAGCCCAGCGTTTCTCATGATGTACTCTGCATATAAATTAAATAAACAGGGTGACAGTATACAGCCTTGACATACTCCTTTTCCTATTTGGAACCAGGTTGTAGTTCCATGTCCAGTTCTAACTGTTGCTTCCTGACCTGCATATAGGTTTCTCAAGAGGCAGGTCAGGTGGTCTGTATTCCCATCTCTTTCAGAATTTTCCACAGTTTATTATGATCCATACACTTCATAACTATGTGCATTTGTTGCCTAGGAATTTGCCAGGACTAGTTTTGTTTTTGTTTATGTTTTTTTCTTAATCTTTGGCTACACCACCCAACCAAGGATTGAACCCATGGCTCCTGCAGTGGAAGGGCATTTTTTAAGCCACTGGACCACCAGAGAAGTTCCATCCCAGGTCTAGTTTTAAGCACTGGGACTGCCTGTACCCTTGAGAGGTGGGAAGCATCTTTGTGGTGTGGTCTCCGCCCTCCTGAACAAACAATAGCTTCTGCCCCCTAGGTTCAAGACACAGCCTGAAAAATCTACTACCACTTCAGGGACCTAGATGACCATGCACAGCTCTATTTAGAACACAGACTAAATTCTAAAAACTCACATGCAGATCTCACTTTTCCCAAAGACTTTCATCTTTTCTTGAGCAAAGAAAGCTAAAGGCCAGAAAAATTTTGACAGCACTTAAAGCCCAGCCTTTCTTTAAAGAGACCTGAAGTACAAAACCAGACTCTCAAAACATGAATTAGTAGGTAATTATTCTTATTTAGAAAATGATCTTTAATAAAGGATGTGCTGCAATCCCTTTGTAAATTTTACTGCATTAGCCTGAACAGAGCTTCTATGAGTTCTTTCCATTTGAGTTCCAGGGTGCATTTAAAATTTCAACTTAATTTACCAGAAAGTCACTCAAAGTATGAATATTTTGAGAACATGGTAACTGGAACTTCCCTGGTGGCTCAGATGGTAAAGAATCTGCCTGCAGTGCAGGAGACCTGGGTTAGATCCCTGGGTTGGGAAGATTCCCTGGAGAAGGGAATTGCTACTCACTCCAGTATTCTTGCCTAGAAAATTCCATGGACAGTGGAGCCTGGTGGGTTATAATCATGCGGTTGCAAAGAGTCAGACACAACTGAGCTACTACCACTTTTTAAAAACTGTATATACCTCTAAATATGGCAAATTTTGGCTCTTGCTTGTGGTTGTGGAGGAATTCAGCTCAGTGACATAGCTGTGAGTTGTTTCTGCTAACACTAGTTTCATTAGAATGCAACTCAATAGATGGGGCTTCAAAACTTTGCTAAAACTGCATTGGCTCACAGAATAGCTATGGTTATGTTAAGATGTATATCTGTTATAATAGTTTCTAATATTAAGTTTTAAAGATCTTAAATTGATTTAGACTTCTCGATAGGCTCTCAGATGGTGTCTTTTCCTTGTCATCCTTTCTCTTGTGGTGCCATGTCATCATTGGTATCAAAACCATCTTAGGGACGTCTTCAAAAACCAAAATACAAGAACATACAAGTCTGAAATGTGTATGTCACCTTGCAGGTGCATCCTCCAAGGACGTTTTCTTCTGGTATATATTTAATTAAATAAAAGGCAGAGTGCTCAGCCATTGCCATTTTGACATATTCTATTTAAGGATTGATTGCATTTTCTAACATTGGTGAATGATATTACTGTTTGAAAAAAATCTCAAGGGACCATCTGGTGTTGGACAGAAAGCAAGTATTCAATGAATGACTCAGAAAAACTGCCCAACGGTTTTATATGTTGCTGGTGAGAGTGTAATTGGTAGAATCTTTCTGGAAAGCAATTTTGCATTCCATGATTTGATTTATTAATTCCATCTGGGAATTCATCATAAGGAAATAATAAGAGATATCGAGATGTTTGTGCAAAGATGCTTACCATGGCAATTGGTATAATGGTAAAAATTAGAAAAAACTAAATACTCCTTTATAGGAAATTAGTCAAATAAAATATTATACCATATAATGCTGTGGCAGAGATAGCTTAGCTGCCCAATTTCCATCCTCCTCTTTGTTATAAACAACATCCTCTATTATTACAATCAGCAATGTACTTAGCTAAAAATACTACATTTCACAGACTTCTTTACAGACAAGGCGGCCAATAAGATATAAGTAGAAGTCCTTGGGTGAGACTTCCAAGCACCTGGATTGCTGCCTGGACCTAGCTGTCTTGATCACTGAGATGATGGCTCAAGCCCCAACCAGCCATTTGGGGTCCTTGAGAGAAAAGCCAGGAGAATTGTAATACTGCAGTTCTGACATCTTTGAACCCCTGTAACAAAGCTGGTGACTGGCTCCTTCCAGATGTCTCATTATATGAGAAAAAAATAAACTGTTACATGTTTATGCCAGTTAAACTCTGTTCGTGGCAGCCAAACATAATTCCCAGCTGAAAAGGATGAAACGTTTTGCAACCACTTAAAATTATCTTTCTGAAAAGCGGAATGTAATATTAAAGGAGAAAGCCAGAATATGAAACTCTATATGTGGTATATCCTATTTTATTTTTAAATTATACATATATATTATATATGAGTGAGAAAAACTATAAAATATATTAGCGTATTAATGGATGTCTCAGGAATGTGGGTTGATACTGTTTTACTTTCCTACGCTTTCTAAATTTTCAACATTGAGAATTTTTTAAAAATGTTTTTAAGTTTGCCTAATACACACAACATGACTGGTGAATGTATCCATCAGTTAAATTTATACTTTGTGGTAAGCAGTGGGTCAAAATGGGTCAAAAGCTTTTACAGTTTTTATATCTTTAACTCTCTATTTCCACTTTAAATTCTATCTTAGTAAAATGATATGAGACCAAAAAAAAAAATGATATGAGACTCAAAGAACTACGCACAATGATGTTTGCTATAACATTATTTTTGATACTGCAAGGATGGAAGCAAAATAAATGTCTCAAATCAGAAAAGTTTATAATTAAATAAATTATGGTATACTCATCCTGTACATCCTGTACAATTAAAAGTAAGAGAAAGAACATTTTGGAACTTGTTTTAGAGTGGTTTCCATATCCCTGAATTCCCCCACTCACTGATGCAATGACGGGCATCAGTGAAACAAGGAGGTACCCCCAGTATAGAAGATACTTATAGCCTCCATTGAAATTAGATCTTAGCAAGAAAACAGCTTTGCTGAGAAAGACAGAAGATTTTTCTAAATGATGTGTATGTGTCAAGAGCCAAGTCTGCTGCTGCTGCTGCTGCTAAGTTGCTTCAGTTGTGTCTGACTCTGTGTGACCCCACAGATTCCGCCATCCCTGGGATTCTCCAGGCAAGAACACTGGAGTGGGCTGCCATTTCCTTCTCCAGTGCATGAAAGTGAAAAGCGAAAGTGAAGTCGCTCAGTTGTGTCCGACTCTTCGTGACCCCATGGACTGCAGCCTACCAGGCTCCTCTGTCCATGGGATTTTCCAGGCAAGAGTACTGGAGTGGGGTGCCATGTCTGGAGGAGTTCAGTAGTCAGGTTCTGCTTGTCTGCCATGGCAGAAAGACCAGAGACAGGCTGCCCAGGTAGGAGGAAGAAAGATGTACTGGGTGGAGAAGCCTGAAGTTGCCCTCTTCCTGCTTTTCTGTTCTCTGCATCACATGCTCCTGGTTCACTCGTGTTTCAGTGGAGGCTGTGAGGAGACATCTATGCATGATGACAGCCCCCACCCAGGCACCCGCCTTTTGTCTCTCCATTTTTCTGCAGTCAGATTGGGAAGTAGGTTGGACACCCTCAACCAACAAAGGATGGAAGTCAGTAGATTACTGTGCCCCAATCTGTCATCTGTTGGAGGAAACAGCTAAGGACCTTCTTTCCATTCCCAGTGGGTTCTCCAGTGGACTGAGCTCCACTTGCCCATGGCAGCAACTAGCTCCATAATACACCTTGATTTATCCTATCCTTCTTCTTGCTTCTGTTTCTTGATATCACATCCCAAATAAATAACCTGCATCCCATCCCAATCCTTACCTCAAGCTCTGCTTCTAGGGAGGAACCAACCAAGACAAATGGACTGTGTGAGGAAAGAAGAGAGAGGTACCAATTCTCATTTATCCCACTTTGGGAATCCAAGAACATTAGGAGTAGTGATGGGACTTCTCTGGTGGTTCAGTTGCTAAGACTCCGTGTTTTCAACGCAGGAGGCCTAGGTTTAACCTCTGCTCAGGGAACCAGATCCCATATGCTGCAACTAAGACCTGGAGCAGCCAAATAAATAAATAAATATTTTTTTAAAAAGAATAGTAACCCATTTTCCCTAGTATATTTGACCAACATCTTTGAAAAAAATTCATAGAGAATAGAAAAAATATATCAAAGCATATAGCATGTTGTAAGGGTAAGTATTGTTTCATGAAACTTCTGTTTCAGGGGTGTGTGTGAGTTCTGAGTAACAATGTATAACATATTTCTTTGGTGAATTGTGGTCCAAAAAGCTGCAAAGCCATTGAGTAAGAGGATATCACATGAATTCAAGGAATTGCTGCTCTGCTGCAGCAAAATTTTTGAAAAAATATTATGAAAAAATTTTTGACATGGAAAACTACTTATAATTGGGACTGGGAGTAGTGGGGGCCTGGATACAGTATGACTTCAACTATGTAAGATAAAAACTACAAAGCAAAAGACAAGTCATTATTGCATTTCTAATTTTATCCAGTGGGGGTATACTCCTAAAACACCATGTAACAAAAAGTGAAAGTGAAAGTTGTTCAGGCATACTGGACTCTATGCAACCCCAGGGACTATACAGTCCATGGAATTCTCCAGGCCAGAATACTGGAGTGGATCTTCTCCAGGGGATCTTCCCAACCCAGGGATCGAACCCAGGTCTCCCTCTTTGCAGGCAGATTCTTTACCAGCTGAGCTACCAGGGAAGTAATGAAGAGGTACTTAATGTAAAACAAATGCTTTCACAGGGAAGTTGGCTCAGTGCTATGTGGCAGCCTGATTGGGAAGGGAATACGGGGGAGAATAGATACATGTATATATGACTGAGTCTCTTTGCTGTCCACCTGAAAGGATCACAACATCGCTAATTGGCTATACCCCAGTATAAAATAGAAAGTTTAAAAGAATTAAGTCATCAACATAAGTAAATAATGTATAAATTGTCAGTAGTAGAAGAATGAGATGAC
Source organism: Ovis aries (assembly GCF_016772045.2). Classification (NCBI taxonomy): domain Eukaryota; kingdom Metazoa; phylum Chordata; class Mammalia; order Artiodactyla; family Bovidae; genus Ovis; species Ovis aries. The sequence continues at coordinate 237,800,207 of NC_056054.1, forward strand.
TAAAGATCTAATTAGAAAGTGAGATTATTGAAAATTAATATGGCATTCTTCCAGATTATCAAGCAAAACAGAAAAGATTAACACACACACACACATACAAGTGCTTTCACATAAAATAAGGGAAAAGCAGGAGACACGGCAGGGATTCCGTGGCTCTTGTTCCTTGGAGCTGAGAATCACGTTTGCTACTCAGAAGCTAAGAACTACTTACTGGATGAAAGAGGGAAAGCTAAGCACATCCGCGTTCACAGACCTGAATCTTAGAAGCACATTGTCTGGCCCCAGCAAGGCGAGGGAGTCTAGGTGATGGCCCTGATCACATGGTTCTAACAGCCAGAAAGATTCCAGCCTTTGCTGTGAGCTCCCAGACACGCCAGATACTGCAGCTACCAAAAACCTTCTATCACGAAACATTTAGGAGATAATTCTGGAGGTTAGCTTTGAAAAGGGTGTTACTCTTTCCACTGCTTTATTGAAAACACAGTGTAAATGAATTGTTTATAAACTGAGTGGAAGGCACCTTTGACAAAATGTTAACCATGGTTTCCTCTGGGTAATGGGGTAATAGGAAGCACCAAGATTAGTGAAGACTTAAGGGCAAAGCTCTGTGGCAAACTCTGTATCTATTAGACCTGTATTTTATGCTCACAACCAACCACTGAAACAGGTACTGTTATCCTTTCATGAGAGAAAAGGAAAATACTTAATAGTATTAATGTACCTTGCAACAACAATGTACAAAAAATAATGCTGAAAACTCTGTGTGTATAATCTTAATTCTCATATCAATCCTATGAACCCTATGGATTTATTTTTTTCATTTTACAGATAAAGAAGGTGGCACTAGTGGTAAAGAACCCATTTGTCAATGCAGGAGATGTAAGAGAGAGATGCAGTTTCAGTCCCTGGGTTGGGAAGATCCCCTGGAGGAGGGCACAGCAACCCACTCCAGTATTCTTGCTTGGAGAATCCAATGGACGGAGGAGCCTGGCAGGCTACAGTCCACAGGGTTGCCAAGAGTCGTACATGACAGAAGCGACTTAGCACACCTGTGAGGAAAGAGTAAACACGGCAGGTATGATCACGTACTCCTTTCTGTCTCCAAGGGAACCACTACCGACTCTCGAACAATCCCTGAGAATGTAGCCCTCAGAGAGTTCTTCCTATTAGTGATTAATGATTTCGTTATGTACACCAGGAGCAGTGGGCCACATTCTACTGGCTTGTCAGGCTGTTTGCAATAACATCAGACTGATGATGTTGGTACTTGGTTTTACTGTTGGGGCCTGCATTTTAATTGCCAAGGCAGATTGAGTAGCAGGAGATGCCCATGCTACCAACCCCTGCATAAAAGTCTTGGATCCTGAGATTCAAAGAATCTTCCCTGGGCAGACATAGTCCAGGTCCCTGTGCTTCTCTGGTAGAGAGAAAGCATACTTTGTGGAGCCTCAGCTGAGGAAGAGCTTTGGAAGTTTTTGCCTTATCTCTCTAGACTTTGGGGACTTCCCTAGGGGCTCAGATGGTAAAGAATCCACCTGCAATGCAGGAGACCCGGGTTTGACCCCTGGTTGGGAAGATCCCCTGGAGAAGGGAATAGCTACCCACTCCAGTATTCTTGACTTCAGAATTCTATGGACAGACAAACCTAGTGGACTACACAGTCCATTGGGTCACAAAGAGTCAGACAGGACTGAGCAACTAACACTTTCACTTTCTAGACCTTGAAGAAGTACGTCATTTTCCCGATGCTTTTTCTCTGTAGGCTTTGCTACTAAAAATCCTACTGCAAACTGCTATCGGATCTTGTAAATTTTCCTGCAGTGAACCACTGCCGAAGACCATGCAACCAGAAGATGGGAGAAATAGAATTTAAGCTTAGGAACCCTGACTTCCAGATATGCTCTCCTGTCCATCATATCTTACCACCCTCCAGATGGCATTATGCTGGTACTGCACTTGAAATTGGTTCTATTATTATAATGATTACTGCACTTCTTTGTCCTCTAACTCTTCTTTAACAACCATGCATTATTTGATCATCAAAGGGAGAAGAAGCTTGGAAATGTCCATGATTAAGAGACAGGAAGAAGAGGAGTCAGAAAGGAAACAGACTACAAGGAAATAATTTAGGACGGTACAAATCACCAAGTGGAGGAGTAGCAAGGTTAAATATAAGGCAGTTTTATAGGAGAAAATTTCCTTAATTGTGGAATACGTAAAGATTCATTAGCTAGTGCCGGGACCAGCATGAGGAACTCCGCCCATGGCGAAGGTCATGAGGAAGGAGGCTTCGGCATACGCAAAGGCGGATCGAGCCTCAGGAAACCCCCTGTTCCCGAGCATCTACCCCCAAAACCAGAGTCTACCTACTTTACTGTTTTATGCTCTCACCTATACCTCTGACTTTACGGGGGGCTGACCCCCATTACCTCTCTCTGAGAAGGAGTTAACTTACAGCTCCAAGTCAATAAAAATTCCTGGGCTTGACAGGAGTGTTTCCACTTACGAACTTCTCTGAAGGTTATCTAGCCTGCCTGTACAGGTTCGTCTGGCCACATGTCATTGTTTACAGCCTCCCAATCTTGAGAGGCACGAGATGTTTCAGATTCTTTTGGGAAGTTGGAAATTGTTAGTATAGTGGGTTGGTTAGGAATTATATTGGTGAAGGGTTTTTCATTTGTTGTGCCAATAATTGCTGCTAATTCCCTGCCCTGGGTGTGACAAGGGTGTCTCAGGTCAAACCTCTCTGCAAACTAGCTTGTGTGACAGGATTATCCATATTAAGACCCCAGATGCCATACACACGATTGTTTACTACCTCTCAACCATAAACAGCACAGAGAGTTTGGAGTATTTTGAAAATTTAATTACCATAGGGCTTTTCCTCACTGTTGAGTCAATGATTGCCACCAGGCCTCCATATCCTTAGGCACCTGGGAATATATTAATCAATGTATTTAATGTTAGCAATACTAGACTTTTTGAGTTAATGAATTTTCTCTTTTGTAATAGATCACTGTACTTTGTTATAAATCACTGTGTCCTTGCTATGCAAAAATGTAACTTTATCACTATCTTAAGACTAAATAGATCTTAAGGGGAACATTGGTGAAGGGTTTTCATTTGTTGGGCTGATGTTTGCTGCTAAATCTGTATATTCCCTGCCCTTATAATGAATATAACTAGCGTATAGGAGAAATAAGTATTAATCTTTAAGCATATAGGAGAAATAAGTGTTAACCTTTAAGATTAATCATGTTAACCTTAGCTTAAATAAATTCCTTTCTTAGTTGTAACCCACTGCACCCTCACCCTATAGGAATGCAACTTTATCTGCTACCTTCAGAGGGTGGCGCCCGGTTTAAGAAAAAACACCCTTGGAAAAATGAGTTTTTGGGTTGTCAGAAAGAAAGGATCGTAAAATGTCAGCAGGTCTCATGGCCAGAAGATGATGTAAAACCCCTAAGACCTTTTTTTATACATTTATGTGAAGCACCTGATTTTGATAAAGGTCAGGACTGCTGACCCCCGCGTGACTCTGTATTCATCCCTATGTATAACAAAAGGTATATAAGCAAATCTAAAAAATAAAGAAATGGGATCAGTTTCTGGAAAGGCTTTTTCAGCCTTCTCTGCATTCTCCTATCCATTCTTAGCAGGAGGGTCTCCCTCCTCCAGAACTGAGAAGACTTTCTCAGACACTGGCATACATTTCTCCGTCTATCTTGTTATCATCCACAGCCCCTCTTCTCTGTGCCAGGGAGATGTCTCCTCCTCCAATGCTGCAAGGGAAGGCCCTCCTCTACCTGTACTGCATTCTACCACCACCCAGAACCAGCCAGGTCCCTCTTCAGCCAGCATGTTCAAGCACTCCCATGTCTCTGCTTTCCCTTTGCCATGACCAGGTGCTCCTAACCCCCAAAGCATTTCTCCCACCTTTTCTCAGTACCAAAGCTGCTGAACTTCTCAAGCAAGGCAAACCCTTCAGTCACTCTTTCCTGATCCCTCATAATCTGGCTTCTCTTCTGCCCCAGGAAGCTCTCTCATGCCAAAGCCATGCAGATTCTACAGACATACCCTCCCTAAGCCTTTTAAAACATTTGACTTTACGGTCTAGCCCTTTCCTCATTGAATGTCCCTTTTCAGCTTCTGAGAAATGCTTTCTCCCAGTTTCCAAGCTAGTTCACTATTCCTTCCTCTGCTACATATTTCTACCAATGAGTCTGGATGGTTCCCTCAGGCATTTTGCAACATTCCCTCCGCCACCCCTCCCCCTCTCAGTGCAACACTTCTCAAATTGAATTGTGCATATGACTCCCCTGGGAATCCTCTTCAAGGGCAGATTCTGATTTAGTAGGGTTGGAGTGGGGCCTGAGGTTTTGCATATCTAACAAGCTCCCCTGAGAGGCTGAGGCTGCTGGTCCTGTCCAGAGACACTCTGAGAAGCAAGATCTCAAGAGAACAGTGCCTGCATCCAGCTTCAAACACCCACCCAACAGCTCGAAAAGTGACTAGTCCAACTGAAGTGCTTGTGGGATGCAATGTAAGAGCCACAAAGTTGAACATTCAATGAGGATTACCCTTTTGCATGATTGCCACTGTAAATTTAATTCTTTATGGGAAAGTGTGCATACGCATGCTCAGTCTCTCAGTCATGTCTGACTCTGGACTGCAGCCCATCAGACTTCCCTGTCCATCACCAACTCCCAGAGCTTGCTCTAACTCATGTCCATCGAGTCCGTGATACTCCTGTGGAGTAGCTGGAAGCCCTCTGCAGGAAAGCAATTCCCCTCACTATATTAGAGATGGATAGGAAGCATAAGCTTCCCAGGTGGCACAGTGGCAAAGAATCCACCTGCCAACGCACAAGATGCAGATGTTCGACCCCTCCGCCTGATCCCCTGGAGGAGGAAATGGTAACCCTCTCCAGTATTCTTGCCTGGAAAATTGCAAGGATAGAGAAACCTGGCAGGCTACAATTCATAGGGTTGAAGGGTCACACACACACACATGCAGGAAGCATGAGCCTCAGATGTTCCACGTTCCCATTGGCAGCAGCTGGAATGAGAAGGTGAAACTGTGAGAGGAAGAGAATGCTGCTGACTCCTCGGGGTGGAAGGCACCTAAGACGCGATAGTTTTTCTTAGAATATGTATTCATCACCCACAGACAGGATTCAGTCACTCTCAATTATGAACAAACCAAACTTCCATTCCTTCACATATGACTGAACAATTACATTCACTGCCTTTCTTCACAGATTGTGCCCTTCAACCGACATTTGATTTTAGATTCATCCTCCCAGACCCATTCAGCTAAGCCAGTAGTAATTCAGTGCTGACGGGATGTCAATGATCCCCCAGGAAGATAACAATCCCAGTCCTCCCATGGCAGGAAGCTTTGAAAGGCTGGTTTCTTTCACCTTTTCTCTCGTGTATTAGAACGATTTCTCCCACAGTCAGAGAATGCATTCAGCGACATGATTTGGGCCTGGAGATTATGAGATGCCTCAGCTGCACTTTGTTATTTAATCACCTACCAAAAAAGGGGACCATTTATTGCTTCTGGTACTTCAGCAGTAGACAGATCTCAGATTTCAAATCTTCCAGGAGTTCACTAATACTCTGCACTGAAGAAAATAAGGTGGCATCAGAACACAGAATATTTGGGAGCAATTTCTTGATGAAAGGCCTCACCTACTGAAGATATATTATTTCAGGCGACCAGAAAATAAAGACTGAATTATAAAGCAATTTGTGTCACGATGCAAGTAATAGCATCTGAATAGCAAATGAATGTTATATTATCATTGCTACTGACATGAGTCAAAATTAATTCACAGTGAACCAATTTTTCTAAAGTGGGAAAGAATTTGTGGATTTACTATCACGAATACACAACAGTAGATGTTAGCATTTGTCAAATACTAAATGCCAATATTCAGATAATTAAATAAGGTCAGAAGAGGATGGGGAACAGAAATTTTCCTTTTGAGTTCACTGAGAAAAATCTAACTGTTATCTGATTGAAAATAATTAATTGAAGACAGAAATGAAGTCAGGCTTGATCTTACAGTAACAGACGGGACACTTCACTTTCTGTTTCTGAATTCCAAGCAATTCATCCTAGGAGGAGTTCTAGGCTTGGGAGAGGCATTATTTAAAGCACACAATGAGAAGAAGGATCTGTCTCTTTTCATCATTAAATCCCTGCTTGACTCACACCATGACAGATCTGCTTTTTCAAATTTCAGAGACCCAAGAGTATGAGCTGCAAACAGCCTGGCATTATCCTGTCCACACTTCCTGTCACCATCAGTGAATCTCCAAGGGAGTCACCATGGCATAGGGGCAAGCATAGGAATAGGAGTAAAGCAGACCAGGGTTCAAGTCTTTCCTAGGCTGTTTGCTAGCTGTGATCCTGAATAATTTCCTTAGCCTCTTAGAGATTCAGTTAACACAAATGGAGTTAATATTACCTAATCCTTAGAATGATGAGGATTAAACATGTTAACACACACAAAGTACTTAGTCCAGCCAATAAAGGGTTGGTGCTGCTTGTTCCAGGGTCACTTTAACACTTCATAATTACCATGCTGAAAATCTATCATGCTTCTCCATTACATGCTGGACAAGGTCCAGTGTAGACTGACAACCACCCACCTCCAAATTAGTCCCACTTCCACCCTAGACTAGTTAATTCATTAACCCCTGAGTATCCTTTGAACTTTCCTATTTGTTTATTCACTCATTCAATCTTTTATTAATTTATCAAGTATACGTTGAGTACCCATAATAGTGTATTGGGATGAGTGCTAGGGTTCCAAAGAAAAGTAAGGCACAGCCTCTATGCTCAAAGTGGGTCTAAGAGAAGAGACAGCTATCTATTTCAACAGGCACATATTGTGTGCTTTCTGAGGGCTCAGTTCCACAATTGGTGCTGAGCAGCCATTAGAAAGGGCATTTTCCAGTATGGATTTTCCTCAAAAAACTAAAAAGTAGCATTTCCATATGATCCAGCAATCCCACTCCTGGGCAATATATCTGAACAAAACTATAATTCAAAAAGATACATCCACCCCTATGTTCATAACAACACTACTCACAATAATGAAGACAAGGAAACAAACTAAGTGTCCTCTGACAGATGAACGGATAAAGAAGAGGCAGTGTGTGTGTGTGTGTGTGTGTGTGTGTGTGTGTGTAATGGAATATTACTCAGCCACAAAAAAGAATGAAATAATGCCATTTGCAGCAACACCAGTGGACCTAGAGATTACCATATTAAGTGAAATAAACCAGAAAGAGGAAGATAAATCCCATATGATATCACTTACATGTGGAATCTAAAAATATGACACAAACGAACCTATCTACAAAACAGAAACAGACACAGACTAGAGAAAACAGACTTCTGGTTGCCAAGAGGGAGGGCAGGTGGAGGAGGGATGAAGTAGGAGTCTGGGATGATCAGATGCAAACTAATACGTATAGGATGGATAAACAACAAGGGCATACTGTACAGTACAGGGAACTACTCAATATCCTGTGATAAACCATAATGGAAAAGAATATTAAAAATAATGTAAATATATGTATAACTGAGTCATTCTGTTGTAGAGCAGAAATCAACACAACCTTGTAAATCAACTACACCTCAATAAAAAAGGGCATTTTCACACTCTGAGTTATTGCTCATTTATTATCTATCATATCTTCTCTCATATTCCCAGTGATGCTATCGTGGGTCTCCACTCTCCAATTTGCTTTTGAGTTCCTTGAAATCAAGGATTGGGTCTTCTTGGATGGATGCCCACAGCTGCTAATAAAGCAGCAGAAGCCGATACTAGATGATCAGTAAGTGTTTGTTTATTGCTTCCAAGTCTAAATGCCAAATTGAGTTTGAGGTTCAAACTAATTTCTACAGAATGTTCATAGGAACTAAATGGATTTAAAGTGATGTATAACACAGGCTATTGGCAGTGGACACCTGAACAAAAAGAGGGGAGTGGATTACGAGTAGACAACCAACAAGCTCTGTCATATTTCCGCCATGATAGTTTTAATCCAGGATGTTTGGCTTCCTGGATTTGACACTGAGAATGTTTTGTCTCAGAATGTCTGAATAAGATGTTGTCATCAGAATGACAGTCACATTAATTAATTCTCACCTTGAAAGAACTAGTACATGTTTGCCAGGGTAAAAGCCATAATACTAATCTAAATCCTTGATCAATTTTCTATAGTGAAAATATTTCCATTTTTGTTTCATAGTCCCATTTTTATTATACTGAAATAATTTTCATTGGAATCAGTTGTCCTTTATGTAAAATATTCCAGCAGAAGTGTGATGCACCGTTCAAGTTTTTGTCCACACCAGACTTTACTGATTTTACTTTTGTCACCAAGTCTTTTCTTTTGTTGCCCTAATTTTTAATAATTTCAGTCTTTATCTTGGTTAAATTAGACAGACCTAAATGTTACTAAAGGTCTCATTCCTGAAATTTGAATTTTATGTTGATAATTTCTGAGTCTAATTTTCCACATCAAATTTTAGTTTTCAGTATCACTAAAAAGATCTCATTCCTCAGCCAAGTTTGTGCCTTTCTAATACATGTTATCTGTGACCATCACTAGCCACTGTCAGTTGGTTATTTCTGATGAATTTAATATTTGTAGAGATCTGGTCAAATTGTCCTTGGGTTGAAAACAGCGGAGTCCAAATGGTACTGTCAATGGAGAAGGATCAGTTTCCTCCTTCAGAAGTCACATATTAGAGATGTAACATTTCTTTTCTACTCTTATCATACAAATGCCCTCTGGAAGAATAGGACTTTAAAATATCAATTGGTGAGAAGCAAGTAATTGAGAATATATACTCTACAGGTCACTTGTGAAACTGTGCTCAGTTTCCTTACTTTACAATAGGACTGTTGTGAGGATTCAATTATTAAGTCTAGAACAATACTTGACACATCATGACCACTCAAAAAAAGCTATATTCCACTAAACTTTATGTTATGTTCCATTGACGAAAGGATGGATACAGAAGATGTGGTGTACATACAATGGAATATTAGCCATAAAAAGAATGAAATATAATATCCTTTGCAGCAACATGAGTGATCTAGAGATCATCATACTGAGTGAAGTTAGTTAGAGAAAGATGAATAACATATGATATCACTTATATGTGGAATCTATAAAAATGATACAAAGGAACTTACTTGCAAAATAGAAACAGACTCACAGACATAGAAAACAGACTTATGGTTGCCAAAGGGGAAAGGTGGAGGGGCAGAGGGATAAACTGCGAATATGGGATTAACAGATGCACAACACTATATATAACATAAACAACAAGATTGATATAAAAACTGTAACAGAAGAGAACCAGAACAAGAATATGGAGATATATATGTAAATATATATTGTATATATATATATAGCTGAATCATTTCGCTGTATACTTGAAACTAACGCATTAATGTAAATCAACTATGCTTCAATTAAAAAAACAAACTGAGTAGAACACAAAAAATTAGGTTGTATTATTATTATTAGCCAGAACAACTGCCTCAGTGGTCTGCAAATACATTGTTTTATATCTTTGATCAACTGTGTCTCAGTTTCTTCTTCTGAACAACGGGGTTGTTAACAGCACCTACCTCAGGGGGTGGCTGTGCCATCTAAAAAAATGTGTAGTACAATGCTTAGAATGATGCGAGGCACAAGGTTAAGTGTGGTTCAAATGCTCTGTTAGCTGCTATTATTTTTTCACCTTAGAGTGAGTGAGTTTCCTGTATCCTAAGAGCTAGTTTCCATACAGAATATTATAGAGACAACACATGGAGCCTAGGGCCCTAAGGCCAAAGGGTGCCAACAATGAAAATGAAAATACATTAAAAGCAAAAGGGAACTATGCAGCTATTTAAAATAATTCATAATAATGTATGCTCCATGATAGGGATTTTTGTCCTTTTGGTTCTCTGCTATGTACCCAGTGCCTGGAACTGTGCCTAAAACATCTTGTTCCAGTCAATAAATATTTGTTGAATGAATATTTGAACGAATGAATGAATATAAGGATTACATGGTAATACTGAAAGTGTTTCTTATATAGTATTAAGTAAATAAAGCAAGAAATAAAATCATATTATACTAGGATCATAACTTTGTGGAAATACACATGCAAATGGTAAAGACCAGAAAGTAAAAATAATTATATTGTTATACGGTCTGTAATAATAGTATATTGTCTTTTTATATAGTAAAACAAAGACGGTGAAGGTAAAAAGTTCCTAGAGAAAAGTTACAGCTGTGTCATAACTTATAAGGTTCATCACACATGTATCCTTTTAAAGTTGGTCCATAGAAATCTAATTATGATCATACAGAAAAAAATTTTTTTGACTTAACTGGGACACTTGATTAGTGAGATTAATTTTTATTTATGATTTTAAGAGAAAAGTACAAAGGTACATTACACACAAATGGAATATAGGTGATAAGTATCACACACACACACACACACACACACACATATACACACGCACATTTCCTTTCAGATTATATCTTGAGCTGATTGCCCATTCAACACAATCTCCTTGACTTGCTCCATCCACCATAGAGTACAATGAGTATTTATGTTCATAATGATTTTCTGGGGCACTGCAAGGACTTCAATCATCAAACAAAGATTCAATTACATTTACCACCCTACCCTTCCTAAGGCCTTAAAGGGACTAATGCATTTTAGAAAGATTTTTCTATGAAAAGATTTGAACAAAGGGTGTCAGGTTAATTTTTAGTTAACCAGAAAATTTAATTAACTGGAATGACTCATTCCCTGAATATTCCCATTAAATGTGGTTTGATTGGACTTTGGTTTCAGAAGTCCTTGTCCAGCTTCTTCCTATCAATAGTGCCTGGTGGATAAGACATAATCCTGGAGTCAAACTGCTTAGGGAAGAATAGATTGTTCTCAGTCTTAAAAACAAAAGGACAAGTGAAAACAAACAAACAAAAACCCTCTTTCTGAATACTTCTGACTAGGTTTGCCTTTGATCCTTAGACATACTGCATAAAAGAATTAGCCCAGATAGAACACACAAAGTTTGAGGTTTTGTAATTTCTATTTAAAGCTCTATTAATGTTGTAAGTCTCATTTTGAGCAAATATACATTAGCCATTAAAAATTAATTTATTTTTATTTGTTTTCTAGATTAATGGTGCTTCTAAAATAGAAAATTGAATGAGGACTTAAGTTATTTCATTTGCAGGAGCTAATTGAAGCACATATTTGTGAAATTAGACATGGAGAAGTGAAGCACCACCACTCACTCAACCACAATGAGAGTCATTTTTTAACTTGTGAGACAGAATAAAAGAAGAGAAATTAATATGCGTGTGATAAGTCCTCTATCTTCCTTCTCGCCCTGCTGTGTCTATTAAGGAGGAGTCTGGGTCCTTTGTGATGATAATGGAAACAAGGGCAGAGTTGAAAATCTTTGGGAGTTGGGAGGCAAATGAAAGGAGAGGTCCAGAGCAGTGGATTTTGTGCTTTTAAAAAGTGTCTTAAATGTATCAATGTTTCCATGCAAACAGAATAAGAGGACAATTATTTCTAAAGAGTAATCAACCTGCAGCCCCCCAAGCCTCCCCTTCCCTGTATCCAACCAGCAGCAGACTTCCTCAGAGGTTGTCAGCAGCATTTCAACAAGGCAAACCCCAAAGCAGTAGCACTCATCAAGTCTGGGTTGTACCACATTTGCTGGTTTCTCATTGGCCAAATCAAGTCACGTGGCCAAGCCCATACCCGGTGTGGGAGGGGAACACAGAAATAGGCAGAGGTGTCATTCAGTTAGCACAATAATCTCCAACACATGTTGAAACAATATAACTATCTCTTTTTGGTAATAAGTTCCATCCTCCGATGAAATCCACAGTGCCAAGGACTTTTATAGCTCATTTCATGTGAAGTCAAGTCTTCCCAGGAATACCCATGGTTCTCTGTTTACAGTGCACAGCAGAAAATTCCTCGTGTCCACTTTTCCCATCTTCCTTCTGCCTCTTTCACGTACACGGCAGCAGTTTCCCTGTATTTGTTTTCTATTGTTGCTGTAACAAAGGACCACAAATCTGGCGACTTTTTAAATCCACCACTGATTATCTGAAAATCCAAAGCCCAGCAGGCATAGGTGGGTATTCTTTTGGGTACCATGCTGAAATCGAGGTGTCAGCCACCCTGGGATCTTATCAGGAGGCTCTAAGGCAGAATGTGCTTCCGGGTTCCTTCGGGTTGTTGGCAGCATTCAGTTCCAGACCCATCAGAAGGAGGCCCCTGTTTGTTCTCAGCTTCTGGAGGTGGATCACGTTCCTTGGCTCGTGGTCACTCATCACCTCAAAGCCAACAGCGAGCATCAAGTCCTTTCCAAGCTTCACATCTCCCTGGTCTCTCCTTCTGCTTCATGGCTCCTTCTTCTCTTCTGCCACCCTCTGACTCTTTTTGATTTCAGTGGAGCAGGTGATTACACTGGGCCCATCCAGAAGATCCAGGCTAATCTCCTTATTAAGTAGCCTTAATTCTATTGGCAAGATTCCTTCACAGCAATCCTTAGATTAGTGTTTGATGGAATGAACACTGAGCAAAAATCTTGGGAGGACATCTCTATTTTAAAAAATTATTTTTTTAATTTATTTTTAATTGGAGCTTAATTGCTTTACAGTATTGTGTTTGTTTCTGCTGTACAATTGCAAATCAGCCGTATGTACACACATATCCCCTCCCCCCTTGAGCCTCCCTCTCATCCCCGCCATCCCACCCCTCTAAGTCATCACAGAGCACCGAGCTGAGCTTGCTGAGCTAGATAGCAGCTTCCCACCAGCCATCTGTTTTACACATGGCAGTGTATATAAGTCAATGCTACACTCTCAATTCATCCCACCTTCTCCCTGCTCCCCTGTAGGGAGGACATCTTTAGAATTCTGCTTGCTGTGTGGTGCTTAGTCGCTCAGTCATGTCCAACTCTTTGCAACCCCATGGACTGCAGCATGCTAGGCTCCTCTGTCCATGCGGATTCTCCAGGCAAGAATACTGGAGTGGGTTGCCATGCCTTCCTCCAGGGGATCTTCCCAACCTGGGGGTCGAACCCAGGTCTCCCCACATTGCAGGCGGATTCTTTATCCTCTTTATTTATGGCTTCCCTCGTGATGCAGAGGATAAAGAATTCTGCTTGCCACACCCCAAAGTCTCTTTCTTATACTTCTCAAAAAAAATTTCTCTACAATCCAGTTCTAGGTGGTAGAATGACGATGTTTCTCCTGTCTTTCCTCTTTTAAAATTATTCCCAAATGACAGGAAGAATAAACTGAAACACAAACTCCATTTTTTAATAAACTAGAAAATATCTTTCCTCCTACTACATACAAATAGAAAAGGTAGAAGGAAGAATTGTAAGTCACTTAACAGAGAGGAGGAAATTCAAATTTAGTGCTAGTGAGATGCCAATTTGTCTTGTGGAAGTCTCAGAAAAGTTTGGGCATTCAAGACACCTAAGGGTGAAAAACACTACAGTTACTGATATTTAGGGTTTCCCAGGAGAAGGCAATGGCAACCCACTCCAGTACTCTTGCCTGGAAAATCCCATGGATGGAGGAGCCTAGCAGGCTGCAGTCCAGGTTGCGAGGAGTCAGACACAACTGAGCGACTTCACTTTGACTTTTCACTTTCATGCATTGGAGAAGGAGGTAGCAACCCACTCCAGTGTTCTTGCCTGGAGAATTCAGGGGCGGGGGAGCCTGGTGGGCTGCCGTCTATGGGGTCGCACAGAGTCGGACACTACTGAAGTGACTTAGCAGCAGCAGCAGTGAAAATCCTAGCTCACTTCTTGGCCTATAGGAAGCTCACCAATGGTTATGTCCCACTCATGCACAAGAGGTTCCAGTCAGATTTCTACTATTTGACTCTTTAATGTAAAGTAGAGAGCTCTAGGCCATCAGACATTTGTACAAAGACTAAATAAAGACAAAAAAATAACCTAAAGTAAACTAGAATGAGAAGAAAACTCAAAAGTAAATATAACTAATATTCTCAGAGATACAAGAAACACTTTCTTCCATAAAATAAGAAGAGTATACTATAAAAAGGAGTAATCAGAAAACAATAACCTTTTATAAATCAAGGACATATTAATAAAAATGAAAAAATTAACATATGGTTTGAAATATGAAGTCTATAAAATCTCTCAGAAAATATTTAAAAGGAATGGTACATACAAAAGCAAAAATAAGAACATTTGAAGATTATAAGACATTGAATAGCTGAATAATAGGAGTTCAATAAAAAGAAAAAAAGATAAAATTTGGGGATATTATCAAAAGAAGAAGACAAGTTTTCTAGACATAAGGACTAGGAGAGCCCTACCTATTTCCCAGGACAACAATGGAAAAAAAAAAAAATACTGATGCATGCTAATAGGAGTTTGAGAAAATAAGAATTCAAAAAACATACTGGATAAAATAGCCCACATTCAGAGTCAGGAATCAAAACATTACTATTTCTCTCAAGTGTAAGAGTAGAAAGCTCTCAAGGAGTAGAGCAATGGCTTTATATTAAGGCAAACACAATTTCCAGCCTTGAAGGCTGCATCCAGAAAATCCAATATAAGGAAGGAATAAAGACATTTTTTGGATTATAGAATTTTCAAACCAAGTCTCTTGTTCAACCTTTTTCAGAGTGTCACTAGAGTGTATTTCCACTCTACTCCCCATATCTCTGTGCTCTGAGGAAATAAAGTAAAAAGGAGGGATCTGAGAAAATAAGAAACGCAACAAAGAAGCGAAGACAATGTTGGTAAGGGAAGCTGCTGGACTAGAGCTGGGCAACAGGCCCAAAGAGCAATCAGTTCAACCTAGGGCAGAACAGAGGACTTCCGGACAAATTTCTTCCATAAGAGCCAAAAACAAAACCAAAATAGGGAAGGAAGAATGAGAAATTTTCTGACAGATTTGACTGTGTAGAAAAGTTACCAAGGGGGTATTTCATAAAGTGGTTACAGTGTGTAGGAAGACATCAACTATTTTTTTTTTTAACTACAGTAACTTAAAAAATAAGATAAATATTTTAGGAGAAAAGTAAAGAAACGAAGAACAATCTTCATACAATACTTGGCTCAAGAACTAACAATAAAAATAAAAACTGTACATGTGGCTTTGATAAAAAAATAGAAATATGACTATATTATGAAGGCAAGCAAGAGAAGGTATATATGAACATGCTAAAAAGTGGGGGGTGGGGTGGAAATCACAAGACAAGGCTAACAATTGAAAGTAGTTGCCTCTGGGGAGCTGGATGACTGCTATGAAAAGAAGGAACTGAGGGGCTATAGGGTTATTGCAAATGTGTTAGAAATAATTATCTTTTATTTCTTTTTTAATGGGGGCTTCCCCAGTGGCTCAGTGGTAAAGAATCTGCCTTCAATGCAGGATATTCAGGAGACAGGGGTTCGAGCCCTGGGTTGGGAAGACCCCTTGGAGGAGGAAATGGCACCCCGTTCCAGTATTCTTGCCTGAAGAATCCCATGGACAGAAGAGCCTGGAAGGCTACAGCCCATCTGTTTTATTTTTTAGTTTAAGTTTTGACTGTACCACGTGGCATGCAGTATCTTATTTCTCCAAGCAGGGATCAAACCCATGTCCCCTGCTGTGGAAGCATGGAATCTTAACCACTTGACCACCAGGGAAGTCCCTAGAAATATGTATCCTTTAAAATCTATTTGCATGTCTTGATAATATTGATATATACTTTAAAAAGTATAATATCCATGCACAGAGTCTCTCCTCTCATCGCCTGCCTAGCTTTCTAGGATTTTGTTTTCCTTTTTTCCCCCCTGAGATTTTTTTCAGCTTCTGCCATGGAGAAGAGAACTAGCCATCCTACCTGAGCAAAGCCCCAGCTAACCCTCCAGCAGAATGCAGCTTCATGAATAGGCCAGGTAAAACACAGACATGCCCAACCAACCCCAAAATTTTGAGTAATAATAGATGTTTTGAGCCACTTGGTTTTGAGGTGGTTTATCACATAGCAATAGATGAGTGATACAGTATGTAACTAAAGCCACTGGATTTTCTCCTCCACCTGTAAATGTCATTGAGAAGCACTCTGCAGATTGGTTAAGTGTGTAGATTAGCCATTTCCTACCTGTGAGTCCCTGGGTGAATTATTTGCCTCTCATTTTTCTCATCTTTAGAATGAGGATAATAATGAACTATCTTATAGGGTTGTTGTGAGGATAAAATGAGTTGATAGATGCAAAGCAACTTAGAAACATTCTGAAGTCCATTTATATTCTCCGTGTTACCTATTATTTCATCATCATTCTTTAGGCAAATATCTAACTGCTTTAGTTATAAATATAAATCTTGGTAGCTGTTAGTTCCTAGGGATAAGATGAGACTCCAGTTCTGATTTTCAGAACAGCTGATTCATCAGGCAGACTTTCATCTGTTTGATGAACACTTTATAGTGGACAATAACATACACCAAAGTAGAGAAAGTTTGATACAGTCCTATGTACTCAGTTTCAGCAGTTATCAACTTATAGTCAAACTCGTTTCATCTAAATTTCACCTTCTTGTCTTATACTGGATTCTTTGAATCAAATATCAGATATCATATCATTTCATCTTTAAATATTTCAGAGATTAGACTCTTGTAAACATAACCAAATGACTGTATTACTCCCCAAAATGTAATATCCTCTTAAACCGTCAAATATTAAAATCAAATTGCCCTGATTTTTTCTTTATGTTTTGCTTAAATCAGGATCTAACCAGGTAATTGGTTCATAGATACTTCTGAGGTATGGTTTATATAGTAAAAGCAGTATAAATGCCTGGTTCTTCCTGCTTATTTACCACTTTTCAGCATAAGATTTGGAATCTCAAATCCTCCAAAGTTGAGCATTCTCTTCATCCTCTCTGGTCCTTGTGCAATATCAGAGGGTGGGATTAGGTAATTAATATCTAAGCTCCTTTCACATCTATGGTTCTAGTATTTTTTCCCCATTACCCCTGAGACTTGAGCAAGCTTGCACATTGAGGTGGCCTTTTCTTGAACCACTTCATCCCCTCTGAATGTACTTTCTCTTCTCCTTTGCCCTGTCAACTCCTATTCATCCTGTAAAGCCCAGCTAGGATGTCACATTGTGCAAGATACATTTCATGTAACAAATGTTAATAGGATGCTCATACCACCCGCTGCCTCCCTACTGGCACCACTCTCTCCTGTCCATTCTCCTTCCATAGCACTCTGCACTTACCTCTCTTGGAGTCCTGATTATGGTGTATCTTAATTATTCAACCACATGTCTGTCTCCTATGATCACATGTTGATTCCCTGGGTCAGTGAGATTGAAAATAAAATGTGGGTCTTATTGGAGTGACCCAATATTGGCTTCATGCTTCAGAGATAATCAAGAATTTCCAGAACTGACCAAGTTGGTGAACTTTCAAAGGCCTCTTGACCTTATAGGAAGTGATCTCCATTCAACTTCCTATATACAGAATACTAAAATGTGTCCAGGTTCGCTACTGAATTGCCTTAGGGATGGTCTCTCGAAGAAGGCAATGGCACCCCACTCCCATACTCTTGCCTGGAGAATCCCATGGATGGAGGAGCCAGGTAGGCTGCAGTCCATGGGGTCGCTAAGAGTTGGACATGGCTGAGCGACTTTACTTTCGCTTTTCACTTTTATGCATTGGAGAAGGAAATGGCAACCCACTCCAGTGTTCTTGCCTGGAGAATCCCTGGGATGGTGGAGCCTGGTGGGCTGCCGTCTATGGGGTTGCGCAGAGTCGGACACGACTGAAGTGACTTAGCAGCAGCAGCAGCAGCAGCAGGGATGGTCTTTATCTGAGTCTGAATCCTGGAATAAATGGTAGAATATCTCCTAGCAGTTCCCATCAGCCTCTAAAATAGGTGCAGATTAAAATATGGCACTTGTGTATATATATATGACTGCTGACACAGCATTTTGTGATATTGAACAACAGAGAGCCCAAGAGAAGAAGTAAGATTAGTTTTCCTGGTGTATTTGTGTGTATACTTCTGTCATTTTCCCTTAGCTCACTTGATTTCAGAGCATGGGCTGCCATCAAATAACAAAAATAAGAATGAATTGATAGCTTATCTTGCAAACATACTTTAAGTAGAGTTGCAGGGTGGGAACCACCAAGGCTAGGTTCCATGCTCTCTTAGTGGCATGAAGCTAGTCTTCTTTGTCCACGTGCTCTGTGAAAAACAAGGGCTCAAAGTGACTTGGCCAGAATGTGATGTTTTAAGCAGATATGTGCTTCTATGCAACAACAACAACAAACACAGTAAAAGATAGGCTCAGAATGCATTTTGAAGTATTCTTTAAGACCTTGGAAGTTATTTTGGTAATGATTTGAAAGATTAACATTCCTGGAACCCATGGAGAGTTAGATATGTTAGGTGCTGTAAATATTACAAAATAAGGAAAAAAATACAGTTATTAACTATGCAAAAAGACCTTGCTCTTTACTCTCCATCTTTGCATATATTCTTTAATCTCCACCTTTGCATATATTTGCATAATAGTTTCAAGAAAGGGATGACACAAAAATGACATAACTGTTAATGTGAGGTTGATGTTTCTTGTTGCCAGAAGCCACATAAATATTATGATTTCGTAACTATTTTTGCCAAGGATCCTTAAATGTGTTTTAGGCCTTTTGGAAAGCCATTTTCAACTCCAAAATGTGCTCTCCAGGAAAACAGGCAGAAGCAGCAGACAGTGAAGCTCGGTGTTAGGACTCACTGGCTGCAGAGGTACTTCTTTGCTCCCTATCCCCTCTTCCTCAAAAACGAAACAAAACAACTACATCGAGTATACTTTTTTTTTAAACCAGTGCTTTAAAAATGCATTAGCAATGAGACTTCCCTTGTGATCCAATGGCTAAGACTCTGAGGTCCCAATGCAGAGGGCCAGGGTTAGATCCCTGGAACTAGAAGCTGAATGTCAGAACTAAAGATTCTGGAACTAAATGAAGTAGAGCCACATAAACAAACTAATATATTTTTAAAAAATATATTAGCAATGACTTAAAATTTATGTAACATACTGTTATAAATCCAGTCTTGTCCCCCATCTGCATCTCTCCCCTAAAGGACATTTTAGCATAGAGAGAGGGATCTGGTTGCTCCACATTCCTTGCACTGAGATTAGTTTAGGCATAATGGACACTTAGCAAACACAATCTTCTCTAATTCTTTCAACAGCAGGCAGTATAGTTATCTCCATCCAGAGGTGGTAAAGCCTTTGGATTCACTTTATCTAAATTCTCAAGGGACACATACACATATACCAGATAGCCAATTTGTTGAGAACTAAAGCTACCAGAAGGCTGAGTTGGTTAGGACATCCTCTCATTTGAAGTAAACTCCCTGGGGGAAGCCCAGGGAAGGCTGGTTGGTGTTGGTGTAATCATAGCCAAGTGATCCCAAGGTTCTTCCTGGGGAGAGTTAGGAAGCTAGTGTGTTGGGCATGCACCACCCACTGGGCTTACGGACAGTGGTTGCCCATCCTTCAACATGCTCACATGTTGAATACTCCTATACCAGAATCAGCTCATTCAACTGAAACAATAACTGATGATGAGTACTGCCTTAGGTCTTGGGAATAGAAGCTCACCAAATTGTCTAGCATCTTCCTGATCAGTAGGGGAACATGAGTGTGAACAACCCCTGTTTGGCTAACCTAGCAAACCAGTCCATCAGTTACAGCATGTTACTGAAAATGGAATCCATGGGTGCATTCTCTGGGATGGGACTTTTCTCTATGAACATTTTTTCATGTGTGTTTTCACTTAAATGATAATCTTTAAAAAAAAAACAGTGGAATATGAGCATATGCCATTTCATCTGAGTAGTCACCTTATAAGTGACATTGTGGAAGAACTGAATCATATATAGGGTAGGAAAAGCAAGTGAGGGCCATCCAGCGGCAGTTCAGTAGCTAAGAATATGCCTTCCAATGCAGAGGACATGAGTTTGACTCTTGGTCAGGGAACTAAGATTCCACATGCCCTGGTGCAACTAAGCCCGCACCATAGCTAGAGAGAATCCCAAGTGCCACAACAAAGACCTGATACAGTCAAGCATAAATAAATATCAAAAAAGAAGAAGAAAGGAAAAGGCAGGCCAAACACCAAGAAAGCTCTGTAGCAGCAATAAGATAGTCTTATGGTGAAAAGCAATTTCATTTCAGCCACCACTTTGAATTAATGTTACTAACTTGAATTTTATTGGTTTTGCTATTTGTACTTTTATTTGTTTGTTTTGGGTTTATAATAATATAAGCTCTACAAGTATAACACATGTATATATGGTTTTACACATACTCAAGAAACATTATAATAAAGACAATAACGATCAACCCTGGGGTCTGTCAGAAAGTTTTTATTTTTTAAAGAGCTCCACATATTACTCAGTTGGAGAAACAATCGGTGTAGCTGACTTCAGTTGCATTCTAAGCATGATTGCCTCGATTTGGTTCTCTACTAGAAACGCAGTTGGGCTACCTACACAGGTAGATAAATTATCCCTTTCGCGCTGAATGTTACCAGTTGAACTCCCAGGAAGCTACAGCACAAACTCAGCAAGTTGACAGCACTACAAAAGCCACGTTCATTTCACATATCACTCTCTCTCTTCCTTCCTCCCATCTTTCTATCAGCACATACAGGCACTGCATGGGAGCCTAAATATAATAGATACAGAAAGAATAGGACTGATCCCTGCCCTCATGGAGCTTATAAATCTAGCAGAGTTTTCCAAGCTCTGTTGACAATCAGCAGAACATGGGGGACATGTTAAAGCACACATTTCTGGGCACCATCTCAGCTCACGGAACCAGAATCTCCAGACGGATCCAAGAAGCTGTCAGTTTAGCAAGCATGCCGGGGGAGTGTTAACACAAGAATTTTTATGAGATTTTTCTATAGATCTTGCTTCTGTAAGTCTCGAGTGGAGTCTAGGAGCTGACTACAATCCTCAGGGAAGGAGAAAGTCAGCAAAACGTGTTGTTTTGTATTTTGATGTCTTTTAGGTGTGTAATTGCTTTACAGTGTTGTGTTCGTTTCTGCTGCACAGCCAAATGAAACAGCCCTGTGCATGTGTGCTAGGTTGTGTCTGACTGTTTGGAATCCCATGGACTGTAGCCCGCCAGGCTCCTCTGTCCATGGGATTCTCCAGGTAAGAATACTGGAGTGGGTTGCCATCCCTTCTCCAGGGATCTTCCCAACCCAGGAATCAAACCCTGATTTTAAGTCTCTTTAAGTCTTCTGCATTGGCAGGTGGATTCTTAACCATTAGCGCCACCTGGGAAGCCCTGAAACAGCCATACATATGCACATATCCCCTCCCTTTTGGACTTCCTTCTAATTCAGGGAATTGGTATAGTTGATCTTATCTGCAAAGCAGAAATAGTGAGACACAGAGGTAGAGAACAAATATATGGATACCAAGGCGGAAGGGGAAGTGGGAGGAATTGGGGGATTGGGATTGACACATATATACTGTCAATACTATGCATAAAATAGATAACTAATGAGCAAAGCATTTTAAGTGGGGATAAGAGATAACTGTGTTCACATTTGAGATAGCAATGACTTTTCCATGTGAATAATCGATTATTAAGGGGAAAATGAGAGCCTCAGGACTAGTCAGGAAGGTGCTGGCCCCTTGGGACAGGACCCAGTGGTAACTGGGATACAGCAGTGGTAACAGGAGTTGAATTATGTGAACAGACTCAAGAGGAATTTAAGAGGAGAATCTACAGAGCTGAATAATGGGTTGACATAAAGGTGGAAGGAGAGGGGAGAATCAGGTTGACTCTTGAATTTCTGGGCGCAGTTGATGAGTTGATGGAGAAGCCTTTTTCAAGGATAGAAACAGCAGCAGCAGAAGGCTGTGGGACATGGAAAGGGTAGGTCATGAGTTTAGCTTTGGAAAATTTGAGACGAAAGTGCCATGCTGTGCTGTGCTGTGCTTAGTCGCTCAGTTGTGTCCAACTCCTTGCAACCCCATGGACCGCAGCCCGCCAGGCTCCTCTGCCCATGGGATCATCCCAGCAAAAATACTAGAGTTGGTTACTATTTTCTCCGCCAGGGGACCTTCCCAACCCAAGGATCAAACCCGTGTCTCTTGCATCTCCTGCATCTGCAGGCATATTCTTTACCACTGTGCCACACGGACTAAGATGAATCCCTAACTCAGGAGAAGAATCTAGAATGGATATTTTCACTTAGGAACCATCAGACAAAAGATTCCTTGAAGATATAACAGTGGATGAGGTTGCCCAGGGAGTGTATATTTAGATAGACATAAGAATGCTTAAGGCAAAAAGAACTCCGAATTCACAGAAAAAAAATGCTAAATGGAGACTTAAAAGGAAAACCGGAAGAGTAAGAAGTCACTGAACCCAAGGGAAAAGATTGTTTCAAAGGGAGGAAATGGCCAGCACTGTGGAATGCTGCCAAGAGGTCAGTAAGATAAGAATTGAGACATGTCCACTGGACTCAATAAGTAGGTCACGGGTGATGTCAGTGAGGACAGTGTCACTGATGCAGTGACGGCAGATCCCAGAGGACAGAGGAATAAGAGGAATAGGAGGTGAGGAAGGGGAGGGGGGCAAGGGAGGGCACTCTTGCAGGAAGCGTATCTGTGAAGATAAGGAGAGAGTGATGAAGAGCAGGATGGTGAGAGTGAGAGGTGGAGAGCGTGTTCCACGCTAACAGGAAGGAACCTACAGAGAAGCAACATTTGTAGCTACTGAGGAGGGATGCTGCACAGGAAGAGAGGTCTGGAAGGCTGGGGCAGGGGAAAGACAGCTTCAGTGAAGGGACTGGCCTTTGGAGCAAGGCAGTTCAGCTCTTCATGCAGGTGGTGGTGAGCGGGAAGGAAGGGCAGGAAGAAGATGCTGTGCGTGCTCTGAGGTGCACTGCTGGGCTGGGCTGGGCTGGGGAACAGAGTCACAGGCGTGAGGAGAGCAGAGCGCAGAAGCGGGGGCTCACCAGACACAGCGGGACTCTTGGCACTGAAGCCTGCTCAGACTACAGCCCACAAACAGTCCACACGTGGAGTAGCTTTCCTCGGCCGTACCAGCCCCCTGGGGAGAAAGGCAGAAGAGGTAGATAACTGGACTCCAACAGGCTAGGGGCTTTTCCAAATGCATTTAGTAGGGGGAGAGGAAAGTGAAGTGAGTTGAAGACATTGGTAAGAAAGGGGTTGAGATGAAGAGGGATATTTGTGATCTGTGACTGTGGAGTGGGCGGCTAAAGTAGGGGGACGGTTATTTGAGATGAGGGATTTTTTAAAACGAATTTTTATTGGAGTATAGCTGCTTTACAGCGTTGTGTGAGTTCCTACCGTACAGCAAAGTGAGTCAGCTATACGTATGAGATGAGGGATATTTTAAGGCAAACGGCTAGCGGCTGTCACAAACTTCAAAAGCTGACTGGCTTTGCACAGCAAGAAGCTTCCTTTTCACTCACATCAGAGGCTGGTGTGGATGCTCCTCTTTGGGCAGCTCTTTTCACTCAAGAACCCACGCTGCTGTCACCCTGCACCTCTGACACCTTCCCCAAGTGGGTCCCAAGGCCACTCTGAGCTTCTCCACACTAATCAGTAAAAGAGGGAAGAGGTTTGGGCATCATGGGTGAAAGGTTTTAGTGCTCCAAACCAGAAAGTGGCATATATCACTTATGCCCAGGTCACATTGGCTAAAACTCAGTCATATCAACACACCCCTGTGCCAGGGACCAGGGAAATGCGTGCCCAGGGAAACTGGGAAGTAGTGAGCGGTCAGCCAGAAGACTTTGTGACAGAGACCAGAGTGTCAGCCCATCCATCTGGATGTCGAACCACCCAGGCTGCATAGATGCTGAGGGATGGAAATGAAGCCCTCCTGAGGGGAACATTCTTCAGTGATGGATAGTGATAAGGTGGCTGCTGAAAATGTAAAGAGGGGCCTGAGGGTGAAGGTCAAGAGGCTCATGGCATGGGTGCATTTTCCCTGAGGGTGGAGGTGAATGGTGGAAGCAGGGGACCCCAAGCTCTCGGACCTAATGCCTGATGATCTGAGGTAGAGACAATGTAATAATGGAAATAAAGTGACAATAAATGTAATGCACTTGAGTCATGCCAAAACCATCCCCCACCCTGGTCTGTGGAAAAACTGTCTTCCATGAAACCAGTCCCTGTTGCCAAAAACGGTTGGGGACCACTGGAGAGGCTCTGGGCACTTGGAGGATGGCCAGCCACCACTAGACAGGCTGAAGCCTGGGGGCAGGTGGCACCCTTTGGAATAAGGATGTCTCAAGGCCAAGGGATGGAGTCTTCAGGGAAGCAACTAATGGTGGGGGTATGGGGTTGTTAACTGTGGAAAAGAGTTGCAAAAGAAGGCAGAAAAGAAGTATAGGGGGGGAGTCCAGAGCAGAACAGACAGAAGAGAGATGACTGGAAGGAATTACACCTGAGTGGTGAGCAAGGATTATAGCGGTGTGTGGAAAGGGGGGTTTAGCTGGCTCTAAAGTCCTGGGTGTTCTTTGGAAGGACTGACTCTAAAGCTGAAACTCCAGTACTTTGGCTACCTCATGCGAGGAGTTGACTCATTGGAAAAGACTCTGATGCTGGGAGGGACTGGGGGCAGGAGGAAAAGGGGACGACAGAGGATGAGATGGCTGGATGGCATCACTGACTCGATGGACATGAGTTTGGGTGAACTCCGGGAGTTGGTGATGGACAGGGAGGCCTGGCGTGCTACAATTCATGGGGTCGCAGAGTTGGACACGACTGAGCGGCTGAGCTGAACTGAACTGAGAGTGGACAAGGGAACTGATGTCTGCCATTCCGCATGGTGAGGAGCACTCGTGCCTCCCGGTTACATCCTGTGCAGGTTACTCTTTCCACAGGATTCAAGTCTCTGGTGGGTGAGAAGACAGTCATTCCTCTGGAAGGAGTTAGCAAAGGTGTGGCTTTGAGTGTGAAGAGACAGAAGACAGGCTCTGTCAGGGCTCAAGGCTGAGGCCACAGGAATGGGGCTTTCCAAGGGGATGGAAGCTGGAGCCCTGCACAGAGAAAGGGCTCCCTGTGAATCCCTGGCACAGAGCAGGCACGTTGGTTGACATGAATTCCAATGTAACATCCAATTATTTGAGAGGAATCAAAATCTGCTGAGCTCTCTGTTAAGTGTCTCAAGATGGGGGGATGGCGCTCTGAGAGTATAATTCGGATATGGAAGCTGCACGCTCGAAAGCGTAGTAGTCAGCATATCACTCTGGCTCGCTATGATGCGTGATGAGGTAGTTCAGTTTGAGAAGAAAACATCTTGTTGGCTTTGGAGCCAAAAAAATCAAAGCCGTAAGACCATATGATCTGTGGCAGAAGTTTCTCTTCAATGACAGGTTTTATAAGTAATCAGAGTAGGAGGCCCTGTCGGGTAAGGCAAGAATCTTTCCAAATGCTGTTAACTGGCACAGAAAGATGCCAACTTCATTCCATTTTTACTCTTCTCCCCTGATACGAACAAAAGAATTGCAATAATGGTCATGATGAGTGAAGCACTTTAAGATACCTACACCCCAGTGAAGCATTTCCTTTCCCTCTATGTCACACAGATATGTTCTGATCTGCCCAGATGTTCAGTGACAGAACACAATGTGTATGAGACAGAAATGACAATAACAGAAAGGTAGAGAGAAGGTTAGAGATGCAGGAAGAGAATATATCAAGATCTGTATTTTACAACGTGAATAATGTTACTTCTTTTTTTTTTTGGAGCAGAGAAAAGTTTATTGCAGGGTCAAGCAAGGAGAATGGGGGTGGTTCACGCCCCCACAAACCTTGAACTCACCAGAGGGTTCAAGCAAAGCATTTTTAAAGGCCAGGGGAGGTGGTATTGCTGCAGGCAAAGTGATGAGCCTGTGCACAATCCTCTGATTAGCTGATGTTGAAGTAACAGGGTGATTGACCTTTTTGACCTTATCAATCCTTAGGCACCAGTGGGTCATGACCATCAAGTAGTTAATTTCCTCCTTTTTAGGAGGTGGCTACCTCATTATTTTAACAATAGGAAGTACTAGAGCATGAGAGTGTGTTGAGATATAGTATGTTAAGAGATGTTAGCGCTTTTCTGGTGGTTCAGCGGTTGAGAATCTGCCTGTCAATGCAGGGGACCTGGGTTCGATCCCTGGTCTGGGAAGATCTCACATGCCGTGGGGCTAAGCCAACGCGCCACAACTCCTGAAGCCCGTATGCTTAGAGTCTGTGCTTTACAACAAGGGAAGCCACTGCAACGAGAAGCCCCCTCTTGCTGAAAATAGTGAAAGCTTACATATAGCAATGAAGACCCAGAGCAGCCAAAAATAATAAATTAATTAACTATATTTTAAAAAAAGGAGATGCCAGCAACCCATGCTTCTATTTCCATAGTGCTAGCATCACCAATGGAGTCTGATCTACAAGAGACTTTATTATTTAGCATCTATATACAAATCTCAAGAAGAGGTGTGGATTTTACATATGATCTTGCCTTTACAAATTAAAGAAAAGAAAAAACGAAGCTATGGCACACCTCACTTTGTTGAAACTATTCTATATAAATAACTACCTGCACTTTATATGAAAGTGGCTTTGACCTTTAGGGAAGGACCTTTTCTACAAGACAATTGATTTTTTGCCATTCCCTGGAGTGTTTACTTAAGGAAAGCTTTCTTGTGATCAAGCTTCCCTGGAAAAGACATTATTTCTAACAAACATCAGTTCCTGTATCAAAATTGTTATGGTCTAAAATCCATTCTTAGGGTGTTCTGTGATATTCTCTTATAGTACAGAGGCATCATGACTTGAATGCATAATTTCAGATTAGGCTGCAGAAACACTATATGGAGACATTGTGCTCTAAAAAGGAGTTTTTTCTATCACAAATTGTTTTGACAGTTCTACCATCCATCGCAGAACTCTTGATGTTGCAAAAAGGAAGTATTAAAAAAGAACAGGGGCCCTTTTTTCTGAATCAATACTAGACTGGAGATGTTCTGGGGAAAAGAGACCTTACAAGACTTGGAGGAAAGGCATCCACAGAATATTTATTATTCTTTCCACTTCCTTTCTTCAGAGTGTTGTAATTGAGGTCATTATAAATCTTTGAAAGCAACACTTCTCTCCTATATGCTATACCCACTACCAGAAGATATTTATAGAGATAAAGTAGTATCTTGAATCCCTTCAGTATAGTTCCATGAAACTGGTTCCAAACAAAGATGAATAAATAATGTTTATCTAGGCCCTGAAGATAATGCTAAAAAGCAAAAAATTGATTAGTCCATCAGTCTGTTATGTGCTGACACTAACACCCTAGAGTTTGGGAGGTCAGCTTATTTTAAGAGAAAATGGTTTAGAAGACACAAGGAAAAAATAAAAGAAAGACCCATTAATAGATATAGATTTTGTTGTAACACTAATTTAACAACTTTGCTATTATATTTTAATAGTGGTATATTAGTTGAGTTAGTATGCTTTGTGGAAAAATTATACACATATACAATATAAATACATATGTATGTCAAGTTTATCATTTTTATTTCAGGGTCAGAGAAAAGCATTGAGATTTGAAAATATACTGCAGTGATGCTGACGTGCATTAGAAATCAATTCTCAACCATGGCAATTCAGACTGCTTATTCCTGAGAGCCAATGAACAAATATGAATCTTAACCAAGTTGCAAAAATCATCTTTTCCTCTTGCTTTTCAAAAGAGAAGAATCCTCTATATAGAAGATAGATGTTTGAAGTAATAAGACTCTAATTGTAGTACTTTCTTTAAGTATCTGCATTAAGAAATCACACTTTAGATTGCTCCTAAGATTTCTTTAAAACATATACATATTATGAGCCTAAAAAGCTGCCAATTTATATTTTTTCAGTTTCTGAGTTTCGAGGAAGCAATCTTACTGTGCTTAGTATCTCTAATTCCATGCATGATATCAACACATAGTGGGTCTTCTAAAAATGTCTCTTGAATAAAAGAGTAAATAAATGAATGTCTGATTGAGGCTTTAGGATGAGCGAAAACACTGTAGAAAGTCACTTTCCTTCTATTAAGATTCAAACTGAAGCATTCTGCAGCCTCTTTAATTGGAATCAATTGACTTTCACATTCATATTCTGGTACAGATGCAGCCCAGGCCTCTTAAATTTCTTCAACAGGAGAAGTATTAGCACCCATCTCATCATTCTATAGTTTGTTGATTGTGTTTATCTCGCTTAGAAGATGCTGAACTCTATTACCTTTTCCAGTTTTATATTCCTGGTACCTAGCACAGCATGTGATGTCTGATAGATTTCCAGTAAGTATTCCATGAATGAACTGGAAGACTTTTGGAATTATATCTGTTTTCTATGGCCTGACCTTGTGCCCTTGTGGGCTATAGTTTCCTTATCCATAAAATGAATGCTTTTTATCATTCTATATATCCTGCTTAACAGACTAGAAAGAAGTACTTGGCAGCAAGCAGTATTAAAGATTGGGTGACTCATGGGAAATGTTCTCCTACATAGAATTTCTTGAAAAGGAGAAGGAGGAAGCAACTAGCATTTGTTACAGTTGACTGTTGGGTAACATGGGTTTGAATTACATAGGGCCACTAATCCATTGCTTGTTTTCAATAGTAAATACTACAATATTACACTGTCCATGTGAGTTGAATCCTTAGATGTGGAAGCACAATATGAAAGAACCTGAGCTAGGCAGGAATCAGCAGGAAGGAGAAACCATGTATTAGGCCAACTAAAAATTATTTGTAGATTTTTGATTCTGTGGAAGGTCAGCACCCCTAATCCCCTGCATTGCTCAAGGGTCAACTGTGTATAAATTAACTTTACGGCTTTCCTGTGAGATAGAATGCTATTATTCCAATTTTATAGATAAGGGAAACTAGCTTCAGAAAGGTCCATAATTTGCCTAGGATCACAAAGGCAGTCAATGCTTGGGCCAGGATTCTAATCCAGTTCTAATGACTTCAAAGCCTATTTACTTTCCTTTAGGCAAATTATTCATAATTCTGATTTTAAAAAGAGAATCAGTTTTCAATGAGGGTAGGATATACTCTTTCATTTTTGCTTCTTCCTTTTACAGTTTGAATCAAGGAGGAGACTGGTTCAAGATGGCAGTGTAAAAGGATGTACACTCATTTTCTCCTGCAAGAGTGCCAAAATCACAACTAGTTGTTGAGCAGTCATTGACAGGAGGATGCTGGAACCCACCAAAGAAAAAGATACCCATGTCCAAGGTCAAAGGAGAAGCTGCAATGAGATGGTAGGAGGGGTGCAATCATAATAAAATCAAATCCTATTCCTGCCAGCTGAACAAACCACAAACTGGAGAACAATAATACCAAAGAAGCTCTCCCACTGTTATGAAGGTTCTGAGCCCCACATCAGGCTTCCCAGCCTGAGGATCTGGCAAAGGGACTAGGAATCCCCAGGGAATCTGACTTTAAAGGCCAGCAGGTTTGAACTGCAGGACTTCCATAGGACTAGGGGGAACAGAGATTCCACTCTTGTGCATGTTTGCTCTGTCATGTCTGACTCTTTGCCACCCAATGGACTTTAACCCACCAGGCTGTGCTGTCCATAGAATTTTTCCAGCAAGAATAGTGGAGTGAGTTGCCATTTCCTACTCCAGGGGATCTTCCTGACCCAGGGGTTGAACCCATGTTTCTTGCATGTCCTCTTGGAGGGCACAAACAAAACCCTCTTGTTTGTACACTGGGACCCAGGGAAAAGGAACAGTAACCTCACAGGAGACTGAATCAGACTTGACTGCTAGTGTTGAAAGGTCTCTTGTGTAAGCATGGGTTGCTAATGGCTTGCTGCAGGGGTGGGAACACGGGCATCAGCAGTCCTGGGAGGTGCCCCATGGTATGAGCCCTCTTGGAGGTTGCCATTAGCCCTACCATAAAGGCTGTAGCAAAAGCAAAAAAAAAAAAAAAAAAAGGAAAAAAAGCAAAATGGCTGCCTGAGGAGGCCTTACAAATAGCTGTGAAAAGAAGAGAAGTGAAAAGCAAAGGGGAAAAGGAAAGATATACCCATTTGAAGGCAGAGTTCCAAAGAATAGCAAGGAGAGATAAGAAAGTCCTTCTCAGTGAACAGTACAAAAAAATAGAGGAAAACAACAGAATGGGAAAGACTAGAGTTCTCTTTAAGAAAATTAGAGATACCAAGGGAACATTTCATGCAAAGATGGGCTCGATAAAGGACAGAAATGGTATGGACCTAACAGAAGAAGAAGACATTAAGAAGAGGTGGCAAGAATACACAGAAGAACTGTACAAAAAAGATCTTCACAACCCAGATAATCATGATGGTGTGATCACTCACCTAGAGCCAGACATCCTGGAATGTGAAGTCGAATGGGCCTTAGGAAGCATCACTACGAACAAAGCTAGTGGAGGTGATAGAATTCCAGTTGAGCTATTTCAAGTCCTAAAAGATGATGCTGTAAAAGTGCTGCACTCAATATGCCAGCAAATTTGGAAAACTCAGCAGTGGCCACAGGACTGGAAAAGGTCAGTTTTCATTCCAATCCCTAAGAAAGGCAATGCCAAAGAATGCTCAAACTACCACACAATTGCACTCATCTCACATGCTAGCAAAGTAATGCTAAAAATTCTCCAAGCCAGGCTTCAGCAATATGTGAACTATGAACTTCCAGATGTTCAAGCTGGTTTTAGAAAAGGCAGAGGAACCAGAGATCAAATATCCAACATCTGCTGGACCATTGAAAAGGCAAGAGAGCTCCAGAAAAATGTCTATTTCTGCTTTATTGACTATGCCAAAGCCTTTGACTGTTTGGATCACAATAAACTGTGGAAAATTCTGAAAGAGGTGGAAATACCAGACCACCTGACCTGCCTCCTGAGAAATCTGTATGCAGGTCAGGAAGCAACAATTAGAACTGAACATGGAACAACAGGCTGGTTCCACATAGGAAAAGGAGTATGTCAAGGCTGTATATTGTCACCCTGCTTATTTAACTTATATGCAGAGTACATCATGAGAAATACTGGGCTGCAAGAAGCACAAGCTAGAATCAAGATTGCCGGGAGAAATATCAATAACCTCAGACAGGCAGACGACACCACCCTTATGGAGCCTCTTGATGAAAGTGAAAGAGGAGAGTGAAAAAGTTGACTTACAGCTCAACATTCAGAAAACTAAGATCATGGCATCTGGTCGCATCATTTCATGGGAAATAGATGGGGAAACAGTGTCAGACTTTATTTTGGGGGGCTCCAAAATCATTGCAGATGGTGACTGCAGCCATGAAATTAAAAGATGCTTACTCCTTGGAAGGAAAGTTATGACGAACCTAGACAGCATATTAAAAAGCAGACATTAGTTTGCCCACAAAGGTCCATCTAGTCAAGGCTGTGGTTTTTCCAGTAGTCATGTATGGAAGTGAGAGTTGGACTGTAAAGAAAGCTGAGCACCAAAAAATTGATGCTTTCAAACTATGGTGTTGGAGAAGAGTCCCTTGGACTGCAAGGAGATCTAACAAGTCCCTCCTAAAGGAGATAAGTCCTGGGTGTTCATTGGAAGGACTGATGTTGAAGCTGAAACTCCAATACTTTTGCCACCTGATGCGAAGAGCTGACTCATTTGAAAAGACCCTGATGCTGGGAAAGATTGAGGGCAGGAGGAGAAGGGATGACAGAGGATGAGATGGTTAGATGGCATCATTGACTCAATAGACAAGAGTTTGGGTAAACTCCAGGAGTTGGAGATGGACAGGGAGGCCTGGTGTGCTGCAGTTCATGGGGTCGCAAAGAGCCGGACATGACTGACTAACTGAACTGAACTTAAAAGGCTATAGACTCCAGGGCTAGGTTGCCTCAGGCCAAACAACTAACAGGGAAGGAGGGGAGTCCCACCCATCAGCAGACAATTGGATTAAAGTTTTACTGATCAAGGCCAGAGCAAGACTCAGTTTTCCCCACTGACAGTTCTCCCAACAGGAAGCTTGCACAAGCCTCTAGGTCTCATCTGCCAGAGGGCAGACAAAGCAAGAAGAACTACAGTCTCCAGAATGAAATTGTAGAAATCTTATCAAAATGAAAAGGCACAGGATTATGTCCCAGATGAAACAACAAGATAAATCCCCAGAAAAACAACTAAATGAAGTGGAGATAGGCAATCTTGCAGAAAAAGAATCCTGAACAATAAAAGTGAAGATGATCCAGGATCTCAGAAAAAGAATAAAGAAGATGCAAGAAATATTTACCAAAAACCTAGAAGATCTAAAGAACAAAGAGATGAAAAACACACTAGAAGGAACCAATAGCAGAATAACTGAGGCAGCACAGATAAGTGACTGAAAGATGGATTGGTGGAAATTAGTGCTCAAATAGAATAAGGAAGAAGAATGAAAAGAAAAGAATACAGCGTAAGAGGGCTTTAGGACAAAATTTAACACACCAATATTTGCATTATAGGGTCCCAGAAGAAGAGAGAAAAAAAGGACCCAAGAAAATATTTGAAGAGACAATAGCTGAAAACTTCCCAAACAAGGGAAAGGAAATAGTCAACCAAGTCCAGGAAGTACAGAGAGTCCCAGGCAGGATAAACCCAAGGAGGAACACACCAAGACACACAATAATCAAACTAACAAAAAGACAAAGATAAAATATTAAAAACAACAAGGGAAAAGAGACAAATAATATACAAGGGAACATCCATGAGGTTATCAGCTGATTTCTCAACAGAAACTCTACAAGCTAGAAAGGAATGGCGTAATATATTTAAAGCGATTAAAGGGAAGAATCTATAATCAAAAATGCTCAGCAAGACCCTCATTCAGATTTGATGGAGAAATCAAAAGCTTTATAGACAAGCAAAAGTTAAGAGAATTCAGTACCACTAAACCAGCTTTACAACAAATACTGAAGGAACTCTTTTATGCAGGAAACACAGAATAGGAGAAAACATACAAAAAATAAACCCAAAACAATTAAGAAAATGGTAACGAGATCACATATATCAATAATTATCTTAAATGTGCATGGATTAAATGCACCAGCCAAAAGACATAGACTGGCTGCATGGATACAAAAACAAGGCCTCTATTCATGCTCTCTGCAAGAAACGCACCTCAGATCCAGGGATACTTACAGACTTAAAGTAAGGGGATGGAAGAAGGTATTCCATGCAAATAGAAATCAAAAGAAAGCTAGAGTAGCAATACTCATATCAGACAAAACAGACTTTAAAACAAAGACTATTATAAGAGACAAAGAAGGAGACTACATAATGATCATGGGTTCAATCCAAGAAGACGCTATAACAATTATAAGTATATATGCACTGAATATAGGAGCACCTCAACATGTAAGACAAATACTAACAACCATAAAGGGAGAAAATGACTGTAGCACAATAATAGTGGGGGACTTTAATACCTTACTTTCATCAATGGACAGATCATCTGGAGAGAAATTTAGTAAGGAAATACAGGCCTTAAAGGACACTTAGGGCACATCAGTTGATATTTATAGAACATTCCATCTAAAAGCCGAAGACTGCATGTTCTTCTTAAGTGCACATGGAACATTCTCCAGGGTTGATCACATGCTGGGCCACAAAGTGAGCCTTGGTAAAATTAAGAAAATTGAAATCATGTCAAGCGTTTTTTTCTGATCACATTGCTGTGAAATTAGACATAAACTATAAGAAAAAAGACTCTAAAAAGCACAAACACAGGGTGGCTAAACAATATGCTACTAAACAACCAAAGGTTCACTGAAGAAATCAAAGAGGAAATACAAGTTAAATCAAGGAAAAATATAGGAGAGTCTTGCTGGGAATGTACTCTCTAATTCTATTTCATCTGCTTAAGCTCCATGAAGAAAGTAGAAACTGAGAGCATATCAAATAAGGGAAAGAGGTTGTGCAGCAAAATATAAGCAAGGTGGCTCTAATAAACAGATAATAAATGAGAAGGACTGGAAGAAAAACAAGACAGTGACAGGACAGCCCTGATGGGTGCATGGAAGGCAGAGCGTGTTTACCTGATAAGAGCAAATTGAGCAGGCGATAGGAATTCACAGAGGAAAGGACAAGTTTGTGGCAGCGTCACAGGAAACGTCCCATAAGGATGTCTGCACCCTGTGGTGTGTTAGATGGCTAGACACCATGAAATTCACCATGATGGGCAGAGGCCGCTGCAGTAGAATGTATATTTCCAATCCAACATCAGACTGCTCATAGTTTGAAGTGCTATTCTTTAATGCTTTCAGTGCTTGATTTTGTTTCAATGAGCTACCTTTCAATATAACATCTTTAGGTGTTATAAACAGACTAATTCTAGGGATCTGCATGTTAATGAGGTCCAAAATCCCCAGTACAATCACAGGAGCAAGTGGGATACATTTGCTTCTGCTCTCAATAGAAAATTCTAAGCAAGTTGATAGCATCTTTGATGGGAGATGTAAATGGGTTTTTGAGTACTATATTTTCTTCCTGGTATCTTAGGTTTTCTCAAAAGATGCACATTAATTCGCTATATTCAGGTAACATTCTGAACTTTGGACATAAGAAATTTTCTCCAAATGGAAGCTGTAAAAATCTAAATTTGATGGGGAGAAAGGGAAAGAAGGAGCTCCTATAAAGTATGTACATGCAGGAAGCCAGGTGTCTGACTATCAGCTAGCCAACATTGGTTAAGCGGAGGTTGGTTCAGCCTGGAATAAACCAAATTAAGCTACAGAATTTTTTTCCTTTACACTTTAGAAAAGAACATTCATCATCAAGTTCTTTGCTTCTAACACCACTCTCCAATAAAAGAAACCAGGACTACCGGGAGAAGGGGGTGATTCTAAGACTGGGGCAGGAAATACACAAGATGGGTCCAGAGCCTACTGAAGTACCAGAGAGTGAGGAGGTGCCTGAACAAACAAAATAAAAACACTACAAGGGGGTACATCAAAGGAACACAGGTGCCAGTGGAAAGAGCTCCCAATGGGCAAAATGAGAACAATTTGAGCAAACAAAGTAGTATTGGTTTATAAATCAAAGTACAAAATAAACACCTATGAATCCATACTGATACAACAAATAAATAAATGGGAGAAAGGAGACAAATCTCTAATGCAGAAGAATTTCAAATAATTTATGTAATAACATTCTGCCCTCTAGGAGGTGGAGCCTACGCCCCTCCATAAGAGTTGGCTCTGCAGGGTGACTTCTTTCCATAAAGCACAGCATGGCAAGGGATGAGAGGAGAAGAGTAACTTTATAGCAGGAACCTGACAAGCACTACCTCAGGAAGGTGATCAAGATCAGCGCCGACAGTGGTCTGTCACGTTTAGTACCCTTGATGGGACTTAAGGAAAAAGGCACTTTTCTTCTGTGCTTCTTTTCCCCAAAACCCATACCCAGTATAATCATGAGCAAGGCATCGGACAAATCCCAGTGCTGAGCTTCTTACAAGATACCTGACTTCTCATAGTTGTCAAGATCATCAAAAACAAAGGAAGCCTGAGAAACTGTCATAGTACCAGTCTGATGGGTATTCAGATCTATCTGCGTGTGTGTATGGTTTATAAAATGTTTTGGACTTCTGGAGTGGTGGCTGCTAGCAGTGTTCCTTTCTTTGAGACTGTCTCGAGATACACAAAGATGGATCTCTGGAATATTCCACATATCTTCTGCCCTTTTTGGCCATGCTGATCGATCCAAGAATGAACACCATCAGCCAAGATAATTACACGATCTCCATCCAGTGGGGTATCAGGGACACCAGGACTTGGGAGCTGGGCCACTTCACTGGTAGTGCTCTGCAGAGATCTGTGTCCTGAGGCATAGACGTTGCCCTTGACATTGCTCTTTCCCTTCCCATTCCCAAATCTTTATGGCTCAACACTTGCCACCTATGCATTAGCTATGTCAGTACTCATGCAGCAAAAAAAAAAAAAAAAAAAAATTCATTTTACTTTTAGTTCAAGCTAACCACAATTAGTTTTTGTTGTTTGCAGTCCGAAAGCCCAAGTGTAGAGCTTCCCTGGTGGCTCAGCAGTAAAGAATCTGCCTGCCAAAGCAGGAGACACGGGTTCGATCCCTAATCAGGTAAGATCCTACATGCCATGGTACAACTGGGCCCGTGCGCCACAGCTGTTGTGCCTATGCTCTGGGGCCTGGGAGCTGCAACTACTGAAGCCCGCATGCCCCAGAACCTGTGATTCTCAATGCAAGAGGCCACCCCAGTGAGAAGCCCACGAACCACTCCTAGAAAATATCCCCCACTTGCTGCAACTAGAGAAAAGCCCACACAGCAATGAAGACCCAGCACAGCCACAAATAAATAAATAAAAATAATTTTTTAAAAAAGCATAAGTGTATATACGTATGCATAAAATATTTCTAAAACGGAATCTCAGGAGTCATTGCATTCTGAAGCGTCTTCCTTCCCATTATGCTATGTATCTTGATAGTGACTGTGCAGCATTTCATGTGTGGATACACTTTAATGTATTTAGTCCTCTCCCTTTTGATAGGTTACTTGCAGTACTTTTACCATGAAAAGCAATCCTGAGTACAGAGGAGGATTATGAGAAGCTGAAGGAAGAGGAAATGTCCAGATAAGTCAAGCTTCTGGAACAGACAGATGGAAAATTGATCAAGGAAAGAGAACTTAAGGAGATGCAAGGAATCACACACATTCACACACACACAGACTTTCTGGCACTAAAAACATGACTTTCCATCTATACAATTCAGCTGATAAATTGGAGGAGATTTACTAATGGTCTGGTAAATCAAACTGAAGAGTCATCTCAAAACACAGAGCAAAAATTAAAAAGAGGGAATTATTAGGGAAGAGGGAAGAGACTTGGAGGGTGCATCAAGGGTGTGTAACCAGCAAATAAGAGGTGTTCCAGAGGAGCTAAAGGAACAGATGGAGGAGAGGCAATTATTAAACAAATTAAAAGAACATTTCCCGGCAATGAGTGAAAGTCTAAGTCTGCAAATTGAACGGGCTCACCAAGTTCCAAGAATGATTGGTGAGAAAACATATATCTTTAGGCATTCCTGCTAAAATTCTTGAATTCTAAGGATAGA
This sequence comes from Ovis aries, assembly GCF_016772045.2. Classification (NCBI taxonomy): domain Eukaryota; kingdom Metazoa; phylum Chordata; class Mammalia; order Artiodactyla; family Bovidae; genus Ovis; species Ovis aries. The sequence continues at coordinate 237,837,404 of NC_056054.1, forward strand.
AATAATAACGTTACATGTTTCTAGGGTTCAGTTCAGTTCATCACTTAGTTGTGTCCGACTCTTTGCAACCCCATGGACTGCAGCACACCAGGCCTCCCTGTCCATCACCAACTCCCTGAGTTTACTCAAACTCATGCCCATTGAGTCAGTGATACCATCCAACTATCTCAACCTCTGTCGTCCCCTTCTCCCATCTTCAATCTTTCCAAGCATCAGCGTCTTTTCAAATGAGTCAGTTCTTCACATCAGGTGGCCAAAGTATTGGAGTTTCAGCTTCAGCATCAGTCCTTCCAGTGAATATTCAGGACTGATAGGATTGACTGATTGGATCACCTTGCTGTCCAAGGGACTCTCAAGAGTCTTATTCGATACCACAGTTAAAAAGCATCATTTCTTCAGCACTCAGCTTTCTTTGTAGTCTAAATCTCACATCCATACATGACTACAGAGCTACCATATGACCCTGCAATCCCACTCCTGGGCATATATCTGGAGAAAAACATGGTCCAGAAAGACACATGCATCCCAGTGTTCACTGTAGCACTGTTTACAATATTAAAGACCAAGACATGGAAGCAACCTAAATGTCCAACAACAGAGGACTGGATAAAGAAGATATGGTACATATATACAATGGAATATTACTCAGCTATTAAAAAGAACAAAATAATGCTATTTGCATCAACATGGATGGACCTAGAATTGTCACACTGAGTGAAGTAAGTCAGAGAAAGAGAAATATCACATGATATCCCTTATATGTGGAATCTAAAAAGAAATGTTAATTTACAAAAGAGAAACACACTCACAAACTTCGAGGAAAAACTTATGGTTACCTGGGGGAAGGATTGGGGGAATGGATAGTTAGGGAGTTTGGGATGGACAAGTAGGCATTGCTATATTTAAAATGAATAACTAAGAAGACCTACTGTATAGCTCAGAGAACTCTGCTCAATGTTATGTGCCAGCCTGAATGGAAGCGAGGTCTGGAGGAGAATGGAGATACATGTATATGGATGGCTGAGTCTGTTTGCTGTTCATCTGAAACTATCACAACATTGTTAATTGGCGATACCCCAATACAAAATAAAAAGTTAAAAAAGAAAAAAACAAATGCTGGCTTTGTAGAAGCTGATCACCACAACTTCTACAGCCACAGTGGATGAATTCTACTGACAACCACATGAGCTTAGAAGGGGACCTTGAGCCTCAGATGAATCTACAGCCTCCCCAAACACTTTGATTGTGGCCAGTGAGACCCTGAGCAGAGGCTTGAGCTAAGGCATGCCTAAATTCCTGACTCAAAGAAACTGGGAGATCATAAATGGGTATTATTTTAAGCCTTTGAGTTTGGGGTCATTTCTTACACAATAGAAAACTCATACATCACTTTGCTGACAAAGGTCTATATAGTCAAAGCTATGGTTTTTCCAGTAGTCATGTATGGATGTGAGAGTTGGACCATTGAGAAGGCTGAACACCAAAGAATTGATGCTTTCAGACTGTGGTGTTGAAGAAGATTCTTGAGAGTCCCTTGGACTGCAAGGAGATCAAACCAGTCAATCCTAAAGGATATCAACCCTGAATATTCATTGGAAGGACTGATGCTGAAGCTGAAACTACAACACTTTGGCCACTTGACCGAAGAGCCAACTTATTAGAAAAGACCCTGTTGCTGGGAAAGATTGAAGGCAGAGCATGAGATAGTTGGATGCCATCATCAACTCAACGGATATGAGTTTGAGCAAACTCTGGGAGACAGTTAAGGACAGGGAAGCCTGGTGTGCTGCCATCCACGGGTTCACAAAGAGTAAGACATGACTAAATGACTGAACAATGGCACCAAATCAGGTAAAAAATGATAGAAACGTATGAAGCATACGCATCAGCCATTTGTATTACTTCTCTGATTTGCCTATTCATAACCTTCCAGCCTGGAACAACTGTTGCCAAATGAAAGGCAAACCATCTTCTGTGGGACAAAGGGATAGAAAAACTTTCCCCTTCCAACAATATCACCATGGAGCAGTGAAGGACTGAGTTTCATACCATCTAAGCTCTTCTGTTACTCTCAAAAAGCTGCTTTGGGAAAACATTCTGGTGAGTAAAACAGTAAAAATATTCCTGCCTACTAAGGTATGTGATGCAACACAAATGAATCATTATAATCATTGTAAGAATAGCTCTCATTTAAGTAAAAGTCAGCAGGGAAATTTTTTTCAGAGTTTGCTAAATAATCTACACTGACTTTATGTCTTGTCTCTTGCAAGGTTCTAAAGCACTGCCAAATTTATCTTGCTCACCTGCTTCGCTCTGCTAACTTTCAAAGGAGCTGGATCTATATTGGTGAAACTCCATCAGGTAATATTTAGTTATCCTTTTATGAAAGATTGCTGGCTGAGCCAACAAGGATAACTAACTTCATTCATTCACTCACAAAATACTTTTCACCAATTACACACAAGGCTTCTAGTAAGACGGAAGATACAGTGATGAACATACCTGACATATATCCTGTCTTCATGGATTTATAGTTTAGTAGAAGCAGTCAGTTCAATAAATTATTGTTGTTCAGTCACTAAGTCATGTCTGATGTATTGAGATCTCATGAGCTATAACCTGCCAGGCTCCATGGGGTTCTCCAGGCAAGAATACTGGAGTTGGTTGCCATTTGCTTCTCTAGGAGAAATTCCTGGACCAGGGATGGAACCCACATCCCTTGCACTGACAGGCAGATTCTTTACCACTGAGCCACCAGAGAAGCCCCAGTTTAATAAATAGACTATCATTACACAGTGTGATGATTAAGGAAGTTCAGAAAATCTACGGTGGCTAGTTTGGTGTGGGCATGGGAAAGAGTGCTCCAAGCAGAGGAAACTGCATGTCTTTTATCAAATAACTATCATCACAATCGTGTGCTATTCCCTAAGCATGCATGATGCTAGCTAGGCATGGAATCAACAACTACTTCCTGTGAAAATTTTAAGAACCTTGATATAAAACCTCAGGATTGTATTCAAGGTTTTATTCCACTTGAGTCTCTACCAGACAGGGAAAAGCTTCACTAACGTTGCTGAAAGCTCTTGCCTGCCCTGCCATCATTCATTTGACATTTGTCAAGCATCTTCTCCATGCCAGAATATGTGCTGGGCACTTACTGAGCACTAGCTCAATAAGATACCACTGCTAACCTCAGGGGTCAATAGTCTCATAGGGATGGGGAGGAGATAGACACATAAACACATAAACTTCACTATGACTATAATTCAGCATGATAAATATTGTGGAAGAGGAAGTAAGATGAGAATAAAAAGAAGGAATGAACTTATTCCACCAGGGAGGTAGGAAGGATTCACAGATCTGGATGAGTGAATATTTACCACAAAGTCAAATTGGGAAAGATTTTTTGTTGTTGTTGATACACAGAAGGAATACAAAGGCTGAAAAGGAAAAACATATGCAGGAAAAGTTAAAAAGTGTGTGGCTGTGGCCAGAGAACAAGCTGCATGGTGGGCAGTAGAGAAAAACAGAAAGATAATTGGCATCCAGCTGGTGAGGGCCTTGACTGGTGAGAGAGCAATAGTGTCTGGACTATTAATGCCAAGAGAAGATGGTTGAAGGTGTTACACAGGAAGTGTCATGGCAACCATCCATTTATACAATGGAGGATTTATTTTCAGAGCCCACTCCGAACAGAAGTAATCTTTAACACCAAATAAAAATTTAATCCCCTGTTTCCCCATCTCTACCATTATATCTCCAAATAATACACTCCCACAGGGGGTACTACATGTTCTAAGAGGTCCAGAGACAGATTTGCCTAAGACCAACCATTCCTGCGGCGTATGTTCAGAAGCTAAATACGATTAATAACTATTAATACCTGTGAAAGTAATAAAACCCTGAGATAAAAAGTGAGCATCACTGCACAGGTATCCTAGAATCAAACAGAAGCACACAGAGGAATATCGTTAAGGGTTACTACCAGTTTCTTGTGACTCCCTCATAGCTCGGTCAGTAAAGAATCTGCCTGCAATGCAGGAGACCCGGGTTTGATTCCTGGGTGAGAAAGATAACCTGGAGAAGGAAATTTCAACCCACTCCAGTATTCTTGCCTGGAGAATCCCGTGGACAGAGGAGCCTGATGGGCTATAGTCCATGGGGTCACGGGAGGATCAACATGAGACAAATAAACAACCCATTGTATATCTTCTTTATGATCAGCTGAGTGTAACTGTGTATAATAAACTTTAGAGTGTTCTCATTTGAGAGTGTGTCTTCAGTCATCATCTTTTGCCATCTTCTTATATTCCCCAGTTAAAGAACCCCTTTGAATAGAGTTTGGTACACAGATGTCTGTGCTGAGCAGAGAGTCAAGAGTTCAGTGTCCAGAATGGACAAAACCAGGTAACAAGGTCCCCATTTAAACTGGATGTGTTACCTGCCACACAAACTTGAGGTATTTGGACTTTATTCTGGAAGCCAGAAATCCCTAGTCTCTCTATATTGAAAGGGCTACCCACATCCTCTTACACCTTGGGGTAACGAGGCAGGACTCAAGACCATCATAGTCCTAAGCTCTTTGCCTTAAGCCACAAATAATCTCTTCCATTCAGCCTGAAAATATTACTGTTTCCTATATGTTGATGCGTAAAAAGACCAGGAAGTACTACTGCAATGAGGAAGCATAATGAACTGTGGTTATTATCGTAGAACATGGGCACTTTCAACTCAAAGCACTGGATGCCTCTCTGGATGTGCCAAGGAAATAGGCTTGTAGGACAGAAGACCTGGGATGTCCATACTGGGATAATGAAGGCGAATTAGCAGGAAGGATGGAGAGGAAAGGTGAAGTCATCATTAAATTACCCTTCTAGATGCAATCATATGAAAGATAGTAAATTAATGTTGGACAGGGAGGCCTGGCGTGCTGCTGTTCACGGGGTTGCAAAGAGTCGGACATGACTGAGCGACTGAACTGACCTGAACTGATGGCAAAACCAATACAATATTGTAAAGTAAAAAAAAAAAAAAATAATAATAATAATAAAAAGATAGTAAATAGCTGCTCTCCATTTCTTCTTAGAAATGAAACAGGACTGGGTTTTAACTGCAGCCTGAGGAATACAACTTTCATGCTCTCAAGTCACTCATGTTTATACTATGAGAGATTTTCTTGTGTAAATATCATAGTCCACTTTGATATGGAGTCATCAGTGAATTTGTCTGCCATCCTTATTCATTTTTGCAGCCACAACACCTGTAGTGCCTCATACAGAGTGAGCTCTCAATCAATGTTATGATATCAAGTGATGGTGATCAAGAGACAGGCTGATATTCTCTGAAATTCATTACATACACAACAGGTTTTCTCGCTTGGAAAGTCTTAGGAATCATAGACCATGGGGCCATGATATATCTTTCTGTTATGCCTTTTTATTTCTCACACCCTTCTCTCCCAAGTTCTAAACTGAGGAGCTCATACTCCCTTCCATGGTGGTAGCTGACTTACTGAATTTTCAAGAGTAAGAGTCACTGGTTATGTTCCTTTGGACCTTAAATCTATGAGGTGTCCTTTAACGTAAGTACATCCTATAGGTGAAGATTTACCATCCTGTTTGCCACATGTTTTGAATTCGTTATATAGCTTCTGCTTTTCAGTTGCCCTGTACTGTCATCTTGCTCCCTCCCTGACTACACATCCTGCCTGGGGCTGAACAGAGAACCAATAAATGTATTGTTTTTTTCCTGCTCTATGAACTTTACTGTCTTGAGACAGGAAAGGGGAATAAAAGGAAAACCTTGTGTTTGCTACTTGTCTGAATTTGAGTAATCTCAGAGCTTTATTAAGACTTCTTTAAAAATGACTCATTGGCTGTAATACAACTCCAATCTGCATATAACACCATGAGTCTTAAAATCCACTACAGCAGTCAGGGTCCTAGCAGGAATAATGACACAATTACCTCGGGAGGACACAAGAGAGTTTAAGGAAAGAATTATTTCATGAAGATGGGTCAGAGCTGGGTGAACCAAACAGAAATGTTGAAGCACCCAGGGATGAGGTTCACTGGGGAGCTTTTTCCATCCATAGAGTTGGAAGGGCAAAGTGATGGCCCTGATAACTGCTGAGCCCTGGGAGAGGGCCTGCCTGGCAGGAGCTGTGGTCGTAAGTAGAAGAACACAACTTCCAAGCCAAAGCCTGGCAGGGGATAAATAACCTATCCCCTCCCCTCCAGCCCTCAGATCTTCGACCGGCCAAACCCAACTCAGGGTCTCCAGAGATCTTCTTCTGGTGATACAGAAGACGGGGCAAAAGGGTAAATATTTTTGGAGTGTCAAAGAATATAGAGCTACTCACTCTGTCAGAGTCCAGCAGGAACAAATGGTAACCCTTAGTTAGAATAATACATCAAGAGTTCCTTTACAAGGCATCTATGTACAAAAGTGCAGGCAGAACACAGGGGAACCACAGAGGTCAAAGTAGTAACCTGGAGTTAATAGCAGTGGAGCTGTTATCACCTAGTGATTCTAATACCAATTCCACATGTGGGCTCTTTTTTCCCAACACCAACTGGGCATTCTACAATTCAGTTCTGATACTATCTACCTGGAGAAGAAATCAGATACCACCAGTTAAGGGTTCAGTCCCACAAGACTGCCCTCCGCTTTGGATGCCAATCAGAGGTCCAGATTGTTGGGCTTTCCTGGTGACTCAATGGTGAAGAATCCGCCTGCCAATGCAGGAGACAACAGGTTCCCTGATCCAGGAAGATCCCACAAGCCTTGGAGCAACGAGATCCATGTGCCGCAACTATTGAGCCTGTGCTCGAGAGCCTGGGAACCGCAAACTATGGAGCCCTGTGCTGCAACTACTGAAGCCTGAGTTCCCTGAAGCCCATGTTCTGCAACAAGAAAAACCGCTGCAGAGAAGCCCACTCACCGCAAACAGAGAGTAGTCCCTGTTTGCAGCAACTAAAGAAAAACCTGTGCAGCAACAAAGATCCAGCATAACCAAAATTAAATAAATAAAAAATATTATTTTTTAAAAAATCCAGATTGTTATCTGTGTTACTTACAAACAGGCTATAAATTAGAGGTTCCCATGACCTCCTCCCTGGGTTCAGTTAATTTGCAAGAGAGGCTCACTGAACTCAGGAAAAGTTTACCCACTAGATTACTGATTTATTATAAAAGATATTAAAGGATACAAAGCGACAGCCAGATGAAGAGATAGGGCAAGGTCCCAAACAAAGAAGCTTCTGTCCCCACCGAGTCTGGGGCCTGGCACAGTGGCACGTGGAAGCATTCTGGTTCACCAACCTGGAAGCTCTCCAAACCCCATCCTTGTCCATTTTTATGGAGGCTTCATTACATGGGGTGATTGATCACATCAATGGCCACGGGTGGTTGAATTCATTCTCTATCCCCGACCCGCTCCCCAGGAAGTCAGGGGGTGGGACTGGAAGTTCCAACCCTTCAATCACTTGGTAGCATCCCCTGGCAACCAGTTGCCATTCTTAGGTTATCTGGGGGCTGTCTAAAGGTTGCCTCTTTAACAAAAGTATCCCCCTCCTCCCATCATTTAGGGAATACCAAAGGTTTTAGGAACTATGTGCCAGGATTGGGACAAAGACCAAATATATATATTTCTTATTACAAATCACCATATGATAGCACCCCAGCCCCAAAGAAACAGGGGAGAACACTGATATCAGACCCTGGAAAGAGAGTGTGCAGAGGAGGCTGCCTTGAGAGGAGTAGCTGTGTTAGTGAAGAAACACAAGCAGCCTAAGGGAGGGCCCAGGAGTAAACACCCTGGCCTGCCCCTCATTCTGGGCTTCCCAAGTGGCTCAGCGGTAAAGAATCCGCCTGCCATCGCAGGAGACACAGGTTCTATCGGAAGACAGATTGGGTCAGGAAGATGCCCTGGAGGAGGAAATGGCAACCCACTCCAGGATTCTTCTTTGAGAAATCCCATGGACAGAGGAGCCTGGCAGGCTATAGTCCATGAGGTTGCAAAGAGTCAGACACGAGTGAGTGACTGAGCACAAGGCCCTTATTCCACCCTCTAGGGTCCCACCAGGACTTTCCTGTTAACCAAAATGAACTGGAGGCCAAGACAAGGGATCTCTGGTGATATGTCTACAAAGTACAGCCTTCCAATAGGGAGGAAGATGGGGAAAGGTGAAAAGTGAATCTAGAGAGGCTAACGATACCTAACACACTTAAAAAAATTTTTTTTTATTGGAGTATAGTTGCTTTACAATGTTGTATTAGTTTATGCTATGCAGCAAAGTGAATCAGTTATACATATACATAGATCCATTCTTTTTTAGATGTTCTTCCCATTCAGGTCGCCATAGCATCCCTGCTCTTAATTAAGTCCCTCCTCCTTTCCTTTCTTCCTGTTCCCCTTCTTTCCACTGAGTTTTACTAACCTTTATATCAAGCACTGTGCCAAATGCTCTCACACAAATTATTTGGTTTAACCCTTAAGATTTCTCTCTAAGGCAGAAAATATTACTTATCCCTCAGCAAGGATTCTCCACCACGTTGACCTTGCAACAGTTTCAATCTTTTTAACAGAAGAACTCTTTTTAAAAAAATGGAACCTCACTGGAACCCTAAAATATGAAACTCATCAAGGACTATATATTAGTGGAAAATTTTAAATGTAAATTTACAACATTTCCTTGTAGTTAGATTAACTAGGAGAACAGGACTTTTCTTCCCTCTCATTGTGCAACTTCTGGGATCTTAGCTCCCAGACCAGGCATCAAATCCAGGCCCCCAAGTAGTAAGAGTGCAGAGTTCTAACCACTGGACCGCCAAGGAATTCTGCAAGAACAGGATTTTTGATTAATGCAAAAGTTTGTCACCAGTTTCACTAGCCTCCATTAGCATCAGCAACTGCGAACATTGACAGGTTACCTGAAACAGTCGGACAACCGCTGAAATAAGTGACTGGAGAAACATGAAGCTTCAGTGTTTCCAACTTACAGCTTCTTGGCAATGCCTGCCTTTGGTGATCAGAATTGACTGCTAGAACACATGAGATATGACTGACAGCTACACTTTTCCGGTCACCTGGTCAGGAAAGTTCATCCCTCTGAAAACTCACCCTTTACGCCTCAGTTATCAAACTCTTAGGAGCAGCTTATCCCAGGAAATGAAGGCTCTTGTTGAAAACATGGAGATTTAGGAAACCAGGATGTGATTAACCACATTGGCATTTTGCCAAATGAACAGTTAACAACCAGGGGCAGGAAAACAAGTGCTGATTAGTAATCCCAGGGTTTACAAAAGGGGTTTAGACCCAATCCTAACAATCCACTGTGACAGACCAGAAAATTCCTAACCTATTGTAGCTGCAACCATGCTGCCTTAAAAAAAAGTATTAGTCTAATCAAAATTTATTTATCAGTGCCTCTACTCCCACAGAAAAAAAACAAAAACCAACCCAGTCGTGTCCGACTCTTTGGGACCCTGTGGACTGTAGCACACCAGGCTTCCCTGTTCTTCACCATCTCCCAAAGCTTGTTCAAAGTCATCTCAATTGCATCAGTGATGCCATCCAAACATCTCATCCTCTGTCGTCTCCTTCTCCTCCCGCCTTCAATCTTTCCCAGCATCAGGGTCTTTTCTAATAAGTCAGCTCTTTGAATCAGGTAGCCAAAGGTCAGCATCAGTCCTTCTAGGGAATATTTAGGATTGATTTCCTTTAGGATTGACTGGTTTGATCTCTTTGCAGTCCAAGGGACTCTCAAGAGTCTTCTCCAACTCCACAGTTCAAAGCTCTCCAGAAAACATAAAATTTGAACCGACACATGAGATTTCTAACGGTTATTGTTTGTTCAAAAAATGCTTTGATGTTGAGTTCATTCATTCATTCATTTAACAAACATGTAAATTCAGGGAATGTTTCAAGAGCCATTCCAAATTCCTGATAAGTCTCAGTGAGCCACATGCCAGAAAGAACACGGGTTCTGAAGTCAGCTGGAATTGGTGCACCATTTCTTAGAGCATTTTAGTTCAAGTAACAGAATACCAAACTTACACTGGCTCAAACTAACCTTTTTAAGTTTTTGTCCAATCTCTAGAAGTCTGGAGGGAAGCAGCTGCTTGTGGTTCAGAGGCTTGACCACGAGGGTTACATCTCTGCAGAGCTCCTAGTCTCTCTTTTATTCTCATCCCTCTGTGGTGACCAGATGGCTGTGAGGGAAGGCGGCCATGAGGAAACGAGTTGGTGATAGCCACACTGGAAGAGGGTTGTGATAAATGGTAAGCTCTATGCGGAGCATGTTGTCAGGGAACTCGGTGATGTCATGACACTCAGCACACGTGTCCCGTAGGCCAGTAGATATACAGAACTGGATTTGAGGACTGCAGTCAGAGTTGAGGAGGATGTCTGAGGAGGTAAGTATGCAAGCGGAGTCAAAGTCCAGAGGTCAGGGGAAAAGTGTCTTCTTAAAACTGAGAGAGATAGCCCTTCTGAACCAGGGATTGGTCTGAAAGGCAGGTGAGTGTCGATGGGACAGCTGAAGGATAGTAGCCTCATTAAAGAGGTAGGTGAGGTCCTCTGGGAGGAGGACTAGGGCCATATTGAGTGGTTGGTTTGGAAAGAGCCAGCGTGGCGATGTGTAAGGGCTGAAGAAAAAATGAGTCAGCTGGTAGCATAATAAAACTTGGAGTGATTCAGGTCTGCAGATTTCCAAACTCCCCAGCAGCAGTTCAGGGCCTAAGAGAGGACATATGGCCAGAGAAAATGGATGACACAAGGTTGGTGATGGCCGTGGGATGAGGGAGTCTAGAGTGTCCATGGTGACCAGGTAGAAGAGGCTGACTAGATTCCAAGCCAGGCAAGGAGACCATTCATGGAGTCAACCCTCTACCAGGAAGCCCAGGTCTCAGGCTCCTTCTCCTCCTGGTCCCACTTGGGTCCAGGAACTTTGGGATCCCTCTCCCTACAAGACCAGCTGCAGGGCACCAGGGGTAGATGAGTTTTCCAAGAGGAAATAAAGAAGGGACAATTAGAATCAAACAATGAGGAAGTTAGCCAGTTTCCAGCAAACTCTAGGGTAGCAGAACTTTATCTCCAGATCCCAGATTACTTCTGAGGGGGTGAACTCTAAATCCGGCTGAACTGACACACTTTCTGTTATTTTCACACTTTGTTTCTTATCCTTATCTTTTTAAGAGTGGGGCTCTCCAAACCTCCTTCCCGTGAAGGACTTGCTGATATATCCTTTAAATAGACTCCTTCAACCAAACTCTAACCAGTAGAGGCATTGATGCAGAATCAGCCATCCACTTGTCACAGGACGGTCATCTCTACTCCTGCCGCCCCTCACAGTCATTCCTGGTTTGGGGGGATGTTGCTCTAACTCCTGCAGCACCACAGGAAGCTAAATTGGGAGTGATTGAAGGATCCATTGTGGGTAGAGACCCAAGGCTAAGGAAAGTAGAAGGATGTGACTGGAGAGCACCAAGAACACCAAACGTGAAATTTTCAAGGGGAAGAAAGGGTACCGCGACGGTTGCTCAACTGGTGAAATCAAATGACAGCTCTGTCGTCTGTCCACATCCTCACCTCAGAACTGTAGCCTTCTCTTTAGCAAAGAAAGATGGTATCCCTAGTCTCACAGAATTCCAGGTTCTTAGTATTGGAAGGTCATCTACTGGTCATCTAGGCCAGGCTGCCACCAAAGCAGCTGGCACTTCTGAAACTGCCTTGGCAGTGGGCTGTTTAGCATCTCCTCAAACATGCCTGGGGGGAACTGTTGGTGCAACAGTCCATTACTTTCTGGAAACTCTTGCTTCTGAGACAACTGTCCTGATGCGGGATTGTATTTGCTTCTGTGTAGCTTTCCTTTATTTCTCCCAGTTTCATCCTGTGATGCCTCACGAAGTAGATACTTTCCCTTCCCCAAATGAGGGTCCTTCCAATGTTTCAGGGCTCCTCTCAGGTTCCCACTAATACTTTCTTTTTTGAGACCAAATACCCCCAGTCCTGTAACTTCCCTTTCATCGGCATGGCTTTGGGACTCCTCACCATGCCAGTCTTCGTCTCTCAGTTGGTCCTGTAAGAATGACGCACCCAGGCCTGAACACTGCCTTTAGGATGCAGGCTGACTGGGATGAAGAACAGTGGAACTACCCTTTTCTCTAAACTGGACACTCATGGTACAACTACTCTAGCCTAAGATTGCATTCATCTCTTTAGTTTGATGAGGCTATAACCCCATCTTCTGGGATTTCAGTGTACTACCACTTGGCTCTGCTTTCTTCCTGTGGTTTTGTAACCAAAATTGTATATGAAACTTGTCCCGAATCCTCTTTCTCTGAAGTCTTCGGCTAAATTCCACATCTCATTCTGATCCCTGGGAAGTTTCTCTTTACCAGTTGCCATGACTGCTGCTTCCATTTCCTCAGCTGATATGCTAGTCCAGTTTAGTTTAGTATTACATATAAAGTCATCGCTATGTGCCGGGAATTGTATTGGACGCTAAGGTGAGGGAGAGGATACAAATGAAATTAGGTTATGATTTCTACACTAATACTATACATGAACACACCATTACAATGTGATACAGGTGAACTGTAACATAGAAACACAGTGGTTATGGGGGCCCAGATGAGTGACTCTTGGCCCAAGCTGGAAATTCAGGGAAGGGTTCCCAGAAAAAGAAGAATCTTGAACAAAGAATTAGAAGGTGCTGAGAAAATAGCAAGAAGATGAAAGGACAGAAAGAGTGACGTCAAGAAGAAAGAAAGCATGATGGTACATATGAGGAGTTATAGGGTCTTTGGAATTACTAGAGCATCAAGGACCAGACAAGGAAGGGTGACGTCACCAAAAATCTTACTCTCTACCTTGGACTTGACTCAGCAGGCATTGGTGAGCTCTTGAAATGTTTCAAGAAGATGGGAGATAAGTCAAATTTGCTTTTATCACTTTGGTCTCAATATAAAAAATGGATTTTAAGGAGGTTAATCTGGAGGCAGGCAAGTGGTTGGGAATATTTAGGAGTTTAATGTAACAACTTAAGCAAGAGATGTTGAGGACCTTAATGAAGACAATAGTGGTAGGATGGGACAAAAATTCAGATGAACTCCCTGAAGCCTGGATTAAATGGCTAGGAGGATGGTGATGCAAGCAGCTGAGAGGGTAGAGGAGATATTTGGGGAACCAAGAGAGCAAGTTTGAACGTGGGGAACCTGAATTGCTTACTGAACATGCAATTCTAATGTCCAATAAATACATTAGATTTATGTATCTGAATGTCACAAGGGAGACCAGACTGGGAGAGGAGGGGCTTTAGTTCCTCAATGCGCATTAAAATCATGAGAATAACTGAGCCAGGACAAGGAGGGTATGTAAAGAAATAGCCATGGAGCTAGCGTACAACTGTGAGGTGCCAGTATTTAAGGCAGATTTTACAAATAAGCTCAGCATGCTTCCTTTGATTCTGTGGCCAACGTTTAAAATCAGGAAATTTCACCAGAAAATGAAAATTTTCAGATTCTCTTAAAATCAGGAGCTCTGTACCCAGCTGGACTTGCATTTTCACCCTGTGGTATTCCACAGCTGTGAGAGGAAGCTTCCCCTTTTAAACAGGATACACGTTCTCCCATTGTTTACAGCCCCTGCTGCTCCCCACTGTCTTTCTAACACCAAGGCTAATGTCAGACCTCATTAATTATTACTATGGTGCTGCTGTTTCATATACTTGCTTCATTTATTTATATTACTTCCCTGGCCCTGGTAGATACTTGAGTTTTTAATTCTCAGCTTAGAAGGTGAGTAAAGAAAGAGGATCCCACTAGAGAGATCAAGAAGCGCAGTTAGAGAAATGGCAAAGAACCGGGAGAGGAATACCCCTAGTTGCCAAGAAATTTCAAGAATGGGAAGTTCAATAGCATTAAGTACTATAGAAAGATCTGATAAGATAAGGATTAAAAGTGACTACTGGTGTTGTCAACATGAAGACCCTTCAAAATCTTTGCCAGAGGAGAGATCTTGGCCAGCCTCATTTTCGACAGAGAGATGGATGATGGAAGTGAGATCTCAGGGATGTGAGGACCGACTGAGAGATGAGCTAATGGAAAAACAAGTAAATTTTCCTCCTTCCAGAAACTTGACTAGAAAGGGAAGATTGACCAGAAAGATCTGGGCAGCAAATGGAAAAACAAGTAAATTTTCTTCTTTCCAGAAACTTGACTAGAAAGATCTGGGCAGCAGCCAGGGCACTGGAATGTGGAAAGGGTCAAAAGAGATGGTTTCTTTCTACAGGGGAGTCATCGAGCATATTCACGGATTGTATGCAGAGAGCCAGTAGAGAGGAGAACAATCGGTAATGTGTAAGAGAGATGATGGGGCTTCCCTGCTAGCTCAGATGGTAAATGCAGGAGACCTGGGTTCAGTCCCTGGGTCAGGAAGATCCCCTGGAGAAGAGAAAGGCAGCCCTCTCCAGTATTCTTGCCTGGAGAATTCCATGGACAGAGGAGCCTGGTGGGCTATAGTCTATGGGGTTGTAAAGAGTTGGATAAGACTGAGCGACAAACACATAAGATAGATGATAATGCATAGAAGAAGATGCCAGAAATGAGAAGCAGAACAAGAATGCAGGTGAAAGGGGCGGCTTTGAACTAAAAAAGGAACTCATTATCCCTATGAATGGTGGAGAGGAGAAAATTACGAGAAAGGGGAAGTTTATAAAGTCAGTTTAGTTTAGTCGCTCAGTCGTGTCCGACTCTTTGCGACCCCATGAATCGCAGCATGCCAGGCCTCCCTGTCCATCACCAACTCCCGGAGTTCACTCAGACTCGTGTCCATCGAGTCAGTGATACCATCCAGCCATCTGATCTTCTGTCGTCCCCTCCTTCTCCTCCCCCCAATCCTTCCCAGCATCAGAGTCTTTTCCAATGAGTCAACTCTTCACATGAGGTGGCCAAAGTACTAGAGTTTCAGCTTTAGCATCATTCCTTCCAAAGAAATCCCAGGGTTGATCTCCTTCAGAATGGACTGGTTGAATCTCCTTGCAGTCCAAGGGACTCTCAAGAGTCTTCTCCAACACCACAGTTCAAAAGCATCAGTTCTTCGGTGCTCAGCCTTCTTCACAGTCCAACTCTCACATCCATACATGACCACTGGAAAAACCATAGCCTTGACTAGACGGACATTAGTTGGCAAAGTAATGTCTCTGCTTTTGAATATACTATCTAGGTTGGTCATAACTTTTCTTCCAAGGAGTAAGCGTCTTTTAATTTCATGGCTGCAGTCACCATCTGCAGTGATTTTGGAGGCCCCCCCCCCAAAATAAAGTCTGACACTGTTTCCACTGTTTCCCCATCTATTTCAGATTATGTCCAATCACTTTCTTGATAAAGCAGAGAGAGGGTCATTTGCCGAATGTGAGAACTATGGGTTGGAGGTAAAGATCTCAAGGAGGATGGCAAATGGCTGTCAGAGTCCCTGGGTGGGAAGGGGAGTAGGGACTTGCTTAGAATCACCACAAGAGTTGTTGAATGGTCCCAAGCATCCAGCTGAGGCTAGAGGTCAGTCATTCCCAGTGACGCTGGCAGTTTGAGTGAGTGATTGATTCTTCTCTAACCCCTGAGAGACATGCTCAGATATTCAGCATCTGTTTACTATAGCACATGGTAATATTATCTTTAGGGGTGGCAAATACTTTGGCTAAAAATACAGTCCTAGTGAAAAAAGCAAGGATCACCGTCATCTTCAAAGCAGTAAATGTTCAGGAACCCCCAACTGAACTCTTGGTGTCATCTTTCACATATTCCCCAAGTTTAAGTGTAACGGGAGGAAAGTAACAGTTGGCTCAAGAAGGCTCTTACCACAACTGTTTCTCCAGTTTTCAGCTGACTGAAAGGATTGCCACACTATCCCCTTTGGGCTTCCCAGGGGGCGCTAGTGGTAAAGAACCCACCTGCAATGCAGGAGACATAAGAGACACAGGTTCGATCCCTGGGCTGGGAAGATCCCTTGGAGGAGGAAATGGCAACCCACTCCTGTATTGTTGCCTGGAGAATCCCATGGACAGTGGACCCTGGTGGGCTATAGTCCCTGGGGCCGCAAAGAGTCGGACAGGACTGTAGTGAATTAGCACATGAAAGGGTTCATTCTCATGCAGGCTAAGTTGATCGTGTTTCAGGAAGTTTGAGACCTAAGACAGAAGCGGGTGGCCAGAGCCTAGCAAGGGGAGGGTTAAAACTTAAACTGAGAAGATGGGATCAAGAAAGACCCAGAGAGAAGGCTGTTGCTGCTGCTGCTGCTCTGCGTCGCTTCAGTCGTGCCCGACTCTGTGCAGCCCCATGGACTGCAGCCTACCAGGCCCCTCCGCCCATGGGATTTGCCAGGCAAGAGTACTGGAGTGGGGCAGTAACAATTAAGGGACAAGGAGCAGGAGTCAAGGACAGAGGGAACAAAAGGAAATGAGAAAACAAAGAAAGGAGTGGGTAAGGGAGAAGAATGAAAGGCCAGAGAAGAGGGAGAAACACTAAAAAGAGGCATGAGGAATAAGGCAAGAAGGAAGAGGTTAGTTCCAACTCTGGAACCTGGAAGTCTGCCTGGGAACCAGCCCCACCCCTCCATCTGCCTTGGGAGTTGGGCCTGGGGCCCCACCTGTAAAACTCTTTTTGTTGGTATCACGAAAGTACACCCATTCTCACCCATGCCTTCCACCTTACTGCTCAAAGTCTAGGCCTTTTTGTTTTAAAAGATCTCTGTCAGGACCTCCCTGATGATCCAGTAGTTAAGATTCTAAGCTCTCAGTGCAGGGGGCCTGGGTTCAATCCCTGGTCAGGGAACTAGATTGAGCACGCCACAGCTAAAGAGCCTGCATATTGCAACTAAGACCCAGTGCAGCCAAATTTAAAATAATCTTTTTTTAAAACATCTCTGTCAATTAAAGGGACAGTGGTGTCTAAGGGAAGCTACAAGGACAACTGCAGAAATGTCTTCTCTTTTTATTATTTTACCTCAATGTAAATGTAATAGAACATCACTAAATCTCAAAACCAGTCTATTTTGCTCATGGAAATTAAAACAAGTTGGGATATTTAAAACGTTCTTCAGCCATTGGCTGGTTGGGTGATCATGGGTCTTCCACTTAAACTCTGAGTCCCGGTACATTTTTTTTTTTTTAAGTCTGTAAATCCACTCATCTCATCATTCTACAAGAGGATCTTCTCTGAGTATGAGGATAGGAAGAACTTGTAACACCCTGTTTTCAAGGAGCTTACTAACCCTTGGAGGGGGAACCCATGTGTGGCCATCATTATTTTAGGTTATGTCACTACTAGGGTGTCTTTTAGTCAAGGAGAGTTCACTTCCTTTAAGTATCCCTTAGGTGTTGTTCCAGTTCTTTTTATTGCTGTTTTGCATTTTTTTTAAAAAAAATAATAGCTTTATTGAGACTCACACTAGTTTTTATGTGGCACTCTAATCTACCCCACCACCATCTCCCAATTGGATTGTCTTCTTGATCTCCTAGTTCTAGAAATTCTGGAGTCCCCAACTGTGTCATAGATCTCAAAGACTATGCCCAGGTTTGGCGATTCACTAGAATTCACAGGACTCAGCAAATAATCAGATTCCTAGCTGTGACTGATTACCGACAAAGAGTACAGGGCAATCAGCAAAGGGAAGAGGCACATGGGCTGAAGTCTGGAGGAAACCAACAGAGGCTTTTCCAATGGAGTCACATAGGATGTGATTAGTCCCTCTCACAATATATCATGATATCACGTATGGAATGTCTACCAGGGAAGCCACTGAAGATTCAGTGCCAGAGTTTTTATTGGGGGATGGTTACACAGACACCCTCTGCCCAGCTCATACCAAAATCTCAGACCTCCGGAGGGAAAGCAGCTGTTCAGACAGTTTAGGCAAGTAAGCCACCCTTACCACTCTGCTTTCTATCAGTGCAGAGAACTTTTTCCATTCAAGTTCCCAGATACCAGCAAGAAGTCTTTTTCAACACTGCAGCCTCAGGCTTACTAGTACATTATTTTCTTCATACCAACATTATTAAGATATTTATTGGTTATAATAAATACACTCTGCAATACTACCTCAGCGCACTTGTCACTAACGAAAATGATAATATATTGCATATGTTATTCAGTTGTCTCCTTGTTATTGTCCTCCTCTCCTGCTAGAATGTAAGCCTCAGGAGGGTAAGATCTCTGCCATATTCATTGCATTATCTTTCATACCTTGAACAGGGCCTCCCCCGTCATAGGACTCAACAAATATTGGCTGAGGGAATGAGATCGACAGTTCAGCCTGGGCCAGATTCAGGTGTGAGCTTCTTGGGAACATTTAGGGAGTAAAACTCCTTCGTGGGTGATCATGGCTATGAAGGCAGTTTCACCACAGAGATCACATTTCTGACAGGCATCTAAAGTCAGAGTCTCTTCCATGGAAGCAAACTAAATGTCCATTGACAGAGGAATGGATAAAGAAGCTGTGGTATATCTGTACAACGGAATATCTTCAGCCATAAAAAAGAATGAAATAGTGCCACTTGCAGCAACATGGATGGACCTGGAGATTATCATACAAAGTCAAGCCAGAGGAAGGCAAATATCATGTGATGTCATTTATATGTGGACTCTAAAAAAATGATATAAATAAACTTAATTGCAAAATAGAAACATACTCAGACATGGAAACAAACTTACGGTTACCAGTGGGAAAAGGTGAGGGGGAGGAATAAATTGGGAGTTTGGGATTGATATATACAAGCAACTATATTTAAAATAGATAACTGGTGGCTCAGTGGTATAGAATTCACCTGCCGATGCAGGAGAAATGGGTTCGATCCCTGATCTGGAATGATCCCATATGCTGTGGGGCAACTAAGCCCACGTGCCACAACCATTGAGCCTGTGCTCTAGAGCCCAGGAGCTGTGACTAGTAAAGCCTATGTCCGCAATGAATCACTTCGCTGTACTCCTGAAGCTAACACAGCAATATAAATCAACTATAGTCCAATTAAAATAAAATAAACGTAAAAAAAACTTAAAGAGAAAAAGGTCAAATATACTGTCAAAACATAAACAAATCAAGTCAGAATCCCCGTGATCTCACCTGCAGCTAAGTCAAGAACAAAATGTAAGAATGTTCTGCATCCCCTTATGTCTTTCTCTCTTACTAGAGATAAACACAGTGCTGGTGAGTTTTTCTTCTGTGCCTCTCCACTCCCAGAAAGGTTTCTAATGTCCAGATTAAGTAGCTCCTGGGGGTAGGAAAAACTACATTCCTTTCAAAAGACAGCAATCTTCTCAGCCTTGGAGAAACCCTCCAGGACTCATGAATGGAAAAGGATCTCTGATCTGAAAATCGCTTCTCACTTAATGTCTCCTCCTGCAAGTTGAATGGGGTCAGGCTTTCATCTTATGTAATATGATGGAATAATTCAACTTCTAATAAGTGTAAGCAAATTTTCCTAAAGCTACACAGGACAGAGCTAAGTGGTTACATAAACACACATGGAGACTTAGAAATTTTCAAAAGAGGCTGAATGCTCTGTGGAACATGTCACCCCCAGGGGAAATTAACAACTGGGTCAACAAGCAGAACTCTCCAGGTTATGCGTGCATCTCACAGTTTTATGACTGTACCACAGGAGGAGGAAGTGGCTTTAGTGCTCACTTCGGAAAGAAGAAAAGAAGCAACACTTTTTATCTCAGGAGAAAGAAAAGGTAATACAGCCAGAAACGACCACTGGGTGCAGGATTTGGGCTTACAACAATGCATCAGTTGGGAAAACCCACCCTCAAAAAGACTAACTGAAAGAACTGAATGAAAGGACTAGTTATAGAAGTATGGACAGGTTAAAGGAACTAACAAGGAGTGGTGAGGCCCTCCGGGAAGAATAGTGGCAGGAAGCTTATGCTACTTTCAAGCTGGATAGGAGCAAAGGGCAGAAGGGGAAATCACAGAATCAGCAAGTTCTGTGGTCCTGGAAGAGGAGGCACCCACAAGGAGCTGCAGCTGGATGCAGACGGGATCAGAACCATAAGAAAACTGGGGGTTTGGGGGTGGTGGATGATAAGTATCCCAACCTCTCTTTCTACTTAATAGTCTCCTGCCGATGCCTCCCACCGGCCAAAGCCAACAGGAAGCTGCTGGTGGGGGGGGGGGGGGGGGGGGGGGGCGGGGGGGGGGGGGGGGGGGGGGGAGGGCGGGGGAGGGCGGAGGAGGGCGGAGGGCGGGGGAGGGCGGGGGAGGGCGGAGGAGGGCGGAGGGCGGGGGGGGGGCGGAGGAGGGCGGAGGGCGGGGGAGCCGGTGATGGTGTTAAGGAAATCTGTGTGAGACAGAACACACAGTTCAGCTTCCTGGGGCAGGAGCAAGACAGGGGAGGGATGGGCGAGCTGCAGTGGGCATGTGGGAAAAAGTCAGCACAAGGGATGTCTACTACCCTCACCACTGCTCAAGGCAGCACCCTGGGCTACTAGGGTCTCTTTCCTCTCTTCCTGGCTTCTTTGTTCTGCTAACTACCCTTAAAGAGAGGCTTGGCTCTGCCTGCACCCCCACCCTGAGCTACATCAGACATTTCGCATTTCTGTGTGCCTGGAAGTTACACAAAAGGTTATGCACAGAAAACTAAGTTAACTGATAGCCAGTGAGGGCTGACATTTTTTTAATGTGTTAGGCACGGTCCTATGTCCTTTACATGGATAGTCCTACTGCATACTCATGAAATGGTTTACCACGAAACTAACCAAGAAGCTTTAGGGCCTCTCACTAGCACAAACATCCTAATAAATGTACATAGTTATATTTTTAGAAAGTTTGTAAGTATTAATAGAAGGCTTCTCTGGTGGCTCGGTGGTAGAGAATCTGCCACCAGTGCAGGAGACGAAAGTTAGATCCTTGAGTCGAGAAGATTCCCTGGAGAAAGAAATGGCAACCCACTCCAGTATTCTTGCCTGGGAAGTCCCACGGACAGAGGAGCCTTGGGGACTACATTCCATGGGGTCGCAAAGAGTCAGACACAACTTAGGGACTAAACAACAAGTAGAAGATGTGTTCATATTAATTGATTAAAATGACTTACTCTTTGCATCCAGAATTCCCTACCATCATGCTTTCCTTCTTATCAGGGGACATTGAGTATCTGTGGGAATTTTGGTTCTGACTAATGAGAAGTTGAGTTGAGATTACATTTAATTTGGGTGCAGTGGAATCTTTTTCGGTGGTTTATAATCATCCCAGTGTAGGGATAGTTTCTAGGAATATTTCTGCTATCCACTTTACTTATTCATCATGAAACAAAGCTCAGCGCCAGAGAGGAAAGTGACCTACAGCGCATGATGAGTATATGGGTGCAGAGGAGAAACAAGATTTGAAAGAAAGAGAGCCAGAAACTAGCCTTTGGAAAATCCTTCCAGTCATCAGTTGTGATTTCTCATTGATGCCTAGACAAAATGGAAGTTCTCTCTTGGCAAGAATACATTGTACAATTCAGTATATACAAGTGTAACAGCACTGTACTTTTCCCTTCCATCTTTTAAGGGAATTGTGTGAATAATAGACTTCCTGTGCCCATAAGGCATAAGCCAATGTTACCACTGATTATATGCAAATTATCATAAATTTTGTATCTTACTATATATTTTGTAAATCATACAAGTAAAACTAGAGAAAAATTAGTTTGTAAATATATTCTAAAATAATGCTATAATAGCTAGTATTTACAGAACCTCTATGATATGACTGGAACAGTATTACATACTTGAAAGATAATCCATTTAATCTTCACAAGAACATTTTGAGGTAGGTATAACTGTTATCCTCTTCCTGGTTTTTATTTTCAAAAGCCAAAACTCATTGCTGAGGCCAAATTAGAGGTGAGACATGAATATTTTTCCAGGAAGCATGACTAAAGAAGGACTTTTCTAGAACAAAGCCCCAGGGACTGGACCACAGTGATTGGGCCCTAAGCTGTAGCCATGACGTGCTCAGGACCAGCAAGGTCAAAGTGTGGTATGGAAATAGCTATAAATTAAAACATGATAACCTTTAAAATGTTGTACTAAAAATGGATAAACATATTTTGTGAATTCGATAAGTACATGGAATATTTTCATGTCTGTTCTCAAAAGTACTTTAAACACATAAAAATGCTCAGTGGTCATCATAAAAATGAATGAAGTACTGATTCATGCTGCTGCTGCTACTGCTGCTAAGTCACTTCAGTCATGTCCGACTCTGTGCGATCCCATAGATGGCAGCCCACCAGGCTCCCCCACCCTTGGGATTCTCTAGGCAAGAACACTGGAGTGGGTTGCCATTTCCTTCTCCAATGCATGAAAGTGAAAAGTGAAAGTGAAGTTGCTCAGTCGTGTCCGACCTCAGCGACCCCATGGACTGCAGCCTACCAGGCTCCTCCGTCCATGGGATTTTCCAGGCAAGAGTACTATGACAAATCTTGAAAGCAATATGCTAAGTAAAAGAAGCCAGACATAAAGGGTTACCTTATGATTCCATTTATCTAGGTATCATTGTATCATTATATCATACAAGTCAACTTGTATGAAATATCCATAAAGGCAAAATTCATCAAGATAGATTAGTAGTTGCCAGGGCCAGTGTTTTGGGGGAATGGAGAGTGACTGCTCACAGGGTGATGAAAATATTCTGGAATTAGATTATAATGATGGTTGTACAATTTTGTGAATGTTCAGAAAAAACTCAGTTGTATATTTTAAAGGAATGCATTTTATGTCATGTCAATTACATCTCAAAAAAAAGAGAAGCCTGGTGTATTGTAGTCCATGGGATCACAAAGAGTTGGACACAACTGAGGGACTGAACTGAACTGACTGAAAGCTGCCATTAAAAAAAAAGAAAAAAAAAAAAAACCACTGGGAAAAAAGAATACTCAGTGGTCATCAAGATCAAATGAAATCAGCCACCATTCCATGTAAAATACTTACATTTAGCAAACATTACACACACATACATATATTAGCAAATAATACTAATCCTTGAAGATCCTAAGGAAACACTCGAGACAATGAACAGTTCAGCAGAAATTAGTAGAACATCTAACAGGACAGAGGCCTGACATTATGATTAAGTTGATTAATAAACATTTTAAAATGATTTTTTTTTTTTACTTCTGAGTTTAAGGACTAAAATGTGTATCCATCATCCAAGTTTAACTCTGAAAACTGAATCAAAGGAATTTTACAGCTTAGTTCACCTCCTTTAGTATCTGCATTAACTGACAAAAAGAACATTGGCTTTGAGACAAAAATAATTGGCTTCAATCCCACTTCTGCTATTTATTAACTAAGTGATCTTGGAAAATTTATTAAAAAAAAACTCCCTGAGCCTCAGTTTCTTCAACTGTAAAATGGGCATCATTGTGGGAATTCATTAGTCAGTGCCTTTAAAATTCTGGGCTTGCTGCTATATAATAGGCACTTAAAGATTGGTTCCTCTTTTAAAACAAAATAAAATCTAAACACATTTTCTGGAGGAAAGTGTTGCAGAAGCACAAATTACATAGTCCTGTTCCAACACCACCTAGTTAGTATGTTTTATGAAGAAACTCAACTGTAATTTTTTAAAAAATTTTGACTCACACAACATTTTCCCCTGCTTTCTAAAACTGGAAACTCAGGAGGTAACGTGTATCCATCTGTGCACCCACACCATTCTGAATATGAAATTTACATAAAAGCCTTCTCAGTCTGTTTATCCAGGCCTCCTTGGCTCTGAGGCAGATATATCTGCTTCAATTAGAACCTAATCCTGCTCACCTCATACTAAAACCAGTGAGAAAGAAAAACAATAGTCCATTTAATTAAATTATGCTAAAGCCTGAATTCAATCCATCCGTGTATTAAGAAGGAAGATTTTGAATATTGATTACTGTTCCTTGCAAAAAAACCCCACTACCTGCTCCCAACTCTCCCTAATAAAGAATGATGTTCCGCCTCTCCCTGCCCCCCACCTCCTGTTGCCCTCTACTCTGGCAGTTTTTATTTTATTTAAAAACAATCAAATAGGTCCAGTTCTAGGCAAAAGAGAAAGATACTGTTTCCCCTTCTCCCTCTTTCAACCATTGTTTCTGCTTTCTGGAACTTCCTCTCTGTCCTTCTCCCAATCATATGATACTGGGGGGTGGGGTCACTGTCCTCCTGGTGCCCAGTGTGGCTTTTCATTACTTGTGCAGCACCCTGGGCTACCAGGGTCTCTTTCCTCTCTGCCTGACCTCTCTCTCTGTTCTGCTGCTGCTACTGCTAAGTCGCTTCAGTTGTGTCCGACTCTGAACTACCCTTAAAGAGAACCTTGGCTCCGCCTGCACCCACATCCTGAGCTACACCAGGCATCTCCCGTTTTTGTCTGCCTGGAAATTACACAAAGGGTTGTGCACAGAAACCTGAGTTAACTGATGCCCTGCTCCTTATTGATCTGGGATGATCTGAGGGCTCCTACAGAATCTGTACCCAAATCCAGCTCTGAATGGAGGTGCACGATAAACTGACTTTATGCAGCTCTATGTGAAAGAGTAAGGGCCTGCCCCTTGCAGGAATTAGCTAAGGAGCAAGAATTGGATAGACAGATTGGGATGGTGGATTAGAGATTAGGGCAGTTACTTGCAAACCTGATTTACCATGGAATCACCCAGGGAGCTTTGAAATAATATTGAAGTCCTAGCCTCATTTCACTTGATTTAATTGACCTGGTTGGGAATTGGAATTTTTTTTTCAATCGTGGTTTAAAAAAAAAAACAACAACATACAATTTCCATCACAATTATTTTAAAGTTTATAAATTTATTAGTGTTGCAAAAAAGATAACTAGTTCTTTTTCATCTTGCAAATCTGAACTCTGTCCCCACTAAACATCAACTCTTTTCCCCCTTTCTCCAGATGCTAGGAACTACCATACTACCTTCTGTCCCTATGAATTAGACTACTTTCAGTTCAGGTCAGTCGCTCAGTCGTGTCCGACTCTCTGTGACCCCATGAATCGCAGGACGCCAGGCCTCCCTGTCCATCACCATCTCCCGGAGTTCACTCAGACTCACGGCCATCAAGTCCGTGATGCCATCCAGCCATCTCATCCTCTGTCGTCCCCTTCTCCTCCTGCCCCCAATCCCTCCCAGCATCAGGGTCTTTTCCAATGAGTCAACTCTTCCCATGAGGTGGCCAAAGTACTGGAGTTTCAGCTTTAGCATCATTCCTTCCAAAGAAATCCCAGGGTTGATCTCCTTCAGAATGGACTGATTGGATCTCCTTGCAGTCCAAGGGACTCTCAAGAGTCTTCTCCAACACCACAGTTCAAAAGCAGCAATTCCTCGGCTCTCAGCCTTCTTTACAGTCCAACTCTCACATCCATACATGACCACAGGAAAAACCATAGCCTTGACTAGATGGACCTTAGTCGGCAAAGTAATGTCTCTGCTTTTGAATATACTATCTAGGTTGGTCATAACTTTTCTTCCAAGGAGTAAGTGTCTTTTAATTTCATGGCTGCAATCACCATCTGCAGTGATTTTGGAGCCCAAAAAAATAAAGTCTGACACTGTTTACACTGTTTCCCCATCTATTTCCTATGAAGTGATGGGACCGAATGCCATGATCTTCGTTTTCTGAATGTTGAGATTTAGGCCAACTTTTTCACTCTCCTCTTTCACTTTGAGCAAGAGGCTTTTGAGTTCCTCTTCACTTTCTGCCACAAGGGTGGTGTCATCTGCATATCTGAGGTTATTGATATTTCTCCCAGCAATCTTGATTCCAACTTGTGTTTCTTTCAGTCCTGCGTTTCTCATGATGTACTCTGCATATGAGTTAAATAAGCAGGGTGACAATATACAGTCTTGACGGACTCCTTTTCCTATTTGGAACCAGTCTGTTCCATGTCCAGTTCTAACTGCTGCTTCCTGACCTGCACACAGGTTTCTCAAGAGGCAGGTCAGGTGGTCTGGTATTCCCATCTCTTTCAGAATTTTCCACAGTTTATTGTGATCCACACAGTCAAAGGCTTTGGCATAGTCAATAAAGCAGAAATAGATGTTTTTCTGGAACTCTCTTGCTTTTTCGATGGTCCAGTGGATGTTGGATATTTGATCTCTGGTTCCTCTGCCTTTTCTAAAACCAGCTTGAACATCTGGAAGTTCACGGTTCACATATTGCTGAAGCCTGGCTTGAAGAATTTTGAGCATTACTTTACTAGCATGTGAGATGAGTGACTTTAGATATTCCATTTAAATGGAATCATAGTATTTGTCTTTTTGTGACTGGCATATTTCACTTAGTATAATGTCCTCAAGTTTCATCAATAATGTAGCATGTGACAAGGCTGAATAATACCTCTTTGTATGTTTATACCACATCTTGTTTATCCATTTGCCTTTTGATGCATATTTAGGATGCTTCCACCTCTTAACTACTGTGAATAATGCTGCTTATTAACATGGGCATGGGTGTGCAAATAACTCTTCAAGACCCTGCTTTATTCTTTTGCATACATATCGCAAAGTAGGATTGCCAGATCATATGACAGTTTTATTTTTAATTTTTGGAGAAACCTCCATACTGCTTTCCATGGTGGCTGCACCATCATCAGTGTACAAGGGTTCTAATTTCTTCGCATCCTTACCAACATTTGCTACTTTGTGGGGGTGTTTTTGATTCATTTTGTAATAGCCATCTTAGTGGATGTGAGGAATGATGGTAATTTCTCATTGTGATTTTGATATGAACTTCTCTGATGATTAGTGATACTGAGTATATTTTCATATGTCTATTGGCCATTTGTATATCACCTTTGGAGAAATATCTATTGAAGTCCTTTAGCCAATTTTTAATCAGGTTATTTGATTTTCTGTTGCTTTTGAGTTGTAGGAGTTCATTATATATTCTGAATATCAATCCCTTATCACATATACAATTTGCAAATATTTTCTCACATTCCATGGGCTGTTTTTCACTCTATTGATTATGTTGCTTGATGCACAAAAGTTTTATGCTGACATAGTCCCATTTGTCTATTTTTGCTTTTGTTGCCTGTGCTTTTTATGCCATATCCAAGGAAGCATTGCCAAATCCAATGTCATTAAGTTTTCCCCCTATGTTTTCTTCTAGGAGTTTTATAGTTTTGGTTCTTACATTTAGGTCTTCACTTTGATTTTTGCGTGTGGTAAGGGTCCAACTTCCAGGATTTTTTGTTTCTCTTTTTTGCATACGGACATCCAATTTTCCAACATCATTTGTTGAAGAGACTTACCTTTGTCCATTGTACTTGTACTTTTGTTGAAGATCATTTGACATATCGGCAAGGGTTTATGGCTGGGCTCTTTATCCAATTCCACTGGTCTATATGTCTGCCATTATGCAGATTTCACATTGTATGGATCACTGTAATTTTGTAATATGCTCTGAAATCAGGAAGTGTGAGGCCTCCAACCTTGTTCTTCTTTTTCAAAATTGTTTTGGCTATCTGAGATCTCTTGAGATTTTATGCAAATTTTAGGATGAATTTTTTTTTCTATTTTTGAAAAAAATATACCACTTTGATTTTCATAGAAGTTACATGAAATCTGTAGATCATTTTGACTAGGGTGGCCAATCCAGGAACGTGATGTCTTTCCATTTATTTGTACTTATATTTCCCCCAGCCACAGTAATTTCTCCAAAGATGAACTGATTGCCCCTTCAGAGCCAACGAGACACAAGGAGAATTTTCTTGAGATTTCTGAAACAAAAGCAAGTTTAAGATCCATGTGCCTTGAAACCGAGAGACTGATACTATTGCTACCATCAAGCCATGGAGCCCAAGATTGATGTCAACACAGTAAAAAGCTGAGACAAGGGATGGAGTGATCTACGTCCTCTGAGCCCTGAAGGCATCAGTACTTCTGATCTTTTCAGTTACATGAATCCAAACAATTCCCTTCCTCCAAAACCAGTTTTTGGTTGGCATTTCTGTTACGTGCAACCAAGATCCTCGCTGATTCAGAAAATAAGATGGCTAGTCAAAGAGTGAGTGACCAGGCAGCCACAATCCAGGCCAGCAGTTCTGAGCACAAGCTTTCAGCAACCAGAACAGCACTGCCTTTGAACAAAACTTGATCCCTGTTTGAGTGTGTGTGTGTGTGTGTGTGTGTGTGTATGTGTGAGTGTGTGTGTACACTCAGTCATGTCTCACTCTTTGCATCCCCATGGTCTGTAGCCCACCAGGCTCCTCTCTTCATGGAATTTTCCAGGCAAGAATATTGGAGCAGGTTGCCATTTCCTACTCTAGAGGATCTTTCTGATGCAGGGATCAAACCTGAGGTGCTTGCGACTCCTGCATCAGCAGGCGGATTCTTTACCACTGGGCCAGTCATCTGGGAAGCCCTGATCCCTGGTTGAGGCCAGTCTGCAATTTAAAAATGCAACCTTGCCAACCTTCCAAGAATCACCACAGTTCCCAGACCCATCACATCTGACTGATTCTTTGAGATTACACTTCCCCTCCTCTCCATCACTTAGCCTCCCAGCACCAATCTATTTTACCCATCAACACTACTCACAGGGAAAGATTTAATTAATTCATTCACACTAAAGTTTACACGATTCAGATGTTCCTATTTGTTAGAAAATCTACATTTCAGAAGGGGACAGAATATCCCATTAACAAATAACATTTCTAGTGATGGAATGTTTTAACATGAGAATAGTTACTTATGTAAAATTTAAAATTGCCTGGGTTCACTGTACCATCTTTGAAGCCTAATTCATTGCAGACAAATGAACTTATCTATGCCTGTATTGCTCTATAATCATATAACTCAATGACACAGTACTTTCTTAATCATTATAGAATACAATAATTCACAGAGGTTCATGTTTTATTCTCCTCCTGTGCAGAATAGTGCAGTGCCCTCAAAAACATCAAGGAAACAGCACCATCATCAATACTTATTGAACACTTACCACATATTTTGTATGCTAGGCATTATTCTAAAAACTTTTCATATGTTACCTGGTCTAATCCTCAATGGCACTCCACGAGGCAACTATCTTATCAATCACATATTGCAGTTGAGGAAATTAAAGCACAGAGATGTTAAACAACTTGTTCAAGGTGGCACAGTTACATTTTGAAGGAAACCACAGAGCAAAAAATTATTAGAGGTACCAGGGTGGAGCTGGCCTCCAGGGCTCCTCTGAGGTCCCTCAGGATTCACAACCTGGAACCTAATGAAATTGTGAGCTGAAAAAATTATTTTAGAATCATAGAAATCGGGAGTGTCTAATGTACTATTAAGAAAAACAAGAAAAATGAGATCCAGCCTGAATATCAGAAATAAAACTAGACCACAAAGCTGGTACTTCCCAGGCTGTGCTCTTTGCACTCATCCATCTACTCACTCATTCAATCTGCATAAATATTTGATAGAAAATGTTCATTCACTGCACATGGAAAATGTTGGGGATGCCAAAATGAAAAATGCAAATATATAAGCAAAATAAATAAATAAGCTCTTTGTGCCCAAAGAAACAACGGTGTAGAGGGGAAAGTATGAAATCATTACCATAAAGTGTGATGATGCCCTGATCAGACAGGGAGGAGCCAGCTCTGCCTGGAGGTACTGGCAAAGCTTCACTGGGAAAAAAGAGCAGGAACTTCAAAGGAAGCCAAGGTGGGGAAGGATCATCAGAAGAGGAGACAGCAGAGGCCAGGAGACAGGGTGGGAGACAGAGGAAGTATTCGGGGAACTGCAGGGGCCTTGCTGCTGAAAGTGAGGCTGGGAAGATGGGAAGACAGGGTAATGAGAATTCTTAACACCAGGCAGAGAATTAACTCTTTTGGAGGGCCACTGGTATCCTTAGGGCTTGGTGGCACAGTGGTAAAGAATCCACCTGCCAGCGTGGGAGACACAGGATTGATCCCTGGATCGGGAAGATCCCCTGGAGGAGGAAATGGCAGCCCACTCCAGTATTCTTGCCTGGAGAATTCCATGGACAGAGGAGCCTGGTGGGCTACAGTCGCTGGGGTTGCAAAAGAGTTGGACACGACTTAGTGACTGAGTGCACACGCACAGGTGTTCTGGGTCACATTTGCAATTGGGAACAGACCAGAGAGTTAAGTCTGGAATTAACATATACACACTGCTGCTGCTGCTGCTAAGTCACTTCAGTCGTGTCCGACTCTGTGCGACCCCATAGATGGCAGCCCACCAGGCTCCCCCGTCCCTGGGATTCTCCAGGCAAGAATACTGGAGTGGCTTGCCATTCACTATATATAAAATAGGTAAACAACAAGGACCTACTATATAGCACAGGGAACACAATACACAATATCTTGTAATAACTTATAATGGAAAAGTATCTGAAAAAGAAAAACAAATATGTGTATATATAACTGAATCACTTTCCTGTACACTTGACACTAACAGAACATTGTGAGTTAACTGTACTTCAATAAATAAATGCCAGTCTGTGGAGAAGGGGTCAGAGTTGGGTAGGTGTGCTAGGGATGGATTTCAAGCATGGAAGTGACCTGGTTAGATTTGCTCTTGGGGTGGGAGTGGGGTGGAGCCAGGGTGGGGATGCTTCTGAGGACCTGGGAAGAGAATGGGTGGGGTTACAGGGGTGTCAGGGTCAGATGAGAGCTCAGGAGCTCTCATAAGGTCTACAGAGACAGGAGGGGCGGGTAGGGATGCACTGCGAGTATTTACAAAGTAAACTCACAGGGCTTGGACTGAGTATATCAGGTATGGGGGACAAAAGGGAATAAAGTTGTGGGGGGGGGAGTGCTAGGGAGCTTCCCTGGTGGCTCAGGGGTAAAGAGTCCACCTTCCAATGAAGGAGACATGGTTTTGATCCCTGATCCTGGAAGATCCCACATGCCGAGAGACAACTAAGCCCCTGCACCACAGCTGCTGAAGCCCGTGCACGCAGAGCCCGTGGTCTGCAACAAGAGAAGTCACTGAAGCTAGAGAGTAGCCCCCGCTCATCACTAGAGAAAGGCCCACTCAGCAGTGAAGACCCAGCACAACCAAATAAACAAAGAAATAAAATTCTAAAAGGGCAAGTCTGCCTCCCTGGTTTCTGAACTGGAAGATGGAGTAGATGGTCAGGCCTTGGGCTTCTTTTCTGCACTAATACATGCAGCGTATAAACAGTGCAACCAGGCAGACCTGGGAGAAGTAACCGCATCCCTTCTCCTCAACCTGCTTTACTCCCAGGACGACTCCCGAAGGCAGAGCCACTGGCAGCGCTATCTTCGTGTATTCTGTTTTCATACCTCTGTGCGGAACTCAGTTAATTTTTTAAAAAAACACAAAGGATTCTGCTACAAAGACATCTTACCAAATTGCTGAAGAGAGACTATTTGCAATCAACCATGCCTTTCAGTGCTGGGCGAAGTTTTAGGAAAGGGGACAGTGATAGGCATGATACTTCTTCTGGGAACCACATCACTAGGAGTTCATCTGGGGCTGTGTCACAGATTCACCCCTTATTACAGCAAAGTCTGAGGGACCAAAAAATACACCAATGCCCGGGTATAATGCACTAATAATGAAATAGATAAACCTTCTTTATTAATAATTCTCCTATAATATAGGTATTTAGTGTAAGTCTCTATATCGTTCTAACTCTTTGTGACCCCATGGACTGTAGCCCGCCAGGCTCCCCTGTTCATGGAATTTTCTAGGCAATTTTCTAGGAATATTGGAGTGGGTAGCCATTCCCTTCTCCAGGGGATCTTCCTGACCCAGGGGTCAAACCTGGGTCTCCTGCATTGGCAGGCAGATTCTTTACCATCTGAGCCACCAGGGAAGACCCATGATTTGGAGGTATATTCACCTCCAAAGTTAAATATAAAAATATATTCTCTTTGGTATTCAATGCCCTGGAAATGCCAACAGAATTGTTTTTACATACACCAGCTTTCAATTGGAGAATTAGCTTTGGAAATTTTTCTCTCCTCTGTGACCTAGATAACATTACTTCTACAAGTTGAAAGTAAGGCAAATGTCACAAAGATGTGAAGAGATGATTTTGATGGCACATGCAACTGCTGCTAAATAGGGTCACACAGCACATACACATACACCTAAAAGTTGCTCAATTTTTTAGAGGAAAAACAAAGTCTGCCTTTTTTACGGAACTAAAATAAATCCTATTGCACACACTAAATTGTGCATGTTCCTATAGGGAATTCACATAGGGAGCTGCTGTCAAGAAATAAAATAGCCCCATTTCAGAACTCTAAATCTCTAAAGTTATGTCTCAGAGAGAATTGTAACAAAAAATATATTAGAATGGTAACTAAATATATTAGGAAAAGACCCTGATGCTGGGAAAGATTGAGGGCAGGAGGAGGAGGCAACAGAGGATGAGCTGGTTGGATGGCATCATCGACTCAGTGAACGTGAGTTTGAGCAAACTCTGGGAGAGAGTTAAAGACAGGGAAGCCTGGTGTGCTGCAGTTCATGGGGTCACAAAGAGCTGGACATGACTGAGCAACTGAACAAAGCATACTAGGACGTAGGGCAACAAAAATTTAAGTCTAAATTTGTCGAAAATTTAAGTCTTATGTTTAATATTATTAACTTGATGCAAGAATAGAGACTAACATTAGTAAGTGTTAATTCTTAGTTCATTGGTTTTCTTCAAATGTGCTTATGATTTTGTTTCCAGTGATGAAAGAGTTCAAGAAACTGTTCTTGAACAGTTTTCTGCAGTTCAAGAATTATAATGTGGATAATTATTAATATAATAAAGAATAGTTAACATGCATTGAGCACTTATTACATGCCAAGCACTATTTTAAGGTGTTTATATCATTACTCTATTCATCTTTGCCATCCATTATTACCCCCCATTTAAGACATAGGACCATCCCTGATTTCTAGTATTGGATATTACAGACTCAAGGGTTGCTTAATCAAGGTATTGCTTGGAGGGGTGACAAAATATTCAATTGTTTCGAAAATATTTGCACAAGGAAGCCCTGTCCAAATCAGGTATATGGAGCTGCTTCATGGTTGAGAGTAAGTTTCCCAGGTTGGTTATAGCAATAGAATAGAACTTAAGTGCTAGGTCCCACTCCTGGCATACAGAGTTCAAACTCAGAAACATTCCCCTTTTGCATCTTGGACTAGAGGCTGCCAGGGTGTCCAACATGGATGCAGAGAACTGCTGCTAGATCTCAAACTAGAAAGAGGGTGTGGGCGTCTTGGGAAGTTGCAGTAGGTAGCTGTGGGTACATGCTGGACAGGGCACATACATCATCGAGATCCTATCCAGAGTTGTTAAAGGTTGAATTTGTTGTTGTCAAAACAATTAGACAGACCAAATATTCAAAACAATCATATATATGTTCCCATTAGAATGCTTGTATTATTAAGTGATAAAGCCAGATGTAGAAGAATCTGCATGGTATATTATCATTTGTTTAGAAAGCAGGTGGTGGAGAGAGGATATATTTCCAGCTATACTTAGATGGTCAGTGAATAAAACAGGCAAGTTTTACAAGGAATTATCTCAGGGGAGAGAGCTGGGGAGACAGAAGGTCCAGGAAGGAGAAGACTTAGTTTTCACCATTTACAATTTGATCACTTTTAAAGTTTTGTAGATCATGTGTATACATTACTACTTCAGTTAGATAGATAAAAGGTGGATGGATGGATGGATAGATAAAAAGAAGGAAAGGAAAGGAAGGAGAAAGGAAGGGAGGGAGATAGAGAGGAAGGGAGGAAAAAAGGAAGGAAGGAGGGGAAGAGAAAGAAAATAAATTTGAAAGGGAATGGTTTAGAGGTATTGGTTCACCACAGTACCACACTGCAGAACAGTCTGGCCCTCAGCATTGCAGATGCATGAACTTGATTCTGCTAGGTCTATGAGAAGGTTCTCTTTCTAGGGTGGACTCCCATTAACTAAAGTCGTAAACAACTGAAGAATAAATCAGGACACGGATTCCTTATTTAATGCATAGACTAGAGTGTCCAAAGGGACTGGCCATTCACCTGCTCTGGACAGCACTTTTCTCTCTGCAGAGGAATGCATGACAAGTAAAGCCAGATTACACCACCTCCCCAACCTCCACTCCGAGTTGGGGACCAGGCAGCTTGGGTCAAAGCAGTGGATGGAGTTCAGTGAGTCTCATGTCTATAGGACAAGCTCTCATCATCATTTTGTTTCCATCTCTGTTGCTGGAATGTCCTTGCATTAGGAACCCAACATATCAGGTTTACAGGCTAAAATCTCCCTCTCCAAACAACTGAAGGCACATTTTTATCCCTCCTATATTTTCTTTTATATTTTCTCTGCTGATTCTTCAATTGACTTATTTTTCTCTTTAGGCATGCTAATACCATTTATTCTGCAAAGACTGTAGACAGGCTATTATTGTCAGATTTTGCTTGTTCTCTCCACTTCTGATTTGGAGAAACATTTTGCCCTTAGGGTGCAAGTAACCTATACATGCACCCATTTATTCAGTCAACAGCATTTATTTTGGGTCCTCCCTGTAATGTGTTCCATGCCCTGGAGATACAGTGGAGAATAAGAAAAGCTCCCTGACCCCAAGGGAACTCTCATTCTAGTGGGAGAAACAGACAGCAGTTCAAGTTGACTAACAGACAAATCATATAATACAATTTTAGGTGGTAATATGAAAAAATTAAAACAGAGCAATGGGACAGAGTAGCTGGTCAAGGATGATCTGGGAAGGACCCTCTGAGAAGGTAATGTTGGTTGCTGAGATCTGCATGGAAAGATGGGACCAGTTCTTGGAAGGTCTGGGGATAATCACTCCCAGCACAGAGGAGGTCAAGAGCAAAGTCCCTGAGACTCACACAAGCACTGAGTGCTCTGGGAAATAAAAATGGACAGGTGCTGAGACCAAAAAGAGAGTGATAAGAAGAGATGTTATGGGGTAGATGGGCCAGACCCCAGAGGAGCTTGTAGGTCACAGTAGAGTCTCCCAACTATATCACAAGCGTGACGTGATGGTCACCAGAAAGCATCCTTCATGAGTGTGTTGG
Organism: Ovis aries; assembly: GCF_016772045.2. Lineage (NCBI taxonomy): Eukaryota > Metazoa > Chordata > Mammalia > Artiodactyla > Bovidae > Ovis > Ovis aries. The sequence goes on from NC_056054.1 coordinate 237,872,440, forward strand.
GATCAGATTTACATTTAAAAAGAATCAATGTGTTGGCCAAATTGAGAATGTATTGTACGAGGGAGAGAGCTTAAGAGGTAGTTGCAGGAGCCCAGGCCAGAGTCAATGGTGATTAGGACTAGGGTGATCAAAATACACAGTCAGGATAGATGTAATTTGGAGGCGGAGAAGGAAGAAGGCACTGATGGACTGAATGTAGCAGAGTAGAAGGTGGTGGCAAAAATCAAGAACAACTCTGGGTTTTGGCCTGAGCTGAGAGGAGACAGCGATGCCATTAACAAATGGGAAATGATTGGGACTGGGGAGGGGTGAGGTGTTCTGTTTTGGTTTTGTTAAATGCTTCTTCCAATCACTATCATCTGATGGTTCATTTCTCAGAGTTCTAGGGGAGAAGTGGCTCACATTCTTACTATTAGAATTCCTTGCTCCCTCTTTTTTCCTCCCACAATACAAGGAACCAGAAAATACAAGTAACTGTATTTTCCCCTTCCTTCTATTTCTATGAAAAAGAAATACATGACAAATTAACCCAAATCAATTTATTCAAAATAGAACTTGCAGATAAAGAAGATGTAGTACATATATTCGATGGAATATTACTTAGCCATGAAAAGGAACGAAACTCTGCCACTTGCAAAAATGTGGGCCTAGATGTAGACCTAGAGGCTGTCATATAGAGTAAAGTAAGTCAGAAAGAGAAAAACAAATATCATATAATGTTGCTTCTATTTGGATCTAGAAAAAATGGTACAGACAAATTTATTTGCAAACCAGAAATAGATATGTAAAGAACAAACTCATGGATACCAGGAGGGAAGGAGAGTGGGAATGAATTGGGAGGGGACTGACATATATGTATACTACTGTGTATAAAATAGAAAAATAATGAGAATCTACTGTATAGCACAGGGAACTCTACTTAGTGCTCTCTGGTGAACTAAACGGGAAAGAAATTTTTTAAAGAGTGAATATATGTATATGTATAGCTGATTCACTTTGCTGTACAGCAGAAACTAGCACAACATCATAAAGCAACTATACTCCAATAAAAATTAAAAAATAAATTAAAAAAAATAGAACTTGCAGGGTATCATAGGGTCAACACGGTTTCAGCCTAATTGTTTGTACCATCTGCATCCTCTGCTCTGTCTGATGGGAGCTGATGGTCCAAGTGGTGGTGATGATGGTCCTGGGACACTGCAAGGTATTACTGCATCTTCTGAATCATTACAGAAAGATGAACTTTTGTACAACATCAAGTTAGTGTTAGGTAGACACAGTCTTACTCATTTATATCCTCAGCAGAATCTCAGAATGAACTAAAATGCTTCATGGAGATAGTTTACTCCAATAATTTTTCAAACAAGTAGAGGGTGACTCTCTCAAGAATTTCAGATGTGTAAGAACTTCAGAAGTGTCTCATCATCCCCTTGAGGGTTATTTTCCCCCTTGGCTGCTTCCCCTAACCCATTGGAAACTGCTATCTGTGATGAAAGCTCCCTCCAATGACAGTGGAGTTTATCTGCTACTTCAGTATAGGCAGAAAAAAAGGTTGAGAACTAAGAGTCATGTCAGATTTACTCATGAGAAGTAGGAAAAATAAAATCCAAAGAGGAAAGTTATTTGTCTGTGGTCACTGGCCAAGTTAATGTCAAAACCTTTAGTCAAACCCAGGTCTCCTGACTATGCCCTTTCTTCTAATAAAACACACTGAATGTTTATAGAACAAATTGAAAGTATTTCCTAAATTATAACTCCTTTAGAAGCAACGATTCTTGTTAAAGAAAATACTGAGTTGATTAGTATATCCTATTTTTCTATTCTAAGAAAAAGGTTAATTCATGTTTAACTTTTTCTTTTTTTTTTTGGCTATGCTGCTTAGCATGTTGGCTCTAGTACTCCAACCAGGCATTGAATTCATGCCCTCTGTATTGTAAGCACAGAGTCTTAACCTCTGGACTGCCAAGGAAGTCCCCATGTTTAATTTTTTACATAAGAAAATATATGGAAAGCTATATATTTGTGGCAATTCAAGACATTTTACTTTTTCCCCCTTTTGGAGAAAATAATTTCAATATAATAGAATTCTCCCTTTTTAGGTGTACAGTTCTAGAAATTTTGACAATGTTTTCAGGCAGGTAGCCTCACCACAATCATCACCCAATTTTTCCTCCTGCCTTTTAATAGTCAATATCCCCGACCACTCTAGACAATCACTGATATAATTTATATCCCAATAGTTTTGCCTTTTCCAGATGTCATGTAAGTGAAATCACACAATTGAGTGTGACTTCTTTCACTTGGCAAAAAACATTTGAGAATTACCCATTCTGTGTGTGTGTCAGTAGTTTGTTCCCCTTTATTTCTGAGTGGTTGGAGAAGGAAATGGCAACCCACCCCAGTATTCTTGCCTGGAGAATCCTATGGACAGGGGAGCCTGGTGGGCTACAGCACATGGGGTCGCCAAGAGTCAGACACGACTGAGAGATTAACACACACACACATTTCTGAGTAGTATTTTATTGGGTAGCTGTACTGCAGTTGGTTTATCCATTCACAGTTGGTGGACATTTTTTTCGCTCTGGGGGCAGTTATTAATTAAACCACTACAAACATCTGAGTACAGGTTTCTATGTGGCCATATGCTTTCATTTCTCTTTGGTAAATGGGCTTCCCCAGTGGCTCAGCAGGTACAGAATCTACCTGCAATGCAGGAGACATGGGTTCGATCACTGGGTTGGGAAGATCTCATGGAGAAGTAAATGGCATCCCACTCCAGTATTCTTGCTTGAAGAATCCCATGGACAGAGAAGCCTGGCGGGCTGCAGTCCATGGATCCACAGAGCTGGACATGACTGCCCACACATGTGTGTACCCAGTTCCCGGATCATACTGAAAGTGTATGTTTAATTTTTTAAGGAACTGCTAAACTTTCCCCCAAAGTAGATGTGCCATTTTGCCTTCCCACTCACATGCATTAAAGTTCCATTTGCTCTGGGGTCAGGGGACGTTCAACTTTAGGGGATCCAGTATGTTGCATTTTGTTTCTTTGTGTGCCATTTCTCAAGGACTCTCTGTTCCTTGTCAGTTCCTGAAATACAGGAAAGAGTAGAGCTGCACGCAGTTCTCAGAACTGAGATCATGGGAGAGAGCACCTGCTTGGATTCCCTTCAGCGAATCCCTTCAGTGACTCTCTTCAGTGACTTTGTACTTAATAGACTATCCATTTTGCTGCAACTGGTGGAATTTCATTCTTTTTAACTGCTGAGTAATCATTTTGCTGAAGATACATAAGCGTGCATTTCTCTAATGAAATACCCTTGTTCCACTCGACACTTGGGTCCCCTGTGTCCTTCTTGCTGTGGCTAGTACTTTGGAGTGTGGAAGCCTACCGAGCTCACATCCTTGCCCAGGCTTTCAAGACTTCCTTGAAAGGATGCCCTGTGCCTTCGTGAGCGGTACAAGCCCTGTGTATAGCCTTTCCTGGTTTTCTACGTAACCTGAGGGATATTGCTCTTTCTCTCTCTTTCTTTTTGTTGACTCCAGTCCCCAGGTCCTGGTCTGTAAAAGACCGCAACACTCTGGTGTTGGACTTAGTGTTGTCAGGTTTTTTTTAAAAAAAATTTAGTCATTTTAACAAGTGGTTTGTGGTATCTCATTGTGGTTTTATTTTGACTAATGATGGGGAGAATCTTTTCAAGGGCTTATTTGCCACTCACATCTCTTCTTTGATGAAGTACATATTAAAATATTTTGACATATTTCTTACCTTAGTATGTTGTTTTCCTATTGTTGAGTTTTGAAATTTCTTTATATATTTTGTATACAAATTCTTTATCAGATACATGTTTTTCATATATTTTCTCCCAGTCTGGGGTTTACCTTTTCATTTTTTATAGTGTCATTCAAAGAGAAGGCATTTTATCATTTTTTAAATTTCATGGTTTATGCTCTTTTTCTCTAAAAATCTTTACCTAACTTGAGGTTACAAGGACTTCTCTGAGAAACCTTGAGTCTTAGGCAATACATTTCTAATTCATTTTTAATAGGTATAGTTCTCCTTTCAAAATATCTTTGTTAAAGTGCTCTTTTTCATAATGGTAAAACATTTCTTGTGTCATTAATACAAAAAAGTCATTGATAGCCTAGTTTTCATTCCAACAGAAGTGAAGGCATAGAGTAAAGTGGGGTTCACTTTCATAAGGATCCAAGGTTCAATGAATTTTCACCTATTTTCCATAGTGTCCACAGCTTGGTGCCCAGGGGTTTGACATCATTTAAAGATGCGATTCATGGGGTCGCAAAGAGTCAGACACGACTGAGTGACTGAACTGAACTGAACTGAAAGATACAGCATCATGTCTGATCAGACTTGCTGGTGATTTTCAGCACATGACAAGTCAAAGAGGTTTGGCTTCTACGTATGGTAATTCCACAGGCTGTTCCCAGTACAGCCTGGGTTTCCTACCACTCAGTTCAGTTCAGTTACTCAGTTGTGTGTGACTCTTTGTTACCCCATGGACTACAGCATGCCAGGCTTGCCTGCCCATCATCAACTCACGGAGCTTACTCAAACTCATGTCCATTGAGTCAGTGATGCCATGCAACCATCTCATCCTCTGTCGTCCCCTTTTCCTCCCACCTTCAATCTTTCACAGCATCAGGGTCTTTTCAAATGAGTCTGTTCTTCGCATCCAGTGGCCAAAGTATTGGAATTTCAGCTTCAGCATCAGTCCTTCCAACGAATATTCAGGACTGATTTCCTTTAGGATGGACTGGTTGGATCTCCTTGCTGTCCAAGGGACTCTCAAGAGTCTTCTCCAATACCACGGTTCAAAAGCATCAATTCTTTGGTGCTGTTTTCTTTATACTCCAACTCTCACATCCTGGAAAAACCATAGCTTTCACTAGATGGACCTTTGCTGGCAAAGTAATGTCTCTGCCTTTTAATATGCTGTCTAGGTTGGTCATAACTTTTCTTCCAAGGAGTAAGCATCTTTTAATTTCATGGCTTCAGTCACCATCAGCAGTGATTTTGGAGCCCCAAAAATAAAGTCTGTCACTGTTTCCCCATCTATTTGCCATGAAGTGATGGGACCAGAAGCCATGATCTTAGCTTTCTGAATGTTGAGTTTTAAGCCAACCTTTCCACTCTTCTCTTTCACTTTCATCAAGAGGCTCTTTAGTTCTTCTTCACTTTCTGCCATAAGGATGGTGTCATCTACACATCTGACGTTACTAATATTTCTCCCAGCAATCTTGATTCCAGCTTGTGCTTCATCCAGTCCAGCATTTCACATGATGTACTCTGCATATAAGTTGATTAAATAGAGTGACAATATACAGCCTTGATGTACTCCTTTCCCGATTTGGAACCACTCTGTTGTTCCATGTCCAGTTCTAACTGTTGTTTCTTGGCCTGCACACAGATTTCTCAGAAGGCAGGTAAGGTGGTCTGGTATTCCCATCTCTTAAGAATTTTCCACAGTTTGTTGTTATCCACACAGTCAACATAATATCAATGTTATGCCAGAGTCAACTAGGCTAGAAGTTTGAGCTTTACCTTACTAGCGTGTGAGATGAGTACAATTGTGCAGTAGTTTGAGCATTCTTTGGCACTGCCTTTTTTGGGGATTGGAATGAAAACTGACCTTTTCCAGTCTTGTAGCCACTGCTGAGTTTTCCAAATTTGCTGGCATCTTGAGTGCAGCACTTTCACAGCATCATCTTTTAGGACTTGAAATAGCTCAACTGGAATTCCATCACCTCCACTAGCTTTGTTCATGGTGATGCTTCCTAAGGCCCACTTAACTTCACAATCCAGGATGTCTGCCTCTAGGTGAGCGATTATACCATCATGGTTATCTGGGTCATGAAGATCTTTTTTGTATAGTTCTGTTTATTCTTGCCATCTCTTCTTAATATCTTCTGCTTCTGTCAGGTCCCTACCATTTCTGTCCTTTATTGCACCCATCTTTGCATGAAATGTTCTCTTGATATCTCTAATTTTCTTGAAGAGATCTCTAGTCTTTCCCATTCTATTGTTTTCCTCTCTTTCTTTGCATTGATCATTGAGGAAGGCTTTTCTATCTCTCCTTGCTATTCTTTGGAACTCTGCATTCAGATGGGTATATCTTTCCTTTTCTCCTTTGCCTTTCACTTCTCTTCTTTTCACAGGTATTTATAAGGTCTCCTCAGACAATCATTTTGTCTTTTTGCATTTCATTTTCTTGGGGATGGTCTTGATCACTGCCTCCTGTACAATGTCATGAGCCTCTGTCCATAGTTCTTCAGGCACTCTGTCTATCAAATCTAATCCCTTGAATCTATTTGTCACTTCCACTGTATAATCATAAGGAATTTGATTTAGGTCATACCTGAATGGTCTAGTGGTTTTCCCTACTTTCTTCAATTTAAGTCTGAATTTGGCAATAAGGAGCTCATGATCTGAGCCAGTCAGCTCCTGGTCTTGTTTTTGCTGACTGTATAGAGCTTCTCCATCTTTGGCTACAAAGAATATAATCAGTCTGATTTTGGTGTTGACCATCTGGTGATGTCCATGTGTAGAGTCTTCTCTTGTGTTGTTGGAAGAGGCTGTTTGCTATAACCAGTGTATTCTCTTGGCAAAACTCTATTAGCCTTTGCCCTGCTTCATTCCATACTCCAAGGCCAAATTTGCCTGTTACTCCAGGTGTTTCTTGACTTTCTACTTTTGCATTCCAGTCCCCTACAATGAAAAGGACATCTTTTTTTAACTGTTAGCTCTAAAAGGTCTTGTAGGTCTTCATAGAACCATTCACCTTCAGCTTCTTCAGCATTACTGGTTGGGGCATAGGCTTGGATTATCGTGATATTGAATGGTTTGCCTTGGAAACGAACAGAGATCATGCTGTCATTTTTGAGATTGCAATCAAGTACTGCATTTCGGACCCTTTGTTGATCAAGATGGCTACTCCATTCCTGCCCACAGCAGTAGATATAATGGTCATCTGAGTTAAATTCACTCATTTCGGTCCATTTTAGTTCTCTGATTCCTAAAATGTTGATGTTCACTCTTGCCATCTCCTGTTTGACCACTTCCAATTTGCCTTGATTCATGGACCTAACATTCCAGGTTCCTATGCAATATTGCTCTTTACAGCATCAGACTTTACTTCTATCACCAGTCACATCCACAACTGGGTGTTGTTTTTGTTTTGGCTCCATCTCTTCATTCTTTCTGGAGTTATTTCTCCACTGATCTCCAGTAGCATATTGGGCACCTACCGACCTGGGGAGTTCATCTTTCAGTGTCTTATCTTTTTATCTTTTCATACTGTTCATGGGGTTCTCAAGGCAAGAATACTGAAGTGGTTTGCCATTCCCTTCTCTAGTGGACCACATTTTGTCAGAACTCTCCACCATGACCAGCCTGTCCTACCACTCACCACCACTTTTTCTATCTCTGGGTGCTTTTCTTGAAAAGAATCTAAAAATAAGGCATTTGTAGCATTCTAGGTTACTTTGTTGACAATCTGCTATGACTATTTTTTTTTTTCAAATAAGGACCATGCACAGAGAAGTCAGAAAACTAATAAAGATCTTACATTCATTTCAATTTGAATTTCCTGGAAAGAGACTCTTAACCTAGAATGTTTCCCTTGCTTTCAGTTCAGTTCAGTTCAGTCGCTCAGTCGTGTCCAAATCTTTGCGACCCCATGAATCTCAGCATGCCAGGCCTCCCTGTCCATCACCATCTCCTGAAGTTCAGTCAGACTCACATCTATCAAGTCGGTGATGCCATCCAGCCATCTCATCCTCTGTCATCCCCTTCTCCTCCTGCCGCCAATCCCTCCTAGCATCAGGGTCTTTTCCAATGAATCAACTCTTCGTATGAGGTGGCCAAAGTACTGGAGTTTCAGCTTTAGCACCATCCCTTCCAAAGAACACCAGCTTTACAGGAGCTTAATGAAACTATGTTGGCCACCAGGTCTGAAGTTTTAACACTTTAATGTCCTAGTAACTAGCTATGTTTTACCATCCAAGGGGACAGTACTGTTTTACAAAGGCAAACCAATATACACTCTGGTAAGATTTTCTCCTGGGTGGATAAAATATTTATTTTCCTAATTAAGCTGAGGAAAAAGGAGCTGGGGAGGTGGGGAGAGAATGGTTATGGTAGAAGGAAAGATACATGAGAGATTAATTCAAGTGTGCTCCACCTGAGGGTGGACAGAAAGGATCGGATCTGAGTAGGGCATACCTTGCAGCTTGCAGATTTGCTAAAGGACCCTGTAGTCTGGGAAGGCAAAGAAGAGGAAGGGAACCAGCATTCAGGATGGGGTGTAGAGGGAGCCTGGGTTTGAGCTCAGCGGAAGTTAAGCTCCAGATTACTATACCTAACTGCACTTATTATTATTATTAACCATTGTTTAAAGTGAGGTATAGTTAATTTACAAAGTTGTTTTAGTTTCAGGTGTGGAGCAAAGTGATTCAGTTTTATACACACACACGTATACACACATATATATGCTATATATTAGGTCTTAGTTTTTTATTTTATATATAGTAGTATGTATATGTTTGGGCTTCCCTTGTAGCTCAGTCAGTAAAGAATCTGCCTTTCTTGGGTTGGGAAGATTTCCTGGAGAAGGAAATGGCAACTCACTCCAGTATATTTGCCTGGAGAATCCCATGGACAGAGGAGCCTAGCAGGCTACAGTCCATGGGTTCACAAAGAGTTGGACATGACTTAGCAACTAAATCACCACCAGTGTGTATATATTAATCCCAAACTCCTAATTTATCTCTCTCCTCTCCACCCTCCCCCTCCCTGCCCCCACACTATCCCCTTTGGTAACCATAAGTTTGTTTTCTATGTCTGTGAGTCCATTTCTATTTTATAAATAAGTTTGTTTATATCATTTCCTTTAAATTTCACATATTAGTGATAAAATATTTGTCTTTCTAGGTCTGACCTAATTGCACTGTTATCTAGTGAGGCCCCTCCTGCTGCCCAGCAGCCAGCACATTGCCAGCAGTGGACCAAGAGCAGGGTGGTCTGTCTGCATCCCAGGACTTAGCTCAGCCCTCCCCACCCCTTTCTGCTCCTCTCCATAAAGTCAGTCCCAGGAAGTAGCAGCCCAGGATTCTTGTGGTTCTTCCAGGATGGAGGGTGGGGCCCTGGATACCTACGGGGATAGGGATAACATGAAAGGGAAGAGTTCACGCCAAATGAAGGGAGGACCAGGTGAGCCCAGCCTGAGTGAAAGTTCCCATGAGGTGGGGCAGAGTCGGGCAGAGTGGGACACAGGGGCCCTGTGACTGGCACTGACACACAGGTACTCACGTCCCACACGTGGCTGGCACCACACACCCTTCACTCAGGAACCCCTTGTTGTTTCACTTGGTACATTGAACCAAGAACCAGACAGTGGGAAGAGCTGCTGAAATCAGTGCTTCCCAGGAAAGCAATCAAACAGGCAAATGACTAAGAAAACTCTGCCAGCAGAGACCTACATTTGACTTCTGGGAAGGAAAAGGATGACAGCTGGTAGAAAAATGGAGCAGTCAGCTAGAGCAGGAGAGGGCAATTCAAGGCCTTCTTTGTGGGCCAAGACTGCTTCCTTCTCTCTTTCTGCAGACTGGCCTCCAACACTTTGACCTTATGCCTCTCAACATACCTCTAAGTTTTCAGGACACGGATTCTGACTGGTCCAGATGACTATTCTTAATCAATACCAGGGAGAAAGGGTGGGTCACACAGACTTGGTATCAGTGGGTACTGAAGGAATTTTTCAAAGGAAGTGCTGGGAGCTGAGCAGACAACCCAAAGGTATGTGTATTACACGGTAGCAGCACCTGCAGTTGTCATTTCACACTGTTGGCTCCTGTTGGGCTCATTGTCTGGTTAATCGTCTTTTCATATGAAGTTCCGCCAACCCAGATTTCCCCAGGCAATTACATTTTCAAACCTAAAGACGTCTTGTTGCTTTGGTCCCATCCTTAGAACTATTAAGACTATCTCAAGTTTCCATTTGATCATCTATTATTTTTAGCTTCTTCTGCCCATAGTCAGTGCTCAAATAAAAGTTTGATATGGAGTTAACATTTTGGATAAGAGACTAGTCTTTGTTTTGATACAAGTCATTGAAAAAACAGTATGTCTGTGTACCCACTACTATGTTTAAAATAAATAACCAACAAGGACCTACTATATAGCACAGGGAACTCTGTTCAGTACTCTACAGTAACCTAAATGGGCAAAGAATTTGAAAAAGTATAGATATGTCTATCTGTACAACTGAATCATTTTGCTGTACATCTGAAATTAACACAACCTTAATCAACTACACTTCAATAAAAATAAACATATTAAAGAGAAAATGGTAAATGTGTGGAAAACAAAAAGCACTCATTTCTAATAAGCAATGCTTATTTTTGCTTTTAAACAAAATAATGTATATAATAATTTATCATGGAATTTGTAACAAATGTAGAAATAAAATATGACAACAACAAAAAATAAATTTAGGTTTACTTTAAAGCTCTCTCTGGCTCACATAGCCCCAGAAGTCAACACTCCTTGTTTCTAGAGAATTGACAAGATACAAATCTACCTAATTGTACTACAATTCAGTTCTTCACCTTAAGACTATTTCAGGAGACTTTGTGATCTGTCTGACTGAAAATTAAGCTATTCTACTACCTGGAATATCTTCACCAGAGAAGGGATAGGAAACCTGATAATTGCTCCATTGTGTCTGAAAAGAAATGAGTTAATATGTAGAATAAGTGCTGAAACAGAGTAAGCCTCCCTATGTATTACATTTTTGTTAATATTGCTACTATTATTTTGATGCAAATCAAGGAAATTGTCAGTATTTTAGGTGTCACACACCCACACAAAGGAAAACATTTATACATTAATAATAGTAATGATAGGATCAAACTACTCCAAAGTTTACCATCTCAACACACCTACCCTGGGTTATAGCAACAAGAAGAATTATCACTATTTCCCTGTACTAGGAATCTGGTTCATCTATTCTTATTAAAGGAGGTATCACAGACTTTCTTCCTTCTGTAATAGCTCAGGCATCCTGCTGGGTAGAGATTTAAGTATCAACAAGCCTTGTAATGAGATACCAACAAGAAACCCAGAAAAATCAGGGGTATCACACATCTTGTTTGACACAGGCAACAACTTTCCTCCACTTCCGGCTCTCTGTTTTGTATAACAAGCCCAACTCTTGTACTTATAATACTTTAAATGTCCTCATAGTCATCACCAACCCTGAAAATCCCACACTGAACTCTCCCTCCCAGTCCAAATCCACAGAGGCTTCATCTGTATTCCAAGAGAACTTGTTTCCTTTTTCTTCCCTTCCCTCAACTCTTTTAATCCTCTAGTTCAAGCAATTAGCTTTACAAATATTAGCTGCAATCAAGGTCTAGCACATGTGGTAATTTTCCCCCTAATAAATCAATCAATTCTTTCTGTGGAGTGTTTTTTTCCCCCTTACCGTCATTAGAGAATGACAATGCTACTTCAGGATCACCAGCAACTTGATTTAGTCAAGGAACGTCAATCAAACTTGCCAGATTTTGCTTTAAAGATGAGAAAAATGGGATAGATTCACAAAGGCCTCTTGTCTTAGAACAGGAAGCTTGATAAACCCTTGCTGAAGCTCTCTTAGCGACGCCTTGGCATATAATGATCCATTTGGAAGAAAATCGGAATCACTATTACTAGTGACAAGTCAGACAAAACCTAGAAACGCTCACTAACTAATCTAAAAATTAATAATTGGAATAATCATTCATCTAGTGTTTCTTGGCAGTGTAATGTTCTATTATACCTAACAGGTTAGTACAGCAAAGAAAAAGAGAAATTATCTAGCAAATGGACAAATTTTAATGCTATAACTTGTGAAAAAAATGGTTTTTAATTTAGAAGGGAATTAAAGGATCATGTGGTCCAAGCTTATCACTGTGCTTGTCAGAGCTGATGTTAGGGTTGGAAGGGGGGCTCTTAGGGAATAAGGAGTGAAGGGGACCCAGTGACAAAGCTCCTGGATCCCCATCTCTCCCAGTATAAAATCTCAATTTTTATCTCTTATTATACCCAAGAGTTTAGTTGAGGAAATGATTTCTCTGGTTAAAAATAATTTGAGAATTGCCTATGTGTATAGCTGAGAACACTATGACTAACTGACTAAAACAAATGCCAGAAAAATTAAAGAATTTTTAATTTAGTGACGGACCTGGAGCCAAACTCTAGAGCCCATCTCTCTCCCCAGCTCTCTTTCCACAACCCACCAAATCCTGCTCCCTCTTACTCTCAGGGAGCAAATCAGGTGAGAACCCCTACGGCTCTGGATTGGAGCCTTTTCTTTTTTTAAGGGTAAAAACCAATGAACCCAGATTAGTACAAGAAGAGACAGAAATACTACATTGGAAGTAACAAAATCGCCTGCAATTGTACTCCTTTCTGGATACTGATTCCAATCACACTGAGGAATTATATCATCATCCAGACCCAGAAAGGGGTCGTGGTGGGGAGGGTGACAAGGCTTAGTTTCCTTTCCTTATGTCACCAAGTGTATTGCTATTAAGATTGAGAGAAGTAAAGATTTCAGTAGGATACTTGGTGAAAACTTGCTGACATTAATGACTCAAATTCTCGGAGAGACTGCAAGGAAAATGGTGTCATCACTGTCATTCAAGACACTTAAGATGAAATTTCAAAAGAAGGCTGTCAGGCATAATGACTGCCAGGTTCTATTATATCATTCTCAGAGGGTGGATCACACACACTACTATGCAGCCTGTGGGTGGTTGGTATTGAAGTCTGAAAGGGAGCTGCACAGAGAGGAGGGCAGGTGGGCGTAGGACCCGAGGGGGCCCTTCACAATCAGGAGACATCACTGTGGATGTTCACATGGTGACTTGGGGTAAAGCTATGACCCATGACCTGGCCTTTCATCTCAGATATACCAGAACTTGGCCTCAGCAGGGCACTTTGACAAGATCATGCTCTTGGTGCTAAACAGAATTAAGGAAAGTCTGAGCTATCAATGGCAGTGCCAGTTTACTAATTTGCAATGGGAATCTTCCTCTCCAGTGACCAGATGGCCGTGCCTGCTGCATTCCAGAGCTGAGACACCTGCAAAACCCAGTCAGTCATCAGAAGGTAGCTGTGTAGAATGGGGTCCGAGCCCTGATTCCCAGCCCTGACTACACAGTGCAATCACCTGGAGTGATTCAACATGAATGCGTGCTTAGTTCTCAGTCGTGTCCAACTCTGCTACTCTTTGACTGCCAGGCTCCTCTGCCCATGGGATTTCCCAGGCAAGAACACTGGAGTAGGTTGCCGTTTCCTCCTCCAGGGGATCTTCCCACCCCAGGGACTGAACCCGCATCTCTTACATCTCCTGCATTGGCAGGCAGGTTCTTTACCCGCTGAGCCATCAGGGAAGCCTGATTCAACATGAAGGCCCTACTCTAAAATCAAACAAATCTGAATCTCAGGTATTAGGACCCAGACATTAGCAGTTTTTAAAAAATCTCAAGTGATCCATTGAGAAGCTGGGGGTTAAGACAAAGAGATCATCCAGGACACTGTGAGGTTTTAGGTCTCATTGTTTCCACTCAAGGATCCATGAGTTGTATGTCATAGACCAGCAGATAATTTTTTAACACTGGGAACAGACATAGGTTTGCCAATTTTTTAACTTGTCAAGTTAAGACATTAAAGATTCAACTACTATTATTTCATTAAGGAAAGGAAATCTAAACAAAAATTAGGAAGGACACAAATTTAAAAATACAAGCTGAGTTCACTATGTTATATTTATTTTTCTCATGCTTCTGTAGATCAGAGAAAACCACTACAGACTGATGCAAACTTAAGCACTGATATGATCTGACTGCTGTCCATGCACACAGTTAGGGCTTATCTTCGTGGGTAGCTTTAGGTACATTTAACTGGTTTTGTTCATTGACCAAAATGCTACACTGGTTACCCCTCTCTTGCCATGTCCATTCTGAGGAGGTATTAACTATAACGATTAAGTTATGGGTAATTTCTGCTTTGAGGCTTGAAAATGTTCTATCTCCTCCAATTACAGAATATATTGATTTAATTAACTTAGCTCTGCTTACACACCTTAAAGCTTCTGGAATGGGTACGGCACATGTACCCCCACATAACTGCTTACTGGGGACAGTTACGTAGTACACCCTTGTTTTGCCAGTGGACAATGATGGCAATTGCTCTAAATCCAGTGGAGAATTAATTGGGGAGCCAAAGAGCCGGTGATAAGTTCTTATTCAGTTGTGTCACATTCCATGAAATAAGAAGAATTATGTTGTAAACCTAATTTTGAGCACCTCTTTGGAATCTTGTGTGTGCCCTGTCCTGTGACCATGGTTTATGTGCTACCTCCTTCCCTGCAAGGACACTGGCATTCTTGAATTGGTTCTATGCCTAGCTGTCAATCTTCAACAAGACAGCCTCTGGCAACTACTAAAAATGGGTAGCCATGCCAAGTAGTTCAAAGTTCCCCTCAAAGTTCTATTAACCTAGAGACTTATTATGTCTCTAGGTGTAGAATCTTCACTGATTAATTTCTTCTAAGCGACCATGCTTAAACGTGGATCGAGAGACTAGAAGCTAGCATAAACAGGTGTTTTTGACTAAGTGGGAAAATTCTATGATGTGTGTGTTCCCCAAGCACCTCAGATGTATAACAGATGATGGGATACTCTAGTCTGTTACTTCTAGCCCAACCCAACCCAATTGGAGAGCTGCTCATCTCTTCCAGGACAAAGGCTGGATTTGAATCCAGCTCCACAACTCTCTTGGGCAAGTTGTCTGCTGATTCTGAGCCTCAGTTTCCTTATCTATGAAGTGGGCATATCATTGTGATCTTCTTCCTTATCTCTCTATGTGGTAATCATGAGAATTAGGTAATTTAGGTAAGACACTTGGCAAAGTATCAGACATACTAAATTCTAACTAAAAGTTCACTTTGTAAGTTAAAGCCTAGCACACTAACGTGGCATAAATAGACATTCATTAAACACACACACACACACACACACACACACACACACACACACACATAAATGAGTACTGTATCTGTTTCAGAAAGAGGAATCTCACTGGAAATGCAAAGTTAAAAATTTGTCCCTGAATTCTGAACTTTAGTTTTCAGATCTTGACAATTTAACCAAACTCACTTTGTGACTTAATCTTGATCATCCCTTTGCCTCTTGTCTCCCTGACTGATTACCTCTGCTGGGACCTTTACTTTTCAGTGATGAATTCTCAGCGCCTTCCATCTGACCACAATCTATTCTTTCCAAAACAATGCCTCTGTCTTCTTTCAGATTCTGATATTTCTCAGATCCAGAAATACACTCCCTTGTCATTATCCCAAAGCAGTTAACTTTTTAAAAGAAAACATTTAGAAATCTAGATATTTGCATCTGCATCTCCATATTTCTGTGTGCCAGGAAAAAATAATGAATCAAATTCTTCATCAACACACTGGTTCTAAATCATTGATTCGGGAGAAAAGGAGTTAGGAGTCCCAGTGGTCAGTCTATGGTGCTTTAGATCCATGCAGAAACCAATTCAGTCCAATACTTTATCCTGCTATAATGAACATTTTTTCAAAATCAATTAATTGCCAGTATATTTGCTTGTGTACATATATATATTTATATGTATATATACATACCTATGTATAAGAATATATACATATATTCTTCCTACCGCTAATGCAACTCCTCTTCTCCTCCTACCTAAAACAAAAACAAAAATAAAAACACATCAATAAATGAACTTCTCAAGTAGCTGATCATTTACCAAGGGAGCCAAGCCTGTTTCTGAAAGTTTCAATTCACCCAATCAGACAATAAGCAGAGGAAAGGGGAGGCATTTATCAGGTTACACAGAGGACTCCATCTGTTATCTTAGACCTCTGTTACCAGGGGATAGAAGAGCAGATACTTGCAGGCACTTTGAAAGAGGTTTAATCTCTAGGTTCTTAGTCTTAAAATTTCAAATTAGAAGCAGAGAAAAGGAGGAAAAAAAAAAAAACAAGCAAGCATGATGAAGCCGCCTCCACTCTGGGATTCTGACATTTAACCTGGCGAGAGAAGCCATCAGTGGTGAAGTTGCTGTTTCAGTCGGGATTTGTCTGTTCAAGCTTCTATAATAAATACAGTCAAAGGGGCAGTCATTTCTCCTTGGTCACAAAGGTCTGAGTTCTGAACCTCACCCTCATAAGAGCCATTTCTCATCATGCCAAGCCAACAGAAGAAAATCATTTTTTGCATGGCTGGGATGTTAAGCTTTGTGTGTGCCCTCGGAGTTGTGACAGCCCTGGGAACACCTTTGTGGATCAAAGCCACCTTTCTCTGCAAAACTGGGGCTCTGCTCGTCAACGCCTCAGGGCAGGAGCTGGACAAGTTCATGGGCGAGATGCAGTACGGGCTTTTCCATGGAGAGGGCATGAGACAGTGTGGCCTGGGAAAGAGGCCCTTCCGGTTCTCGTGTAAGTAACTATTCCATTTGAATTATTTAATAGTGTAGGCAGGCTCTTCCAAGTGTTGCAAGAAATTATTTTTAAGAACCTTGCCCTGTCTATTGCAGGGCTTGTTGAAGAGGTATGAACAATCTGAAATACATAGATCTCTTCTGAGCAGCTTCTTTCTGGTTTTTATTATTTCATTCTTTCTAGTTTTCTTATGACAACTTACAGTTAATGAGTTACCAGGGAATTGAACTTTTGGTAAAGATAAACATTCTTAAATATTAATATTTATGTAAGAAATTATGGGCTGTTTTTTTAAAAGAGGGGAGCTTGGAGAAATAGGAAATTTGTAAGAGAAGATCTTTGTTTTGTTCTTTAAAAAAGAACCAGTATCATCTATATGTGTGGCTGAGTCCCTTCGCTGCTCAGCTGAAACTATCACAACGTTGTTAATTGGCTATTTCCCAATACAAAATAAAAAGTTTAAAAGAGAAAAAAAAAGAACCAGTGTCATGCGCTCCTTAACCAACTCTAGCTGTTTTTACTCCTTGCACATAAGTTTGTTTCCTGTCTATACCCCCATTTTCCCTGCTAGGAACTTTACTGTTGATAAATATTTTTTCTTTTTTCCTTATCTAACTTGGATCACCTGACTATAGAAATTTAAAATAATGTGCCATGCTACCTGAGAAAGAATTAGATACCTATTTAGGAAAATTTGCTACTGACTGACCTTTGAATTACGTGGAGGATAAGAGACAGATTTTCCTATTGCGATATTTGTGAAATGGAAGCGTTACCCATACTATTTACCACCTGTGTGTCTTAAGAAGAGAATTTTTAAAAAATTACCATGTGAATAGGCAACTCATTAAATGAAAATTAATAAGAAGTCATTTGTTATATCTCTCCCAGCACACATTCAGAAATTATTATTATTTCAAATGGGCTGGTTTGGAACAATCTTATGAAGACACAGCCAGTAAATTACTGCATAAATCAGTCTTCAGGAAAGGAGGTTACCAACTGAGGCATTTAAAATGACTTATTATTTTGCCTGGGTATTTTTTTTTTTCTAGCATAGGTGGAAAGCTAAATTAATTGAATTTATTATTAACATATGCAGTGTCTAATTAAATTTCAGTGCTGGCCTATTTATATTTCCACAACATTCCTTACCACTTCTTAGCACCATTGGACACCAACTTTCAACTCACATAGGCTATTAAGTGACAGAAATTTGCACAGGGCTCCAGAAAATCCCCAAGAATTAGTCTCCGGCTTTTTAAGAAATCATCCTTGACTAGACTGGATGAAGCGGATCCCCACCTTTTTATTGAATGGCTTTATTCCCTTAAGGTAAGGGGGCTGTTAGAGTTGCTTAGCTTCCCAAGGGGTGCGGGGTAAGAACAAAGCAGAATGTCACACAAATTGCAACTGTATTAAAAGACAAAAAAGGAAAAAAAGATGAGTGAAATGATTTAACCGTGAGTCATTGGCAAGCTAAAGTGTGAGTAAAGCTTCTCATAAATGAATTTAGACAAAAGCAGAAAGCCTACAGGGGTTTTCAGGAGTCTCTGCATTTTCCACAGTGAAATGAAGATAAACTTTATTCATAGCACAAGATATGTTCCAAAACAATAATATATTTTCTAAATACGTACTTGACAGTAAGCACTCTGCGTATTTTGTCTCATTTAATCCTCCCAGGGCCACATTCCTCTGCAGTTCAGTGAAGCAATTTTTCATGGCTGTGTCCTATGCCAGCTCTATCTGTAATGAAGTTGTTCTAATTGCAGGTCCCTTTGCCTTCTGTGAAGTTTCAGAGCTGGTGGGGTTTAAACAATACCCTACCTCACACCAGTGCATTAGTCCCTGTGATTCTCTGAATGTTTCCCCCAGCCTAATGAAGAAAATTTTGCATTGGACAAATTTAGTTGGAGATTTATTCTGAATAAATTGGACATTGTCAGTGTCCATGTTCTAAATGAGTTTTTGCTTGGTTCTGCTATACATTTATGTGTATTATTTTTATGTGCAACATATGTGTCACTTTTAAAACCCAGACATACAGTATAACATGGGGATGAAGAATGAACCAGAAAAATAGTTAGGCAATGTTGTCATGTTTACTCCTATTAAATATTCCCCATTGACCACTCTGTCTCTTTTAATTATAACAAAAATCTCCCCTGTGAGCCTGCACAATTATGCTGGGAAAACTTCTGCCTCGTTTGCTCTGGCTGATTCTCATCCATTTATGGGTCAGCGGTTCATCTTCTCGAGATCACTAGCATTCATACGTAGCACACAATTTCATTCATTATAATGAAGGACTGTTTTCCTTTCAAGGCAGCACAACTGGTCGGCTTAATTTTTCCTGATATGTCACCTGTAAAATTTTAATGATGGTGGCTAAACATTAAATGTAGCCATCAAGACAAAACGTATGTTTTGAGCTCAGGGTGTGTGGGTGGGTTTCTGTTTTGGTTTGAAACACTGCAGAGCATTATCAAAATATGATCTTCAAGAATCATATGGCATTAATCATTCCTAGATGTGCTGATCTCTTCATTGCGAAGACAGTTCAATGAGCTGGGGAAAACATATGGGATAATTTTTTTTTTTTTAATCAGAAAAACAAAATTTAACCAATCACAGCATTTTGTAGCTTGCAACTTGAGTCATACTTTTTAAAGCATCTTAATTTGGACCTTATGATTGAAAATTTGTAAAAAGCTTAACAGAGGTTTAGCTTACTTCATATTTTAGAGAAGCAGAGCTTCTTGACCAGTTGAGGCACATGACCGAGATTGCAGAGGGAGCATTGAAACTACTGTGAGCAAGAAGGTGGCTTCTGAAACATATTTTGGGGTAGAATAGTTGGGATTCTGGATTTCTGTGACCATCACTGAGAGTTGGCCCTCTATCCCCGTGGTCTCCTGCTGATCCCAGCTGTTCCAGGTGATCTACTGGTCACCGTTCTATACGTTCTGTATCTTTCCCATCACTCTGCCTACGCATGGTGGGGCTGCAAATGTCTTTGGCGGTCCTCCTTCTGGTAACACTGCCTGTTTCACCCCTCTTCCTTTACTGCCATGCAGAAGCAGGCACAGTGGGGGTAGGAGGGACACCTACCTAGTGTCTCTAGTCAGGGAGGACTGTCTGATGGAAGGGAGGTGGGTAGGGTACACTTGTACTGTTTCACTCAGCCTGCAGGGCCCCTCTGGCATTGTAGCTTAGGTGCCCTATTGTGTAGCCTCACTCACCCATTGGAACAGTTCAGCCAATAGAGAGGTTGTTTTCCTCCCACTGAGGAAAAAAAGTGATTAGAAGATAGTAATGTTCTATCTTTACTAATGCTAAGGGGAAAGCCAACTTCTAACAGCCAAATAACTGTTTCCTCCTCTCTCCTTCCCAGACCTTGATGCTCACTCTGTTATTTTTCATTACCTGTATTAAAAGTTCTTGAGAAGTGTATTTCTCTGCAAGGAGATCCTGAGCCCTAAGAAGGCAGGGGCTATTATGCATCCTGGTGCTCCCTCATACTAGGACTAGTACAATGCATGTCACAAAGGGGTGCTTAATCAGCGTTTGGTAAACTGACACTATCAAGAATAAGCAATGTGGGATGGGGGCAGCACTCTGCCATTCGCTGGAGATTAGACTTTAAGCAAATTATGTCACTTCATGGGTTTTCAGCTCTTGCATCTATCAAATGGGAGGTGAAACTAGGTGAGTTCTAACATTTCTTTCAGTTCAAACACTCTATGATCTGTATAACAAGAGGCTGGCTGTTCTAGACAAGGTCCCTCCAGCTTTAAATTTGCATGACCCTTCTAGTTTCAAATGCTCACAGCTTCCACTGACAGATGTTAGCCACCATCATTAGAAGTGGCAAGTTTTGTGTGCCTTTGCTCTCTCATGCTTAAAGCACCTAATTTTTGAAGTATTCTGAAATACCTACCATTTATTAGGACCCAGAGGAATTTCATTATCAAAGTCAGTGCTTCTTTTTTTTCCCTGTCATATCCTTTCACTTTTTGTGTAGAAAATTACAGGTTAAAGAAGGAGAAAGTGAAAAATGGGATGTTTTGGAATCCTAGAGAGAGGGGTTAGTCAGTTCCAAAGAGTGGGAGCAGCCATAAACCCTCAAGGAATAAAGAGAGAATTATTGAGAAAGCGAAAAAGGGAGATCTAAAGGCAAGGAGAGGCTGTCCAACCTCCTTCTATTTTTCCCTCTTCATTTTCCCTAGAAACTCCTCTTCCATCCTCACTGCAAAACTCCTTTTTCCTGAATCTGATTTTATTAACTGGTAATGTCAAGAAATGAAGAATGACTAGTATATTTAACACTCCAAGGGTGTTCTTTACCCAAAGGCAGAACTTAAGCAGCAATCATCCTCAAATTAGCGAGAAATACAGAAAAGGTGATTTTGAGAAAAGGAACTTCTGGTTCTCCTTGGCTACTCCAGGACAAGAGCATTTATCTCTGCTTCCTTCCTAACAACTACATCTAATATCCTTTTGGAAAAAATAATCCACAAAATCAGCCTTGTTTGACAATTATAGTCTTGCTTATCTGTATGAACAGGCTTCCCTGTTGGCTCAGTGGTAAAGAATCCACTGCCAATGCAGAAAACACAGGCTTAATCCCTGGGTCAGGAAGATCTTCTGGAGGAAGAAATGGTAACCCACTCCAGTATTCTTGCCTGGAGAATCCCATTGACAGAAGAGCCTGGTGGGCTATAGTCCAGGGAGTCACAAAATAGACCTGACTTAGTGACTGAACAGCAGCAACAAAATATGCACACACACACACACACACACACACCCCTGCCTTCCCTTTAAATTACCCTCCATCCTGACAGCGAGTAATGTCATTGACTGTGCTTTCCTGAGAGAGGAAGTAGAGGTGGATGGGGCTGCTTCTGAAACTCTGTGTGGCAGGTTCTCAGTGGAACTTAACCCTGGTGTGTGAACTTTATCTGTTGGAGGATGTCTCCCAAATTGTTCTTATAATATGCTGCTCTGCTTTCTCGTTTATTTTTTTCATCCTTAGAAGAAAGCTTGTTTAAAAAACTGGAGTATAATTGCTTTACAACGTTGTGCTAGTTTATGCTGGACAACAAATTGAATCAGCTATAATTATATATATACCCCCTCCCTCTAGAGCCTCCCTCCCACCCCGGCCCCCATCCTGCTTTCTCTTCTAATCTCTGAGGGTGATTCATCTTCCCCAAGGACTTTCAGGCAATCCAGAAGAAAAAAACACTAGTTTCAGCTGCCCATTTACTGGGTGTCTCATGGGTGCCAGGCATTTTGCATATATGATCTCCAACCTTTAGATGGAGGCATTATGATCCTGCTTCTCTTGAACAGATAGAAGTGGAAGAAGTGGAAACTCAAGAGAGGTCACAAAAATTTCCCAAAGTCACAATAAGTAGCAGACCTAGGGTTGAAATTCTTGATCTACTCATTCCTTTACCAACTTCTGTCTCCACACATTACGCAAAGAGATGAGGAAAATGTACAAGCAGGACTTAGTTTCACCCTCTATTTAAAATACTATGTTGGGCTGCTGAGGACCTGGAGGAAATGGAAATACTGTGTACTGTTGGTGGGAATGTAAATTGGTAAAACTGTTTTCCACTATGGAAAACGGTATGGAGGTTCCTCAAAAACTTAAAAATAGAATGACCACACAACCTGGCAATTCCACACCTAGATATTTATTCAAAGAAAGCAAAAACACTAATTCAAAAAGATATATGTAAGCCTATGTTCTTAGAGGCATCATTTAGGATAGCCAAGATATAGAAACTGTGTCCATCAACAGATGAATACATTAAAAAAAAGATACGTATTACATATACAATGGGATATTAGTCATAAAAAAGAATGAAATCTTGCCACTTGTGACAATGTGGATTGACCTGGAGGGTGTTATACTTAGCAAAATAAGTCACACAGAGAAAGACAAATACCATATGTTTTCAATTATATGTGGGATCTGAAATTAACAGTGAACAAATAAAACCGAAAAAGGCTCACAGATACAGAGAACAAACTAGTGGTTATCAGAGGGGAGATGGGTGGTGGAGGCAACGTAGGTGAAGAGGACTAAGAGTTACCCACTACCAGTAAGAAACAACATAGGAAATGCAGTCAATATTTTATAATAACTTTGCATGAAGTATAATCTATAAAAAGATAAAACAACTATGCTATACATTTAAAACTAATATAATATTGTAAGTTGACTTTACTTCAGTTTATTTTAAAAGAAAAAAAACTCACAGATGAAAAACCACTGTGTTAGTACTTCACAAGACCTAGTTCTCATATAACCAAGTGATGGTAGTTGGCCTTCAGATTTGAATTCGTTCATTGCCTCTTTATTTCACATTTCAGTGGCCCTGATATTTCAGCCCCAATTTTGACCTTTAGAAAATAAAATAGTTAAGCCAAGCCTGTTTAAGGATCTAGCTTGAGCAGGTCACATGCTTGTGGCTAATCTTTGGGTTATATAATTATGCTACCTTGATGTTGATAGTTAACGCTGAAGGCAGAGATACCTGATTTCAGCTGTGGTTAATTCATTTAAAAATCTCTGCCAGGGAAAACCTTTATGGTACGATCTTCAAAGTTAGTTACTTGTGTGAGTACATATTCTCAGTCGTGTCCGACTCTTTGTGACTCCATGGATTACAGCTCGCCAGGCTCCTCTATCCATGGAATTTTCCAGGCAAAAATACTGGAATGGGTTCACATTTCCTTCTCCAAGAAATCTTCCCGACCCAGGGGTCAAACCCATGCCACCTGGGAAGCCCCACTTAGTTATTTGCACTACGATAATTATTTCACCACGGCAATGATGAATATGGCAGACTCCTTCCCGAGGTGACAAGAACAGGTTTCAAAACAGAAGCAGGAATAAAAAAAAAAATGCAGGCACATTTGATTCACTACAAAAACTGATATAAGGAGTCAATGGGATAGAATTAGAGTACAAATCAAGATCTCTTTTCTCAAAAGATGAAAAATAAAAGCTCATTTTAATCTCTGAACTGTATTAGGGGTTTCATAAAGCTAAAAGCAGGTAGATTTGAAAAAAACTCATTTAAATGAAACAACATCAGATTTGCCTTTCATCCAGTCATGTAGCTAAACAGCCAGAGTGGCTGTGGTGTGATACCCTTTTATTACAGGTCTGATAGCACTGACTAATAGCTAACGGTACCTGGCAGACTAATTTATGCAGGATTCGTATTTCGCTCCCTCTCAGCATGTTATAACTGTGGCAAAGCCATTCTTGGGAGTTATTACCCCAACATAATCATACCCTGTGGATTCGGAGCAGTTAAATGGGTTCTGTTATCAGAGACACATATGCACCAAAGCATCTGCCGTCCCTCAGCCGCTGTGGGTGATTAAGACTCACTGATGGGGCTGCTTCCCATAGGCTGGAGTCAGATAGGTAGAGTTCAGCTGAGAGAATCAGGTGAAGTACCGAGAAAACTGCATTTTAAGTGGTTCTATCATATCATCGAGTCTCTTCCTTTTAAGTCCTGGGGTCATGGGTTTCGTTCTCCTTGGCCATGGAGCCATCAGAAGCCTGGCTCAATACCTGGGTGTGAGATTCGGAGTGATATTAAAGGAGATGAATGCACTGAGTTTATGTCAGGGAATGTCTTTTACTGGATTTTCATAAAGACAGGCTGCAGACGGGCTGAGGGGAAAAGTCAGATAAAGAGCATTTCTGTAAGAAGAAAGAAATCTTCCCCCTTAGTCCCTTTCAAGAAAATGAATAGCTGAGCACCAAGGGGCCAAATACAACTTCTTTTTGAAACATCCCTTTCATGTGAAGGACAAGTCGAGAAGAAAAACAGGACCTCTGAAGCTACCACCACGGCTTTAATCTAGGAAGAAGAGGTGGCACCATTGCTAACATCATTGTCAGAGGCTGGCTTCATTTTGAGAGCTTCACAGATGGTGTCACCTGCAATTTACATCTGGCCAGATGAAGACAGATAGGGTCGATGAGACCGAAACCGTTAGATCAGTGGTCTGTAACCCTGCTGTGCTTTAGAATCACTCAGGGAGTCCTGAAAACTACCGATGCCAAAGCCCCATCCCTGAGCAGCTGGATCAGGATCTCTGGAGGCGAGGCCTGAGCACTGGATGGCTTAGAAGCTCCCGAAGTGAGTCTAATGTATAGCCAAGGTTGAGAAGTACTGTGGCAGATGACAGCTGAGACTGGCAGAATCGGGTGAGGCCGAAGAGTCAGGAGCCCTTGTATTAGGGCTGGACGAGGTCACCAGAAGGAGGGCAGGGGAGAAGTCATGTTTAGTATTGTTCCCAAACAGTTGGGAGGTTTTCTGGTCAAGTTCAAGCTGGAATGCTTGCCTTCCATTCCTTTAGCGGGCGTATTTCTAGGAAGGGTCTCACACTTCATCCACACCTACCTGGGCTCGGAGAGAACAACAGATCTGAATGGTGGGTTTATAGTAAGAAACTGAGCAAGCTTGGCTCCCAGCCTCAGTGGCTTCAAAGGCATTCCGTCTTTCCAAATCGGCCCACCAGTTACAGGAGTCTGCTCTTCTCCTGGCCAGAGTCAGGGTGCCAGGTCTGCCTGGGGGAAGGAGGACTTTCGCTGACAGGCAAGGGCTGACGGGCTGAGGGTGTTGGGAGTGTGAGGCCAACCAATCAACGGAACTGGGTGGACAATCTAAACCACCTTCTCCGGCACTTTATCAAAATAAAGCTAGTATCTTGGCCTCCATCTCCCTGTCTCCTGAAGACTATCAGGGCCCCTCTTTAGAGGTGTGCCATCAGAAAATGTGCAAGGAATAGCACAAAGGAAATAGAAGTGAGAATAGGGGCAGCAGATCAGTTACTGAGGGGAGTGTGTGACAAGGAGCAAATAAGTGATCAAATCTGAAGTTCTTGGATTATGTACAGCAATCGCCACCTGTCAGGTCAGGGGAAAAAACAAAGCAAAACAAAACAAAAAACCCTGAGCTGCAAGACAGATCATCTGAGTGCCATGTAATCTCAGGGCTTCTCTGGGAGGATGTTAAGTCCTAATGTACAGATATGGCTCCACCGATGGGCTGGGTAACTCCCACCAGTCCCAGAGATCAATCCTGAGACTTGAAAACGCCGGTGCTCTCACACTGCACTGGGCTCTTGAATCTCCCACTCTTTTTCCAAAAAATATTTATTTATTGGCTGCACTGGATCTCCGTTGTGGCATATGGGATCTTCGATCTTTGCTGTGGCATTCAGGATCTTTTTTTTTTTTTTTTTAAGTTTCTACATGTGGGATTTATTTTCTTGACCAGGGATCAAACCCAGGCCCCCTGCATTGGGAGAACAGAGTCTTAGCTGCTGGACCACGAGGGAAATCCCTTAAGTATCTCACTCTTGGTGAAAATACAACTCTTCTGCCATTTTCATTGTGTTAAAAAAATGCTTAAGTGATTATGTAAAATTTATAGAACTTCCATATAAATGATCTCATTGTGTTGTTCAAAAGTTCTGCAACTTATTTCTATTACCATCCACATTTACAGACAAGGAGCTGAAGCATCATAAGCAGTCAATGGCAAAACCAGACTTAATCTCAAACTTGGGCCTCCCTAGTGCCTCAGACGGTAAAGAACCTGCCTGAAATGCAGGAAACCCGGGTTCAGTCCCTGGGTTGGGAAGATCCCCTGCAGGAAGGCATGGCAACCCACTCCAATATTCTTGCCTGGAGAATTTCATGGACAGAGAAAGGAGCCAGGCGGGCTACAGTCCATGGGGTCGCAAAGAGTCAGACACGACTGAGCAACTAACACTTTCACTTTTCCGATTCCAAAAGCTACTCTTTTCCCAGCCTGTCATCTTTTGATTAATGTCTAACTATTTTTCTCTCTTCCTACCAGCTCCCTCCTCTTCTTCCTTTGGTCATTGTGATATTCTAACCACCTCATACTCTTGATTAGTGCCTAAACATAGGCTTAGACCAGATCTACTGAGTCCTGTTTTAAGAATTTCAGGGTGAAAGATGTAATCAGTAAGAGATAAACAGAGAACAAGGTTTTGGGATAAAATACAGCAGAAGAACCCAGGAGAAAGAAATGAAATAAATGTTAAGGCAACTGAAATGAAAGCCATACATTTAGAGAGATCAAATAAAGCATGGATTAATGGCAAGTAATAAAAGAACATACTTAGCAGTTAGTAAAAACAAACAGCATTTTTTTAAAAAATCTTATTACTTTCCAATGATCTATTGAAAACAATGTGACTTCATATGTAAAATACAAATTCTTTGTAAGTTAGAGTAAGCGTTCTCTCACCACCCCCTGAAAAGATCATCGGTGCTTATGTGCTCCAGTGCTCTTCTAGACTCTGAGGACACAAGGGGAATGAGAGAGTACTTGTTCCTAAACACCCAAGAATCTAGCAGAAGGGTTTTTAAATAACTGACCACTTGTAAGAGCTGTATGTTCAGTTTTCTCAGTCAAGATGGGCGAGGCTATGTTTTAATAATAAAGTCCAAATATTATAGGTTTAAATCAACAAAAGACTTAGAATTCCATGATGGCCTAGGATTCTGGGTCTTCACTGCTGTGGACCAGGTTCAGTTTCTGGTTGGGGAACTGAGATCTTCCAAGACATGCAGAGCAGCCAAAAAAATAAAATAAAATAAAATAACAAAGATTGATTTGTTGCTCACAGTACATATTTATCAGAGATTAGCTGTAGTTCCATTCCAGGATTTGGTCACCATTTGTAATATTACCAGTTATTGTAACAAAGAGCTCTCACCCAGGCAACTAAGTTCTCTGACCTGGAACTGACACACACCAAGGATGTTACATGACGGGGCCCTCAAAGGAGCCAAAACATGAAATCCCCATGGGCCCAGAATGGGGAAGAACCAGAACTATGGATGATGTAATCGTGCCCAATATCATTATCATCAACATTATCATTTTTGTTTACAAAGTTCCAAGAAACAGAACTACTGTCTGTCAGGGCGAGGCACAGAGAGATCAGAGGAAAGTAAGGATTAGAGTTAGATATCACTAGATGGCATTGAACAAACCATTCTGAGCAAAGGAACAGCATGAACCAAGGTAGGAAGAGCCTACTGTGGCCAGAGTGCAGAGGATGCGTGAGTGACAAAAGGAGGAGGAAGGTAAGGCTGGAGCATAAGAGAATAGAATGTGA
Source organism: Ovis aries (assembly GCF_016772045.2). Taxonomy (NCBI): domain Eukaryota; kingdom Metazoa; phylum Chordata; class Mammalia; order Artiodactyla; family Bovidae; genus Ovis; species Ovis aries. The sequence continues at coordinate 237,900,192 of NC_056054.1, forward strand.
GGGACTTCACTGGTTAACTTTATCTGGTAGGCATTGGGATACCATTTAAGGATGTTCAGTAGGTTAGTGTCAGGACAGAAGACAGATTAGAAGACTGAGGAGAGAGGCAGGGAGTATAGTCAGAAGGTTCCTCCAAGATTTGGAGGTCCAAACCAAAGCATTGTCAGAAGGCTGGAAGGGGGTGCTGCTGCTGCTGCTAAGTCACTTCAGTCGTGTCCAACTCTGTGCAACCCCAGAGATGGCAGCCCACCAGGCTCCGCCGCCCCTGGGATTCTCCAGGCAAGAACACTGGAGTGGGTTGCCATTTCCTTCTCCAATGCATGAAAGTGAAAAGTGAAAGTGAAGTCGGTCAGTCATGTCCGACTCTTCAAGACCCCATGGACGGCAGCCCACCAGTCTTCTCCATCCATGGGATTTTCCAGGCAAGAGTACTGGAGTGGGGTGCCATTGCCTTCTCCAGAAGAGGGGGCAAATATTCCCATAATAATCAGAAGCAAATATCAACAGAACTTGGTGATAGAGGATGAACCCCAGGCTTCCACTGGCTAGATGGTTGGGATCAATTGCCAAGATAAATACAGAAGGGACAGTTTAGAGTGGTGGTAGAATGACTTCTGATCATGTTTAATGAGTTCACGTATGGGTTAGCAACAAGAGACGGCCATCAGTTATACAGATATGGAGGTCATGAGCAAGGCTGGGACAAAGGCAGAGAGGTGAGACCCAGCAGATTGGAGGTGGTAGTTGGAGCTACAACCGAAGAGGAGGCTTCTTGAGGGGAGAATCAAATGAGAAGGCCAAAGAAGATGTGTTCTAGAAAGCACTAATATTTCCAGGTAGAAGAGGAGGGATATGCAAAGGGGAGGAGAGGAGATGGTCAGTGAACTGGGGGGGGGGGGAACTGGCTGAGGGGGAACCATGGGATGAGCAATGTTCAACCAGGGAGCAATGGAGGTATCACATGAGAGACGATGGAAATGGTCCTCTGAATCTTATACCAGAAGGTCACGGGGGACCTTTGCTAAAGCAGTCTTGATGGAGTGGTCCTCCTGTAGGAAGGGGGAGGTAAGGGCCTTGTGGGAGCTGAGGAGGGAAGGAGAGGGAAGGACCCAGAGAAGACAGGACAGGGAATGGCGAGAAGAGTCCTAAGGCCAGGCTAGGGTGTGTGTGTGTGTGTGTGTGTGTGTGTCCACACACATACATATAGTGGGAGGGTATTGAGTATAAGTCTACGCTGAGGGGATACAGCAGTCGGAGGAAAAGGCTGTGGACAGATGGGACAGGTAGATGGTTAATGGATTCAGAAAGGACAGTGTGGGAAAGGGTCTGAGAGCACTAGGAGTAGACCTAGACGTGGGAAATCTTCTGATGGCCTCTGTTTTCTCTCTGAAATGGAAGAGTTTGGTTCGCTAGATATCTTTGAGCCTTTTGTAAGCCAGATAAGACTAAGGGAGACAGATCTGGAGCGTGGCGGGTGCTTAAGAGCTGGGGAATCTGGAATATCCAAAGAGGGACAGAAGGGGGAAAGGCTTTGCAGAAAGACCACAGAGGCTCAAGGAGAGTGGGGGTCCAGAGACAAGACATACAGCTTGAGGAACAGAGCCTCGCCCCGAATGACGGCAGGAGGGTAAACTTCCTCCAGGGAGCATCACTGTGACTGTGTTTTCACTCCCAGCCATTAACTTATGACTTACTCGGCTGTTTCATGAGAGCAGACTGTAGTCACAAGGGTCCCACAGCCTTTCTCTGTGTGCTCAGCCATGTGGGTTCCCTTGCCTTCCTGTGACTTGTATATGCATGTATGTATGTGTTAGTAGCTCAGTCATGTTTGACTCTGTGCAACCCCATGGACTGTAGTCTGCCAGGCTTCTCTGTTCATGTAATTCTCCAGGTAAGAATACTAGAGTGGTTGAAGCCATTCCCTTCTCCAGGGGATCTTCCCAACCCAGAGATCAAACTCTGGTCTCCCGCATTACAGGCAGATTCTTTACCACCTGAGCCACAAGGGACGCCCTCCTATGACCTGACACCTTCTATTCTATTAGGAGAGTCAACCCAACGTCTAGTTTCTTCTGGCTCTGTTTCTAACTTGATATCTTGTCTGAAATCTCTGCTTTCTAGACTTCCCAAAGAGGAATTGAGCTTTGAACCAGGAGTTTAATATGAGTGTTACAGAATATAACTCACCGTCTTTAGATTCCCTTGTATCTACATGTCTAGATGGTGTTCTCTTAGTATTTTGGCCCAAGTCATTCTATTCCTGGGAATGCCTCCAAAAAGGTTATTCCTGCACATCAGCCACCCCTATAATGAGGAAGAAAAAGGTATATAGTTGAAAATGTTCATGGGAAGCAGTAACCATAATGCTGAAATAATGGAAGTCAACCTAATGGGCAGCAGGGCAGCAGTTTGATGGAAAATCCATGCAGTTATCTAAATGGTAGTTATGAAGACAATCTGTGTGACATGGGGAGTGCTTATATCCTGAATAAAAAGAACAGAATGTGACCTCAGAACTTCATTATGATTACAGTAATTTATTTGAAAAGAAAAAAAAAACCAAAACAAAGGAAAGGCTTGCTTTTTATGTTGATGGGATTGCAGGTGAAATTCATATCTTAATTTCCATTTCTTATAAAGTCCCTCCATAAACAGCAGGAGTGTTGGACAAACTAACAGAAACACAGAGAGAGCAAGTCCGTTTTCCCCCATTCTCCCACCCTGGCAACAAAAAAGAGCTGTGTCATGCTAACATTTGAGGTGGATTCTATCACAAATTCCAAACTTTAAACCTTATTATTAAACAGCCATCAGTTTCCATCTAATATGTTGACAATCTCCCAAGTATGTTGGATTAAAATTTTTCTTTTAATAAAGAGATTTGAAATTCCATTCTAGTTGCCAGCCAGGTCTTTCAACTTCTTTAAAAAAAAAAAAAAAGACCCACACTAGCTCCTCTCATCCCTTTGGCAACTATTTTATTTCCACATTGTCCCAGATTCTCTCCCAAAGCTCTTTCAGTTCAGCTTCGATTACCACTAACCCCAGAAACAGCTTCTATTAAGGTCACCAGTGACTGCCTGACTCAAAGGACAAATTCTGGTTCTCAACCAGAAACTCCCAACACACTTAAAACTGCCAACCTGCTTCTTCATGTCCTTTGGCCCTGGGGTCTCTGGCTGGACTGACCTCTCCCCTCCATCCTTCCCTCCTCACAGATGCTGCACTAACGCCCTCCCATCAGAATCACTGGTTTCCACCAAGAAACCCCAGACCTGCTAACCAGGCTCTGCCCCTACATCCTCCTTGGAGTGAGACATATCCATCCAATACACATGTGTCCAGCAGCTACACCGTGCATTCTCCACAGCAGCAGAAACCCCCTAAGGAGGTGAAAATTAGTTCTTCGGGGCAAGCAAAAACCCCTACTCCTTCAAAAAGTGTATATTATATGGTATACAGTACACATACAAATATAATACAGAAACCAATACATAGTATATCTGTGGTATTAAAATTCCATGAGTGGAGGGCATTAGGAGAAATGTCTAAAAGACTCCTGGGGTGAGAAGCAATAGTGAAAAAAAATGTTGGGAAATACTGTTCTGCCAGCATTCTTAGGTGCCAGGAAGACAGCAGTGGATAAACAGACTAAGGCACTTGTCCTCATGTTTTGGGGGAAACAAACAAACAAGTAAAAATATACAATTTATCGGTTATCACTATAACTGCTGTGGAGAAAAATAAAAGCAAGGAAAGGGGTTGGCAGTTCAGGGGGTGGGTGACTGTGCAGGGGGCTGCAACTTTAAGATTCATGTTGATGTATGGCAGGAACCAACACAATATTGTAAGGCAAATATTCTTCAATTAAACATAAATAAATTAAAAAAAAAGAAGGTATCCCTGAGAAAGTGACATCTAAGTAAAGACATGGAGCTGAAGGAATAGGCTGTGAGGTTATCTAGGGGATATACAGGCAAAAGGAACAGTACAAGCAAAGGCCAGGAGGTGGAGGTGTTTCTGGTACATTTGAAGTACAGGAATGAGACCAGTGGCTGGAGCACACCCAGCAAGGAAACAGGTAGCAGATGAAGTCAGAGGTTTGACAAGAAGTTCGATCTTGTGTGTGTGACCTAGTAGGCCATTGTAATGACTTGGCTTATACTCAGCGAGATGAGAATCCACCAGAAGGGCTTAAGTGGGGAACTGAAATAACCCAGTTCACATTTGAAAGATCCCACTGGCCACCAGGTTGAGAGCAGAGTGCGGGATGGAGGGGTGGTGGCAGGGAGACCGGTTAGGAAGCCCTTGCAGTCCTCCAGGTGAGAGATACTGGTGGCTTAGACCAGGAGGAGCAGTGGAGACAGGGAGACGTAGTCCGACTCTGGAGGAAGAACCAGCAGGTTTTCCTGATGGGTTCAACACGAAGCGTGAGAGTAAGACAGGAATTGAGGATGAGGCCAAGGAAGAATGGGACTGCCAGCAACCGAAACAAAGAAAGCTAAAGGAAGCAAGAGTGAGAAGAGGAGATTCTGAGTTCACTTCGGGACACACTGACATGCCTACTCAATACCCCAGTCAAGATGTGCAGTAGGTAATTGGAGGACATACAAGTGAGGATTCAGGAAGAAGTCTGGGCTGGAAACATCTGTTTGAGAGTATTTCTGGTCAAAGCTATGATACTGTATAGAGCACTAGGGGAGAGAGTGAAGAGGGAGAGAAGAGGTCAGAGAACTGAGTTGTCCTCTGGTTGACTCAGGCGATGAAGATGAGCCAACAAAGTAGATCAAGATGGTGGCCAGGGAGGTAACAACCCAGGAGACGACAGTGTCTGGAAGCCAAGAGAAGAAAGTGTTTCCAGGAGCAGGGGGAATGAGCCACTGTGCCAAACGTAGACTGGGTAAGATGAGGAGAAAGATGGACCACTGGGTTTGACAGCTTGAAGCTCTTTGCTGCCCTACTGCTAAGTCGCTTCAGTTGTGTCCGACTCTGTGTGACCCCATAGACAGCAGCCAGCCAGGTTCCCCTGTCCTTGGGATTCTCTAGGCAAGAACATTGAAGTGGGTTGCCATTTCCTTCTCCAATGTATGAAAGTGAAAAGTGAAAGTGAAGTCGCTCAGTTGTGTCCGACTCTAGCGACCCCATGGAATGCAGCCTACCAGGCTCCTCCGTCCATGGGATTTTCCAGGCAAGAGTACTGGAGTGGGGTGCCATTGCCTTCTCCTTTGCTGCCCTGGGAAATGTATTAATAGTATTAGTGCAGTGGGTTCAAGAGAGAAGGTGGAGAGAAGGAGACGCTGAGAATGCAGGCTACTCCCTGAGAGCTTTTGCTGTAAAGGAAACAGAGAAAGGGGGTAAGAGCTGGAGGAGGACTTAAGTGAGACTTTCTTCTTAAGATGAGAAAAATGAGAGCATATTTGTATGCTGATGGGACTTATCCAACAGACGGGGAAACTAATACTGTGGCAGAGAGAGAAGATGGTGTGTCTTTGAGGCGGTGGGAAGAGATGGACGGTGGGTAAGTTGGCCTAAGACAGGGATGCACCGGAGCAGACCTCTCCTGAGCACTGATCACACACTAGGTTCTCCTTCCATGATGTCATCAAATCCTCACAGATGTGAGCGAAAGATGGGATTACTTATATTATTATTATTGTTTTTAATTAGCCGTGCCATGCAGCTTGTAGGAGAAGGCACTGGCACCCCACTCCAGTGCTCTTGCCTGGAAAATCCCATGGACGGAGGAGCCTGGAAGGCTGCAGTCCATGGGGTTGCTGAGGGTTGGACACAACTGAGCGACTTCACTATCACGTTTCACTCTCATGCACTGGAGAAGGAAATGGCAACCCACTTCAATGTTCTTGCCTGGAGAATCCCAGGGACGGGGTAGCCTGGTGGGCCACCGTCTACAGGGTTGCACAGAGTCGGACACGACTGAAGCGACTTAGCAGCAGCAGCATGTGGCTTGTGGGATCCTAGTTTCCTGACCAGAGATCAAATAAAGGTCCGCACAGTAGAAGTACCGAGTCCTAACCACCGGACCGTCAGGGAATCTCCTTAGTCTTATTTTTTTTTTAAAAGAAATCAAGGTTTAGAAAGTTCAGAGAGTTAGAAAAGAAGCTGAAACTGAATTTCTTTTGCCTAATTTCAAATGCCTGGTCCATTCCCAGGCTGCCCCAGGGAGACCCTTATTTTACAGAGAGAAAGAGGGATCCATTAACCTGCTCACAGTCCCAGAGTGGACCTGAACCTGAGTGCCTGACTCCTGGCCCAGCGCTCCTTTTCTCATCTCTAACCAAGCTCTTCCTTCCTCCATGCCAATGGTCACCTTTGCCAAGACTATCACTCACATCTGGAAGGCAGTACTCACTTCACACCTTGTTCCTCCTGCTTTTCTTTGTTTTGGTGAGGTTTACTGTCATTGTTATTCAGTTGCTCAGTCGTGTCTGACTCTGCAGCCCCATGGATTGCAGCACGCCAGGCTTGCCTGTCCTCCACTATCTCCTGGAGTTTGCCTAAACTCATGTCCACTGAGTCAGTGATGTTATCTAACCATCTCAGATACAACTACACACTGTACATTTCATCCTTTTTAGGTGTACAAGTCTATGAATTCTGACTGATGCATAGAGGCATGTTAATACCAGCACAATCAAGATATAGAACATTTCCATTACCCCCCAAGTTTCCCTTATGCTCCTTTGTCGTCAGTCTCCTTCCCCACCTCTAATCCTGGGTAACCAATGATCCTTATTATTTCTGTCCTTATCATTTTACTTTTTCCAGAATGTCTATATGGAATCATAAAATATGCAGCCTTTCGAATACACTTACTTTCAGTTAGTGTAACACATTTCAGATCCACCCATGTTATCATGCATACCAGTAGTCCATTTTTTGTATTACTGTGGAGAAATAAATGGCAACCCCCTCCAATATTCTTGCCTGGGAAATCCCATGGACAGAGGATCCTGGCAGGCTGTAGTCCATGGGGTCACTTATTTTACGGACAGGGCACAGCTTGTTTGTACATTCACCAGTTGATGGATATTAAAATGTTTCCAGTTTTTAGCAAATATAAATAAAGCCATTGGAAACATTTAGGAATAGGATTGCTGGGTCATATGTTAAGTCTATGGTCAGCTTTTAAAGTCTTGAAACACTAGGTATTCATATGTAAAAAAATTTAACCTTGGCCATACACAAAAAAATAACTCAAAATAGATCATAGACTTAACTGCAAACCTAAAACTAAAAAATTTCTAGAAGGAAAACATAGGGGAAATTATTTGTGACCTTGCATTGGGTAAAGACTTCTTAGATCTGACATCTAAAACATGATATATAAAAGAAAAAAATGATAAATTGGAATTCTTAAAAATAAGGACTGCTTTTCAAAAGACACTGATAAGAGAATGAAAAGACAAACCGCAAACTCAGAGAAAATATTTGTGAATTACTTATCTGATAAATGCCTTGTATCCAGCACACATAACGAATTCTTGAAACTCAATAATAATAGTAATAAACTATTCAGTAAAAAATGCACACACAAAAGATATGAACAGACACTTCAACAACAACAAAAAAGATATATAGAAGGCAAATAAACTCACAAAAGGATGCTCAACATCATCAGTCATTTGGCAAATACTAATTAAAGCTACAAGATAAACTACACTTCTATTTAATGACTACAATTTTAAAAACCTGCCAAGTGTCAGCAAGAAAGGAGAACAACTGGGACTCTTATACATGGTAGGTAGGGAAGTGAAATGGTACAGCTGCTGTGGAAAACACTTGGCAGTTTCTTATAAAGTCACACATTCAGGAGCTTTGTATGGAGGATGGGTTGACTACAAAGGGGAAACAGGAAGTTTGGGGAAATGTGGAATAGTTCTAATTAGATAAATTGATTGTGGTGGTGGTTACATGATTGCAAGCATTTGTCAAAATGCACAGAATTACATTAAAAAGAGAGAATTTTTAACTGTATTAATTTTACTTTAATCTTGACAATAGAGGGCAAAGTAAAAGTGAAGGCAGTGAGGCCACTGTGTGACTTTATACAACTTACTTCTCTATGCCTTCTTTTTTAAAATCTACACACTGAGCATATAATAGTACTTTCTTTATATTGTTGTATTAAGTGTGCTGACTTATGCAATATACCTAAAGTATGTGGCACACATGCCATATAATTATTTGCCTTATTTTTATTACTCACATATTTCTCTTTGAAGAAGTCTGGTGAAAAAAGGAAGGGTAATTAGGGGTTTGGGTGGTTGAAGGATGAGGAGACCTAGACACACGGAGTCATAGATAGATGGAGGAAATCAGTGATAAGGGAATGAAAAAGAGGGAGAGTAATGCTGAACCCACAGACCAAGCCTGTGCTATTAACATGGCATCGGCTGCCCGTTTTCATAAATAACTCCCTTTCACTTGTCAACAGCTAATCAAGTAATTTCTCGAGGCCAGAAGTGACTTGCTGGATTAATGACAGCCCCTCTGGAGATCAACATGTTCAAATCCTTCTTCTGTGTTGTAATCCTACACCTCAAAGAATGGAAAGAGGAACAAATCTACCTCCTAGACACAAAATATCCAATATCATTAAAGTGACAACTTCCAATTTTTATTTGAATGGTCTGATCTCATCTTCAGCAAAGGGAAAGTCAGATTAGTGTTGGTTGGAAAATGGAGGGTTGTTATCAGAGTTCTGATTGGTCATTATAGACCTCAGGGAATTTTTATCAAACAAAGAAACTTGATAAGATCTAAGCATAATAAGCAGGGATTAGTGCCCTCCTGGGTAACTTTCTCACAACTGTAGGAATTTTAAGAGACTTCGTGAGAATTAATATGCTTCACGTGATATTGACTTTAGCTTCTGGCTTTTCTTTCCAGGAGGCGAATCAGTACAATTTCTTCTGCCTTTGTTTCAATTTGGTAACAACCCTCCATTTCCAAACAGGTTTAACCTACTTACCCGGTCAGACATGAAGAGGTTGCTACCTATTCTACAGGTGCGGAGATAGAAGCAACCAAGGTTTTTGATAACTGCTAGTCAAAACCAAAGCAACAGCTGACCAAGTATAAGAATAGCAGGTCAGATTGATTGAGATGTCTCAGAAGTTGGAATTTTCGGGGGGGAGGCGGGGGGCAAGTGATCGCAGACCAGCTGGTTCACTCTGTACCCTCAGAACACAGGGCAGCATGGACCAATACAATCACTGACAACCCAGGCTCAGCATTTCAACACCCTGTGTGCCTCCGTCTTCCAAACAAAGCAGAGGCATTTTCTTATTTTATTTTTATCTATCTATCCATCCATCCAATTTCTAATTAATAAGAACTTTTCAAAACACAATCACAACACCTTTGACATAACCAACAACATCAATAACAGTTCTGTAATATCTAAAACTCAGTCCACTGTCAATTTTCGTTATTTTAAAAATATCTTTTATAAAGTTTTGTTCAAATTGCAAACAATCCCCACACATTGCATTTGGTTAGTATATCTCCTGAAGTCTCTTTTAATCTAGAACAGTCATGGGAACTTTTTGTCTTCATTTATGCTTTTGTGTTGTTTTTAATATTCATGTATTTATTGAATAGATAATGCATGCAGAGTGGTAATTTTTTTTTCCAAACTGAACTAAAAGGACTATAGTGGGGACTTCGCAGGTGGTTCAGCAGTAAAGAATCCACCTGCCAATTCAGGAGACGTGGGTCTGATCCCTGAACTGGGAAGATCCCACATGCCACGGAGCAACTAGGCTGGTGTGACACACTACTGGGCTTGTGCTCTAGAGCCTGGGAACCACAGCTACTGAGCTCATGTGCCACAGCTACTGAAGCTTGCGTACCCTACCGCCCATGTGCCCCGACAAGAGAAGCCACTGCAATGGGAAGCCCACCCACCGCAACTAGAGAGTAGCCCCCTCTCTCTGCAACCAGAGAAAAGCCCACCCAGCAACAAAGACCCATCCCAGCCACAAATACATAAGTAAATAAGAGTTAGGTGTTTAAAAGGTAATAATGAAAAATCTCTGTCTCCCTCCCCAGAAGCAATGTTACCAGTTTCACGTGTAATCTTTTAGAAATAGTCTCTGCCTAGACCTCCATCTAGTCAAGGCTATGGTTTTTCCTGTGGTCATGTATGGATGTGAGAGTTGGACTGTAAAGAAGGCTGAGAGCCGAAGAATTGATGCTTTTGAACTGTGGTGTTGGAGAAGACTCTTGAGAGTCCCTTGGACTGCAAGGAGATCCAACCAGTCCATTCTGAAGATCAACCCTGGGATTTCTTTGGAAGGAATGATGCTAAAGCTGAAACTCCAGTACTTTGGCTACCTCATGTGAAGAGTTGACTCATTGGAAAAGACTCTGATGCTGGGAGGGATTAGGGGCAGGAGGAGAAGGGGACGATAGAGGATGAGATGGCTGGATGGCATCATGGACTCGATGGACGTGAGTCTGAGTGGACTCCAGGAGATGGTGATGAACAGGGAGGACTGGCGTGCTGCGATTCATGGGGTCGCAAAGAGTTGGACACGACTGAGCGACTGCACTGAACTGAACTGAACTGAGACAAGCATGCCTGTCCCCAAGGCTCTAGCCTGGTGAATAAGAGTGGACATAGTTCAAGTCTCTGCAACTCACTAAATGAAAGCCTTGTGCACATTACATCTGAGTCCCAGATGTTTCCTCTGGGAAAGAGAGGAAACTACTTGCCAGAGGAAAAAAAAACTAATCATGGTACCTATACCGTGGCATCGTTGAGAGAATTAAATCAGATACGTCAAATATTTAAATTATTACATCCTCCTTTGGCTTTTCCCCAAATGACAGAATCAGGCACTTTCTCTTTAGGTATGTTTTTTTAATTAAACATCACATTTTAATGATAAGTCCATACCTGTTCTTAAAGATTCACTTCATTGTTTGAAATCATTGACTTACATTTCATTATATGGATGCCATATCGATAGACATGTAAATAATTTTCCACCTTGTGTTTTTACAAAAAAATGCTGCCATGATATGTACACCTATGGCGGATTCATGTTGATGTTTGAAGGAAAACAACAAACTTCTGTAAAGCAAATATCCTTCAATTAAAAAATTAATAAAATTAAAAAATGGTGCCATTAATATCCTTGTGATATTCTATTGAATTCATGCGCAAAGCATCCATAGGATAAACTCCTGGCAGTAAAGTGCTGAGTGAAGGATACATGCATTTTAATGCTTTATAGTCATGTAAAGCCCCAAAGGAAGCTGTATCCATTTATACTCCTAAGAAAAGTACAGAAAGGTCTCCATTTCCCTATGCCTTAACTAACATAGGCTGTCACTATATGTTTTCATCTTTGTAAATATGATTTGTGGAAAATGGTATCTCACAGACTTAATGTGCATTTCTCTTATTATGGGGCTTCCCAGGTGGCTCAGATGGTAAAGAATCTGCCTGTGATACGGAAGACCCAGGTTTGATCCCTTGATCAGGAAAATACTCTGGAGAGGGGAATGGCTACCCACTCCAGCGTTCTTGCCTAGGAAATCCTGTGAATAGAGGAGCCTGGCGGGCTTATAATCCATGGGGTTGCAAAGAGTCAGACATGACTAAGCAACTAACACTCACTCTTTTCCCCCTCTTATTATGAGATTGTACAGGAAATATTGTGTAAGTAAACCTCAGTTCAAATGACCTGCCCAGGACTCCTGAGTGAGGACTCAGAGAGAGCACCGGAGGGCACAATTTTAGACTCATAGGAAGTTGCAATGACGGTGCAGAGAGTACTATCATTTCGGGTATCCTTCACCTACGCTCCCCAGATACATTTATTTCTATTGATACACTGAGGGGTTGGTTCACAGTGACTGAATTTCCAAAATGATATTTAAAAACATGAACTTTTTTGTCTGAGTGACAAATGAACATGAGCGTCTTTAAGTGTAAGTACTCTCTCCTTTTTGTGTGTCTGCTTTTCAGTTACAGAGCAATTACTTAAATTTCATGGTAAAGCAATGTTTACGGGTCAGTCAGTTCTTGGGGTTTTACATTATGGCATTTCAGAATTTGCTCCATTTTATATAAAAGGGAGTAGTAGTGTTAAGTCATTCAGTCATGTCTGACTGTGACCCTATGGACTGTAGCCCTCCAGGCTTCTCTGTCCATGAAATTTTCAAGGCAAGAATACTAGAGTGGGTTGCTATTTCCTTCTTCAGGGGGTCTTTCCAACCCAGGGATCGAACCTGGGTCTCCTGCATTGCAGGCAGATTCTTTACCATCTGAACAACCAAGGAAACCCATTAATAAAAGGTAGATTTTTATACTTAAAAGAATGACCTTGTCTGTACTCGTGAAGAGGATGCTCCCTCTCTGATAGCACTAAGCATGTATCATGTATGTCCATATGTTGTGAGTTATATTTGCAAGTGGTGAAGGGTTGGTTCTGAAACAATGCACCTCCTTCTCCTGGTCACTTTCAGACACATGATCAGGAGCACAGCGCTGTGGCCACAGGACATGTATTTGCACAGCTGACCACTTCCTCCTTGAGACATTTTCTTCCCTTGGCTTCCCTGCTGTTCAATCTGTGAATTTGCTCCTAATTCATAAGCTCTCTTCCTCTCTTGCGCCCATCTTTCCTCTAGTTGTAGCTTCTCCACAAGCGATAGCCATTCCCCTGGGTTTAATGACCAGGGCCAGGACTAGGGTGAGGCCATTGAGACACCTTGGTCGTAGAAGTTAATGAGACATCTACCCTGGGCTTGTGCAAGTACAGGGTTGGCCCCAGAGTGTCACTATCTCCTTAAGCTTTCCTTTTTGCTCTAGACACCTTGCTTTCCTCACCTAGTTTCACCCCCTTCAATATCTCTGCCTGCTTCCTAGACCTCCAGGTACATACAACCTATTTGTCATCTCTACTTAGGATAGCTTAAATGCAACTCAAACTTCAAATATTTAAAATAGAACTCTTGCATCACCGCCCACCCCCATGGCCAAACCTGCTCCTTCTACTTGTTTATCCCACTTAATAGCATCACCATTTATTCAGTTACTCTAGGAGTTATCCTCAATTTCTTTCTTTCAACAAGTTCTATCTTCCGTCTCCAAAATACAATACAAATCTGACAGCCTCTCACAGCCTCTGCCACTATGCCTTGGGCCAGGCCTCCATCTCTTATTACTGGAAACACCCATCCCCAAAATCCATCCTCAGGATCCCAGCTTCCACATGCACCCTCCCTCCATCCCTCTCCCCCTTAGACTCATGACTCTGCAAGGCAGAGCAATCTTTTTAAAAAATGTTTGTTTTTTTAGTTTTGGCTGTGCTGGGTCTTGCTTACTGCAGGTGGGATTTTCTCTAATTGCAACAAGCAGGGGCTATTCTCTAGTTGCATTGCTTGGGCTTCTCATTGCAGTGGCTTCTCATGTTGCAGAGCATGGGGTCTAGGTGCACGGGCTTCATTACTTGCAGCTCCCAGGCTCTAGAGCTCAGACTCAGTCGTTGTGGCACACGGGCTTAATTGCTCTGCATCATGTGGGTCTCCCCATGCCAGGGATTGAACTGGTGTCCCCTGTATTGCAGTGGACCACCAGGGAAGCCCCAGAGCTATCGTTTTACATCTTGGAGTAGATTATGTCATTCTCCTACTTAAAACCCTCCAGTGGCTTCCAGCTGAGTTTAGCAAAAGGGGAGACCGCCTCCCACCCCCCTTACCATGGTCAACAGACCAGGATCTAGCAGGCGTAACAATATGATCCCAGTCTAGCAACCCCACTTCTGCCTCAACCTCATTCACCAGGAACCTGCACTGGCTCCCTTCTGCTTCAGCTGTGTTCCTTTCCCCTGGAATGCTCTTCCCCAGATCTCTATATAGCCACCTCCCTCTCAGTATTCAGGTGTCAGTTCTGGCGTCACTTTCCTGACCACCCCCATCCACTCATCTATCACTCAAAATCCCATCACCCTCTTTTATTTCTCCAAAGCATTATCACTATCTGAAAGTGTCTTGTTCCCAGTGCATAATAGCTGCTCAAAGCTCACGGGCTTGAAACAAAAATGTACCAGTTCAGCTGGGACAGTTCTTGATTGGGTCTCTCCCTGCTGCAGTTGAACAGCAGCTGAGGTTGGAGTCACCTGGAAGCTTTTCTGGGCTGGATGTGTAAGATTCTTTCCTCCTGTGTCTGGTGCCCTGGTGCTCCTCTGTGTGGCCTCTTTTCCCAGCAGAGAAATGGACTTCCTGCACAGCAGCTCAAGCCTCCAAAAAAAAAAAAAAAAAGAAGTGGAAATGGCTGGTCCTCTTATAGACTAGGCCTGAAAGTGGCATGATGTACTTCTGGGTGTGTGCTAAGTCACTTTAGTTGTGTCTGTTTGCGACCCCATGGATCATAGCCCACCAGGCTCTTCTGTCCATGGAATTCTCTAGGAGAGAATACTGGAGTGGGTTGCTATTTCCTTCTGCAGGAAATCTTCCTGATCCAGAGACTGAACCCATGTCTCTTATGTCTCCCACATTGGCAGGCGGATTCTTTACCATTAGTGCCACCTGGGAAGCTCTGCCATATTCAAATGGTCAAAGAGCAGTCATAGACCAGCCCAGGTTCAAGGGGACTGAGGAATAAATTCTACCTCTTATAGGGGAAGTAACATATATATAAAAGAGGCAAGGAATTGATGGGGGCCTCCTTTGGCAATAAACTGTCACATTCATTTATTTATCTGTTATTTATCTATCAACTCCCATTAGGTTATAAACTCCACAAGACAACAGGGACCTTGTCTTATTTTATGGCTCTATTTCCAGCACCTAGAACAATGTTTGGCACACAGTAGGTGTTCAATAAATCAAGTTTGTGGACTAAACTAAACTTATCCAGATTGATTTTGCCTGGTTTGCTGATGCTAAGCAAGTTGATGCCTTACCAGATAAGAGAAATGCTACATTTATAAAGTATTTCATTTCCTCTGCAAACAAGAAAAACTTGCCCTGAACACAAAGTCTAGAAATAGATTTGGCATGTTTTCTAAATGGAAAATATTTCTTGTATCACCAGAAATTATTTTCCCACAGTTTGTGCTACATCAAAATATTGAAGTCAACTGAAAATACCCCATTCTTTAATCTTGGTGTGGACTAGATTTTTTTTTTTTTTTTTTGTAGCAAAGGAAGTATAAAAATCTCCTGATGGTTGAATTCTCCCAGTTCTGAAAATGTCATTACAAGTTAAGATAGATTGAAAAAAAAAAAAAAAAAGCCTACTGAGAAATGTCTTTAAAAGTTTGGTCATCAAAATGTATAGCTTTTGGTTATAAGACTAGCACTTGTTTATTTAAGTAATTACATATGACCAAGGGCAAAAAAAAATCCCTCAAATTTTCCCCACTGCTAGATTCACTCCCCACTGGTGAGTTCTATAAAATAATACCATGTTTAAACCTTTTTGTAAATTCCTTGTAAATGAGTAAGTGAGAATGTATTAATTTGAAGGATTTTAGTGACTGCTGAAGTGAAAAAAAGAGGGATTTAATCTTTTAAATTACACTTGCAGATGACCACTGATGACAATTCTCCCAATCTTTGTTTTGTCTTCAGTTTTCCCAGATTTGCTCAAAGCTATCCCAGTCAGTATTCACGTCAATGTCATTCTCTTCTCCACAATCCTCATCGTTTTAACCCTGGTGGGGACAGCCTTCTTCATGTACAATGCTTTTGGCAAGCCCTTTGAAACCCTGCATGGTCCGCTGGGGTTGTATCTTTTGAGCTTCATTTCAGGTGAGTACAAAATTCTACCTCTGAAGACAAATGGGCTTGTAAGTGTACAAAAGATACACCTACCCAAATATAAAATGACAGTACATATATGTGGATGTTCACTGTGGCAGTATTTATGAGAGCAAAAGGTGCAGAAAAGTGTAATTATCCAACAAGAGGGGAGGCAACAAATTCCTTACGGTAGTCTATCCAACTAGCTGGCATTGAATTGTTTTGAAGAAGATGTAATCGAAAGAACAAATGCTCATATAAAAAAGTAGAAAAAGCAGTATATAAGATTTTATAAAGATAAAATTAATTTGATTTCTTATATAAATATAGAGAATGTATACATATATTATATATATACTCTCCATATATATAGCCCCACCCCCATATATATATATATATATATATATAGAGAGAGAGAGAGAGAGAGAGAGAGAGAGTCTATTCTGTTGGTGGTAATCTCTGAGCAGTAAAATTATGAGTGGTTTTCATTTTTCTCATACTTTTTAATATTTCCAAATGTTCAGTAATGTGCATGTATCTATTCATAATCAGAAAAATAAATACAAGCCATCAAAAAAGAGTAGAGCCAGTGTACCCCAACACATGAGTTGCCATATTCAGGCCTATAGGGACTTTGTGTAGCCTAAGTAGGTGTATCTGAACAAGTAAAACTCTAAACCCAGAAATTAGTTCATCAATAAACATCCTACTCAATAACCAAGGCTGATGGGAAACAATATAAAACCCAGTTCATGCCACAGGGTGTTTCCAATATATTTACAAGGAAGAGAAAGATACAGATGAGAAAATCAAAAGAGTCTAGCTTATACGCACTGCTCTTCTATGGGAGGTCTCTGATTTCACTCCACTCCAAACTCGCAGAGACTCAGTGTTTGTCCTGTCCCCAGGAAGCGAGTAATTTTATTAGCGATTTCACAGGGAGACAAGACAGAATACAGCTCACACTAGTGAACGCTGTATTGAAGATCCATATTAGACTCTTTCTTTGCAGCTTGCCCTTTGGCTGCCAGCTCCCCCTCCCAGCCCCCTAGCCCCCAGGCCCCTTCTCTCTCTTGACACCACTCACTTCTCCCTGCACAGTTCAACTCTGGTCACCAACTTGCACAGCTCCTACTCAATCAGACAAACCCATGCAGTTAACAGATGCTCACGCATCTTCGAAAGCAGTATACCAGCCTCTATCCATGGTAACCTAAGCACAGTTTGTTACTGCCCTGGACTCTTGGGCTTTTTAATCAATAGCAATTGCTCAGAGGCCAGAGGAGGCATCCAGGCAGGCTTTATGGGGACTTGTGCTGAAGTATGAGGGAGTAAAAAGAAGTAACAGGTGTCCTTGCTTGCCCCCTGAGTTTACAGGGAGCTGGTTCCTTAAATGGGATGAGGATTGTGGGGGGAGGTGGATCTGTGGGTCAGGCTGGAGAGGTGGCCTAAGTGGTCTTCCCACCCCCTCGGGGTGCTGCGTGCAGGGGTCATGAGGAGTACACTGCTTTTGTTGCCTGAAACTCAGAAGTGGCAGCTGAGCTTTGGCCTTTTTGTATTCTACTGTTCATAATTTGCCCCAACTGCCCATGCATTCAGTGATTTTTAGTCCCTTAGAGTTTCTTCACATCCTGTCTCTCAAAGAGATATTTATCCAGGTGCAAACACTCTAGTAAAATGTCCTGGGTCTCAGCCTGTCTCAACTTCTCGGGGTCTTACCCCCTTTCAACATGCATGCATGTATATTTCTCAGTCAAGAACACTAGAGTGGGTTGTCAGGGAAATCTTCCCAATCCAGGGATTGAACTCAGGTCCCTGGCGCCACAGGCATTCTTTACCACTGAGCCACCTGGGGAGCCCTTTACCCCCTCTACATCTTACTAATCAATTATTTACCCAACTGAAGTAGTTCTCTCTCTAGTGAGGGTTCTGCTAAGATAGTTTCCGTATTTTTCACACGTAAACAGCACAGTTTCAATTGTGCAGCAATGATTACCCTATGGCAGCAGTGTCTAAGTCCTTCCCATCTTTGGTACTCTCACACAAGCCTCCAGCATGGGGCTCTGCACACAGTAGACACTTCAGTACATATCCACTGACTTGGCAAAAGCAAGTCCAGAACGAGATGTGAAGCTGGTCATGTAAACAGCACAGGTCAGAGAAATCAGAATTCAAATGGGACAGAATTAGCAGAGGAGGCCTGTAGAGGTGGTAGGACAGACTCCAGAGAGATAGGATAGAACAGTGCAAAGCGAGGCCAAGGCCTCTGCAATCAGGGCTGAGGGGCAACAGCACAGGTACAAGGTACAGACAGACAAAGACAGCGATTCAATCCCAAGGGAAGGCCAGGTTAAAAGCGGGTATTGGGGTTACTTCACCCCCACCCCACTCAGCAAACCAAACTGGCGGATCTGGATGGCGTGCTATTTTAGTGGAACTCCTTGCATCAGCCAAGGGCCAACTAGACCACAGGATACATACTAACTTATCAGAGGGAATATAATGTTCCGCAGTGGTTCTTCAAGTGGAGTCCCCTGACAGGCACCATCTGCATCACCTGGGAACTTAATAGAAAAGCAAATTCTCTGCCTTCACCCCAGACCTCCTGAATCAGACACTCTGGAGTGGAGCCCAGCAATCTGTGTTTTAGCAAGCCCTCCAGGTGACTCGCAACTTCCCAGGTGGCACAGTGGTAAAGAATCTTCCCGCCACTGCAGGAGACACAAAAGACTGGGTTCGATCCCTGAGTCGGGAAGATCCCCTGGATATAGAGATGGCAATCTGTGCCAGTATTCTTGCCATGGACAGAGGAGCCTGGCGGCCCGCAGTCCATGGAGTCCCAAAGAGTTGGACACAACTGCGCATGCACGCCACGTGACTCTGCTGAAAGCTCAGGTTTGAGAACCATGGCCATAGGGAGTTGATTACACAGACGTTAGAGGATTGAAAAAAGGAGACCCAGAGGTAACTCAGAGATGGCAATGTCAGAAAGCAGTGGCCATCCCTAGGGCTTAGAGAACCCAAGGGAGAGTTTAGGGTTACCAGAACCTTGAGGCTGGAGGCGAGGCCCCAGGGCACTGGGTCTCAGCCCTCTGAGGAAGTGGCACTGTCCCTTGAGAGGATGGCACTCTCACGGGACACCAGGGGGCAGCTCTGGGAGTGTGGAAAGAGCTTGGGAACTCCCCAGTTGCTGCCTGGAACAGCGCTAGCCCCATGACAAGACCAGCCAGACCTCACTTCCCTGACTGCTGCCCTCCCTGTGGGCAGAACAGCCAACAAGACAGAACCCGAGTATGGGGAGTCTGGACCCAGCATCACAGGGTAGAGGAAAGAAGAGTTGGTCTGACGCCGAGACACAGCAGCTTATTAAGTGGCACAGCTATCTCACACTCCGGCTTCTGAATGAAAACTGAGAACAGCCCATTTGGAAGACAAATTATTTGACAGTTCTAATGGACGACCGAACTAACAGTATTTGAAAGCAGGATGACTCAGAAGGATGCAGAATTTAATCCAAGTCCCAGTTCTTATCTCGGCTTTTGGCCAAGTCCAATCCAAAGAAAGCCTGAGCACAGAAATATATGCGGGAACACAGGCCCTGTACTTATACTGTATCGGATTTATCCTTGAACTTATTGCAAAAGCAGGTGGTCAATGAAGTTTTGTGGATGAGAGAAGGAAGAGGGTGAGAAAGGAATGGACCAGCTACAGACCGGCCTCTGGCAGAGGATAAAGGCCCTGTGTTGCCAGATTATCTGCTTTCTTTAAGTCCTAAATTTTTATTTTTCAATGGGATTTATTTATTTATTTACAGTTTGGCCCAACCATGAGGCATGTGGGATCTTAGTTACCAGAATAGGGATCAAAGCCATGCCCCCTGCATTGGAAATGCAGAGTCTTATTAATCATTGGCCAGCCAGGGAAGTCCCCAATTTCTTATTTTGAAATGCCAAAAATTTCAACAATTTTTAAAAAAACTGCGTGACAACAAAAGGTGTGACGGTCAGATGGACTGACACTTTGTGGCCTCTAGAGGTAACAGGCCATTCTTGAATCACAGACTAACTACTCCATTCTGTTTGGTCTACCTACAGTACCCGGAAGTCCCTGGAGGTTTGGAAAAGTTTCTCTAAAGCTGTAACAGTCACAGCGACTCCCAGGTTTAAGCCCCACTTGTGGAAAGATGGGGATTTCACAGCCCTTATCACAGACACTCAGAATGTAAGCCAATGGAGCATACACTCAGAGGTTGGAGCTTGTGCTGGGGGAGGAGTCCCTTAGTGCCCTAGGGTGCAGGGGTGGGGGTGGGGTGGTGGGGGTCACACGTCACTAGAGACCCCTCCCCCAGGGCAGCTCCCTTCTGAGTGGCCTCCCCTGTTTCTCTGCCCAGGTGGCCTCCCTCACAGCCAGCAGAGAAAAACTCCTTCCCTTTTTTTTCTTCTCTTGCTCACCCTGGCTTCCTCAGGACCCCCCTCCTCCTTCCCCATGCTATGTCATGCCAGGGCTATTTCTTCAGCTGTCCACCTCCCTGCTGGGTGGGAGCCCCAGACTTGGCATCCTGAGGGGTGAAGACAGGAGAAGGGGAGGGAAAAGAGCTCTTCCTGTTTGTCTGTCTGGAACCTTGCATGCTGCCTGGAGTAACAATGCTGTGAGCATCTCCTGGTGTATCCTGATGAGCTGCATGCCAGACCCTCTGGGGAAAGGAGGAAAGGGAGCCAAGCTCTGGGTGAGGCCAGCAACAGTGCAGTCACCACCACTTGCTGGTCTGTACAGTCCAGAATCCTGTTGCCATCCTGGACCAGAAGTACCTCCCAATTCTCATGGCCTCCAGCCCGGCTCACGATCCTCAGTCTCCTATTATCATTCTCTCATGAAACCACCCAAGTCAGTTAATTCGCTTTTTCTCATCTTGTCAATTATAACCTAGAACTGAGATATAACACTAGATTTCCTAATGGTCTCCCACAGTGCATTTTGGGGCTTCCCAGAAAGGGCCAGTGGTAAAGAACCAACCTGCCAATGCAGGAGATGGAAGAGACACAGGTCAGATCCTGGGTTGGGAAGATTCCCTGGAGGAGGGCATGGCAACCCACTCCACTATTCTTGCCTGGAGACTCTCATGGACAGAGGCACCTGGCACGCTACAGTCCATAGGGTCACAAAGGGTCGGACATGACTGAAGCAATTTAACACTCATGTACAGTGCATTTTGGACAGTGATTCTCTTCCTGGACAGTGTATTAGAATCACCAGAAGAAAGTTCTAAACATACTGGGACTTCCCTGGTGGTCCAGTGGTTAAGACTCCACCTTCCAATAACGAGGATGCAGGTTCAATCACTGGTTGGCGACTAAGAACCCACATGCCTCAGGGCCAACAAGAGAAGGCCATATCCTGCAACTACAGAATCTGTGCACCCATGCTCTGCAACAAGAGAAGCCCACGCATAGCAATGAGAAGCCCTTTCACCATGACTAGAGAAAGTCTGCATGCCACAGTAAAGACTCAGAGCAGCCAAAAAAAAAAAAAAGTTCTAAATATACAGATGCTGGATCCAACAGCACACTAATTAAATTGGAATCTCTGGGGGTGGAGGCTAGGCACTGATCTTTTTAAAGGTTTCTAAAGCAGAGAATGAAATGGCAACCCACTCCAGTGTCCTTGCCTTGAGAATCCTAGGGATGGGGGAGCCTGGTGGGCTGCCGTCTATGGGGTCACACAGAGTCGGATCCGACTGAAGCAACTTAGCAGCAGCAAAGCAGAGACATTACTTTACAATAAAGGTCCATCTAGTCAAAGCTATGGTCTTTCCAGTAGTCACGTATGGATGTGAGAATTGGACTATAAAGAAAGCTGAGCACTGAAGAATTGATGCTTTTGAACTGTGGTGTTGGCGAAGACTCTTGAGAGTCTCCTGGACTGCAAGGAGATCAAACCAGTCAATCAGAGAAGAAATCAGTCCTGAATACTGTGATGCTGAAGCTGAAATGCCAATACTTTGGCCACCTGATGCAAAGAACTGATTCACTGGAAAAGACCCTGATGCTGGGAAAGATTGAGGGCAGGAGTAGAAGGGGATGACAGAAGATGAGATGGTTGGATGGCATTACTGACTCGATGGACATGAGTTTGAGTGGACAGGGAAGCCTGGCGTACTGTAGTCCAAGAGTTGGACACAAGAGTTGGTCACAAAGAGTTGGACATGACTGAACAACTGAACTGAACTGAACAGGTGATTCTAATGTGTGACCAGTGTCAAGAACCACTGATACAGGTGCATATATTTCATTTATTCAACAAACCCTGACTGGGTGCTGCCATGAACCAGCCATTATGTGTGGGTGCTGGTGTTACCACAATTCGCACGCATACTGTCATGCCCTCGTGGGGCCAACCATCTAGTGGTTCAATGGAAGTGTACACAGGGAATTAAAGGTCACAATAATCACAATAAAGGTGATAAACAGACTGCCATGATGGAGAATGAAGGGGAGGGGAGATCAAGTCTTAATACGATGGTTGGTGAAGGCTTCTCCAGGTAGCTGAGTTCTAAAGATACAAAGCTGAGAACCCTCAGAGAATTTCCCAATGAGAGGAGAAAACACATATGAGGAGATGCTAGGGAAAGAGGCCAGCATGCTGTAGGCACTGAAAGAAGGCCCATGTGGCTAGAGGGTAGGCAGTGAGGGGAAAATGGCCAAAAAATAAAAAGAAATTAGAGAGATCAGCTAACATCAGTTAATGTCAGACCTCAAAAGCCACTGTAAGTCTTTTAGAATTGATTCTAATTGCACAGAGAAACTTTTTTGAAAGGCCTTAAGAAGCTGTCTGATAGCTGATTTACCTTTTAAGAAATAGCTGGTGAAAGAGTAGGCTACTGCATTGGAGATGGAGAGAGATGAATGGATTCTAAAAACATTTTGAAAGTAGATCCAAAATGCTTTGCCGGCAGCTTAAGCAATTAGTAGACAGTGGTGGCATTAACCAAGATGAATAAGTTAGGGGTGGAAGAGGCTTAGAGTTCAGGGCAAAAAAGTGGTGGGGAGAGGAGCTTAGTATTAGAAATCAAGAATTCTATTTAGGGCCCATCAAGTTTGAGATCCTATGAGATGTTCAAGAGGACATGTCAGCAGACAGATATACGAGTCTGGAACTCAGAGAAGAGGTCTAGACAAAAACATAAATTTAGGAGTTGTCAGGATATACATATTATTCAAAGCAATGAAAATGGATGAGATCATCTAGAAAGAGAATGTAGATACAGAAAAATTGGCCTAGGGCCAATCCCATCAGTTAGTTCTGGGGTTGAGAAGAAGAAGGACCCAGGAAAGGACACTGACCAGGCTTCTCTGGAGATGAAGAAGGAAAATCAGGAGATGTGGTATCCTGGAGGCTACAAGATGGGAAAGTTTCAAGAGTACAGGTCAACAAGAGAAAACGACCTCATAGTTACCAAAGGGGGAAGATAGGGGGAGAGGGATTAATTAGGAGTTGTGATTAACAGATACTAACTATATATAAAATAAATTAACTATATTTAATAAGTATAAAACTATATATATAACCATATATAAAATAGATAAACAGCAAAGTCCTACTGTATAGTACAGGGAACTATAGTCAAAGTCCTGTAATAAATCATAATGGAGAAGAATATGAAAAAGACTACATACGAATATATATATGTAACTGAATTACTTTGCTGTACTCTAGGAACTAGCACTGGCTCAGACAGTAAAGAATCGGCCTGCAGTGTGGGAGACCTGGGTTTGACCCTTGGGTTGGGAAGATTCCCTGGATGAGAACACGGCAACCCACTCCGGTATTCTTGCCTGGAGAATCCCCATGGACAAAGGAGCCTGGAGGGCTACAGTCCATGGGTCACAAAGAGTCGGACACAACTGAGTGACTAAGCGCAGACAGGAACTAACACAACATTGTAAATCAACTATACTTTAATTAAAAGTTAAAGAAAAAACCAACCAGTACAGGTCACCAGTGAGCTTTGTGAAGAGGAGGCCACCTACAAGAGTCAATGAGAGGGAGGTGAGTGTGGCCAGGGAAGGCAGAATGGGGAAAACAAGGTGGAAACCCTTCCTTCAAGGTTCACAATATAGTAGGAGAGAGATAAATGTGCTCAAATAAAGGAGATAGAGAAATAGAGGGAACCCAAACAGAAGGAGGGAGCATGGAAGCAACTAGACCTGTAGTTTCACACTGGAGAACTGACTATATAAGTGTATGCCCTTTCTACATTCCATTCAAGAAATTTCCCAGTTGATGGCACAGAGTCTAACTCCCGTGTGCATGTAAGAAAGCAGGTTACATGGAAGACTTACCAAGGACCCATGGCAGAATATCCTAGGCAGTTCAGTGAATATTCTCTGAGGATGCTATAAAGTGCATTGATTCATGCCTTTTAGAGGTGATGAAAACCACCAAAGTGTGGACTTCCTGCAAATTGTACTTATTCTATCTTCTCTTATATGCAGCATCATGTTTGAGTTACACCAACCAAGGTAAACAATGAAAATACCACTTTTCTTTAAAAAGGGGATGCTCCTAATATGGGAGTAATTAATTAGGATAATTGTAACCATGGCATGGAACATTAATAAGCACAGTAGTATATAAAATACGAAGACAGGAAAATAAAGAACAGTACAGAAATAGGAAGGTGGATAGATCAGTTTCAGGATTAATAATATCCGGGCCTCTCTAACAAGTCTGTGTGCATATGTGTGTATGTGTGTTTGTGTGTGCGTGTGTGTGCCAGCTAAGTCGCTCAGTTGTGTCTGACTCTTTGTGACACTGTGGACTGTAGCCTGTCAGGCTCCTCTGCTCATGGAATTTTCCAGGCAAGAATACTGGAGTGGGTTGCCATTTCCCACTCTGGGGGATCTTCCTGACTCAGGGATTGAACCCAAATCTCCTTCAACTCCTGCATTGGCAGGCGGATTCTTTACCACTAGCGCCACATGGGAAGCCCTGTAATAAGTCTAGGGCATATTTTTCTGCAACTGTTAGTTGAAAAACCAACTGCAACTTATTTCCACATTAATCCTTATGGAGGAGCTGTTGTTCAGGGTCTGAGAAAGAAATCAAGGATGTCCAGGCATCAAAGCTACAGAGCCTGAGGAGGATAGGATTGGTTGTAAGAAAAGTCAGCAACGAAAATACTCCACTAGTTTCTCGGCATATACTTTGGAAGGAGATCACAGGAGGGAGAGAAGTAATGTTAGCCAGCTTGTCATGGCAATGGGCAAGGAGTTTTGTTTAGATGTGCAGGGTACCATCTGAAGGGCTAGAGTCATAGTGAGGGGATGCACTCTAGTCATTCATGGTAAGGATTCAGTAGAAGGACTGTTTAGATCACTGAGCCCAGGGCCTGGCTGTGTGTGGTCTCCTGCAAGGAGACCCTCAGTCTTGTCCTAACACAATTGCAAAAAGACTCCTGTCTGTTCAGAATGATCACTTACATCTTCCCTCTGTTTCATTTAAGGTTTTTTTTTTCCCCTTTGGTCTTAGCTTTTTTTTTTTAATTTTTGTTTTTACTTTATTTTACTTTACAATACTGTATTGGTTTTGCCATACATTGACATGAATCAACCACGGGTGTATTTTGGCTGCACTGGATCTTCATTGCAGTGTGGGCTCCTCATTGCAGTACAGGCTCTTCATTGCAGTACAGAGGTTTTTGTGGCATAGGGACTTAGTTGTCCCACAGCATGTGAGATCTTAGTTCCCCGACTAGGGCTCGAACCCGCGTCCACTGCATTGGAAGGCAGATTCTTAACCATTGGACCACCAGGGAAGTCCTACCCTCTCTTTCATTTAGAGTCAAAACCTAAGTCCTTTCTATGACTTTCAAAGCAGCACTTGCTCTGCCCACCACAAAAACTGCACACATGCCTCATGTCTTACTCCTCTCGGCCTGGTTCTCTTCTAAAACCACTTGGTTCCTTTGCACTCACTGTTCCTTCTGTTTGCAATGCTCCTCCCCTCAAATACCTGTCTTCTAACTTCCCGACTTCATCAAGAGGCACTGGAATGTCATCTCATCTCTGAGACCTCCCCTGGCCATCTCTCTTGCCTGCTTTATTGTATTCTCCTTAGTACACATCACACTCAGATAAACTATAGAATGGACTTACTTATTTTGTTATTGCCTCTGTCTCCATTCTCACCGCCACTAAGGTACGTATCCCATCAAGATAGGAATTTCCATCTGCTTTTGTGGGAGTCGGGATACTATGATATAGAAGACAGTATCTTATTTATTTTTGGCCATGCCACGTGGCATGTGGGATCTTCATTCTGTGACCAAGGACCAAACCCATGTCCCCTGCATTGGAAATGCAGAGTCTTAACCACTGGACCACCAGGGAAGTTCCTCATCTGCTTTTTCAGTGCTGTATCCCCAGTACCTAGAATAGTTCAGTAAGCATCCAGTAAGTATTTGTTGAATAAATGGATAAAACAGAAGCAGCTCTAAACATCTTCTAGTAACAAATGACCATCTCCTTTTCTGAAAATCGATTTAAATTAGACAAACATGGTGTTTTAAGACCATTTCTTCTTTGCATGAATCATTCTCACTCACGTGACATCTATAAAACTGAAGTTAGATATGGGCCCTGCAACTCTCTATGACAGAAGACACATATTACAGAAGAAGGGGGAAAGCTGAGCCTCACTGGTATTATGAGCGCTGAAGAACTGAAGCTTGTGAACTGTGGACCTGGGGAAGACTCTTGAGAGTCTCTTGGACTGCAAGGAGATCAAACCAGTCAATCCTAAAGGAAATCAACTCTGAATATTCATTGGAAGGACTGATGCTGAGGCTGAAGCCCCAGTACTTTGGCCACCTATTGTGAAGAGCCATCGGAAAAGACCCTGCTGCTGGGAAAGATTGAAGGCAGGAGGAGAAGGGGGTGACAGAGGATGATATGGTTGCTTGGCATCACCGACTCAATGGATGTGAGTTTGAGCAAACTTTGGGAGATAGTGAAGGACAGAGAAGCCTAGTGGGCTTCAGTCCATGGGGTCGCAAAGAGTCGGACAAGACTGAGCAATGGAACAACGGCAGCTGGTATTATAACTTCATCCACACCTCCTATTTAGAAACACATGACCAAATGGCTCTCATGATAACCTCAATCTATTCTTAGGGATTAGCTTGCTTTACTAGTCTAGATGGTAGCCACTGGTCTCTAAAGTAGTCTGGAACTGGAGCAGTTTCCTTTTGGGGAAGAAATCATGGCCAGAGATCTCACCAAAAAAACTGATTTTCTAGTGAAATTACATAATTTCACAGAAAATTAGCACCTACACCTGAAAAGTTGTGGTTTTCCTACCACCGTGTATCATCTCTTAAGTCTCCTTAAAGAAGGAAATTTTCAAGAGGAAATGGAATGCCTCTAAGAGTTGCCATCGCAGGGACGGAAAACTCTTCTCCCTTCCCTTCCAGGTTCTTTGCCTGGTCTCATAATTAAATTGATAAAGGCAGATTAACAAGAGAAGACTAAATTTAATTTCGTACTGGAGCTCATAAAATATGAGACTCGAAGAACTGATGCAAGCAGGCAGCTTTTACATCCTTCAGACAAAGAAACAATAATGTGTGAAAAATTAACAGGACAAAGTGGCTGGGGCTTGGGGTAGTAAACTGGTGAAGAGCTTACAAGTTTTGTTTAGACAGCCATCTTGGCCCTGAATTCTCTGTCTCTGGTGATAAGGATGTCTTCCACCCTCCAGGGGCAGAGAGGGTATCCTTCAAGTGGGCAATTTATCTCCTGATTTCAGGGAGACAGAGGAGGGTCAGAGTGTCCTTCTTATACTAGCTGTTTCTTATGTAACTTAAATTCAAAATAATCAGTATGTTGAAGCGGGATAATTTAGGGTGGCAAATCCTGACCCCAATTACCTCTAAAAGAGTTTAAAGATGACGTGTTAGCTTTTTGGAAATCTTGGCCATTGTTTTAAATGAATTGAAATTCTAATTTACTATTTCCCAAATGCAATCTTGATGCTAATAGAATGCTTCAGAGTTGGGGTTTTGTTTTATTTTTTCACTTTTGAGGGAAAATTTCCACCAGACTCCATGGATCCTGGCAGAATGTTCCCACCCCTGAGAGCATAGTCAACCTCAGGGCTCACCAAGGGATGAAGAAGCAGTGTTCTTGCTGGCTGTGACCTTCATTCCCTATATTGTAAGGACTGGAGGAGAGAGAGATGTCCAATCCTGCAGCCCCAGACAGCTGCCAGAGGGGAGCCCTGAGTGTGCAGTGCCTAGTACATGACACATGTTTGTTAATTGACTGACAATTTATGGTTTGATGGCCTTATAACTTGGCTATCCTATTCAGTCAGAAATTAACTGAGTGATCAAAGTCATTAAAAGGAGAAGGGGGAAAAAACTACTATGGTACCAGCCAGATGGTGGGGAAATCAAACACGTGAAAGGAAAACGGCTCATTTTTGAGTGAGACACCAGCAGGAAAACCTCAGTCCTGTGCCTGGTTATAGTCTAAATCCTAGCTGGAGCAAGGCTTGTCGGGTTTTCCTACGTCTGCTGTACTCTAATCTTTCTTGTGAGCTGGAGCAGTGTTGGTCAGATAGACAGACCTGCAGGGTGGGGACTGAAATGGCCCCAGCTGAGTCTGGGTTCTTGGGGGACACACAAGTAACTGGGCAAAGAAAGAAGGAAGCATGCAGGCATGATCCTAACCTCTGAGAGGCTGTGGGCAAGAGCGTGAATGAAAGTCCACATACCACATGTCTAAACAGTTCAAAGTTATAAGCTAAACTATTCAATGAAACACATTCTATCTTTCTTCCTTGACAAATAAGGTCCTGGAAGCAAGATTCAAATTAGAATACTTAAAAAAATAATATTCTCTTATAATTTAAATATATATATATTTATTTATTTATTTGGCTGTGCCAGGTCTTAGTTGCAGCATGTGGGATCTAGTTCCCTGATCAGGGATTGAACCCAGACTCCCTGCATGGGGAGTGTAGAGTCTTAGCCACTGGACCACCAGGGAAGTCCCAAATTTAGAATTCTTGAGCTCTGGAAATTCTGCACCTGAATGTGGCGAAGGGAGGAGTACCATCCCCTGTCTCTTCGCTTCTCTTCCCATGCCTGGTTCCATCCACACTGTAAAGGGCCTCAAGCAAGCATGTATGAACAGTCCACTGCATATCCAACCTCTGACCATGCCTGACAAACAGCTGTTCTTTCCCTTGGCCACTCTCAGTCCTCGGGGCTGTACAGCACCTGCCACAAAATCCACCCCTGGAGAGATGGACCCTGGAAAGACACTCATGCCAGCTCAGGAAGAATGCTCAGGGCTGTATGCAGAGAAAATTCCTGAGTCCCAAGAGTACAGTCTCCAAAGCAAATAGATGGGGAAACAATGGAAAATGACAGACTTTATTTTCTGGGGCTCCAAAATCACTGCAGATGGTGACTGCAGCCATGAAATTAAGAGACGCTTGCTCCTTGGAAGGAATGCTATGACCAACCTAGACAGCATATTAAAAAGCAGAGATATCACTTTACCAACAAAGATCCATATAAAAGCTATGCTTTTTATAGCAGTCATGTATGGATGTGAGAGTTGGACTATAAAGAAGGCTGAGCACTGAAGAATTGATGCTTTTGAACTGTGGTGTTGGAGACTATTCTTGAGAGTCCCTTGGACTGCAAGGAGATCAAACCAATCAATGCTAAAGGAAATTAGCCTTGAATATTCATTGGAAGGACTGATGCTGAAGCTCCAATACTTGGGCCACCTAATGCAAAGAGCCAGCTTATTAGAAAAGACCCTGATGCTGGGAAAGATTGGAGGCAGGAAGAAAAGGGGCTGACAGAGGATGAGATGGTTGGATGGCATCATCAACTCAATGGACATGAGTCTGAGCAAACTCTGGGAGACAGTGAAGGACAGGAAAGCCTGGCATGCTGCAGTCCATAGGGTCTCAAAGAGTCGGATACGACTTAGTACAACTCTTAGAACAACAGCAAGAGTATAGTCTAGAACGCAGTCAAGGACTCTAGACGGATGCATTCCACTGAATCAAGGATTCCTCACCTTATGGGGGAGAGGTATCAACAGGACAGAGAGAGCAGGACCCTTTAAATATGGCGCCCATAGCAGGAACCCCCTCATTGGAGTCTAAGGGCCAAACTGGAAACATGTTGAAGCCTATTCTTATCATTACTCACACCTATTCTTGTCCCTTACACCCCTCTCTCCATGTCCCCAGCAGCCATGTCAAAAAGAGAAACACTTTTTGGGTATCTTTTGTTCCATAAGCCATAAATAGCTATCGGTGGCCCCATATTTCTTTTAGAGCTGGGGAAAGAGAAGCAAAAATGCCCCAAGTTCACACTGAGTTGTTTCCCTCCATGTGTCTTAGTATCACTTAGGGCTTGGCAGAGACTCAGGCTGGGTTTCCATGCTCTGATTTTGAAATGACCAAGTCTACTTCACGGATAACTCCTATATCCAGAGCGAAATCATAGACCATCCTCTTAATGACTACATTGTGTTTTGGGAGCTTGCAGGCTTGAAGTATTAGCTCCAGCAAAGGGCTATTGGTTTTAAGATACCCCAGCAACCTTGACTTAATTTGAAATGTGGTCTCACTATGATGCAGTCTCCTTAACCAAGTAGTACCTTTAAAATATTTAACAACTTGAAAAAGGAAACCGAACTTGAATTTTTCTTTCAAGCACCAAGAATATACAGTGCTTCACTTCGGTCTGAAATTCACCATCTCCTCACACAAAGAAGGTTCTCATGGTAAAAGCAATGGCATTTTCTCCACAATTTTCAAATAAAAGATAAAGAGAAAACAGCATCGCAGCCTCTTTGTTAGCTTGAACAATAAAGGAATAATACGGTTTTGCCAGGGAAGAGCTCTGGTTTTAAGCTCAGAATACAAAAATAGGCTGACAATTTTTGCAAAGGAATATTCCCAGAGGCTGGTGGGAAGTGAAGTTTCTAGAAAATTATATCATTTGATTATTTGGGGGTGTATAATGATGAGGAGCAAGCTGGTGGGGCCAGTCCTCAGTGAAATTCTAATAGAAGAAATGGAATTTCACTTTTCCTGTTCACTCCTGCCCCCACCCCCACTCTACCAATCCCAACCCAGCCTTTGGAAAAGGAATGGGGCAACATTTGCATGTTAGCACCTCATGTCTGGAATGTTCTCCCCACACAGTCCAGCCTCCCTTTGCTAACTTTTCCTACAGCTACTTCCAAAGAACCTTCCCTCTCAGGTATAGCCACCCACACCTCCCTTACTATGACGCTCACTGAGATAGATTTATAACTTTTTTATCTGAGTTCCCTGCCCAGTTATACTCTCTGTTAGTGCAGAAACCACCATATGCCTTTTCTTTCATGTTGAAAGCTCCACCACTATTACCATGCTTGGCCCATCAATAAGTCTCACTGAATAAAGGATTGAGTGAATTAATGAATGGGAACTTAAGCCACTACGTTGCTGCTCCCAGGACATCTGAATTAACTGTCATTGAAGGGAAAAGCACTTCCTCCTCTTCAAGGAGTCACAAATCTAATGGGAGAGTGTGTGGAGGAATAAGGCAGAGTAGCCTAACTGATGGAGTTAGAGTTTTTTTGGTGTGTGGTAGAGTGCAGTAAGGGATGATGGTTAAGACTTGCCAGGCAAAAAGAATACATAAACACCAGAGGAATAGTGACCAATTAGTAAGCAATTCTCTGTGACAATTCTAATATCAAATGTTAGTCTTGAATCATCTTTCTTATCCATATTTTATAGGCAAGGAAGTGGGGACTGGGAGGTTAAAACTGACTCTGGGACTTCTCTGGTGGTCCAGTGGTTAAGACTCTGAACTTCTACTGCAGGGGGGTGCAGGTTTGGTCCCTGCTTAGGGAACTGAGATCCCACATGCAGTGCAGAGTGACCAAATAAATAAAATTTAAAATGGCCTACTTTCATGTAACAAAAGGGAGATTCAGAGCGTGAAACCAAATTGTTTTAATCAAAGTCAGAAAACCATTTCAGCAAGTCTCCTTTTATGACCTGGGATGCATCTGTAGCTGTGGGAGCCCTCAGAGCCCTGGCTTTCCATAGTGTCCCTGACTCGGCTCCCCCATTGCCACATGCTTCTGCTCCCCTGTGCCACCCTCCCCTCTGGGGGGCTCCCTTCCTCCATCCTCAGGGGAGAGGGCCTGAGTCTTCAGGCACCACTTAATATGTTGTGCCCCTGTCCTGTAGAGAACTCCAGGCCATAGTCACACCATTTAAAAGTAGATTAGGCTACCAATGAGTAATAAATGAGAGGAAAATAATAATAATCGATTAAACAAAATAAATACTTATTATTCTCTCATGTAAAAACCTAGAAGTTGAAGTCCAGGGCTGGTCTGGTGACTCCTGGTATCTGATATCCAAGATTCCTCCTTTCCTATTTTTCCATAACACATGGCTTCCATTTCTAAGGTCACATTGCCCAAAATGGTGCTCCAGTCATTGCGCACGTATTTCAGCTACAGGAAGGACAACAGGGAAAGAAAGTGCAGGCCCCTAATGCTGCACAATTCAAGGAAACTTTTCTAGCCCCACATACCAACCTCCCTCAACCAATGTAGTCTTTGTTCAAGGCAGCCATGTACCTAGGTAAAAATCCTGAGTTCTGTCACAAACAAGGAGAATAGATACTCTACACCTCAACATGTTAGACATGGCCGCCTTTGCGCAGGGACACCTCTGGGCAGCTGTGGCCAGGTGGGAGCCAGAGGAGGGGAAGGAGAAAGCTTTTAGCCCTTTCACAAGGGGACTAGATGACAACCATTTCTCGTACATGGCCTGTGAAGTACAGAGAAATGTGTTCTCTTGAAGTCACACCACAGCAGTGGTTGCTGTGTAGCCTGATTCCACCACTGTGCTTTTAAGGTGCCCAGCAATTCAGCCTCTCTTCATGCAAAGTGGAACATCTCCTAGTCTTTGTAAGATTGGCTCGATTCTATCCCGCAACAAGTTTTCTCACTCAGAGCCATAACCCAGATACTACCACCCGTCGTTGCAGTATCAGGCTCATGATTACAAACTTGAAGTATTTTTGTAGAAGAATGCAAATGAAATAGTGGGAAAGGTTTTCCTTAGTTTGCACGTAAACCCTCTTCCTTGTCCTTTACAATCAGGAAATATTTGTCCCAGCACGTTGTTTGTTCTTTCTCTTGCAGGCTCCTGTGGCTGTCTTGTCATGATATTGTTTGCCTCTGAAGTGAAAATCCACCACCTCTCAGAAAAAATTGCAAATTATAAGGAAGGGACTTACGCCTACAAGACGCAAAGTGAAAAATATACCACCTCCTTCTGGGTGGTTTTCATCTGCTTTTTTGTTCATTTTCTGAATGGGCTTCTAATACGACTTGCTGGATTTCAGTTCCCTTTTGCGAAATCTAAAGACACAGAAACAACTAATGTAGCTGCAGACCTAATGTACTGAAAGGCAAACATGTCTGTCGTTCTCACAGTGAGACAGGAGACTAGCTCTGGTCACTTGGCTGTGGTTAATTTTGCTCAGCCTTTTAGATGCACAGATTAAAGCACCAAACCCTGTGTGATATTATATACAAACGGGGTGCTAAGGACACAGGCCAGAAATGAAGGGGAGCAGAAGAAAGGCTTCAGAAGGTTGTTTAACCTGGTGGGAAATTGCTTCACCTGGCTAGCGGAGACAGTTGACTAGAATGAACAAACCAGACTGCAAAATGTCTGCTCTGTCAGGAAGAAATCAAGAGGTCTGAGGAATACATTTTAAAACAAACAAATACTATTTCTGATAATATCCACACATTTGTTGCCACAGATACCAGCAGACAGAACTGGAATAGCTTTCCTAAAATGATACTGCATTAATTGAGCAATGCTAAGTATATCAGGCACTTTTTAAAAAGTCATTCACAGCACTGTCTTATTTCCATGCCTGTTAGTCAAAATGTATAAACCTCTAAAAGGGAAAAAGAAGAAATGCAGTACTTTCAACAGACAGAATTGCTGGGACCACTGAGGAATCACGAAAAGTGATTGTTCCCAGTAAATTCATTTTCAAAATGACTCATTGGAGCTGTTGCTTCAAACTTTGTAGTGTCTTCAAGCACTAAGTCCCACTTATGAAAATCGTATTACGTTGTGGAATTATGACGGTATCACTGTCATCTTGAGGTGTGGTCTGTCACAAAGCATGACCCAAGTTGACTTTTTTCCTCAGTTACCCATGAAGTTGCTGGCCACAACTGAACCTCGAACTGACCGTTCGTCTGTCTTCCAACAGCTGCCCTGGAGAAAACACTCAGGGAGGAGCAGGCAATGACCGAGAGCAGACCACCAGGCCCTTTGCCACAGCTGCTCAGCACTCAGTCCCCACACAAGAGGTTCTGAAAGGGCTCGTTTTAAAAAATCCTTTTTTAGGGGGAACAATTTACAAGAAACAAATGACTGACTGTGTACCTGACTATATACTTGCTCTGATGGTGATCTGAAGCCCACAGGCTAACATCAGAACATTCACTTCGTTTCCAGATGTTAGTCTCTCTACCTTCATTCAGGAACGATAACCTGGAGAATTTCTAGAAGACCATGAGTCCATCTAGTGAGAGAGAGGCTGCTTATTTCAGTAATGGGCTGGGGGCACCCAGTTCTGGAAGTCTTCATGAAACACTTAAATACGGAAGCATTTTGTAGTCCCATCTGCTCCTTCAGAGAAGCTCCTCCAGGAGTGGGCAGGATAGCACAAGGAACTCCACAGACCAGGGCAACTGGCCTGAGAGCCCGAGAGGCCCCACAGTCCCATCTGACTCCTTGCTCTGTCCTCAGTTTTGAAACACTTCTAACACCAAGCTTTCTTCCTTAGAAAACACTTCCCTGGTTGTTCTCTGTTCCGTAAACAGAGAAAACTCAGAGCAGCAGCTGAAAACCCAGTGACAGCCTGACAGGCAAAAGGATGATCTTCCCTGATGAGAACGATCACTCCCTGAGGAGCAGAGGCAGGGCTGCTGGTCCCTGCAAAGTGGGTCGCACCCCAAAATACAAGGAGATATCAGCACTTAAGCTGGCTCCCTCTCTTCTCTCAGAAGAAACCTCTGTGCCTTGTGGCCTTCGAGTAAAGCTTTCCCAGGAGGATGTGGCCGGGTCGATCTCTGAGGGTCCCTCTGGGAGGATCACAGCCGAGGGATGACAATCATCACTCTGTCTGACCTCCCGCCCTAGGTGGCAGCCTCGGTCTCACATTCTCACGGGGACGCGGAGCCCCCTGCTGGCTCCGGGAAAGCAAACAGGAGCGCAGCAGGGCGCTCCTTTCCCGGTGTCCAGACACGCCATCAGCATCTGTGCTTATTACGCTGTGGGAAACAACAGCAAGGAACGGAAAGCCAGGTGCTCCGGGGCAGAGCTGGCTGTGGACGTACACAATAAGCTCCCTGAAGCAGGTGGAGGCTGCAGAACTGAACACATGCATATGAGGCGGGAGAGGAGGCGGCGGAGGAGGGCGCTTTCCCTCCGTGCACGCTGTGCCGATTACAAAGGTCTTTTGCTCTGGAGGTCCCCTTGGCTCCTTCAGAGCAGCTGCTCTCACATCCCTTTACCTGCCCTCAAGGCCGGTGCAAAATGAAGACAGTGCCTGCACACAAGAAAGGGCACTATCTGACATGCATCCTTGCCCACCAGAAGCTGCATAGACTCACACTGGCTGCCACACAGGTGTCCCCTTCACCCTGCTCATTTGTTGCCCCCCTTTCCGCCACTGGCCCTCTGTAGTGGATAATGTTTTGCATTCCCCATCAGGTTCCTCTCAGGCACACATCTAAGCCACAGTTCCCAGCTCCTTGTAGCTGGGGCCATGGGAGTGAGTCTGTGTCAAGGGGATGTAGGCTGAAGTGACCTGAGCTACTCTCGCGCTTGGCACTGAAGACTCTCACTTGCAATCCTCCACCTCTGTCTGCCCCTGGCAGTACAGCCTGGGAAGTCACGGGATCCAGGAGCTGAGGTAACGAAACAGAGGCAGACTTTGTGACCTGCCTGGGAGTGTGACAAGGGTGGTAAATAAACTTTCTGTAAAGCCTCTGAGTTGGGGTAGTTATTTTTTAGTACCCAAGCATCACCAACAAAGCCTTGCTCTCCAGGAAAGCTCTGCTTGACGCCAACGAGACATTCTCTAAGTCCCTTGAGATATAGCCTCAGGCCAGGGGCACCCTCCACCACAACCACTGAGTGACTGTCTGTACCGCTGCCTTTCTTTTTCTTTTTTTTTTTGTACCGTTGCCTTTCTTGAAGCCCCGGCCCTCTAGCTACATTGCTCATCCCCTTATCCCCAAAATGAAGACCAGAGAGTGAATTTTCTGCATAAATATCTCAAGAGTAAATGAATACTATAACTTATGCTGGTATCCTTCAACATGCTTCCAAATGCTGGTTAGTAAATCCCTTTTCATTCATTCAAATCTTTCGTCTACAATGGATCTAGCTCTGTGGAAAGCACTGAAGATGGGGGAGGAAATGTACAGTCAGGAAAATGTTTTTTCTTTTTTTAATAAACATTTTTTCTTGATCTTTGGTAGAGAGCCAAGAAAACTATCTTTCAATTGCCTTGAAAAAAAGTTAAAGTGTTAGTTGCTCAGTCGTGTCTTAACTCTTTGCAATCCCATGGACTATAGCCTGCCAGGCTCCTCTGTCCATGGAATTCTCCAGGCAAGAATACTGGAGTGGGTTGCCATCCCAGGGGATCTTACCAGCCCAGGGATTAAACCCAGGTTTCCTACATTACAGGCAGATTCCTTACCATCTGAGCCACTAGGGAAGTCCTTTCAATATCCTTATTTCTTTTTAAAACTTCAATTTATTATTAAAGACAGAGCTTATTTGCAGTAAAAACTCCAACTAAGTTGAGACTCCTTAACTACATAAATTCTGCACCCCCAAAATCAACAATTATCCTAGAGTTCTGATTTTCACAAGATGTTGTAAGAACTCTATACTTAATAAGACCAAGTAAAGGGTTTTTTGTGTTTTTTTTTTTTTTTTTTTTTTAATGTATCTGAAACTGTGAAGAAAGCTGAGCGCCAAAGAATTGATGCTTTTGAACTGTGGCGTTGAAGAAGACTCTTGAGAGTCACTTGGACTGCAAGGAGATCCAACCAGTCCATTCTGAAGGAAATCTGCCCTGGGATTTCTTTAGAAGGAATGATACTAAAGCTGAAACTCCAGTACTTTGGCCACCTCATGTGAAGAGCTGATTCACTGGAAAAGGCTCTGATGCTGGGAGGGATTGGGGGCAAGAGGAGAAGGGGACGACAGAGG
Source organism: Ovis aries (assembly GCF_016772045.2). Taxonomy (NCBI): domain Eukaryota; kingdom Metazoa; phylum Chordata; class Mammalia; order Artiodactyla; family Bovidae; genus Ovis; species Ovis aries. The sequence goes on from NC_056054.1 coordinate 237,937,335, forward strand.
ATGAAATGGCTGGATGGCAGTGAACTCCAGGAGTTGGTGACGGACAGGGAGGCCTGGTGTGCTGTGATTCATGGGGTCGCAAAGAGTCGGACACGACTGAGCGACTGAACTGAACTGAACTGAAAGAGTCAGGATAGAGAGGGGGAGCCTTCCATATCCGCCCAGGTTTGTGGTGTCAGCTGGGTCATGCCTCAGGCAGCCACTGTCACTTCTAGAGATCCACTTGCCCTCACTTCCCCCTTGACCTGAGGGGTCATGGCATTTAGAGGAGGAATTTTCTACAGTTCTGGGTCAGACAAGTCCTAAGCCAAGTCTTGGGGCCTTGAATGGTGTCTGCAAGGCCACCGATAGGACACTCATTCTCTGCTGTCAACTAGGGCTTCACCTGGACTGTGGTGAAGATGACACCTGGGCATGGCCTCAGTTTCCCCAGTGTACTCTGGTGCTAGAAAAAGATGACCCTCACTCTAGCAGAGATTTTAGGTATAATCTAGTGTATCTCTTCTCCTTTTCCTGCCCCTCCTGGCTCTAGGGATTTTCTAGCTAGTTTGGAGGAAAAGGGACTTCCCTGGTGGCTCAGATGGTAAAGAATCTGCCTGCAATGCAGGAGACCTTGGTTTGATCCCTGGTTGGGAAACTCCTCTGGAGAAGTGCATTGCAACCCACTCCAGTATTCTTGCCTGGAGAATCCCATGGACAGAGGAGCCTGGTGGGCTGCAGTCCACAGTTCACCAGTCTTGCCTGGAGAATCCCATGGACAGAGGAGCCTGGTGGGCTACAGTTCACCGGGTCACAAAGAGGCAGACATGACTGAGTGAGTAACACTATTACCTTTTGGAAAAAAAAGCAATCTTCTTCTGCAAGAATGTATCTGACTCTGTTTCACCCCTAAATTAGTGACCACTGAACTTAATATCACTTTTTACATTCACCACAGTCACCCCCTTCTGTCCAAATTGTATGTGTAGCTACCTGGACTGGGCAGAGGTGTTTGGAGTACAGGTGTAGGAGTGAAACAGGCATGGAGGGGCAGAAAAGCAAACAGAACCAGTGAAATATTGCCCCCACCCTAAAAACACACATTAACATAAAACTGGCAACAAGGACATAGTACATAGAACTGGAAACTATATACAATATTTTGTAATAACCTATAAGGGAAAAGAATCTGTAAAAGAGTATGTGTGTGTGTATACACACACACACACACGTATATATATAATGTACAACTGAATCACTGTGCTGTACACCTGAAACCAATACAACATTGTAAATCAGCTATACATCAATTAAAAAGAAACGTGACACTGGGAACTCTGCTTCACTTTTTTTTTCTTTTCAGTTTTTAATAAATTTCACAGCCACTCTTCCACCTGCACAAATAAGTTATTTCCTTTTTTAAAATTCATAAATATATAAAAACATAAAATATAGTTATGCCATATACATTAATCCTCTCTTCCTTACCTCAAAAGAAAGAAAACATCCTATTTTACTTAGTATCTTGGTCAGGAAACATTTAATTTAGAAACAAAAACCCACTTAAAACATCTTAAATGAGAAAGGAGTGAGAGAATGCATGGGAGAGAGATTCACTCGAAAGACACAAGGCGTCTTCATCTCACTGGTACACCAGGGTGACGTGTGCACTCAGCCCATGGACAGGCAAGTCTATCGGAAAGTCCAGTGAGACCAAGGTTGGCCTTCCCTTCCTTTCTCTTCTCTCCTATCCCTCCTCTGTGTGTGTGGGTCTAAGGCCACATGCCTCTGGCCCCTGTTTTCTCCCTAAGCCTTTAATTCACTTTCCTCTCTCTTTCTGCCCACCAGCTTTCTTTGTTTTTTTCAAAGTATGAGAGGAGAAACTCCGTCTCTACATTGTCTACAGAACCTACATTACCCCCTGAGACCCAGGACCAACGAGTGAGAGGGAGCAGGGGAGGGAGGAGGGAGGGAGCAGGGAGGGAGTGGGAGAGAGAGAGAATGAGCACCAGAATGAACCAGCCAGCCTCTGTACTAGACGCCCTTGGTCAGGTGCCCACCCTTGTTCCACACAAGCAAAGAGAGGGAAGAGTCACAGCTACAGGGAGGGGCTGGGGGCAGAGCGTGTGTGTGTGCGCACACGCGTGCGTGTGCGTGCTTGCGTGTACCTGTGCGTGTGCTCGTCCCAGAAGAGGATGTCAGTTTGGCAAGTTCCACAAAACCACCCATCATGGTTGGTTATGTGAGTCTGTATCCTACACATTAATCTTTATTACTCATTGTCCTTTAGGGTTATTTTTTGCCTTCTAATGATGGACCAAACTTGTTTCACTATTTCTTACCCATTCTATTGTTTTCTAAAATCAGAGAGAAAAGACACGGAGTTACATTGAGAGAAAGACATAGAGACGCAGCTTCAACTTTTCTCTGTGTTTCGTATTCACAGATATACTGGCTGACTGAACCGTGGGTACTTCCTTTTAAAAAGGGCAGGAGGGCACTCTAGATGATTCCTATGGAACAGGCAAAGCAGTTTCATTCCAGCTTTATTCTTTCTATTCTAACAAAACGTGACAGCCTGTTTCCATCCTTTCTCTGGCCTTCCTCACCTGCCTGACGGCACGCCTATGGCCAAACCCACTTGTACACAACAAGCAGGGTGAGCGAAACGGCCCGAGTGGAGATGGCTCTGATCGTGTTTACAAGCACACATTTCTCTGCAGGAAGCTCACTTCAAGCCTTGTTATCTCCCTCTTGCTTTGCTTCTAGCGATTCTGCGAATCACATTAAAGTTCTTTATCTCATGAAACACACGCAGGATCAATAGCCATGCTTTCCCATGTGTTAATGTCTGCCAAAGAAAGCTGCAGGGACTGATTCACTAGGAGCATGCCTCCCCTCTGTTGGTGGAGGAGATGCCATGTGAACCCACAGAGACCCAGACACTGGATTCAAGGTGAGAGCTTTCCCAGCCTCATCCCAGTGGTGTTTGGTTTCTGATATAGTCCTTTAGCATATTCAGAGTGACCTGCTTTTTGGAGGATTCTTAAATTTTCTCCTCCTCTTGGTATTAGAATTTGTTATTCTTCTTCCAAAGACCATGGTTGGTTGGTTGGTTCAGGGGTGATATCATCTTCCCCCTTTGGAAAGCCTAAAGCCCCATCTGTGGCTCACCTGTGGTGTCTAGCATTTCAAGGATACATGTGTCTTAGTAACAAGCCTTACTCTGGGCTGGGTCCATATTCCAATGATTTTTAAATTTTTGAAATGTATTTACCTATTGCTTCTACTTCTATTTTATAATCTCATCATTAATTGCATACTACTTTAGAAGTTGCTTTAAGGTTTTTTGAATAAGGAGGATATAAATTTTACAAATCCAAGTCTTTCCATCATCTTTGGATGACAAGAGTATAAGGAGAGATGTAAATAAAATATAACCCAATCCTTGAAATTCTTTCATTGTAAATCAATTCTGCTTTATCCACTCAGCAGTGGTCCCCAGAATCCTTGGTCCCTAGAACAATACCTGACATGTGCTAAGCACTTGATAAATCTTTGTTGAATGATGATGGTCAATTTTCAACTCTTCTTTCTGTTCCAGAGATCTGATTACTTCTAATATTTACTGAAGTCCCTAAACTTGGTCTCCTTCTTACCATCTTGCTTGTACCCTTCCCCTTGGTTTCTGTCTAACCATGAAGCTACCAGGGCTTTCACGTCTTCATTTTGGAGGGGGTGGCAATGTTAGGTATAAGGTCTATTGTTTAGCTACATCTTCCCAATTCATTGCCAGTGAACTTCCTACAACATTTAGGAGAGGATGCTGATGCTGGTTCTAATGAATAAAATGACTCATGAGATATTGATTAAGCTTCAAACACACACCATACAGGAAAGATGTACAAGGCATTGACCCCTTTTCTTAGAAGTTAAATCAGTTTCCTAAAATCACTGAAACTATGCTGCCACTAAAATATAGACTTCTCTCAGTAAGTGAACTCCAATGGAATCAGCTTGCTGAAGTGGGAAAGCGACTTGGTTTAAGCCCAAACTCTTGCTCTCACCAGTTCTGTAATGGGGCAAAAGTTAAATTTTCCTGACTTTTCTTTACCCATCTGAAACCAGTCTAAATATCCCCAGACTTTCCCAGTAGATGAACATAGATAACAATCATATGAGATTTAATTTCCAAATTTCATGGCTCTTAATAGCCTCCAGCCGTAAAGAGAACCAAGACATTGATCCCTACCCTGCCCTTTCACTCATGTCCCTTTTCAGTTCAGTTCAGTCGCTCAGTCGTGTCCAACTATTTGCAACCCCATGGACTGCAGCACACCAGGCTTCCCTGTCCATCACCAACTCCTGGAGCTTACTCAAATTCATGTCTATTGAGTCAGTAACGCCATCCAACCATCTCATCCTCTGTTGTCCCTTTCTCCTCCCTCCTTCAATCTTTCCCAGCATCAGGGTCTTTTCAAAGGAGTCAGCTCTTTGCACCAGGTGGCCAAAGTACTGGAGTTTCAGCTTCAGCATCAGTCCTTCCAATGAACATTCAGGACTGATTTCCTTTATGATTGACTGGTTGGATCTCTTTGCAGTCCAAGGGACTCTCAAGAGTCTTCTCCAACACCACAGTTCAAAAGCATCAGTTCTTTGGTGCTCAGCTTTCTTCATAGTTCAACTCTCACATCCCTACATGACTACTAGAAAAACCATAGCTTTGACTAGATGGACTTTTGTTGGCAAAGTAACGTCTCTGCTTTTTAATATGCTGTCTAGGTTGGTCATAGTTTTTCTTCCAAGGAGCAAGTGTCTTTTAATTTCATGGCTGCAGTCACCATCTGCAGTGATTTTAGAGCCCCTAAAACTAAAATCTCTGTTTTCCTTGTTTCCCAATCTATTTGCCATGAAGTGATGGGACCAGATGCCATGATCTTAGTTTTCTGAATGCTGAGTTTTAAGCCAACTTTTCCACTCTATTTCACTTTCATCAAGAGGCTTTTTAGTTCTTTGCTTTCTGTCATAACGGTGGTGTCATCTGCATATCTTGAGGTTATTGATATTTCTCCTGGCAATCTTGATACCAGCTTGTACTTCATCCAGCCTGGCATTTCACATGATGTACTCTGCATATAAGTTAAATAAGCAGGGTGACAATCTATAGCCTTGACATACTCCTTTTCCTATTTGGAACCAGTTTGCTGTTCCATGTCCAGTTCTAACTATTGCTTCTTGACCTGCATACAGATTTCTCAGGAGGCAGGTAAGGTGGTCTGGTATTTTCATCTCTTTAAGACTTTTCCACAGTTTGTTGTGATCCACACAGTCAAAGGCTTTGGCATAGTCAATAAAGCAGAAGTAGATGTTTCTCTGGAACTCTCTTGCTTTTTTGATGATCCAGCGGATGTTGGCAATTTGATCTCTGGTTCCTCTGCCTTTTCTAAAACCAGCTTGAACATCTGGAAGTTCACGGGTCACGTACAGTTAAAGCCTGGCTTGGGGCTTTACTTTGCTAGCATGTGAGATGAATATGTGGTAGTTTGAGCATTCTTTGGCATTGCCTTTCTTTGGGATTGGAATGAAAACTGACCTTTTCCAGTCCTGTGGCCACTGCTGAGTTTTCCAAATTTGCTGGCATATTGAGTCCAGCACTTTCACAGCATCATCTTTTAGGATTTGCAACAGTCCCTTTCACTTCATTCTGAAAGTTTCTAAGTCCTCCTGTTTCCTCAGAATCAAGTCTGCTACCTCGGCTCACACCATTGCAGCTCACAGCCTACCTGACTCTGAGGCTTCTGTGAGAAGATTGCTTTCCCAAGGCAAAAGAAGTGCTCCCCAGGGATGCTCTGCAACCCTCGTGTTATAGAATGCATGGAGTCTGTGATAGGGTGAGGGTGTGGTGGAGAAGAGCACACCCTGTCATCTGTGCATAGTGCTTTAGTGTTAAATGGAGGTGAAGAAGGTTGAAAGCTCTTCCTTTTCTTCAGAAAGTCCACCTTCTCATTTCTGTTTTAACACAGAAAATTCTTTTATTATATAAGTGGAATTAAGGCTCATTTGATCACCCTGGGAGAGGTATGTGTATATGTGTGTATAAATGTGTGTGTATGTGTGTGTGTCTGTGTGTCTGTGTGTGCTGTGCTCAGTCATATCTGACTCTTTGCGACCCCATGGACTGTAGCCTGCCAGGCTCCTCTGTCCATGGAATTTTCCAGGCAAGAATACTGGAGCAGGTTGTCATTTCCTTCTCCAGGGATATATATACACATATATATGTACATACATACCTACACACACACACAGATATTCACATTTTTTACAGCATTAATAGTTGTTGTCAGAGCCTCTTCTAATGCCCAGTTTTGATTGGGAAAGATCACGGAAACACAAAAAACCACCATTTACCTTTCACTATGAGAGGGTGAAAAGGCACAGATTTATAAGATGAAAGCACCAAATGTTACCTTCTGCCAAATTTGCCAATAATAGAGTTTCGTAGTTGAGGTTCTTGTAAGAAAAAAAAAACCACTCTAACAAATCAAAGAGCAGAAATGGAATATGTTGAAGGAATAAGGCATCTCACAGAATACAAAGACTTGCTGAACTCCAAGGATCCCAGGGTTTGTGATTGGTTCCTACAGACCACAACCACTAACAGGATTCTCTAACCATCATACGACTCTTCAGTTCAAATGCATATTCCCCAAATAAACAGTCAAGCCTACTGGGGACAAGATTCTATGTCTGAACCAGCTATGATTGGGATAAGGTCACACGCAGGTACATGGCTCCCAGCAGCTCACTCCATGAGAAGAGCAGGATGATCAGGTTTCGGGAAGGTACAGCATACCTGGGCTTCCTCCATGCATTACTTTCCAGCCATGTGGCTCTTCACCCTTTATAAAGTCCAAGCACTTCCCCACGACTATTCTCATCCTCACAGTTATCAGATAAGCAGGCTAAGCAGGGACTCTTTAAGATGCAATGTTGCCTTCTTCCAGGTGAGGAAAACAAGGCTTACAAAGCTTAGTGGACTTAACCCAAGATCATAGACAGACTACAAGAGGAAGTAGGACTTAAACCTATGTGTCTTGAGCTGTAAAACCAAACTTTCTGTGTGAGAGTGGGGGAGACAAATGACTACATGGGTAGAAATGCATGAATAATAGGCGAGTGGGTGTCTGGATTGGAACCACCAGAACTGAAGGAATGTAGTCACTTGCACTCTCAAACTGAGCTATTTACAAGATGCCAAGGAAAAGGGGAGGAGGGACTGGAAGACAGATGGAGGAAAGAGAAAAGCAAGAAATAGATTCTGATCAAGAGGGAGACTTCCGGAATCTGTACATAAACATATCTATCTTTTAATATAAGGTATTAATGGAAGAGGCTATTCATTGTCTCCCCCACCCCATCATGGCCTCTCTCCCCTTACAATATAGTAAAAACATTCTTAGTAGAGTGAATGGTTGCCCAGCTAGGGGTTTCATTTCCAATCTTCTTTCCTAGATGATTCTAGCCTTTAGGACATGAGCAAGAGTGACCTGTGCAAATGCCACGTCATGCTCTTAAAGGGCCTGTCCTTTCTTCCTTCCCCTTTCTACACTCTGGAATAGAGAGTTAATGGCAGTAGGTGAAGTAGCCATATTGGACCATGAGGTACAAGCCAAGTATGAGGACGACAGAGACACAAATGGGTAAAGCCTGCGTTCCTGATGATTAAGAAGCCACTATACCAATCACTGCAGATGGTGACTGCAGCCATGAAATTAAAAGACGCTTACTCCTTGGAAGAAAAGTTATGATCAACCTAGATAGCATATTCAAAAGCAGAGACATTACTTTGCTGACTAAAGTCCGTCTAGTCAAGGCTATGGTTTTTCCTGTGGTCATGTATGGATGTGAGAGTTGGACTGTGAAGAAGGCTGAGTGCCGAAGAATTGATGCTTTTGAACTGTGGTGTTGGAGAAGACTCTTGAGAGTCACTTGGACTGCAAGGAGATCCAACCAGTCCTTTCTAAAGGAAATCAGCCTTGGGTGTTCTTTGGAAGGAATGATGCTAAAGCTGAAACTCCAGTACTTTGGCCACCTCATGCAAAGAGTTGACTCATTGGAAAAGACTCTGATGCTGGGAGGGATTGGGGGCAGGAGGAGAAGGGGACGACAGAGGATGAGATGGCTGGATGGCATCACTGAGTGCACTCCGGGAGTTGGTGATGGACAGGGAGGCCTGGTGTGCCGCGATTCATGGGGTCGCAAAGAGTCGGACACGACTGAGTGATTGAACAGAAACCAATCACTGCCAACCCAGACTTGTTTTCAAGCCCAAGAAATAATTTTATTACAGTTGTATTGGAAAAAATAATATAAGACCATCCATTATCCAGGAGGCACTGGTAAATGCTAAATATTTATATGATTAATATGTAAGCTTAATAAAAGCTGGTACATTTGGCTAGGGAATTAGTCGCAAGTTCTGGTTTATTTTTCTATTTACTGTAAGATTTTACATAATTATATATCAATAGCAAAATTATTAATAAACTATATTTCAGCAATTGAAATTTTTTAATGCTTACAGATTTTAATACGGTTATTTCTCTTCAAGAATTTTTTTTTTCTCATAGTGAAACTTTTTACCAGAAATTTCTATCAAAGACACAATGACTATAATTATATACTTTTGGCTCTTGGGTAAGGTTTTTTGGACTAAATTCCTTTAAAAATACAAATTTTAAATTACTGGTTATGAACGCAGATATTTTAAACTTTTTATTATGGAAAATTTCAAATATACACATGATTAAAGAAAGTAATATAATGAAGCCCTGTTTACGTATTACATGTCTTCAGCTGCTAACTTTGGACCAACTTTCTTTCATCTATATGGACTCATCCACTTCAGATCCTCCTAAAGTGGGTTATTTTGAGGCATATCCCAGACATCACATCGTTTCACCCATAAACATTTTAGTATATATCTTAGGATAAGGACTCTTCTTAAAAAACATGATCATATCATTCTATGTTATTATGATCAAACATACAGTATTTATTCACTTTTTAAAACATATAGTATTTAGTTTCCTCCATAAACTTTTTTGTAGGATCCAGATAAATTCCTTATATTGCAATCAGTTGATATATCTCTTTTAGTATATAGGTTACCTGGAGTTTACCAACGATCTTCTGGCTTGTTTAAGCCACATACTTGGAGTCTCTCCATCAAGGCAAGGACATCCTAACACCTTCATCTCTCCTCTAGACCCCCAGGGGGTTTAGCCCAGAATCACTGCAGGTCATGGCTCCCAGAGCAGGCGTGTGGCTCATTACCTTGGTCCCCAGGCCTGGGCCAACCCAGACAAGGGCAGGACCAGAGTCTAGCACCCAATCCTGTCTTGGGTTGAGATATTTCTAGTCCTTATCAGGCCATTCATCAGCCAGGGAAGTAATTAGGACTTGTTGGGAGCACTAGACAACCCAGGTCTGTTTCACCTAAAGCCTGAAATTATTTCCCAGGTTAAGAAGGTTCTATGCTGAGACTTAGTCAATTTGTATAGTGACTAAGACACAGCAGTCCCCAATCTTTTTGGCACCAGGGACCAGTTTTGTGGAAGACAATTTTTCCATGGCCAGGGGGGACGGTGGTGGGGAAGGTTTCAGGATGATTCAAGAGCGTTACATTTATTGTGCACTTAATTTCTGTTATTATTACATAAACTCAGATCATCAGGCATTAGATCCCAGAGGTTCGGGACCCCTGGTAAAAGACCATCTAGGTCAGGGGTCACTGAACTTTTTCTGTAAAGGGCCAAATAGTAATTATCTTAGGCTTGGAAGGCCATACGATCTCTGTCACAACTATTGAACTCTGCTGTCGAGTCTAAAAGCAGCCATAGACAGCAAATAAATAAGTGCGGCCGTGTTCCAATTAAACTTTATTTCTGGACACAAACTGGGATTTCATATAATTGTCATAAATATGATTGTGCATATTACATAATTGCACTATTAAATAGTCAAATATTTTCTGTCATGAAATATTATTCTTTTAATTCATTTTCAACCATTTTAAAATGTAAAAAGCATTCTTAGTTTGCTGGCCACACATAAACATATGGCAAACCAGATTTGTTGGTCCATGGGCTGTCATTTGTGAAGCCCTGATCTAGCCGAACCTTCTCATCTCTTTTAACTGAGAATTCAGCTGAGGACCAGAGATGTGAATTAATTCACCCAAAGTCACACAGCACGTTTGATGACAGAGGTCAAATTAGAACCCCCAAGGTACTAAAGAGTAGAATAATATGCAAGAAGAGTGCACTCAAGAGCCATTCGAAAGACCAAGGACAGAGAACCAGAGCTTATACTCAATGCCATATGGATACATAATGACAATAGACAGCCTGACTACAGTGCCCGTTTCCTAGTAACCGCAGCCTCTCTGATGAAAGATTGCTCCCACTTGTTATTTATAACTTATTTCCCAATAGGGAGGGTGAGTGATTTGTTTATATTTAGTTACAAGAGCCGGGGAAACCCTGATCTACCGTCTCAGGATAGACACAAACCTTATAGCCACAGCTGCCAGGAGATAGGAGAAAGCAAAGAAAGCTGCAGTGTCCAGTGTGGTCTCTGTTACCAACAACAGGGGTCACATAGAGCAATTACCAACTGCCTGACACAAATAACAGATGGTGTGAGGGGAGACGGGAGGGAATGGACGCATTCCTGTTTATGCTCTACGGAAGCAGTCATTACGAAAAACCTTCCTACACCTTGTTCATTACTGGGAGCATCTGTTAATTTTGCCTGCCTTTTGACTTTGTTAGCTTTACTTTGCTTCTGGCTCCTAGAATTATGCTTCTGAGAATGAATCCTTCTGTCTTTGAAGGGGTTTTCTTGATTCCATAGAAAATTGGATGACCTAAAGTCCAAGAAGAGAGCTCTAAGCATTACAGAACCGTGAACAGCCTATTAAATAGAAGAGAGTTAATAGGCCTGAGTCAAGAGTTTCCAGGTGGAGTTGGGTAGAATTGACAAATGAAGCCAAAACCGAGAAGGTACGCACTGAAGGGGTTATCTGGAGATTACCTAGTGTTGTCCAACATCTCATTTTACTTCTGCAGGCTCAGAGAGGGTAGGTGACTTTTGTAAAATCACACAGCAATTTGAGTATGCTCTTATCTCATTACTTGCTGCCCCATGAACTTTCTGCTGCCTGAACAGCCTCTAAAACAAGGCAGAAAGTATTTCAAAGCAGGCAGAGGTGGAGTGTCAACATGATGAATAGGTGCCGAGCCTTCACGTCTTTTCATCTACAGATGTAAACAGACAATTATGTGTCACTGCACAATCATAGGAAAGTAGTCAAAAAGCAACTTTTTTTACAAGACTGAGAAAGACAAGCCCTAAAACAACCACCCACCACTATTTGTGTGGTGCTTTTCAGTTAACAGAGATCCACGTCCCCCTGAGTTTTGTAAAAACTCTAAGAGGTCAACAGAGCAGGAATTGTCCTTGTTTTGAAGAGAATCCACTGAAAGTCACAGACATTTGCTATGTCCCAATGTTCTAAATGCTTCTTAGGTATGAATAAATCCTCATAGTGATCCACTAATGCATTTAAAATTATTATCCCCATTTTCCAAGGTTAGAAAGAAAGGCAGAGAGGTGAAATGATTGGTCCAAGATCACTGCCAGTATCTAGATATGGTAGACGCACCCTAAGGTGACCTCCCCACCCCAACAAGTCGCAATTCTGTATGATACTTCTCCTTTGACTGTCAGCGGGACTTATGACTTGCTTCTTATCAACAGAATATGGGATAGAGAAGGATATTACCTAACGATAAAATGGTCAATTCTCCAAGAACACATAATAATTCTTAATATGTATGTGCCTAACAACAGACCATGAAACTTCAAGAGGCAAAAACTGATGGAGCTGCAAGGAGAAATAGATGAATCCACTATCATAGCTGGAGACTTCAATACCCCCTCCCAGAAATGGACAGATCCAATAGGTGGAAAATCAGTTAGGACATAGTTTAATCCAACAATGCCATCAATCAACTGGATATAATTGACATATAAAATACTGCATCCAACCAGAAGCAGAATATATGTTCTTCTCAAGCTCACATGGAATGTTCACCAAGATAGACCACATTCTGGGCTATAAAACACACCTAACATACTATAAGTGGAGAAGGCAATGGCAACCCACTCCAGTACTCTTGCCTGGAAAATCCCATGGATGGAGGAGCCTGGTGGGCTGCAGTCCATCGGGTTGCTAAGAGTTGGACATGACTAAGCAACTTCACTTTCACTTTTCACTTTCATGCATTGGAGAAGGAAATGGCAACCCACTCCAGTGTTCTTGCCTGGAGAATCCCCGGGATAGGGGAGCCAGGTGGGCTCCCGTCTATGGGGTTGCACAGAGTCAGACACGACTGAAGCGACTTAGCAGCAGCAGCAGCAACATACTATAAGATATTAGGTTGGTGCCCACATTCTATTAGGTATTCGATAGGCCATGAAATACATTTACCTGGTCCACCAGTTGAACTTTTACATTTGTTACAAAAGCTAACAAATTTAAAAGAATAAAAAATATATACTGTCTACTCAGACTACAATGGAATAAAGTGAGAAATCTATAATAGATAACTGGGAAATCCCCAAATATGTGGAGATTAAACATACTTCTACATAGGACATGGGTCAAAGAAGAAATCTCAGGATAACTAGATAGAAATAAAACACAACTTATCAAAATTTGTGGAATGCAGCAAAAGCAGTGTTTGGAGGGAAATTTATAGCATTGAATGAAAATGAAACTTATAGCATATATTAGTAAAAAAAAGATCTAAAATCAATCATCTAAATTTCCACTTTAGGAAACTAGGAAAAGAAGAGTAAATTCAATCCAAAGCAAGGTAAAGAAAACAAATAATATATAAAACTAGAGCAGATATCAATAAAATTAAGAACAGGAACTCAATAGAGAAAATCTATGAAACCAAAAGCTGGTTCTTTGAAAAGATTAATAAAATCAATGAAGCCTCTAGCCAGGCTAAGATGAAAAAGAGAGAGGATGCAAATAACTAGTAGCAGAAATTAAGGGGGGACATCACTGCAAATCTCATGGACATTAAAAGGGTAATAAAGGAATACTATAAATAACTCTATGCTCACAAATTTGATAACTTAAAATAATAAAATGGACCAGTTCCTCGAAAGACACAATCTGCCAAAACTCACACAAGAAAGAGACTTACACAAGAAAAAGCCAACAAACCACGGCAACGGTGGTAGGATGTCTCTCTCATAATTATGTTACCTGATATGGCAAAGGTGAAGGACATTTGCAGATGTAATTAAAGTCCCTAATCAGTTTGACTTTCAGTTAATCAAAAGGGAGAGTACTCTGGGTGGGCCTAGTCTAATCAAATTAGTTTTATTATAAGAGAGCTTAGGCTTTCCCCAAGATCAGAAACTTGAAGCAGCAGAACCTCCCTTTTTCTTTCTGGTCTTGAAGAAATAACTTCTACAGTCACAAGGAAATGAATTCTTCCAACAACTATGTGAGTTGAGCAGAGAAGATGAGCCTAGATGAGAATACAAGGCCTGGCCAACAGACTTGTAAGACCCTAGGCAGAGGATGCTAAACCATGTCTAGACTCCTGACCGGCGAAATGGAGATAATATCCTTGGGTCAGGAAGATTCCCCTGCAGAAGGAAAATGGCAACCCACTCCAGCATTCCTGCCTGAAAAACCCCAGGGACAGAGGAGCCTGGTAGGCTACAGTCTGTGGGGTCGCAAAGAGTTGAAGATAACTGATGCGTGCTTAGAAGAGGAGCAAAAATTCCCACCCACTCTGACCTCAGAACATGTGCTTTAAATACTGGATCTCAGATTCTTGCTGACACCAACTGGGAGACTTTTTTCCCCCCAAAGAAACAAATTCTCTGTTTCTCCAACACCACCTAAGTGTTCTACAGTTGAAATACCAAGTATTTTAGGAATTCTTTGGACAAAGACCAAATACATTTCCTATCGTACCACATTGGTCTTTGAGACCTTTCAGAGCAGGACTATGATCCAACAGGAGTGTCTAAGTGACCAACCAAAGACCACATGCCCACTGGTGGAGGGACCAATGCCCCAGTCTTCATGCTTGAGTGCTTTTGACTTCTCACTGTATCCCTAGCCTGTGCTACCACCTGTAAAATGCATAAAGGTAAGAAAAAGTAAAACTTTTAAAGGAGAATTTTTAATATATAAGAGGCAAGAAAACATTGATAAAAGGTTAAGAATTTTCACATAAGTCATATTCATTATGATTCTTTGAGTCAAAGGAGACTAAGAAAGTGAAGCTCATAGAAATGAAGTAACTTCTCCAAGGTTAAGGTCACAAGGGAGGCTCTAGCATTTGACCTTGGGCCTGACACTCTCTTTCTCTTCCTTACCACACCACCAAGGAACAAAAGGGGGAATATATCAGCTATCTTCTAGTTTCCAGGCCTTAAGGAAGGACTTAATCAAAAAATTTCTATCTCCACAGAAAGAAGAACTAAAGAAAATGAAAGATTAAACCGCAAAGGATTTAACTTAATCCTAAGGAAGAGCTTTCCATGGGTAAGGTTAATTGAAACACTTAACAAGATTTTATTTAAGAAAAAACACCAAAAGGCAGTCAAATTCTCCTTCCAGATTTCTATATATAAAGCCTCCTATGAAAACAGCAAGAAGAAAAGTTGGGGATCATTTTGCAAGCTGGTCAAAACACTTGCAAGCACAAAGTTTTTCAGATTTGACCGTAAGGATGAACTGGGTAACACTATAAAGATCAATCATAGTTTGCTTAGAAACTACCGCAAATAGTAATAACATTAAGTGTTCACATGTTAATTTCCAAGTTTGGAATAAAAGCTAGTTTTTCTCATGAAATCATTGGAATTATCATTCAAAATTATCAACAAAGAAAGCAAATGGATTCAGGCACAAGTTTCTGTACTTACATAGTGTATTTCCTTTATGGGCAAATGATTTCAGGCCCTCCACCATCCTCCCTAAACCCCCTGACTCACTGCAGGGTTGCAAAACTTCCCTCCTCTCCCACAACCCTGCTTTGTACTCAACTTTTGCTGCTCCGCATCCACTGCTGTGTGAGACCTTGTATTCAGGCAGGATGCTTTGATACACCACAGGCAGTCTAGGGAGATTTAGGTGACTTCATATGGCATGTGGCGGGAACAAAGGTATTAAAAAGTGAGGGGGACAACCCTAAATTCTACATATTTCTATACCCCTCTCCCACCTTATCTCTCCAGATCTGGCTCAGTTCAGTTCAGTTCAGTTCAGTCACTCAGTCGTGTCCGACTCTTTGCGACCCCATGAATCGCAGCACACCAGGCCTCCCTGTCTATCACCAGCTCCCGGAGTTCACTCAGACTCAAGTCCATCGAGTCAGTGATGCCATTCAGCCATTTCATCCTCTGTCGTCCCCTTCTTCTCCTGCCCCCAATCCCTCCCAGCATCAAAGTCTTTTCCAATGAGTCAACTCTTCGCATGAGGTGGCCAAAGTACTGGAGTTTCAGCTTTAGCATCATTCCTTCCAAAGAAATCCCAGGGTTGATCTCCTTCAGAATGGACTGGTTGGATCTCAAGATCCCCCAATTCCATCTTTTCTTTTCACCCTAATTCTTATACCCAAGCTCCTGTTCTAAGTTCTTTGACAAAATGCCCAAGAGAGACTGCCTTCCTCTGAATATAGCTAAATCACATTCTTAACTCCTGATGTCATCTACAGACCAGTCCTTTCCATTCTAGAACATTTATCAACATCTAACTGCAAAGAAAGATAAAAGAATTAAAGACAGCACTTTCTTGATTGAAAAGAATGGGACCACAAATTCCAATTTAGGAATACAAGGAACAAGAGGGACTGGGCAAGGGATGCTCACAAACAATGGTAAAACTTGGCATTATGTAGCAAAAGTCTTTAAATAACCATATCATTTGGTTCAGGCACTCTACTTTTTAGGATTAAACAAGATAAATAAGACCTGTGTAAGTAAGTGATATCGGAGAAGGCAATGGCACCCCACTCCAGTACTCTTGCCTGGAAAATCCCATGGATGGAGGAGCCTGGTAGGCTGTAGTCCATGGGGTCGCTAAGAGTCGGACACGACTGAGCGACTTCACTTTCACTTTTCACTTTCATGCATTGGAGAAGGAAATGGCAACCCACTCCAGTGTTCTTGCCTGGAGAATCCCAGGGACGGGGGATCCTGGTGGGCTACTTTCTATGGGGTTGCACAGAGTCGGACATGACTGAAGCGACTTAGCAGCAGCAGCAGCAAGTAAGTGATATACCATTTTCATAGATATGCAACTATTCCCATTTTACAGATGAATAAACTGGCTGCAGAAAGACTAAATAACTAGTCCAAGGCCATACAGCTAGCAAGAGGTGAAAACATGATTCAAAACAATGGGGGCCCAGAGGCCATGCTCTTTACCACTCTGCTCTCCTACCTGTCCCCTGCATTCTCATAGTTCCAAGCCACCATTAAAACTATAAAGGAGGAAATGAAAAAGAATTTCTTTATGCCTCTTACGTTTACAACAAAAATACTGAACCCAAAGGAAGTTTATGAGACGTCTGAATATTAAATGGTTAAAACAATCACTAAAAGTTAGTTTAAGAAAACTGAAGGTAGAGCATCCTCAAGCAAAAGTGGTTGATGTGGTATCTTGCTGCATTTCCATAAACAATCAGTCCCTTCAGCTCTGACCCTCACTCTAGTCATAATAAATCCACATAGCCTCTTTGCTTTGACCTCTTAGTCTTCCCAAGATTTTACAAACCTTATAATCAGAAATGTCATAGAGAAAGTGACCTCTTGCTTAAGAGGTTCAATTTCAAACAGAAAAGATAGGAATCTTTTTCTGATAACCAGTATTTGTTTTTTGATTGGAAAAAAAAAAAAACCCACTGTTTTTCTCAGCATTCTCCAGAAAAACAGAACCAACAGGATATAAGAATCTCTCTCTTTCAATTTGTATACACATATATATTGGTCAGGGCTTCCCTGTTGGCTCAGACGGTAAAGAATCTGCCTACAATGTGGGAGACCCAGGTTCTATCCTTGGGTCAGGAAGATCCCCTGGAAAGGGAATAGCAACCCAGTCCAGTATTCTTACCTGGAGAATTCCATGAACAGAAGAGCCTGGCAGGCTACAGTCCATAGGGTTGCAAAGAGTTGGACATAACTGAGTGACTAACACTTTCATGTATATTGGCTGCACAAATGTGGGGAATGACAAGTCTAAAATATGCTGGGCAGGCTGGCAGACTGGGGGTCCAGGAAGAGGCTGACACTGCAAGTTCAAGTCTGAAGGCTGTTTACAGGCTGACTTCCCTTCTACTGTTGGGGATCTTGGTCTTTTCTCTTAATGTCTTCAACTGATAGGAAAAGGCCCACCCACATTATGAAAGATAATCTCCTTCACTCAAAATCTACTATTTAAATGTTCAGTTCAGTAGCCCGGTGATGACCAACTCTTTGCGACTCCATGGACTGCAGCATGGCAGGCCTCCCTGTCCATCACCAACTCCCAGAGCTTACTCAAAATCATGTCCATTGAGTTGGTGATGGCATCCAACCATCTCATCCTCTGTCGTCCCCTTTTCCTCCTGCCTTCAATCTTTCCCAGCATCAGGGTCTTTTCAAAGGAGTCAGTTTTTCCCATCAGGTGGCCAAACTATTGGAGTTTCAGCTTCAGCATCAGTCCTTCCAATGAATATTCAGGACTGATTTCCTTTAGGATGGACTGGTTGGATCTCCTTGCAGTCCAAGGGACTCTCAAGGGTCTTTCCAACATCACAGTTCAAAAGCATTCGTTCTTTGGTGCTCAGTTTTCTTTATAGTCCATCTCTCACATCCATACATGACCACGGGAAAAACCATAACTTTGACTAGATGACAAACCATGGTTTTGTCTGCAAGGTAATGTCTCTGCTTTTTAACATGCTGTCTAGGTTGGTCATAACTTTTCTTCCAAAGAGCAAGAGTCTTTTATTTATTTATTTATTTTTTTTACAATTCAATGGCTTTTATATTCAATATTTACTGAATTGTGTGATAATTACAATAATCAGTTTTACATTTTAATCACCCCTGAAAGGAAACCCTTACATTCCTTTTTTTTTTAAATTTTTTATTTTTTATTTTTTTAAAGTTCTTTTTTTTTTTTTAAATTTTAAAATCTTTAATTCTTACATGCATTCCCAAACATGAACCCCCTCCCACCTCCCTCCCAAAACATCTCTCTGGGTCATCCCCATGCACCAGCCCCAAGCATGCTGCATCCTGCGTCAGACATAGACTGGCGATTCAATTCACATGATAGTATACATGTTAGAATGTCATTCTCCCAAATCATCCCACCCTCTCCTCTCCCTCTGAGTCCAAAAGTCCGTTATACACATCTGTGTCTCTTTCCCTGTCTTGCATACAGGGTCGTCACTGCCATCTTCCTAAATTCCATATATATGTGTTAGTATACTGTATTGGTGTTTTTCTTTCTGGCTTTTAATTTCATGCCTGCAGTCACCATCTGCAGTAATTTTGGAGCCCGAGAAAATAAATTCTCTCACTGTTTCCATTGTTTCTCCATCTATTTGCCATGAAGTGATGGGATCAGATGCCATGATCTTAGTTTTTTGAATGTTGAGTTTTAAGCTACCTTTTTCACTCTCCTCTTTCATTTTCATCAAGAGGCTCTTCAGTTCCTTTTTGCTTTCTGCCATAAGGGTGGTGTCATCTGCATATCTGAGGTTACTGATATTTCTCCCAATAATCTTGATTCCAGTTTGTGCTTCATCCAGCCTGGCATTTTGCGTGATGTACATTGCATATAAGTTAAATAAACAACATACAGCCTTGACATACTCCTTTCCCAATTTGGAAACAGTACACTGTTCCAATCTGGTTCTAACTATCGCTCCTTGACCTGCATACAGCTTTCTCAGGAAGCAGGTAAGGTGGTCTGGTATTCCCATCTCTTGAAGAATTTTCCACAGTTTGTTGTGATCCACACAGTCAAAGGCTTTGGTGTAGTCAATAAAGCTAGGTACCATAGCCTAACAAGTTAGGTGCATTAAATTAACCATCACAACCAACAACATTCTTCATTACGCAAGTTATTAAAGCTACAATTCATTCAGCTAATAGGAAGCGACATACTTTAAAATTTATCCCAGAAAGAAATCAAACCAGTCCTTCTTCAAATTGTATAAGGTTTCTGTGTGCTAAAATCCATATCAAGTTGGCCTTGATATGGCCAGTTTCTTCCTCAGCCTACACTTTACCCAATAGTAGTTGATACTGTTTTTCAATATCATCATGATGGCTTTTAGTCTCTTTGACTACACAGTTCCAAGGAGGCAACACAGCATAAGGTGCTATCACATTCCACTAACATGATATCTCTCATCAATTAAATTATCCCAGTTGCTTTGATACAGATAAGTAATTGCAGTCCTTTTGTTTATAAATCTGTGTCTTGGATTAAACATTCATGGTATCCATACAGTGAAGAAAAACAGAGAAGTATTCCACCCCTAATGAAAGTTTAATCATGATCTGATAGCAAGGTCTTACAAAAAGCCCAGAGCTGCAACTGTGTGGCGTGATCTCCTCATTGGTCGAAAGATAGGGACTGCACACACGTCACCTGGGCATCTTTGCCAGCCAACTCTTTTCACTGCCAGTCCGCTCTCTCTCCCATTTGAACAACTTCCTTCTTCCAATTCTTTACATTATCTAATAGTTATGGAGCCCTCAGATGAGCCACAAAACTCCCAAGGGCTGGATTTAGAGGAGATAACTAGAAAGATTTTATTTCTTGACAAATGGAGGGAAATCTTTAGTTATCACCGGTAAGATGTTCTCATTTTCTCAATCCTCTAGAACCAGAGGGATTTCTTTTTTTTAATTTCATATATTTATTTTTGGTCTTTTGGGGGTCTTCCTTGGTACACTGGCTACTCTCTTATTGTGGTGCGCAGGCTTCTGATTGCAGTGACTTCACTTGTTGCAGAGCATGGGCTGTATGGCTCCTGGGCTTCAGAGCAGAGGCTCAACAGTTTGGGCGCACAGCTCCAAGGCATGTGGGATCTTCCTGGCTCAGGGATGGAACCCCCGTCTCCTGCATTGGCAGGTGGATTCTTTACCACTGAGCCACCAGGGAAGCCCCCCTAGAACCAGGGGGATTTTATGTGGCTAAACAACCAGCTTTTACGCTCTCTATGTGAGAAGTCTCCATTACAGATTTACATTTAAAATGCTTCAGGTATAACTGTTTGCAGAAAAAGCATCCCAAGCAAAGTGGAGGTTTGAGGGAATAAGGGTTGAATAGACTGAGTAATTTTCTTGATGTTTTCTCTTTCATTTATAGGTTGGGAACCAATAATACAACTTCTCAGGTAATTACTTTTCTCAAAGCCAGAGTGTTTTCCTCTAGTTGCTTCTTCAAACAATCACATTAACAGCATAATCTCCATTTCTTCTGTGCATGTAATGTCACTCGGGCACTTGGCATTTACTGTGTGAAAACACAAAACTGGAAACTCTGTTGGAGATCTTTTCTTGTGCTTTCTTTTTTCATAAAAATCTCTTCTTACTTTTACTAGCTACTTTGCCCATATGGTTATTATTTTCAAAAATAAAAATCATATGAGAATCTAGAGTTCCTACACTTGTGAAATAGCACTAGATTCTGACTTCCAAGTGCTTCAGTGATCCTGAAGAAAAGTAGTTCTGAAAATAGTTATCATATAGATTCAGCTCCTGAAAAATTGTTTTCCTTCACCATCTTCAAATACGGAAAAGATGACTGAATTCAGATGTTAAAAGGTATTTTAAAATCTGTTATACAATATAAGATGAAAGACGTTTTCCTCTCCTGTCACCTGAAAAGGTTAGAAGGTAACAGGCTTTGTATTTCAGATATTAATTCAATCAGTGAACAAACTCTGCACAAAATATTAAGGTGATTTTCCTGGCACTAATGTATAATACAGTCAAACAACTGAATTATTAATATTTTAACTATAGCACTAAAGCACCTTGCTCCAAGTAACATATGATCAAAAACCTTATTATTTCTGCTGAAACTCTCTTAGCCAGTCTACATTACAGTGAGAGAGAGAATACTTCTATTTCAGTCCTAGAAGTATTAAATGGAGCTAGCTATCATTTGGGGGAATAGAATAGTCAAAAGATAAAACAATCTTTGCAAGGAAAAAAATAAATAAATGTTGAGTTAAGCTTTCCACAAGGTGGGGGAAACCCCCTGCTACAAATGTAAAGATTTTCCATGTGATTTACAAAATGCATCTTATCCCATTAGTAGTCTATGACTGGGATGCTGTGTTTCTGAGATAAAGAATCTTAGCCTCTAGGAATCCAGCAAACAAGGAAGGCAGTTTCCTTCATGTTTCAGCTACCAATTGGTCAGACATGTTTCATGACATTAGGATAGAAGTGGAAGAAGAACTGATTCTATCTTATATTTAAATGCTGTAAGAATCAGTTAAGAAAAGTAAAAATGGATTTTTTTTTCCTTAAAGATAGGGAGTGGTTTTTTTAAGGAAGAAAATCATTGCACTCACTTGCTAGGGATCAGGAATCTGAGAGACGAATTAAAAGAAGGTAACCTGACTTTGTTTACTGGCCAGTTAACAATATAATGAGAAATACTTTGTATAGACTAGAAAGATTCATTCTTGTTTATAAAATGCTGTCTCCTCAAAACAAGAGACAGTAGCATTTACAACTGTCTATAAACATAACTTCAAGTCAAGGTCTTGAAAGCATTAATTATGTTTCCATAGTTACACTTAACCTCATGGAGTCACATAAAACTTGGGAGAACCCCTTTGACACAGACACTGGGATTTTTCTGCCTCTTTTATATCTATTTATGATCATTTTCAGACATCTCTAAAAGGGAGACAACATTTTATGAACACTGATATTTCAGGGAGAAAGAGAAAAGAAGGAAAGCAAAGTAAAAGGTCATCACCAGCTGTTTGCTTTGTTTTTTGGTGGTGGTGGCATTTGACACAGAATCATGAAGGTGACCGTGTATCTGCTGGTGAAACTGAAGACGGAACAGGAAGGCCTCAGCCAAAAGGACAAGGACATTTGCCATCAAGTAGCCTTTGTTCTGTTCCCAAACCCTCTATCATCTCTTCAAAATCGGGCGGCTTTCCTGTCTCCCTAGCAATGGCCACAGTAAGTATAGCTTGTCAATTAAACATGAGACGAAACGTAATCTTCCCCAAACAACAAGGCTGGGGGAATCTAATCGGCTGTCATGTGAGAGTATTATGGAAGATAAGACGACGGACAGTTGTTATTGCTAAAGGAGAATATAATGAACATGACTTATGCATGGTATTTTTCAAGGACACTGGTGATGTTACAGTCTTTCCTTCCCAAACCCTGAGAGTCTCTCTATTGACTGCCTCAATTTGACAGCTAAATGTGAAGGCATGAAAGTGTTAAACTCAAATAATTGACCATATGAGGTAGGATGGGGTAGATGATAAAGACGACAAAGGTGGAAAAACGAGGTAGATGTGGGAGACAGGACCCCTGTGCTGTGTGGACAGGAGGAAGATGGGGACCCTTCCCCGGCTCAGTCCTACAGCAAGCACACGATCCCAAGGAGGAAACACTTTCTGGGGTGCCAACTAATAGTCAGATTTGAAGCGAACCCAAAAGTTTGAGAATCCAAGTGGATCTGGAAGCTGCTGTTGCCAGGGACCATTTGCTCCATTCAAACCTTGACCAAGGTGGGGGTGAGGGCCTGAGGGCAGAGACCCAGCCACATCTCCTTGTGTGGGCTGGGGGCAATGTCTTGGCAAGTGGCCAAAGAACCAGCTGTTATGGTCAATGAGGCATGGTTGGGACCTGGGGAAGCAAAGCTAGGGATCGAGGAAAGGAAAAAAAGCACCAGTGAGGCTGAGCGATCCTTCCGACAGGATTGTCCTCCAATATCGCCCTTTCAATCACAGTGAACATCAGGGATCATTTCTCCACATTCAGCCCATCCCCTCAGACTATATTCTAGAGACATAGGCAGAGGCCTCTCCTTGAGGCCCTAAGAACAAAAGTAGGAAAAGGTGCTTTCTTCCTGAGGACACGCTGCCCTGCACACCTGGATGTACTCTGAGAACACACCCAGGACCAGTCTGACCATCCAGGCAAAGACCAGCAAGGCTGCAGTCAGGCCACCATGGACAGAAAGTTCCGCAGTCTGTGCCCCACAGGCAGGATCCCTGCTGGGAGGGTGGGGTGGGGGCCGGATCCCTTTATGGGGGAACCTCACAGTCTCCACCTGCCTTGTGAGCCCCCAGAGGCCAAGCTGGCCCTTACTGCAGTATTTCCAACCTCAACATAACCCATAACTGTTCCTCAGACTCCCAGATGGGACATCATCACACACAGACTATAGCCCCCATGTTTTTCATCTTCACGCACATCCTCACAGGCTTCACGGAGCAACTCTCTCCACTGCCGGAATTGTGGTACAAACCTGCTGGGAGGCACGCATGCTCTTTCCCATCATCACAGACCTTTCTGCCTCAACCCACCTTCCCCCTTATGCTCGCATGCCGGATGCCCCAGGCAGACAGGCTGGCAGGGCCCTCAGAGATGCGGTACTCGGCTCATTGGTGGCCCAGCCCCTGGATGGTGCTTTAACTTGTATCTCAGGCATCTAGCTCATCACTCTCCTTCTGAAAAATTAAGACAGATAGTGTCATCCTGTTAGAGTCTCCAGCCTCCACGGTTATTCTGCCTACGATGTGCTATAGGAACAGTAGTTAGGGCAACTGAAGTCATCCCTCAGTATCCTGGGGGATGGGTTTCAGGCACCCCCAGAGGAAACCAACCTCCACCACACTCAAGTCCCCTATATAAAATTGCCTAGTACCATCGGTCCCCCAGTATCCTCAGAGACAGAGGGCTGAGTGTATCTGTATTTTACTGTACAAGGTCTTTAATGAACAGTCTTTGTTGTTGTTCAATCACTCAGTCATGTCCAACTCTGTGACCCCATGAACTGCGGCATGCCAGGCTTCCCTGTCCTTCACCATCACCTTGCTCAAACTCATGTCCATTGAGTCGGTGATGCCATCCAATCATCTTGTTGTCTGTCGTCCCTTTCTCCTCCTGCCTTCAATCTTTCCCAGCATCAGGGTCTTTTCCAATGAGGCAGTTCTTCACATTAGGTGGCCAAAGTATTGGAGCTTCAGCTTCTGCATTAGTCCTTCCAATGAATATTCAGGGTTGATTTCCTTTAGGACTGACTGATTTGATCTTGCTGTTCAAGGGACTCTCAAGAGTCTTCTCCAACATCACAGTTCAAAAGCATCAGTTCTTTGGCACTCAGCCTCCTTCTGTATGGATGGTCCAACTCTCACAAGCATACATGACTACTGGAAAAACCATGGCTTTGACTAGATGGACTTTTGTTAGCAAAGTAACATCTCTGCTTTTTTTTTTCTGCCTAGGTTTGTCATAGCTTTTCTTCCAAGGAGCAAGCATCTTTTAATTTCAGTCTTTAATAAACAAGTATTACTAGCCACCAACGAATTTCTGTGGAGAAGGTCATTTTAAAATTTACACATATCAGGAAACAAGAAATAGACTACTTTTTATATGCAAAACAGAGAAAACTATGATTCTATACTAGTACTGTATTTGCCTGCAAATGCACACAGAATTTTCCAGAAGATTTCCTAAAATGTGACAGTAGTGGCAGGGGGGAGGTGGGGGTGGAGGGACAAAAGAGAAGTCTCAGCATAGCTTTTTGTGCTCTCTGGATTTTGAATCATGTGTATGGACAATCTATTTTTTAAAACGCCATTATAGGACTTATCTGGAGGTCCAGTGGTAAGGACTCTGCGCTTCCAAGGTGGGGCATGTGTGCTCCATCCCTGGTCAGGGAACTGAGATCCCACATGCTGTGTGGCACAGTGCACTGTCCCTCCCACCCCGAAAAACAAAAACTACATTAAAAAAAATGCCTTTATGCATTTTAAAAACAGGAAAAGAAAAAAAAAAAAAAGAGGCAGTCACCAATGTTTCCAAAGTCTTCTAGTTTCTCTCTATACTGTGGAGGCCAGTGAGCCTGGGTCTGAATTCTCCCACTTGTCTACAAACACAGACAAGATGCAATTGGAGACCTCCTCAGTGACTTTTCCAAGATAATTCTCTCCCTTTGGAAGAGGCTTGGAGACAAAAGAATCAGACTTGATGGAGTGTTAAGGAAGTCCCAGAAGAGAGAATTGATTTTTCTTCAAAAAAGCTGAATTTGGACGAATTCCAATTATCAGGACCAAATGATAGTGTGTCCTTTAAACAGCAGCAGCATTAATTAAACACACCCTGGGATTTCAAGATGATGAGCCTTGGGACTCTGAATATGCATGTCCAGGAGTCAGCGTAGAAGCTTGATCAGACCAGTTGTAAAGGACATTTCGGCAGTGTAGCCGCCTGGCAAATTTTCAGAGTGATTGGATCCTCATTCTCACATGAGAGCACCTTTTGTCAGCATCCTGCTACTCTCGCTGTCCCCTTCCACTTGGAATTGGGATGCATGGGACTTCCTGACTGGAACATGCTTTTTGCTGGGAATCTGTTGAAAAAGTAAGGAGTAGGCAATGCACAGAAGGCCCCTTCACTGTCACTAATTCTTCTGTTTCTTGCTTTTTGCTGCCCTATATCCAGTTCCACAGCCTTCTCCCTTCCCCAGCCTCACATCTTACAGTGTGTGTGGTGTAATGAATGGCCGGCCAGGCTGGCGACCCAGGAGAGATCCTCGGAGAAGGTGAGAGTCCTCTTCAGGGCTTATCCCCTCCCCCCATCTCATCCCCTCCCCGCCCCCTCCCCACTACTGCTGCTGCTCTTCCCACCAGCAGCAGCTTCCATCCTCCTCCAGAGACAACCCTTCTGCAGAACCCAGCCTGGAACACATTCTTCTTGCCTCTTTTATCAGCAGCCAATAAACAAAACTAGGGGTTTGCCTAGCAGTTATTTGGAATGCCACCCAGCAGGATCATCTAAAATATGTAATATGGGAGATCAAAATATTCTGGGGGGAGACCCAGAAGAGTGAAGCTCTAACAGGATAACAGGCAATGGGTTGGCTTTGAGTTACCAGAGCCTGGTGACTCCAGCATGTTGTTATTGTTCAGTCGCCCAGTCATGTCAGACTCTTTGCGACCTCATGGATCGCAGTACACCAGGCCGCCCTGTTCCTCACCATCTCCCAAAGTTTGCCCAAGGTCACGTCCATTGCATTAGTGATGCCATCCAGCCATCTTATCCTCTGACACCCTCTTCTTCTACCCTCAATCCTTTCCAGCATCAGGGACTTTTCCAATGTGTCTGTTCACATCAGATGACCAAAATACTGGAGCTTCAGCTTCAGCATCAATCCTTCCAATGAGTATTCAGGGCCGATTTCCCTTAAGATTGACTGGTTTGATCTCTTTTCTGTCCAGGTGACTTTCAAGGGTCTTCTCCAGCACCACAGTTCGAGGGCATCAATTCTTCATTGCTCTGCCTTCATGGTCCAGCTCTCACAACTGTATGTGGCCACTGGAAAGACTATACGGACCTTTATCGACAGAGGTCTGGCTGACCTTTGTCAACACGGGTCTAATAGATGGTCTAGAGTAGATGTTTATTTAATTAATTAATTCACTGCCTCTGGACAATCTCCAAGAGAAGCATCTCAGTACAGGAGAGTGGATATCATCTGTGTGCCCCTTCAGACACTTGTTCTAACCCCTTGCCACTCTGTTTACTGCCCTGGAGACTGAGCTGTACTCACTTCATCAATAGGGCTCCCTCCTCTGACTTCCTGTCGAGTTTGAACAATGGGAGCCGTGGAGGGAGGGATGGGAATGAAGTCAGGTTGAGCAAGCTGGCAGAATCCCTCTCCTTTGGAGGCAGTGCTCCCTTGGAACTCTTCCTTCCCCACCTCCAAGTCTAGGAGACATAACAACGTCTCATTCTTGGTAGCTCTGGAACTCTACATTAGCCCTTGTGGTTTCCCCACATGCAGCCATCATCTTTGTAAATAGTCCCTGAATTAAACTTTCCTCAAGTCAGTTATCCTGACTTGAGTGCCATCTGTTTCCTGCTGGGACCCTGAGTGGTGCCAGCTGAAAGGTTTACATTTGAGACCTGGCAGTACCATTTACTAGCTATGTGACCTTGGGCATGCCACTTCACTGTTTTGGGTCCCAAGTTCTTTAACTGTAAAGTGAAAGGACCAAATCAGATTTTTATTCAACAAATACTTCTTGCAAGCCTACTGTGTACCAGGTAGTGCACCAGATGTTGAGAAACGGACAGTGAACATGACCAGGTCTAGAGATTACCACTCTACTTGGGGGGCTGATTTAGAAATGTCTTAGGACTCACTAGTTCTACATTCCCTGATTCTACAATGGTCCAGCAATTTCTAAAGCAGGCAAGGATTCAGGGAAGGAGCTTCAGAGAGAATTATTCTACTTCAAGTTGTGAAGGATGGTGATGTGGCTGAGCAATGGATAGAGACAGGTGGTCACAGGGAAACTCTAAGCCCAGGGAGAAGGGACAAGGCAGTCAGGGTAAGGAAATGAATCTGTTGGGAAGAATGATCTGTGGGTACGTGCATGTGTGTGTGTGTGTGTGAGAGAGAGAGAGAGAAAGAGAAATAATGATCATTATCCTTATTATCATCACAGCAATCAGGAAGGAGAGGTAAGTATTCCTGGAAAACTAACAAAGTAAAGAGAGAAAAACTACAAACTCCGCTTGACTGTGTTAAACAATAACACTCATTACAGTCATTTATTAGGACAATTTACCATTTGTGTCTAGTTACGAGGCAGCATAAAATATATGTATTGTTTGCTGTGTGTCAGGTTAATCTTGTTATAAATTATATTGATATGAAAGTCAGTGTTGGGGGGGATAAACTGGGAGAATGACATATACATACGACTATATATAAAATATATATAATATAAAGATACTCTGGGTCAGGAAGATCCCCTGGAGAAGGAAATGGTCTTTCATTCTCCAGTATTTTTGGAGAAATATTTTCAGTATTTTTGCCTGGCGAATTCCACAGATAGAGGATCCTGGCAGTCCCCAGTCCATGGGGTTGAAAAGACTCGGACACAACTGAGCGACTATCACTCATATATAAAATAGATGTCTAATAAGGGTCTATTGTGGGTTGCCCTGGTAGCTCAAATGGTAAAAGAATTTGTCTGCAATGCAGGAGACCCGGGTTCGATCCCTGGGTTGGGAGGATCCCCTGGAGAAAGGAATGGCAACCCCTTCCAGTATTCTTGCCTGGGAACTCCCAAGGACAGAGAAGCCTGGTGGGCTACAGTCCACAGTGTCGCAGAGAGTCAGACAGGACTGAATGACTAACACACACACATAGACACACACACGGGGCCTATTGTATAGCACAGGGAACTCTTCTCAATACTCTGTAATGACATATGGAAAAAGAATCTAAAAAAAGAGTAGATATATGCATATGGATAACTGATTCACTTTCTTGTACACCCGAAACACAACATTGTAAATCAACTATGCCCCAATACAAAAAATTTTTAAAGTCAGTGTTACATAAGTAAGGTGGGTCATCTTCATCGCCATGCTGGCCAGTGGGGGCTGCCCTGAGGGGCCTGTAGCCCCTCTGCTCTAGGCCTCCCCAAGATGCATCTGGATGGCAATGCTCCCTACGCTGGAAGGGGCAGCTGGCAACATAAACAGGAGTTGGATTTGGCTTACTGAATTTTTCAGTTGAATTTGAATTCTAAGCTTTCCTAGTTCTGACGGTCTCAGTCTGTCACATTACCCACGGTTTCTCCTCCCTTACTCCTGCCAGTCTCTGGTCTTTTTCCATCTGGGCTGAAACTTTCTTCCATGCAGCATAAGACGTTCCAGCATAGACAGACTGTGTTTTCACAGAGGTAATAACAGCACTTATGGTTCCCAGAGTCCTTTCCATACATCTTCTCTTGTAGTGGGATAGCTTTCCATTTTAGGGATAGAGGCTGAGCCAGGGGTTATCCCCATTTCAGAAGAAGCAAAGAAAGTCTTAGGTTTGGCAATCGGTCAGCAAGGAGCAGAGCAGAGGCTTCTCAATCCTGGAGTCAGGAGTGAGCCATTTTCCTTCTGTGCTATGCAGTCTTGATGTCAGAGAAACACGTTCCATCCATATGCAGTCCTCTGCCCAGGAGTTGGTGGCCCTTTTTGGTTAGAGCGCACACCAATTCTGTCTTCCAAGAGCAGCCTTTGTGTCTTCTGCTCCCTCCCCTTGACAGACACGGGAAACATCATTTTCCCTCAAGGGCAGTTTTGGGCTCTTACTCACTCTGAAACGTATCTGCCTCTTTTTCTCTGTTGTTGTTCAGTCACTAAGTCGTGTCTGATCCTTTGCAACACCATAGACTGCAGCATGCCAGGCTTCCTTATCTGTCACCATCTCCTGGAGTTTGCCCAAGTTCATGCCCATTTATTGGTGATGCCATCCAACCATCTCATTCTCTGTGGTCCCCTTCTTCTCCTGCCTTCAATCTTTCCCAGCATCAGGGTCTTTTCCAATGAGTTAGCTCTTCATATCAGGTGGCCATATTGGAGCTTCAGCATCAGTCCTTTAAATGAATATTCAGGGTTGATTTCCTTTAGGATTGACTAGTTTGATCTCCTTTCTGTTCAAGGGACTCTCTTGGTACATACAGCCTTTGATGGCCTTGCTGTACTCCTTTTTCTCTGTTGAGACTATCTTTTCTTGCAAAGGTAGGAGCGGGGTGGCCAGGAAATAAACTCCAGCCACAGGTGGCACTAGTGGTAAAGAATCTGCCTGCCAATGCAGGAGATGCAAGAGACATGGGTTCGATCCTTGCATCTGGAAGATCCCCTGGAGAAGGAAATGGCAATCCACTCCAGTATTCCTGCCTGGAGAATCCCTTGGACAGAGGAATCTGGTGGGCTACAGTCCATGGGATCACAAAGAGTCGGACACAGATGAAGCGACTTAACATGCACAGATGCGTGGAAGCAGACCTGGTCGGACGTTGAGAAGACTGTTCCAGATGCACGCTTCTCCTGCAGGTGTCCTTGGAAACCATCAGGGTTTGCTCTGCGCACTGCTGAGAAGAGGTACTCTGGCTCTGGATCAGTTGTGCTCCATGTTCCATTTGTCCACACTCTTCAGCTAGCTCCAAATGCCTGAGCATGCTGCTCAAAACACTCCAGAATCAGATTCAAGGTACTTTCCAGTCTGAGCTTCCACTGACTTTCTGCCCCATGACCCTGGAACACACACACATACAATGTTCTAGTCTCACTGAACTGCTCACTGTCCCCAGATACCTTGGTACCAGGTATGTGCATTTGTAGGTCTTCCTCTCTGCCCCGCCTCCCCTCCTTTACAAGTGACAGGCCATTGTGTGGTCTGTTGCAGAGTGTGCGATGTGTCCCTGAGCTGGAGTATGGGGTGTTTGGGGCCGCGGCAGTAAGTGACTTTGAATAACATGTGGTTGCGTCATGGCGATTCAGGCCCCTCTTCACTCTGGCAGGCCAGGGAGAAGACCAGTTAAGGGGCAGGACATGTTCACGTCTTCCTTTGTAGCTCAACTGGTAAAGAATCTACCTGCAGTGGAGGAGGCTGGGTTTGATTCCTGGATCAGGAAGTGGCAACACACTCCAGTATTCTTGCCTGGTAAATTCCATGGACAGAAGAGCCTGCTGGGCTATAGTCCATGAGGTCACAAGAGTCGGACATGACTTAGCTCCTAAACCACCACCATCTCCCTTTTTAATTAAAAAGACTGCAGGGTTCAGTCAGAGACTTCATAGAGAATGGTTTCTAGCATGATTCAATAAGATCATTTTATTTCTATTATATATTTATGTATTTACTTTTGGTCACTATTTTGTACAGTTTTTTAAAATTTTTAATTGGATTATAATTGCTTTATAATGTTGTATTAGTTTCTGCTGTACAACAACATAAGTCAGCTATATGCGTATATATATCCCTCTTCCTTGAGCCTTCCTCCCAGCCTCCCCCCATCCCACTCCTCTAGGTCATCGTGGAACACTGGGCTGAGTTCCCTGTGCTATATAGCAGCTTCCCTTTAGCTATTTTACACATGGTAGTATATATATATGGAGAAGGAAACGGCAACCCACTCCAGTGTTCTTGCCTGGAGAATCCCAGGGACGGGCGAGCCTGGTAGGCTATTGTCTCTGGGGTCGCACAAAGTCGGACACGACTGAAGCGACTTAACAGCAGCAGCAGCATATATATGTCAGTGCCAGTCTCTCAATTCGTCCCTCCCTCTCCTTCCGCTACTGTGTTCCCAAGCCCATTCTCTCTGTCTGCGCTTCTACCCTGCCCTGCAAATAGGTTCATCAGCACCATTTTTCTAGGTTTTGTATATATATGCATTAACACATGGTGTTTGCTTTTCTCTATTTTTTATTATGGCAAGTGACTTTGATTCCCCATTAAGGACATGGTGTAAAGGGTCCTTCTAAATATTTAAATAAACATTTTAAATGTTTTCTAAATTACCAAAGAGTGGCCCAAGCTAATGAGTGACATTAATTCAACAATGATCAGTACATAACAATCACAGCAGTCATAAGGAAGGCGCATACAGGATTGAAGCTGGGAGGCGGCTCCGTGCTGTTAGATTGGGTGTGCATCCCAGCTCGGCTTCTTCTGGCTGGGTGATCTTCTGCAAATACCTTCCTGTAAAAGGAGGATAATTATAAAATGGTCATTTTATAATGGTCAATTTAAATGGTTAATTATAAAATGGGACCTTTCTCAAAGAATTAAATTAACATAATGAACGCAAAGCCCTTAGCCCAGTCCTGGCGCACAGAAAGTGCTCAATAAACACAGGATGCCATTTGCCAGCCTTGTTCAAATGCCACCTCTTCCACGAAGCTTTCACTGACTGCTTCAGTCAGAAGTCTTCTTCACTCCTGGCACTTTGTCTACTGGAACACCACACATTCTTTATTGGACGTGGTTGCAAAGTTAGACTCTTTACGCATCTATACCCCACATAGGACCTAACACATACTAACAGATTCTTGCATCTCGGGTTATAAAGGCATTCCCTTTTTGTCATGTGTTTGGTTTACAAAGGCTTGTATCAAGATTTCTGGGATTTTCTAAAAGGCCCTCTCTAATCTCAACATTCCGCAGAGTACCCAGAAAAGAACATAAAGATTCTAGGGCAAGAACAAAGGCTGCTTGGTGAATACCATTTACACCACTATCACACTCAGGTTACAATCATAGAGGCCTGCCTATTCCCTTTTTCCGGAGCAAGAGAGAAAGACCCAAAGGCAGGAGAGGTAGAGGTTCCAGAGTCATGGCTG
Organism: Ovis aries; assembly: GCF_016772045.2. NCBI lineage: Eukaryota > Metazoa > Chordata > Mammalia > Artiodactyla > Bovidae > Ovis > Ovis aries. Next base: position 237,969,825 of record NC_056054.1, read on the forward strand.
GAGGGACAAGAGGCATGAAAACAGAACAGCAGTCTTATCATGGATGGTAAGAGCGAACAGGGAAGATGGCTGGCAATGGAAGGTGAGACAGACACAGGGACAAAACTCAGATGGGGACAACAGGTGCAGAGTTGACACTCTGGGCCTTCAGGATAAAGTGTCCTAAGCGAACCTGATGCAAACCTTCTGCAAAGGGCTGGACAATCACGCTCAGAGACACAGAGTAATATGCTAACCTGACTTTAGGAAAGGGACAGGCCCACCTCCATGATTTCACCACCTGGCTTAGGGCTGTTTGCTAAAGGCTGTGTCTAGGAAGAATACCCTTTGAACCATTTGTTCCCCTTTTTTCAGAAACTGCGCCAGACTCTCTTTGGAAATACCATCCAGGTCTTCAGCTCTGACTGGACAAAGGCTTATTTCCAGTTTCATGAGCCTTTTTCTGACCTGGCTTTCACATTGCAAGTGGGAAAGGTAAGCGCAGGTGATCTCTTTTTTAATCCTATGCTCCCTGTTTCCTTCCATCCTCCTCCATATAAATGCATGTTTTCATTATAGTCAAATGTAGAAACATGTTTATAATTTAAAATGTAAATTTAAATGATAACAGACTTGGTGTGTTGAAAATTCTAAGACGCTATCAAGGATGTACTAAAGTCTCAAACTCCTCCCTACCCTCTTGCAAATTCTGCTTTTCCTAGCTCTTCTTTCAAAGTTCTAAACATCACTAAGAATTTAGAGGTAGAGAGAGATCTAGGAATTTCTGACTTGTTTTAAAACCTCAATAATTCATATCATTGATCGTTAGCCACACAGAATTTCAAGAGCTAGCCGACTAGTTCCTTACTTCCTGCAAATCTCAAAGCTGAATGTGAGACAGGAGCACAGTGAAGGTGGGACAGAGGAAGACAGACAGCCTGGGGTGCTGGCTATAATGCTCCACAGAGAAGCAAGTCACTGCAGGTTCTAGTCTGGCTACGGCACCCAGCCATATTCCATGGAGAGGTGTGGCATTGTAGAGTGCAGTGTCCTTTTGCTAAGCCTAGGGATGCTGTGCATCAAGAGGGAAAAGGCTGCCAAGAAGAATAAATGATGACATCCATTTCCAAGAGTTCATTTTTATAATGTGGTCCCTAAGTGCTCCAATACCACTGTAAAGCCCTGCTCCTCACTATTCATCCACTGCCATTTCAGGGAGGTGTCCGAAGCATTCAGATGGCTGTACAAGGATCCATCATTAAATACCTGCTGTTTACAAGGAAGGGAAAAGACTGTAACTTCCTCAGGTAAGAGGCCTATAATAAGGACTCGAAAAGAATTAACCATTTTATGAAAAACTTTATGGGCTAAACAATCACCAGGGAAAATCCCCTAGGTTGCCTCAGGAAGGAGACTTGACTCAGAATGAAAAAAGTGGGGACTTACCTGGAAGTCCAGTGGTTAAGACTTTGCCTTCCAATGCAGGGGATACAGGTTTGATCCCTGGAGAGAGAGCTAAGATCCCACATGCCTCACAGTCAGAAAACCAGAACATAAAACAGAGGCAATATTGTAACAAATTCAATAAAGTCTTTTTAAAAACAGTCCATATTAAAAAGAATCTTAAAAAATAAAAAAAGACAGAAATGGCCCTGGTTCTCCCAGAGGGGCTGGATTTCACAATTGGGGAGGGCTCTCCCAGAGTCCCCCTCAATGTTCAGCTGTAGGAATAATGCTGACAGTTTTTATGCTCCACCACAGACCACCCTGACAGGTAAAATGAAGCACCAGGTCTCCAGGTGGGCTCAACTGACAACATTTGATGGGAAGCCCCAACCTAACAATTCCAGAGAGAGAACAAAAGGGGCGATGAAAAGCCTCATAAATAGAGAATTCACCCTCCCATTTAATCAGGCTGACAATGCACAGTGTTTGGTGGCTGCCTATTTTTTTTTAAGTCAGTTCAAATTATTTTGTTCTTAGATGCTAACAAGCCCCTATCATGTGCAAGGCTATATGATTGCTATTAGGAGAAACAGAAATAATTAAAAGGCACCTACCTACCCTCGAGCAGGGATAAGTTATCACCCAAAACAGGAACTGAATATCTCATCTATCCTAAGAACATGAATTGCCAGGTTCCTTAGAAGCAGAGCCAAAGATGGAAATTTTTTATGCAGATGATTTATTAAGGGAATGAATGTCCTCAGAAGAAACCCGTAAGAGAGCAGAGTAAAACAGGCTCAGGAAGGAAGAGAAGTGCAGGAAGCAGGTGGTTGCCAGTGATGGCTAGGCTCCGCCTGAGCCATCGGAGCTCTCAGCGGTGGGGGTCGGAGGGGGGAACTGCTCCATCTTCAGATAAGGAAGTGGGGCCTTTTCACCTCTCACCCCCGCTTAGGCATCTACTATGTACCCTCCTATGGGAAGGTGGCACAACTCCTAGTCACTACCAGGAAAGATGGCTCCAGGTCTTCAGAAAGTTCAGAACTATAAGTCACTAGCAGGAATACCCAAAGCAATGGCAGGATGTATCCACCAACTGAGTAAAAGAGATCCCAAGCAGTCTAGATGAAACACATACATTTGCTATACGAATAGAAAGCATTTAGCACAGTACCTGGTATTAAGTCAATGGTAATGAATAACTGCTAGTATCCACCATCTCCACGAAGCCTTCTTGAATGTTCCCAGGCACAAGTTCTCTCTCCTTCCTCTGTAGTTTCCCAGCACTTTGTTTTATTCTCATTCTACCTTGCACTGGGGTTTTGGAGTATGAGGCTCTTGTTACTCATTTCGGTATCATCATAGAGCTAGGTGGATTTTATAAATCATGGCTGAGTTCATTCACTAACCTCTATCATGTGTTTCTTCATTAGGACCACAGCTGTCAATGTTAAATATTTAGAAAATGAGCATAGCACAGGTCTCTGATGTAAAGATTGGTTCTCATTTCCAGGGAAGTCGGACCCATTGGGATTATTTGACAGGGCCAATGGTTGAGGATAATCTAGTGGTTAAGTCACGAGGCACACTGCCTGCATTCAAGTCACTGCCCTACTGCTGTAAAGGCAGAAGACTAGGGGCAGACTCCTCGACCTCCCTGTTTTCCCTTCCTCACCTCTAAAATAGGAGAAATAATAGTGTCCACCACACAGCTTGTTGAAAGGATTGAATGAGGCGATATGTGTTAGGTGCTTAGGACAATGCTAGACCCAGTGAGCGCCAGATGAGAGTAAATTACAAGTCACTAAGGGCAACCTGAAGGCAGCCTCAAATGACATGTAGGATGTGATCAGGCAGAAAGCACAGACAGGACATGCATATTAAAGGCAGTGCATGAGAAAAAGCATAGAAGTGGAACACAGAAACAACATCCAGGGGACCGGTCCATCTGGGGCAGAGGGTTTGCAGAATGGAAATCTGGGAGATAAACCTGGGAGGACTGTTCAGGGTTATACTTTGGAAGGGCCTGTGTTATGGGGTTAGAGAGTTTGGATGCAGCCTGACTAGAGTTCAGGAGAGAGGACAGTGTGGGGATTCGGTGGGGACCGTAACGCACAGGGTGGAGAACCAAGAGGAACAGTGTGCTGGGATGAGGATGCCTGCTCCGTGGGGGCGGAGAAGACAAGACCCCCCTCGACATTCTCAGAGTGCAGGCTGATGAAGGAATCAGACAGAGCCATCCTGTACTCAGAAGCGTTCCTGAAAGTGGAGGCCCAGGCCCTCGGCTAGGTGGTGCTCTTTGCCACGTGTTCCTCCCCTCCTTCTGTGTTGAAGCTTGTGCAGATTGAGCAAGCTCGATCAGGACCACACACTGGCGGCGGTGCTCGCAGGCACCCTGTGGGCTGCAGGAGCAGCTCAGAAGGCCACCATCTGCCTCATTGCTGAGGACACTTATGTTGCCCCAACTCCCGGCTACTCTGGGGACGGTTTCTCTGAACGGGTGAGTGTGCTCCTGCCCGTCCTGCCAGGTAAAGGTGATGGAGCCTAGGTGAGTACTAGACTTACCGTGGCAGTGGAGTTGGAAGCCCACTGCTGCTCTGGGGTGGACCTCTACAGTGTAAGCATCTGATGTGACCAAAGAGGCAAGGATCAAGGCCGTGAGGAACCCAAGCAGCCAAGACAGAGATGCTTACTGTGAATTTCTCCTTCCAAAATTTACCATGATCAAGAATATTCCAGGGCCCTCCCTGGTGGTCCGGTGGTTAAGACCTCACCTTCCAATGCAGGAGGTGTGGGTTCAATCCCTACTCCGGAAGCTAACATTCCCACATTTGCCTCAAAGAACCAAAACATAATAGTATCACAACAAATTCAATAAAGACTTTAAAAACAGTCCACATCAAAAGAAACAAAAAAGTATATTCCATACCTAACAGAAAAGAAGCAGATTCACAGAACACAAAGAACAAAGCAGTGATTATCAGTGGAAAGGGAAGGACGGAGAGGCAACATAGGGTTTGGGAGTTAAGAGGTGAAGACTATTATGTATAAAATAAGCTACAGAATATATTATACAATATGAGGAATATAGTCAATATTTTATAATAACTATAAATGAAATATTGCCATTAAAAATTGTGAATTGCTAGACAGTACATTTGTAATTTATATAATATAATTTATTAACTATAACAAAAACATTTTTAAAAAGAAAATCTCATGCCTGAAATTATCATAAACTGCACTTTCATAACTAATCTTTTAAACTTGGCTAAATTCTACCTATTAGGGAAAAGATGTGTTTATGATTTTCCTTCTCAAGATACCATATTGGTTTAAAACTGAGGAATGCAAACTTGAGACCGGCGGCCACCCAATTTTACCATGTATGTTTTACATGACCTTGGATAAGATAACATGTCAGTTTTTAGCACTGTGATTTTGCAATGAAACAAAGAACTCCCTTGAGGTAATAACAGTGAGCTGACATCTTCTAGATGTGACTTTCATCTTCCTTTTCATTTTTATCTTCTATTTCTGACTTATAGCTCCAGCTGTTTGAACTTTCAGACAAAGAAGCCACTGAGAAATTCATCTATGATCATTTACAATGTGTAAGTGTTTAAGTATTGAGGTAATTCCTTTATGTTGAACTGATCTTACAGGAATTTTCTTCCTTTTATAAAGTATATTTCTAATGATGCTTGTTAAGAAAACCAGGTCATTTTGAGGACTAAGAGAGGGCGGAATGAGAGAAAGAGAAGCCTGTCTCTCCCTCCCCACAATCTAGAGAGAGGCTAGATCACACACAGGCCTGCTCACAAATGCCTCTTTCTCCTTGGCTAATCAAACCCAAAGAATAATACTACAGAGGGCATATACAGCAAGATGGCTTTTATGGGAAGAGAAAATTTTACAGGAGTCTTGCCTCCTCTGAGGGATAAAACATAAAAATGGTAGTCTAAATTGCCAAAATGACCATTCACATTGGCTCAGAAAAATGACTTTCCATCTGAAAAAAGTGCCCCCCCTCCCCTCTTCTAGCAGCCCCTTCTACACAGTGCTCTCCCCTGCAATGAGTCTTCTCCACCCCCTGGGTAGGCATGACACAAAGTAGGAGACAGCGATGGCTGAAAATGGAAGGTGCTTTTGTAAGATTCCTCTGCAGAGAAAGAAAGGATAGTTGGTTTTCCAAAGAATCAGAACCTTACAATGTAGCAGGGTAACTATAAATCCATGTGTATGTGGCTTGTATGGAAAGGGGAAATGTGATTCATGAAACTCAGAGCTCCATGCCTTTCAAAGGTCACAGTGATGGAAAACTTGAGCATGAGTTCTCAAACACACACTAGCAATAGATTCTTGGGTAAACCAGTTACCCCAGACCTACCTCCTCCATCAGCTCTTGGGTCCATGCGGTAGGCAGAAGAACAGTCTCCTGAAAGATGTCTATACTCGACCACCTGGAACCCATGACTGCTTCATTACATGGTAAAAGGGAATTAAGGTTGCTAATCAGCTAACTTTAAAATAGGGAGATTATCCTGGATTTCATGGGTGGGTCCAGTGTAATTACAAGGGCCCTTATATGTGGATGAGGAAGGCAGAAGAGAGGGGAAGAGTGGTATGATATGAAAAGAGTATCACCCCTGTTGCTGCTTTGACACTGGAGGCCATGAACCGAGGAATGTGGACAGGCTGCTGCAAGCTGGAAGGGGCGGGAAACAGACTCTCACCTAGAACCTCCAGAAGGAATGCAGGGCTGACGACAATTTTTTTTTTCCCTTCACTTGGGTATAGTTGTTTGGGGCTTCCCACGTGGTGCAGTAGTAAAGTACCCTCCTGCCAATGCAGGAGATATGGGTGCTATCCTTGGGTCAGAAGATTCACTGGAGGAGGAGATGGCAACCCACTCCAGTATTCTTCTCTGGAAAATCCCATGGGCATGGGATCCTGCAGGCTACATGTCCATGGGGTCGCAAAGAGTCGGACATGACTGAGCACACACACGCACACACACAGTTGCTTTACCATGCTGTGTTAGCTTCTACTAGAGCTGCTGCTATCTCAGCTTTAGACCAGTAAATCCCCTTCCAGACTTCTGACCTCCAGAACTACAAGACAATAAAATAAATCTGTGTTATTTAAGCTACAAATTTGTGGTAATTTGTTCCAATAGCAATATGAAAGCAGTCAAAGCTGTGTGATAGATTTTAAATTATCTGACGTGAAATGTTAGGCTAGAAGCCTGCTTAGGGACTCTCTGTTGCAGAGGGAGATGTCTAAGGGGCTACACAGAGAGGAACCATGTAAGAAATTACTTTCCTAGCCAAGAGAGGGAAACCCTTCCCTCTCTACCTTCCACCTCCTCAACTCAGCCCTGGGAGAGTCTGATTCAATAAGAAGGACTTTCACATCTGCAACGGTTTCTTAAGTGTAGCCAGAGCTGACAATTGGAAAATCAGAGCTAGAGCTATATATAGGATTTCCCCTCAAAGACTAAGGGTTGAGCTGGAATAAGTAATAAACAGAAGTGGAATCAGACTGCCCAGCGCAGGTGGGTTCTGCACAAGAGCTACCCGTGTCAAGCAGACTCAAGCTGACCATTACCGTAGCTATGCTGGGGAAGGGCCAGCGCCATTTCTTGAGTGAGGAGGGATCTTGCTGCATAGATAACCCTCTCAAGGGCACTCCCAGACCAGGGGCTGCCTGTGTGATCAGCCTCCATCCAGACCTTCATCCAATGTCATTACTATCAAAAAACAACAGTTGTGGAGGTGGGCCGAGGCATGGGAGACTGGGACTGACGCATATACACCACTGATACTATGTACAAAATGGACAATGAATGAGGACATACTGGATAGCCCAGGGAATTCTACTCAATGCTCTTTGGTGACCTGAATGGCAAGGAAATCCAAAAGGGAGGGGATATATGTATACATATGGCTGATTCCTTTTGCTGTACACTAGAAACTTAATACAACCTTGTAAAGCAACTATACACCAAATAAAAATTAATTTAAAAAAACATTAAAAAAAAAACCATCTCTGTGCCTATCTTGAGGCAGGGATCACAACTGAAGAACTGAGGGCTACATGTGCGAGCAGGCCAACTATTATTCTGGGTTGAGTTGCATCACCCCTCCTAAAACAATGTGTGTGCCCCAGCAGCTGCGAATGTATTCTTACTTGGCTAGAGGGTCTTTGGAGATGTCATCAAGTTAACATCAGGTCATGCTGGATGACGGTGGGCCTCAATCCAATGACTTCTGTCTTTATAAGAAAAGAGAAATTTGGTCATGAACACTGACACATGCAGGGAAAACACCATGCAATAAATGGAGACTAGAGCGATATATCTCCCAAACCAAGGATGCTGAGGACTGCCAGCAGCCACAAGAAGCTAGGAAGATACCAGGAAGGTTCCTTCTCTCGGGCCTTCAGAGAGAGCATGGCCCTCCTCTGACACCTTGATTTCAGACTTGTAGCTTCCAGAAGTGTGAAAGAATAAACTTCGGTTGTTTCAAGCCTTTCAAAGAATAAACTTCTGCTGAATTTCTGGCCACTTGTAGGGCAGCTGTAGGAAACTCATACATCTACCGCATAGGATGGGCAGTGTCAGTTCACCTGGAGTTGTATTTTTAAAAACTTGAGTCAGTGAACTTCAAAAACAATCAGAAAATTCCGTGTCAAAACCTAAAGGTTTAGCTCCTTCTGGCCAAATCAGAAAATCTGGCTGCACTAGACCTATATTCTATCTAGCATGCCCTCCATTAGTTGATATGGGGAGCAGTGACTCCCATTAAACAAGTCGTGATAGACTGAATGATGTTACCTAACTGGTCAAAAGGAACTGCAGATGAGATAAAGTTCATGGTCTCAGATGGAAGATTAGTCTGAATTTCTCTGGTGGGTCTGATTAATCATAATGGTTTTAAAACAGAAAGAGGATGGCAGGAGAGTCAGAAAAAAAAGGATGTAATGAGAGAAGCAGAAGAGAAGCCATGCAATGTGGGGTCACGAGCCAAGGAATTAAGACCACTACTAGAAGCTGGACAACACTAGGAGGCACCATTTCCCATAAAGACTCCAGAAGGAACAGGGACTGACCAGCAGTTAGGAGCAAGTCCAGAGATACCAAGGCTGGACAGCTAGCCTCTAGAACCCTGAGATGATGGATTCCCATTATTTTAAGCCAACGAGTCTGTGGTCCTCTGCTAAGACAGCAACAGGAAACTAACCCAACAGTGCTCGCCTCTGCCTCAGGCTCCACCTCTCCCCTTTTCTCTCACGCCCTGCAGTACAGCCATTTGGGTTCCCATCTGGCTCTGGTGGCACTGAAATTTGTTCTCCTGCATGAGATTCCAGCCCTTGTTAGCACACGGATAGTGAAGCACAGATTAACTCACAAAAGGGAAAGCATATGCATTTTCACAGAAACCTTCCTGAAACTATGCCTTTAAAGAAAAGGCTTTAACCCTGGGCACTTTGAAAGCCAGCCAAGGAGCTTCTTCTCCTCAGCAGGTAGAGTACTGACACAAAGCCAAGATAAGGCCAACCAGTGGGAGGCCCTGAATGTGGGTGGATTATATCCTGGAGCTCACAGGGCACCTTCAGAAAGTTCAGAGCAGAAAAGTAACCTGGCCAAGAAAAGAGACAGGGAGAAGTCCCTTAGAGAGGGACAGAGAGTAATTTTTCTGTGGTTCTATTAATAGCATGTTCTAAGAACCAAGGTGAGCAATGCCAAAAAAAAAAAAAAATAGAGGGAAACAACAGAATGGGAAAGACTAGAGATCTCTTCAAGAAAATTAGAGACACCAAGGGAATATTTCATGCAAGGATGGGCACAACAAAGGACAGAAACGGTATGGAACTAACAGAAGCAGAAGATATTAAGAAGAGGTGGCAAGAATACACAGAACTGTACAACAAAGATCTTAATGACCCAGATAATCACGATGGTGTGACCACTCACTTAGAGTCAGATATCCTTGAGTGCAAAGTCAACTGGGCCTTAGGAAGAATCACTACAAACAAAGCTAGCGGTGATTGAATTCCAGCTGAGCTATTTCAAATCCTAAAAGATGATGCTGTGAAAGTGCTGCACTCAATATGCCAGCAAATTTGGCAAACTTGGCAGTGACCAAAGAACTGGGAAAGGTCAGTTTTCATTCTAATTCCAAAGAAGGACAATGACAAAGAATGTCCAAACTGCTGCACAATTGCACTCATCTCACACGCTAGCAAGGTAATGCTCAACATCCTCCAAGCTAGCCTTCAACAGTACATGAACTGGGAACTTCCAGATGTTCAAGCTGGACTTAGAAAAGGCAGAGGAATCAGAGATCAAACTGCCAACATCTGTTGGATGATAGAAAAACCATGAGGACTCTAGAAAAACATCTACTTCTGCTTCATTGACTATGCTAAAGCCTTTGACGGTGTAGATTGCAACAAGCTGTGGAAAATTCTTAGGGAGATGGGAATACCAGGCCACCTTACCTGCCTCCTGAGAAATCTGTATGCAGGTCAAGAAAACAGTTAGAACTGGACATGGAACAGTGGACTTTCAAAATTGAGAAAGGAGTATGTCAAGGCTGTATATTGTCACCCTGCTAATTTAACTTATACACAGAGTACATCATGTGAAAAGCCAGGCTGGATGAAGCACAAGCTGGAATCAAGATTATTGGGAGAAATATCAATAACCTCAGATACGCAGATGACACTACCCTTATGGCAGAAAGCAACGAAGAACTAAAGAGACTCTTGGTGAAGGTGAAAGAGGAGAGTTAAAAATCTGGCTTTAAGCTCAAAATTCAAAACACAAATATCATGGCATCCAGTCCTATAACTTCATGGCAAATAGATGGGGAAATAATGGAAACAGTGAGAGGCTTTATTTTCCTGGGCTCAAAAATCACTGCAGTTGGTGACTGCAGCCATGAAATCAAAAGACACTTGCTCCGGGGAAGAAAAGCTATGATCTACCTAGACAGCATATTAAAAAGCAGAGACATTACTTTGTCAACAAAGGTCTGTCTAGTCAAGGCTACGGTTTTTCCTATGGTCATGTATGGATGTGAGAGTTGGATAATCAAGAAGGCTGAGCACTGAAGAATTGATGCTTTTGAACTGTGGTGTTGGAGAAGACTCTTGAGAGTTCCTTGGACTGCAAGGAGATCCAACTAGTCAATTATAAAGGAAATCAGTCCTGAATATTCATTGGGAGGACTGATGCTGAAGGTGAAGCTCCAAAGTTTGGCTACCTGATGCGAAGAACTGATTCATTGGAAAAGACTCTAATGCTGGGCAAAATTGAAGGCAGGAGAAGGGGATGACAGAGGATGAGATGGTTAGATAGTATCACTGAGTCACTGGACATGAATTTGAGCAAACTCTGGGAAATAGAGAAGGATAGGGAATCCTGGCGTGCTGCAGTCCATGGGGTCACAAAGAGTAGGACATGACTGACTAAACAACGACAAAAAAAAAAAAACACACACACACACAACAAAACCAAGGTAGACACTGTACATTATTTCCTTCAACTTTTGCAATAATCCTAGGGAAAAGGTATTTTTATCTGCAATTACAGATGAGACTGAAACTCAGAGAAGCGAGTTGGCGTTAGTATAATAGAACTGGTTCTGAATTCAGGTTTCTGTAACTCCAAAACTATTTCTAGGAAACTTCTCTGCTCCCCCTGAGTTTAACAGGGTAATGAGGAGGAATGCAGTGACTGAGGGAGGCTAGATAAAGGCCATCCAGAGCAACTCCAAAGGGCTGCGCTAGGATGGATGCTGGAAAAACGGAGAGGGAAAGTACACTAGGTCTTAGTCATGAGTCAGAGAGTCACGTGGTTTAAGTGGAGGAAAGAAAGACGGGTTGAAAACCAAGAGCATGATGGTGCTACTGGCAGGCCTGAAGCAAGGCAAGAGGATGCATTTGAGGGTGGAGATGACCTAGGGAGGCAGAGAGAGCTTCCACTGTCCTTTCATCGGCTAGAAAAGATCCCTCAGGCTGTAAATCCTTGAATTCCTGCCCACAGGTACACAGAGATGCACTGCATTTAGACAAATGTGTTTTTCCTTTGTTTTCCAAATAGTTCAAAGGAGAAGGATGCCATGGTGTCATCTTATTTCTTTACAGCCTGATCTTCTCCAGAACATTTGAAAGGTAAATGCTACAAATATTTGCACAGATATTTCCTATAGCTCTGGGGTCACATGAACTATGTTCTCCTGTGTTGAAAAGTATTTTCATGCCTTACTGGAAACATGAGAGCTATTTTTTTTTTTTTCTAATAGACACTCTTCTGTTGATGCATCCTTTTCCGTAGTCCGTTTGGCCATATTCATGGGAGAGCGGATGTCATCAGAAAAGTGTGAATCTACTTTTCTTGCACTGTGGGAGGTTCCTTCTTGTGGTTTTAAATATTGGCAGATATCATTCAGGCTTATTTGTACAACTTTCATAAATGAAAACAATTCATGATTTCTATATACAATAAAATATATACCCACAAATATATATTTTGTCCCCATGAAATGCAAAGCACTGTTCTTAGCGCTGTGGGATATACAAATAAAACAGGATATGGCCCTGATCGCCTCTCAGGTTCTAGTTTGGCAAAACCCAGGTATACACATCCAGAGACTGGGCAAGTCCCAGATGGTACTTGGTATGTCAGATGGTGTGCAAAGACAATGACTCTTAAGGGATGCCAGAGGAGGAAGGGCCCCCAATAGATAGGGTAGTCAAGGAAGGCTTCTTGGAAGGAGACCTTCTTCTGGACCCTAAAAAAGGATAAGCTTCTGCAAGTCAGAGAGAGAGAAATACAAGACTTCCAGAAAGGAAAAATTTCAAACCTTGAAGCAGTGTTCCTGAAACTTATCATTTGCATATCATACTTTTATGATACATTATTATTTGCTTAACAATTTCCTTAAATCAAGACACATTTGGGATTTCCCTGGCAGTCCAGTGGTTAAGACTGTGATTCCACTGCAGGGAGCAAGTTTTCTATCTCTGATGAGAGAACTAAGATCCCACATGCTCCATGGTGCAGCCAAAAAAGAAAAGAAGAAAAATTCAAAATCAGTACACATTTAAATATCCTCATCTTAAATTTAATATCCTTCAAATATTAATATGTTAATATATATGATCTAAATCATTTATTTGCTGTGCTAAAGAAAAAAATGTATTAATACATAAATGTGGAACTTTTTAAATGCTCATATCTATATCAATTAACATTAAGCCATACTTTAGGAAACACTGCCCTGAATTATATCTGATGCTTCACCCATGTCTTTAGGTTTGATTCACAGAAGCATCTGACCTTCCAACCCTGTGACTAGGTTCATCCAAGAACACATACAACTCACACACTCAGCATCTCCCTCTGGGTTACAGCTGAAGCCACTTTCCACCTTGATATTACATTGCCCTGGGTAGAACCCTGATCCCTGGTGCCCGATGAAACAGTGGAAACTGCAACCAAGAAATGGGCTTAATGCCAAGCTGGTGTTTTCCCCTTAAACAGTCTGTTCAGCTCTGCCCTGGGCCGGCATTCTCTGGAGTGGTCACAAGTCACCACCCTAAGCCAAGCATCCCCTGGGATTCAGAGCAAACAGTTTCTCTGCTGAGTCCAGCATCCCCACAGAGCCCATGCCGAAGGATTGTCACATGTGAGGTCTGTCACTTCTTCCTTCTCCCTCATCACTTCTCACTGGCTTCCCTCAATGGCATCAGAATTTCCCCAATCATCTCTACGGCCCCAGTCCTAGAAGCTTTCCAGGGGACAGATGGAAACACACCAGGCACGTGGGAAGGACAGGGACCAGACGAGCTCATGTTAGTGCTGCTCTGTGTTGGGGGGTGAAGGCAGGAAAGGCTGTGGGTCCCTGAAGCAGTCATGGTCTCTGAGTGCTGATGGTTCCTCCCATTCCGCAGGCTTCAGAAGGAGCTGGACGTCTCCACCACGCACCTACTACAACCAAATGCTGGAGGTTTCCTGTGCAGGCAGGTAGGTTGTAAGACTACCTTTTTATTGTAGAATCTGTTATTTATTTTATTTTAAAATAAGGCTTTTATTTTTTTCAGTTAAGTATATTCTCTCCTTAAGTGAAGAGTGATCAAATTATCTTTGAAATACTAAGATGCCCCCCCCCTTTTTTTTCACTTTTCCACTTTCCATTACTGTCCTTTCTAGCTTACCTCTGAGAGTCTGCCATCCCTGAGAGTCTAGAAATGTTAGAAAATATCTTGACAAGACCCTCCTCCCCGCCAGGAATCCCTCATAACTGAAAGGAAAGCACTATAAAAATATCTTAGTTTCATGCATCTTAAATCACAATTATAGAAACCAAAGTTTAAGAAAATATTAAGGGCCCATGGGAGTTATGGGGCATGGCTCAAGAAAAAAATTAATAAACTCCTATTTTGACTCTACCAAACATTTATAACATATGTTTTTCCAGAATTATATACTGTGGGATTTCATTCCTTTCACTAAAAATCGTAATCTTTGTGATTATGAAAATAAAAAAATTAAGTCCTTGTGTCAAGGTTATCTTTACACATATTTGTAAAATATGTCATCTAGGCAGTTTTGAACCTGATTTTAACTGGAAGAGCAAGTCCACACATCTTTAACGGCTGTCAGAAAGGAAAGTCTCAAGAAATATTACATGGGGTCCTGACCCGCAGCGACATCGGCTATTTGCAGTGGGGTAAGGACACTTCAGAGGATGACAGGCTTTCACAGGTAAGTGTGTTCCAATTCTCAACCACACCACCAGTGTCTCTATTTGGGCATTTTGTTAAGTCTCTAGATTGCATGTGTCCGTACTCAGCTGTGTCCAATTCTTTGAAACCCCATGGGCTGTTACCTGTCAACCTCCTCTGTCCATCCCTGTGGGATTCTCCAGGCAAGAATACTGGAGTGGGTTGCCATTTTCTCCTCCAGGGGATCTTCCTGACCCAAGGATCGAACCCACGTCTCCTGCACCAGCAGGTGGACTCTTTACCACCAGCTCCATCTGGGAAGCCCTCATTCAAATCTGAGCTTACTTTTTCCTTTACTGCTTTACTGCATGCCTCTCACAAGCACATACAGACACACACAGAGATTTTTCCGGGTCTAAATGGAAATACACGAGCCCCTTGCTTTATATTTTGCTTTATCAATTTTTATGTACATAGAGTACAGGTGATACAAGTAATATGCAAATCATTTTTTAAAACAATACTTGAAGTATACAAATAAAGTCCCCTAACATCCCCTCATCCCTCATCAGAAATCGATACTGTCAGCTGACAATGAGTATCTTCCCAACCCTTTATTTAGGCAAATACAAATGCATATATTGTATCTATTACTCAGAGCTTTAAAAATCCCTGAAAAAAAAAAAGGGAATCTCACTTATGAATGCCTCTCAAAACACTTTCCAGCTCTGAGGGTTTATAACCTCTGACAACTAGAATGTAGACTGTGCTGTTGAAAAGCACAACCAGAGAATTGAGTAAGATGTGATTCTCCAAAAACAACCAGTAAAGACAGTGAGGAAGCAAGTACACCCACCCGAACCACAAATCAAAGGTGCTTCTGTGATATTTTCACAAAAAGTTCATCCTAAAACCTAGGGAAGGCAAGGAGGTTCTGTGAGAAGCAACGCTTCTCTGGAGCAACCCTGAAACTAGCTGGGATGGAATTCAATACGATGGTGATAAATGCTCCCAGGTTCACGGTCTATCAGCGCCAAAGAGCCCCACTGCTCAGAGCCTGTCCTGTCCTTCACTCTGCTGGTTCAGGCTCAAAGTCTCTTTCACATGTACGTCTCTTTCACATGTACGGGACTTTACACTTAAAAGGCCTTTTTATATCTATCGCTTCATCTGGCTTTCCTCCTACTGTTAGGTCCAGCTACAATGTGTTATTCGTGAAATCAGCACATCACAACACACACAAATCATGTCTGATGGTGTTGGGAACGTGGCATCTGACTGTCACAGAATGACTGTATCTTTCGTACAAGTATGTCTTCAAAGTTTACTAAGTATTCCTTGAGTTTGAAATCTAGTCCATCATAGAAAAATGACAACAGAAACTAACATAACATTGTAAATCAACCACACTTCAGTTTGAAAAAAGAAAAAATGAGAAGTGACAGATGAACTAAAAGTAAAACAAATGAACCCAATCCATCACCCAGGGTCAGTTCTCTCAGAAATGCTTCCTTCTCTTTCTCATATGAATACGTCCTATTTTACTTCTTCTGAACCCTGTCTTTCTCATGTAATACAAATGTTCTTATATGTCAATGAATATGTGTCCTTCATCATATTTAATGGATGCAAACATTTCCACTATATGAAACTGAAAAACTGTACTTTGAATATGTCCTTAACAGAGAATGGATCCGTTATTACTATAAAATTCCTAATTGCTTGTCCCTGATAATTTGGGAATTCATCTTAGAATTTGATGTATATAATAACAAGGAAAACTAAGCCAAAAATAGGGAACTTATAGATTTCATCATACATAGTTTTCTTTCAACCGCACAAGGTCACTTAACGTCCTTGGTTAAGCACTCTGTATCTGTTAGAACCCAGGAGTAGGACAAGACTCAGTCTGGTAGGATATACTGGGAGCAAGATTCAAGGAGTGAGGTACAAATTATTATAAAGTTCTTTCACAATATTATTTCACCATATCCTCACTACAAACGACAAAGATTTAAAAGTGTTTCTCATAGTTCTGTCATCTGAGTAGGTAATTCACAAGCTTTGTCATATCTTCACACCACCTCTGTTGTTATTTGCTTAATATTTTCCTTTAAATGAACTCACTTTCGAAATTTGAATCTAACCTTTGCTATAGTGGGCTTCCCTGGTAGCTCAGCTGGTAAAGAATCTTCCTGCAATGAGGAAGACCTGGGTTTGATTCCTGGGGTGGAAAGATCCCTTGGAGAAGGGAAAGGCTACCCACTCCAGTATTCTGGCCTGGAATCCATGGGGCTGCAAAGAGTGGGACACAACTGAGCAACTTTCACATACATATATACATTTTCTATAGCAGTAACATAAGCAATGGACTTGATACACTATTTCTTTCTAACACCTATTAAATAAATAGGTAACCAGTTTTAGGTCAGTTAAAGCAGTTGTTGGAGAAGACTCTTGAGAGTCCCTTAAACTGCAAGGAGATCCAACCAGTCCATCCTAAAGTAAATCAGTCCTGAATATTCATTGGAAGGACTGATGGTGAAGCTGAAGCTCCAATACTTTGGCCACCTGATGACTCACTTGAAAAGACCCTGATGCTGGGAAAGACTGAGGTGGGAGGAGACGCCTGATTGAAGGGGACGACAGAGGATGAGATGGCTGGATGGCATCACCGATTCGATGGACGTGAGTTTGCGTAAACTCCAGGAGTTGGTGATGGACAGGGAGGCCTGGCGTGCTGCAGTCCACGGGGTCCAAAGAGTTGGACACGACTGAGCGACTGAACTGAGATGAAAGCAGTTTTAGGTTTATAGCAAAATTGTGTGGAAAGCACAAAGGTTTTCACATATTCCCTGTCCTTACACACGCATGGCTTCCACATTTTCCTCCACCCGAGTGGTACATTTGTAACAGTTGATGAACCCACACTGACATGAACTAAGTTCATAGTTTATGCTATGGTTCACTCTTGGTGTTTACACTCTGTGGGTTTGGACAAATGTATAATGACATATATTCACCATTATAGCATCATACAGAGTAGTTTCACTGCCCTAAAAACCCTCTGTGCTCTGCCAAGTCAACCCTCCATCTCCCTCAATGATGGGTCTTTTTACCGTCTCCATAGTTCTGCCTTTTCCAGAGTGTTATTAATACATAGTTGGAATCATAGTATGTAGCCTTTTTGGATTGGCTTCTTTCACTTAATATTAATAATATGCCTTTATATTTTTCCATATATTTTCATAGCTTGATACCTCATCTCTTTACAGCACTGGATAATATTCCATTGGAATATTGTGAATAATATTTCTGTGAACAAATATTATTCCACGGATATATCATGGCTGATTTAGCCATTAACTTATAAAAGTACCTTGGTTGCTTCCCATTTTGGCAATCGTGAATAATGTTGCTATAAACATCCATGAGCAGGTTTCTGTGTGGACATAAGTTTTCAGCTCCTTTGGGTAAATATCAAGGGGGGGGGCAATTGCTGGATCACATGGTAAGAGTATGTTTAGTTTTATAAGAAGCTGCCAAACTGCCTTCCAAGGTGGCTGTACCATTTGACATTCCCACCAGCAGTGGATGAGGGTTCCTGTTGCTCTGCATGCTTGCCAGCATTTAGTGTTGTCAGTGTTGTGGATTTCAGCCACTCTAATAGGTATCACATTGTTTGCTTATTTGCATTGCCCTGATAATAAGCATATTCTTATTTGCCATCTGTCTATTGTCTTTGGTGAGATGTCTGTTACTCTTAGGGAGCATCTAAAATTATTGGTGCTCAGGTCATCCTCCAGAACAGCGTCAGCTATATTTGTGTAGGACCTGTGTGAACACACAGCCCCACACTTAAGGCTCTGCTGTCACTGCCTTAAAATTCTTAACATTTTTTGAACACAGGCCTCCAGTTTTTCATTTTGTACTAGACCCCACAAATTGTACAGCTGGCCCTATCCCATGACTCTGGTTTATCTGGCCTGGAGACCATCTGGTAATCAAGGTTTTTTAACCCCTCAGGTGCATCCAGAGTTAGAAATCTCTGTTCTAGAGAAAGACTGCTTAACCTCAGCACTACTAATACTTTGGAATGGATAATTCTTTGTAGTGGGGGCTGGCTTGTGCATTATGGGATATTCAACAGCATCCTGGCTTTTACCCACTAAATCCCAGTAGTACTGCCCCACCCCATGTACAACCAAAAATGTCTCCAGATATTGCCAAATGTCCCCCATTAGACAAAACTGTCCCAACTAAACCGCTGCTCTAAAAAAGGTGTGTGTGGGGAGAATCTCATTAGATTTAACTGATTAAATCCATGGTATACAGAATTAGAAAACTATCATTTCAAGTGAAATTACAACAAAGAGTATCTTCTTTCAATACTGATATTTCCTTCAAGTATGAGAAATGTTGACAGCTTTCCATTCCTTTTTACCAAGGTGTCAGGGGCAAGTTTCAAACCTTAAAATTAAACAGGCATTTGCTAAACAGTGACTAAGCTGCTCTGAGAAAAGGGACTATATCAAAGGCTATGCACCACAGTCCCAAAGAAAGTGAGATTGAGAGAAAAAGAGAGCTTCAGAGAATCAAGAATTCATAGCAGTCCAGTGCCACCATTTTCCCTGGATCGCATATCTTTCAATACAAGTCAGCTCTGACCAACAGTGCTGCTAAGCCATGCTCTAAAGAAAATTACCTGCAGAGCCTAAAATATCTTCCAGTAATAAAATGGATGTTTGTTGGGACCTTAAATTCTGTCAAGAAGCCAAGGTCTAAGGTTTAAAAAAAAAAAAAAGCAAAAGCTTTCTTGCTGGGAAGAGGGCAAAATGTAGCCAACCTCAGGACCACCATCCAAATGCCTGCTCACAAACTGGAAGTAGGGCAAAGGATGGTGAGACGCTGGGTTAGCTTTAAAATCTACATAAAAATCACATCTACAAAGCTTCCATCTTTTCAAAAAGTGACTAATGCGGCTTTTCATCTTTCCTTCTTAGAGTCAGTGTTCTCTCCCCAGGGAGATGCCTATGAATCCTGCCCTCAGTGAAAATTGCCTGAAATTGTACACTAATGGCTTGAAACCCAGAGGATGTTTATTATGTTGTCTCTGACGTGCACTTGAAGTTTGGTTTCAGAACAAATGTATTAAAGAGCAAATATGGGCTGGCAGGTAGTTTTACTTGAACTGCTAAGATATATGACTCTGTTAGGCATCTACATATGTACATATAAAGTTTATTTAACCTGAAGGTGCTTTTTTATTCTTTCTAAGGCAGCTCATTATATTCTGGGAAAAAAGCAATCTATAACTCACCAAATATTATCAAAATAATTTTGTATATAATGATTTTATATCTATAAGAATTTTATATTTTCCCATCACTCCCAAAGCTGGCAATTAAAGTATTTTTTAAAGCTCAATCACTCCTGAAGACGGTATCTTTTAAAGCTCATTTAGTCATTATAGTCTAACAGCCACTTGTGCAGAGCACATACTGTGTGCTGGGCTCTCTCCAAGTCATTGGTAATGATATCTTCTTTCATTTAACCCTCATTTCCACTCAGAGTTACAATCGGTGTTAGTTCAAGTACAGGGGCTGTTGCGTGATCATTCATTTTTTTCCTTTTTATTGGGAGTATAGCTGCTTTACAGAGTTGTACAATGAAGTGAAACTGCCATATGTGTACATATATCCCCTCCCCCTTGACCTTTCCTCCCCTCCCCACATCCAACCCCTCTAGGTCATCACAGAGCACCAAGCAGCTGTTTGTTTCAGAGATGAGAAATCCCAGACTGAGAAAGGTGTAAGAAGGCCACCAACTAAGGAGGTGTCAGGGCCAGGATTCTGAGCCCAGCTCTATATATGTTCCAAGGCACTTTTGGCCCACTGCCTGTCATGATCATCTCTACTTGTTTCTGATAAATACAAAACGTTTGTTCTGGGTAGGATATCTTTCAGAGGTGCTCTGTAATCAATGTGCTGACATAAACATGTATATTTGTACATAAGATCTATTACAGATCCTGCCCTCAGTCTCCTCAGCATCAGGGTCTTTTCCAATGAGTCAGCTCTCTGCATCAGGTGGCCAAAGTAAAGACCAGGGACAGGAGAAGAAGGGGGCGACAGAGGATGAGATGGTTGGATGGCATCATTGACTTAATGGACATGAGTCTGAGAAAACTCTGGGAGATAGTGAAGGACAGGGAAGTCTGGCATGCTGCAGTCATGACTAAGTGACTGAACAATAAATTACAGATCCTCTGATGCTGGACTACAAATGGTTAGATAGTGGCAAAATCATGGCTCGGTCTTAGAATGCATGATGGTTGTACTCAATATCTAAAACTTTATCCACTGACTACGAGGTTAAAGCAGTGGTGAGTTTGAGTTGATCGTGAACTGCAGGTACTGGTGGCACACACCCTTTCAAGTATCTGTCACCCTTCACCTGTGGTTTGGCAGACTGTGTCTGTCACTATGTGCTGGGAGGACAAGCTCAGTGGTGCTCAGAGATGCGCTAACCAGAAGATTCATCTGATGGTAGTGCATACAGATATCTAATATCTCATAAACTCCTATCATAAAACTTCTTGCAGCATAGCTGTTTGCTCAAAAAAGAACCAGATGTGGTTCGAGGGCAGTGCTTTAAGCATCATTGGATTGAGGACCTCACAATTACTCCCTGCCCTTTCTGCTCTGAGGCATGGTGACTCTGAACAAGGATACGCCAAATGCATATAGGTACTGGAGCTAAGTGGAAAGAACCTGCCTGCTAATACCGGAGACATAAGAGATGCAGGTTCAATCCCTGGGTCAGGAAGATCCTCTGAAGAAAGGCATGGCAACCCACTCCAGTATTCTTGTCTGGAGAACCCCATGGACACAGGAGCATGGTGGGCTAAAGTCCACATGGTCAGAAAGAGTCGGATATGACTGAAGCAACTTAGCTCACACATAAGCATTTTTTGGGTATTTAGGGACTCCTGCCTCGGGTAGGCCGGAGAAGGCAGTGACACCCCACTCCAGCACTCTTGCCTGGAAAATCCCATGGATGGAGAAGCCTGGCAAGCTGCAGTCCATGGGGTCGCTAAGAGTCGGACACGATTGAGCGACTTCACTTTCACTTTTCACTTTCATGCATTGGAGAAGGAAATGGCAACCCACTCCAGTGTTCTTGCCTGGAGAATCCCAGGGATGGGGGAGCCTGGTGGGCTGCCGTCTATGGGGTCGCACAGAGTTGGACACGACTGAAGTGACTTAGCAGAAGCATCAGCAGCCTCGGGTGGGCATTCTAAATCGGAAGATTATATGTAAGCACTGGTAAGAGAAACCTAGTATAAGAAGTTTTCTGAGTTCAAAAGAAAATCAATGTGCTGCTTGGCAGAACCTGCTGTCGCCATGAAACCCCCTCATCCGCCACTGCATCTGTCTTCCCTAAGTGAATCTCTTCTAACTCGGTGATAAAATTGCAGAGATTGCAAAAACGCACGTCTTTCGGTCCCAATGTCACAGCCCAGTAGGTGAGATTGAAAAAAAAAAAAAAGGAGCTCTCATCAGATGACATGCAAGCCCCCCAGAACCTACCAGACTGACAGTCTGTGCAGCACACAGCCAGCTCCCCGCAAGAAGAGGCGCTATTTTGAAGCCTCCCATCACTTTTCTATTTGAAGATACAGGTTTGAGTGTGCAGTTCCAATACCTAAGTGAGAACATAAAGTAGTTTGAGTCTAACACCATCTGGAAAACCTTAGGAGGTTCACATTATCTTTGCACCTGCCACCGAGAAGAAAAATCAACTCTGATTTTTAGAAGGAACGGAAGCCATTTAGGTCTTGCTGGAATTGTTCCCCCGACAGCCCTGGCAGAGCGCATCACCTCCGAGTCCTACCTTCTTCCCTCTTTACATTTTTCCCTTTAAAGAGACTGACGGGAAGAAATCCAGCACTGAAAGTACCAGATGAAGCTCCACCCACTGTTCTCTACCCGAGTCGCTGGGGTAGTGCCTGGAAAACAAGACAACAGCCCTGCAAACTGGCTAAGAGAAGCTACATCAACTCGTGTTCCGGGTGGCAGAGATGAGAGCCAGACTGTGAAGAGCCACGCGTGTGAATCGTCACCAGGAATTGGCGAAGAAAGCACAACATTTCCACACCTTTCTCCCAATCAGATCACCGGATGGGGGCCCTGGGACTTCACCACCAAGCTCCTTACGCAGAGGCGCATTCCCAGAGCCATTGTTCTGGAGCCGGCCTGCGCCTGCGCTCAGTCACTGTCCTGTCCGACTCGTTTGCGACCCCATGGATTGTAGCTCACCAGGTTCCTGTGTGTATGGGATTTTCCAGGCAAGATACTGGAGTAGTCTGCCGTTTCCTCCTCTAGGGGAATCTTCCCTGACTCAAGGATCGAATCAGGTCTCCTGCATTGGCAGGCGGATTCTTTACCACTTAAGCCACCACATGGACAGATGGATCCTCACTCTCTGGTGCTTAAAATTTGTCCCTTCTTCCTATCTTTGTAACTTTACCTTCAATGACACCTGCTATGAAAGGTTTGATTGCAGCATGGAAGGCTGAACTGACTGGGCTTATTACACAATAAGTGAATTTAAGGAGAAAGGTGTTTTATTTATAGCACCACTCTATCACAATTTAATTTCCTTTTTACCATGGCAACTTGAGGCAACATGCACAAATTCTGCATTGATGACATCTCACCAGTAAAACATACTTAGAATTCTCTTTTGTGGGGAGGTTAGCTGATAAATTGTGTCTATCCCAAAGCAATACAAATTCTTAACTGAAGATGCCAGTCAAACAGATTCCATGGTGCACTGAGGAAAGGGCTTTGATATTTGATTGGGTTCAGTTGGGCGGTGCTCAGTTTTGGTTCTGCAGGACTCCCTTTAAACCAAGCATGTTCTACGCTGTAACCTGAGGCTCACTTCTTGGAGTTAAAACCCAAAGTGCTGTGACAGACATATTTCTCTTGACCAGAATCTCTCAGGGCAAGTGGGACTCTGCCTGCTCAGTGTCGGGTCTCCAAATGGTCACTTTGAGTGCTGGAGATTGTTATATTTACGACTCCTTCGTTTTCCTCCTACTTTAGTAAGATCATGAGTAGCTTTGAGTTCAGGAGAGAAAACTGTTGCACTGTTGCACAAAATCACAACAGTGCAGTGGCCACACCTTACAGAGTATGAATCTGAGCTCCAGCTGAATTTTGCCAACGTCACAAAGATTTTGTGAAACAATATCATGTATGTCTACAGTCAATTATATCCACCCACACATCACTTACAGGAACTTTCGCTGATTTAAAATCAGCCAGAATATGCATCTGCAGTTAAAATGGAGTGGCATTTTATTACAAACAGCCCTCAGTTTCCTAATTAGCTTATCCATATTTTCAAACTTAATAATTCCAAGTCCTGCGGATCATATTTTGATTATACATAACCTTAGTACTATCGCAAGAAGGCCTAAGAAAGAGCTTATTTTATAACTAATGAATGGTGATGACGTTCTTTGGAACTTGGGGGGTGGATTCTGGGATGTAAATACATGGGGTTGCTTCAATGGCACATCCTCTGTGTTTTATTTCCAATGTAGCCAGTGGGAGACTTGCCCCAAGTTTGGTGTATTATACTCATGTTATACTCAGTCCAGGGAGGGCTGGTGTTGATGTGAGCAGATGAGCATGCCCACTATGAGCATGTCCAGACTGGGGTGCTGGGCTTACACCCCTTTTTTCAACTATAAACTAAAACTCAGGTCATTTCTTTTAAACACAGTAGTATAATTTTTCTCCAGTAGCTAAAGAGTAAAGTTTAAAGACAAAAGCACCTCTGATTCACCCACTCACCCACAACTGAAGAATTTCAACTCTAGAAGAAGGAAGGGATTTGAATAGAATGATTGAGAAATCAAAATGTCAAGTTACTAGCCTTTATTACTTGGGTTGACAAAACTCACAGTCATTTTTTCAAAGCTGGATTTTCCACACAACAGACTTTGTTCCTGAACACACAGTACAACTCTGAGGACCGAGAAGAAAAGAAACAGAATAGAATTCTTTTGTTATGGGAAGATATGCCACAGCTGAGGGTCCAGAGCTCTCCCTGGCATCGTGGGAAATGATGGGGGTTTCCATGTAGCTCACGTTAATCTCTGTGTGTGTGTGTGTGTGTTTTTAAGTGTTTTCTAAAAAACATTAATGAGTTTCAATGGCATTAAAAAAAAATATGTGCTTCCCTGCCTCTTTAAACAAAATGGGAGATATCATCAAGCAAAACACTATAACCCTGATTCCCTCATGTGTTTGGACTGCAAAGAAATCAAACCAGTCAATCCCAAAGGAAACCAACCCTGAATATTCATTGGAAGAACTGATCCTGAAGCTTCAATACTTTGGCCATGCAAAGAGCTGACTCATTGGAAAAGACCCTGATGCTGGGAAAGATTGAGGGCAAGAGGAGAAGCTGGCGACAGAGCATGATATGTTTAGGTAGTATCACTGATTCAATGGACATGAGTTTGAGCAAACTGGGAGATAGTGAAGGACAGGGAAGTCTGGCATGCTGCAGTCCATGGGGTCACAAAGAATTGGACATAACTTAGTGACTGAATAGCAACAAGGAACCTCAGGGGTTACTGGAGTATGCAGGATCCTTTACAAGTGAGCCTCCCAGAGTGGTGCTTTGGTGAATCTAATTCACTGGCCTGAGAATTCAAGGCCGAATTGACAGTTGCCTGGAAAAACCAGAAAACAAGCTGATTAAAACACTGAACTTAGGCTTCCCGGGTGACTCAGTGGAAAGAATCCACCTGCCTATGCAGGAGATACAGGTTTGATCCTTGATCTAGAAAGATCCCACATGCCACAGAACAACTAAGTCCGTGCACCACCACTATTGAGCCTGTGCTCTAGAGTCCAGGGGCTGCAACTACTGAAGCTCATGTCCCTGAGAACCTGTGCTCCATGAGAAGCCACCGCAAAGAGAAGCACATATACCACAACTAGAGAGAAGCCCCCACTTGCCACAACTGGAGAAAAGCCCATGTAGCAACAAAAATCCAGCACAACCAAAAACAAATAATTTTTTAAAATAAGGAACTTAATATTATAAGTAATATTGAACTAGTACACTCAGCTCTAAGTACATCTTCACAATTGATCTACATGTTAACATGCAGATATGTGTATATCTGTGAGTGTTTGTGCGTGTTCCACTCATCTCCCAGAAGCTTTTTTCTGTATTCAAAATATCCTCTCTTTCCATATTGTAGGCTCTTTTTCCTATCTATGATCTGAATGCTTAGTGCTGCCAGAATGACCACCTGCTGAATGAAATACTGTCCTATCTTGGGAACAGAAATAAGTACACTAGTCAACAAAAAGACCAGTTCAAGTGCTCATATTCCATTCCCACACTTCTATTTCCGTCTATTTATTCTTCATCTCACTAACAAACCAAACTGAGATGGTTCCACAGCTCCATAAACCCACCCTCAAAATGTTTTAAAATAAAATCCATGAAGAGAAAAACTGGAGCATCACCACCACACCATTCATAAATGCAAATTCATTCACGAGAAAGCCTTTGTTTGAAATCTGCCTGCATGCACAGTACCCTGCCCAGCTACAAGCGCAATGCCAAGTCTCTGAGCTGCTTTAAAAAAAAAATTTTTTTTAAGGCTTTATTGAATTTGTCACAATACTACTTCTGGTTTTTGTGTTTTTGTGTTTTGGCTATGAGGCATGTGGGATCTTAGCTCCCCCTTACCAGGGATCAAACCCACACTCCCTGCATTGGAAGGCAGTCTTAACCACTGGACACCAGAGAAGTCCCCAAGCTGCTTTTTGATCCTGGTGACATGTGTTCTCTCGTAGGCAGCCAAATCTAATGTTCATCTGCGTTCCTCTCTCCTCTTGCAGGTGGGCAGCATGCTGAAGACTCCCAAGTTACCTGTCTGGCTGTGCAACATCAACGGAAATTACAGTGTCCTGTTTAGCACAAACAGGCAGCTTTTATCAGACTGGAAAGTGGAGCGCCTCTTTGATCTGTATTTCTACAGTGGCCAGCCCGCACAGAAAAAGCCTGCGCACCTTACCATAGGTGAGCGCTCCAGACCCTAGTGCTCTCAGCTTAATGTGCTCAGAGAGCCGAGGATGTGCTGGTTTACAGCTCTGTGGATACTTGGGCTAGCTCTGCAGGAGGATGTGGAGGCTTGATCTCTAAAATGAAACCCTAGGCTTCAACGTCATGGGTCTAACCTAAGCACTGTAACCTTGGGGTTCCAACTGATGAATTCTAATCCCAAGATAGAGTATCAGATGACTGATCATCCCAGAACACAGTAACTAAACTGAGAGTACATTTGTATTCAGATCAGTTCAAAAAGCATTTTTGAGGCCTACTAAGCACCAGGCATGTGCCAGACACTAGGAAGGCAAGAAGGTACAGTCTTGGCAGAGGTTCTAGTGTGATCATACAAGCCATTTCATTCCAATTCCCACCATGTTTTAAAAAAAAAAACAAAAACCATGAGAAAAAAGATTAACCTTAAGATGTCTTTAAACACTAGCCTTTTGGACAAGGGAATAAACATGATGAAACCAGGAGCCCGTATATGCTACCAAGGCACCATGCATGGAGCCTTGCTGATTTGGTGTCTGACTCTTTGCATTTAGTATCACAGGTCTGCCTTTAGCCAACTTTTCATTATTACAACTGCATTTAGAAGAGTATTGTAGTGACTGTTTTGTCTGCGTAGCTCCTAACTCTTTTTCTTTAATTATGAGAAATTTATATTTGTGTGTATTTGTATACACATACATGTGCTTAGTCACTCAGTCACGCCCAATTCTTTGCGACCTCATAGACTGTAGTCTGCCAGGCTCCTCTGTCCATGGGATTTTCCAGGCAAGAATACTGGAGTGAGTTGCCATGCCCTCCTTCAGGGGATCTTCCCAACCCAGGGATCGAACCAAGGTCTCCCTCATTGCAGGTGGATTCTTTATCATCTGAGCCACCAGACAAACCCAATACATACATACATACATACATATATATATATATGCACAGGCACGTGCGTGTGTGTGTATATATATATGTATATATGACCCCAGAAAAATGTATATTATATATATACACACCCATTTCATTTAGTGGAACATTGCCAATACATTCCTTAAGATACATTATTGTTTCTACTTTTCTACTATTATTGCTTCTACTTTACTCTCTTCTTTGAGGAAAGCACTGGGATTTTTTTGTTTTGTTTTTGTTTTTTATTAGCTCACACGCACAGCAAGCAGTGTGTTCCAGGCACTGTGTTGAAAGCCTTACATACATTATTCCATTAAATCCTCCTAACAGTCATCTAAAGTAGACACTATGATACTTATTTTACACAGAGGAAACTGAAGTGGCCAAAAAATGATTTCTAATGGATGAGATTGAGAGATACTAAGTACCTTTCCAAAGGTCATTTGCGACAAACTTGGGCCTTGAACTCAGTTCTAGATCTCCTCACGAGAATACTTGCACTTCATCCCAAAATGCAAATGTACTCTTAGCATTGAGAAGCTCTCTCTTTTCTTATTTTTCCCTGACAACATTCGGTGATTTATTGATACACCTAACTCTATGTGTTCCATCACGGGGCGGGACCACACCATTACATGACATCAATACTGAGTTTTCAAAATCTACAACAACCCAGACTATCATGGACATGTCTTGTATGGGGCATATCTACACACCATCTACTGGAATCCCCATCAGCTCACTCACTTCTAGGAACACAGCTTGCTGAGCCCAACTCCTGCCCACTCATCCTATTTTCCTTCCTTCCTGGCTGCTTCTGAAATGGTATACATAGGCTGGGGTCTAAATGTTGACTATTGCTTCTCAGACACTCACTCCCATCACTGGGAAAGTGTCCAACACGAAGATGAACACAGACCAGGAAGACGGTTTTCCCCACTGGAGATGGTGATCAGAACCAAGTGGAGAGATGCCACCATCAACTGGAATGGATCTGTTCCCTTTTTCTAAAGAGGAAGCGAAGATGTACAATGAAGTCTGAAGCATCAGCACTATGGGGACACAAAAGCCTAACTTGGGGAAGACCATTTTAAGTTTATGTTCCTTATTCAGAAGCCCCACCCAAAACACCCCCATAAGCAGTATGTTCTTTCTTTTGTCTCTATAAACTCTCTGCAGTTGCTATTGGTATTGTTGGAGACACACAGAACCCTTACTTCAGGGTCTGGAAGGTGTATCCTTTATGCTCATATAGACTGGTTCCTCATTTTTATTCAAAAGAAAAACTGAAGTCTCTTTCCTCCAAGTTATTTCCAAATTCCTCTCTCCTCAGTGTGATTCTCCCTGGGGATTACGGAAGGAGGGGGCTAGCTTTCATCTGGGGATGAAGTCATCAGTAATAAATCATTGGATTTTTAGTTATGGCAAGAACTCAAGCCTTCTCAAAGATTTCCTGGTATGAAGAGCATTCCTTTCCAAGGTTACATTTCAAAGTGCCCACATTAGCAAGTTCTTGTCATTAAAATAGTAAATGGGCTTGAAGCAGGGGCTATTCCTGGTAGGCTGGCTATTGTAGTTGGCTGTGGGTGCAAACCATCCTGTGAGCACACAGGAGACTTTCTTTCCATCAGTGCTATGTTTGCTTAATTTCTTTATAAGTTGAATGTAAATAATGGGTGTGTGCTCAGTCAGGTCCAACTCTTTGCGACCCCATGGACTGTAGGCGGCCAGGCTCCTCTATCCATGGATTTTCCAGGCAAGAATACTGGACTGGGTTGCCATTTCCTTCTCCAGAGAATATTCCTGACCCAAGGATCAAACCCACGTCTCCTGCATTGGCAGGTGGAGTCTTTACACTGAATCATCTGGGAAGCCCCTGGATATAAATATACAGATGGACAAATATACACTGAGAAGCCTGATTCCTAACCAAAATAAATTTATATACAAAAGTAAAATCTCTTCTTCTGTCAGTATTCAAAGGGAAACCAATTCTTTTTAGAACTCAATCTTTCCCTGTTCTGTTGAATGCCTATACTTTTTCTGAAGAAATACACAGAGCAAGATATATATTCTTTCTAAAAGAAGCCCATGGGAACCATTTAGACCTTTCTCCTACCCACCCCACTGGTCTACTGACTCACAGATGTAGGGTTTCTTATCCACAAGCCAAACTTTAGTTTGCAAAGAACAACTTTTCTGCACTCATTTCCAAATTAATTTGCTAAATGCATTTTCTTTTGGCCCCAAGAACAATGTTTTAACTTAGGAAGCATGTAGAAAATGAAACTTCAAGGTGAATCATAAATTATGTCAAAAGAGAAAGCCAATTTGGCTTCGATTGCTGATTTCAGTATCCTTATCACTGATGCTTCTATTTGGGATTTTAAATACATCAGACAAATGAGTGGATCCTAATAGATTCTCAGCATATTTCTTAGTCTTAGCAATATTGTGCTTTTCCTGAGGTGCAGGCCTGTTACGGTTTTATGAACACTGACTTATTTCTAATTAAATCTCCCTTTCGGTGTGGACTACTGGAAAACTTAGAGCCTAATGAGAACCATGGCGAGTATATCAGTCAGAAAGCTCCCAGCCACAAGTAAGAGAGCTCACTAAAAGTGTCTCACACAGTGAGGACATTCCTCTCTAACAGGAATGAGCCAGTTAGGGATCCATGTGGCTCTCCCAGGTCAACCGTGGTTCTCCTCCAGGCCTGAGCACAGAAGTCTCAGTGCCAGGACATAATCAGAGCTCTACAGAAGGAAAAGGAGCAGGATGCCTGTGGTGTAGACTGTGGTGTGGCAGTGTTGCCTGGCAGTGTATTAGTCCTTACAAAAGGTGCTTTGTCGATTGGCCTCATATCTGAATGTACTTTCTATTTCTACTCTATTTTTCTTTGGATTTCTTAATTGATTTACGTGTGCATGCTCAGTTTTATCCAACTCTTTAGGACTCCATGGGCTATAGCCTGCCAGGCTCCTCTGTCCATGGGATTTTCAAGCAAGAATAGTCGAGTGGGTTGCCATTTCCTCCTCCAGGGTATTCTTCTGACCTAAGGATCGAACTCATGTCTCCTGTGTCTCCTGTATTGGCAGGCAGATTCTTTACCACTGAGTCATTGGGAAATTGATTTATAATTTATGTATTTTGCCATATTTTATATGCTGTTCTAATGTCTTATTATTCCTGGAACAAACGTATTAATAAGCAAACTAATAAAGATTAAGAACATGTTTTATATATAGTTGTATAATCATTTGGACACAGAAAGGTATTAATCACTTTGTATGTCAATGTTCTGTGAATGAGTATTTATTTCATCTTATAAACAATATTTTTACTTTTTTGGTAAGGTGGAAACATGTTGTTTTTTTAAGTAGCTAGAAATTTCCTAGGACCATCAGTTCACCTTTGAACTCTCTGTGTTTTGAGATAAATGACTTTAATTGTCTTGTCAGCTTCTAAAACATGAAGCAGGAAAACGCTATTCGCTTGAAGACAGAGATGATAATTTTTCTGAATAGTTACTAAACTGAGTGTCTCCTTAGTGAGACCATGTCCCTGAGGAGATGGCAAATCCTCTTGGTTTGTCCCTCAAAATTATTGTTTCTTCTTGGCAAAGACGTATGTATCATCTTGTCACGTGTAACTTCACCAATGTCACAAGACCAGGTGGGACCAAGCCAGGTCGCAGGCAGGCCCGAAATTCCCTGGTCATCTCCAGGTTATGTGCAACCTTTAGCTACACCTGAGCCTAATTTTATCTACGAGTGAGTGACACAAACTATCCACTTCATTGATCACAGCTTTGACATGGCAAAGAGACTGTGTAACTCAGTGAAGCTAGGAGCCATGCTTTGCAGGGCCACCCAGGCCGTACGGGTCATAGTGAAGAGTTCTGACAAACTGTGGTCCACTGGAGGGGGGAATGGCAACCCATCCAGTACTCTTACCTGGAGAACCTCACAGACAGTATGAAAAGGCAGAAAGATATGACGCTGGAAGACGAGTTCCCACAGGTCGGAAGTTGTCCAGTATGCTACTGGGAAAGAGTGGAGGGCAATGACTAACAGCTCCAGAAAGGATGAAGTGAGTGGGCCAAAGCAGGAATGATGCTCAGCTGTGGATGTGTCTGGTGGTGAAAGTAAAGTCTGATGCTGTAAAGAACAATATTGCATAGGAACTTGGAATGTCAGGTCCAAGAATCAAGGTAAATTGGACATAGTCAAGCAGGAGATGGCAAGATCGAAAATCAAGGTGGAAAAGATTGAAGGCAAATGGAAAAAGGAGTGGCAGAGGACAAAACGTTTAGATGGCATCACTGACTCAGTGGACATGATTCTGAGCAAACTCCAGGAGACAGTGGAGGACAGAGGAGCCTGATATGCTACAGTTCATGGGGTCTCAAAGAGTCAGACAAGACTTAGTGACTGAAAAATAACACAGACTATGGGTATACGCTGTGGACTGTTGTGATCGCCTTGTCAGGGCCTTAGACATACAACTGTTCACTCATTCAGGGAACTTTTTAAACATCTCCCATGTACCAGACACTCACCTGGGTGCTAGAGAGATACAGTGAGCAACACCAGCCACAGGCCCTCTTCTCTCTGGAGCTCTTCTGAGGTGAAGGCACTCATCAAGAAACCACTGTGATGAATAAAACTTGAAAACTGAGATAAGTGTTCAGAGGGAGGGGATTCATGGCATGCAAACAGCTTGTAACAAAGGCCTGGAAGTTCAGGGAAAGACATCTCTGAGAAACAGATAGTTAAACTGAGGTAGGCAATGGCAACCCACTCCAGTACTCTTGCCTGGAAAATCCTATGGATGGAGGAGCCTGGTAGGCTGCAGTCCATGAGGCTGCTAAGAGTCGGACATGACTGAGCGACTTCACTTTCACTTTTCACTTTCATGCATTGGAGAAGGAAATGGCAACCCACTCCAGTGTTCTTGCCTGGAGAATCCCAGGGACGGGGGAGCCTGGTGGGCTGCCGTCTATGGGGTCGTGTAGAGTTGGACACGACTGAAGCGACTTAGCAGCAGGGAGGCTAAGTGGTGAGAAGCAGGAGAGGGGCAGAGGGACGAGCAGGTGCCAATCCCTGCCTCGAACGAGTTCAAGAATCAGAGAACCAGTGGGACTGCCATTTGCAGAACGCGAGGTGCAGCGTGGCTGAGAAGCAGCTGCAGGGGCAGGAAGGACACTCCCTAGGCATTGTAGATGAGGAGGCATGGGCAGCCTTGGAAGGTTAAGTGGCCTGGGAAGATGTGCGTTCTGAGATGTCTCTGTGGAGAGTGGAGAGTGGAGAGAGCCCACAGTGGACAGAGACTAGTAGCAGGGATTTAGACAAGAGGTGACCAGAACAGAGTGGTGGCAGTTAAGGCAGACCAGAGTGGGCCACTCAAGAGAAACGACTTGTGGGTAAAGCAGAGAAGGCCGAGGCTGACGCTGGGGCTGGGTGGGGCAGGACATGAGGGAGAAGGAGGCATCAGGAATAGTTTCTTAGTTCCAGGCTTGAAAGTTGGATGGATGTTTGTGCCTTCATTGAATTTTAAGACACACTAAAAGAATAGCAGGTTAGGAGGGAAGAAATTCCAAGCTCAGTCTTGGATGAGAAACCATGATTCACGTGGAAAGGTAGAATAGCCGGTTAGAAATAAGGTTATGGATCTCACAGGAGAGGTTTGGACCACAAAAATACATTCGGGAGGCACTGAGGGTGAGGAACATGGTGGTAGGGAGGGAATCTGCCTGAGGAGAGTATTTAGAAAGATGGCCTGAATCTGAGCCCGGAGGAACCCCATTGTTAGTGGTCAAGTAAGTTCCAATGAGCCTGGAAAAGAAGCAGAGAGGCAATAGCTAGAGACACAGGAGGTAACCCTCAACTGATATCTAAATAAAAGGTCTTTTCAGTGACTCTTTATGTCAAAACTCAACCAGAAAGAAGGGGGTCAGGAAGATCCCTGGAGAAGGAAATGGCTGCTGCTGCTGCTGCTGCTAAGTTGCTTCAGTCGTGTCCGACTCTGTGCGACCCCATAGGCGACAGCTATGGCTACCACTCCAGTATTCTTACTTGGAGAATCCCATGGACAGAGGAGCCTGGCGGGCTATAGTCCATGGGACCGCAGAGAGTCAGACATGACTGAACTCTTACGTGAGGTTCAAGGCTGAAATTAATTCTGTTGAATGCATTCATATCCCATCCCTTTCCAAGAAGGACATGGGGTGGCTGATAACTAGGAAACTTTCAGGAGAATTTGGTATGTCCTGTTTTTTTTTTTTTTTTCAGTTATTAAACCCAATTTTAAAAATGTCTCGCCACTGTCCACAAGGTGGTGCTATGAGAGTGACTTTTTCAATCTCCTCATCAAAAATAATTATCAAAGTAAATGTGGTCAATTCAGGTACCATGTTAAAGAAAAAGCAAACAATTATAAACGGTGTAATGGGTATTAATCTTTGTGATACTTTGAAGTACTGTCACTAAGCATGGTGGGTAGTACTGCTCTTGTCTTCCTTTCTCTTCCACTCCAACGGGGGCTGAAAGCGGGTGGGTAAGGCACAGCAAGGACTTTAAACGTTAGCTCTAAAATACCCCCATTTGCATCACCACCTTCTTGGTGCAGACACCACTAGACTATTAAATAGCTGCCCAGGTGTTACCCTCACCTTCTTTTTTGTCCCCTTCTATTAATAATTGTTTTTCAACACAATAGTCAGTTATCTTTTAAAATTTTGACATTGATCATATGATAGAGCCATTTTTATTGACCTTGGACAAAAATGCCAAAAATCTTAACATGATCTCCAAGAGCCTGTGGGATTTAGCTTCTGATTCATCTCATGCCCAACTCCTGATCATCACCATGTTTTCACCCAAGCCAAGCTCACCCCCAGTTGAGGGGCTCTGCACATGCTTTTCCCTGTGCCAGCAATGATCCTCACCCTGATCTCACTCTGCAGATGTCTACTTAAAATCCACTTTCTCAAATGGGCCTTCTCTGACAGTATTCCCATCTAATATCCCCCAATTTGCCTCTCTTAGCCCCTTGTTCTACTTTTTATCACTCACTGTGGGGGGTTATAATTACACACTTATTTGTGTGATTATGTGTTAAAATGCCTGACTACACCCTAGTGCAGTGGTTCTCAAATTTTTTCAGGACCCTTTTATGTTCTTAAAAATTATCAACAACCCTGTTTATCAGGGTTATTCTATTAATATTTATCCTATTAGAAATTAAAGCTGAACATTTGTTTAAAAATCTATTCATTCATTTTAAATAACAATAATAAAGCTATTATATGTTAACCTAAAATAATATCTTATGAAAGTGAAGTGAAAGTCACTCAATAGTGTCCCACTCTTTGCAACCCCATGGACTATACAGTCCGTGGAGTTCTCTAGGCCAGAATACTGGAGTGGGTAGCCTTTCCCTTCTTCAGGGGATCTTCCCAACCCAGGGATCAAACCTAGGTCTTCCTCATTGCAGGCAGATTCTTTACCAGCTGAGCCACAAGGGAAGCCATCTTATGAAAAACAACTATATATTCCAAAGGAAACAGTAGCATTACTTTACATTTCCATAAATCTAGTCAATGGCTAGCTCAATGTGAGATGGCTATATATTCTCATATCTACCTCTTACTTCAATCTGCTGTGATTTGCTTCTAGGCTGAAACACATGAACAAAATCTGGTCTTATGTATTTAGCTGGAAAACAACGGAAAATGTAATAGCCTTGTGGTTATTCTTCTTTGATACTACACCAAAACTCTACAAGTAGTTATTTCTTTAAAAGTTAGTTGCAATGTGGAAAAGGAAACTGTATTAATGAGCTTTTCAAACTCTGTTATATTAGAATCTATTGGTGTATCTTACACTCCCAATCCATCTTTCCCACGCATTAGTCATTTGGAAAATACTGGCTTGTTGAATTATGAAGATCATGAAATGTGGTCATATTTTATAATGCCATATCAAAAACTCATATTAGTTACTAATGAACTATTGCTACATGAAATAACATGGATGGAGCTCATAAACATAATGTTGAAGGAAAGAAGCCAGACAGGAAATACGCTATATGGTTACACTTATATATAGTTCAAAAATGGACAAAAAAAATTAGTCTGTGGTAATAAAGGTCAGGAGGGTGGTTACCTTTGGGAGCAGCAATCAGGAGGGGTACAGAGAGTTGTGGGGTGCTAGCAATATCGTGAAGATTCAGACACGACTGAGTGACTTCACTTTCACTTTTTGCTTTCATGCATTGGAGAAGGAAATGGCAACCCACTCCAGTGTTCTTGCCTGAAGAATCCCAGGGACGGCGGAGCCTGGTGGGCTGCCGTCTATGGGGTCGCACAGAGTCAGACACGACTGAAGCAACTTAGCAGCAGCAGCAGCAATATTAAATTACCAGGTCTGGGTATTGGTTACACAACTGTGTTCACTTGCAAAAATTAATCAAAACTATACATTTAAACTTATGCTCTTTTCTATATGTATATTGTAATTAATAAAAAATATTTTTTCTGGACTAGGATATTTGAGGATAGACAAATATATCAATGGAAAGGAATTATGAGTTCAGAAATAAACCCTGAATTTCATTGTCAATTGATTTTTGACAAAGAGGACAAAACCATTAAATGGAAGAAAGAATAGTCTTTTCAATAAATGATGGTGGGACAACTAGATATTCACATGGAATAGATGAAGTTGAACACCTGTTTCATATCTCACACAAAATTTAACTCCAAGCAGGTCACTGATTTAAACGCAAAAGCTAAAACTATAATTCTCTTAGAGGAAAACATAGGAATAAATCTGTGATTTCATACTAGGCAATGGTTCAGTTCAGTTCAGTCGCTCAGTCGTGTTCGACTCTTTGCGACCCCATGAATCGCAGCACACCAGGCCTCCCTGTCCATCACCAACTCCCAGAGTTCACTCAGACTCATGTCCATCGAGTCAGTGATGCCATCCAGCCATCTCATCCTCTGTCGTCCCCTTCTCCTCCTGCCCCCAAACCCTCCCAGCATCAGAGTCTTTTCCAATGAGTCAACTCTTCGCATGAGGTGGCCAAAGTCAATGGTATCTCAGAAAAAAACTGGCTTAAATCTCAACATTCAAAAAACAAAGATCATGGCATCTGGTCCCATCACTTCATGGGAAATAGATGGCGAAACAATGCAAACAGTGACAGACTTTATTTTCTTGGGCTCAAAATCACTGCAGATGGCAACTGCAGCCATGAAATTAAAAGATACTTGCTCCTTGGAAGAAAAATTATGACCGACCTAGACAACATGTTAAAAAGCAGAGACATGACTTTGCCAACAAAGGTCCATCTCATCAAAGCTATGGTTTTTCCAGTAGTCGTGTATGGATATGAGAGTTGAACCATAAAGAAGGCTGAGCACCGAAGAACTAATGCTTTTGAACCGTGGTGTTGGAGAAGACTCTTGAGAGTCCCTTGGACTGCAAGATCCAACCAGTCCATCCTAAAGGAAATCAGTCTTGAATATTCATTGAGAAAAGATTGATAAATTGGGCCTCTCAAAATTAAAAACATTTGTTCTTCAAAGAACACCATCAAGAAAAGTCAATCACAGACTGGGAGAAAATATTTGCAAATCATGCATCTAATAAGAGACTTGTACCCAGAATATATAAAGAACTTGTACTGTATAACTCAATAATAAGAAGACAATTCAATTTTAAATGTGAAGTGATTTGAATAGAGATTTATCCAAAAAAGATGTACAAATGGATAAATAAGCACACACAAAAAGATCTTCAACATCATTATCCTTTAGGGAAATTCAAATCACCACCACAAGAGACACTACTTCACACCCACTAGCATGGCTGTAATTAAGTGTTGGTGAGCATGTTGATTGCTCTATGCTGGTGGAAATGTAGAATGGTGCAGCCACTTTGGAAAGTAGTTTGCTAGTTCCTCAAAATGTTAAGCATGCAGTTACCGTGTGTTTGTGTGTATGTGTGTGTCTATGCTCAGTTGTGTCCAACTCTTTGAGACCCCATGGACTGCAGCCCACCAGGCACCTCTGTTCATGGAGTTTTCCAGGCAAGAATACTAGTGTAGGTTGCCATTTCCTACTCCAGGGGATCTTCTCGACCCAGGGATTGAACTCACATCTGTTACATCTCCTACATTGCCAGGTGGATTCTTTACCACTGAGCCACTGGGAAGATCCCACTTTACAGTATTAGTTAGCAATTTCAAATTTCACCCCTAGCTATGTACCCCAGAGAAACAAAAGCCTATGTCCACACAAAATCTTGCACACAAATGTTTATATCAGCATTATTTATTCTAGTCAAAAAGGAGAAACAACTCAAAGGTCCATCAACTGACAAACACATAAATGATACCTTGTGTTGATAGATCATACCGTGGAGTCCTATTCAGCCATAAAAAGGAATGGCATACATAGATAACCACATCACAGTTGACTCTCACATAGATGAACATCAAACAGTTATGCAAACTGAAAGCTGTTAGTCACGGAAGACCACATACCGTGTGATTCCATTCATATAAAATGGCCAGAATAGGCAAATCTATAGGGGCGGGAAGTAGCTTAGTGGTTTCCCAGGACTGGGAGGGGCTTCCTGGTGGCGCAGATGGTAAAGAATCAGCCTGCAATGAAGGAGACCCGGGTTTGATCCCTGGGTTGGGAAGATCCCCTGGAGAAGGGAATGGCAACCCACTCCAGTATTCTTGCCTGGAGAATTCCATGGACAGAGGAGCCTGGCAGGCTACTGTCCACAGGGTCACAAAGAGTTGGACACGACTGAGCGACTAACACTACCACACACTAGGGCTGGGAGAAGGAGAAGGTAGGCTAGGATGGGGGGAGGGTGACTGCTAAAGGGTACAGGTTTCATTTCAGGATGATGAAAATGTTCTAAACTTAGGTCACAGTGTTGAATACATACTCTGAATATACACTGAAGAACAGCTAAACAGGTACACTTTAAGGAATGTACATTATATCTCAATAAAGCTGTTTGTAAAAAAAAAAAAGAGCTATTTATAAAGGGTACTATTAATAACACCATTCATTTGAAAGGGACCATGGTAAAAGAATAAGGATCTGACAGGTCTGCAAAGACAAAAAGCCTTTACCTCTGACCAACACGTTTTGAGAGGCATGACTATGTCTAGGGAGGAAGAGGGTGAAAATTTCAACATCGCTCCCTCCCTAATATAACCACACAGTTCCCTAAAAACAAACTGGCATTTGGTCTGTTTCACACCTGAAATCAGACCCTCCCCTACTTGATGAAGCTGCTTCACCTCTAATTAGCTTTTATTTTGCATAAAATTATAAACCCACGAGGAGGGGGGCAACCATGCACATGGTCCCTTCCTCTCCCAGAGGACCCCAGCTTCACTGCACTCCTTTCCCTTCCTGCCCTGGGTGTTTGAATGGCTGACCACCATCCAAGAGAGAAGTGCTGCAGGGAACACACAGGTTACCCCTCAGCCCAAGAAGCCACAGGGCGCAAGAACTAATCAGACTTGACCAGACAGAAAGACAGGGCCGCCTTGACGGGCAAAACGAAAAGTAGCAGGTGAGCAACCTGCTTGACTGCTGCTTAGAGGTAAGAGAGAGTCGCTAACTAAGCAACTTTAAATCACCAGGGAGGACAGAGATACGCAAACGAGCTGGCTTAAGTGAACTCAACTGTCACCATAGAAAGTATAATAGCCTCTGGCTATGGGCCGCCTCCCAGGACAGTCTCGGGGTGCACCCAGCACCAGGTCACTGGGGAGGTAGGGTATGAGCAAGTGCACTATGAGTCACTTCTGAATGCTGAATGCAGCCAAGAGGAACATCAGAGATACTTCAGAGCCTGAATTCCCAGGGTAATAAAAAGGCAGAAAGTTGTTACGTGCCCATAGCTGTAATTACCACTTAAAGTCGTTAGCAGCTGCCCCGGCTATTGGTGTGTAAAATGAAACGCCAATTTGGAGTCTTTTCCATAGAATGAGATTTCCTATTTCAAAAAGGGAACAGTGCATCACAGAAAATACATTGCTCCCTGTAATGATCTAGGTCACCTTGCCCTGTGTGCTCAGGTTGCGGCTGCCAGCATAATGGAGGAATGAAATCAGTATCCAAGAATTTAAGAGATTCAGGGATATAAGGTGTGATGGGCCTCCTTGCTCTGTCCCTCAGTGTGCTACCCCTTCCCAGGAACAATCAAAGAAATTTTTGCAAACAACTGCCAATCCGATGTACAGGCCATACCTGCTCTGTTTTTTTTTTTTTCCACTTTGTATTAAAATATATATTATTTTTCTGATTTTTTTCTACTGTAGGTTATTACAAGACATTGAATATAGTTCCCTGTGCTATCCAGTATATCCTTGTTGCTTATCTCTTTTATATTTAGTGTGTATATGTTAATCCTGAACTCCTAATTTACCTTCCCCATTTCCCCTGCTATCCCCTCTGGTAACTGTAAGTTTGTTTTCTATTACTGTGAGTCAAGAACCCTTAAAGCCATCTATCCCCTCCCATTCTTCTCTTTTCACACACTGCCTTATGAGTCATCTTTGCCCTAACAGACAGATACATTCAATCAGTCATTTGATGTTGATAGAAAGGCATCTTTCAGTGGTCTAATCAAGACAGTTCACTTTTTGGATGAAAAGAATAGGGAATAAACCAGGGGTGCTGCTGATGGAGGTGTGTGTGTGAGAGACAGATAAACAGACAGAAAGAACCTCCGGGAGATCTCAAGACAGACTGGTAAGAGACAAGCTGCCCAGAGAGCTAAACTGAGAAGAAAGAAAACAGCAGAGCCAGTAAGTGCACGTGTGTCTTTTAGAAAAGACACAGCAGATACCTGTTTAGTCAGAAAAGCTGACTTCTTGTAATTAGTCTGCCTTGATATTTTATACCAGAAGAAAATAGTATTCCCTCCTTGAGCTCCAGTTTTCTCATTTTAAATAACTACAACCCACCTTCTATATCCAAAACCAATAGGATGACAGCAATTACAATAACTACTTTACGCTCCTTCAGACAATAGTGAAACAACCACCAAAATGAAAGTCGCTCAGTCATGTCCGACTCTTTGTGACCCCATGGACTATATAGTCTGTGGAATTCTCCAGGCCAGAATACTGGAGTGGGTAGCCTTTCCCTTCTCCAGGGGATCTTTCCAACCCAGGGATCAAACCCAGGTCTGCTGCACTGCAGGCGGATTTTTTACCAGCTGAGCCACAAGGGAGGCCCCCAAGGAAAGAAAAAAAAAAGATTCACGCTTTAGTGGAAGTTTAATAGTTAAGAACTTGGCATACATTTTAAAACACAATGTGTCTGTACTTTAAACACAAGGTGTTAAAGAGCATAGTGCTTCCCTGGTGGTTCAGTGGTAAAGAACCCATCTGCCAATGCAGGATGGTGCTGGAGAAGACTATTGAGAGTCCCTTGGAAAGCAAGGAGATCAAACCAGTCATTCAGGAAATCAAAACCTAACATTCATTGGAAGGACTGCTGCTGAAGCTGAAGCTCCAATACTTTTTGGCCACCTGATTCGAAAAGACAACTCATTGGAAAATACCCTGATGCTAGGAGAGATTGAGGGCAGGAGGAGAAGGGAGCAACAGAGCATGAGACAGTTGGATGGATTCACCGACTCAATGGACATGAATTTGCGTAAACTCCAGGAGATAATGAAGGACATGGAAGCCTAGCATGCAGCAGTCCATGGGGTTGCAAAGAGTTTGACACAACTCACTGACTGAACAGCAAACAAACGCAGGAGATGCAGGTTCAACCTCTGAGTCAGGAAGATTCCCTGGAGAAGGAAATGGCAACCCATTCCAGTGTTCTTGCCTGGAGAATTCCATGGACAGAGGAGCCTGGCCGACTACAGTCCACAGGGTCACAAAACAGTCGGTCACGACTCAGTGACTGAACAACAAATTATTAAAGACTATACATAATGTTTCCTAACACTGACTCAAGTCCACACTCTGCCAGTTGCTCTCTCTCTCCTCCCCACTCCTGCCTTGCCAGGTATAAAGAGTGTTTAACAAATTTTAAAAGTAACCATTTTATTCATGCAAATGCCTTGACATTATTTGGATGTTTTTAGAGCATCAATAAACACTCTGCACTGCCCATGAAATGATACTAGCATTGTGGTAATGGGGACATGATGATCCAAAATTAAGTTTGTTATGAAGTTACAACAAGGGGCACCTTGTGTGTGCAATTTACAACGGGAGGAAAGGGCTTTTCCCTTAAACTCCACAGAATGGAATTTGATGCAAGACAGCAGAAAGGTTGAGACTTATAAAAAGGCCACTGTCCACATGGACTGGATATTTCCTCCAACACTCCTGCACTTGAATCTTCTGCAAACACACCCTACCTCCACCAGAGTCCCACACCCTGGGAACACCTCCCTTCCTTCTAGCATCCCGGAACAAGGAAGTACCCGCTGCAGCCTTCCTACTAGGTCAAATTCCAAGAGTCCGCTGCTAGAACTGGAGGTTCACACTCAATCAGAAGTCTCACACTCCCAATGGCTACCATATACATTTCTTTAATCTCCGCTTTAAATCCCCACTTGAAAAGAACTTCAGAATTTAGTGTTGTATTGGAAATGCTGTTTACAGGGGAAGGGAATCACAAAGAAAGCACATGGTGAATTTCCAGACTAATCTCGGCACTATATTTTTTAGTTCATAATCAAAATGATATCAAATGGATGACATTTAAATTGTGTTAGGTTTTCAAAATGCTTTCCCATGTATCAGCTATTGTAAGCTTCACAGTGATCTTGAAGTTAGATTTAATAATCTGTTTTCCAGTTGAGGAAGTAGATTTTGAGAAAGTAAGCAAGCTAACTGAAGCTTTAACATCTAAGGAATTGCAAGGCCAGGACTTAGAGTTTCCGGTTCCCTCCAGGACTCCCTCCTTTATCCCTCCCTCTGCCGTCTAATCTATGTGCTCCATTAGTTCAAGGTACACGATTCACAGAGTAAGGCATGGGGACGAGGGGCTAGCCCATCTTCTCTAAGGACCTTTAGACGAGCGTACCTGGCACTGCTCTCGAATCACTAAGTCTGAGTCTTGATGGCTGAGGGAAAAAGGGGGACTTCAAAGCTGAGGGCTGTTCTGCCAGCTCCCTGACCTCAAACAGTGCCCTCCAAGAGGGCAGGATAAACAGCAGGATTTGGAACTCTTCTGAAAGATGCCAGGACTCCTCTGATTCCTCCAGCGAAAAGTGAATGCTGCCCCAGCAGGCTACCGGTCCTTGTTTGCACAGACCTTGCTCACTCACTCACTGTCTGCCTCTCCTCACTAGGATGTTGATGCCACGAGACAGGAATCTTATCTGTTTTGTTCAGAGACAAATCTCAGCACTTACAATAGTGCCTGGAATTTCATAAACTCTTAATAAAAATATGTTGAATCAATACACAGATTATATAGTTATTTTGACTAAGTTACATCTTACCACCCTGTCTTTTCAAGGCCACAAGCAAAATCTCCAGAAGGAAAACGTGGTGGAGGGCGCTTCCCCAGAAGGGGGGCTCTCTATATAGGAACCCCACTAAGGGGGCGGGGGCGGGGAGGAGAGGAGAGGAAAGGAGGTGCTTCAAATGATGGGCAGACTTTTAATTAATTTCTTTTAATTGGAGAATAATTACAATATTGTGATGGCCTCTGCCATACATCAACATGAATCAGCCATAGGCTTACATCTAATAAATGAACACAAAATAATCAACCTCCTCTGAGATATTTGATAAGTACAAAAAAAAAAAAACAACCCTGGATACCAAAAGCCTTATTTCAATAACATTTAGAGAATATATTTTTGCTATGATCTCAGTTTTAAAGTATATAATGTACTATACTTTAGATAGAGAAGGGCAGGGAAGCCTGGTGTGCTGCAGTTCATGGGGTCGCAAAGAGTCCTACATGACTTATAACAACAACATACTTTAGTCACTTATCTGCTTACTGACTTAGAAAATGCTTCCAGCAGCTCTCTGTAGGCAAAGATGAAAGGTGGCCTGAGCATCTTTCCTGGAGGATGTGGCGTCCCATAGCTGGCTAGACTCCCAGGGCAGAGTGTGCCAACTGTGTGTGTCAGCTCCCAATGCCAAGTCCAGTGGCGTCACCTGGATAGGTTGAAAATGGTAAGAATCCCATGGACAGAGCAGCCTGGTGGGCTGCTCCATGGGGTCGTAAAGAGTTGTATGTGACGGAAGCAACTGAGCATACACACACAAGCACACATAGAAGAAAATATACTCAGGTAGTAAAAATGAGTCTCAGGAGATGACGGTATTGCGGATGACTTTCTTTACACTTTATTTTTTACAATTCTATAGGAAAAGTAAATCACAAACGCACATGTGTTGCTGTTGTATCATAAACATTCAAGTTCCTCCTAATAGCAAGAAAATGCTCCCACACCAGAGGGTTGCCCTTTTAGGGCTAATAAGGGAACCACCTGGATTGGACCCTCCAGTTCAGACCTTACCAGGATCTGCTCCACTGCAGGCAGAGGGGAGAACAGCAGTGTGTGGGTGGGTTGGGGGGCTCTGCTGTGGGCAGACTGTGGGCCTTGGGAAGGGATGAGCTGTCACCGGGCCTCAACAGGATAGAGAAGAGAAGCAAAATCACAGCCAAGA
Source organism: Ovis aries (assembly GCF_016772045.2). NCBI lineage: Eukaryota > Metazoa > Chordata > Mammalia > Artiodactyla > Bovidae > Ovis > Ovis aries. The sequence goes on from NC_056054.1 coordinate 238,013,748, forward strand.
TCCACAGGCTCCTACATGCAGGCGACACCATGAACGTCACCCACCCTATATGCCCCCTGACACTACATTCAGAGGGTGGGACTATGGCTGATCTTTGACCGTCTACTTCAATATCTTTAATGTCAAGTTCTCACAATTAAATGAATAAAAGGCAAAATCAAGATTGGTCAACAAGTTAACCTTAATAACATTTCCTCTAGGTATTAGGAGGAAATAGAGGCCAGGACAGAGGAAAGGACTCTAAGGAAAAGAATCTGAAAAAGAATAAATATATACATATACATATATAACCAAATCACTTTGCTGTACACCTGAAATTCTAATAACACTGTAAGTCGACAATGCTTCAATTAAAAAAAAAAAACAAAAATTAAAAAACTGTTTTAAAAAGTAGGGAGATTTCTATGGCAGTTCATTGGTTAAGACACTATGCTTCCATTGCAGGAGGAGCATGGGTTCAAGCTCTGGTGCAGGAACTAAGATCCCACAAGCCCTGGGGTGTGGCAAAAAAAAAAAAAAAAAAAGGAACTCCACAGTCTAGATGAGACTCTTGCGCTTTTCTGAGTCTCTGTGCGAGATTTTTTTGTGGGTATGGGGTCAGGAGGAGGGACTTTCATCCTCACATTAACTTGACTCTAGAGAAATGTCTCCTATTGCTGAAAGCCATGATGCTCCACCTCCCTGCCTGCTGGCTCCCCGCCCCATTGCTATGCCGACAACAGCTCTTCCGTGAGAGACGGAGGCCAGGGCAGGAACCACTCAACCGCAGACTTTAATAACTTTCTCTCTCTCCATGCTAACATGGGATCAATGAGATCTAAATTGAAATGTGTGGTTGAATGGCGTTCTGAAAATGTCCCATGCCTCTAAGTCTTTGCAGAAGTTACAATCTCCTTCGGGGAAAGGAGGAAGGTGGCAGCGGGGGGTGGGGAGGGGGGTACTCATGTGAATGGCTATTGTGCGCCTTTCACAGAGATAGCACAGAGGAGAGTGGATTTATGCTGTGGATGGAATGGCAAATGGGATTAGAGGAAACAAGGTATTCTCCAGAAAGCAGAGTCTGGCAGGCAAAGGCTTCTGAATTTCCCCTTTATCTAGGAGTGGCAACTCCATGGAACAGGAGTGAGGGACACGGGCTGGGGGCGGGGGGTGGGAAGGAGGAGGGACACACGAGGGTGTGACACATGGGGGGACACCAGATGCTTGCCCTCCTGCCACTCCTCTGAGAAGCTATTTACAGTGCACCTCAGGACAGTTCACCTGGGCGAGAAAGGGACAAAAATGTGTCCAGCAGCCCTCACCTCAGGTTAAAGGTCCACTCTGGTGGGAAGCATTATCTGCCCTTCTGGTTGTGTATGTGTGGGGGCTTCATAACTTCCCATACCTCCTTGTCAGCAGGGAGGCAAGAAGTCTGAGGAGCAAGCATGAAGCTGTGGGTGGGAGGGGAAGGGTGGCATAGCTGGTCACCATGGCAGCTGCTGGACCTGCAGACATGGTTTGCTCATCACCTGGCTAACTCCTACAAATGTCTCAAATATCAGGTCAGATGCTCCTCCTCCAGGAAACCTTCCCCGACAGGCCACTCCTCCGTGGTTCCACTAAATTGATTCGCTTAATAATATATACACTGACCAACGATTCCAACCAGAGAATCACTGAAGGTCTTAGAGTCCATATAGTCAAAGTTATGGTTTTTCTAGTAGTCATGCAGTGATGTGAGAGTTGGACAATAAAGAAGGCTGAGCACCGAAGAACTGATGCTTTTGAACTGTGGTGTTGGAGAAGATTCTGAGAATCCTTTGGAATGCAAGGAGATCAAACCAGTCAATCCTAAAGGAAATCAGTCCTGAATATTCGTTGGAAGGACTGATGCTTAAGTTGAAGCGCCAATACTTTAGCCACCTGATGCAAAAAATTTGACTCATTGGAAAAGACCCTGATGCTGGGAAAGACTGAGGGCAAAAGGAGAAGGGGTAACAAAGGATGAGACGGTTGGATGGCACCACTAATTAACTCTGGGAGATAGTGATGAACAGGGAAGGCTGGCATGCTGCAGTCCACAGGGTCACAAAGAGTTGGACATGACTTAGTGATTGTATAGCAAACAAGAGTCTGTATATTCAGTAAACTAAAAATTTGGTACTCCAAGTGTTGTTTTAACTTAACATGTTCATGATAGACTCTCCAGTGATTTTAAAATTGTTGTTCACTGTGACAGAAATGATAATTATCTCCAAATATTCATTTCCTACTCTGTATAGTAGTACAGTTTTACTAATAGTTTTGTTTTGTTTTGTTTTTAAATATTTACTTATTTGGCTCTGCCAGGTCTCAAGTGTGGCATGTGGGACTTTTAGCTGCAGGATACGGGACAAAACTGGGCCCCCTGCATTGGAAACATGGGGTCTCAGCCACTGGACCACCAGGTAAGGCCCACGCTAATAGTTTTCATCCAGGCAGATGACCTCCCAGAATATATTTCCCAGGTTCCCCTGCAGCAAGGTACAGCCACATCATTCAGTTCTGGCCAATGGTATGTGAGCCCAGGTCAGTAGCGCAAATACCAATTTGGGCCCTTGAAAGGAAAGAGTGAGGGCTCCCTTTATCCCCTTCTCCCTCCCCACTGGTTTGAACGCAGGTGAACATGGTGGAGACGGCCCATGTAGGCCACATGGATGAGAGCAGGAGGGTGGATCAAAAAGATACACAGAGACTGGGCCCTTCACTCTGGTACTGCTGCCCAGCCCTGGATCCTTATATCCAGACTGTTAGGTGAGGAAAAGGCATACATCACGGATTCATTGCCTAAAACAAAAAGCAAAACTGTCTTACTATATACTTAGGACTTTCTAAGTTCTGGGAATGCTGAGTAGGGCTATGGAGATAAAAGACGTTGTTCTTACCTAAAATAAGCTGTTAGCCTAGTGACAAGGGAGACTATAAAAAATATCACACACAGGCACACTCACACACACGTGTGACAAGTACATGACAATTGAGCACAGGTGCCAGGAGAGTGTGTGTGAGAGGGCTTCCTGAAGGAGGTGATGTCCATATGATTCCTAAATAAGGAGAGGCAGCTATGAGGCATGAACAATAAATGGAACAGCATCAACAAAGAGGGTGACACAACAAGAGCGTGGTGCCTTCAGGTGAGAAGGTGCTGGAGCCCAGCAGTGATGGATGTGGGCTCAGTGGTCAATTTGTTTGAGTTCCAACCCTGGTTTAGTACTAATGAGCTATGGGACCCTCAGTTCAGTTCAGTTTAGTCGCTCAGTCGTGTCTGACTCTTTGCGACTGCAGGGGGGCGCTCCGCAGAAAGAGAGAGGCAGTGGAACTTCCATCAGCAAAGCGAGGGGTCCCGAGGAGAAGTGAGCCTGCTGTCCGCCAACCCAGCCCCTCAGCGAGTGAGAGACAGTTAGACGCAAATCACATTAAAGGTCAAGTCATCATGCGCTTCATTGTAACAGGAGTGTATGGTGATCACGCGCTGTCCACGTACAGGGAAATCAAGAGAGCCATTCAAAAGTTTTGACAAACAACTTACGCCACGCCCTCATTTCTTCCCCCGGGCACCATCTTAGCTCTAAACTGCAAAGCTAGCCCTTCTTTTTTAAGGTTTCCCATTTAGGGCCCCACAGCGACCCCATGAATCGCAGCATGCCAGGCCTCCCTGTCCATCACCAACTCCCAGAGTTCACTCAGACTCATGGCCACGGAGTCAGTGATGCCATCCAGCCATCTCATCCTCTGTCGTCCCCTTCTCCTCCTGCCCCCAATCCCTCCCAGCATCACAGTCTTTTCCAACGAGTGAAATCTTCGCATGAGGTGGCCAAAGTATTGGGGTTTCAACTTTAGCATCATTCCTTCCAAAGTACACCCTGGGCTGATCTCCTTCAGAATGGACTGGTTGCATCTCCTTGCAGTCCAAGGGACTCTCAAGAGTCTTCTCCAACACCACAGTTCAAAAGCATCAATTATTTGGCATTCAGCTTTCTTCACAATCCAACTCTCACATCCGTACATGACCACTGAAAAAAACAATAGCCTTGACTAGACGGACCTTTGTTGACAAAGTAATGTCTCTGCTTTTCAATATGCTGTCTAGGTTGGTCGTAACTTTTCTTCCAAGGAGTAAGCGTCTTTTAATTTCATGGCTGCAGTCATCATCTGCAGTGATTTTGGGGCCCCCCCCAAAATAAAGTCTGACACTGTTTCCACTGTTTCCCCATCTATTTCCCATGAAGTGATGGGACCGGATGCCATGATCTTAGTTTTCTGAATGTTGAGCTTTAAGCCAACTTTTTCACTCTCCTCTTTCACTTTCATCAAGAGGCTTTTTAGCTCCTCTTCACTTTCTGCCATAAGGGTGGTGTCATCTGCATATCTGAGGTTATTGATATTTCTCCCAGCAATCTTGATTCCAGCGTGTGCTTCTTCCAGCCCAGTGTTTCTCATGATGTACTCTGCATAGAAGTTAAATAAGCAGGGTGACAATATACAGCCTTGACGGACTACTTTTCCTATTTGGAACCAGTCTGTTGTTCCATGTCCAGTTCTAACTGTTGCTTCCTGACCTGCATATATGTTTCTCAAGAGGCAGGTCAGGTGGTCTGGTGTTCCCATCTCTTTCAGAATTTTCCACAGTTTATTGTGATCCACACAGTCAAAGGCTTTGGCATAGTCAATAAAGCAGAAATAGATGTTTTTCTGAAATTCTCTTGCTTTTTCCATGATCCAGCGGATGTTGGCAATTTGATCTATGGTTCCTCTGCCTTTTCTAAAACCAGCTTGAACATCTGAAAGTTCACGGTTCATGTATTGCTGAAGTCTGGCTTGGAGAATTTTGAGCATGACTTTGCTAGCATGTGAGATGAATGTGTGGTAGTTTGGACATTCTTTGGCATTGCCTTTCTTTGGGATTGGAATAAAAACTGACCTTTTCCAGTCCTGTGGCCACTGCTGAGTTTTCCAAATTTGCTGGCATATTGAATGCAGCACTTTCACAGCATCATCTTTCAGGATTTGAAATAGCTCAACTGGAATGCCATCACCTCCACTAGCTTTGTTCATAGTGAAGCTTCCTAAGGCCCACTTGACTTCACATTCCAGGATGTCTGGCTCTAGGTGAGTGATCACACCATCGTGATTATCTTGGTCGTGAAGATCTTTTTTGTACCGTTCTTCTGTGTATTCTTTCCACCTCTTCTTAATATCTTCTGCTTCTGTTAGGTCCATATCATTTCTGTCCTTTATCAAGCCCATCTTTGCATGAAATGTTCCCTTGGTATCTCTAATTTTCTTGAAGAGATCGCTAGTCTTTCCCATTCTATTGTTTTCCTCTATTGCTTTGCATTGATTGCTGAGGAAGGCTTTCTTATCTCTTCTTTCTATTCTTTGGAACTCTGTATTCAGATGCTTATATCTTTCCTTTTCTCCTTTGATTTTTGCTTCTCTTCTTTTCACAGCTATTTGTAAGGCCTCCCCAGACAGCCATTTTGCTTTTTAGCATTTCTTTTCCATGGGGATGGTCTTGATCCCTATCTCCTGTACAATGTCACGAACCTCAGTCCATAGTTCATCAGGCACTCTATCTATCAGATCTAGTCCCTTAAGTCTATTTCTCACTTCCACTGTATAATCATAAGGGATTTGATTTAGGTCATACCTGAATGGTCTAGTGGTTTTCCCTACTTTCTTCAATTTATGGCTGAATTTGGCAATAAGGAGTTCATGATCTGAGCCACAGTCAGCTCCTGGTCTTGCTTTTGCTGACTGTATAGAGCTTCTCCATCTTTGGCTGCAAAGAATATAATCAATCTGATTTCGGTGTTGACTGTCTGGTGATGTCCATGTGTAGAGTCTTCTCTTGTATTGTTGGAAGAGGGTGTTTGCTATGACCAGTGCATTCTCTTGGCAAAACTCTATTAGCCTTTCCCCTGCTTCATTCCGTATTCCAAGGCCAAATTTGCCTGTTACTCCAGGTGTTTCTTGACTTCCTACTTTTGCATTCCAGTCCCCCATGATGAAAAGGACATCTTTTTTGGGTGTTAGTTCTAAAATGTCTTGTAGGTCTTCATAGAACCATTCAACTTCAGCTTCTTCAGCATTACTGGTTGGGGCATAGACTTGGATTACTGTGATATTGAATGGTTTGCCTTGAAACAAACAGAGATCATTCTGTCGCTTTTGAGATTGCATCCAAGTACTGCATTTCGGACTCTTTTGTTGACCATGATGGCGACTCCATTTCTTCTAAGGGATTCCTGCCTGCAGTAGTAGATATAATGGCCATCTGAATTAAATTCACCCATTCCAGTCCATTTTAGCTCGCTGATTCCTGGAATGTCGACGTTCACTCTTGCCATCTCTTGTTTGACCATTTCCAATTTTCCTTGATTCATGGGCCTGACATTCTAGGTTCCTATGCAATATTGCTCTTTACAGCATCGGACCTTGCTTCTATCACCAGTCACATCCACAACTGGATATTGTTTTTGCTTTGGCTCCATCCTTTCATTCTTTCTGGAGTTATTTCTCCACTGATCTCCAGTAGCATATTGGGCACGTACTGACCTGGGGAGTTCCTCTTTGAGTATCCTATCATTTTGCCTTTTCATACTGTTCATGGGGTTCTCAAGGCAAGAATACTGAAGTGGTTTGCCATTCCCTTCTCCAGTGGACCACATTCTGTCAGACCTCTCAACCATGACCCGCCTGTCTTGGGTTGCCCCGTAGGCATGGCTTGGTTTCATTGAGTTAGACAAGGGACATTAGGTCACTGTGATATCTGTGTGTCTGCCTCCTAGAGTTGTCATCAGGACTAAATGAGAAAACCCATGTAAAAATCCTTAGCACCACATTAGACTGTGTAGTACAGAACAAGCTCAGTGAATGTTACCTTAAAAATAGAAAAAAGTAGTTAGGTATGACTGGCACCCAAACCATGGAGTGAGGAGTCATCAGAGCAGAGGCTAGAGGGATAGTCTGTGACCAGATCATCAAAGAGGTTGTGTATCTTCCGGAAGCCTAAGGGATTTTAAGCAGGAAGTTAACAGGGTCAGAAAGATTTCTACCTTCCAAGAGCTCAATCTGACAGCAGAGTGATACAGGGAATACAAGGGGCCAGGCCTCCTTTCTCAATGAATCTCTGCTTTGCACAAAGAAAAGCATCACTCCACACATTGCACCCTTGGGCAAATGTGTGTGTGTGTGAATTGCAGATGGTGAAAATGCGTGGACCAGGCAGTACAGACAGAGGACCCGTCTGGCAACGGCAATTCACCACACCTTCAGGCAGCCTCACTGCCTTGCTTCTGTCTGAAAGAAGTTTCAGTGCTTTGACCACATTAGTAACAGCCTGAGTCCACTTCCCGTCTTGCTAAGAAAAATCTCCAGGATCAGATGACCAAGAATATAATTTTCCACCTGAACAGGTTTAAGTCATTATAGGGGGCTCCCTAATAGGTGGGGGTAAATCACTAAAGCTCTTCTCAAGATAGAATCTGACTTGCTTTCTTAGTCTGATTTTTCCATGCAAGCATATCCAAAAAATACTCAGGGTTTGGCCCAGTTGTTTATATCCTTTAGACAACCCAAGCGTATCTGAGCTCTCAACAGGGCTCTGGTCGCAGGGTGCTTTCTCTGAAATTTCTCCACCTGATACTGGATGGCCCAGCCTCTGCCATGTGATGACTTTTCTCCCTGCAAAAATTGTGAATGCTGACTTCCCTGGCTGTCCAGTGCTTAAGACTGTGCTTCCAATGCAGTGGGTGTGAGTTCGATCCCTGGTCTGGGAACTAAGATCCCACATGCTGTGTGGTGCAGCCAAAAAAAATTAACATTGAGAAATGGTGAATACCAACAAAATTGTGGTTCTTTTCCTGAAATGTGTGTGTTAGTCACTCAGTTGTGTCCGATTCTTTGCAACCCCATGGACTGTAGCCCATCACGCTCCTCTGTTCATAGAATCCCCCAGGCAAGAATATTGGAATGGGTTGCCATTCCCTTCTCTGGGGTCTTTTCTCCTCGTTGGCAGGGGCAGTCTCCCACTGCGTCACATGCAAGGCTAGCATCCCATCATGGCTTCTCCATTACTTACTCTTAACTATTCTAAATTAGCGTTTTCCCATGGCACACCAAGGAGGGAGAATCAAAGTCTCTTCTCACTCTTTGAATGTCACCTCCACTCCTCACCCTCAGAACATTCCGGAGACAGGTGACGGAGCTGCCCAGGACTTTAACTGCCTCTGACAAAACAGAGCCTCGGCAGAATCACCTTTCAGAGGTGGGGAACGATGAAAAGGAGACGAACTCTGTTGATTTCAGCATCCCTTTGTCATGTGTTCACCAAACCTTTCCATGATTTCTACATTTGAAAAGCAAAAACTGTTCATTCACAGGGGAGGAGAAGCTAGGATTATTGTTAGAGTTCCTCAGTGTCAGCCACTAGAACAGAAAAATGCCCAGAACATGAATATGTAGATTCATCCCATCCCCAAGTTATCTCTGAGGAATTCATGATTTATTATATGCTGCCACTGTATTGAAGCTGATTACGTACATGTATTATTTCTTCTACTAGACTGGAAAGTCTAGGAGAGCAGAGATAATATCTATTACCTCTTTACTTTTGGAAACAATCTGAATAACATAGTCGTGCGTATATAAGTTCATACACACACATACGCATTGTACACCCTACAGCCTCGCACAGTGCCTTTCCTAATACATCCTTTAATTATTTTTTTTTAATTGTTTAGGGACTTCCCTGGTGGTCTAGTGGTTAAGACTCCATTCACCCAATGCAGAGGGTCTGGGTTCAATCTCTGGTCAGGGAAATAGGTCCTGCATGCTGCAACTAAGGGTGGGCACAGCTAAAAAAATAAATGAAAAAGCAATATGTAAAACTGTTAATACAGGTAATTCCTAACATTGTCAAATAGACTCACATAGAGATCTACATGTGAAGAGTAGATAATTAGAAAACGCCAAAATGTTAATACTCATTCTGCATGGTGCAGTTTTTTGTCTTATTCAGAAAATCTCCAATTTTTATGATGAACATGTATAATTCTCATAATCAGGAAAATGTTATTCTAAAGATATTTCTGTAGCAAGCATTGTATATCCAAGTTGTTAAAAGGATCTCTGTATAATTTTCAAGATGCTGAAATCATCTGAGTTTGCAATGAGGGCGTAAGAGTTTAAAGGAGAAAAGGGAGGATAAGATGAAGATAACTTTAGAGTCTGTGTTTCCCTGAGACTCCCAAGATTTGCTGTTCTCTGAATGCTACCGAGTGAATGATACAAGAAAGATCCCTACTTCTACAGTCAACACAAAGCCACTGAAACCTTTAAGTACAGATGATTCAGAATTCCTACCAGCAGAAACCTAAAGATCTGATACTGAGAAGGTGATGGAACTGGAATAAGGTCAGGGATGAACCCCCAGGGTCTGGGTCTCCATTAGCACAGATGTCACCTCTGTGCAAGACACAGAAAACTCCCCAGAGGATGAGTTACATGAAGGCCCTTCCTTGCAAGACTGCAGGTTTGGCAAGTATAGAGCTGGACTTCCTCCCTACTCTAGCGCTCTGGCACCTTTGTACAGGGCACAAACTGCCACCCTATGCCAAGACCTGCCAGAGAAGCAGAATGTCAGGGGATGCTGAGGACTCATGACAAACTAAGATGAGCAGTCTTCACATGAGTGCGTGGACCTTTGTGGATAAACAAAGACCTCTGCAGAGAAACTAGTACAGGGATTATTTTAAGGCACCTGATTTCTAGACCTTGTGCTTGCTTATGTACTCTGCTAAAACCCACCCACCTAGGAGAAGGGCTGCATCAAAATAGCCTTTCTCCCACACTAAGCCATCATCTACTCCAAATCTCATGGTTGTGTTGTTCCCCAGTGTATAAAAACCTTTGAAGATACAAAAAGAGTGTATTCTGTTTACAACAGCCAAGACATTGCAGCAACCTAAATGTCCTTGTCAGAGAAATGGATAAAGAAGACCCGGTACATACGCACAATGGAATATTACCTAGCCATTAAAAAGAGTGATTTGGGGGGACTGATGCTGAAGCTGAAATTCCAGGACTCTGGCCACCTCATGCGAAGAGTTGACTCATTGGAAAAGACTCTGATGCTGGGAGGGATTGCGGGCAGGAGGAGAAGGGGATGACAGAGGATGAGATGGCTGGATGGCATCACTGACTCGATAGACGCGAGTCTGAGTGAACTCCAGGAGTTGGTGATGGACAGGGAGGCCTGGTGTGCTGCGATTCATGGGGTCGCAAAGAGTCAGACACGACTGAGCGACTGAACTGAAAAAGAGTGAAATAATGCCATTTGGGTGGATCTAGAGATTGTCATACTGTGTGAAGTAAGTCAGACAGAGAAGTAGAAATATCATGACATCCCTTATATGTGGAATCTAAAAAAAAAATGATACAAATTAACTTACAAAACAGAAAGAGACTTACAGACTTAGAGAATGAACTTATGATTGTCAGGGGGATGGATGGGGGAGATAACTAGGGAGTTTGGGATGGACATGTACACACTGCTCTATCTAGAACGGACAGGCAACCAACAAGGGGCTACTGTATCATACCTGGAATTCTGCTCAACGTTACGTGGCAGCCTAGATGGCAGGGGAGTTTGGGGGAGAATGGATACATATACCTGTATGGCTGTGTCCCTTCCTGTTCATGTCAAACTATTACAATATTGTTAATCAGCTATACACTAATATAAAATAAAAAGCTTTTTTAAAAATAAATAAAAGAATGTCTTTGCTAATTAATCTGGAACCAATAATCCTTCTACTTCTCTGTCTTGTATACCTCTAAAGCTAAAAGCAAAGCTCAACCTTTAAACAGGCCAGCTGCTGTTGGGGTGCATGAGATTCAGAACAGTGAAAGCCAATGGATTAGGAATTCTGTTAAATAAAACTATCATTCTGAAATGCAATTGAGTATTTTGGCTTGTGTTGGGACATTGTGTATTAAAGTATATGATCAAGTAGAGGGTGGGAAAAATAAATTTTATTTAGCAACACTCTCTTTTCTTGAATTTGAAAATAGTTAACTTATTATGGAAATTTTCAAACATGAACAAAAATAGAATAGTGTGATAAGCCAAGTACCCATCATCCAGCTTCAACAATAATCAGCATTTTTCCACCCTTGTTTCATGTATTTCCCTACATACACACACAAAGACACACACACACATTTTATTATTAGTGGGGAAGGAATATTTTAAAGCAAACACTATACCTTACAGATCATATTACTGATAGCTATTTCTGTACATATCTCAGCAGATACATCTTTTGATACCTCTCCCAAAATATAACCACAATGTCATTATCACAGCTAACAAAAACGATCCTTTAATACCTATGCCATATTTGAAATTTTCCTAATTATCTTAAAAATAACTTTTTTCCAGTTGATTTGTTGAAATTAGGATTCAAACAAAATTCATGCATCACATTAGACCACATCTAATCTATTTTAACCTATAACAGCTTCCATTTCTCCTTTTTTATTCCTGATACTTATTGAAAGAAATGGGCTGTTTGTCCTGTAGAACTCCCTTCCTTTTATCACTGTCTAGTATTCCATTGTGTGTCTACCATAGTTATTCAACTCCCCCTTTATTTGCTGGCTTTTTCATTCTTCCCATTTGTACTCAGAGTCTGGTGCTACAATGAGATGAGTCTTTGTATGTTTATCATTTTGTATTTTTGCCAGTCAATCTTTAAAATGGTTTTCTGGGATCATAGGTAAGTGTATATATAATATTGCCACATTTTGTCAAATTCCTTTCATAGGGGTTGTACCATTTTACATTCCCCCCAGCAATATAAAGCAATTTCTGTTCCCATGGTTTTGTCAACAGAATTGTCAAAGTCTTAAATTTTTTTGGTCCATTTTGCATCTTGGCAGTTTGGTTTTCATTTTTATTTTTCTGTCCTGAGTTTTGTCTTCCGCCATCTCAAAATGTAGCTGCTTTCTCCCCCACATAGCTAACACCTAGAGGAGGTGTCCTCTTTACACATTGCTGCCACTTGAGGGCCAGTGTTCCTCCCTCTTCCCTGAATCTCCAACTCAGAATCTCATCCATCAGTCTCCATCACCTATGAATGCAACACTCCCAGGTCTCTGCTCCTCACATCTCCATGAGTTCTGTTTCTCTTGGTGCACTTTGCATTTCTCTTATACCTAAATATTTTTCCTTATGAATAGCGGCAATTTGCGATTCTTCTGTGAAATGTTAGTTTATATTGCTTGTCCATTTTTTTCAGCCCATTTTCAAAGGATGAATCATCCAAGGGAGATTTTCATGACAGCAAAGAGAGCATCAATCAGCAATCCTTAGTACTAAAAAATAACTTCTTTTCATTTATTTAAACACAAGCAAATATTTCCTGCTGTTCTCAATACTCACGCCTAAAACTTGTCATTAGTTGGAAAGAAAAGCAACTTTGAGCCGCCAAAACAGTAAAGATTAGTGATGCTGATTCTTTTTATTTTTTTATTTTTTAAATTTTAAAATCTTTAATTCTTACATGCTTCCTTTAAATGTAATAAGAATATTTTTCAGATTTGCTGGTAGCTCAGCTAGTAAAGAATCTGCCTACAATGCGGGAGACCTGGGTTCAATCCTGGGGTTGGGAAGATCCCCTGGAGAAGGGAACGGCTACCCACTCCAGTATTCTGGCCTGGAGAATTCCATGAACTAGTCCGTGGGGTCAAAAAGAGTCAGACACGACTGAGTGACTTCACTTTCAAGATACAATGGAATGAACATATAGGTAACATTTTCTGAGATTCAGTGTGTATTGTTAACAGTCTACTTAAAACATTTTATTACATATCATGAAATATTTATTTTAGAGTAAAATCTCATTTATTTCATTTTATTAAATGTTTACTATTATAAATCTCTTATTTAAAAAAATAAAAATACTGGCTGTTGGACCAATTATTTAGTGTTATTTACTTTCTTCTTTTACAAAATAAATTGAAAAAGTTTGATTAGTGTGTCAAAAAATTAAGTTTTTTCAGATTCTTATGCTAACTTCCACTATAATTATTCTCCAAGACAGAACACCAGGGTTTCTCTGTGCTCCCACACTCAGGAGAAATACTCTGCCTTATCAAACTACATACTGGCTTCAACAATAAAATAACTTACAATGTGAGCAACAAATTGCATTGCCTTATTGCAAATTTTTAAAAATGGCATATTGATTTTAATTCATTTTTATAACCTACTACATCAATCAGGGTTCTATCAAAGAAACAGAACCACTAAAATGGGGTTTGTTACAGGACTTGGACCCCATGCAATTTGGGGAGCTGGTTAAGTAGTCTCTATAAATGTATTTGAAGTCTCCAAAGAAACAGAACTAATAGGATAGATGCAGGCATATTATAGATTAAAGGAGATTTATTGTAAGAATTGGCTCGTGCAGTTCCGGAGCCTGACAAACCACCCATAACTTCCATTTACAAACTGGAGAAACAGGAAGTCTGCTGGCGGTATCTAGCCTGAGTCCAGAGACCTGAGTATCAAGGGCTGCGGCTGCTGCTGCTCCCAAATTGCTTCACTGGAGTGGGTGAAGCCTTCTCCATCGAGGACTAATTGTATGAATCCTAACCTAAATCCGAAAACCTGAGAACCAGGAGCACCAAATTCCCAGGGCAGAGGAAGGTGAACGGTTCAGCTCTGAGTAAAGACAGTGAGAGTGAATTCGCCCTCCTGCCACTTTTGTGTTTTATTCAGGCCCTCAGTGGATTAGATGACACCAGTCCCCAGAGGGGAGAGCCAGCTGCTTTCCTCAGTTCACTAATTCTAATCTCTTCCAGAAACCACAGACTCCCCACCCCCAACCCCCACTTCAGGGAAATCTTAATTTCCCAGCTACCTGGGCATTACTTAGCTGAACTAAACTGACTCAGAAAATTAACTGTCACAGTAAGGGTTCGTCTTACCGACTGATGCTGAACAGGAAATCAGGAAGGGAAGATGGATGCAGACCTGGGGAGACCAAGAACAAGCTGGGACCCACAAAGGCAGACCGAAACCGACATCAGCTCTTGTTGCCTCTCACAGTGGTGGTCTGCAGAAGCCAGGGCCTTTCTCCATGGAAGTGAACCCATCTCCCTGCCTGGGAGTCAGAAGAGCTAAAGCAGACCCAGCTGCAGCCTCTTGCCAATGAGGTGAACCAGCAGATAATGATGACCACTTGTATGAGCTGCAATATGGCAGCTGCTTCACCTTCACCCTCCAAGTCACCACCCCCTATCCCATCCCCTGCCAGGACTCCCCCGGGCAATGCACCCTAACGAGGAAACGTATATACAAAAGGGGATTCTAGGTGATGTTTTTCAGCCTGGCCAAATTGACATGCCTCAAAGGCATGCAATCTATGCCTCGTCAACTCTGCACCCACACGTGTGTCCTTAAACCAAATTCAATCTCTAAAGGCCAAAGCAAAGCCATGTGTTTGCCGAACATCATACAACTATCTCACACACACCAAAATCCCACTGGTCCTTTCTCTAAGAGAAGACGCAAAGTCCTTTGTTTGTGGGTGATGTTCACTCTTCTAGCTGATTCACACACCCCTTTTGAAAGAAAGTGAAGTGAAGTCACTCAGTCGTGTCTGACTCTTTGCGACCCCATGGACTGTAGCCCACCAGGCTCCTCTATCCATGGAATTTTCTAGGCAAGAGTACTGGAGTGGGTTGCCATTTCCTTCTCCAGGGGATCTTCCCAACCCAGGGATGGAACCCGGGTCTCTCGCATTTCAGGCAGACACTTTACCCTCTGAGCCACTAGGGAATTCAACTCACATACTGAGATGTAAAGTTAATACTATTGACACATTTTAAAATGTGATAAAAGGATAATAAGGAAAGAAAAACAAAAATACTTGGTTGACACTTATCAAAATAAGAAAGAAATTCCCATGTTACATTTTTTCAACTGAGCATGAGTTTTTAGTTCTTTTCTTTTGCAGTTGCCCTCAGGAAACACTTCAGCTAACTGTGCTGCCTTGCCCAGGTGGGATGAACAAATCAGTTCTACCAGGTCCACCTGATCCAAACAACAGGGTTACTGCTTTTGTAATACACCATCCAAGTTAATTCTCAGGGGTTGTTATAATACCCCTTAAAATACACAGAGTTCAAAGAATTAAATGTCATTGCTGGAGCAAGAGTCTTTCCATTCCTAACTTTTTATATATGTGAATAAATGTTCTCATTCTTCGTTATCAATAAAAATAAAAATAGAAAGGTATTTGATGCTAAACCTTGTCTCATTCTAGAAATAAACAATATTCATCCAGATATATAAATTTTAAAAAATCATCTTATTAAGTTTATTTCTAATACAAGCTTATTTTTTTCTTTGGCACAGGTTTATCAAAATGTATCATACTTTATGTCATTCTGATCAACTCTTCACGCACACAAAAATAACTGTGATGGTAACCAAAACTAAATATTTCTAACATTTGGAGCCTTAAGGTAACAGGAAATAAAATGAATTACAAAACTTTTATTTACATACATACATTTGTTGCAAAAACTCAACAGCCCAATGAGTAAGAAACTTTCAATATATTACATTAAAATAAAATTTTATAGGGTAAGTGAAATGGAAATGCAAGTTCAAGAAGAAAAAGTAAAGAAATAAAATGTCCTACTTTATCACAGAAGAGTTTTCACAGGAAAGAAAAGTTTGCTTGTGTGTTTTTAAAATCAGGAGAGCTGGCACCCAAGCATTGTATTTAGATTCCATTGTATATATTTAAAAGATTGATATATCAGTTTTAATTTAAAATTGTAATAATTGCTACATGTCAGAAATTAAATCCTTTGCTATTATGTATGTCTGTAATGAAAAGTTTTAGATGTCAACTTTGAAGTGTTCAATAGGGTACATAATTTCTCAGAAAAGTTTGCTTGGGTGTATCTAGGCAAGAAATAAGGATATCAGCTAACACTTTCTGAGCCGCTAGTATTTTCCAGGCAATATACTAAGGTTTGAGCTTCCCTGGTCGCTCAGGTGGTAAAGAAATCTGCCTGCAATGCAGGAGACCGCCCACAACACAGGAGATGGGGGTTTGATCCCTGGGTCAGGAAGATCCCCTGGAGAAGGAAATGGCTACCCACTCCAGTATTCTTGCCTGGAAAACCCCATGGACACAGGAACCTGGAGGGGTACAGTCCATGAGGCTGCAAGAGTTGGACACAGCTGAATGACTAAACCACATACTAAGCTTTCTCTTAATTTATTAGTCTGGTGACAACCGTGTGTGGTAGGTGTCATTACCCTCCTTTTACAGAAGAGGAAGCCAGGGTGTGAGAGGTCTCATGTCATCTGTAGCTTGCTTTAAAATATTTCAACATAAACAGTGTGCTATAAATATGTGTATTAGTTCGTTTGGCCTACACCCTTATGACAGTCATGCCCTAATCAGGAATATACACTCCAGGGGTGGTTTGCTGGCATTTAATCAGAAGGCCCCACTCCAGAGTGAGCTGCTATAAGCTCCTCAGCTGTTTTTATCTCTCACCAGCACTTGAAGCTTTTTCATTATCCTAATGGATATTAAACATGAGTTTCCATTGGTCAAATTAATAGCTGGTTCAACCCACATAGATGAAAAACATGATTTCAAGAGCTACTGGCATCAGTGGTACATAAGAAACTTAACCCTTATCAATGACCCCAAGGCTGATCAGCATTTGTAAAAGGTCCTAAGTGTACCTGGTGATTCCAGGGTTTTGTTAGTTGCCTGACTCCAACAAAGCAGCTCACAGAATCCTGCCACTGAACTATAGCTGCACTGGCCTCAGAGGTGACTTTTATGCATGGGGTTCTATAGGGAATCAATAGCCGGGCTACCACCAAGCTTACTGATCAGGGACGATGCATGTCCTGTACCTACTTGCTAATAGATGTCTATGTGTAGCAGGACTCAGCCTGAGACTTCTCTTTCTTGAAACTCAATAGCGGAGCTGCAAAAGTTCACGTAATGGGCCCCCACCATCGCAAATACTGAAGAATGCCAAAAATCTACCAAGAAAGATTGTGTTTGCTTATCTGGGTTAGGGATGTGTGTGCATGTGCAGTCATGTCCGACTCTTTGCAACCCCATGGACTGCAACCCACCCTCCAGGTTTCTCTATCCATGGAATTTTCCAGGCGAGAATACTGGAGTTGGTTGCCATTTCCTTCTCCAGGAGATCATCCCGACACAGGGATTGAAAGATCCACTGGAGAAAGAAATGGAAACCTACTCTGGCTTAGGTATGTTGGCATAAAAGATTCAGAAACTCGGTCAAAGTCACATACCTGGTAGTGATAAACTAGGATGAGAACCTGTGGTCACTGGCCCTCCTAACCGCCCTGCTCCACTGCCTCCCATAGAGCACAGAGGTGCAGAAACAGAATATGAGGTCAGGGTGCTAGATGTTAACATATCATCTTCGGGTGCCTCTTTCCAGGCAAGTTCGAGGCTGAGCTGTGGCTCACTCCAGAAAAACAACCATTCAAGCAGTTTACTTGAGTACTGCTATGTTGAAACTCCTTTCCTCTAACTCAGCTTAAAATGGGCCTCCATACTATTCAACCACAAAGACTGTTATTGTTCAGTCCCTAAGTCATGTCTGACTCTTTGTGACCCCATGGACTGCAGCACGCCAGGCTTCCCTGTTATCACCATCTCTCGGAGTTTGCTCAAACTCATGTCCATCAGGTTGATGATGCCATCCAACTATCTAATCCTCTGTTGCCACCTTCTCCTCCTGCCTTCAATTTTCTACACAGATAACCACACATAACTAAGACAAGTGTGGGCTCAGGGGGAAAATGTTCATTCTTGGGGTGTTGCAAGCAGCACTCAAGAAAAGATATCTGCTGTGTCTTTCCAAGAATCTTCATTCTCTCCTTGGACTCCCAGCCCTGATATGAAGAAATATCATGGGTTTATTGAAGAGCCCACCCTGGCTAGTAACACAAACATGAAATAGCTGTAGTTTTTTTTCTTTCATCACTGAACCCCACCTGTCAGACTGTTGACTCTTCTTTACCTCCTGGGTAGCACAACATCTTGGGCAGGCCTAGTTTTCTGGTTGTCAAAAGTTATTAAAAGCCCATGTAGTTTATACCTCCCCATCTTATGTTCGATGCAGTGTTTTCCAAATAACCAAGCTGTGACTGCAGGGGCCAACATGAGGAGAAGTGGTGGTCTGTCCTCTCTCCTGCTCCCACATAGATTTAGGAGACCTGGCTCTCAGCCTACTTCACCCAATCCCAGTCCTTCAGTTTCTGCAGCTGGTAATCCTGCCCAGAGTTCTTTTCACCGGGGGTCCCCTTCCCCAAGTGGGCCGCTCTCTGGACGCCTGGGGAACTCTCACATCCTTGTTAACCAGTCAGTGATGTCTACCCCATGGCCAACCCCCTCAGTTCCACATCCCTCTCCAATTCTCTTTTGCTCTAATCACATAGGTGGAAGGCGGTTCAACAAGTCTAGTGCCCAAGTTGTTGTCCAATCAAAGAACCATGGCTGTGATTGGCTGAATACTGGCTTCCCAAGATGTGCATGTCGGTGGAACCAGTGAATATGTTACCTTACATGGTAAGTAGATCTCTTTGATTTTGCAGATGTAGTTCAGTGAAGGATCCTGAGATGGTGAGATTATCTTGGGTTATGCAGGTAGGTCCAAGGTAATCTCATGGGTCCTAATGAGAGGGAACAAGGTCAGAGTCAGGAGACAGCCATGTGATGATGGAACCAGAGTGAGGGAAGGAACATGCCAACACCTTGACTTTAGCTCACTGAGATTGACTTGACTTCCAAAGCTGTAAAATCATAAACTTGCATTGTTTGATGCAGGCAGATTCTTTGCCATCTGAGTCACCAGGGAAGCTCTTGAAGTTACTAAATTTGTAACAATGTGTTACAGCAGTAATAGAAGATACCACAATAACCAACCACACTTCCTGCAGGACCCTTGCCTTTACAAATGACCCCTTGAGACTCCTTCACTTGACTTTAAAGTTGCAGAAATAGCCACAACACCATCCCACCCCCATAAGCTGATGGATCACAACTCCAACACTTCACTTTCTCCACTGGCTCCGCACCCCTCATCCTCAGTCCTACCTGCTGCCAATTGTCTTTGGCCTACAGATGGGGAGGAGCACGGGGGCAATGAATGGGGTTGGCCAGTGATTGGCCCCAATCTTTAGAGGCTCCTTGGTACCTTTCTCTGTGGAATCCTTTGTTTTCGACTTTGGCCCTGGCCACCAATTCCCAGACCAAGAAAAATCCCGTTCTGCATCTCATCACCTTGGGGGGCCAGTCCTGGAGCTGTAGCGGCCACAGCTCTTATCTCTGAGCAACCTGCTCTTCTTCAGGGTTGGATCCGGCTCCTCTCACTCTGTGTCTGGTGTCCTTTCCAGGAATCCAGGATGCTTCATTATGAGAAAGAATTCAAGTGCCCGTAAACAGTGCAGCATGTTAACTCCTTCCTTGTAATTAGCTTCCAAAGTACCAACGATAAGGCCTGGTTTCCTTTTGTGCTTCTAGCACTGTGCTTCATAACACGTGCGGCCCACAGCAATTAAATCCTTCAGTCAGAACCAAGATCACCCAAAGCTATGTGATGTACATGCCTGGTGAAATTCATTCTATCACTAAAGTAGTTTCTTAGGGCTTCCCCCTCACCCTTTGGCCTTTACTGACCAGCCTACCACCTAGGATGTATTGGACCACACGTACTAAAAACAACAACAACAACAAAAAAAACCTGCCAAGCAGCAGTGTCCATCAACAATGTGTGTGTGTGTGTGTGTGTGTGTGTGTGTGCGTGTGTGTGTGTGCTAGTCGCTTAGTCTTGTCAGATTCTTTGCAACCCCATGGACTGTAGCCAGCCAGGCTCCTCTGTCCATGGGATTCTCCAGGCAAGAATACAGGAGTGAGTTACCATTTCCTTCTCCAGGAGATATTCTTGACCCAGGGATTGAACCCAGGTCTCCCACGTTGTAGGCGTTTTCTTCACCATCTGAGCCACCAGGGTAGCCCATCCATCAATGGGGAACTGGCTAAATAAACTGAAGTACCTCCACTACTATGGTCTAAATGTATTTCCCCTCAAATTCACATGTTGAAATCCTAACACCCAGTTGCTCCCCACACCATGCAGGAGACACTGTTTGTGAAGCTAAGGCTGGAGCCTTGGCAGCAGGTCTTGATTTTACCTATTGGTTGGAAGCACTTAACACAGGCCATTTGGGCTGGTACGATTCACAGGCTTCCCTCCACAGGAGGAATCATGCAAATGAAATCCTCACACTGCAGGTCAACAAAAAAAGCTTTTACTGCAGGTCACGTGTTTTCCATCCCCGGTTTCTGGATACCAGAGGCCTCAGAACTTGGCTACAGCAGTATGGGAGAAACCTCTGGGAATTTTGTTGAGGGAAGCCTGCAGTGCAGCTGGCCCAGGACAGGGCTGATCGCAACATTCTCAAAACCTCTGTGTGCACAGAGACCTGCATGACCCCAGGTCTCAGCCTGAGTCAAGCAGTCCCCAGAAGTGTGGCTGCGAAAATGCTGCCAGCATCCAGCCAGGAGGAACTGAAAGTAAAAAAGAGATTGTTGCTCTGACACTGTTTTCAGATCTACTTCTTTAGAGCTAACATGCAAAGCAATCATCTAGATATCATTTGAGGTCATTTTTTTCCAAAGAAAACTTGATATGGCTGTTTTCTTTCCTTCTTCAAAAATGGGGTGGCAAAGGTGGATTCTATAGGCAGGCTCTTTAGAGACTGTATACATCCTGTACTAAGTAATAATAACATATTTGCATAGTACTATGAAGGACTGCTATTTATTGAATACTTACTAAGTGCTTTGCACTCTTGATCTTATTTAATCTTCACAACAACCATAAAAGTACTTTTAACCCCAAAGTTTCCCAGGTGGCACTAGTGGTAGAGAACCTGCCTACCAATGCAGGAGACATAAGAGACGCAGGTTTGATCCCTGGGTTGGGAAGATGCCCTGGAGAAGGGAATGGCAACCCACACCTGTATTCTTGCCTGGAGAATCCCCATGGACAGAGAAGCCTGGTGGGCTACAGTTCATAGGGTCACAAAGAGTCGGACATGACTGAAGCAACTTAGCACTCATGCACATCCCCAAAACAAAGAGGAAAAAGATGAGGTTTGAAGGGTGTCAAGTCATTGCCCAGGATCACTCGGCCACAGTATTTTATCAAATCTATGACACCACTATTATTTTAAATACTATTAAGAAAGAAAAAAATGCTGCCAATTAAACTATGCTCCTCCATCAATTGCAAGGCTCTTCCCAAGCCAGAGACGTCACATGTGATACCACATGGGCCTTGATTCTGCATGTAGCATCAGCGAGGGGGAGGCCTTGTGCAGCTCTCCTGCTTACAGGGCATTTCCACAATTGTTACTGAATTTCTCCCTCAGAACAATCCTGAAAAAGGCAGGGATAATAAGCCCCATTTTCAGACAAGGAAGTAGGTGAGCAATTTGCCCAAAGTTACGCAGCTTGCTGTTATAACACAGAATTCCTGGATCCTATCTTAGTATTTCTTCTGCTACATCATGCAGCCTCCACTTACCTCAATAAATGCATTAGCTATTGGTTATTTATCAATGGGATATTCTAAACAAGGATGGAGGAAGATCGGGATAAGTTTCTTCTTATTACAACCCTAGCCACATTATCTTGCTGACAACTTTGTGAGTGAAATGCTGCCCTTTATTTAATTCATGCAGCACTTACTATGTTATGAGCCAGCAGATACTGTGCCAGGCAGGAGACCTGAGCTACTTTAGTTCATGAATTTTATTTTGAAAGCTTTCAGGCAAACAGAAAAGTTGAAATAATAATACAGTGAACCCTCATATACCCTCCATCTACATTAACCTTTTGCCATTTGCTCTCTCCATATGTGTATTTTGTAAACCAAGTGAGCATAAATTGCAGACATCATGACATTTTACCTTAATAATTTTTTCAAGCTGTATCTTCTGAGAACAAAGATGTTTTTGCACATACCCATAGTACCATCATACTTGTGATGGTCAGTTTTATGTGTCAGTTTGGCTAGGCTACAATCTCCAGTTGCTCAATCAAACACTAGTATGGGTACTACTTTGAAGATAGTTTGCAGGTATGATTAAAATCCATGGTCAAGGGAGTTCCCCGCTTGCCTAGTGCTTAGAATTCCAGGTTTTCACTGTCATGGCCCCACTTCAATCCCTTGTCGGGGAACCTAGATCCTGCAAGTCGTGCTGCAAAGCCAAAAGAAAAAAAAAGAGAGAAAATAAAAGATTTTATAAAACCCATTGTCAATATTTATAATAGCCAAGACATGGAAACAACCTAAATGTCCATTGAGAGAGAAATGAACAACGATGTAGTACATCCATACAGTGGACTACTACTCCAGCCATAAAAATGAATGACATAATGCCATTTGCAGCAACAGGGATGCAACTAGAGATTATCATACTAAGTGAAGTAAATTGAAAAGAGAAAGACAAATACCATATGATATCACTTATATGTGGAATCTAAAACATGACAGAAATGAACCTATCTATGAAACAGAAACAGACATAGACATAGAGAACAGACGTAGGGTTGCACAGGATGGGGGAGGGAGGGATGGAGTGGAAGTTTAAGGTTAGCATATGCAAGCTATTATATATAGAAGAGATAAACAACAGGGTCAGACTGTATAGCACAGGCTATATTCAATATCCTGTAATAAATCATAATGGAAAAAAGAATATGAAAAGGAATATGTATATGTGAATCACTTTGCTGCACAGTAGAAACACATTATAAATCAACTATATTTTATTTTATTTTATTTTTATTTATTTTTTGTACTCTGCATATAAGTTAAATAAGCAGTGTGACAATATAAAGCCATGATGTACTCCTTTTCCTATTTGGAACCAGTCTGTTGTTCCATGTCCAGCTCTAACTGTAGCTCTCATACCTACCAACTATTTTATTTTATTTATTTATTTTTTTAATGTTTTATTTATTTATTTATTTTTGTTTTATTTATTTTTATTTTTTATTTTTTTAATTTTAAAATCTTTAATTCTTACATGCGTTCCCAAACATGAACCCCCCTCCCACCTCCCTCCCCATAACATCTCTCTGGGTCATCCCCATGCACCAGCCCCAAGCATGCTGTATCCTGCATCAGACATAGACTGGCGATTCGATTCTTACATGATAGTATACATGTTAGAATGCCATTCTCCCAAATCATCCAACCCTCTCCCTCTCCCTCTGAGTCCAAAAGTCCGTTATACACATCTGTGTCTTTTTTGCTGTCTTGCATACAGGGTCGTCATTGCCATCTTTCTAAATTCCATATATATGTGTTAGTATACTGTATTGGTGTTTTTCTTTCTGGCTTACTTCACTCTGTATGATCGGCTCCAGTTTCATCCATCTCATCAGAACTGATTCAAATGAATTCTTTTTAACGGCTGAGTAATACTCCATTGTGTATATGTATCACAGCTTTCTTATCCATTCATCTGCTGATGGACATCTAGGTTGTTTCCATGTCCTGGCTATTATAAACAGTGCTGCGATGAACATTGGGGTACATGTGTCTCTTTCCATTCTGGTTTCCTCGGTGTGTATGCCCAGCAGTGGGATTGCTGGGTCATAAGGTAGTTCTATTTGCAATTTTTTAAGGAATCTCCACACTGTTCTCCATAGTGGCTGTACTAGTTTGCAGAAAAAGAAATTAAGGAAACAATTCCATTCACCATTGCAACGAAAAGAATAAAATACTTAGGAATATATCTACCTAAAGAAACTAAAGACCTATATATAGAAAACTATAAAACACTGATGAAAGAAATCAAAGAGGACACTAATAAATGGAGAAATATACCATGTTCATGGATTGGAAGAATCAATATAGTGAAAATGAGTATACTACCCAAAGCAATTTACAAATTCAACTATATTTTAATAATGAAATAAATTTAAAATAATAAATTATAAATCAACTATATTTTAATAACAAAATAAATTTAAAATAATAATAAAATCCACAGTCTGTTGATTTTAAGGAAGGGAGATTATCCTAGATAATTCAGTGGGCTTGATTCCATCAATTGAAAGGCCTTATGAACAGAGCTAAGGCTTCCTGGAAGATGCTCCACCTGTAGACATCAGTCTTACCCTGTGCCCAAGAGTTCCAGTCTGCCACTCCCGATGGCCTGCCCTAGGATTTCAGACTTGCTGGCTTAGTCTGTTTAGGCTGCTGTAGCAAAAATACCACAGACTGCCTGACTTAAACAACAGACATTTATATATCACAGTTCTGGAAGCTGGGAAGTGCAAGATCAAGGCACCAGCAGATTTGATGTCTGGTGAGAACTTGCTTCCTGGTTCATAAGTGGCCATCTTCTTGCTGTGTTTTTGCATGGTGAAGGGACAAAAGGGTT
Source organism: Ovis aries (assembly GCF_016772045.2). Classification (NCBI taxonomy): domain Eukaryota; kingdom Metazoa; phylum Chordata; class Mammalia; order Artiodactyla; family Bovidae; genus Ovis; species Ovis aries. The sequence goes on from NC_056054.1 coordinate 238,038,319, forward strand.
CTCTGGGGTCTCTTTTATAAGGGTTCTAATAAAGGTTCATGGGAACTTCACTAACATGACCTTAGCATGTGTACATGCTAAGTCACTTCAGTTGTGTCCAACTCTTTGCAACCCCATGGACTGTGGCCTACCAAGCTCCTCTGTCCATGGGATTCTCCATGCAAGAATACAGGAGTGGGTTGCCATGTCCTCCTCCAGGGGTTCTTTCCAACCCAGGGATAGAACTCGTGTCTCTTATGTCTCCTGCACTAGCGAGTGGGTTCTTTACCACTAGTGCCACCTGGGAAGCCCCTATCATGACCTAATCACCTCCAAAACACATCATCATCTTGGGGGTTTCAACATATGACTTTTGGAGGGACACCTCATTGGGGTTGATGACACTTTCTTAGCTAGCCCCCACAATCACAGAATCCAATTCAGTGTAATCAGTGTCTTAATATGTATTTTCATCTCTTTCACCTCTCTGATTAACCCCAAATAGCACATAAACTAAGAAAATTAACATTGCGCTTATAGCTGTGAACAGTTTGGTGTATTTGGTAAATTTCGTTTAAGCCTTTACACACACATAAAACCGTATATATACAAAACCAGGATTATACCTAATATAGTTTCATATTTCATTTAGTATTATCCTGTGAGCATTTACCCATGTCATTAAAATTATTTTCCCCAAATTTATTGAGGGACAATTAACAAATACAATTATATTTTATTAATGATTCTTAACCTGAGGTCACAGGATGTGCTTTAATAATCAGGGAAGAGCCTGAAGCTGTAGGGAGCATTCCGAATATCCACGCATTTTGCGAACTTTCCTGGAGAGAGACTAGCTTTCATCAAATCCTCAAAAAGTTCATTATACTCAAAATGACCAGAGTCACTGCAATACGAACATCTCTCTAGCTCCATTATATGTGATAGCAGTGACAAACAGAAGGCCCACTGGCTCTAAATAAGACTCAAGTGAATCCCTGTTTTGAGAGAAATCTGATTGTGATAGGCAATAGCCAGCAACCAAGTGGTGGTTCCAGAGTTTCATTCTCTTTAGCTACCAGTGGCTCAAGGTATTTACAATATGTCTCAAACCTCTTAAGAGACAAGGACGGAGGCAGGGCTTGCAAGTTGCATTGTTAGTGGCACTAAGCCTCAGGTCAGTTCAATCGCTCAGTCGTGTCCAACTCTTTGCGACCCCATGAACCACAGCACGCCAGGCCTCCCTGTCCATCACCAACTCCCAGAGTCTACCCACACCCATGTCCATTGAGTTGGTGATGTCATCCAACCATCTCATCCTCTGTCGTCCCCTTCTCCTCCTGCCCCCAGTCCCTCCCAGCATCAGGGTCTTTTCAAACGAGTCAGCTCTTTGCATCAGGTGGCCAAAGGATTGGAGTTTCAGCTTCAACATCAGTCCTTCCAATGAACACCCAGGACTGATCTCCTTTAGGAGGGACTGGTTGGATCTCCTTGCAGTCCAAGGGACTCTCAAGAGTCTTCTCCAACACCACAGTTCAAAAGCATCAATTCACTGGCACTCAGCTTTCTTTAGAGTTCAACTCTCACATCCATATGTGACCACTGAAAAAGACCATAGCCTTGACTAGACAGACCTTTGTTGACAAAGTAATGTCTCTGCTTTTCAATATGCTGTCTAGGTTGGTCATAGCTTTTCTTCCAAGGAGTAAGCGTCTTTTAATTTCATGGCTACAATCACCATCTGCAGTGATTTTGGAGCCCAGAAAAATAAAGTCTGACACTGTTTCCCCATCTATTTACTATATGACTTGATGGGACCAGATGCCACGATCTTAACAACTGAAATTCCTCCACCCTAACAGAGGCAAGTATGCAGACAAAGCACAAAAAAGTCTTGCACATCATTCTGGTCACATCCTTTTTACACAAATATTTGGCTTAAAAAGCTGAATAATAAGTTAGTCCTTTGGCCAACATTCCTTCTTGCCAAGATTAAAAAGTAGAAGAAAAAAAAATGTCTTATCAATGAGGGGAAAGAGGGGAACTCACCAAGTTGATTCACCAAGTTGGAAGGTGCCAAGTAATGTCAGTCAAGGTTACAAAGAGCAGGGACCTCCCTGGTGGTCCAGCAGCTAAGACTCCGTGCTCTCTGGTTAGGGAATTAGATCCCACATGCTGCAACTAAGACCCAGAACAACCAAAATAAAATAAATAAAATGGAATAAATAATTTTTTTTTTAATTTCAGAGAGCAGAAAATCCTTGTTAAAGGTTTTTCAGCCAAAGTAGTACATTCTCAAGGAAGGATGTTCCCCCCACTCACTGTTAGTTTTGTTAAATCTCTCTAAGAGATATTGGCATTTTACACACAGGCATTGCTCCTATCTGCAGAGTCTAACTTGCAAGAAGCCCCATTCCCTTCTCTTCAAGCTCTGGGAAGCCACTACCTGTGACAAGGCAGAAATGGACAGGGCAGAATCGCCCCACAGAAACGTGCCCCTCTCTGAGCAGGAAGTGGGTGCTTCCCCCTCTGATGGTTCCTCTATTCAAGGCTAAACCAGGGGCAGGCCCTGGGCCAGTGCATGTCTGAGCAAACAGCTCCAGGTACTCTGTCCCTGGATTCGTCACAGGGCTATAAAACTAATGACCTATACAGTATTGCTGGAATCTGCCCTGAGCCCAGGGGTAACCTCCCAGTTGCTTCTCTGCTCTAGTGAGCTGGCCAGTTCCAAGGCCTCAGCTTCTTCCTTTTATTTCCTTACTTATGACTTGAATTCCCACCTGTGACCACAACTCTCTCCCATGTACCTAAGTGACTCTCACATAAAAGGACAACAGGGTACTTGATCTGAGAAGGAAATTACATTCCAGATTGATATACTTTTATGCCATGCATTTAGGGAGGAGTTGGTGAGCTTCCTGAATTCTTAGACCAAAGTTTAAATGGGGCTAATGGAGAAAATGTTAAGACTGTCAAAGGGAATTAATTCCAAGATTCCTCAGTGTCAAGATGCCTTAATGCCACCATCTCCTGCTTGCCACTGAGTAAGCCACAAGTTGAAACTTAACAATTAAACAAAAAAAAGAAGTAAATAGCAGAAATTTAAAAGATCATTAAAAATCATAAAAATGAAAAAAACTATGGTATAATGGAGGAGAAAAATAAAAAATAAATGCAGTAAAATAAAACGAGATTAATTAAATATAAGCTAGGAAAAAAGTAAACTCAAAGTCAAACTCAAAACTCAAAAAAAAGAAAGTCAAAGTCAAAGTGAACTGAAAGAAAGTCACATTTTTAAAAAAAAGTGTAGGAGAGGAAAAATGGAACTTTTCCCTTCTATCTTCCTAGGTTTTATGAGTCAGCCCTGCAACAAAAAGACAGGTTAACAAGAGAAAAATAGAGAAGTTAATGAACATGTGTATTTGTACATACATACAGGAGTATTTGGTGATAAGTAACTCAAAACAGTGGTTAGAACTTAGGCTTATATAACATCTTAGCAGAAGAACAATATATTTTTAGAGAAATGACAAGACAAAGGAAAAAAGACTGAGTTACTAGGGCAGTAAATTACAGGAGGGTAAATGTATGGGGAACTAATGGAAAGTGAGGACTTAAAGGAAGGTTATGTAGATTCCTCTGGTGCTGTTTCTGGGTTGTCTTTAATAACTGTCTAGAGGGTCTCCCATGATGTTGACTCACTTCTGTCCTTCATGGTAGAGAAAGAAGGGACACCTTTACAGATTTACATCCTACTTTTGGCGAATGGGGGAGAAAACAGAGATTTTCCTATACTCACTTGTTCTTGACTGCCTTTAGCTCAAAATAATTCTTATGCCAACATGGTATATTTGGGGGTGGCACATTCTGGTACCCTTCAAAAGCAGTCATAACCCCTGAAACACAGATAGAATGCTGCTGCTGCTGCTAAGTTGCTTCAGTCATCTCTGACTCTATGCGACTCCATAGATGGCAGCCCACCAGGCTCCTCTGTCCCTGGGAGTCTCCAGGCAAGAATACTGGAGTGGGCTACCATTTCCTTCTCCAACAGATAGAATAAGAGGGCTCAAATATGTAAAAGAGAACACCATAAATCTGTAAGCTGAATAAGATCAGGCTTCCATGTTCTGCTCTTAGGGTTGTACAGTGTAGGGTGCATCCAGAAGAAACCCTAGGTCACCTGTAGATGGAATAAGAAGAAAATAGATGTCACTGCGGAAAGTCTTTTGAGGGGGCAAGGTAAGGGGAATTATAGTGTCCAGGACAGCAGGGCTAGTCTCTAAAACCCTCTTTGGATGTGTTTCATTGACAGAGAGCCCACTTCTGAGCAGATGTTAGGAATTACATCACTGCCCTCCATGTGGTCCCCACAACAAGCTGCTCTCCTGTTTTCTCATTCCCTGAGCTCCACTGCCCAGGCACTGCCTTCTTCCTAAAGCCATACAGCTTCACAAGTGACCACCTTTCCCCTTGGACCTGCCACAATGCTTCCTGATCATTTTTCTTGAAAGGAGCAATACCCCCACAATCAGGAATTCTAGTGAATTGTATTCCCTTTATAAAATACAAATGATACTGCAAAAATATAAAGTATTTAAGAGGCTAAGAGTAGGGAAATTGACCCTAGAGAAAATTTTATTTTATTTTTAAAAATATTTATTTATTTGGCCACGTTGCATCTGAGGTGCGACATGCAGGGTTTTCATCTCAGCACATGGGATCTTTCATCATTGTGTCGGGGTTCTCTAGTTGCGGCACTCAGGCTCAGTATACAGTGGGCAGGCTTGGTTGCCCCACCACGTGGAGGATCTTAGCTCCCCAACCAGGTATTGAACCCACATCCCCTGCATTGGAAGGCAGATTCTTAACCTCTGGACCACCAGGGAAGTCCTTTAAGAGGATTTTAAACTAAAATGGCAGAGCAGTGGCGTTACAAGATTTAATACTAACCATCTGAGTCCTGCAATGAATCTACCTGCAATGAGGAACATCTGGGTTAGATCCCTGGGTCGGGATGATCCCCTGGAGAAGAGCATGACAACCCACTCCAGTATTCTTGCCTGTAGAATTCCATGGACAGAGGAGCCTGGCAGGCTCCAGTCCATGGGATCACAAAGAGTCAGACATAACTCAGAGACTAACACTTTCACTTTCATCTGAGTCCTGGTACATTGGCCTGGAAGTCCAGGCTGGTACAGGCAGTGCCAAGCCCAGGCTTAGGGAAATATGGAGATAGACAAGGGAGGGAAGCCTGAGAGTTGTAATTGGTCGTTACCTCAATAGGAACTGACAAGGCAAAGAAACTACTTAAAAAGAGAAAAAAGATGATGTCTAGTTACGCTAATGTGCCAAATTGGGTCCATCCCCTGCGCCAGTTCCAATCAGCTGGAAGAGGTTGCCTGGAGTGTGGTGCTGAACATCATGAGGCCACATGTGGACCCAGCAAGGAGGAGGGCCAGGATCAATTAGCAATGCCAGCTGTGAGTGCAGGGCTGGGGAGAGGTGCTAGGCACGTGTGCACAGCTGGCCCTGGCCCTGGGCCTGGGTGCCAGTTCTCAGGAGGAAAGCTGTGTCTTACTGGGTCAGGTTCAAAATGTCATAAGCTGAAAAGCTTGCGGGAGCCAGGTAGGGACCAGGAAAGAAAGGAGTAGGCAGGAAGGGCCCGTGTGTAGCTAGTAGAATATTTTTGGCAACAAGGAACAGGGAAAGAAACTCCAATACTTTGGCTACCTGATGCAAAGAGCTTACTCATTTGATGAAAGTGAAAGAGGAGAGTGAAAAAGTTGGCTTAACGCTCAACATTCAGAAAACTAAGGTCATGGCATCTGGTCCCATCACTTCATGGCAAATAGATGGGGAAATAGTGGAAACAGTGTCAGACTTTATTTTTCTGGGCTCCAAAATCACTGCAGATGGTGATTGTAGCCATGAAATTAAAAGACACTTATTTCTTGGAAGGAAAGTTATGACCAACCTAGACAGCATATTCAAAAGCAAAGACATTACTTTGTCAACAAAGGTCCGTCTAGTCAAGGCTATGGTTTTTTTCAGTGGTCATGTATGGATGTGAGAGTTGGACTCTAAAGAAAGCTGAGTGCCAGTGAATTGATGCTTTTGAACTGTGTTGTTGGAGAAGACTCTTGAGAGTCCCTTGAACTGCAAGGAGATCCAACCAGCCCATCCTAAAGGAGATCAGTCCTGGGTGTTCATTGGAAGGACTGATGTTGAAACTGAAACTCCAATCCTTTGGCCACCTGATGCGAAGAGCTAACTCATTGGAAAAGACCCTGATGCTGGGAGGGATTGAGGGCAGGAGGAGAAGGGGACGACAGAGGATGAGATGGTTGGATGGCATCATCAACTCGATGGACATGGGTTTGGGTAGACTCCGGGAGTTGGTGATGGACAGGGAGGCCTGGCATGCTGCGGTTCATGGGGTAACAAAGAGCCGGACATGACTGAGCGACTGAACTGAACTGAACAGAACAGGGAAAGAAGGGCTTCTCTGGAGGCTCAGTAGTAAAGAATCCACCTGCCAATGCAAGAGACACAGTTCAATGCCTGGGTCAGGAAGATCCCCTGGAGAAGGAATTGGCTATCCACTCAAGAATTCTTGCCTGAGAAATTCCATGGAGAGAAGAGCCTGGAGGGCTACAGTCCATGCATTTGCAAAAGAGTTGAACACGATTTAGCAGCTAAACAACAACAGAGAAAGAAACCCAATTTAACCTGCTGGAACAATGTGGAACTGTAGGAGACAACAGTTCATGAACACAGTTAGATGAATAACACTCCACCTAACGAGACTTTGAGAGGCAGGGTGAGCCAAATGTGCTACAATGAAGGATCCAGCCCTGCTTTTCCTCTTCCCTTGGCTCCTCCCTCTTCCATATGGACACCCATCATGACCACCTATCCCCTTTGCTTTAGAAACCCAGGCTTAACTCATTAGTGACTGGCACTCCTGGGACTGGTCCATCAGTGTGTCTATGATCCAACTGGTCTAATTAGATTGCAGGGAATCATTTATTTCATGCTTGAGGGAGAGGCTTTCCTTTCCTACCCACAGTTACAACAAGAAAGTTTACTGTCCAGTCACTGCTGATCATCGCCTTGCTACCATGGAGAAAGTCATCCTGAGGTCATTTCAACATGGAGGAGGGAAAAGATGAGAGAAGAGCAGGAAATAGAGGTGGAACTTTCAACTACAGCACATCTGGTTTACCATGCCGCTCCAAGTTTGAAGTGGGTCTCTCTCATTAGGTCAAAATCAAGCTGTCAGCAGGGCTACACTCCTTCTGGAGGTTCTAGAGGAGAATGGTTTTGTGTCCTTTTCCAGTTTCAAGAAGCCACCTGCATTCCTTGGCTCATAGCCCTCTTCTCCAGCTTCAAACCCAGCATCTCTCTTGATCATCCTCCATAGTCCCATCTTCTGACTACAGTCAGGAAAGGGTATCTGCTTTTAAAGACTTATGTTATCATATTAGGCCCACCTTCATAGTGGATAATCTCCCCATCTCAAAACTCTTACATAAATCATAGCTACAAAGTCCCTTTTGCCCTGTAAGACAATTTAGTCACACATCCCAGGGGTGAGATGTGGACTGCTTTGCAGGGACGTTATTCTGCCTACCACGCTGCCTCATAATTTCTTCAGGCCCAGATTCACACTTCATGGCTACATATTTCCAGACTGTCCATAGAGATTTAAGAATATTAGGGTGGGGGAAAGGGATTTCCCAGGAATAAAAAGAAAAAAATCATTAATACAGCAATATGTCCTATTTGACGGGTAACAGTATCTCCCTGGATTAAATGATGAACTATTCAAAAGGGTTCATGGGTGAACTTTAACCAAAAAGAAAGCTGAGCAAAGCCCAAATTAAACTGCATAGGTTCCATAAAGTCTTTAGAGAGCTTACAGTATGAAAGGGAGGTCACAGGTGAGATTATATTTCTCATAACCCCCAAGGACACAATCACTTTTATGTCAAGCTGGAAATGAAATAAAATGCAGGCTTCTAAAAAATTGTCAGATCAAGGAGAATGTCTTGACTGGACAATGAGAAAATATATATCTCTTTGGTCACCCCCTCAATCCTTTTAACTCTGGGGATTGTCATTCAAGAGCTAACCCGGTCATGGAAATTAATTCATCCAGTCCAAAGGAAAGTGTCTGCCAGAGGATGAACAGCAGAGGATCTGGCTACAATTAAAAGCACTTGCTCCTTCTCAGCTCTCAATAGAGAAGGAGGGGAGGGGCGAGAACATCAAATAAAAAGAACAGTGAGGAGTTTTGCCAGCTAACAGCAGCATGGACAGGGGATTGAACACAGGGAATCTGGGCTCAGCAGACATGCATCATCGCCCCTGCTTTGGCTATCAACTAGCTATGAAGATTTTGGTCAATGGCCTTAACTTTTTAGGGGCCATGTTTCTTCCTCTGATTTTTTTTTTAATTCTAAAAGTATTTGTATGCATTCTCTTTTAAAAATGCATTAAAAAGGGACTTCCCTGGTAGTCCATTGGCTAAGACTCTGCGCTCCCAATGCAGGAGGTTCCAGGTTCAATCCCTAGTCAGGGAACTAGATCCCACATGTTGCAACTAAGACCCAGCACAGCCAAATAAATAAAATAAATTTTAAAAAATAATAAAATGCATTGAAGAAAAATTCATGGGATTTCCCAGGTGGTCCAATGGTTAAGAATCCATCCTGCAATGTGGGGGGACACAGGTTCAATTCCTAGTCAGGGAATTAAGATCCCACATGCCTGGGGGTAACTAAACCCTCAAACGCGGCAACCATGAGCCCATGCACTGCAACAAAGATCCCATCTGCTTCAACTAAGACCTGATGCAGGCAAACAAATACATAATAAAAAAAAAAAAAGAAAAAATTCATAATACTCTAACTCCATACAAGTATAGGCACTTCTCCTCTTATCCCAACTCCAAAAGTAAAAAATCTGGTGGGTGCCCTGCCATATTTTCATCATGCTTGTATACCAACATTTATTCCTACTCAGAGAATTTGAATTTTTAGTTCTTATAAAAACTAAATTTTTTAAAGAAAAGAAAAAAAATGAATTATACTACGTTTAAAAGACTCTACAATTTCCCTTTTTCTCATTTACCATAGATATCCTCTAGAATAATTCATACAAATCTAATTCATTCATTTCAGTTCAGTTCAATTCAGTCGCTCAGTCGTGTCCGACTCCCCGTGACCCCATGAATTGCAGCACGCCAGTCCTCCCTGTCCATCACCATCTCCCGGAGTTCACTCAAATTTATACTCACTTTAATTGAAATTATGAATATTATATTTATGTCAAAATATATCCTATTAGGGGACATCCAGGAGGTGTCTCAATTATGCTTTATCACTAAAAAGTATGCAACAAGCTTCCTTGATTAGTTATTACATTCTCCCACTTTTTTTTTTTTTAAATTTGATTATACCAGGTCTTTAGTTGCAGCACACGGGAACTTTAGTTGTGGCAGGCAAATTCCTAGTTGCAGCATGTGGGATCTAGTTCCACGACCAAGAATGAAACCTGGACCTCACGCATTGGGAGTTTGGTGTCTTAGTCACTGGACCACCAGAAAAATTCCATATATTCTCCCACTTTCATATCAGAAGACTATATTCCCAAAAATGAGATGTGAGACAATAATATGTATTTCTTATTTTAATGGATATTATTATACTGTCTTCTCAAAGATAGCAACAATTTGCATCCTTAGCTACAAGACATGAGGAGGCCTGGTTTTCCCTCCCCAACAGCTCTACAGAGTATTACCCATTTTCATTTTTGCCACTTGATGAGGAAAAAACATTTCATATTATTTAATTTGCATTTCTGAACACTGGTAAGGTGAGTCACCTCTCTCTTTAGTAAATCTTAGTTAGTAGGTCAGACTTTCACTTTGGACAGATACTCATGGGAAAAATGGAGGAGCTTGACTAACTTTCTAGCAAAATAATGTGGCATAACTGTCTTAGCCTACAACCAATCGATGCCTGAAACTAGCCTAAGGTTTGGCCATTGTGCAAAAGACCACATTTGAAGAAAGACTCTCAAAAAACTTGCAGAGATGTCTGAATTGCAAACAACATGACCACAGAGGCAGGAGAGTTGACTGTAAAGTTCAACATAAGCTTGTTTTTGACACGTAGGCATTGCCAGACCTGGAACAGAGGTGAAGCTCATCTTGACTGCCCAAAGCACTAGAATGAGAAGCATTTTGCAGCCCACGGGGCTCAGGATGAAAGAGAGACTGAGTAGCTACCTGTGCTACATGTATCATAGACACAAGAATCTAGAGGGGCTGTATCCTGTTGTGGGGAGCCCTGATACCGTCCCCAAGTGGGAAGAGAGTGCGGCTGGCCCCTGGGGCTCATAGGTGTTTGGAGCTCTCTGATCTGGGTGGGAGGAAAGCCAGCACCATCATCACCAGCCCGCTCATCCCTTCTCCTCACAGAGGCGGCAGGGCTCAGAGCTATCCTACTCCTTCACCCAACCTTCCTCTTCCTTGACCTTTCCTCATTTTATCCAGAAGTCACCTGAACAAATGTGTCAGGGGAAATGGAGAGAACATTGTGATTTTCTGCACACCAAGTGTACCAGGAATGACCAGTCATGGCTGGTGAGGGGGAAATTAAATGATATTCAAAACTCTGCAGAGAACAGAAATTGTAGGCAAGATGACAGACATAAAATCTATGATTCTCTTCAGAGAGTTAGCTTTCAAGCTAGAAAAACCACCACCACCTCTTATTGCTAACGCTTCCAACGCCTGGATTTCAGCTCCATCCAGGACTGTGTGTACACAGCTTCCTCTCTAGCTTCTCCTCCCCCTGCCCTCTCCTTTTTCCCCAGAACTGTGCCTCCCTTATCAGGACACCGTCTGACCCCTAGCGGCCACGCTGCCTTCAGCTACACCAGGCAGGCGGCCTTTATCTGCTGGCTTGTCAAAATTCGAATTTGCTGACAGGTAAAGCGCCCTTTCTTTTGAAAAACTAATGTCTGTAAATTACCACAGTGATGGATCTCCGCCTTCAAGAGGGTCTTCAGAACAAGTAAACTTCAGAGAAGCTACCAGAGAGGCCTAAACATCAAAGAACACAAGCAATCCTTTGTCCTGCAGCAGCGCTACTTGGCATTTCTCTGGAATCAATTTTCTCCGTGTCTTTAAACTCAGGTTCCACAGCCCTGAGGTCTGCCTTTTTAAAAAAGAGTAAAGAATTACACTGAAGGTAAGGAAGTGTCCACACAGCCTTCCCAACCCAGCCTGATTGAGGCTTCATGAAACAGGAATGCCTAGAAACCAGAATATTTTCAGTCCTGTGAAACTCCCTAAATTAGTTCTAAATGGTGGGCACAGGCAATGGGAGTTCTGAGGTTGTGAAACACTTTGGTTCTTTGTCTATCTTGTGAAGCATTTGGCAAGGGGTGGAAAGAAACTGAAGACTGAGGCAAACAGTTCTGACAGAGCCACACCGAGGTCTAGTCCTGAGAGCCTACCTCCAAACCCCACCCTGGTCTGGTCAGATCTGACTCAGGATCCGCTGGGCTGAGCTTCTAGAAGGAGAGTCTCAGAAGCCACAGCTGAGGAAATCTCAAGTCAGCAGGGCTTCCCAGTCATTGTGCACACACACACACACACACAACTGGCCTCTGGTCCCAGATGGCTCTCAAAGCAGGATGACCCCATCTTAAAAAAAGCAAAGGATCTGAACAGACATTGGACCAAAGACAATATATGGAGGGCAAGTGAGTATATGAAGAGATGCTTAGTACCACTTATCATTAGGGAATTGTAACACAATAAAGTACTATTGGATTCTAGTAGTATTGGATTCCCAAGTATAAAATAAATGTCCATGAGTCCACACTGATGTAAATAAGTGGTGGAATAAATAAAGGATAGACAAATTTCCCATGATTCAGGATTCCAAATAATTTGTGCAAACTCTCCCTGATTAAGCAGACAGAGCATAGCAACTTCCCACTCCCCAAGTGTGGGCTGCAAATGGGGAATGCCTTCCAAAGAGCACAGTCTGGAAGAGAGAGAGAGGGCGTGTGATGTTACAGTGGAGAAACCTGACCAGCCTACCTAGAGCAGATGGTGAAGGTTAGCACTGCAGTGACAAGTCATCCTGATGGTACACACCCCTGATAGAAGGTGATGAGCATTGCACTTGACCTCTATGATCTTCCTCCCCAACACCCATAAGCTGAGTCTAGTGATGAGAAGAATATCAGATGAATCCTGAGGAACAGTCTACAGAATACCTGATCAGTACTACCAAATTTTGTCAAAGTCATCAAAAACAAGGGAAGTCCAGGAGAATATCAAGGCTGAGAGGAGACTCAGAAGACATGACAGCTAATTGTAATGTAATCCCTGAACAAAAAGGATATTAGACAGAAACCAAGGAAATCTGAATAAAACATGGATTTTAGTGAATAATAATGCAATCCATTAATTGTGACAAATGTTTCATTGTTTTGTTCAGTTGCTCAGTCATGTCAGACTCTGCAACCCGATGGACTACAGCACACCAGGCTTCCCTGTCCCTTACTATGTTCCAGAGTTTGCTCACATTCATGTCCACTGAGTCAATGATTCTATCTAACCATCTCATCCTCTGCTGCCCCCTTTTTCTCCTGTCTTCAATCTTTCCCAGCATCAGGGTCTTTTCCAATGAGTCAGTTCTTTGCATCAGTTGGCCAAAGTATTGGAGCTTCAGTTTCAGCATCAATGCTTCCAATGAATATTCAGGGTTGATTTCCTTTAGGATTGACTAGTTTCATCTCCTTGGAGCCCAAGAGACCCTCAAGAGCCTTCTCCAACACCACAATTCGAAAGCATCAATTCATGTTTCATACTAACATATTGATAGCAGGGGAACTGGGATCATGGTATATGGGAACTCTCTGTTCTGTCTTTGCAATTTTTCTTTAAATTCAAAACTAGTCTATAACTAAAACAAAAGTTTACTCAGGGGACTTCCCTAGTGGTTAAGGATCCTCCTTTCAATGCAGGGGATGTGGGTTTGATCCCTGCTCAGGGAACTAAGATCCCACATTCCTTGGAGCAACTAAGCCTCCTCACCACAACTTGAGAAGCCAGAGCTCTTAAATGAAGACCCAGCATAGCCAAGGGAAAAAAAAAAAGCTCATGCAAAAAAGCAAAGTAGATGAGAGTGAAGTTGCTCAGTCATGTCTCACTCTTTGCGATCCCATGGACTATAGCCTACCAGGCTCCTCCTGTCTATGGGATTTTCCAGGCAAGTATACTGGAGTGGGTTGCCATTTCCTTCTCCAGGAGATCTTCCCGACCCAAGGATTGAACCAGGGTCTCCTGCATAATAGACAGACGCTTTACCATCTGAGCCACCAGGGAAGTTTGCCCAAGACTATTCTGATTTCAGTACTGAAAGCATGGCATCCCCGGTCACCCCTGAGTCAGGGTGAAACAAGAGGACTTGTCACCCTGTGATACTCCAGCCTGCTCCACAAAACAAATTCCTGTGCCACGCTAAGAATGCACTCATGAACTACCCTAGCTTTCCTTTCCTGGGGTTTTGGTTTGTTGCCCTTTTGGTCACTAAGTTATGTCTGACTCTTTGTGACCCCATGGATTGTAGCCCACCAGCCTCCTCTGTCCATGGGATTCTCCAGGCAGGAATACTGCTGCGGGTTGCCATGCCTTTCTCCAGGGGATCTTCCTGACCCAGGGAAGGAACCCATGTTTTCTGCATTGGCAGGTGGGTCCTTTACCACTGAGCCATTTGTTGTGTACATTCTTTAAGGCCTGGTACACTTGCTATTTCCCATAATTGACCTAAAAATCAACAAGGCACAACAGTAATGATTTTACTTCAGGGGAAATATCCATGGTAATAAAGAAAGCTTTCTCAGACATAATCAACATTTCCTATGCTCAACATCTTGTGGCTTGACGAATTTTGAGTAATTCACAGAAACATGGTTATGGCAGCTCTGGTGGGTTCTTACAGCATGAGACACAATTTCAGCGATGAATCAGGGACACAGGCAAAACAAGTCAGGTCTGTTGTCTGACAACCTATGAGAAACCTAAGTACATTAGGGTCAGAGCTGGCCTGGGGTAGTTCAGCTGAACAACCGTCCAGAACACATCTACAGAGTTAAATATCATGAAGACACTAAAATGCCACTGGAAAAATGACAAGGTGGAAAAAATGGAATTTTCCAGAACTCCTTTTAGGGAGGTCACTGACCATGGCTGGAAGAAATACAAATACTACTCAGCTCTAAATCTTTCCTAGAGGGCTTCAACATATGAATTTGATCATCTTTCTTAGACACACAGAAAGCCACACATCAGAGGAAAATCACTCCACTGATGGGGGGGCCTTGTCCAAAGAATGTCTAGTTGGACATAGACACATGTGGATTTAGGAACAACTTTCAAACCTAGAGCACTGTAAATAAAGAAGCATCTGTTATTCGATAAGCCACAAGGTTGGAAAAGCATAGAGCTCCCCTACTCCCTCCCACCTTCAAAATCCACCCCCGATCTCCCATCCCCAGCCAGGCGCCAAATTCCAGAAGCAAGCCTGTGAATTGCATCCGAGGGAAGAGTGGCTCCAGGTGCCTTGAGGCCTTTAGTTGCACAGAGATGACTGTGCAGGTTTGGAACTCTGCCCTTCCTGTACACAGAACTCAACCCTTCCTCCAAAAAACCCTGGAGTAAATTTCAAACACGTATGAGTTTGAAGAGTAAGCAAATTATTAGCCAGCCAAGGCCTCCACTAGTTGGATCCAATTCAGGTCAGGGCAGGCACTGTGTTGAAGGCATAGGGCCCAGGCTTTAAGGATTCCAGGTTTAAATCCTGCCAGGGGCTCTTATGAATTATGTAACTTTGAGCAGAATCTTGACCTCTGGAGCCCTGGATTCATCATCTGTAAAATAAGGATAATTTCATCCATCAAATTATTTTCAATAACGCTCGTGAAATACCTGCAATGGTCTGGCTCACCATGGGGTCTACAGTCCCTCCCACATCCTGTGTTACTCAGGGAGACTGTCCTCTCACTCCTCCGATCTGGGACAGGTATCCTCCTACCTGCCTCCCCCTGCCCTCTGCAGCTAGTCTCTTCTTCTCTCAGAGAGGAAGGAAGAAGCCAGAGGCAGCTGTCTCAGCCCCGTACATCTGCATGTGATCTTCGTCTTCCCTCCTCCTGGACGAGGCCCATTTCTAGACCACGTCTGTGGAGCCCACAACTCTGACCTGGGAGACTGGGCTCTTCTGATTATTCACTCCCACCTTCTAATCAGCCTCTCTCCAACCGGCTCTTAGGCTTGCTCAACTGGCTCATGTTTTTGGTTTTGGGTTTTTGGTTTTTTTTTTTAAAGATTCATCCTTGGTCCCACTCCAGGTTCTGCTCTAAATATCAGTCCTCCCACCAAGCCAAACTGCTTATAAAGTGTGCCTGTCTCACCATTTTCAGCTCCTCATCTCTTGCTCCTCAACCCTCATAATCTGCCTTGTTCACATCAGTCCCTCAAATGTGCTCTCCAAGATACTCACTTCTGACATCCTTGACCACCCCCTTCCAGAACTCCCACGGCCCCGTGGATCTAGACTTACCTCCTTCTCTGACTTGTTCTGAAAAGATGGCCTTTCTCAGTGTTCAGGCCTCGGCCCCCCTCTCTTCTCTATCCATACACTGTGGGCTACCCCATCCTCTCATGGCTCTAATAAGTTTATCCAAATGCTACAGACTTACAAGCTCTAACTTTAGGTCTGTTCTGCAGACCCTTATATCCAACTACAGGTATCTCCATTTAAAGAAAATTCACTGGAAGGGGAGATAAATTATTAACTTGTCTAAGGCACTGGGCTTTCCAGGTGGTGCTAGTGGTAAAGAACCCACCTGCCAATGCAAGAAACATAAGAGACACAGGTTCAACCCCTGGGGCAGGAAGATCCCCTGGAGGAGGGTATGGCAACCCACTCCAGTATTCTTGCTTGGAGAAGTCTATGGACAGAGGAGCCTGGCAGTCTACGGTCCACAGTATTGCAAAGAGTTAGACACAACTGAAGCAACTTAGCATGCACGCACACACTAAGGCACTGTCAGTCTGCACAGACTTGATGGCTTGAACAATGGCAATTCATTTCTCATAGTTCTGGAGGCTGGAAGTACAAGATCAAGATGTCAGCAAGTCTTTCTCTTTGGCTTGCACACGGCCCCCTTCCGGGGTGTCCTCTCATGGTCTCTTGTGTGCGCACACCCCTGATGTCTCTGTGTGTCCAAATTTCCCCTACTTGTAAGAACACCAGTCAGATTGGATTAGGCCCCACCCTACAGCCTTGCTTTCACTTACTCACCTCTTTAAAGGCCTTGTCTTCAAACACAGCAACACTCTGAGGCACTGGAGGGTTAGGGCTTCAACATACGGGTTTGAACAGAATGCAATTCAGCCCCAAACAGGCATGTACTCGGTATGTCAATTAAGATGTGTGAGTGAGTCCAAAAGACACTTCAGCATCAACATGTCCACCACCATCTCCATCTTTACCCCTCAGACCCCATCTTCTGCCTATGGGCCCTTCCCAGGATATGGCACCCTTGTAGCTCACCACCTCCATGATCAGTCCATCACAGGTACACCTCTGCAGTCACTCACTTCCTTCTATCCTCTCAGCAACACAAATGGTCCAAGCTGCTGTCCTCTCTCCTCTGCATTATCACAGTCAGTTCAGTTGCTCAGTCATGTCCGACTCTTTGCAACTCCGTGGACTGCAGTATGCCAAGCCTCCCTGTCTATCACCAACTCCCAAAGTTTGCTCAAACTCATGTCCATTGAGTAGGTGATCCATCCAACCATCTCATCCTCTGTCGTCCCCTTCTCCTCCTGCCTTCAATCCTTCCCAGCATCAGGGTCTTTCCCAATGAGTCAGTTCTTTGCATCAAGTGGCCAAAATATTGGAGTTTCAGCTTCAGCATCAGTCCTTCCAGTGAATATTCAGGATGGACTGGTTGGATCTCCTTCCAGTCCAAGGGATTCTTTAGAGTCTTCTCCAGTACCACAGTTCGAAAGCATCAATTCTTCAGCACTCAGCTTTGTTTATAGCCCAACTCTCACATCCATACAGGACTACTGGAAAAGCCATACCTTAACTACCTGGACCTTCATTGGCAAAGTAATGTTTCCACTTTTCAATATGCTGTCTAGGTTGGTCATAACTTTCCTTCCAAGGAGCAAGTGTCTTTTAATTTCGTGGCTGCAGTCACCATCTGCAGTGTCTCCTAATTGGTCTCTCCCTTCTGGGGTGGCCTACCCACAACCCATTCTTCACATGGCAGTAAGAATGAGCCTTTTCAAATGCTCTTCTGATCAACAGATACCCACTATCCTCACAATGAGGTCTGCATTCTTCAGTATGGCCCACAAGGATTACCTGATCGTGGCCCTCCTTACCTCCTCCTCCTCAATTTCTTTCAGTTCTTCAAATGCACCAGTCTTTATTGCATATACTCTTTGCTTCTTCTGGAACACTCTCCACATTTCCTGTAGCACACTGTTACTTGTTCATTCGTTTTTACATTAAAAGTCACTTCCTCCAGGAAGTCCTCCCTGATCTCCCCAACAAAAGGGATTGGGTACCTCCCTTTATACTGTCAGTTCAGTTCGGTTCAGTCACTCAGTCATGTCCGACTCTTTGTGACCCTATGAACCACAGCACGCCAGGCCTCCCTGTCCATCACCAACTCCCAGAGTCTACCCAAACCCATGTCCATCAGGTTGGTGATGCCATCCAACCATCTCATCCTCTGTCGTCCCCTTCTCCTCCTGCCCTCAATCTTTCCCAGCATCAGGGTTTTTCCAAATGAGTCAATTCTTCACATCAGGTGGTCAAAGGATTAGAGTTTTAGCTTCACCATCAGTCCTTCCAATGAACACCCAGAACTGATCTCCTTTAGGATGGACTGGTTGGATCTCCTTGCAGTCCAAGGGACTCTCAAGAGTCTTCTCCAACAACACAGTTCAAAAGCATCAATCTTTGGTGCTCAGCTTTCTTTATACTCCAACTCTCACATCCATACATGACCACTGAAAAAACCTACCTTTGACTACCTGGACCTTTGTAGGCAAAGTAATGTCTCTGCTTTTTAATATGCTGTCTAGGTTGGTCATAATTTTCCTGCCAAGGAGTAAGCGTCTTTTAATTTCATGGCTGCAATCACCATCTGCAGTGATTTTGGAGCCCAAAAAATAAAGTCTGACACTGTTTCCCCATCTATTTGCCATGAAGTGATAGGACCAGATGCCATGATCTTCGTTTTCTGAATGTTGAACTTTAAGCCGACTTTTTCACTCTCCTCTTTCACTTTCATTAAGAGGCTTTTTAGTTCCTCTTCACTTTCTGCCATAAGGGTGGTGTCATCTGCATATCTGAGGTTATTGATATTTCTCCCAGCAATCTTGATTCCAGCTTGTGCTTCTTCCAGTCCAGCGTTTCTCATGATGTACTCTGCATAGAAGTTAAATAAGCAGGGTGACAATATACAGCCTTGATGGACTCCTTTTCCTATTTGGAACCAATGTGTTGTTCCATGTCCAGTTCTAACTGTTGCTTCCTGACCTGCATACAGGTTTCTCAGGAGGCAGGTCAGGTGGTCTGGTGTTCCCATCTCTTTCAGAATTTTCTACAGTTTATTGGGATCCACACAGTCAAAGGCACAGTCAATAAAGCAGTCAAAGGCATAGTTAATAAAGCAGAAATAGACATTTTTTTTCTGGAACTCTCTTGCTTTTTTGATGATCCAGTGGATGTTGGCAATTTGACCTCTGGTTCCTCTGCCTTTTCTAAAACCAGCTTGAACATCTGGAAGTTCACAGTTCACATATTGCTGAAGCCTGGCTTGGAGAATTTTGAGCATTACTTTACTAGTGTGAGATGAGTGCAATTGTGCGGTAGTTTGAGCATTCTTTGGCATTGCCTTTCTTAGTGACTGGAATGAAAACTGACCTTTTCCAGTCCTGTGGCCACTGCTGAGTTTTCCAAATTTGCTGGCATATTGAGTGCAGCACTTTCACAGCGTCATCTTTCAGGATTTGAAATAGCTCAACTGGAATTCCATCACCTGCACTAGCTTTGTTCGTAGTGATGCTTCCTAAGGCCCACTTGACTTCACCTTCCAGGATGTCTGGCTCTAGGTGAGTGATCACACCATCATGATTATCTGGGTCATGAAGATCTTTTTTGTACAGTTCTTCTGTGTATCCTTGCCACCTCTTCTTAATATCTTCTGCTTCTGTTAGGTCCCTACCATTTCTGTTCTTTATTGTACTTTAGGCTTTATATACTTTATACCCTTTATACTGTACTGCATGGTAAATTAGCTATCTCTTCCACTAGAAATCATAATAGGAAATATGTCTCTGTTGCTCTTCCCCCAATGCCTAGTACTGTGTCAAAAATATAATACATACTGAATAAATATTGAATGAAAAAGTTAGTGAATGCAAGCATAGAACATGGCAAAAGTAAGGGACACAGTGAAGAAAGACCTGGGTCCTTGTCTCAACTCTGTCATTAACCAGCTACATCACAGTGTCTGTAGGCCAAATATTACTGGACTAGAAGCTCATCTCTCAAAGCCTCTCAATTCTAAACAGCTATAATTCTTCATTTCTGATCCCAGGTAGAACAGACTGTGTTGTGCATCCAAGAAAAAGATCTTTTGCCTGCTACTGATTCAGACAGAATGCCAATAGCTTGATGGAAATATAAGAGGCCCAGGAAAGGCCAGCAGAAGGCAGAAGTAATAAAAAAAAGACTGTTCCCTGACACTAAACGTCTTCTGAATCAAGATGATTAAATAAATCATTCTTGACAACAATCCAAAGAGAAAAGAGACACTGAATGTAGTGACTTTTGGCCTCCCCTACCCATGGTGTTTTTTTTTTTTTCTCTTCCTCTGTCACTCTCCCTATATAAACTGATGGATTCTCATTCTTAATAAAATCTGTGTATGGTGGGGGTGGGGGTGGGTATCTCTTTGATGAAGATCATTATGGATCAAGTCGCCAAACCTTCTCTTAGCTTGATGAGATTGTTGTCAATTTCCAACAAGGAAAACACAGTTCGTTTTAAGTAATAAAGGCTCCTTTTTGGTTTGCAAGAACTAGGATGAGGTGCGGCAGTGGTGGGGGTGGGGGGTGCGCGGGGCTGGGGGGGACGCTGGTGAAGAAATGTAATTTAGAAGTCACATTTGGAAGATCTTTAGTCAGCCATGGAAAACAGTAGGTGCATGTGCTACAGACCTGAAGAAAACCTGGCAGCCCACCTTTCTCGTATTTTATTTCTCCTCTTCTGTTTTAAAAGCAGCAGCTCTTTCTACTGTATGTTTGATGCCAGCAAAGTGAACAAGAAATGTAACTAGGGCAGGAACACATGTTCGCCACAGAAGAAAGCTGCAGAGATCTGTCCATACATTTGCCTTGTAGGGAGAACAGGTGTGGCTACAGAGCTGCAGAAGTTGAGCAGAAATAAAATGAATGCAACATGGAAGAATTCCTCTCAGCAGGAATGCCACAGTGCAACTCGTCAGAGTGCTGTGGTCACAAAGGTGAATAAAACAGAGCATGTCAGTCTATCACAGGGATCCTCAACTTCAGTTGTTCGCTGAAATCACTAGGGAGTTTGAGAAAACACTGATGCACTGTTGGTTGGGAATGTAAAATGGTGCAACCACATTGGAAACCCATATGATGGGCCCTCAAAAAATTAAAAATAGAATTACTATATGAACCAGTAATTCTATTTCTGGATATATACCTAAAAGAATTGCAAGCAGGGTCACTCATGTTCATAGCAGCATTATCCACAAGGTAACCAAAAGGTGAAAGCAACTAATCATCCATCAATAATGAACGGATAAACAAAATGGGCGTAAAAATACAAGGGGATATTATTTGGTCTCAAAAAGGAAGAGAATTTTGATATATGGTATAATAAGTCAAATAAGCCAGTCATAAAAAGATAAATACTGTATAACTCTAATCACATGAGGTTCCAAAGTGGTCAAATTCATGGAGATAGAAAGTAGAATGAAGGTTGCCAGGGGCTAGAGGCAGGAGGTAATGGGAGTTATTTAACAGGTACAGAATTTCAATTTTGCCAGATGAAAATTTGGTGGATGGCTGGTGGTGACGGTAGCGTAGCAATGTCCATGTACTTTATGTCACTGAAGTTAGACTTAAAACTAATTAAGAAGATGAAGCTTACGTTATTTCACCACAATTTAAAAATAATTAGGTAATTAATTGATTAAAAAAAAAAAAAGAACAACACTATTGCCAAAGTTCCACCACCAGAGACCTTGATTTAATTGGCCTGAAGTATACCCTGGACATGGGGATTTTTAAAACCTCCTAGAAGATTCATTCGAGAAGCACTGCTGTGTACTTTAAAAACCACTAGTCTGGACAGAAAGAACTAAATCTAGAGCTAGAATATCTGAATATCATTATCATTTAAAGCCACATGAGCACTGGAAACTTTGCTGAACCTGTTTACCTCTTTATGTGTAAACTCATATGACAGACAGACCCACCTCATGGTGGTGTTGCCAGGATTTATTTAAGTTGGACTATGCGAAAAGATTTTATACTTTAACAATCACAAGGCTGTGGGAGGGAGGCTCACGAGGGAGGGGATATATGTATACATACAGTTGATTCATGATGCAGCACAGCAGAAACCAATACAACATGATAAAGCAATTATATTCCAATTAAAAATGTTCTATCTATATCAAACAATAAAAATGATTTTTTTTTACTTTTAAAAATAGTTTCTATAACTAGCAAAAAATATAAGAAAACAAAAGATCTATAAATGATGATGCAATCAGCTAAGTCCATTCTTTTATGCTAAGACAGGAAACTACCAGTCTTCGATGACAAGAAGTAAAATGCTGTCACTGCAAATAAACGTGTGAACTTAAAAAAAAAAAATCAGGACATAATTTGATGATAGAAAAATAAGCACAGAGATTATTTATCTCCCTAACTTCTAAAAGCTTCCCTAGTGGCTCAGACGGCAAAGAATCCGCCTTCAGTGCAGCAGACCCAGGTTTGATCCCTGGGATGAGAAGACCCCCTGGAGAAAGAAATGGCTACCCACTCCAGTATTCTTGCCTGGAGAACCCATGGACAGGGAGCCTGGCCAGCTACAGCCCACAGGGTCACCAAGAGTCAGACACGACTGAGCAACTGAGCATGCACACTGACATCTAAATGCCTTTATTCAATCCCTACAGCGAAATGGATCTCTTCTTCCCTCCCTCAAAAGTCTCAAAGAACCCTGTTAGCATCTTCACTGTAGCATCAACCCTGCCTCCAAGTGACCAGTATATAAGTCTACTACCCAGAGATCTTGGCTCCAGAAAGGCAAGCCATGACTGATGCATGGCCACAGGCCTCACTGTGCTCAGCACATGGCAGACATTCAATAAATATTTGCTAAGTCAGGTTGAACTGCATTATTTAACAGCATGTAAACCTGAGGCATTTGGTGCATCTCAAGCACTGCGTCCCTGTCACCAGGAGATTCATTATTCCAAGGACAAGCTTTACTTCCATAAATAATAAGGAATATGAGCAGAGCAAGAACAGTGCCCCCCCCCAAAAAAAAGAGTTGCTGTGATACACACATGTGGTCACAATCCAAAATAAAGGCTCTACTGTCCCTGACACCCAAGTCACCCAACCATACTCTTCTACTTTGGTACAAATATTGGTCTATTATTATAAACTTGAAGGGTGAGCCAATGTGAGCCCAACATGATAACATATTTTATAAAATGTGAAAGTATTTTTCCTTGAGTCATTAGGAGATATTAAAGCAGTGAGTGGACAGCTTATTAAAAAGCAGAGACATTACTTTACCAACTAGTCATGTATGGATGTGAGAGTTGGACTATAAAGAAAGCTGAGTGTAGAAGAATTGGTGCCTATGAACTGTGGTGTTGGAGAAGACTCTTGAGAGTCCCTTGGACTGCAAGGAGATCCAACCAGTCCATCCTAAAGGAAATCAGTCCTGAATATTCATTGGAAGGACTGATGCTAAAGCTGAGATTCCAATACTTTGGCCACCTGATGCAAAGAAATAACTCACTGGAAAAGACCCTGATGCTGGGAAAGATTGAAGGTGGGAGAAGGGGACGACAGAGGATGAGATGGTTGGATGGCATCACAGACTTGATGGACATGAGTTTGAGCAAGCTCCAGGAGTTGTTGATGGACAGGGAGGCCTGGTGCACTGCAGTCCATGGGGTCACAAAGAGTTGAACACAACTGAATGACTGAACTGAACTGAACTGAAAAGCAGTGAGTTGGTCAACCCTTCCAACACATAAGACCATCCACTGCTGAAATGTAAGGAAGAAGAGACAAAATTCACTGCTCCTTCCTCTTATTTAGTCATTCCTCTCTTAATCAGGGCATCAGTTCTTAATTGGAGTTAATTTTGTCATATACTATACAAAGGTATTTGGTAATCTCATTTGGCCTTCCATAAGCTCCAGTTAGGAAAACTTATTTGGGAAGAGATAGTGGAGGGGAAATTACTAATTTTTGCATGTCTTTTATAGGCTAGGCCCTTTATTTTCTCACTCAGTTCAGTCGCTAAGTCATGTCCGACTCTTTGCAACACCATGGACCGCAGCATGCCAGGCTTCTTTGCTCAGATTTATGTCCATCAAGTCTTTGAAGCCATCCAACCATCTCATCCTCTGTCGTCCCCGTCTCTTCCTGCCTTCAATCTTTCCCAGGATCAGGGTCTTTTCCAATGAGTCAGTTCTTTCCATCAGGTGGCTAAAGTATTGTAGCTTCAGCTTCAACGTCAGTCCTTTCAACGAATATTTAGGACTGATTTCCTTTAGGATGGACTGATTTGATCTCCTTGCAGTCCAAGGGACTCTCAAGGGTGTTCTCCAATACCACAGTTCAAAAGCATCAATTCTTCGGCGCTCAGCTTTCTTTATAGTTCAACTCTCACATCCACGTGTGACTACTGGAAAAAACCAAAGCTTTGATCAGACAGACCTTTGTTGGCAAAGTAACGTCTCTGCTAATTTTTAATATGCTGTCTAGGTTTGCCATAGCTTTTCTTCCAAGAAGCAAGCGTCTTTTAATTTCATGACTGTAGTCACCATCTGCAGTGATTTTCGAGTCCAAGAAAATAAAGCAATAAAATATTTTCTCATTAGAGTCTCATAACAACTCTGTCAGATAGTAATGTGTTCGGTTGCAAACAACAGAAACACTGATCTAAAGTGACTTAAGCAAATACTATTTATTTTTCTCACACATAAAAGGTTGGAGATTGGGGCTGTTGGCACTGGCTCTCTTTCCTTTGTGTCTATTGCCTCTTGGCCACAAGATGGGAACTTTAGCACCAGACATTACATCATGTTCAAGGTAAGAAGAGGGAGGGTCCATGCCCACTATACTGTTCCCCTTTCTCTCTCTCTCTTTTTAAATCAAGAAAGTAAATGCTTTCCCGGAAAGGCATTCCTGCTGATT
The DNA here is from genome assembly GCF_016772045.2 of Ovis aries. NCBI lineage: Eukaryota > Metazoa > Chordata > Mammalia > Artiodactyla > Bovidae > Ovis > Ovis aries. Next base: position 238,062,899 of record NC_056054.1, read on the forward strand.
TCTGCTCCTGTCTGGTTTAGCCTAGATGCTAAAATGGGGATTTTTGTGCAGGCAACTTGTTGAGGGAATATTTTCAATAAAGCTCTTAAGGGAGCAAAGAAAGCAGAGGGAAGAAGTCAGGCAAGGATGTGGGTTTAGCTGAAACCTCACCTCAACCTAATCCCACCATGGAGCCAACTCATACTGAGGCAAAGGGCTCTGGCTTTCACATCCTTGTGTTGGTCAACAATTGGCTGCAAGCTGCTAAGGGCATGCAGCATAATCTACTAGTCATTTCCAAGCAAGGAGGCTCCCTTTGGCTGAAGGTAATTCACAGCCATGGGATGACAGACATATTGTCCCAATAAAGGAAGAGGCCATCAAAGTATCTTCTACAATCTCAGGGTCTAAACCTAGGTCACATGCCTGCCTCTGGGCACAGTGGATGTTTGGAAGGTAAATATCTGGTTTTTCAGCCTCAATTGTGAGATATGAATGATTCTGTTGTCAATCAACAACATCTTCCAAAACATCTCCTGAGATACGACCCTCACTTGTTAAAGAGAGAAATCTTTTTTCCTACTCCTGATATTTCCTTCCATGTGAAATGAATCCCACTTGAACAGTTGCCTCAAATTTTTTTGGTCTCAGGATCCCTTTAAATTATTAAAAATTATTGAAGACTTTTAAAAGCCTTTATTAATCTAGGCTAAATCTATAGCTATTTACCATGTTAGAAGCTAAAACTGATAAAATTTTACATATTTATGGGAATTCCCTAGCAGTCCAGTGGTATATCACTTGGTGCTTTCACTTCCAGGAGCCTGGGCTTGATTCCTGATCAGGGAACTAAGATCCCACAAGCCAAGTAATATAGCCAAAAACTTTTAAAAATATTTATGTACTAACTCATTTTAAAAATAACAACAATAAGTCCATTAAGCATTAACATAAATACCATTTTTTCAAAAAATTTAATTAAGAGTATAATTGTTACCTATTTTTACAATCTTAGTGTCTGGCTTAATAGAAGACAGCTAGATTCTCATAGATTCTGCATTGTTTGTTTTGCAACATGTTTGGTTGAGGTATATCAAGAAAATCCAGCTTTGTAAAGATTTGGAATTGGAAAAGGGAAGAATATTTTAATATTTTCAGGTAATTGTGGATATTCTGCTTTGATACTACACCAAAACTCAATAAGCGGTAGTTTCTTAAAGATCAATTGCAACATGAAACAATAAAACCAAATCAGTGAACTTTACAAACTCTGTTAAACTGAAATTCTCTCACCTCTTGCAGTTTGAATGGATCTTTGTAACATCCTAGAGCAACATTTTAAAAGTTCTTTTTCACTGAGTCAACCTGATCTTCTAAATGTTGCCTCATTTTGTCATATAGTATCCAAAACCACATTCATTAATATCACCATCAATATCATCAGAAAAGTGACATGCCACCCCCAACCCCATCCCTGGGGCAGGGGACTGGCCACTTGCTGGGCATCTGAAAATAAAGTGCCACACAGTGCCTACAAACCAGGAGAGGAGAAAAAAAAAAAGTCTTTAAGTAGGAAAGCTGTCAAGCCTATGGTGGCAGATACAAGTTTTCTAAAATTCTAATTTTTGCTTGTAAACATGGTTTTATCATTAGCAACAAATACTGTCAGTTACCTTGAAGTGACAGTCTCTTCATAAGAGAAAATGCTTGCCAAATGCCCAAGTCTGAATAATCACAGTTTGTCAGTAATGAGTGGCAAGTAAAATGATGTTCAAGAGGGAAAATCTAGTTCAGCTCACAAACCAAACAAAAACACAAATGCTTCTCCTCTAGACAACCACGGTGTTCCAGGATGCAGCACAAGTACACGTAACCACTGATGTAAGAAAATTAACAATGTTCATCAAAGTCATTCTTAAATGAAGCCTCTTGGGTTTTTTTTTTTTTTTCCTTACTGTGTGGCAGGAAAGAACACAGTGACTACTAGGACAGTTTTGTGTGTCTGCTCTGATTCATGCTAAGGCGTAAGCAGTTTCACCCACCTTTGTGTGTGCATCATCAGTGCAAATGTCAACACAGTGAAAAAGGCAAATAACATCTTAGCACAGTTAAGAAAATACATTTGATCTCACTGACCTCCCTGAGAGGCTCTTGGGGACTCTCAGTGTTCTGAAGACTATGCTTTAAGAACTTCTGCACTAGAAAGTGATGCCAGATTCACTTTGGCTTCCTGCAGACCAACTCGTTTACAGAGAGAAAGAGGAGGATGAATTCTGCATTCCTAGCCTCTTCTCAATCTCAACAACTGGAATTCATCTTTCCTTCCCTCCAAGGGAGTGAACTAGAAATTCTGTCATTACTGAAAATCCTGTCAGGTAGCTATTGATGCTATTTACAAAACCTTAGTCAAAGCTTTATTGTTATCATTTGTTTTATTTTTAAAAAATTTTATTGGAACATAACTGATTTAAAATGTGTTAATTTCTGTTGTACAGCAAAGTGAATCAGTTATACATATACACCACTGTTGTTTAGTCGCTAGGTCATGTCTGACTCTTTGGGACCCTATGGACTGTGTAGTATGCCAGGCTTCCCTATCGTTCACTATCTCCTGGAGTTTGCTCAAACTCATGTCTACTGAGTTAGTGATGCCATTCAACCATCTCATATTCTGTTGCTCCCTTTCCTCTTGCCCTCAATATGTATGCATACGCCCACTCTTATTTTAGATTCTTTCCCCATTCAGTTCAGTTCAATTCGTTTCAGTCGCTCACTCATGTCTGACTCTTTGTGACCCCATGGACTGCAACACGGCAGGCCTCCCTGTTCATCACCAAATCCCAGAGTTTACCCAAACTCATGTCCATTGAGTCGGTGATGCTATGCAACCATCTCATTCTCTGTCATCCCCTTCTCCTCCCACCTTCAGTCATTCCCAGCATCAGGGTCTTTTCAAATGAGTCAGCTCTTCCCATCAAGTGGCTAAAGTATTGGAGTTTCAGCGTGTACATCAGTCCTTCCAATGAAAACCCAGGACTGATCTCCTTTAGGATGGACTGGTTGGAATTCCTTACAATCCAAGGGACTCTCAAGAGTCTTCTCCAACAACACAGTTCAAAAGCATCAACTCTTCAGTGCTCAGTTTTCTTTATAGTCCAACTCTCACATCCATACATGGCTAGTGGAAAAACCACAGCCTTGACTAGATGGACCTTTGTTGGCAAAGTAATGTCTCTGCTTTTTAATATGCTGTCTAGGTTGGTCATAAATTTCCTGACAAGGAGTAAGTGTCTTTTAATTTAATGGCTGCAGTCACCATCTGCAGTGATTTTGGAGCCCAAAAAAATAAAGTCAGCCACTGTTTCCACTGTTTCCCCACCTATTTGCCATGCAGTGATGGGACCAGATGCCATGATCTTAGTTTTCTGAATGTTGAGCTTTAAGCCAACTTTTTCACTCTCCTCTTTCACTTTCATCAAGAGGCTTTCATCAAGAGGCTCCTCTTCACTTTCTGCCATAGGGGTGGTGTCATCTGCATATCTGTGGTTATTGATATTTCTCCAGGCAATCTTACTTCCAGCTTGTGCTTCATCCAGCCCAGTGTTTCTCATGACATACTATGTATATAAGTTAAATAAGCAGAGTGACAACATACAGCCTTGACATACTCCTTTTCCTATTTGGAACCAATCTGTTGTTCCATGTTCAGTTCTAACTGTTGCTTCCTGACCTGCATATAGGTTTCTCAAGAGGCTGGTCAGGTGGTCTGGTGTTCCCATCTTTTTCAGAATTTTCCACAGTTTATTGTGATCCACATAGTCAAAGGTTTTGGCATAGTCATTAAGGCAGAAATAAATGTTTTTCTGGAACTCTCTTGCTTTTTCCATGATCCAGCAGATGTTGGCAATTTGATCTCTGGTTCCCTGCCTTTTCTAAAACCAGCTTAACATCTGGAAGTTCACAGTTCATGTATTGCTGAAACCTGACTTGGAGAATTTTGAGCATTACTTTACTAGCATGTGAGATGACTGCATATGTGTGGTAGTTTGAACATTCTTTGGCATTGCCTTTCTTAGGGATTGGAATGAAAACTGACCTTTTCCAGCCCTGTGGCCACTGCTGAGTTTTCCAAATTTGTTGGCATATTGAGTGCAGCACTTTCACAGCATCATCTTTTAGGACTTGAAATAGCTCAACTGGAATTCCATCACCTCCAATAGCTTTGTTTGTAGTGATTCTTCCTAAGACCCACTTGACTTCACATTCCAGTATGTCTGGCTGTAGGTGAGTGATCACACCATCGTGATTATCTGGGTCATGAAGCTCTTTTTTGTACAGTTCTTCTGTGTATCCTTGCCACCTCTTCTTAATATCTTCTGCTTCTGTTAGGTCCCTACCATTTCTGTCCATTATTGAGCCCATCGTTGCATGAAATGGTCCCTTGGTATCTCTAATTTTCTTGAGATCTCTAGTCTTTCCAATTCTGTTGTTTTCCTCTATTTTTTGCACTGATCATTGAGGAAGGTTTTCTCATCTCTCTTTGCTATTCTTTGGATCTCTGCATTCAAATGGGTATATCTTTCTTTTTCTCCTTTGCTTTTTGCTTCTCTTCTTTTCACAGCTATTGTAAGGCCTCCTCAGACAGCCATTATCCTTTTTTGCATTTCTTTTTCTTGGGGATGGTCTTGATCCCTGTCTCCTGTACAATGTCATGAATCTCTATTCATAGTTAATGAGGCACTCTGTCTATCAGACAGAGTGTCTATCTAGTCTCTATCAGACAGAGTGTCTATCTAGTCTCTTAAATCTATTTGTCACTTCCACTGTATAATCATACGGGATTTGATTTAGGTCCTACCTGAACGGTCTAGTGGTTTTCCCGACTTTCTTCAATTTACGGTTGAATTTGGCAATAAGGAGTTCATGATCTGAGCCACAATCAGCTCCCGGTCTTGCTTTTGCTGACTGTATAGCGTTTCTCCATCTTTGGCTGCAAAGAATATAATCAATCTGATTTCGGTGTTGGCCACTTGGTGATGTCCATGTGTAGAGTCTTCTCTTGTGTTGTTGGAAGAGGGTGTTTACTATGACCAGTGCGTTCTCTTGGCAAAACTCTATTAGCCCTTGCCCTGCTTCATTCTGTACTTCAAGGCCAAATTTGCCTGTTATTCCAGGTGTTTCTTATCTTCCTACTTTTGCATTCCAGTCCCCTATAATGGAAAGGACATCTTTTTTGGGTGTTAGTTCTAAAAGGTCTTGTAGGTCTTCACAGAACTGTTCAACTTCAGCTTCTTCAGCGTTACTAGTCGGGGCATAGACTTGGATTACCATGATAGTGGCGGCTGTGCATGCTGGAGTGGTGAGCGCTGGAGCGGCGGCAGTGAGGAGATGCCCCACGTCCAAGGTAAGGAGCAGCAGCTGCGCTTTGCTGGAGCAGCCGTGAAAAGATACTACAGGTCCAAGGTAAGAGAAACCTCAGTAAGACGGTAGGCACTGAGAGAGGGCATCAGAGGGCAGACAGACTGAAACCACAGTCACAGACAACTAACCAATCTAATCACATGGACCACAGCCTTGTCTAATTCAATGAAACTAAGCCATGCCATGTAGGGCCACCCAATACGGACGGGTCACAGTGGAGAGTTCTGACAAAATGTGGTCCACGGGAGAAGGAAATGGCAAACCACTTCAGCATTCTTGCCTTGAGAACCCATGACCAGTAAAAGAGGCAAAAAGATGGAACACTGAAAGATGAGCTTCCCAGGTCAGTAGGTGCCCAATATGCTACTGGAGATCAGTGGAGAAATAACTCCAGAAAGAATGAAGAGATGGAGCCAAAGCAACAACACCATCCAGCTGTGGATGTGACTGGTGATAGAGGAAGGTCCATTGCTATAAACAGCAATATTGCATAGGTACCTGAAATGTTAGGTCCAAGAATCAAGGCAAATTGGAAGTGGTCAAACAGGAGATGGCAAGAGTGAATGTCAATGTTTTTGGAATCAGTGAACTAAAATGGACTGGAATGGGTGAATTTAACTCAGATAACCATTACATCTACTACTGTGGGCAAGAACCCCTTAGAAGAAATGGAGTAGCCATCATAGTCAACAAAAGAGTCCAAAGTGCAGTACTTGAATGCAATCTCAAAAACAACAGAATGATTTCTGTTCATTCCCGAGACAAACCAATATCACCATAATCTTTCCCCATAAGAGGTCATTACAGAGTATTGAGAAGAACTCCCTGTGCTATACAAGTAGGTCCTTATTAGTTATCTGTTTTAAATGTAATAGTATGTATGTTCAATCCCAATCTCTCTCAAAGCTTTTTAATCATTCAGTTTACCTCCTAAGTAACAAGCTGCTTACAGCAGAGACTCTGAACCAAGAGGGGGCATCTGACCCAATCTTAGACAATTTGAAGCTATTTCCTGGGAATCTGACCCAGATGTGGTTGAGTCCCATGCTCTAAACAGTAGGTATTTGTCTTCATTGTTTAACCAATAAATAGGTCTGGAGAAGTAGTCCCTTCTGGAGCAAAGGCAAGATGTCTTCTTTCATCTTCTGGAATCAGCACCAGAATTTGATTTTGACTATGCAATCCCATGGCAGGCAGCCATGGTGAGACTGCCAATCAAAGTGCACTTCCTCCAAGTGTGACTAGAGACTCCTTGGAAAATTAAACATTCATCCCTTGAATCTGAATCATGAGCTGAGTGACTCTGAGGCTGAAGATGAATGATCACTCACCCTAAAAGCAGTCCCATAGAGACTGTCTGCTAGCTCTTGCCACCTAGTTCCTAGTTCTATCAAAGACCACAGTGCACACATTTTTATTTCTGTTCTCTAAGCTACCCCATAACCTCCTATTAAAACCCCTTTTGCTAAATCAGGCAAAGTCTGTTTCTGTTGCTTGCACCAAATGACTCTAATTGATACAGCCCCAAAGACAAGTTTGCCAAATCTACCCTAGGAAGAGCATAAACTGCTTACAGCTCCCCAAATCCCAATTTTCCAGGCTTGAAAATGTTGAGATCCACCAGGCACCTGTTATATTTCATGGAGGCCCAGGAGCTGGGGCTTGTGTGTATTTTCACAGCATTCATTTCCATACTGCCTTCTGTTAAGCCTTAGTGGGAAGTCTTTTCACAGCTGTTTCCTGGGGAAAGTCATGATATTTCCCAAGCCCCTGAGACAGAAACTTTTAATTATTATTTGATAGAGGAAACACTATAAGTTGGATTTTTATTTCATGTTTTTAGCACAGAATATACTGGGCAAATGAGCATTTATGCTTTGGAGCCATGGCTGAAACTGAAGCCACATAAAATCACTAGTTAGAATTTACTATTATTCTGATTGCACTGGCCAGTCTCTGGACAGGTGATAAAGTCTCTATTGATTATCCACAGACAGTGTTATACATATATATTATACATATAGTCTTATACTGAACAGTCTGATGCAGTAGGGACTGGAAATACAGTGGTCAGGGCCACTATGTGACTTCCAGTGTCAAGTGAATATCCTGTATGCTGGGGTCACAAACTCAGATGGCTAAGAGATGAGCATGTGGCAAAACTGAAAATAGCAGACTGTCAGGGAAAGGGACCAACTGAAGAATTCATGCCTCGTTTCAAGGAAGGAAACTGACATTCCACTCCAGACAACTGAAAGCTGCCCTAAAAGGGGATTTGTGAGTTTTGCAAACACAGGCAAGTTGAGTTTCTTCAGTGCGTTTCACTTTTCACATCATGAAGTGGGGATAGAAATAGAGCTGCTTTGAAGTTCAAATGAGATGGGACTATTGAAGCATGCTCGTAAAACTTTGAAAAGGGTGGGTTACTATAAACTGCTTAGTCTCATGTTTAACAGTAAAGTTTACATGCCCTCAATGTCACTATTTAGTAATGCAGAGATGAAAGTTGCCATGGGATTCTGCTCTTTAAACAAAAGACACTCTGACTTTGATGTAACAAAGAATTAAGTAAGTCAGAAGTATTAACATATCCACATGAGGACACAGAAACAGAGGGAAAAGTAGTCAACATACTAACATCAGGATTAAAATAATGGCCCAATGGCAATACTTGTCTTTTAGGCTTATCATAGTAGCTGTCTGCAGTTTTGTAAGCAGTTTATTGTTATTATTATTATGGAAATGATGGAATTCCAGCTGAGCTATTTCAAATCCTAAAAGATGATGCTGTGAAAGTGCTGCACTCAATATGCCAAGAAGTTTGGAAAACTCAGCAGTGGCCACAGGACTGGAAAAGGTCAGTTTTCATTCCAATCCCAAAGAAGGGCAAAGCCAAAGGATGTTCAACCTACCCACTATTGCACTCATCTCATATGCTAGTAAAGTAATGCTCAAAATTCTCCAAGCCTGGCTTCAACAGTATGTGAACTGAGAACTGAGAATATTCAAGCTAGGTTTAGAAAAACATCTACTTCTGCTTCATTGACTACTACGCTAAAGCCTTTGACTGTGTGGATCATAACAAACTGTGGAAAATTCTTAAAGAGATGAAAATACCAGACCTCCTTATGTGCCTCCTGCAAAGCCTGTATGCAGGACAAGAAGCAACAGCTAGAACTTGAATAGAACAATGGACTGGTTCCAAACTGGGAAAGGAGTATGTCAAGGCTGTATGTTGTCACCCAGCTTATTTAACTTCTATGCAGAGTGCATCATGCAAAATGCCGGGCTGGATGAAGCACAAGCTGGAATCAAGATTGCCAGGAGAAATATCAATAACCTCAGATAGGCAGATGACACCACTCGTAAGGCAGTAAGATAAGAGGAAGTAAAGAGCCTCTTGATGAAGGTGAAAGAGGAGAGTGAAAAAGCTGGCTTAAAACTCAACATTCAAAAAATGAAAATCATGGCATCTGGTTCCATCACTTCATGGCAAATAGATGGGGAAACAGTGGAAGCAATGACAGACTTTATTTTCCTGGGCTCCAAAATCACTGCAGATGGTGATTGCAGCCGTGAAATTAAAAGATGCTTGCTCCTTGGAAGAAAAGCTATGACAAACCTAGACAATATATTAAAAAGCAGAGACATTACTTTGCCGACAAAAGTCCATCTAGTCAAAGCTATGGTTTTTCCAGTAGTCATGTATGGATGTGAGAGTTGGACAGTGAAGAAGCCTGACCGCCGAAGAATTGATGCTTTTGAACTGTGGTGTTGGAGAAGACTCTTGAGCGTCCCTTGGACTGCAAGGAGATCCAACCAGTCCATTCTGAAGGAGATCAGCCCTGGGATTTCTTTGGAAGGAATGATGCTAAAGCTGAAACTCCAGTACTTTGGCCACCTCATGTGAAGACTTGACTCATTGGAAAAGACTTTGATGCTGGGAGGGGTTGGGGGCAGGAGAAGAAGGGGACGACAGAGGATGAGATGGCTGGATGGCATCACTGACTCGATGGACGAGAGTCTGAGTGAACTCAGGGAGTTGGTGATGGGCAGGGAGGCTTGGCGTGCTGTGATTCATGGGGTTGCAAAGAGTCAGACACGACTGAGTGACTGAACTGAAGCATTGAAAATTGATGCTTTTGAACTGTGGTGTTGGAGAAGACTTCCTTGGAGTGCAAGGAGATCAAACCAGTCAATCCTAAAGGAAATCAACCCTGAATATTCATTGGAAGGACTGATGCTGAAGCTGAAGCTCCAATACTTTGGTCACCTGATACAAATAGCCGACTCATTAGAAAACACCCTGATGCTGGGAAAAATTGGAAGCAGGAGGAGAAGGGAGCAACAGAGGACGAGATGGTTAAATGGCATCACCAACTCAATGGACATGAGTTTGAGCAAGCTCTGGGAGATAGTGAAGGACAGGGAAGCCTGGCATGCTGCAGTCCATGGGGTGTCAAAGAGTTGGACATGACTGAGCAATTGAACAACAACAAGTAGCTGTCTGCAGTTTTGTAAGTACTCTATTATTATTACTATTTCATTCAAATGTGACACCACTGGCTATAGTCAAAATGAACTGACAACCTGATATACAGTCAGATCATGGTGAGCAAAGAAGAGAAAACTGAATTTCCTCTGGGCAAACTACCCTGTTTCTGCTCAGTCTTGAGAGTAAGCAGAATGATGAAACCCAGAAGAAAAAAATACCACACGCATAATTTTTTAAAGCATTTGTATCTTAAAAGTTCTCATCACAAGAAAAATAATGCATAACTATGTGTGGTGATAGCTGTTAAGTAGGGTTATTGTAGCAATCAATTCACAATACATATAAATACCAAATCATTGGGTTGTATGCCTGAAGCTATTATAATACAATACTATATGTTAATTATATATTAACTTCAGAAAAAGGATTTGTGGGTAGAATTTAACCTATGAGCGCTCAATTTATATCCATCGTTCTGAAAAGCAAACATAAGTATCTCTTTTATTGTATTTGCATGCCTTGTCAAATACCTAGTCTCAGTCAACATTCAATAAGGTATCTTTATTAAACAGATAAAACACCATCATCTGCACTTATGAGGAAAATAAGGCTGAGACATTTTGAATACCTACCCAATGTTACATAGCCAACAAGTGACTTGGCTGAGCTTTGTTCCCAGGTGTGTATAAAGCCCTTGTTTTTTTCCAGGAAAAAACCATGGCTTAAATGTCCACATTGCACAGATGGATGTTTTGTTCAGCCTATGAAGCTTTAAAAAGGTTGAGTTCATTACTAATATCTAGCAGGAAAGAACTGTTACATAAAAATCTGGATTTCCAGTTTTAGGGAAAGACAAAATAGTGTACCATCTGGCACCTCTGGACATGCTGGACCATCTAGCCACCTTGGATGTCCAGCTGCCACTGGGGTGGTTACCCTTGGATGGGGCCAGGTCTGCCCCTTGTGTCCCACTGACTCTTATCAGCTGGCTTATCAGCTGACTCATCACTGACGTTACTTCCTTAGCCCTTGTGGACACTGCAGCTTGTTCCATCCCCCTTCTATTCAACACGTGTTTTCATCCCAGACAAAGGGAAGTAGCTACATCCTCCCCTAGCACACCCAGGTAGGAAGTCTGGGAAGTGCTGTGAAGCACCCTCCATTCAATGAAGTACAGCTAATTTGCTGTACTTGTGGGGTTTGCTGTAATTTGTGGGGTTCATTTGAATCACGTGCCTACGGCAATGTTTAGGATTTGAATGCTTTAATCAAGGTAGATGAAATCAGTATACTCTTTCCTTTCTGACTGACCAGAAAGGAATGTACATCTTTGTTCAGACCTCAATCATGTAAATAGCTATTTTACTTCGAGTGGCACTAGAGAAGGGGCAGAGCTTAGCTGGTAGAACACAGGGCTTTTTTGAATCGAAGATGGCACTGACATCTGCATAAGAACCTGTCAACTTCAAGCAAGCAAAACACTCTGCCTCATCACCAAACACAAATTCCAAAAACTACCAAAGTCACATTAAAGGGTATCTAATGTCCCAAGTTTGAGTCTTAGAGTACCAAGAATCTTTCCGATCTACAAAGGTCAGTGGGCTCATCATAGGAAAAGAAAGAAAGGGAGAAAGAGAGAGACAGACAGAAAAATACACACACACACACACACACACACACACACATATATATATATATATATATACACACACACACACTGTCAAATGAAATAATTCACTAGAAGCTGGTCTTGTCTTATTTTCCCCCAAAATCTTCCTTGACTAATCCAATTTCGTCTTTATATCATTTCTTCTGAGCGGTTGTGTATTCAGTCTACATTACATTATTTTATACTTATTGAATTATTAGTTCTTGGAATTGAATTGTAGAATTAAAGTGCTGAAGGGAACTTAAAGGATCATTTAATTTAGGACTTTCATTTTATAGATGAAAATGAAACCCAACAAATTTAAAAGATTTGCTCAAGATCACAAAGATTGCTGACTAAGGGCACACTTGATCGAGTTCCATGGTCCTTATACTTCAAGGTAAATTCATTTATTATGCACCCTTCCAAGCACGTTCTGAAAATGGCGGCCAGGTGATGCGTGTGGCCAGCTGATGATGTCTTTAATTTACCTTAAACACTTCAGCTCAGGCTGTGTCTGTTTGCTAGTCTCCATGTAACTCTTAGGACAGTTGGTCACCGTAATCAAGAATTCATAGCTAGCATTTAATCAAAGTGCTATACACCAAAGAAGAATATCAGAAGGCTTCAGCTACCTTCAATCAACACCAGAGACTTTGTTAATTATAATAAATGTTATTAATAGGCTTTCATTGGTGAAATTAGTGACTTCTTAAGTAACACAATGGATACTATAAATGAACTGCTATTGGTAAAATTGGTGCTGTTCAAGATAGAATGTTTTATAGACATGCCCCTTTTTCACAAGTAAGGTGAACTCTTCACCTTTGCCCATAAGGATTGTGTCCAGACATAGAATCAGAAATGGTCCCATGTCCAGCCCTGATTTCAGAGAATTCTTTTGGGCTGCTACCACTATAAGGTTAACTGGATCATGCCTCTAGCTCAGATGAAGCCTTCATACAAGCCTTCTCTTTCGTGGCTAGAGGCCCAAAAGAGAAGAGAACTGGGACTTCCTGAGATTACAGAACAGCTTATATAAACTGTTTTTTATTTATGGATACATGTTTATTCAATAAACGTCCATATGTGTACAGAATTTGGTTAAAAACTCACTTTGGTACACAGAATCCAACACAACACTGTAAAGCAAGTATCCTTCAACTAAAAAGAAAAAGAAGACTCACTTTGAATATAAATGAATTATAGTGAGATTGTCAGAAATTATCCACTCTCACTGACCTCTAAGACTGTGGGCCACTGATTCCTTCCAAAAACAATCTAATAGTTGTGAATGACAATTAAGAGTTGAATTATATACTTGAAAAATGCCTATGTTGAAGTCCTAACCCTCAGCACAGCAGAATGTGACCGATTGGGAGACAGGAGCTTCACAAAGATAATCAAGTTAGAATGAGCTCTAATCCACTGTGACTGGTATCCTTATAAAAAGGGGGAGTCTGGAGACAGATACATAGAAAGAACCCACATGTAATGAAGGCAAAGATTAGGGTAATATATCTATAAACCCAGGAACACAAAGATGGCCATCAAACCACCAGAAGCTAGGGGAGGGGCATGGAACAGATCTGTCTCATGGCCCTCAGAAGGAACCAGCCCTACCAATACCTTGATCTTGGACCTCTACCCTCCAGAACTGCAGGACAACTGTGAAACTGTTATTTAAGTCACTGAGAATATAGTACTTTTTGACAGCAGCCCCAGAAAACTAACACAATGACCAGATAGGCTTAGGTCTACTTGTAAAAAGGTTTCAATAATGGGTTGGACTGATAAGTCTAGTTTCACAGTGGTTACCAATAGCTACTGTGTAATTCCCAGAACATCTAATTGCATTAAGTTGTTGTTCAGTTACTAACTCATGTCCATGTAATTCCCAGAACAAATAATTCCATTAAGTTGTACCCCCGCTTAAAAATTTACTGAATGACCTTAATTATGGGAAGATGAGGTTGACACTACCTAAACCCACTGTCAGTGCTCTCTAACCAATGTCTACTAGGAATAACTTGCATTGAAACAAATCTGCGTGAACCGGGAACTTCCAGATGTTCAAGCTGGTTTTAGAAAAGGCAGAAGAAACAGAGATCAAATTGCCAACATCCGCTGGATCATCGAAAAAGCAAGAGAGTTACAGAAAAACACCTATTTCTGCTTTATTGACTATGCCAAAGCATTTGACTGTGGGGAACACAATAAACCATGGAAAATTCTGAAAGAGATGGGAACACCAGACCACCTGACCTGCCTCTTGTGAAACCTGTATGCAGGTCAGGAAGCAACAGTTAGAACTGGACATGGAACAACAGACTGGTTCCAGATAGGAAAAGGAGTACGTCAAGGCTGTATATTATCACCCTGCTTATTTAACTTCTATGCAGAGTACATCATGAGAAACGCTGGACTGGAAGAAGCACAAGCTGGAATCAAGATTGCTGGGAGAAATATCAATAACCTCAGATATGCAGATGACACCACCCTTATGGCAGAAAGTGAAGAGGAGCCTCTTGATGAAAGTGAAAGAGGAGAGTGAAAAAGTTGGGCTTAAAGCTCAACATTCAGAAAACTAAGATCATGGTATTTGGTCCCATCACTTCATGGCAAATAGATGGGGAAACAGTGGAAACAGGGTCAGACTTTTTTTTTTTTTTTGGCTCCAAAATCACTGCAGATGGTGGTTGCAGCCATGAAATTAAAAGACACTTACCCCTTGGAAGGAAAGTTATGACCACCTAGACAGCATATTAAAAAGCAGAGACATTACTTTGCCAACAAAGGTTGGTCTAGTCAAGGCTATGGTTTTTCCAGTGGTCATATATGGAGGTGAGAGTTGGACTGTGAAGAAAGCTGAGCACTGAAGAATTGATGCTTTTGAACTGTGGTGTTGGAAATGACACTTGAGAGTCCCTTGGACTGCAAGGAGATCCAACCAGTCCATCCTAAAGGAGATCAGTTCTGGGTCACTGGAAGGACTGATGCTGAAGCTGAAACGCCAATACTTTGGCCACCTCATGCAAAGAGTTCACTCATTGGAAAAGGCCCTGATGCTGGGAGGGATTGGGGGCAGGAGAAGGGGATGACAGAGGATGAGATGGCTGGATGGCATCACCGACTCAATGGGCATGAGTTTGGGTGAACTTTGGGAGTTGGTGATGGACAGGAAGGCCTGGTGTGCTGCAATTCACGGGGTTGCAGAGTCCGACGGGACTGAGTGACTGAACTGAACTGAACTGAACTGAACTGAAACAAATCTGTGTTTATTGTCTCATTGTAACAAAGGAGAAAGCAGTGGCAACCCACTCTAGTACTCTTGCCTGGAAAATCCCATGGACGGAGGGGCCTGGTGGGCTGCAGTCCATGGGGTCGTGACTGAGCGACTTCACTTTCACCTTTCACTTTCACGCATTGGAGAGGGAGATGGCAACCCACTCCAGTGTTCTTGCCTGGAGAATCCCAGGGACGGGGGAGCCTGGTGGGCTGCCGTCTATGGGGTCGCACAGAGTCAGACACGACTGAAGCGACTTAGCAGCAGCAGCAGCAACAAAGGAGAATGCACATCAAAGGGAGCCATGGCGGTCTCAATAAGAGGGTGTCAGAAAGGACTGATGAGACTTGAACTTGGTAATAATTTGGGGGAGATTTCAAGGAAAGGGGGCTTTGCTCTTAACTGGATACTGTCAGGACCAGAGTGATTCTATTATTGGCTATTTTAATAATTCTCATGTAAAAGGCAGAAGGAACAAAGTAAAGCTAAAGCTATAACTGGTCAGGAAACAACAGCCATTCATATTAGCCCCTAGGGAAGGGAGTTTTGTGGTTTGGGCAATGTTCTTCTCGTTATATATGCTCACACATGACCATGGTGTCCTCTGATCTTTCTCTTGTTCCATTATATTCACAAAGTGATCCTGCATGATGTTTGCGTTCTGTGAAACTTGATGTTTACCAAAACACCAGAGTTTTAGCTGTGAGTGCTGGGCCCACCCCCATCAGGACCTGCTTCTCTCTTTCTCAGCGCTGATCAATCTCAACCTCATTAAAAAGTAGGACAGCTGGATAATATGTCTCCAGATGTGGTGCAAGAAGAAGTATACTGTGACTTCCCTGGCGGTCCAGTGGCTAAGACTCCATGCTCCCAATGCAGGGGACCTGGGTTCCATCCCAGGTCAGGGAACTAGATCCCACATGCCGTAACTAAGAGTTCTCAAGCCACAACTAAAAAGATTCTGCATGCCACAACAAAGATTGAAGATCCCAAGTGCTGCAACTAACATGCAGTATAACCAAATATATAAATATTAACGAAGGAGAGGAGGAAGAAATATATACCACATTACCTCTGGAGGGCTCTTGTCAAAAAGAAAAAGAATATGAATCTAATTAAACCTCTAGACCAGCACTGCCCAATGGAAAGGAAATATAAGCTACATTATGTAATTTAAAATTTTCTAGTAGCTGCTATTTTTTAAAAAAAAACAACAATAAAGAGGTAAAATTAATTTTTAAGTGTATTTTATTTAGCTAATATACCAAAAATACATTAGGGCTTCCTGGTGGCTCAGACGGTAAAGAATCTGCCTGCAGGGTAGGAGACCTGGGTTCAAACCCTGTGTCAGGAATTTCTGGAGAAGGGCATGGCAACCCACTCCAGTATTCTTGCCTGGAGAATCCCATGGACAGAGGAAACTGGCAGGCTACAGTCCAGGGGTCCCAGAGTTGGATGTGACTGAGCGATATACTAACTTCACTCCAAAATATTTTCATTTTAGTATGTAATCAATATAAAAATATTAACAAATTGTTCTGCATTCTCTTTTTTCCATAGTAAGTCTTTGAAATCTGGTGTGTATTTTACACTTATAGCACATTACAATTTGGATTAACCATACCGAATATGCCCAACCACACATGACTAGTGGGCACCATATAGACAGGGTTGCTCTAGACCCAACACCCAATTTTGCGGATATATGAGAAACAGAACAACATCTCTCTCCATCAAATAATACAATTAACCTAAAATCTGTGAAATTCTACATGAAGGATTCAGTTTCTTCAACAAATAAGTGGTAAAGGAAAATAAAGGAGAAGAGAAATTTTTATAGATTAAAAGATTCCTAAGGGACATATTAGCTGCATAAATACAATCTGTGGACTCTGTTTGAATTTTTATTTCAAAAATCAAACTGTAAAGATGTCTTTGTAGTCATTTGGGGAAACTGAAAACCAGAGACTATCTTTTGGATGATATTATTTTTTAAATTATTATTAACTTTGTTGGCTGTCCTTAATGTCTAATTCCTTGTCCTTAATGGGATAAGTCTGAGCTTATTTAATTATGTTCAAAGCCTTCCAGTGAATGTTCCCACTTTACCCGCCTAATCTCAGCCATCACCATTGAAAACTAAATCCTCCCTAGGAGGAAGTCTTCGCTACCCTCCCTCCTGTTAGGAACTCATGATCCTTCTACTCTTCTCATCTGAAATAACCATTCTCTCCAAAACTCAAAGACTTACACTTCCTTGAAGTCAACACTTCCTTCATAAACACCAATTTCTTTCCTCAAAATCAAATATTCACATGTGTTTGGAGTAATCCTAACTCGCTCAACTCAGTTTCTCCAGTAGAGCTTAAGTGCTAAGATGCTAGACATCATGCCCTTCCTTACAGACAACAGACAATTTAATAGACAGCTTTAGGAGTGTCTGGCCAGCCCCAAACTCCCCTTCTCAGAATTCTTTCCACCGGACAAGGGTGGGCAACAAGTAGCCATGTTTGCATTGATCAAGGCAGCCAGCCTGGCCTTAGCAATTGGACAACGAACAGTCAGCTGCCCAAGGCTAAGCCAATCAGATCCTCTCCTGAGATCTGGGCTCAAAACTAAGATCTAACAGTGACTCATCTTCCAGGGGACCATAAACTCCAACCGTGCAGGCTGACTACATTTGACCCTGCGCTCTGGGAAGCATTGAGAGCTAGTCTGCAGACAGAGGAAGAAAAACAAATAGACTAGGAGGAAGAATTGGAGAGCACAAGTTGCCTCTTCCCGGAGGCTTTTGCTTTTCTGATTCCAATGTTGAACCCTGCCAGCACTGCCTACCCTGTTTTCCATGTGAGACCTCCTGGATTAGTCTAAGATAAGTTCCTTGCAATCAAAAGAGCCTAGGCAGACTTAACCCAAAACAGGGCACACCCCAAGCACTTTTATATGTGGTGAATTCAATGCAAGGGAAACGATTTACATGTTATCACATGGTATCCAGTCATTCATTTGCCAGGGTGATTTCTATTTGTGCTTCAGAGATGGCAAAAGAGGTGCTGGAGGAGGGAGGCCAGTGATGGGGCAGCAGGAAGCAGAGTCCCTCATGACTTAAACAGGGATGGTGTGAAGGGCAGGTTATGGGGTGCTAAGGAGAGAACTAGGCCGAACCAACAGCGGGGGAAGTGAGGACAACACTTTGAGTCCCAGACAGGCAAACAGGAGCAATAATGCAGCTGGGCACCAAGTCCAGGGAAACAGAAGGGGAAGGAAGGTATATGCGGAAAAGCCAGAACTGGGAGGAGAGATACATGCATAGGCTTTCTGTCATTTATGTAGCACAGACAGTTGGAAAAACCAAGTTTACAAATCACCTGCCTTCCATTATAGAATCAGATTCTCCCTTTTATTGCCATCTCTTTTCTCAGACTCAATGACAGCCTGCTATTAGATTTTTAATCTGACAAAACTGATGTTGAAGGAGGGGAATGTATTGTTTGAGGCCTCAAGTTTATGTCAGTTCTGCTGGTTCTCAAGGATCCACATTCTGTGTTGGCCCTTCATGCGTGTGGTTCTCTGGGAAAACTTAGATCAGGCCTAGGGACGTGGGGAGAAGAGGGGAGTACTGGGGACCCTTTCCACTCTGCCTTTCTTCACTTCTCACTAAGGACTAAGTGTTTTACTCTTGAAGGGAGAGACCTAGGAATAAACAGTCCTGGGAGAGCTGCCTGGTATACAACTCTACCTTAACAGCTAGTTCAGACAGAAGAGGAGAGCAGGATCGGATTAGGGTGTATATAAAGGAGAGAGGACAGGACTCCCAGGGGAGGTAACAGTTTTAAGAGTATCTGTTCCCTCTCTCTGGGCTGCATTCTTTACCCCCTTCTTTGCTCGTCACACTCTTACTTCAAGACCCCCCAAAATGTCCATTTTTCTTATCATCCTCATATTTGTCCAGGAAGCACATTTCACCCTCCTCTCTTTTCTCAATCCCATTTTGACATTTATCACACTGTACTAGAGTTTCCATAGAATTTCTGCTCTTAGCTGAGAAGCTAAGAGCACAGATACTGGAGTTAAAACCAGCTGCAAGACCAACAAGGGGTTAACCTCCAAACTATACAAACAGCTCATGCAGCTCAATATCAACAAAACAAATAACCCAATCAAAAAGGAGGCGGATGATCTACATAGACAGTTCTCTAAAGAAGACACACAGATGGCCAAGAGGCACAAGAAAAGAGGCTCAGCATCACTAATTATTAGAGAAATGAAAATCAGAACCACAATGAGGTATCACATCACACTAGTTATAATGGCTGTCATCAAAAAGTTCACAAACAGTAAATGCTGGAGAGGGTGTGGAGAAAAGAGAACCCTCCTACACAGTTAGCAGGAATATAAATCTCTACAGCCACTATGGAGAACACTATGGAGATTCCTTTAAAAACTAAAAATAGAGCTACCAAAAGATCCAGCAATCCCACTCCTGGCCATATTTCTGGAGAAAACCATAATTAGGATACATGTACCCCAACTGTTCATTGCATCACTATTTATAATAGCCAGGACATGGAAGCAACCTAGATATCCATAAACAGACGAATGGATAAAGAAGATGTGGTGTATACATACACACACACATACAATGGAACATTACTCAGTCATAAAAAATGAGATAACTCCATTTGCAGTGACACGGATTGACCTAGAGATTGTCATACTAAGTGAAGTCAGACATAGACAAATATCATATATCACTTATATGTGGAATCTAAAAAAAAAAAAATGAACAAATGAACTTATTTACAAAACAGAAATTGAGTCACAGATATAGAAAACAAACTGACTGTTACCAAGGGGGAAGGGTGGGATGTGGGAAGGGATAAACTGGGACATTGGGACTGACATATACACACCACTATATATAAAATAAGCAACTAATAACCACTGCATAGCACAAAGATCTCTATTCAGTACTCTGTAATGACCATATGGGAATAGAATCGCAAAAAGAGTGGATATATGTGTACATATAACTGATTCACTTTGATGTACAGCAGAAACTAACAGCATTGTAAATCAATTATACTCCAATAAAAATAACTTAAAAATAATTATACTCTGAAAAAATAAAACTCCAAAAATGGTACACTGAAAAAACAAAAAGAAAGTGAACGTGAAGTCGCTCAGTCATGTCCGACTCTTTGAGACCCCATGAACTGTAGCCTACAACGCTCCTCTGTCCATGGGATTTTCCAGGCAAGAGTACTGGAGTGGGGTGCCATTTCCTTCTCCCCCAAAAAACAAAAACACCTGCCAACTCCTAGTTCTGCCATGTACCAGCTTTATGACTAAGACACTGAAGATACTGAACCTCCAAGATCTTTTACTTTCTTCATTTATGAAATAGGATTGTGGTACATGCCTCATAAGGTTATTATGAGGGTTAAACATTCTATCCTTAGACGGGCGTGGCACGTATAGTAGCATCATGTACACAAGAATGAGCCATCACTAACATTATTCCCCTCTGAGCTACTAACTCCCCAAGAAGTCAAGCTTGGGTTTGATTTCACCCTTGGCATCCAAACATGACACTATTGACCAAAATAAATCTTTGCACTTGGTCAGCTGGCCAATGACCATGACTACTTGGCTCACAACTCCACCCTCACCTCTGTCCCAGCGCTTAATTTCTGCTGGTCCCAGGAAGCCTCCCTCTGAGCACCAGGCGCCGCCCCCCCCCGCCCCTCCTCACCCCACTCCCCTCACCTCCCCACCCCCCCACACCCCCACCCTCCCAACCCCTGCCCAGCCTGTCTATTTCCTTCTCCCCTAGGTCTCCAAGTTCTACAGACACATGGCCTTTGAGTTACTCTTACTAGAATACCAATTTCAGCAAGACATCTCCCAGACCCGAAGCCCTGATCAAAGCTCCTGGTCCTGCCCATGGCGGTCTGGCAGTGCAGGAACCACCTTTTCTGGCTGGCTGACTGATCCTTTCTGTATCATTTATTTTGGAACTAATCCTACAGCTAAATAAATTATGCACTAAAATAACCCTAGACGGCAGAGACAACAGTTTTTTTTTTTTTTTAATTACACTTGTAACACATGAATAAATCCTCATTGCAAAAAAAAGGAGGGGGAGGCAAGTGGAGGGAGAATAGAAAAAGATCAGAAAGACAAAAGACAAAAGAAACTACAGAAATACAGAAAATACAAAGCAAAGCTGCCCCATACCCATACACACTCTTCCATCATGATCATCAGTTCACCGTCTCCTTCCAGACTTTTCTATGCCCTTTTGTATACATAAAGTACTCTTGTTTCGCTTGGTTCCTTTTACATGAATGGGGTCATTTGGGAGTTTCTTGGTTGCAGTTTGCTTTTTTCACATAGAAATTTGTCTTAGAGATCTTTTCCAAATTTCAGAGATTCTGTAGGATGGCTTTACATAGTTTGTTTTCCTGTTGATGGATATTGAAGTTGTTCCAAACTAAGTGCTGATTTCACTGCAGCACATCTTTGATCACATGTTAAAAACACAAATTAAAATCAAAATAAAAACATGACTTCTAGATATCTTTTAGTATTTCATTAAAAAAAATTTTTACAGCTGTGTATAATACATATAATAATCATAAAAATCTTATTCCTAGGTTTGTTTCTATATATCTGAGTAGCATCACAGTCCAGGCAATTGAAGAGAAACAAGGTAGAGGTTCCGTATGTTGCATTTCTTTTGACACACAAGCTTTTGGACCTTGGACAACTGTATTAGTTATATACTGCTGCCGTATAATGAACCGCCCCAAACCTAGTGACTTAAAACTGGCATTGTTTTAAAACTGTCTCACAGTTTGCATGCATTAGCTCAGCTGGATCCTCTGGTTCAGGGTCTCACAAAGGCAATCAAATTGTCAGCCAGGCCTGGAATCTTTGCTGGCTGTTCGTCAGAGACAGCAGTTCCTAGTGGTGTGAGGCTTTTCATAGTCATAGGGCTACTTGTAACATGGCAGCTGGCTTCACACACATAGAGGGCTCGGAGGGAGGAAGACAGAGAGAGCAAAACAGAAGTTGCAGTCTTTTGTAACCTAATCTCAGAAGAGGCATTCTATCACTTTGGCCATATCTATTCATTTAAAGGCACGAGGGGATAAATTAGGAGTTTGGGATTAACAGATATACACTACTATATATAAAACAGATAACCAACAAGGTCCTACTGTATAGCACAAGGAACTATATTCAATACCTTGTAATAATCGACGATGGAAAAGAATCTGACAGGAACGTATCACTTTGTTGTACACCTGAAACTAACCCAACATTGGAAATCAACTATATGTCAATTAAAAATAAATAAATAAATAAGGTGAGTTAGCACATTTGGCTCTCCTGATTACACTGAGGGCATATACCAGGAAGAGGGATCACCAGAGCCATCTTAAAGGCTACTGCTGCTGCTGCTGCTAAGTCGCTTCAATCGTGTCCGATTCTATGCAACCCCATAGACGACAGCCCACCAGGCTCCCCCGTCCCTGGGATTCTCCAGGCAAGAACACTGGAGTGGATTGCCATTTCCTTCTCCAATGCATGAAAGTGAAAAGTGAAAGTGAAGTCGCTCAGTCGTGTCGGACTAGCAGCGACCCCATGGACTGCAGCCTCCCAGGCTCCTCAGTCCATGAGATTTTCAAGGCAAGAGTACTGGAGTGGCTTGCCATTGCCTTCTCCGTAAAGGCTACTAATGACAAGTAACTTGGCTTCTCTGTACTTTAGTTTTGTCGTCTGTAAACAGCTACCTTATAGGAGACGTTACGAGAATTAAGAGAATTAAAATACATCACGTGCAGAGAATAGTACCTGGTACACAATGAACACTAGAGAAATACAAACTAAGTATGGATACAAAAAGTAATGCAAATGCATATACCTACTCCAAACAGTGCACAGTACTAAGTCTGGTGGTGGTTGTTTAGCCACTTCAGTTGTATCTGACTCTTTTGTGACCCTACGGACTGTAGCCCACCAGGCTCCTCTGTCCAAGGGATTTCCAGGCAAGAATACTGGAGTGGGTTGCCATTTCTTTCTCCAGGGGATCTTCCCATCCCAGGGATCAAACCTGCATCTCTTCTGTCTCTTACATTACCACTGCACCACCAGGGAAGCCCAAGTTTGTGGCAGTTGTTCAAGAAATACTTGCCTTAAATGACCCCTAGTTACTCAAAAGAAGGTTGAGCACGTGGAAACTATCCCAGAAACAAAAGTACTTTCTAAAGGTAAAAGTACCTACCATAATTACCAGGGTGAGAGGTCACACAGTCACCTCCAAATTTCCCACTAGCTCTTCTCTTATCAGAAATTTCCACACAGCAAACTCCAGCGCACTCCTGAGTCATCTCTATGTCTAAACAGAAAAGGCCGACCACACTTCACTCTGAAAAGGTACACCATTTGCCCAATTGCAGAAGCTGCCTAATTAGCAAAACCACACAATTTGTAACTTACAGAAAGAAGAGTGAGAGCGTGTCTACTTCACTGGGGCCTTTCTCACCATGCTCAGCAGTTTAAGTGAGATTAGGGGTCACCTGCGAGCTTTTACAAATAAGACCCACCCTGATAAATATATAGGGAAAAAATATATAGGGATAAATACATAGGGAAAAAATATATAGGGATAAATATATAGGGAAAAAAATAGGGAAAGATGGGTTACTCGGTCTACCCCTAATCTGAAAAGGGTAATACAGAGGGGGAGGTGGGTTAAGGAGTGTGTCTTGCTTCACACATGTCCCTTTTGTGTAATTCAGGCCTCGGTGGGTGGGGGAAGGCAGCCAACCAGCAGATGTGGTAAATGGGTCAGGAATCAGGTGATAACAAAAGGCTGGACTCCCCACTGCCCTCCCCAGGCCACAAAGCCCCCAGCAACAGCAGCAACTCCCAAGGGCAAGTAAACACAACTCCACTCAGCACACGTGGCCTCCTGAGAGGGCGCCCCAGCTCACAGCACCCAGTGTGCAAAGGCCACCTCTATCTGATTCGAAAGCCCCAAGGAAGCAGGAAGCAGGAAGCAGGACCAGAAAGGCCAGCCTGGCAGCCTGGAGAAGGCACTGGTATAGGTTAGCCAGCAGGCCTGTCCACGCTCATCCACTCACGCTCGGCAACTGCCTCAGCAATTTTTTTTAATTACCCTGCTCAACTTATTCAGAAGTGCAATGATGTGAAGGAGGGAGGAGGCATCTGCCAGGGTTAAGAGTTGATAGGTCAGTTGTTTTTTCTTTTAAGAAAAATAAACCGGATCCTCTCTGCAGAAAATTGCTTTTCCCATCTGAAACCAAACTGCTTTTAGAACAACCAGGGCCTAGCTGGCTGGAATACTGAAAATTCATATCAACGTGGCAAGGGTGGGGACCTCGCTTCTCTGATGAGAGCTAGTAAGACGGGAGAATGGGAGCCACCTGCACTGAGAGGTGGAGAGAGTGAAAGCACATGTAATAAATTCCATTTGCTTGGGTTTTAAATTAAAAGTGGAAAACATTCTATTTTCTCCAATAAATGTGAAACTGGGTGGTTTTTTTTTCTATTGTCTCTATTGTGTTCTTTAGGCCATAAAAAGGTAAAAATGGAACCAACAATATGATTAAATTTTTCCTCTCATTACCAGCTAAGGAAAGAATTTAGGTGAAGTGTACTCACAAAATTCAGCACTCTATTAGAGGCTGTATAGCTGTCTTCTGTGTTGAGTGTGCTAACTTTAACTCCTTAACCAGACTATAAGTACTTTTTGTGGTATAACTGAAAGGATATAGATTAGTACTTAACAAGAAAGGCCCTACAACTTCCCTGGCGGTCCAGTGGTTAAGACTTCATCTTCACATCCAGTGGATATGGGTTCAATTCTTGGTAGAAGAGCTAAAATCCCACATGCATCAACAAAACCAAAACACAAAACAGAAGCAACACTGTAAAAAATTCAATAAAGACTTAAAAAACTGTCCAAGGTCAAAAAAACAAAAAGCTTGGGGAAAAAGGGACTCTGAAGCTTTCCCAACATGATCAGCTATGTGATCTTGAGCAAATTAAGTCTTTCTGTGGCTCAGTGTCCTTGACTATAAAATGGAAATGATAACATTAGTATCCATCCTGTAGGATTATTGCAGAGGCCTGAAAACCATCCATTCCTGGCACATAGTGGACATTTAATAAACATCAGTTATTATTATTATTTTTTTGTATTCCCAGAGTACTCTTCCAAAAACTCAGACTCAGCCACATTACTGTGCCTTTCAAAAACCTACAGAGGCTACCCCTTGTCACTGATCTAAAGGTCTTATCAGGCCAATTGAGGCTCCCATGTACCACCCCTAGGCCCCCAAGTCCCAATACCTTCTCTCAATGTGCTTTAGCTGCTGCTACAATATCTTTACCACCACCCCTCATACTCTCACCTATTCATCTGAAACTCTCTTTCATGAGTGTTTGGCTATTAGCATAGTGTTCCCTTACTATTAGTAGACTAAACTAGAACCACTGTCAGAGTCCAACAGTGACTGCTGGTACATAATAAATGCTCAGGAAACATTTACTTAAGATTGAGCAACGTTATCTATTAATTTTTTTCAAGATTTAGATCAAATGCAACAAAATCCTTGCATGTAATCTTTCTATATACCGTGTATAAGACTAAACTTTCTTCTGGCTTCTAACAGTCTATTTTTTGGACAAATTTTATTCACTGAGGACTCATTAATATTATTAAACATTCCCTAATACTACTTTTTAAAAATAACTGCTAAACTTTTAACCAGCTATTATGATGGGCCAGGTTCTTGGCATATAACAAACTCATTTAATCCTCACTATCCCACCCATAAGATAGGTACTGTTTTTATTCCACTTTCTCAAATGAGGAAACTGAGGCACAAAGAAATAAAGAACTTGTCCAAAGTCACATTGATGGTAAGCAGAGGCCCATTTTTCACCTAGTCTTTACCACTGCCTCTCCTACAAAGAAAGACCTGAGTCCCAGCTACATAGTTCATTGCCTCAATTCCAGTGTCAGTGGGTCAAAGTTGCAGAAAAGCAATTCAACTCCGTACACGTTAACTTGCGGTTCTCACTCCAGGGCTTCGGCTGAGCGTGTGGGGCCAGGGCCCACACCTTGCCATCAAAGTCTTGGACTTCCGCGGGATCTCAAAGATAAAGATGCGTTATACTGGAGCATCATCCATTGTTTTCCCGGGGTTTCAGGACCCTAGCCGCATTTCTGGCATTCTTAGATTCTGGCGATCTCGAACTCCTTTTAGTTAACTCTGTCCGTGAACTCCCTCCCTGGCCCTCTAGCAAGTCAGAGGCGCTCAACTCAATTCAACGAAGGCTTTGGCAGGGCCAATGGTAAAAGACTAGTTTACCTCCTTTCCCCCTGGGAAGAGCAGGACCAAAGAGTGGTCCAAACATATCCTTAACATCCCAGCACTAGGTCCTGCGCCCGCTGCAGACCCATCCCGAGCCCCTTGCCCTGCTCCCGCCCAAAGCTCCGGGTCTAAGTAAGAGCCGTCCTGACCGCGGTCACGCCTCCCCCGCGTGCTGCTGACTCAACCCTGGGAAAAGAAACCTCTCGGTTTTTTCCGACCTGTCCCTGGGGCACCCGCGTCCCGCCCCGCCCCCCCCCCCACCCAAGCCCCCGCCCCGCCTAAAGTTATCCTTCGGCTCTGAGCCCGCGGAACGCGTTGGCGTGACTCCCCGGGGTGTGGCCGAAGAACTCAGGCGACGCCTTGCCGAAGGGCGGACTCCTCCGCGGCCCGGAAAAGGAGACCCCGCGCGGCGGCAGCGGCGAGCCGGGCATGCTCACTGGCGCGGGCCGGGACCGCAGCCCAGGCAGGAAGCGCTGGCGCTAGGCGGTCCCCAGCGCTGCCAGCTGGAGTCGGGCGGAGCCGGAGCTCCAGCTCCGGGTGGTTCTGCCAGTCCCCGCGCGCCCGGGCGGCCGCACACGTGTCCAAGCGTCACGTCCGCGCGCGCCCCCGGGGCTTGCGTCAGCGGCCGCTCCGGTAGCTGGTGGGCCGGGGTTCTGCGCGCCGCTCGGCTTCGGGGCCGCGACACCGCCGGGAGGAGGAGTTTGGGGGCTCGAAGGGGTGTTCGGAGCGCCGGGGACCGCGGAGATCGTCAGCGCGGTCCAGCCCTCCATCCTGCCCGGCGCCGATCGTCTCCGCTGCTCGGTCCCGGGCTGGGCGCGGTGGCGTTGCCCAGGAGCCCGCCGCCCGCGGGGCGCGCACCGCCTTGACCCCGGCGGCCCCGCGGCAGGCAGACGCCCGCAGTTCCATGGTTGGTTCGGAGCGCAATGAGCCGCCCGTCCTCCACCGGCCCCAGCGCTAACAAACCCTGCAGCAAGCAGCCGCCGCCGCAGCCACAGCACGCTCCGTCCCCGGCTGCGCCCCCGGCCGCCGCCACCATCTCGGCTGCGGGCCCCGGCTCGTCCGCGGTGCCCGCCGCGGCGGCGGTGGTCTCGGGCCCCGGCGGCGGCGGCGGCGGCGGCGGCGGGGCTGGGCCAGTGTCTCCGCAGCACCACGAGCTGACCTCGCTCTTCGAGTGCCCGGTGTGCTTTGACTATGTCCTGCCTCCCATCCTGCAGTGCCAGGCCGGGCACCTGGTGTGTAACCAATGCCGCCAGAAGTTGAGCTGCTGCCCGACGTGCCGGGGCGCCCTGACGCCCAGCATCAGGAACCTGGCTATGGAGAAGGTGGCCTCGGCAGTTCTGTTTCCCTGCAAGGTAAGCCCAGGTGCCAGCCACGCACCACCGCCCGGCGACCTCCTGGGACTCCTGTGTCCCCAGCCCATTCGCGGGCGCTGAGAGGCAGTGGGCTTCTCTCATTAACTGGGGGGGAAAAAAAGTTTACACCGTGTTCGCCCTCCCCCATGCCACCTGTCCACTTTGGGAGCAGCTCTGGGCCGACTGCTGCCCGATCACTGACCCCAGCCTGATTGGCACGCGATCACGCTGTCCCCACCCGGAGCCTGCGTACTCTGCAGACGTGTACTCAGCCTGGGTAGAGCTGGGCCGCCGAAGGAAAACTTGGACCCAGAAGCTGACTATCTGTGGGGGACAGAGGAGAGGGGAAAGGAGCGAATTAAACGCACCCCTCGCCAGCGCTGGGCTTGGAAGGACTGGTCCTGGATTCCTCCTGCCCCCCCCCCGCGTCTGCCTTCTGCGCACCCCTGACACGTGGGAGCCCTCGGGAGTGTAGCTAAAAAAAAAAAAAAAAAGGGCGCCTACAGCCTGTTTTCCTCCAACAAGAAAACCTTGTAAGCCACGCCTTTCCCTCTCCTAGCCTTCCAAGGACTGATGAGTTGTGTTATTTTACTAAGTGGGGAGAAAACAAGAGTTGATGGGGAATTTAACTGGAAGGGCACGCAGGAGCTGTTGTTACAGTTCTTTAAAGCCCACCACTTTATTTTTTGTTTAGTTAAAAAATTATCAGTGCTCTTGCAAAAGAAAAAAAAAAAAGGGCACATCACTGAGACAAGTGAAAGACCCAAACGTCTCCTTTCCCACCAATGTTAGGTTTAGTATGCATCTGCATGGAGTTTTTTCTAACCATGTATAAATACACTCTCCGCAGCTGAATATAGAATGGTCGATGTTAATGTCAGGAAGGTTTATATATGCACACGTAAGTTTTTCTCCAAAAATGGCTTCTGCAGCTTGCTGACTTAAGTTCGTTTCATCACACATGTTTTTATATGTCTGCAGCCTAAGTCTATCTCATTGTATTTTAAATGGCTGCATAATTTTGCATTGTGTGGTCATACTGTAACATCAGTTTACATCTTTTGGGTAAAAATCTTCAGGAGCAGTTTCAGGAGCAGATAGAGACGTATCTATCTATATTACCGCATTATAACCTAGAATTTTACCATACATCTCATTTTTTAAACTTAGAAATAATGTCATTAATATTTTTGGAGTTTTTTTGGTAAAGCGCTTCATGGGCCATTTAGGCTCTCTGGCATTGATTTCTCTTTGCTGCTGCTTACTTTTATAGGGCAAGGGCTTATTTTTAAATTAAAAATAATCCACCAGAGAACTGAAGCTTGGGACGAATGTCAGTAAAATGAGTGATTTAATTTGGTCTGTGTCCTGCCACAAATAGGGTTTAAAATAGCATATTCAAATAAGCGTTTGAACTTGTGTTTGAGCTCTGGGTTTTCAGTCAACCCTAATAAATTATCATGCTTTGAACCACTCCTCATGCAATGCTTACTAATGCACCCAGCCCAGTAGTAGTTTGTCATAAAATTTACACAAAACAGTTTCAAAATTTTCTTAGGGTCATGAACAAGGTGGTAGCCTAGTGACCAAGAGAAGATTTGGTGATTAGTGACATAAGAGTGGATATTTGAGGTTTGAGATATTTTGTGGAAGCTGGGTGAGTAGGTGGGGGATGCCCCACAGGGTTTCTGGGGAGCCATCTTCTCAGCCTTCACTTTCCCCTAGGCCTTTAGTGGCTAACAGAAGAAATGATTTCAGATGAATAACATTTTACAAATGAGCATTTGATATCAGTCAGCTATCCCTATCTGCCTGACAATGCAGGAGATGCGGGTTCAATCCCTGGGTGGGGAATATCCCCTGGAGAAGGGAATGGCTACCCACTCCAGTATTCTTGCCTGGGGAAATCCCATGGACAGAGGAGCCTGGGCGAGCTACAGTCCATGTGGTCACAGAGTCGGACACAATTTAGCAACTGAACAAGCCGTCCCTAATTTATTTTTTAAAGCAGTATCATAAGAGCATTATGTTGCTTGCTCCTTAGAGAATGGGGGCAGTTATAACATACTATATGAAGTGTGAAGTTTCACTTTCAGAATCCCGAATTATTGTTCCTACTGAAGTATATATTCTTTCCTAATGTGATATGTCTTGAAGAAGAGTTCTCTTGGGAATCAAGGGTATCCAGTGTTTCTGTTTATGTCACTGATTTTTAGAAAGGTCCCATTCTGTAGGACTGCAGCTGGATAAAGCCATTGCTTTGCAAGCTGAAATTAAACAAGGTCAACCATCCCCCTGTAGACCAGGAATCCAGCTTAGAAAGTGACCTTGGGGGGAGGAGGTCACTTTTGTGTAAATACATACATGTGAGATTTGTAAAGCTGGAATATGCACGCCTCAACGTTGATTGATCAGTAATCCAGACTATTGACAGGGGAACTCAGCCAGTTAGTCTGGATAAATCAAACTCGGATGGATACAGAGACTCAGCAAACAACTGAAATGATATTCGTTGGGAAGGCTGAGAGCAATAGGGAGTGGTGAGGCCTATGGCAAACTCCAACACAGTGGTCTGCTTAGCCAGCCCTATGCTTCACACTTGCTCCTGAAAGTCATAGGGACTGCCTTGTCCCTACTTGGTCTGAGTCTTTCATGGGAGAAAACCCGTGTTGGGTAAAATACCAAAAGCCAGCTCTCAAGAGTTGCCTGGCACTGCCATTGTTTGCCTGAGAGACTACCTCTGAGAGCCTGCTATTTTCATCTGTAATGAGGGGATTGGACTGTTCAACTTCTAAGGACCCGTAGGTTCTGGAACTCCATTAAAAGAAGGGAGGCTCTATGGAATGCTTGTTAAGGCCCTCTGCATGCCAGCTTCTTTGTGTGGGTTATCTTTTATGAGTCTACCTTTCTTATTCTCAGGTGAGGAAACATGCGCCTATAGAGAGGTTAAGAGTTAAGTGACTTGAGATCACATGGTGGACCAGTTCATAAACCTTCATCCTGAAGGCACACATCCTTTGATTTTGGAGTCTGAGGTTATACTCGGAGGCTCCAGATCACAACCTGAGGTTGACACCAGTAACAAAATCATCCGACTGGATGAGGTCACCAGATGGACACATCCCAGTGAGACAACATAGCTGCTGACTATAAAGTTTATTGGGAGGAATTTTGTAGGGCTTGGGGGGGTGGGAAGATCAAGGGGTGAGGGGGAATAGCTTATACACCCAATATTTGGGGGGGTTTCAGTCTAGCTCTCGGAGAAGGCAGTGGCACCCCACTCCAGTACTCTTGCCTGGAAAACCCCATGAACGGAGGAACCTGGTAGGCTGCAGTCCATGAGGTCGAGAAGAGTTGGACACGACTGAGCGACTTCACTTTCACTTTTCACTTTCATGCACTGGAGAAGGAAATGGCAACCCACTCCAGTGTTCTTGCCTGGAGAATCAGGGATGGGGGAGCCTGGTGGGCTGCCGTCTATGGGGTCGCACAGAGTCAGACACGACTGAAGCGACTTAGCAGCAGCAGCAGCAGCAATCCAGCTCTGAATTGCTCATGCTTCCATTGGCCCCGAAGTGGAAAGAAAGTGAAGTTGCTCCATTGTGTCCAATTCTTTGCTGCCCTTTGGACTGTAAGCCACCAGGCTCCTCTGTCCATGGGATTCTCCAGGCAAGAATACTGGAGTAGGTTGCCGTTTCCTTCTCCAGGGGATCTTCCCGACCCAGGGATCAAACCTGGGTCTCTTGCATTGCAGGCAGACGCTTTACCCTCTGAACCAGGGTATGAGTCACCAAAAATGGGAGGGGGTCACATAATTAAAGGCTAGAGTCCTGCCAGCACCTGTGACAGAGGGCACCACATGCACTGTTAGCTCAGATCTCCTTTTAAAAAAGGATCTCTATCAGAGTATGGCTGTCTGCCACCTGGGGTATTTTTAGTCCATTCTATGACTTGAGCCACGCCTGGGAAGTTTTGACATCCTGTCCCCTTATCACAAACCCACCATCATCTCTGGAGAGTGTGGATGCAGGGGGAGAAGTGAAGGCTGACACATTGGGGCCCCCCACTCAACAGTGTATTTTAATATCAGCCAACTATTTCTCTCCAAAATCATGAGAAATGCTAAAACACACTCCAGCCCTCTTTCACTATCAGACATTTTCTTTCCACTTTTTCTTTGGGGCTTCCCTGGTGGCTCGGACGGTAAAAGAATCTGTCTGAAATGCAGAAGACCCAGGTTCAATCCCTGGGTCAGAAAGATACCCTAGAGAAGGGAATGGCTCCCAGCTCCAGGATTCTTGCCTGGAGAATTCCCCTGGCAGCTACAATCCATGGGGTCGCAAAGAATTATTTCTCTCCAAAACCATAGGAAATGCTCACACACACCCCAGCTTACACTATGAGACATTTTCTTTCCACTTTTTCTTTGGTTTCTGTAGAAGTTTCTTGCAGCATTATCTCCAAACACTGAACTAGAAAGCCTCGTCAGATACTTCTTCTCTGTAGTTGGATTGTGACAGTGTTGTTTGTATTCTTTAAAAAAAAAAAAAACCGAGGGACTTCTGCGATGGTCCAGTGGTTTAGACTTTGTCCTCCAGTGTAGGGGGTGTGGGTTCAATCCCTGGTTGGGCAGCTAAAATCCTACATGCCTCTGGGCCAAAAATCCAACATTAAAAGAAAAGAAAAAACAATATTGTGACAAATTCAGTAAAGACTTTAAAATGGTCCACATTAAAAAAAAATCTTAACGTCAGATCAGATAATCCAGTTGTAAGTTAAAATGTGTGGACTGATCTAGTCCAGTGGGGAGAAACCCTAAACACCAGCAGGGATAGGTAATGCAAGGGAGAGGGGTATCTGCCATGTGACCTTAGGGTTCAAGCAACGTCAGGGGCAGTGGAGGTGGTTGGGAGTTGGACCACAACTTTTGCTCAACTCTGGCTGATTGGCCTGGATGGGAATGTGATTGCAGCCATGCCAGATCTTTGGATTTTTTTCAAGAAAATTCAGAAATCTGCATTTTTTTAATGTTGAATATCTCGATTAAACAAAAAAAACAAAACAAAACAAAACATTGTCCAAATTCAGATGTAAAGCTAGTACTTGCAGGCCAAACCAACCGTGTCTGTAGACCAAACTCCAGCTTCCAGGGTGTAACCTCTGACCTGGTTCTCTTTCAGAAAACATCCACTGAGCCTGGAAGTTCTCATTTGACTCTGAGAACATATGAACTCTGGAATTCTGATAGGTCCCAACTGTTACAGCTTACTGCCTTTTCATCTTCGTTTTGCTGAGAGAAAATGCCAACATTCTGGCCTTTGGGAGACCTGAACTATTGTCCTATTGACTAGATGTTTGACACTTTGTACAAGTCAGTCTATCTCTTTGCACCTGAATGTCTTAAGAGCTGGACAAGATGACTATACCAAGGATCTTTTTCTGCCAAAAATTCTGGAGTCTAGTGAGCTGTTCAAGAGAAAAGGCACTAGTCAGGAGACAGAACTGGGTTCTCATCCTGGCTTTCTGTGATCTCAGTGCTGTCACTAGCTCCTTAGATCTGTTTGTTCGTCAGTTAAAAAGAACAGAGATAACCTTGAGCTGGTGGGTGCTCTCAGGTCAGATTAGCAATGCTGGCGAGGACTTCTGTGTCACCAAAACAGATGGAAGGTGGGTGGGATCAGAGCAGTTGCTAGGTGATGGGTGATCAGTCACCTAACAGTCTGAGGGGATAAGCCAGTTTGCCAGAACCATTTCAGGGATCTCTTCCGAACCTCAAAAATTCCTCTAAGACAAAATCCGTTACTTTGGAAGTTATCCCTTCCGTCCTCATTCCTGGCTGAAGTTGACTGGGTTGGCTCATAGAAGCTTGAGCTGGCAAGCACTGGGGTCCACATGTGTTTCTGGTGAGGTTCAAGATTTTCCAGAAGACAATGGACAGCTTTTGAGTGTAAAATCAAGGACAGAAGCACTAGAATGCGTGAAAAGAGTACTCGGAAGTTTAATGATGATTCTACACAGAGCTGGCCAAAGATTTTTCACAGGTCACCAAGTCCTGGAACTAGAGTAAATCATTGTTAGTTAAGATTGATCTTTGGTACAGCCAGAATGGACGAAAACCAAAAGGTACAGGAGGTCTGACCTATAGAGTCCCCAGGTTAGGATGGATTAGAATTGCCCTTTTTGTTTTTTTTGTTGAAAGCCCTATATAAAATGCTGTATACACATGACCATAGGAAGACCTCAATGTAAAATATCTTTATTGTCCAACTTGTGCGTCTGACAAAATTTGTAAACAGTGGTGTTTCTCATCCACACCCATAAAGTCCTCAGTCTTTGAAAAGGGCACATAGTAGGTATACATGTGCCAGAGTGAATGCCAGCATTCACCTGAGTATACTTTCTAAAGCTCATGAGAGATGCTGAAAATTCCCTAGCAGAATTTCATCAACTTTGCCCCACACATCCATTCTCCATTTGTTTCTTAAAAACTGTGAAACTGACATTCTCATTGCCAGTTGGGTAAAAGTTTTATTGTAATCATTTTTATACTGTATAGTGTCCGTGAGATAAAAGATCACCCCGTTCCTAGTTTTCAGCTGTCGAGATGAATGGAAGGTACACCTGTATTAAATATGTGGACCTGGGCCCTACTTCAAAACTTTGAATCAATGGAGATGGTGTCTTTAGGTCTTCCCTTCTCCCACTCCTCCCCTTCACCTCTTAACTCTGGTAGTTTTGAAGGCAGGCCCTAGTCGAGCCTCCTGGTCCCAATCCTATCTGTCTTTACTGTACTGGTTGGTGACCTCTCCAAGCCTCAGTGGCTTGTTGCTAAAATGGGGTGATGATTGTGGTAGTAATTCATGCAGAGTGCCCAGCACAAAGTAAAAACTAAATAAATGTGCACAGTTAGAAACTAACAGAAAGCAAATGACTGGAGTCTGAGGTCAGGTCCAGTTGTTCAGTCGTGTCTGACTCTTTATGACCCCACAGACTATACATATATAGTCCATGGAATTCTCTAGGCCAGAATACTGGAGTGGGTCGCCTTTCCCTTCTCCAGGGGATCTTCCCAACTCAGGGATCGAACTCAGGTCTCCCGCATTGCAGGCAGATTCTTTACCAGCTGAGCCACAGGGAAGCCCAAGAATACTGGAGTAGGTAGCCTATTCCTTCTCCAGGGGATCTTCCCGACCCAGGAATCGAACCAGGGTCTCCTGCATTGCAGGTGGATTCTTTACCAATTGAGCTATCAAGGAAGCCCTAAAAAGAAAAAAAGGAATCTTTTTTTCTCCCATCAGTTCTCCCATCGAGCTTCTCTTCCCTATTCCTAGTCTTATAGGGTTTCCATAGAACTAGGTAAGTTGGCTCTGGCATTGGTTTTTCAGTGATGAGAGTTTTTAAAAATTTCTTTAATGCTTTTAGAAGAGAAAACCTGCTTAGATTAGGGAACTTTTTTATGCATATATTTTGTTTTTAAAAGTAATGATCTTTTTTAAATGTAGAACATACAGGAGATTTTAATTTGATACTATTTTCTATAATCCTGCCCACCTAGAATAACCACTACACCATTTTTGCACATGTCCTCGCAAACTTACCTCTACATCAAAACTTACAAACCAGCAACAACAAAAAACCAACAATGAAAAACAGGTAAAACAGGGAATTCACACACTATTTCATAACCTATTTTTTCCTCTAATACATTGTGACTGCTTTTCCACACTGATAAATATTCGTTAAGATCCTGTTTAATGACTATATAGTATTACAATTCCATTAACTCTGGAATGTTATGGAACATGATGTTGGTTATGAATGTATCAGAGTTATTTAATCAAGCCCCTGTTTGTGGTCATTTAA
This sequence comes from Ovis aries, assembly GCF_016772045.2. Taxonomy (NCBI): domain Eukaryota; kingdom Metazoa; phylum Chordata; class Mammalia; order Artiodactyla; family Bovidae; genus Ovis; species Ovis aries. Next base: position 238,098,357 of record NC_056054.1, read on the forward strand.
ATCATTGTTTTCTTATTGTGCTTAAAAAAAAAAAGTACTGCTATAACTGAATCCCTGTGCATAAGGAAATAATTATTTCCTAATGATAAACTCCTACAAGTTGAATGGTAGGAACAAAGAGCATGTGCAGAAATCAGCTTTTGCTCATAAAGCCAAACTGCTTTTTCACGTAGAATCAAATGGGCACTGAGTGCCCATTTCTCTCCAGCATCACCAGCAATAGGTGTTATCCTTTTGCTTTAATGCTAGTGCCTACTTTTTCTCCCTCATGTAACATCAGGCCAGAGTTGGCTCCTCCTGATTACCCATTAACTTTTCATCAGACCCGCCCAGGCCTTGGAATACCCTGCAGCCCCAAGCCCTCTCTTCCTACCAGAAATTTCCCTAGCCAACCACTGCCTCCCCTACCACCCCGTCCTTCTGAAATTGAGTCTAATTGTGGAGACAGATGTGCCAACAGAGCCCTTCTGAGTAGTAGGAGCAGAGGAGTTTGGAGGCCTCCCTCAGTTGTGGTGTCAGAGCTGTATTAAGGAGGATGAGCAGGGTGTCCGCAGGAAAGGAAGGGATGGAATATCCAGTGGGGCTCGTGGGAGGCCAGTGCTTGTATAAAACATTGTTTACCTGGTCCAAGCTGGGCACATTATCTCGTGTTATCCTCCTAATTACTTTGTAAAGGAAACAGGACATGGTTAACATCCCCCCTAAGAAATTTGCTCAAAATTTGTAAGTTTGAGAACTTCCCTGGTGGTCCACTGGTTAAAACACTGAGCTTCCCCTTCAGGGGATGTGGGTTCCATCCATGGTCTGGGAATTAAGATTCCCACATGCTGAGTAACACAGCACTGGGAACAGAAACCCCAGAAGGTGCCTTGTAATTATACACAGTGTCTTTTCTGCTACCCCTCTGCCTGGCTGAGGTGATCTTCCCATTCCAGGCTCACACAGTAGCTTCTGGAGGGATGACAGTGGTACCCCTGAAGCTGCTAGGTGTAATAAGGATGCCTAGTTAAATTTTAATAGATAAATAATTGCCTGGAACATTCTAGGCTGCTTGTATTTTTATTTGCTAAATCTAGCAGCCCTACCACTTAAGCTTTCTTGTGAATTCAGTTGTATCCTTTGAGAAATAAAGCATCCAGAGAGATGGAGCAGCGTTTGAAGGGTGGGCAGGGCAGTGAATGTGATCTCACAGATGGGAAGCTGGCAGGAAGAAGGGTGTTGAGAAAGGCTGGACAAGGTCCATAAAGCCTCTCACTCCAGCTCCTGCTTTTGTTTGCTTCAGCAGAGATTCTGAAGGGACCTCACGAAACTGGTTCTCCAAGTCCACGGGGTGGGGGGGGGGTGTTGCCTGCTAGCTCGATCTATGGTCAGATGAGAGGTATACTTGGTCAAAAGTCAACTTTTGTTTAACACTTCCAAGATTAAAAAGAAACCCCTGCCATCAAAAGGAGTCTTTGTATGCGCGCACACACATGCACACTTGCACACACACACCTCCCCAAAAGCAGGATGTTCTCAGATGACTGCGATAATAAGAGGCCAGATTCTCCCACCAAGTCACCTTCAGTAAGAAAGCCCTGCCACATGGGGTTTGTTGACTTTTTCTTAGGCAAAAAGGAGAATTTTTAAGCCCAAGGTTTTCATGAGCATTGTCTTCTCCAGAGGAAAGTTTATAAAGTTCAGCGTCAGTGTTTGCTTGGCCTCACCACTGTTTGACAGTTCGGGGACTGAGTGACACTCTTCTCATACTAACATCTGTGAAACTAAGACTGCACTCTGATAATTCTGTCTTTGCACTACCTCATAGCAAAGGTGAGGAATGTACCGTTTAAGTGAAAATCCGCTGAGGTTCTTAGAGAAAAGATGCTAGACAAACAGATGCAGGGTGAGTATTATAATGAAGTCACAAAAAGAGATGTCATTTCTCCTGCTGCTCAAGTCTGAACTTCTCCACTGGTGATGACAGTCAAGGGCTGATTATTTGGCAGGTAGTTTTATAGACCCACTCAGAGGTGACAGGGTAGGCAGGCTCAATCCAGGGTCACACAAGACACTGGTTACTTGAGTTCCAATCACAGCCATTCTACCAGTGGTTGCAAACACACTAAGCAAAAGTGACATACAGCATCAGAATGACAACAGCATCCTGTTTCCCCATCTAGGTAAGGCTTCAGAGAAGCTAGAAACACCCCCATCGAAATAGTTTATGTAAATAAAGTATGTGAAATGCCTTGGTCAAAAATTACAGAAGACATTCAACCCAGAATGAATGAAGTCTAAAATGTACATGTTTTCCTTACATGGTCTCAAGATCTATTGAATTATTTTTTAATTCTAAGTTCCACAGGAAGACTGACTTAAAGTAAAAGTAACATGGTGGAGAGCAATCATCTTTTGCAGATAAACCTAATATTTATTCATCTACCAACAAATAGTGGGTGAACAGGAAGCAGGCAATAAATCATTAAGTCAATAAGCAAAATTAACAGACCCATAAATTAATTGGAAAATAACATGGGATCATTCAATGATATTTTGGGGGGAAGATAAAAAAATTTTAGTCACAAAAGAGCTAGCTTGGATTGCTAGAAGTCCTGTTAGAAAGTGGTAAAATTGGACTTCCCTGGGGGTCCAGTGGTTGAGAACCCACCTGCCAACGCAGAGGACGCCGGTGGGTTCGATCCCTGGTCCGGGAAGATCCCACATGCCACAGAACAACTAAACTCACGTACCTCGGCTCCTGAGCCCATGAGCCACAACTATGGAAGCCTGTATGCCCCTGAGCCCGTGAGCCACAAGAAGAGAAGGCACTGCAGTGAGAAGCCTGTGAACCACAACAAAGAGCAGCCCCCGCTCTCCACAACAAGAGTAAGCTCACACGCAGCAACGAAGACCCAGAGCAGCCACAAATAAAAATTTAAAAATTTTAAAGAAAATGGTAACATTTAAGTGTAACTGCTGGTTAAGATTTAAGTTTTACCACTATATGGGTCTAGACTAGGTTTAGCTGCACCTCCCACTTGATCAAGTCTAAACAATGTTGAGAAACAGAGACTTCAACCAATAGCCTTTTATCATCTGCTGAGCATACCTGTTATACTGTCAGGATCCATCCTTCCCACTGAACTAACTCTGATTCCCTTCATGGGGTCACCTCCCCAGTGATAAAAGGGGTTTACCTGTTTATGAAAGGGGTGCAGGTATGTTTCATACCTGGAGCTCCTCTTCCAGATGTGGTCTGGAAGTGAATAGGAGTTTCCTGTGGGGCACTAAGGGTGGTGGATCATGAACCTGGAAACCATCATCCAGGGCCATAGATCTGTCAGGTGCCCACAAACCTCTGGGAGGATCCGAGGAGCAACAGAGAAGGCTCTGTCTTCCTTGGGTGAGGAGGGGGTCAAAACAGTGTTGGTGATTGTAACAATCGATGTCTTCAGTGCCACATTTTGTTGGTTCACTAAAATGAGTCCCAAGAGCTTCTAATAAAAGATAAACTATTAGTTTAGTTGCATTTACATGCAAGTATGTAGTTAAAAGCATATTTTCTTTAAAAAAAAAAAAACTATCACAATAATCATTCAGATCTGCAAAAAGAATCTCTACCCCCAGAAGGATGAACATGCTTAGTCTCTGGGGTTTTTTGTTAATATTTATTTTTATTTATTTGGCAGTGCCTGGTCTTAGTTATGGCACATGGGATCTTAGTTCCCTGACCAGGAATTAAATTCAGGCCCCCTGCACTGGGAGGTGCAAAGTCTTAGCCACTGGACCACTAGGAAAGTCCTTCTGGATTGTTTTATATGATTTCAGATTTACATGACACTTGCAATAATAGTACAAATTCCCATATTGCCTTTATCCACATTCACCATTTACCTCCTTTTTGCCCCACTTGCTTTATTGTTTGTGCTCTCTCCATTCATATATATATATAACGTGGAAACTGCAGACACCCTGTCCTTTTATCCCTAAGTACTTCCCTGTGTTTCTCCTCTAAAATCAAGGACATTTTCTTATGTAATATGGTACAGTTATCAAAATCAAGAAATGTGATATGGTGTAGATAGTCTTATCTAGTCCAGAGTCCATATTCAAATTTCAGTGGTTGCCCCAGTAATGCCCTTTGTAGCGGTTTTGGTTTCCCAGGCCAGGGTCAGACGTTTGGTCCTCCGTGTGCATTCTGTGATGCTTACAGCTTATTTAGATGGAAAGAAAGTGCAGTCTGCTTTTGCTTACCCCAAGACAAGGTCATTTCTTGGGTCTAATTCAGAAGTTTATAAGCATCAACAACAAGTATCTATTATGTTTATTATGTTTTGTTTTTCTTGAGATGTTCTCATTTGAGGTACTGGCAGATAGTCTGCTAATACACTTCCCTGTTTCCTAGGAGGTAAGCAGGTGGAGGCAAGGCGGTTACCTCACAGTCCCCAGAGGGACCTGGTTGGTTCCCAGTGCCTCCAGTGTCATAGACTGTTGATTGTTGAGAGTGCAGCAAATCGTCCTTAAATTGCCTGGACTCAGATTTAATTAAATAGGTGAAAAAACTTGTTCTAAACCAGTCATGGAATCCGCGACCTTCACTAGCACCCAGGCTAAGAATTCCGTTTATATACTTATTCCTTAAACAAATATAACATGCCTGTGTTTCTTGAATAAACACCAGGTGTCTAGTGATTGACTGTGTTTCTGACGTACCTTGTCATGTGTATTTGTGTGTCAAGGGTCTCTGTGCCAAAAAGGAGAAAACCTTGCTAAGTTCCAGCTTAAATAAAACCATCTTCAAACCCCATGTCCAGGGAAAGAATTGGCACTATTTACTGCTTTCTGCAAAGACATCAGAATGAGGCACCAGGGTCCTCTGTCGCCTTTTCACAGTGGCAGAATGTGTTTGTACAAGACTTTTGAGCCATCGCAACGTGAAAAATTTCTAAAGGAAAAGTCAGAAGTGTTATTTCAACATTGCTTTGCTGGGCCATCTCTCCCCCTGCCGTGCATTCTTCTTTAGCTTTGGGCTTGTGTGTGTGGTCGTGCCTCCCCTGGCCCCCAGCCTAAAGAGGGGTTTACTTAAAGCACATCCCACCTCGTGCCCCACCCCCCAGGGGAGATGAGCAGATATTTCCTTGGGGGGATATCTCATTTATAACCGCAGATGTGTCCCAGGCTGCAGGCAGCCCTCTGCAAAGCAGCCCAGGTGCTTTATCTCAGAGACAAGTGTGTGCCTTGAAGAACCAGTCATCTCAAGAAAAACAGGCATCCTTTGAACCCTCCCACCGGGTGGGCAGGCCCTGGCCAGAGCGAGAGGAGGGAGACCTCAGGACTTTCTTGCCAGATGCCAGAGAAGGGGGAGGAGGGGGGGCCTGATTACTGGTTACTTGTTTGTGATGTGCTGCTGCCTCGTTCCTTAGGGATAGCCGCGTTTGGGGCTGTTTTTCTCCTTGCAAACCTGGAAGAAGTTATATTTGAACCAGTTTCCAGAAACGGCATATCTGTGGGCCCTGGGCTTTGTGTGTGTGTTGGGGCTGGGAGGGCTTGGGTGGGGAGATCAAGGCAAATTTCTTTTTCTGCAAAAGATTGGTTCTTTGACCCCTGAGCTGCTGTGTTCAGAGAAAGAGCCACAGAGGATCCAGAAACTCAAGGCTCTGACCCTGGTGTGGCCATGGATGACCACATGGCTGGGATGAGTCATCCTGTAAAATGGGTGGAACCAGTGCCCCAGCTTCCAACCATGCTGCTCAAGCCATCGAGGTCTAGCTGTGTGTTGCGGCTGGATTATTTCCTGAAGTGCCCCGGGTGGCACCCACTGGGCAGGGCAGTGACCAGCTGGACCAGCTTCCTGCTGTGGCCCCTCCTCACGCCTGGGAGTGTGCCTGCCCAGCCGGCTGTGTCACTCACTGAAATCAGAGGCTCCCCAGCTCGGGTGATTTTGCCACCCAGGAGACAGGTGGCCATGCCTGGTGACATTTCTGGTGGTCACCACATGGTGGGGGGGGGGGACTCTCCTGGCATCTTCAAGGCCAGGGATGCCACTAAACACTCTCCAGTACACAGCACAGCCCCCAAACCAAGACGCATTTGCTCTTGGCCAGTAGTGCTGCTGCAGAGAAACTCTGGAAATGAACTAAACTGTCAGTAACGTCCTGGACGGAACCTGGACCCGCCTGCTCATTATGTTTTGTCCCCAACACATGCTCTGTTCACCCTGCGCTAGAACCAGATGGAACTATTCCTTCCACAATCTGCCTTCTCCCCTGTGAGGCTTTCCATACCCCCCTTCGTCAACCTGTCTCCACTTTGAAATCACCTGTCACCCCTGCCCCCCCTTCTTCCTTTGCATAGGTGCCTGTATTTCTGATGTGCTCGAGCTGTTTATTGTTGCATGGTACAACCCCTCTGACAGCAGACGCCACAGGGGCGGGATCTGTGCCACAGAGGGTGGCAGCCCTTAGAAACCCTTGGCGCTTATCGAGAAGACACAAGCTTGCTCCTCAGAGGCCCCTAAACCATTCTACAAGCTGCCTCAGATTTGTGGACCCCAAAGGCAGCCCTGTGACCCCTGCAGGAGCACTGATAATGTAATGACAAGAGCATCACTCCAGAACAGTGGCGAGACTGTCACAAGTATCGGATGTGGCACGAGAGTGCATGTGTTTGTGTACGTGTGAGTGCACACATGTTTAAAGTCTAGATCTTTGCTTTTTAGAGACCATCATCTCTAATTCGGTCATCCTAACAGTGGCGCCAGTGGTCATGAAGACACGCCCTCACCCATGATGGAAAAGAGAAGGAATAGATTGGCATTAAAGTGCAGCTTGTTGAGAAAAAGCAGAATAAGCACGTAACAGTTTAAAGTTATATTTACTTAAGTTAATAGAGGCTGCAGTAAGATCTTTTCTCACAAGGTCACTGTCCACAGAGATGCTAAGTAATGCCTGGTCTATCTGTGTAATTTGGGGAGGTCCCCTACTGTCTATATTTGGGTGGAAGGTAAAGTATGTGACTTGTAAGGCAAACAAATAATTCAGACTATAAATATTCCTACCTGAGTTACACAAGAAAAAGTTCTTAAATGATTGCTTGGTGATAAATATTTGTTGTACATTTGACTTGGTGAACCTGGAGTAGTTTGGAGCTTTGGGCTGGGGAAGGGGGCAGGTGGTACTTTTTCTTTTTTTTTGTTTTTTTTTTGTTTTGTTTTTGTTTTTGTTTTTGTTTTTTTTTTGGTACTTTTTCTGTACATTCTAAGCCAGACTTCATCTTGTTCCTGAGATTATTCCTGGGTAACTGTGGTAAACAGCACCTTCTGAAAGGTCTTCAGATCCAAATATTGAGGGTTTGTTTCAGCCAGGAAATCGGCCAGGTTTTGGGCTAATTTTTGCTATTTTTATTGTGTTGGATGTGTGTTTTTAAACAGTTGGCAGAAGTGTCTCACTCATCACTGGCAGAAGTGTCTCACTCATCACTCACAGAAGAGTTTCAGAAGGCTCTGTATTCTGAGCCTCGCCCTGGATTTAAAACACAGTTAATAGAGATTTGCTTTTTTTAGGGCCTTACACTGCTAGGAACACAAACTATAAATATATCTGGATAAGTAAATTTGTTCCTTCTTCTTGATTAAGTTTTATACCCATGCTTTTAAAATTAGTCCATGGTTTTCAAAGATGAATAAGCAGTTCCTACAGGCAAAGTATTAATAAATAACAGTGAACTATTTCTGCCAATTTCTACTGAAGACCATTATAATTCACTTTCGGTACGGAGGAGGAAGGAGCTGCATGTCTCTCTCTAAGCCACCTTCTTCTTCCTTATTAGGGGAGACTCATCTCCTCAAGGGTGGTGGCGGCCTTCTCTCCTCCGTATCTACTTCTCAGTGACTGCAGCTTAGGGTCTTGTAAGGAGAAGACGTTCAGGGCCTGCTTACTGCTAGTGATTTAATTCAGCTGCAAAGATCAGAATTTGACCTATTTTTAAAATTCATAAGGGTTTATTCCTTAAGGACGGGTAGGGAGAAGTAGAAACAGCTGTGGGGTTTTATGTTTTCAGCCTTGGACACGGCATCTTAGAAAAAATGAAGCAGAGGAAGTCCCTGGTGGTCCAGTGGTTAGGACTCAGGGCTTTCACCGCTGTGGCCCTGGGTTCAATCCTGGGTCAGGGGATGAAAATCCTGCAAGTCACCCAGTGGGACCAAAAAGAAAATTGATGTGGCCCTGCCATCATTTGATGTCTTCATGTCTCAACAGGGGGTGAGGGAATCCAAGTGCAGGAACCCAAATGGCAAAGCTGCCACTCTGGGCTTGAGGGGGAGGAAGCTGACTTCTGGTTTCACCTAAAGAGGTCATTCAGGTTTCCTTATTCTTGACAAAAATACAGCATAGTCCTCTGAGCAAGTGTCTACTGGTGGATTCATTCTCTATCTGGTGTCTGGGAATTAGCAGGGTCATTCTAATGAAGTTTGGGTACAGAAGTCTTAATTCCTGTGGTGTGGTCTTTTCTCACGATAGATGTGATTTATCCATCAGGAATGTGCAGGGAGAAAAGGGCTTTGTTCCCTCCCTATTAAGGCAGCATTTGAAAGACAGACAGTGTCAGAAAACCCACCTAGGACAAGCGCCCACTCTAGCGCCCACTCTAGTTCCCCTTCCTCCCGGGCCTGTCAGGAGGACCTGACCACCCAGTCACAAAGAGGTGAGCACAGGCCTGAGGAGGGGGTCTGAGGCAAGTCCAGTGGACTCTGAGAGGAGAGTGAGGCCCTTCTCACTCCAAGCTCCACTGGCTGGAACCAAACTGAAAAGTTCTTGAATGTGATTTCTTTTCCTGAAAAATGTATGTCCAAAGCCCACCCTTGGGGCAGGGGGTAAAAGGTGAAGGTGAGGTCACAGTTCTAGCCACGTGAGGGGTCTCCAGCCCTCTTCTGCACTGGGCTGGTCACTCCGCCAGCAAGAGCAGGGGGCCACAGGGCAGCTTTCCCACAGCCCACCTGCTGGTCACAGCTGGAGCCAGGAAGCAGTGGATGGGGCCAACGGGGGGGAATTACACCATCTGCAAAACTGTCGGTGAAAACTAGTCCGAAGATGACGTTCATCCTTGTCCTACCCCTAAGCAATTCTATGGTGCTAGTGGTAAAGAACCCGCCTGCCAGTGCAGGAGATGCGGGTTCCATCCCTTGGTTGGGAAGATCCCCTGAAGGCGGGCATGGCAACCCGCTCCAGTATTCTTGCCTGGAAAATCCCATGGACAGAGGAGCCTGGAGGGCTACAGTCCATAAGGTCACAAAGAGTTAAGCACGACTCAAGTGACTTAGCACTCAAAGCACACAAGCAATTCTAAATTGTTTTTTAAAATTCTTTAAATTTACAGAAAATAAGGGGAAAGCCAGGTTTTCTAGGGCTGGCTCCACAATTTTGTTTGAAACATTTGTAAGAGTACTTGAGTTCTCACAGTTTCAACAGTGCTGGAACGGGGGCAGGAATGCAGCTCATTCCTGGCCGGGATGGGCCCCTGATGTTATGCATGGCAGTGCAAGGATGAATAGGCACTAAGACGTTTCAGTCTGCAATATTTAACTCACCTGGAACCAAAGTAGTTGAAACAAAAGTGCAGTTTGAGTCTGGAAAACCTGAGGTTTGCAGACTCAGAGGTGGAAGAAGCCCCCAGTGTCTCACTGTGCTGCTTTCTGTCCCTGCAGTATGCGACCACGGGCTGTTCCCTGACCCTGCACCACACCGAGAAGCCAGAGCATGAAGACATCTGTGAATACCGTCCCTACTCTTGCCCTTGTCCCGGTGCTTCCTGCAAGTGGCAGGGGTCCCTGGAAGCCGTGATGTCCCATCTCATGCACGCCCACAAGAGCATCACCACCCTTCAGGGAGAAGACATCGTCTTCCTGGCCACAGACATTAACCTGCCAGGAGCTGTGGACTGGGTGATGATGCAGTCGTGTTTCGGCCATCACTTCATGCTGGTGCTGGAGAAACAAGAGAAGTATGAGGGCCACCAGCAGTTCTTCGCCATCGTCCTGCTCATCGGCACTCGCAAGCAGGCGGAGAACTTCGCCTACAGACTGGAACTGAATGGGAACCGGAGGAGACTGACCTGGGAGGCCACGCCCCGGTCCATCCACGATGGCGTGTCCGCAGCCATCATGAACAGCGACTGCCTGGTGTTCGACACAGCCATAGCGCATCTTTTTGCAGATAACGGGAACCTTGGCATCAATGTGACTATTTCTACATGTTGTCCGTGACACACCGACATGATTTGGGCATGGCGCTCTCTGGTTAATAAAGGTTTTTATAGGTGTTTTATTCACAGTGTCTTCACAAGTCAGGACCCACAGTTTCCCCGTGTCCTGTCTGAATGGCAGCTTCCCATCTGGCACTGGCCCAACGAAGTTCATTAAACCGGGACAGAGGAGGTTGGCCGGTTAGTCGTTTGGAGGCTACCCTATGATCGGAAATCAACTTGATTATTAAATTTTACTTCCTTCCTGAACAGCACCTGACAGGTTTCTCGGGCTCCTCTAGACCAGGATGTTTGTTAGGAATTGGAGGCTCCTTCCTGCCTCCCTATATTGGTCCCTCCAAGTTGACGAAAGCACAGTGACTGTCAGCAGAGTCCTTAACTTTGCTTTTACCTTGTGTTTAAGGAGGTAGGAATTGTTTTACTACATTTTAAACAGTGTTTCTCAAACCGGATGGCTAACCAGTGTGCACAGAATCAATGGAGTGCTTATCTGAAACATGCAATTTGGGGAGCCTGCGAATTTAACAATCTCATCAGGGGATGCTTTCCAACAGTAAAGTTTGAGAATTACTGGGTTAAATTGTGGGAAAGGGTCCAGATTTTAAAGGTGCTTTCCGATTACCCTCTACTGATTTGTCTGTCTTTCTACTATTTCATCCACACACACTCCCACTCCCAGATTAAAACAAGAACCACAGATCCCCACAAACACAGTCCTGAGATCTAGTCACTCTCTTGTGTTTGGGAGGGACTGCCTAGGAAAGCAAAAAGGGTAGCCATTGATAGCTCTCACGTAGTTAGTTTTTGCTCATCACTAGTACAAATGACCTGTTTACACCTGGCTTCCCTCAGAGGCCCTCCTTAACTTAGATGGTGGGAAAGACTAGATCAGTAGAGTTGGAAAAGCTTTATAACCAGTGTCATATGCTTGCTATTTAAAGGTATGTGTTGGGTTTGGTTTGTTGGTTTTTTTTTTCCACATTCACTTTAGTTTTTTAATAAATATTTTTCAAAAATGAATATTCTGCTTCATCTTGAGTGGAATGATGCATACTTATTGGGTATCTACTGTGCAGGTGCCATGAAGCTTCACCCTTAGCACCCCTTGGAGCTCTCACTGTTTCTGTGTGGAGAAACAGGCATTTGTCCAAGACCACAGCACAGATTGCTGGCACCACTGGGGTCTGAACTCACTTCTCTCAACCACAAAGTGACATGGGTGTGGCAGGTCTCCTCCTTTGAGTGGTTCTTTCTGCCTGACAGTGCCAGGGCTTGTAGAGAGAGAATACTTTTCCTGGTTTACAGAATCAGAAGGAAGAGGTTTGGCTGTGATGTCCGGAGCACTAGGTTTGAGCCAGGGTGACCCACTCCCTTGATCCCAACCCTGAACTCTCAAAGGAATTCACAGTTTAGCCCCAAATGCCCGGCAAGGATGGACTGCTTCCCTTAGTGGCCCGATGACATCAGAGAAGTGCCAGGTGGGAGTGATGGCTTTAGACTTACTTCATATTTCAGGTGAGTTGCAGGGCTGAGTTTTTAGCCAGGGAATAGTTTAACAGTTAAGAAATTTGCTAAAGTAACTTACCTTCAAGACTGTTCTTCACATGAAGGTGAAAAGTAGTATGTGTACACATGTGCATGCTGTCAGGTCGGTAGTGTTCGTTCGACTGTGGGACACTCTGGACTGTAGCCCGCTAAGCTCCTCTGTCCATGGGATTCTCCAGGCAAGAATACTGGAGTGGGTTGCCATCCCCCTCCTCCAAGGGATCTTTCTGACCCAGGGATCAGACTCGCAGCTCTAATTTCTCTTGCATTGGTAGGCAGGCTCTTTAACACTAGCACCACGTGGGAAGCCCCCCCAACCAAAAAAAAAAGCAGTACCACAAATCAAAGGACAGGCTTATAACAGGTCGAGTAAAGAATAAAAACCACAGTTCTCGTCATGGAAAAAGTCATATTTCAAGCCGGTACACAGAGGGCTCCCTGGAGGTAAGACTAAGATCTAGGAGCAGGCAGACTTTGACCCTCAGGGTGGAGCTGGTCCAGGAATGGCTGCCCGGTGCAAACGTGACACCCAGGCAATGTGTTTTGTACAAAAACTAGCCAAGCTCACCAACATCCTATGGTGCCCATAGCTCACCCTTCTTGTTATATGTGATGGAGGAAATCAGGACCAACTGGTCAAGGAAGTACCAGAGGGTAAAACTATAAACAAAAGACAGTAAAGGAGCAGACAGTGGAATCAAGTCACCGCAAAAGCATAAAATGTTAGATGATCAGCATCAAAAGGTCAAGGGATGGGCCAGCAGTCATACAGTGCACTAATGGGAGCACAGAATTCAGGCTTCCTGACTCCCCATTCAGACACTGTCTAGAATGAAAATAAGGTCGTAGGCAACAAAACTGAGCTTTTACTTTCCATAGTTTTCTGACTCTCTTTAGTCTCTGTCACTGGATATCTGTGAACTTAACTTTTATTCTCCAGCTTTTTTTTTTAACTTAACCATTTTCTGCCAGAAAACAAACAAAAATCCCCAGGTTGTTCCCTGTTTTAAGAGGAAGTGAAAAATAGTGAAACATCATGTAAATTAAAATCTTTCCTTTTAGTTCCAATTGTAAAATGCAATTTAAAATATGTGATAGGATTTCCCTGGTGGCACAGATCCCCGGTCTGGGAAGATTCCACATGCTGCGGAACAGCTAAGCCCATGTGCTAGAACTACTGAGTCCTCATGACACAACTACTAAGGTCTACACGCTCTAAGGACCTCAAGCCACAACTAATAAGCCCACGTGATACAACTACTGAAGCCCCTGCATCCAGAGCCTCTGCTCTGCAACAAGAGAAGCCACCGCAATGAGAAGCCCGAGCACACAGCTAGAGAGTAGCCCCTGCTCGTCACAGCTAGAGAAAGCCTGAACACAGCAAGACAGACCCGGCAAAGCCAAAAGTTGGTTAATTTTTTAAAAAAACACAGTGATAAGCATTTGTCAAGACTCATGATCCACCTATGTACCATATTAAAAAAAAAAAAACAACCTTTCTCTTTCCCATGCTAGTTCTGTATTCTAATTTGATAGAAATCTGGCTAATCGAGCACGATGCTAGATTCAGCCTATATCTTATACTGCCTGAACCATTCTAAAGAAAAAAAAAAAAAAGATTCTAATGTACCTTGAAGAAAATGTTAATACTCATTAATTCTGGGATGCAGGGACCCGGTATGTGTTATATTAGCGTTCATTATTCTCTGTTTTTTTAAAAAAATTGTTTTTAAACTAACCAGTTGAGATCACAGGTTCCTAACTTTTCCGAGAGGAGGAACTAGCCTTGGTTTCCCTGGATTCTTAAGATTTAGAGGATTCAGAGGATGGTGTCCTCACAGCAAACCGTCCAGTGCAAATCATGGGAATATTGAGAAGAGGCCATGGAACCATCATTACATCATGGAACACACCTAAGTAGAAGCTGAAACTCCACCCTCAAACAGCAGGGCTTCCCACGTGGCACTGGTGGTAAAGAACCTGCCTGCCAATGTAGGAGACATAGAAACGCAGGTTCGATCCCTGGGTCGGGAAGAGGGCACCACAACCCACTCCAATATTCTTGCCTGGAGAATCTCATGTAGCCTGGTAGGCTACAGTCCATGGGGTCACAGAGAGTTGGACACGACTGAGTGACTTAGCACACATGCACTTGTCTTGGCGTGCACTTTGTCTCATCCCAAACAAGGGCAATGCCAAAGAATGTTCAAACTACCACACAATTGCACTCATCTCACACACTAGTAAAGTAATGCCCCAAATTCTCCAAGCCTGGCTTCAACAGTTTGTCAACCATGAACTTTCAGATATTCAAGCTGGATTTAGCAAAGGCAGAGGAACCAGAGATCAAATGGCCAATATTTGCTGGATCATAGAAAAAGCAAGAGAATTCCAGAAAAACATCTGCTTTATTGATTATGCCAAAGCCTTTGACTGTGTGGACTGATACCAGACCACCTTATCCGCCTCCTGAGAAATCTGTATGCAGGTCAGGAAGCAACAGTTTTAACACGGAACAACAGAGTGGTTCCAAATTGGGATAGCAATACATCAAGGCTGTATATTGTCACCCTGCTCATTTCTATGCAGAATTCATCAAGTGAAATGCCAGGCTGGATGAAGCACAAGCTGGAATCAAGATTGCTGGGAGAAATATCAATAACCACAGATATGCAGATGACAACACCCTTATGGCAGAAAGAGAAGAGGAAGTATAGAGCCTCTTAATGAAAGTGAAAGAGGAGAGTGAAAAAGCTGGTTTAAAACTCAACATTTGAAAAACAAAAATCATGGCATCGAGTCCCATCATTTCATGGCAAATAGATAGGGAAACAATGGAAACAGTACCAGACTTTATTACCTTGGGCTCCAAAATCACTGCAGATGGTGACTGCAGCCATGAAATTAAAAGATGCTTGCTCCTTGGAAGAAAAGCTATGACCAACCTAGACAGCATATTAAAAAGCAGAGACATTACTTTGCTGACAAAGGTCTGTCTAGTCAACACTATGGTTTTTCCAGTAGTCATATATGAATGTGAGAGTTGGACTATAAAGAAAACTGAGCACTGAAGAACTGATGCTTTTGAACTGTGGTGTTGGAGAAGACTCTTGCGAGTCCCTCGGACTGCAAGGAGATCCAACCAGACAAATTGTAAAGGAAATCAGTCCTGAATATTCATTGAAGGACTGATGCTGAAGCTGAAACTCCAATACTTTGGCCACCTGATGTGAAGAGCTGACTCACTGGAAAAGACCCAGTGCTAGGAAAGATTGAAGGCAGAAGGAGAAGGGGACTACAGAAGATGAGATGGTTGGATGGTATCACCGACTCAATGGACATGAGTCTGAGCAAGCTCCAGGTGTTGGTCATGGACAGGGAATACTGGAGTGCTGTGGTCCATGGGGTTGCAGAGTCAGACATGACTGAGTGACTGAATTGAACTTGTCTCAGCAGCAGAGTCCTGCACTTCCTGTAAAATACCATTCCAAGGAAATTCTCCTTGTCCCTGACTTTAGGCTCCCAGGGCTTGCCAAGTAGCTGGCAGTATGACCTTAGGTCCATGAGTGACCTCTCTGCAACACGTGGTTTCATTTTGTAAAAGTTTTTGCTCTAGTACTAATTTCCTGAGACAGCTGAACTACAAAGTTGAGGTGTGTAGGTCATTCCAGCAGGGCTCTGGATGCCACGGTTCAGGGATAATTGATCCAGCGTGTGTCATTCAGAGTTAGCAGGTGAGTCATGCTCTAGCTGCTTCTCAGTTCCCACGGTTTAGAGCCAGGGATGGGACTTGGGCATTGAAATCAGCTTTGCTTTGTAGTTCTGGCTTGAGGGGCCTGTGGCCTTGACTTTTCCTGACTCATGCATTCTGTGTTTGAAGTATGATTATAATTTCACTGACCTATGCTGACCCCGAAGAAAGGGAGCCAGGAGTTCTTCAAGAATAGGAAATCTCACCGCCCTCAGTATTAAACTTTCTGCTTCTGCTCCTCATTTGAAGCTGATAATTTGTGAGGACTTTTCTGGTGGTCCAGTGGTCAAGAACCTGCCTTCTGATGCAGGGGACAAGGGTTCAATCCCTGGTCGAGGAACTAATACCACATGCCGAGGGGCAACTACTGAGTCCTTGAGCCGCAACTAGAGAGCCTATGTGCTGTTGAGCCCTGCTCTGCAACAAGAGAAGCCCTCACGTCACAAGGAAGATACAGCACAGCCAAAATAAAAACAAATAAAACCTTTAAAAAAATTCTTATTTGTGAATACCTTTGCCTTGGAGTCTCCAAAAGACAGGGCAAGAAAGAATGTCAGATGCTGCAGATACCAACACCTGCTACCACTATCACTATTTTACAGAATGAATAGATGAATAGAGACATACAGAAGGGAAGTCACTGACCTAAAAATAAACCAACAACAAAAAACTAGTTAGAATTTTCCATGGTGATAACATGGTGTCTTCTGTATTGAATGTGAAAGTCACACAGTCGTGTCCAACTCTTTGTGACCCCATGGACTATATATAGTCCATGGAATTCTCCAGGCCAGAATACTGGAGTGGGGAGCCTTTCCCTTCAGGGGATCTTCCCAACCCAGCGATCAAACCCAGGTCTCCAGCATTGCAGGTGGATTCTTTATCAGCTGAGCCCCAATCTGTATTGAACAAAAGGGGAAAAACTATAAAACTATTCGATCTACAAACTGACATTTTATGATACTCAAGACAAATGAAAGAAATTTGCCCCTAGTCGTGATTCCACCAACTTCTTCCGGCTCCACTGCTACCACCTGAGCCTGGACCACTGTCAGAGCTCCTAACAGCATGGCCTGCCTCCCTTCTGTCCTGCTCCAGCCTAGTCTACACACAGGCAATCACAAGGCTTTTAAGTCAAAATTGATGGTGCCACAAACTTGGCAGTATTTTCTCTCCAGGAAGCCTTGTTCTTTCTCTTCACACCACTTTCCACAATGGAAAATGGATATTGTATTTGTTCAACATCTGCCCCCACCCTCTTGACAAATTCTAAGGTGAAAGAGATTGTGAAGGTTTTGTTTGTCCCTGGTATCCCCGGTACCTGGGCATCTATTAATACTGACTGAATAAATTACTCCTAACGATTAGTCTCAGAGCAGCACTTAAGAACCCATACCTTAAGAGCTAACTTTCTCTGTTTTTAATAACAAAAACCCCCAGGGAATTTCCACAGGTAGGCAGGGAACAGAGATGGGGAGATAATCAAACAGTCCTGAGAAGGGAGGAAGCCCGTCATTCTCTAGGCAAGGACACTGGTCCAAAAGTCCTGCGCCTTGAGATGGCTTACGTCACCGTGTCACCTGACACTGAGATCAAAGGCGGACTCTGCTTTGTGCAGAGGACAGAGATCAGGGTTCCCCTGACTCACAGGGAGCTCTATCAGATTAGGTCAGCCTGGAAAGTCCACCGAGGCAACAGCAGTTGCCATTTGTTGCACACCTGTTGGTACAAAGTGCTTGGTCTATATTAACCCATTTAATCCTCCCCATGTCCCAGTGCAATAAAGGTTTACTATCCTCAATTTGCGGAGAAGGCAATGGCACCCCACTCCAGTACTCTTGCCTGGAAAATCCCATGGATGGAGGAGCCTGGAAGGCTGCAGTCCATGGGGTCGCTGAGGGTCAGACGCGACTAAGCAACTTCACTTTCACTTTTCACTTTCATACATTGGAGAAGGAAATGGCAACCCACTCGTGTTCTTGTCTTGAGAATCCTAGGGACAGGGGAGCCTGGTGGGCTGCCGTCTATGGGGTGGCACAGAGTTGGACACGACTGAAGCGACTTAGCAGCAGCAGTAGCAGCAGCAGCATCCTCAATTTGGAGTTGAGGAAATTAAGACGCAGAGAGATTAAGTAACTTGTCTGAACTCACACAGCTGGCAAGCAACAGTGGGGATGTGAACCCAGGCCTAGTCCAAGCTTCTTCCCCATGGCCCATGGTCCATCATGTTGGCACTCAGCCTTTACATATTTTGACCATCAACAGAAATACAGATGGAGATGACAGGATATAGAGATGCAGGAAGCTTGGTGGAAACAGAACAGAACGCCTGTGCTTTAGAACTTCTTTCTCTACAGCCTTTCCAGAGTCTTCTCTACAGTCTTTCTCTACGTTAGAAGGGCACAGAGACCTAGAGATGGTTCAGACGCTGACTATTCAAAGTGTGGTCCAAGGACCCACAGCATCGGCACCACCCGGGAGCTTGTTAGAAGTATAGCATCTCAGGCACACCCAGACCTGCTGGATCAGAATCTGCATTTTAACACAAACCCAAGTGGACTGCATGCAGCTCCAGTTTGCGAAGCACTGGTGTAGACTAGGGGTTCTCAACCCACTTGCCCTTTAGAATCACGGGGGGAGTTTTAACATGTTAGGACCTGAACTGGAATCCCTGGCAGTAGTAGGGCTGTGCTTCATGTTCTTTCTCAGTCTTTCCAGCAGAGTCCAACATGCAGCCAGAGCTGAGAACTACCAATCTAGCCCAACTGCATGGCCTTCTTTTCTTTTCCCCTTGTTTTTTATACTACAGTTAAAACAAGTGGAGTGACCTACCAAGCATGATGAAAAGGGTGTGGACTTGAGAGATTAAACAGGTCAATATTCAGATCCTTGATTCTGTCATTTATTAGCAGTGATGCTTTAGGCAAAACACTAGTCTGCTTGGATCTTAGTTTCCACATTTATAAAATGGAGGTAATAAAGCCCACCTTAGGGGGTTACTGTGAGAAATACCAGCAAAGTATGGAGAATGGAATGTTTGCACTTGGGTGTAGTAGGGCCCTAATAACTGGCAGCTACCCTGACTGCCTAAGTCAGAGCACCCCAGGGCAGCAGCAGATGGCTGTCCCAGGAGTAAAAAGCTGGCACATTGCAATTCTTCCCCAGCATATTCTCCAAGTATGGAGCCAATGTATTGAAAAAACATTCATTAAGACTAAGATGAAAAGGCTGAGCGCCAAAGAATCAATGCTTTTGATCAGTGATGCTGGAGAAGACTCTTGAGAGTCCCTTGGACAGCAAGATCAAACCAATCAATTCTAAAGGAAATCAATGGACCCTGAATATTCATTGGAAAGACTGATGCTGAAGCTAAAGCTCCAATACTTTGGCCACCTGATATGAAGAGCAGACTCCCTGGAGAAGACCCTGATGCTGGGAAAGACTGAAGGCAGAAGAAGAGGGTGAAGAGGATGAGATGGTTGGATGGCATCATCGACTCAATGGGCATGAATCTGAGCAAACTCCAGGAGACAGTGAAGGATAGGGAAGCCTGGCATGCTGCAGTCCATGGGGTCACAGAATCAGACACAACTTAGTGACTGAACAACAACATTGAAAAGATGCAGAAGAAGAGGCTGGAAGTGAGATCCAAGGGGAAAAGAGCAAAGCCAGTCTCTTTTGCCACATGTTCCAGCCACTTGGCCCCCTGCACCAGCTCGTACCTCTAGTCCCACTCCATTCCCTTCCCCCTCCATCCAGATGGCTACCCTGATTGGAGAAACAGCTTGTGCCAGTGGTCAAAGACCTATAATCACTGAGTTGTGTTTGTGTGTTGTTTGTTGTGTGTTTTTGAAACTTACCAAAAAAACCACTTTTCCATACTGCATGTTTATCTGTATTTACTGGAACAGTAGAATTAACACAGGTAAAAAGAGCTCCTTTGACTGAAACTCTGTAAGAAAACCCAAAACATGGCTTTGCAGCTTTACCTGAGAAAGTCTGGGGCTCAAAGGGTGTAAGAAAGAAAGGTGTTCTCACTCTTCTTTTAGCAGTTTTTTTAAAAAACGTGTTTTTCTGTGGTAAAATTAGTTAACATCAAATTACCATTCCAACCATTTTTAAGTGCCCAATTCAGTGGTATTATGTACACTCCCATAGTTTGCATCGTTTAAGAGTTTTATTCTTAGATTTCCTTTTCTTCCCACACACACCTACATGTGTGCACACACAGTATCTTCACAACTTTTCAGCTCTGGAACCTTTAACGTGTAAAATTAGAAATGACCTGTCAAGGTGTCCCAGGGCAACGCGCCTTTTCTTTTCCTTGGGAGGAAGCTGATGTAGTGAGTGATGACCACGTGTCAGGTGCTTTCACGTACTTTATTCCTAACAACCTCGTAAGTGGGGGAAGGGCGTGTTATACCCATTTTTTACAGATGAGGAAACTGAGGTTCAGGAGGAAAAGTAGTGTGTACACATGGGGGCGGGGGGGAAGGGGGGTACAGCCGGCATTCAGATCCATGTCTGTGGGATTCCAGAGGCTATGCTCTTTTCCACTTTTTCTTAGGAAAACATTTTGTTTCTTCTTATAAGAAATAATGAGTTATTATTTTAAGAAA
The DNA here is from genome assembly GCF_016772045.2 of Ovis aries. NCBI lineage: Eukaryota > Metazoa > Chordata > Mammalia > Artiodactyla > Bovidae > Ovis > Ovis aries. The sequence continues at coordinate 238,118,511 of NC_056054.1, forward strand.
ACAGTAATATGTAAAGATAAATATAAATCACTAACAAACTCCTCTTTGAGAAACAGTCACTTACACGTATTGAGGCCTTCCTGTCTGATTCTTTCCATATTCCAGGTCCATGGTGTCCCAGTGGGATAGGAGAGAGGATGGCAGAGGGATGTGACAGAGAAATTCCATGTGCTTTGTCTCTAGAGATGTATGTGTTGCTTGGATCTTTTACATCAAAATGTACTTATGTATCAGTTACGTAGTAAAAGAACAGAAAAACAAATGGAAGTGAAACCCAAAGAAAGAAAAAAAATGTGTTGATCAAAAAGGGAGAATTGTCAACCCTAGAAATATTAAAAAGGAGAATCCAAGAGACAACAATTGGCTTATAATAAGAACTCTTCAAGGTAACGATAAGGCTCGTTAGCAGGAATGTTTCTTTTCTTTTAATGTTTTTTAATTAATGTATTTATTTTTTGGTCTCAAAGCATGTGGGATCTTAGTTCTCCGACCAAAGGTTGAATCCACACTCTCAACAGTGAAAGCACAGAGTCCTAACCACTGGACCACCAAGAAATTCCTAGGACTGTCTCTAACATGAAAACAGATACATTAGGCTTCCGAAGCAGGATGCCATTAACCCTCCCGAGCCAGCTCCTCCTAGTGTGGTGTCTAATTCTGTGCCTGCCAGACCGCTTCTGAATAGAATTTAACTTCCCATGGAGTTTACATACAGTGTAGGAATGTTCGGGTATACTGCTGTTAATGTTCCAACTATCTGACAGGACTTTCTGCTAATTAAATTCATTGCTTTTCAAATATCTTCACTCTCTTAGAGCTAACTGGTCAGTCGACATCACTAAATTATGTCAACCCTGGACACTGCCTGGATTCAAGTTCAAAAATTTAGAAATCTGAACTTTCTAAATCTGTAAGTCTAGACTGGATGACAGGAGAGGACAATGTAATGCCATTTCACAGACTACTTTCTAGGATGAGAAGCATGAGCAGCCACACCTTACACATGCCTAGCCACACCTCTTACACACCCAGTATGTAACAGAAAGCGCCATCACAGCACCATCATTAACACGCCTCATGTCATGTGGACAGGGCCAATGTTGGGCCACTGAACAGCAGTGTGATGTGGGGGTGGAGCAGGGCAGATTCTGGGGCGACTGCCAGCCACAGACACGGGGGAATCCCCATCCAGCAAGCAGAAAAAGATAGTATCTGACGCAGGCGGTAGCAGAAGATGCCACCAGTCCCAGCAAGCATTCAGCCTGTGAATGCAGGCGGGAGTGAGGCGTGGTGAGGGCTGAGAAGAACAGCGGTAGGTGGGGGGTGGGGATCCAGGCAGGAACTGCCACCAGGTGAGTCCATCTGCAGGCATCAACACTGGTCACTAGACTAGGTTTCTTTCATTCATTCATTCATTCAACAAATATTTACCGCATTCCTCCTCCATGTGACTCACACACCTACACACCTAGCTGGGTGTGCCAGGCATACAAGGCCTGACTGCTCTTTACTCACTTCTCAGGGTTGTGTCATCAGCAAGAAACCTTGAGGGATGAGGTAATGTCTCCCTTCGGATGAAGGACAGGCTTGCACACTGCTGACTGTCAGAGTCATGAATTCCCCCAAGCTCTGTGTCCTTCGCCCAGAGCACAAGCTCCTTGTGCATGCTCTCACCATCTGGCCCAGGTCCTGTCTCCCTCCTGAGAACTAGGAGCAAGAGAAACCTGGCACACACATGCTGCTTGCTGTCTTGGGAGGAATAAGTCCTTAATTTCCAACCTCCGAGTTTCATGTCTCCTGCCAGCACCCATGCAAGAGCCAAAGGCTAATTCATTAGCCTGTAAGCGGGGCAGAATCAAATTCCAGACCGGACAGCACTTTGGGTGTGGTGGGCCCTGTGCGGGCCCTTGAGGTCATAGCCATGCACAAAACCAGCCTGGCGCCTGTTCTCATGGAGTGTACATGCAACTGGGGGAGACAAACAGATGAGAAACCAAACAAGAAAATATCAGAAGCATGCTACAGAGAACAGGAATGGAGCAAGATGCTAAAATTGACCAGATGGCTACCTGAGATGGAGTGGCCAAGGGATGCAAATACATGCGAAGTCACCTGGAGGGAAGCATCTTAACAAGAAGAGAATGGCAGGTGCAAAAGGCCGGAGGCCGGGTCAGCCAGCAAGGCCGGAGGCCAGTGGATGCAGGGAAGTGGTCTGAGGAGGAGGTCCATGGGAAGCTAGATCCTTGCCCTCAGAGGCCAAAGCTTAGGGGACTGGATTTCTTTCCAGCGAAAGGAAGCCACTGAAGAATTTTAAGAAGGAGCGTAAATGGCATGATTTAATTTTTAAAACTAGCTCAAGCTGCTTTGTAAAGAAACATGAGTATAGTGGATGCATTCAGGAAGGAATGAAACATTCAGGAAGCTACTGCATTAGTTCAGAGGCAACATGATTTTGGCCTGGACAAGAATGGGAGAGCTAAGGAGAAGGGGGTACCTGGGGGCTGTGTTTTAAAGGGAGAGTCAACAGGCGTTACTAAAGGATTGGATGGGGAGATGGGGTGGAGAAGTGGTTATAGGAATAAGAAAAAGGAAAGAGCCAAAGGTGGCCACTCTTAGGTGTTTATCCTGAGTAACTAAGTTCCATTTACTGAGATGAAAGAGACAGGAAAGGGTTTGTTCAGGGGAGAAAGCCAGAGAGAGACTCGTGGTTGAAGGCAGCAAGCAGACAGATGTTTATCTGAGTCTGGAGTTGTGAGGGAGGCCAGGCTGGAGGGAGCACTTGGGGCCATCAGCATCTGTAGAGTTTCTGAGCTGTGGGGTGGGGAGAGAAGACCTGGGGAGCGATATGCATGGAAATGAGGGAGTGACTCAGTCTTGTGTCCCAAAACTGCCAACCTTGTGGAGGTGACATGAGGAGCCAGAGACAGGAAAGGAGACTTTCAGGAGTGGCTGTCAACGTTGGGGGAAATCCTGATGGTCCAGTGGCTAAGACTCCATGCTCCTAATGCAGGGGGGCCCGGGTTCGATCCCTGGTCAGGGAACTAGATCCCACATGCTGCAACTAAAGATTCTGAGCGCTGCAATGAAGATTGAAGATCCTGGGTGCTGCAACTAAGACCCAGCACAGCCAAATAAATAAAAATGTGTTTTTTAAGTGGGGGGAAATCCCAGAGAATATGGTGTCACAACCCCCACCCCCAAGAGAATACTGGACTCAGGTAGAACAGAGGGGTTGGTTGTGGAATGCTACTGAGGAGAAATGTCAAACTGTACTTCCCTGAGAGCCAAGCGCCATGTCCTGCTCAAGTTACCAGTGGCTGGGGCAATGATATCAAGTAAGAGGCACAGTGCAGCCGAGAGGGCAGAGTTTCCATTACACCAGACGAGCACACGGGGCTACCCAAGTCCCAGAATTACAGTGGCTTCTCCGAAAACAGGAAAAGACGTCCCATCCAGAGTGACATGAGTGCTGACCCTCTGCCTAGCCAACGCACCCTCTCACCTTTCCGGAGGGAGGCATACTGCTGGGGAGGCACTTCACTTTCCTGACCTTTCTTATCTTTCCAGCTATGCTAATGCCTCTCACCCTTCAAGGCCTAACATTTCTACTCATTGAAGGCACATCAGTCAATTGATCTGTGCCCAGTCCCGTGCTTTTACATCCCTAATAGAATTTAATCCTCACAAAACACTTTGAGGTGAGCAGTATCATTCCCATTCACAAAGAAAGAAGCAGCTCAGGGAGGCTAAGGGATTTGGCTCAAAATCACACAGTTTGCTCCAGCGGATGTTGGCAACTTGATCTCTGGTTCCTCTGCCTTTTCTAAAACCAGCTTGAACATCTGGAAGTTCACAGTTCACGTATTGCTGAAGCCTGACTTGGAGAATTTTGAGCATTACTTTACTAGCATGTGAGATGAGTGCAACTGTGTAGTAGTTTGAGCATTCTTTGGCATTGCCTTTCTTAGTGACTGGAATGAAAACTGACCTTTTCCAGTCCTGTGGCCACTGCTGAGTTTTCCAAATTGCTGGCATATTGAGTGCAGCACTTTCACAGCATCATCTTTCAGGATTTGAAATAGCTCAACTGGAATGCCATTACCTCCACTAGCTTTGTTCGTAGTGATGCTTTCTAAGGCCCACTTGACTTCACATTCCAGGATGTCTGGCTCTAGGTGAGTGTGAGTGATCACACCATCGTGATTATCTGGGTCAAGGAGATCTTTTTTGTACAGTTCTTCTGTGTATTCTTGCCACCTCTTCTTAATATCTTCTGTTTCTGTTAGGTCCATACCATTTCTGTCCTTTATTGAGCCCATCTTCGCATGAAATGTTCCCTGGTATCTCTAATTTTCTTGAAGAGATCTCTAGTCTTTCCCATTCTATTGTTTTCCTCTATTTCTTTGCACTGATCGCTGAGGAAGGCTTTCTTATCTCTCTTTGCTATTCTTTGGAACTCTGCATTCAGATGCTTATATCTTTCCTTTTCTTCTTTGCTTTTCACTTCTCTTCTTTTCACCTCTATTTGTAAGGCCTCCTCAGACAGCCATTATCCTTTTTTGCATTTCTTTTTCTGGGGGATGGTCTTGATTCCTGTATCCTGTACAATGTCACGAACCTCTGTCCATAGTTCATCAGGCACTCTATCTATCAGATCTAGTCCCTTGAATCTATTTCTTACTTCTACTGTATAATCACAAGGGATTTGATTTAGGTCCTACCTGAATGGTCGAGTGGTTTTCCTTACTTTCTTCAATTTAAGTCTGAATTTGGCAATAAGGAGTTCATGATCTGAGCCCCAGTCAGCGCCCGGTCTTCTTTTTGCTGACTATATAGAGCTTCTCCATCTTTAGCTGCAAAGAATATAATCAATCTGATTTCAGTGTTGACCATTTGGTGATGTCAATGTGTAGAGTCTTCTCTTGTGTTGTTGGGAAAGGGTGTTTGCTATGACCAGTGCATTCTCCTAGCAAAACTCTATATCCTCACCTACATCCACAGGTGGATTTCTCCAATCAAATCCCAGGCATTGTATCATTTCATCTCTCTTTATATATATATATATATATATATATGTATGTATGTATGTATGTATGTGTGTGGGTATATATGTATATATTTAAGTGTAGAAAAACTAGGACTTTAAAGTAGATGACAATGGTTTCAGAGTATATAACAATACTTTAGAGTATATAACAATACTGCTATCACACATATAAAAATTAGTGATAACTCCTTAGTGTAATCAAATATCCAATCAACGTACATGTTTCTCTGGTCCATGTATACTCCAAATTGGGATCCTTTACTTGAACTGGGATCCATGTTAGAGTTTTACACTGAACTGATGAAATGGTTACATCTCTTAATCTATAGAATGTATAGATTCTCCTTCCATCTCTTTTCTTTCCATGAAATTATTTATTCAGAAACCCAGGCTTCCTACAACAGAGTTTCCTATAGTTTCATTATATCCCCAGAATATCATTTAACATATTCTTCTGCTTCCTGTATTTTCTTTCAATGAGTAGTTAGGACAAGAGGCTTGATTAGATTCCTATTTAATTCATTTATGTATGTATGTATTTTTGACTGTGTGGGGTCTTTGTTGCTGCCCAGACTGTTTATATAGTTGCAGTGGGTGGGGGCTACTCTTCACTGCAGCCCATGGGTTTCTCACTGTGGTGGCTTCTCTTGTTGTGGGACGCAGGCTTTAGGGTGCAGGGGTTTTGGTAGTTGCGGCACATGGGCTCAGTGGTTGTGAGTCACGAACCGCGGAGCAGAGGTTCAGCAGTTGTGGCACACAGGCTTAGCAGCTCTTCAGCACGTGGGACCTTTCTGGATCAGAGGTTGAACCCACGTCTTCTGCACTGGCAGGTGGACTCTTTACCACCAGGGAAGCTAGCTGGCTTCCCTTCTTTCTTTCCTGACGGCTACGCTGGGTTTCGTTGCTGCGCCCGGGCTTTCTCTAGCTGAGGTGGGTGGGGCTGCTCTCTGCTGCGGTGCACAGGCTTCCCACTGCAGCGGCTTCCCCTGTGGCGGAGCACAGGCTCTAGGTCCACAGGCTTCGGTAGTTGCAGCACTCAGGGGCAGTAGCTGTGGCACACGGGCTCAGCTGCGCCTCGGCATGTGGAATCTTCCCGGACCAGGAACTGAACCAGTGTCCCCTGCATTGGCAGGCGGACTCCTATCCCATCACCAGGGAAGTTCTGTTTTATTTTTTAACCTGTTTCATAGGTGTGGGGGTACTGTGTACTGCATAGTAGGAAGGACAAAATAATCTTTTCCTTCTCTCCTTCTCCTTTTCCTTTCTCTACCACCTTTTTCTCTCTCTTTTTCTCTCCCTCTTTCTCTATTTAGATGATATTATCAGCCACTGATGGCCCATATTCATTTATTAGGGATTACAGAATGACATTCCAAACCTATCATTCCTTTAATAGCTGGAAAACTTTTACAGAAACTTCTTCTTTTCAACTATTTTGGTTACCATGGGGTACACTTTAGAGGAGCAAGGTAAGATAAATACTTATTTTCCTCCATCAATTTACAAAATAATGAGGTGATTTCTTGGCATCTTCCAAAAGTAACCAGTGAAGAAATACTTTTAAAACATCATTATTAATCATGGATTTAAACATTTTTAATGCATTTCAGTCCATTGTAGTTATTATTCTTGTTAATAATCACCATTCCATCTTGGCCTAGTGAATGCTTATGTAGCTTGGTTTCTGAGTCTTTTTGACATGAACATAGATAGCAGTCTTTGTTGTTCCAAGGTTTTCCTGCCCTCAACCTAGAATCAATTATGTCTCCAAGGGACCTTGGTTTCTTTTAGTAGAAAATAATTCAAGATCACTGTCTAATGCTTACTGCAGTATTGTTACACTAGCCAAGACATGGAAATGACCTAAACGTCCATTGATCGATGAATGGGTGAAAAAGAAGTGGTACATATACACAATTGAATAGTATTCAGCCATGATAAAGGGTGAAAATTTGAGATTTGTGACAACATGGACAGATCTGGAGGGTATTATGCAAAATGAAATAAGTCAGACAGAGAAAGCCAAGTGCATGATCTCACTTATAATGTGGAATCTAAAAATGAAAACAAAAATTTAGAAAGCTCATAGGTTCAGAGAACAGATCTGTGGTTGCCAGAGAAAGGAGTTGAGGGTGGGCAAAATGGGTGAAGGGGGTCAAAAGTTACAACATAGGTAAGTCATAGGAAAGCAATCTATAGCATAGTGACAATAGCTACTAATTAATAATTACAATTGTTGTTGTTGTTTACTAGCTAAGTAGTGTCCAACTCTTTGTGACCCCATGGACTGTAGCCCAGGCTCCTGTGTCCATGGGATCTTCCAGGCAAGAATACTAGAGTTGGTTGCCATTTCTTTCTCCAAGGGATCTTCCTGACCCAGGGGTCAAACTCAAGTCTCCTGGTTGGCAGGCAGATTCTTTACCACTGAGCCACTTGGGAAGCACATAGTTAATAATACTGTATTACATATAGGAAAGTTACTAAAAGAGTAAATCTTAAAAGTTCTCGCTACAAGAAAAAAAGTTTTATAACCATGTATGGTGACAAATGTTAAACAGAGCTATTGCAGTGGTCATTTTGCAATATTGAAACATTCCTTTGTATACCTAAAACTAATAAAATATTATATGTAATTATACCTCAATTTCAGAAAAAAAGGTAAAACATTTTGAAAAAATCACAGTCTAGGCATTAAGAGCATTCCCTTTATTCTTAAAATAGTTTGAAAGCATTTCCTGCCTTCTACATAATAGACTTTAACTAGACTTCTCAATGCTTCCAGGAAAATAAATCACAAATAAATAAACCTAATCACAAAAATCTGATTTAAAATCTCCCCTTGTTTTAGACAACAATGCCAAGACAATTCAATGGGTGAAAATAGCTTTTTCAACAAATTGTGCTGGGACCATTGGATATGTACATGCAAAAGAATTAAGTTGGATCCCTGCCTCACACCATGCATTAAAGTTAACTCAAGATGAATCAAAGACCTAAATGTAAGAGCAAAAATTATAAAACTCTTAGAAGAAAACCTAAGGTGTAAATCGTTATAATCTTGGGTTAAGTGATTGTTTTTGGATGTGACAGCAAAAGCACGAGACACAAAAGCAAACTGAGGTAAATAAGGCACCATCAAAATTAAAACATCTGTGCTTAGAACACCCATCAAGAAGAGAGTGAAAAACAGTGCACAAAAATTTTTGTAAATGATATATCTAATAAGTCTAGTATGCAAAATATATAAAGAATTCTTACAACTCAACAAAAAGGCAACCCTAATTTAAAAACTGGCAAAGTCATGACTCCAAAGATGACACACAAATAGCCAATAAGCACATGAAAAGATGCTCAGCATCATCAGTCACCAAACAAATGTAAACCAGCGCTATTTACAATAGCTAAGACACTGTGTTGTACATCTAAAACTAACACAGTATTGTAAATCAAGTATACTTCATTTAGAAAAAAAGAACTACAAACCAAATTAACAAATGACTTCTTACCTCCTAATATGAAAAGACCCTGATGCTGGGGAAGATTGAGGACAGGAGGAGAAGGGAACAATGGAGGATAAGATGGTTGGATGGCATCCCGACTCAATGGACATGGGTTTGGGTGGACTCCAGGAGTTGGTGATGGACAGGGAGGCCTGGTGTGCTGCAGTTCACGGGGTCTCAAAGAGTTGGACATGACTGAGCGACTGAACTGAACTGAATATGGCTATAATAGAATCAACAGATACTAACAAGAATTGCTGAGGATGTGAAGAAATTGGAAATCTACATAGATGATGGGTGGTTCTCTAAAATATTAAACTTAGAGTGTCATATGACCCAACAATTCTATTTCTAGGTATATATCTAACAGAAATGAAAACATATACCCACACAAAAACTTGTACATGAATGTTCATAGTAGCATTATCTATTATAGCCCCCCAAATGGAACAAATCTGAACATACATCAACTGACAAATGAATAAATAAAACTTGATATGCCCATATAGTGGAATATTATTCACCAATATAAAGCAGTATTAATATATGCCATAACATAGATGAACCTTGAAAAGACTATGTTAAGTGAAAGAAGCCAGATATGAAAGGTCACACGTTGTACAAGTCCATATGTATGAACTGTACAGAATAGTCAAGTCTATCAAGACAGGAGGTAAATTAATGGTTGCTTAGGGCTGGGAGGATTTGGAGGCAATGGAGAGTGACTGCTAATGGGCATGAGGCTCTTTTTGGAGTGATTAAAAATGTTCTAAAATTGGTATCATTGATGCTCACATAACTCTGAAAACATTAAAAAAACCACTGAATTGTCTGGACGTCCCTGGTGGTCCAGTAGTTAGGAACATGCCTGCCAGAGCAGGGAACATGGATTTGACCCCTGATCCAAAAAGATCTCATGTGCTGTGGGGCAACCAAGCCCATGTGCCACAACTACTGAAACCCACATACCCTAGAACCTGTGCTCCGCAACAAGAGAAGCCACCACAATGAAAAGCCTTTGCACTGCAACGAAGAGTAACACCTCCCTGATGCAACTAAAGAAAGCCCACATGCAGCAACAAAGATCCAGCACAGCCAAAAATTGAATCTATATAGTGGAAGGAATCAATTTGTTGTTGTTGTTCAGTTGCTCAATAAACAAATAATTAATCAATAAAGCATCAATAAATAGTAATAAATCAATAATTTTTAAAAGCCATTAAACTGTAAGCATCAAGTGGGTGAACACTACATCTCAATAAAACTCTCATACACACACACACACACACACACATATATACATACATACACACAAACATACAGTTTTTAAATCCCCCCTTGGTAATCTGATGCCTCCAGACCTTGAGGCAACATTCATCTGTTTATTCAATACATATTTACTGGGCATCCACTGTTCAATCATTTATTTACACAACAGTATATACTGACCACCCATCTTGTGCTAGGCACTGTTCTATACACATAGGATCCAGCAAAACGTGCAAAAAATATCTAGCCTTTGAACTACTTACATCCTCATGGATGAAAACAGGCAATAAAGAAAAGGAATAAATAGGAGGATTTGTACAGTGTGATACATTAAAAGTAACTGACACTAGGGAGAAAAATAAAGCAAGGAAGAGAGATGGTCAGCAGGCGAACAGAAAGGAGGGGCTGCAGTTGTAAGCAAGGTGGGCAGGGAAAACCTCACTGAGAAGGTGACATCTGAACAAAGATCTGAAGGAGGCAGGGGAATGAACCATGCAGACTGCTGGAGGAAGAACATTCTAGGCCAGGAAAATGGCAAGTGCTAAAGTCCTGAGGTGGACAAGCCCAGTGTGTTCAAGGAATATCTAGGCAGCAGAGTCAGTGAGAAGGAAAGTACAGGACACGAAGTTAGAGAAGTAAGACGAGGGACAAACTCTGCTCTTTCACTGAGGTGGGGCATGTGTGTACATCTGAAAATAGCAGAAATGATTCAGGATCTTGGCTCCACATGGTGCATGTGTGACTTGCCAAGTTTTGAGATAAGGCTACAATCTGATGTACTGGAGCTGACACACACCAGTGGTGAGAGAATTTCTGAAGAATCTGGAGACCCAGGTGATAAACACAGTTCTTATTAAAAACTAAGTTACAGCAATTTGTAATTTAATAAATTATATGAAACACAAAAGTATTAAATACTCACACATTCCCAATTATTTTGCTACATCTAACGACTACCCGGGCTATTCTGGTCATTTACATCTACCGTGTCTGTATGGTGAAAATACTATAAAAGGCGTGCCCTGCCTTTCTATTCCCAAATCTGCATCACTCTCAGCAGTGTCGTGTCAGTAATTTGAAATGTGCCATAGTAGGAATATTTATACCGCAGGAATTGGCAAATGCTACAGACTGGGGTTTTATTTCTTGTCTTGTTATCTAGATCTAAGAAAGTGAAGGAGAAAGTGTTAATAGCACAGCATTCACTTAAAAGTGTGCCACATTTGGGATCCATTACATTGCAAATAAAACCAAAAAATGAGGAAATATTTTCCCAGGATTCTAAAACTCTTACCCAGTTCAGCAAAAAAGTCACTCGTATCCTTGATGAAGTGGATGAACTAGTGAAATCCTGACAAATGTGTTTGTTGCTTCACTTTAACCCTGACAGCATCAACCAACATCCCTATCTTAGGGTTTCCCCTGTGGCTCAGATGGTTAAGAATCTGCCTGCAATGCAGGAGACCCAGGTTTAACCCCTGCGTCAGGAAGATCGCCTGGAGAAGGGAATGGCAACCCACTCCAGTATTCTTGCCTGGAGAATCCCATGGACAGAGAAGCCTGGGGGGGCCACAGTCCACGGGATCACAAAGACTTGGACACGACTGAGTGACTGTCACTTCCATAGCTTAACATACTCGTTCGCTGGCTTTGGGAACTTGGAGCCCCAGGGTCCTGAACCGGACAACAGGGGTGACACCACAGGGATGTTACAACAGTGAGCTCGGGGAAGCCTGGGGTCTGGCACAACTGGCTGAGTAAACAAGGGCTCCAGCGAGGAGTCTGGTCTGGGCCTGGCCTCCTCCCTGATCCAAGCTGGGCACCGCCTTCCAGTCCACACCTCCTCCTCGTAAATATTCTCTCTCTCTCCCTCTCACACACACACTCACACACACAGCAATTTTCTTCCCTAATCGCCTCCCACAGCAGCCAGCCCATGCTCCATATGACTCAGCATTCTGAACCTAAAGTTGCTTTTCTGCTCTTGTCCCCTGGAGTTTCAGCTGGTTCCTGAAGGAGGCCAGCTGCCCTGAGAGAGCTGGTGTATATTTCTTTTTTTTTTTTTTAATCTCTTTTTTTAAACTTCTGGGGTGGGGGGAAGGGTACTCAGAGTGTTCTTTTTGATTTGACAGAATAAACTTCGGTAGATAAATACAGGGAAGGAGTCCTTGTGAGAGTCTTCATTCCTAAGTATAGCTACATGGTGAATAAACAGCTCACAGTGTAACTAAGAAGGCCTGATGTGTCTCTGGGGTTCCTTCAGCCATGGCCCAACAGAGGCCTTGCTGACAAGTACTGGCCCTCTGTGGGCACGTAGGAGGGCGCTCTGGGAGCCAGGAGACCAAGTGGCCCTCCCCACTGTGCTGTGTCGGGCTGCTCTGCTTGCAAGGAATGGAGACAGGCTGAGCCTTTAAGTGACAGGCATTTACTGTCACAAGAGTCACAGCCACCTCAGCCGGCACAGGTGCTAAACAGGCTCCAAGGGCTGTATCTCTGCTCCTACCCTCACCACCTGCCCTGGGCCCTGGCGGGCTGACCTCTGGGTTTTGTATCCTCATAACTGCCTTGTCCTTTGACCTCCAGTTGAACTGGCCTTGGAGGGGGGCAGGAGATCAGAGTTGGGGTGAGGGTTGGGGTTTAGTTCAGAAACAAAAAGACCCTCCAGGGCTCTCTGGGGATCCTTCACTGTCTCACAGGTCCTGGTACGGCCACATCATTGGGACTCAACCACCATCTCCCTGCTTGTCCTGCCGTCAACAACGCTGCTCCCCTCTGCTCGCCCTGTCTCGTCCTCACTGCTTCTCTCTGCTGCCATCTCTGTGCGTCTTTTAATTTCAGGTCCCCAAGATGGGGTCCGCTTGATGGGGCAGCTACCAGACACCCTGCCCCACTGTAAAGTCACTGGCCTGCCCCTGAGCCAGGAGCAGCATGGTGACCACAGCGGGACGGGCTCAGCATAAAGACCCCCACAGCAGGACTGCTTCAGAGCAAAGAAAACAGAAACACACATAAGCAGATTGCACAGCGTGATCTGGGGCGTTCAAGAAGGGTGTAGGACATACCTCCTGGGCCTGCCAGCTGTTCCAGAGATTGGCTGTGGGGCAGGATGGCCTGGGTGAGGCGAGACTCAGCTGCCCAGAGCTCCTGTACTGAGAGATTCAGACTGAGGCCTGTGCCAAGGCCATGCCAGCCAGCACCCACACCTGGTCAGCAGCCACAGCCCAGCAAGGGCCACCTAGAACAGAAGGCCAGACCGGGAAAGCAACATGTAAGGAGCCACTCAAGGCCCTCCCTGACCTTGTGGGCATGTGCACATTCCAGGCCCTCCGCTTCAGTCTCCCTCAACTTTCCAGTCCCCAAACAGACCATGTTCACCACCCTACTTCTCTGCCTGCACCACTCCCTCGGCCATCTTGTTTACAAAAACAAAACAGAACGTCTTCCACCACTGTCTCCCAGCAAATTCCTTCCTTAAAAAGACATTCTGGAGAAAACCTCAGATGCCCCAAACCAGACCACTTATTCTGTCACCTCAGGAGCAAGCCTGGGCCTGATTCCTTTTTGTATTGGGGGCCCTTCTCTCGACAAGGAATATTCTAGATGTTCCCTGTGAATGAATATTAAAGAAATGAAGAGACAAGAGCAAGGAACATGATCAGAAAATAGAATGGGACTCATTCCTGCCAACAAGTGAAGCATTAGAAGAGGCTTCGATGCCGTGCATTTGGGGAAGTGATCCCAGGAAATGAGGGTGAGGGACTGGGGGAGGGGAACAGACAAGGAGGGAAGACCAGCCCAAGGATGGAGGTGGGCTATCAGCCAGGCACTGCTGTGGACACCTGAGGCACAGTCCTGTGGGGACTTCTGAGGAGTCGTGTGGAAGGACCTGAGAATCACCCAGCTGACAGACAGGAAGGGGGCTCTTCACCCTCCAGTTCCCATCCCCACTTACCAGAGGCTGCCCCACAGATGGTCAGTCCCTTGCATGCCCAGAAGGCAACCAGGAGACCAATGTGTCCACACTGCAGAGTTAGGGACATGTGAACAATTCTCCGTGCAGCTACATGAGAATTTCTGGGTCACATGTGTACAAAGCTGGCTACCATGGCAGCAGCTGGAGAAAGGAGATGGGCCAAAAGATGAAGAGCCTCCACACAGGGCTGCACAAGGAGTAGGAGATGTTAAACTGGAGAAACAGGGTGGAAGTTACATTGCAGAGGACCCTGAACATCAGCCCAAGCAGCACAGCTTTACTTGGCAGGCTGCCAAGAGCCACTGAGGAGTTCTGTGCAATAAAGTAATATACATGGCAGCAACAATGGTTGGCCTGAGTTAATTTCAGCCTGTTCCCTCCATAAAATAATAGCTCTTCACCAAGACTTCACCAACTAAGCATATAATCACAGTAAAAATCAGTGCATCAATCAAGAGCCACGTCTAAACCCCTCCATCAGTTCGGTTCAATTCAGTCACTCAGTCATGTCTGACTCTTTGCAACCCCATGGACAGCAGCACGCCAGGCTTCCCTGTCCATCACCAACTCCTGGAGCTTGCTCAAACTCATCGCATCGAGTTGGTGATGCCATCCAACCATCTCACCCTCTGTCATCCCCTTCTCCTCCTGCCCTCAATCTTTCCCAGCACCAGGGTCTTTTCCAATGAGTCAGTTCTTCACATCAGGTGGCCAAAGTATCAGAGTTTCAGCTTCAGCATCAGTCCTTCCAATGAATATTCAGGACTGATTTCCTTTAGGATGGACTGGTTGGATCTCCTTGCAATCCAAGGGACTCTCAAGAGTCTTCTCCAACACCACAGTTCCAAAGCATCAATTCTTTGGTGCTCAGCCTTCTTTATGGTCCAACTCTCACATCCATACATGACTACTGGAAAAACCATAGCTTTGACTAGATGGACTTTTGTTAGCAAAGTAATGTCTCTGCTTTTCAATATGCTGTCTAGGTTGGTCATAGGTTTTCTTCTAAGGAGCAAGCAAAAAAAACCCTCCATATAGAAACACTAAGTCCCAGAGACTTCCCTGGTGGCCTAGTGGTTGAGACTCGGCATTGCCATTGCAGGGGGCACATATTTGATCCCTGGTCAGGGTACTAAGATCCCACATGCTGCACAGTGCAGCCAAAAAGATAAATCAAAAAAAAAAAAAAAAGGAAAGAAAGACTAAGCCCCAGTTGGGTGCTACTGTGTCTCTTTACCTTCCATGAAGAAACCCTATAAAAACATTTTGAAATGCTTAGTTCTTTATTTATGTATATCCCTGGTGGCTCAGACAGTAAAGTATCCACCTACAATGCGGGAGACCATGTTCAATCCCTGGGTTGGGAAGATTCCCTGGAGAAGGAAATGGTAACCTACTCCAGTACTCTTGCCTGGAAAATCCCATGGACAGAGAATCCTGGTAGGCTACAGTCCATGGGGTCGCAAGGAGTTGGACATGACTGAGCAACTTCACTTTCACTTTAAGACCTAAAGAAAGAGAAGCTTGGGAACCTTTGAGGAAAAAAACGGTTAAGAGAGCCTTCTTTGTTGTAACCCATAAGGGGTCTTCAGATGATTCCACTCAAATTTAAAAAAAAAAATTATAAAAATAATAGGTGAAAAAAACCTTCAAATTGGAAAGCATCAAGAGAGAGGCACATGGAGAGTACATAAGGTGCAATGACATGAGTTTTGAATAATTCTATCAGGACACATACAATGAAAGCTGGCCTGAGGGGCTCCTAACACTTATGCTCTGGTGTGCCCCCTACTCCACCATAGCAAGTGTTTCTGTTCTTACCTCCTGACTCTGGCGGCACATGTATTCGAGTATCCTCCAGGGTTACTTTCTTTGTTTTTTTTGTGATGAATTAGATTTTCCTGAGTAGTCCAAGATCAAAGGCAAGATGAGAGATTAAGATTTATTTTCTTGTGTGAGTCATAGCCTGGATCACCAAACACAGAGTTCACTAAATGTTTTGAGTGGTGATGACACTACTGAGACAAGATTATAGAATTCTGTGTGATGTTTAATTAAAACTTTTCACCTGATCAAGGGCACTGTCACTGTGGGTGACAATGTAAATTACCCATCACCCAGCAATTCTGCTTCTGGGAATTTATCCTAAAGAACTAATAAAAAATGTGGGGTAAGCTTTTGCTACAAGGTTATTCACCAGGCCGCTCTTTAAAAGAGCAAAATTTAGAAATAGCCTGAGTTCCCAAAGTGGGGGGGATTAGTTAAATAAAGATAATACCATCATGTAATGGAATACCATGTTCTATGCCATAAATGTAAACACTATATATCTATATATGTGTGCATATATATATATACACACACACACACATATCTATATTTTATGCTTTGACACCAGGTAAAAGGAATTTGTGGTATCCCCAGGTTTGGGTGGATGAGAATGATGAGCAATTTAAGTGTTCTTTTTGCTGCTTTTTCCTTAGAAGCATGAACTGCTTTTTCTTTTTGGCCACACAGCACTGTATGTGCGATTTTAGATCCCCACCCAGGAATTGAAACTGCATCCCCTGCACTGGAAGCACAAAATCTTAATCACTGGACCACCAGGGAAGTCTGAGACTAAACTCTTTTTTTTTTTTTCCCTTAGGAAAAATAATTAAAGAAACTTCACTGAGGTTGTCTTATTGCTCACACTCAAGGTGGTCCTAATTTCCCTTTTTTTCCAGCTTCAGTTCACAGAGCAGTCTGGTCCAATACACACTTATCTGGCTTCACTGGGACATGTCGAGTATTGCAAACTTCTGGGGACAAAAGATGAAGAGGGGCTATAGTCCCTGCCCTTGGAGGACTAATTTCAAGTGGGGGCACATATACCTCAACAGAAACTCATCAGCAATTTCAGGGAAACCTAGGATTTGAAGGACATCTAGGCCTCCCAGAGACGAGATATTATGTTAAAATGCTTTCAAGGGCAGCTCAAACACTTCCCATCTGTGGGACCACCTAACAGGAAAAGCTATGTGTTCTCACATGTACACAAAGCTTGTAGCGTGTGAGGAAATGGTTATATACCCTTTTTATGCAGATGTATATAGCTCAGTTCAGTTCAGTTCAGTTCAGTCACTCAGTCGTGTCCGACTCTTTGCGACCCCATGAACTGCAGCACGCCAGGCCTCCCTGTCCATCACCAACTCCCGGACTCAGAGAGTAAAGAGTCTGCCTGCAATGCAGACCTGGATTTGATTCCTTGGTTGGGAAGATCCCCTGGAGAAGGAAATGGCAACCCACTCCAGTATTCTTGCGTGGAAAATCCCATGGATAGAGAAGCCTAGCAGGCTACAGTCCGTGGGGTCGCAAAGAGTCAGACACGACTAAGCAACTCTCACACACACACACACACACACACACACACACACACACACACATATAGGTAGAATCTGACTAATGCTGAAGTCATCCTTCTGGAAGCAACACCCCTCTGATACAGTAATAATTTTTCCCTCCTACAGAAGAATACCATAAAGCATCATATTAAAGGAAGACATTTCCCTTTCCTTTGACTCTTTTTTAAGGTCCGAATTTCAAGTGTGATTTTTAACTGCAATTGCATGTTGCCCCCTAGTGTTCATCTACATTATTGCACTCTGTTGTAATAGGGTGGGGATGGAGTATAGACATAGGTCTATGCCCCTCCACTTCTCAGAGGGAAAAATAAGTGTATCAGACATGTGACAGAACTGTCAAAAGTACTCAAATAACTGCCACTTAAATTGAAAAACATAAGCCACAGTTCTTCATTTTCTTTAACCACATAAAATTTGCTAATTTTTGGCTGGGATAATAATAAAAAATATTTATTGTATACTTCCCATGTGCTGGGTACAATATTAAGTGCATTGTATATATTAGTCCATTTAATCCTCACAATAATCCTAAGAGGGGAGAACTATAAGCTGCTCTGAGCTCGTGAAGTGCCATGAATGGAAAGGAGGGGACAGACATAAAATGTCCCATCAAAACTGAGAACTTCCAGATGTACTGAGATGTACTGAGAACATCAGTTTGTACATCAGAGCATGTACAAACATGGTATGCAGAGCAAGGACCCTGGAATAAACATGCAGACAGCAGAGTCACGGCTTCACGCTGTTGTTAGATTGTTAATAACATCTAGGTGGTGTGCTTTTGGTTTACCCTTAAAAGTAAACCATCTTTTTCTTTTTAGCAGCTTTACAGAGATAACTCACATCCCATATAATTCACCCCTTAAAAGACACAATCCAATGGTTTTTATTAACATGTTCACAGAGATGTGCAATACCACAATTAATTTTAGATCATTTTCATCATTCCTCAAAGAAACAATATGCCACGAGGAGTCACTCCTCATTTCCCCAAATCCTACTGAATCTGCTATCGATCTCTACAGGTCTGCCTATGTAGCTTATTCTACGTTTCATAAAAAATGGAATCACAGGGTCCTTTGCGACTGATTTCTTTCACTGGACATAGTGTTTTCAAAGTTCATCCACACTATTGCATGTATAAATGCTGTATTTCTTTTTATTGCTACATAATATTTCATTGCTTAGACACGCCACATTTTAATCACCCATTTAGTTTATGAACACAGGTTGTTTCCACTCTTTGACTGTTATGAATAACACTGATATGAATATTCATGCACAAGTTTTTATGTGAACATACGTTTTCATTTCTCGAGCATACACCTAGGGGCGGAATTTCTGGGTTACATGGTGACTCCACTTTTAACATACCACAGAACTGCCAGACTGTTTTCCAACGTGGCTGCACCATTCTGCACTCCTGTGAGTGCATATGAGAGTTCAATTTCTCCATAGTCTTCCCGACAAGTCTTTTTTTTCTACCTCCATCTTAGTGAATGTAAAGTAGTGTCTCGTTGTGGTTTTGTTTTGCGTTGTCTCTGAAGGCTAGTGTTTCACTTTTCTGATACTTGTAATACAGAAGCCACATAGGCCCAATTAATATAATCTAGTTTTACTTTTATTAACAGTCTAAATGCCTCAGATAAAATATGAGCAAAAAATAATCAGAGGAGATGGAGCTGAAAATTCTGAAAATGGCAAGTCATTCATTTATTCTTTTATTTGAGCCCCTGTTAGGAGAAGGCAATGGCACCCCACTCCAGTACTCTTGCCTGGAAAATCCCACGGATGGAGGAGCCTGGTGGGCTGCAGGCCACGGGGTCGCTAAGAGTCAGACACGACTGAGCGACTTCACTTTCACTTTTCACTTTCATACATTGGAGAAGGAAATGGCAACCCACTCCAGTGTTCTTGCCTGGAGAATCCCAGGGACGGGGGAGCCTGGTGGGCTGCCAATTATGGGGTCGCACAGAGTCGGACACGACTGAAGCGACTTAGCAGCAGCAGCAGCAGCAGTAGAGGGACGAGGCTATGTGAGGTGCTGGGAAAGGGGTGGACAGCCACATGGGGGCAGTTTCTATCAGAGGAGACAACTAAGCAACTCTTTACACAATGAAATCATTACAGTCACAGAAAGCTCTGTGAAAGAGAGGTAACAGAGGCTGTGAGACACCTATCAGAGGGTCCTGACTTCGTCTGAGGGCTCAGGGGCGACTTCTCAGAGGAAGGGAAGTTTGAGTGGAGATCTGCAGGGCGGGCTCACTGTTATTGGAAGCAGGGGCTGTGTCGTAGGAAGAGAGGAAAGGGAGGGGCTGAGCAGGAATGACAACTGAAAGTTCCAAGGTGAGTGGAGGCTGGGGAAGCAAACCATTACAATGTTCAGTCATGCAAGGCATTACAACTAGTGTTCAGAGTTCTGACCTTCTCCCCAAGAACAATAAGAAGTCACTGTTTAAAGGGTCTTAAGTCAGGGAGCAGGTATTAGGACTATATATAGGATTTCCAATGATCACTCTCACTGCAAGGACTACAAAGAAGGAATAAAAGCAGACCTTTCAGGAAGTGAATTAAACTATTCCAAGCCAGAGAGAAAGGTAACCTGAGTCTAGGGCTGGAGATGGTAGAGAGACTTGAGAGAAAACTGGGAGGTATTTTAAAGAACTTGGTGAATGATTAAATTCAGGGGCTAGGAAGTGGAAGACGTCAAGGTTGACTCTGCAGTTGGACAGCTGCTGGGGCCACAGACTAGATCAGGGAAACTCCAGGGAAGAAGCAGGTGGGGGAGGGGAAGATCATGAGTTTATTCCCAAGAAGCTACAAGCGCCCAGGAAACACCAGGTGGAAAGGTGGAGTAGGCAGTCTGATATGACAGTTTAGAACTCACAGGAAAGATCAAGCTAAAGGTACACACGTGGGATGCTCAGGATGTTCGTGGTAAATGTAGCCTTGAGAACAGATTATTAAGGAAAAAAGTATGGAGTTAGAAGGGAACCCAGGGATGAGGCACGTAGCACTGCAATATTTAAAGGACATACAGATGAGGACTGGTCAGCAGAAGAGGCAGGCTGAGGAGACAGTCAACTGGTAGGATGAGAAATGGGAACATTATTCAAGTCAAGAGATGAGAGACTTTCGTACACCGGCATGTACTATGTGACACACACTGGACTTAGCTGCAAAGATCACTGGAGACCTTAGCAAGATCTAACACGGCTGGCGGGGTGGTAGGAGCTGAAGCCAGGCTGGAATGAAGTGAGGGGGGTGTGGGAGGTGAGGAAACAGACAATGCAAGTAGCCAGCTCCTTCAAGAACTATGGAAATAAAGGGCAGAAGACAGGGAGGCAGCTGAAAAGAGCAGTGAGTCAAGGAAGAGTTGACTTTAAGGTGACAAGATGAGGCATATTTACATGTGAATGAGAAGAATCCACCCTTCTAGTAGAGATGGGAGGATGAAGGTACAGAAAAGCAAGAAAGCTGAGTGACAACCCCAGTGGTCCGGCATCTACAGCTTGGGTTCAATTCTGGTTTTTCCACCTGCTGCCCATGTGGCTCGGGGCAGGATATTTGGCCTTTATGCCTCTGTTTCCTTATCTGTAAAATGAAGAGAAAATGGAACTTCCATTGGGAGGATTAAATGAAAGAATATATGGGAAGGGCTGAGGTTTGGATAGAGTCCCTTTGCCAATGCAGGATTCCAAAGTTGCATTAGCTGTCTTTACTCCTCACCCGAACTTTGCCATTAGACACACCGAATTGTTCCCTTTTAATTCTTCACAGCATCTACCATGCAATTCCTGACTCAAAGAAGATGTTGGCAATGGTAAACTATTTTTAAATAAATTGGGAGACTGGGGTTGACATATACAGGCTACTATATATAAAATCAATAACTAATAAGAAATCGACTATATAGCAGAGAGAACTCAATACTCTGCAATGACCTATTTGGGAACAGAATCTAAAAAAGAGTAGATATATTAACATGTCTATGTATAACTGGTTAACTTTGCTGTACAACAGAAACTGTAATACCATAACACTGTAAATCAACTTTACTCCAATAAAAATTAAATAAAAAGAGAAGTATCAAAAGAATGTGAACATGTGCTCACCAAAAGTCATAAACTAGAAAATTCACAGCAGCATGACTCATAATGGCCCTAAATTGGACAGTTATCCCAAAATCCATCAACAGAATAATCAATAAATAGACTGGTACATTCAGGCAATGAATACTATACAGCAACGAGAATATACAATCCACAACTATACAACAGTGATAAAAATGAAAGAAGCCAGATACAAAAAAAGTATATGTTCTACATATATAAAAGGTAAAAACTGACAAAACTAGCCAATACTGTTAGATATCAAGTCAGGGATTTCCCTCGGGGGTGAGTCACTCACTACTCAAGAAGTAGAGGAAGGCTGGACAAAAGGGAAGTTTCCTGCAGAGGTCAGAATGTGTACTTTAATAATAATTTTAAAAGAACATTCAATAAAAGATATATATATTTGGAAAAAATACTTAATGCTCTCCACAGCCATCTTTCAAGTTCAAGTTCCTGTATCAGGGGAGTGAAGTAAATACTGACCCTATATTCAGGGTCAGCTGCCATCAGTACAGCTCAGTCGCTCAGTTGTGTCTGACTCTTTGCGACTCCATGGATTACAGCACATCAGGCTTTGCTGTCCATCACCAGCTCCCAGAGCTTGCTCAAACTCATGTCCATCGACTCAGTGAAGCCATCCAACCATCTTAGCCACCATTGTCCCCTTCTCCTCCTGCTTTCAATCTTGCCCAGCATCAGGGTCTTTTCCAGTGAATCAGTTCTTCGCATCAGGTGGCCAAAGTATTAGAGTTTCAGCTTCAGCATCAGTCCTTCAATGAATATTCAGGACTGATTTCCTTTAGGATTGACTGATTTGATCTCAGTGCAGTCCAAGGGACTCTCAAGAGTCTTCTCCAACACCACAGTTGAAAAGCTTCAATTCTTTGGTGCTCAGCTTTCTTTATAGTCCAACTCTCACATCCATACATGACTACTGGAAAAACCATAGCTTTGACTAGACGGATTTTTGTCAGCAAAGTAATGTCTCTGGGTTTTTTTCAGCATCAGCCATACTTCAGGATTAAAAGTCACCCCGCTCTCTTTTCCCCACCTGTCGGCTAAATACTAAAATGCAAAGCAACAACAGGTTTTTGCATTCATCCTATTGGAACCCTAACCCCAGACTCAGAAGGTGTTTAAGAGACACCGCTTCTCAGAGAAGACTCTTGAGTCTTAGGATTTGAGATCTTCCATTTATTTAAGACATTTTGAATAAGCAGCTTTAAAGAAAGCACCTTCCAGATTCAGCTGTGGTATCCAAAAACCTCAGCCCCAGGTAGACTCACTTGGTCTGCTCAGGCAGTGTCTGAAACAGCATCTAACTGTCACGAAACTGCTCTGACACTCTCTACATGCTTGCCCAGAAAACTAGTGGAGCTTGGACTGACAGTTACTTCTCCACATAAAATCTAAACTCCTGAATGTTTCAGAGAGGCCGCTGGGTGGTGGCCATAGTCCTGCCTGACATTCTTCTACATGGGTAACCCAGGTCTGAACCTGATATAAGGATCTTTACCAAATTTTCTTTCAAACTGTACCTCCAGCTTGTTTCTGCCATGTTAGGTTTCCACCATATTAGATTTGAGAAAGTGAGAACTGCCCTGGATGAGCCACATGCTACTTGGGAGTTGACCTGAATAGCAGCTCTTTCCTCAGCATTACTTCCCACATTTCTTATTTTCTTCATACCTGGGCTCCTTCTCATTTTTCCAGTTGTGTCCCCTAAGGTCCTGCTCAGGGTCAACTGCCATACTGCAGGGTTAAAGGTCATTCCTCTCTCTTTTTCCCACCTGCCTGATGAATGCCACTTGGAATTCGAAATAAAACGACCCAAAGTTTAGCTAAGTGGTGGATATCCATCATCAAAAATGAAGCCCATAAATGAATTTCATCCATTCCACCCCTTTGGTAATTTCCTCGGGAAATGTAATTATTTTCAAATTGATCTGTCCTTGTTTTCAGTTCCTTTTTTTTTTTTTCCCCCACACGACAAGGTTTGTGGGATCTTGGTTCCCTGACCAGGGACTGAACACAGGTCTGGCAATGAAAGCGCTGAGTCCTAACATCCGGACTGCCAGAGAATTCCCTTAATTCTATTCTATAAATAGTAAATGGAAATCCAGGTCCCTCACTTAGTAAATACAACCTTTCCTAATTTTTTTAAAAGGGGAGAAAGCAACTAAATAAATTGTATTTCATTTTGTCCTGAAGAACCACGACCTGTAATACATAAAATTTTCACTAAAAAATAAATTAAAAGCTTTAAAATTTTTATTAAATTAAATAATTAAAATACACTGCACATATCTTAGTGAACACAATGAAATCTGATTATCATAGAATCTCCAAGTGAAGAGCTTTAAGGGACTTTCCAGGATATTCTATCGAAAGGGAGAGAGAAAGTGTCAGGAAATCAAGAGTAAAGCGGTTCTGCTCACCTGTGTTAAGAAGTTTACCTAGTCTAGACTGAATAAGCCCCTCGGGAATACCATGGTGAAGGATTTCAGAACTTTAAAACCAAAAATATATTGCTCAATTGTATTATTTTTGTTATATGCACTCTACTTTATCAACTTTCAGAAACAACGCAGATCCAAGCTAATTCAGCACAAAATATAATGTTCTCAAAGTTTGTTCTATGGACCAGTAACATCAGCATCATCCAGATAATTGTTAGAAATGAAAATTCTCAGATCGACCCTAGAGCCACACAACCAAAATTCTCAAAAATGAAGCATATAAATGAATATAGGTAGTGCCTGGGAGGCACTACCAGGCAACCTGTATTTTAACAAGCCTTTTAGACAATTCTGATGCCTCCTCAAATCTAACCACCACCACTCAAACTCATCTCCCCTTAAAACAGAAACATCAGGTACCCCTATTTTTGTGTGAGGTCATACTTGTGTCTCTGTTTGTCCCATCAGCCCATCCTGAGTGTGAGATGTTATTCTCTACCTCTATTAACTAGGGCCCGTGACGGAGACTAACTGTTCAGGATCCATTCCACCCTTCTCTCTTCTTCTAATACAAGTGGGAAACTATATAATCAATCTTCTCTTGCTTCTAGATATGGTTCTGCAGATAATTAGTTTGGACCAAGAGTATATGAATGCAAGTGATACATGCAACCTCCAGATTATGGCTTTAAAAAACAAACGAATCTGGTTGCCTTCCTCTTCTTTTTCCCCTCCTCCCCAACTGGAATGCTAATATCCAGTTAGCATGGATGTTACCAGGAATGCTAATATCTGGCTACAAGGATGAGGACCACATTGCTCTGTGGTGGAGCAACAGGACATTCCTTGATCAGAGCTGCCTCGAGAACCTAACCTACCTTCTTCTGGACTATTACGTGAGAGAGAAATAGACACACTGTGACTTTGTTTGAACTATACTTCTTTTTGTCGTAACCAAGGCAATGGCACCCCACTCCAGCACTCTTGCCTGGAAAATCCCATGGACGGAGGAGCCTGGTGGGCTGCAGGCCATGGGGTCGCTAAGAGTCAGACACCACTGAGCAACTTCACTTTTCACTTTCATGGCCTTGGAGAAGGAAATGGCAACCCACTTCAGTATTCTTGCCTGGAGAATCCCAGGGATGGGGAAGCCTGGTGGGCTGCCAATTACGGGGTCGCACAGAGTTGGACATGACTGAAGCGACTCAGCAGCAGCAGCAGCCTGTATCTTCTTTAGAGGGCAGAGCTTCCTTTCTAAAGCTATAATCCTTTTTCCTTTCCTACGGCTGAGATTTCATGCCTTTGTTTCCATACATCCACCTTTAATATATATTCCCATTCAAAACAGCTACCACTTTACATAAGGACTTCTACTTTAACTAACGATAGGCTAGTGAAACTTGGACCAACTTTCCCACTGAGGACCTCTATGAAAGCCAGATGCAATTAATTTCTAAAAATGTACTTAAAGGCACTGAAGAGCTAACAAGGCAGTTAAAAGAACTAAGCTAAGACAGTGGAGAATGGGTAAATCCAAAGAGATGAATTTGGATTTGCTGTTTCCCTGGGCACTTGCCAACTCTAGAAGAGGCAACTGAGAGGCAGAGAAAGATTTTTGAGCCTTGAATTGGCTAAGAAAAAAAAAAAGAGTCCAAGCCAACCAAGTCTGGGAGAGAGGTGCTGGGAATGCCCACACTTGAGGCTGAGACCCTGAAGGCTGTATTCAAATCACAGGGTGAAGTGGAAATAAAATAATCCTTGTAGAGATGCAATCTAGATTAAAACACAGTGTGTGCTTAGTCGCTCACTCCTGTCTGACTCTTTGTGCCCCATGCACTGTAGCCCACCAGGCTTCTCTGTCCATGGAGATTCTCCAGGCAAGGATACTGGACTGGGTTGTCATGCCCTCCTCCAGGGGATTTTCCCAATCCAGGGATTTAACCCAGGTCTCCCACATTGAAGGAGAATTCTTTACCATCTGAGCCACCAGGGAAGCATTAAATCACAATAATCACTGAAACTGGATTAACGTGATCCTGGATTACGAGCTTTCCTAGGTTCCTTCCTACAGCAAATGGAATTCCTCTCCAGAAACAGATGATATAATCCTAAACCTCCAAATTAACTCCTACAGTATTTTCAAATAACAATGCATGCGTGCTATGTCTCTTCAGTCAAGTCCAACTCTTTGCAACCCTATGGACTATAGCCTGCCCGCCATGTTCCTCTGTCCATGGGAGTCTCCAGGCAAGAATACTGGAGTGGACAGCCATTCCCTTCTCCAAGGGATCTTCCTGACCCAGGGATCAAACCAGCTTCTCCCACATTATAGGAAGATTCTTTACCAACTGAACCACCAGGGAAGTCTGGTACTCAAAAAAAAAAAAAAAAAAAAAACACCAAGTGACAAGATTTATAGGAACAACAGCAACAAATGAGCAGAAAAAGAGATGACAGAAGCAGACCTAGGGGATTCTAGATATTGGAGCTATCAGACATAGGCTGAAAAATAACTATGCTTACATGTTAAAGGAGACAAAAGACTGAAAGTTTCCATTCAAAAATATTAAAATATTAAGGACAGAGAAGATTTTATAATATAATATTCTATATTCCATATAATTTCCCAATCAAAATTCTAGAATTAGGAAACCATGTGCTGTGCCAAACCCTGATTGTGGCAAGAAGCTGTGAAAGATCATCCCAGAGAAACTCGAATGGAATGGGTGCTTCTCAAGGAAGCAGAACAAAGACATCTCAGTGATCACTAGCCACCATTACTCATGAAATTAAACCCAGGGAAATGTGACCTTTCATAAAGTTTCCATATCAAACTCATCCCTAGTACAGAAACTCAGCTATCACATTTTCCTCTCTGCTCAGCCATGTTCATTTCCTAAACAAACCCCTTTTTCTTTTGTCTTGGGAAGCCCAGACCCCATCTGTTTGCAAATTTTCTGGTCTGTATTCAAAATCTAAGCTCCCACAACTTTTCCACTGAGCCATCCCGTGAAGTTTGGAAGGAGTATCTGGGTCAGCAAATGGGATGCTGGGACAGACCAGAAGAAGGCCCTCAGCACTGCCCCCAAAGACCTGAGGTTACTTCCTTGCATCTGGAAATAGCAGAACACATTTCTACTTCCTCTTCCTCCATGCCTTTCCCCCTACCTTCTCTCTGCCACCCATACCTGCCTCTCACCCTACTCCTACCAGTGGAAATGGGGGTGGGGATGGTGAAAGGGGAGTAGGCAGCTTTCCAGCTGCTCTGAGGCCTCCCGTATTGAGCCATGTTTAGGCACACGTCCCCTCACCTCCTGAGGGAAGGGATACTCCACAGGAGTATGGCTGGGAGGGAAGGGGAATTAGTCCTCCAGGCCACAACTTAGGGACATCATGAAAGTTCCTCAGCATTATATGGGTATTTATTCACTTTTCAAAATAACTCAGGTAATATTGTAAATACATATTTGTTGCAAACTATCTACATACAGGTATACATACAGCTAAAGTCAAAGGACTTCTTCACTCCTTCCATCCCTCCTTCATTCCCGCTCCCTAGAGGAATTTGTTTTTAACGTTAAAAAACAAAAACTCTTTTCCTGCCTGTATGTGTGCGTGCCTGATAAGCCGCTTCAGTCCTGTCCGACTCTGTGTGATCCTATAGACTGTAACCTGCCAGGCTCGTCCTTTCATGTGATTCTCCAGGCAAGAATACTGGAGTGGATTGGCATTTCCTGCTCCAGGAGGATTTTCCCGACCCAAGGATTGAACTGGCGTCTCTTGAGTCTCTTGCATTGGCAGGTGGGTTCTTTACCACTGGCGCCACCCAGGAAGCCCCATGTATGTGTGTACGTTTGTTTATCTCCATCTGTATCTGGAAAGCTACCTGCCAAATGCGTGTTTGTTCGTTTCCTTAGATAAGTCTCAGCTACTGCACTCTGTAAGCTAGAACAAAAAATTGCTTTAAACTCAGTCACCTGTGCCAAATAACAAACCACTCACAAAGGTAGTGACTTTAAAAACAAAACAGAACATCATTTTACTTCACTTGCAGTTCTGGAGTTCAGCTGTGAGATTCTGACCTGGGCCCGCTGGTTCATCCCTTTGGTCAGCTGGTGGGTGGGCTGGGCTGTTCATTCACAGTAGCTGGCTGGCTGACTAGTGGGTGCAGGACCCTCCGCTGCAACTGCTCCGCCTGCCTCGAAGAGGGCTAGCATCCGCCAGCAGCTTAACCCAGGCGCCAGCACCTGAGGGCTTCCACGTTCCCAGCAGCATAAACAGGTAAGCCTCCCAAAGCGGAAGTGCGTACGTACTTCCGCATACGTCATGTTTGCAAACACTCCATTGGCCACAGCCGATCACATGACCAGAAACAACCTCAAGGAGTGGGAAAATGGACTCTAACCTCTTGAAGGGAGAAGCTGCAAAGTTACCATAACAGTGAAGGCAAGGAGGGGAGGAATTTGCAGCCATCTTAGTGTTCAATGGACCATATTCCCTAAAGACCTGTGTAAGACACTTGGGAATTCCTAGGAGTATCTGACCTGGCCGGAAGAACAAGCTAGAATGTCTATGGGAAAGGCACATCCCGATTTCAGAGTCTTCGTGCTCAGGATGTTTAAGGGGAAAACTCCTCTCTCAAAGGTAGAGCCTAAGGGGGAAGGCAGTCAGTAGTTCCGGTCTAAGAGGTGGTGGGTAGTGGAGTCCAGTCCGGAGCAGCTATGATAGGAACAGAATGGGATAAGAGCTGTAAGTTTGTGAACCCAAACAAGGGGCACTTAGCAACCAGGATGTGAATTATCTTCTTTGGAAAACTCAGGGCAGCGGCCTTTGGCGTTGAGATTGTGCCAGCCAGGCAGGTAAGGGCTTAAGTGATTAACTTGGGAAAGGCAATGAGTGTGACCACTTTCACACCATTTATGGAGAAGTTTATATTAATTATACATATTTTAGTTAATGTTTGGTCATTAAAACTTGTCCTAATGTG
Source organism: Ovis aries (assembly GCF_016772045.2). NCBI lineage: Eukaryota > Metazoa > Chordata > Mammalia > Artiodactyla > Bovidae > Ovis > Ovis aries. The sequence continues at coordinate 238,147,265 of NC_056054.1, forward strand.
TTTACTTCATTAAATTTGCTTCTGCTTCTTGGTCACCACCCCGCTACAATGGCTCACTGGAAACCTTGGCTCTTTTGTTTTCCTCAAGGTGGGTATTTATGGACTGAATGTTTTCATCCCCTCAAAATTCATATGTTGAAGCCCTGACGCCAAGGGTGACTTTATATGGAGATAGGTCCAGCTAAGAACTTAGGGTTAAATGAGGTCTTGGAGGGAGGGGTTCTGATCTGATAGGATTACTGTTCTTCCAAGAAGAGACACCAGAGAACTCACTCCACACACCCCCACCCCCACCCCCAAGTGATCATGCACCAAGGCAAGGACTATGAGGACACAGCAAGAAGGCAGCCAGAAAGAAAATTTGCTGGTCCCTTGGTCATGAATTTCTAGCCTCTAAAACTGCGAGAAAATAAATTCATGTTGTTTAAGCCGCCCTTAAACAGGCTGTGGTGTTAGCAGCCATAGCCAATTAAGACAGTGAATTTAACCCGGTCCTCCAACTGCTTCCCCTCCTTTGCCAGTTCTTCAGTATTCTCTCATGGTCAGAAGTCTGAAATGAGTCTTATGGGGCTAAAGTCACCGTGTTGGCAGGGCTTTGTTACTGTTTAGTCACTAAGTCACGTCCCACACTTTTGGAACCCCATGGACTGTAGCATGCCAGGCTTCTCTGTGGGATTTCCCTGGCAAGAACACCACAGTGAGTTGCCATTTCCTTCTCCAGGGAATCTTCCTGACCCAGAAATCCAACCAGAGTCTCCTACTTGGCAGGCAGATTCTTTACCACTGAGCCACCAGGGAAGCCCATTGGCAGGGCTAGTTCCTTTCAAAAAAATAAAAGAGGAGACTGTAATGGAGGCCTGAGTGGTAGTTCTCTGTGAGGAGGTAACATGTGCCTTAAGACCTCAATGAGAATTCCCTGGGGGTCCAGTGGTTAGGAGTCTGCACTTTCACTGCAGGGGGCGTGGGTTTGAACCCTGGTCAGGGAACTAAGATCCTGCATGTTGCAGAGTGCAGGAGTGCGGCCAAAAAGAGAACTGAGTGAGGAGGAACCATCCTTGCAAAGGACTGAAGGAAGATCCAGAGCTAGAGCCCTAAGGTGGACCTTAGTGTCTTGGTTACCTATTACTGCTATAACAAATTACTACAAAGTTGGTAACTTAAAACAACATAAATGTATTATCTTACAGATAGCACTGTTTAGTTAGTTTCCTTCTCTAACTCCTTCCAGAATACTAACTTTATGAAGGCAAGGCCAGGCTTCCCAAGGCAGCTCCAACCAGTCTCCTGCTTGGCAGGCAGATTCTTTACCACTGAGCCACCAGGGAAGCCCGTTGGCAAGGCTAGTTCCTGTCAAAAAAATAAAAGAGGAGAATGTAATGGAGGCCTGAGTGGTAGTTCTCTGTGAGGAGGTAACCGATGGTCTTACCCCCATGTGTATCCTCAGAGCCTAAAGCACTGAAACAAAGTATTTAATGGATAATTCTCTAACTGAATATAAAAATAATTGAATAAACTGGGGTATATTTACTTGATGTGATGCAAAAATTAACAAAACAATGGTGACATCATGTCAGATGAAGAAAAAGCAAGATATAAAATTGTATATAATCACAAGATGTAAAACAAATGAATATACAGAGAAAGATGAGTAAAGGAAATGCCTCAAATGTTACTAGTGTTTTCTTCAGGCTGTTAGAAATGGGAGTAGGTTTTTCCCCTTCCTTTCTTTTATTTTTATTTTTTGAATTTTCAGATTTGTTACAATGACACTATCCCCTCACCCCAGCTTTACTGAAGTACAATTGGAATACATATTATTAATACTTTTTTCAGTGTCTAGGGCTCTGTGTTAGAAATGATCTGCCAGGTCATACCTGAGTGCTTTCCAGTAGTAATGTCATCAAACTCTAAGACACCCCCTTATGCCTGTGTGGTGGCATAAGTCACATTTTATTTTCTGTTTGAATTATTTGGAAGCTAGTCATAGCTCCTTCCCATCTGCTGGCCAGGGGCAGAGACTTTCCTTACTCACTTGTGCCCCCAGTGGTATTTCTTTTGCCCTTGGGGCTGCACTTCAAACACACTGTCCAACATATTACCCATTACAATAATTTTCAGTTGAGTCTCCCTGCTAATTAAGCCTCTGTGCTCCCGTAATCTAGTGAGTCTAGTCGAATAATCTAGTTGAGTCTAGTAGAGCCTAGTTTTAAATGTAAATCAGGCCTTGCTCAAAGCCCTGAAGTGGCTCCCCATCTCACTCAGAGTAAAAGCCAAGGCCCACACTATTAACCCCTTGCTTCCTCTGCTCCAGCCACACTGGCCCTTGTGTGTCTACAATACTCCTCCCCAGGATCCCTAAACCCAGCTCCCTGGCTTTCTTCAGGCTTCTGCTGAAATATTACCCTATCTATAATAAGGATGACAGAGGATGAGATGGTTGGATGGCACCACTGACTCAATGGACATGAGTTTGAGTAAACTCCAGGAGCTGGCGATGGACCAGGGAGGGCTGGCATGCTGCAGTCCATGGGGTCACAAAGAGTTGGACATGACTGAGCAACTGAACTGAACTGAGTAGAACAGAGGTCTTCTGGGCCCACTCTTAAAAGCAACTATTCCTACTCACAACTCTGTCCCTCCCATACATACTTTCTCCATAGCACTATGACCTTGAGACATACTGATTATTTATTGAGTGGTCCTCCCCCTAGTGTAAGCAACAAGAGTAAGAACAGAAGCCTTTTGTACTGCTGCTCCCCTAGGGTGGGGAACAGTCCCTGGTATATAGTACACACTCAGCATTTTTTGAATGAATGACTCCTGAGTCCCCTAAATGAATGAATGAAGTGGTAGATCGTGAGTCCTCTGGGAGGCAGAAAAGGGAAGGATGATCCTGGAGTGGTTAAGTTTCAGCAAAGATAAAGAGCATTTATTTCTCTGAACTTCAGGGGCAGTCTAGAGACAAGAAACAAGAAATAGAGTTAAGCTTAAGGACTGAAAGTGATGGAAGCAAAAGAGTTGAAGCTGAGTTTGACTGCAAAAAAAAAAAAAAAAAAAAGTCATAAGGGGATTTGAAGTCAGGGAGAGGAGAGCAGCAAAAGGATTTAAGGACTTTGGTAAAGAGGAATGTTTGCTACATCTCCCTTTCCCAAGACTGTCTCTGCTGGTTGCATGGCAATCAAGAGAGAACACTCATATAAAACATTGAAAGGAAAGATAAAGTGGGCATTGCTACTAATTAAGAGGCATTAAACATGCTCTCAGAAAAATCTTCTGAAAGGAGCTTGTGGGAAAGGAGAGGGTCCGACATTTAGAAAGATGCTCCTCATAGCTAATTACTATGATCTAAATGTTTCTGTCGTCCACCTCCCCAAAGGTTATATATTGAAATTTTAAAACCCAGTGTGATGGTATTAGGAATTAGGACCTTTGGGAGGTGCTTAGGTCATGATGGTGAAGCCCTCATGAATGAGATTAGTGCACTAATAAAAGGGATCCTCCAAAAGCTCCCTGGCCCTCTTCCACTCTTCCTCTCTGAGGACAGAGTGAAAAGACAGAGGTTTATAAACCAGCCAGTGGGGCTTCACCAGGTACCAAATCTATCACCGCCTGGATCTTGTACTTCCCAGTCTCTAGAACTGTGAGAAACAAATGTCTGAGAAATAAACACCCAGACTATGGTGTTTTGTTACAGCAGTCTAAATGGACCAAGACACTGACAATGCCAGGCACATCCTTCATCAGTCCTCATTAAGGCTGCAGTTTTTTGCTATTGTTCTTCCACTGTGAATGAGAACAATGCTTAGCAAAAGCATCCAATGACCCTAAACTTTCTTCCTGAACAGAGAACTGTCTTATAGCACATTTGAAATATTCTGTATACAAATAAGTTTGCACTGGGCAAAAATTCACTTACTTGACTTTCCCAAAGTGGCTGTATTCATGGCAGTCTTCAGAGAGAAAATTGCAAATAGAAAGGGAAACAAAATTCCAAATGATGACAACAGAGAATGTTCCACAGGAAAAAATATTTTTTAAAAATCTACTTACACTGGAACCGTAAAACATTATTTTACAGATACTAGAAGTAATATTTTTTCCTAAACAAAACTACATGGTCTTACATGGAAGCAACCTAAATGTCCATCAACAGATGAATGGATAAATAAAACGTGGTACATATATATAATGGAATATTACTCAGCCATAAAAATGAATAAAATAATGCCATTTGCAGCAACATGGAAGGATCTAGAGATTGTCATACTGAGGGACTTAAGTGAGACACAGGAAGACAATTATCAATGATATTGCTTATATGTTTGAAATCTGAAAAAAAAGGGGTACAAATGAACTTACTTACAAAATAGTAACAGACTCATAGGGCTTCCTTGATGGCTCAGTGGTAAAGAACCTATGTGCCAATGCAGGAGACATCAGTTCAATTCCTGGCTTGGTAAGAGCCCCTGGAGAAGGAAATGCAACCCGCTCCAGTATTCTTGCCTGGGAAATCCCATGGACAAAGAACCCTGGAGGTCTACAGTCCCTGGAGTTGCAAAAGAGTCAGACACAACTTAGCAACTAAACAGCAACAACAACAGACTCATAGATACAGAAAACAAACTTATGGTTACCAAAGGGGAAAGCTCTGGGGAAGGATAAATTAGGAAGTTGGGAGATTAATATGTACACACTACTATATATAAAACAGATAAACATACTAGAGCTAATCAATGAATATAGTAAAGTTGCAGGATATAAAATTAACGCACAGAAATCCCTTGCATTCCTATACACTGACAATGAGAAAACAAAGAGAAATTAAGGAAACAATTCCATTCACCATTGCAGTGAAAAGAATAAAATACTTAGGAATAAATTAACCAAAGAAACAAAAGACCTACATATACAAAACTACAAAACGCTGATGAAAGAAATCAAAGATGACACAAATAGATGGAAAATATACCATGTTCATGGATTGGAAGAACTAAATAGTTAAAATGAGTATACTACCCAAAGCAATCTATAGATTCAATGCAATCCCTATCAAGCTACCATGGTATTTTTCAGAGAACTGGAGCAAATAATTTTGCAATTTGTATGGAAATACAAAAAACCTAGAATAGCCAAAGCAATCTTGAGAAAGAAGAATGGAACTGGAGGAATCAACCTGCCTGACTTCAGGCTCTACTACAAAGCCACAGTCATCAAGAAAGTATGGTAGCACAAAGACAGAAATATAGATCAATGGAACAAAATAGAAAGCCCAGAGATAAATCTGTGTGTCTATGGACACCTTATCTTTGACAAAGGAGGCAAGAATATACAATGGAGAAAAGACAATCTCTTTAACAAGTGGTGCTGGGAAAACTGGTCAACCACTGCAAAAGAATGAAACTAGAACACTTGCCAATGCCATACACAAAAATAAACTCAAAATGGATTAAAGATCTAAATGTAAGACCAGAAACTATAAAACTCCTAGAGGAAAACATAGGCAAAACACTCTCTGACATAAATCACAGCAGGATCCTCTAGGACCCACCTCCCAGACTAATGGAAATAAAAGCAAAAATATACAAATGGGACCTAATTAAACTTAAAAGCTTTTGCACAACAAAGGAAACTATAAGCAAGGTAAAAAGACAGCCTTCAGAATGGGAGAAAATGATAGCAAATGAAGCAAATGACAAAGAATTAATCTCAAAAACATACAAGCAGCTCATGCAACTCAATACCAGAAAAATAAACGACCCAATCAAAAAATGGGCCAAAGAACCAAACAGACATTTCTCCAAAGAAGACATACAGATGGCTAACAAACACATGAAAAGATGCTCAACATTACTCATTATCAGAGAAATGCAAATCAAAACCACAATGAGGTACCATCTCACGCCAGTCAGAATGGCTGCTATCAAAAAGTCTACAAACAATAAATGCTGTATAGGGTGCAGAGAAAAGGGAACCCTCTTACACTGTTGGTGAGAATGCAAACTAGTACAGCCACTATGGAGAACAGTGTGGAGATTCCTTAAAAAACTGGAAACAGAACTGCCATACAATGCAGCAATCCCACTGCTGGGCATACAAACCGAGGAAACCAGAAATGAAAGAGACACATGTACCCCAATGTTCATTGCAGTGCTGTTTACAACAGCTAGGACATAGAAGCAACCTAGATGTCCATCAGCAGATGAGTGGATAAGAAAGCTGTGGTACATATACACAATGGAATATTACTCAGCTATTAAAAAGAATGCATTTGAATCAGTTCTAATGAGGTGGATGAAACTGAAGCCTATTATACAGAGTGAAGGAAACAAGAGTGAATATAGAAAGAAAAACACCAATACAGTATATTAACACATACATATGGAATTTAGAAAGATGGTAACAATGACCCTATATGCAAGACAGCAAAAGAGACACAGATGTAAAGAACAGACTTTTGGACTCTGTGGGAGAAGGTGAGGGTGAGCTGATTTGACAGAATAGCATTGAAACATGTATATTACCATATGTTAAACAGATCAACTTTATTTTGGGGGTCTCCAAAATCACTGCAGATGGTAACTGCAGCCATTATATTAAAAGACGCTTACTCCCTGGAAGAAAAGTTATGACCAACCTAGATAGCATATTCAAAAGCAGAAACATAACTTTGCCAACAAAGGTCCCTCTATTCAAGGCTATAGTTTTTCCAGTGGTCATGTATGGATGTGAGAGTTGGACTGTGAAGAAAGCTGAGCACCAAAGAATTGATGCTTTTGAACTGTGGTGTTGGAGAAGACTCTTGAGAGTCCCTTGGACTGCAAGGACATCCAACCAGTCCATTCTGAAGGAGATCAGCCCTGGGATTTCTTTGGAAGGAATGATGCTAAAGCTGAAACTCCAGTACTTTGGCCACCTCATGCAAAGAGTTGACTCATTGGAAAAGACTCTGATGCTGGGAGGGATTGGGGGCAGGAGGAGCAGGGGACGACAGAGGATGAGATGGCTGGAGGGCATCACTGACTCGATGGACGTGAGTCTGGGTGAACTCCGGGAGTTGGTGATGGACAGGGAGGCCTGGCGTGCTGCAATTCATGGGGTCGCAAAGAGTCGGACACGACTGAGCGACTGAACTAACTAACTAACTAACTAACTAAAGTTTGCCAGTCCAGGTTCCATGCATGAGACAGGGTGCTCAGGGCCACTGCACTGGGATGACCCTGAGGGATGGGATGTGGAGGGAGGTGGGAGGGGGGTTCAGGATGGGGAACACATGTACACCCATGGCTGATTCATGTCAATGTATGGCAAAAACCACTACAGTATTGTAAAGTAATTAGCCTCTAATTAAAATAAATAAATTATAAAAGAAAAATATATAACTATATCTTAATCACTTTGTTTTATACCTGAAATTTACACAATATTGTAAATCAACTATACTTCAATTTTTAAAAAACTATTTGGTCTTAAAAAATGAAACATTCAATACAAGATCAGTTCTCAATAATAAAATTATAATATATATATTTATAACATAACAAAAACAAAAATAAACTTTATCTCAAAATAGCATGTCAAGTATACCGACTTGGAATCTCAGATAAGGGAGCTGAAGCCCATTAAGCTCCAAATCACAAAGTAGGTAGGGCGGTGCCTGGTTCTCAAATCCCAAGCCCCCCAGCTCCAGTGAGGCATGGGGAATAGAGGAGGAGAAAACACTAAAAGGGCTTCCATGGTAGCTCAGACAGTAAAGAATCTGCCTTCAGTGCAGGAGACGTAGGTTCCATCCCTGGTTTGGGAAGATCCTCTGGAGAAGGGAATGGCAACCCATTCCAGTATGCTGAAAGACCCAGAATCATCTGGCCTCTTAATGGCCAAAACAAAAAAGTGATTCCATTGTGAGGAAGTAAGAAATCGTTCTTTGTGCAGTGAGTAGGTCTGAGAAGGTTTTGAAGATTTTCAAAAAGGCCTTAATGAAGATTATAAATAAGGGATGCTTTAAAAAAAATTACTTTTCCATGCAATTAAGAAAATGCTATACCAGCCACAGAACCTTGCTAGAGGCAGGCAGCTCAGAAGAACACTTTTACCCTTGGTGGGGGCTTTCTTCCAGCCCCAACTTTAACCCACATCCTGATTCCCATTCTGCTCTCTGAGGACCCTGGAAACCAACTTGCCTCTCCTCAGACAGGTCACATCCCTAAGAAGAAATGGTCGGCTGAGTTTCGTGACTTCTAGGTTCCCTTCCGGCATCAAAATACCCAGAAAAGTGTTGGGCTGTTTTCTTAATCCATTTATCTTTATTGTACCTTGAATCTCCACCCACACTTCCCATTGCTAGCCCCCTTCCCTACCCTAGGTACCCTGAGATGCTTTTGAATGCTTTTCACTCTCCTCTCCAAACACCCACATTTCTCCCTTCCTTCCAGAGCCTTAGAAACATCCTTTCATCTGTGTTGACTGCTTCGATAGCCTATAAGAGCACTTCTTCCAACAATAGTCTGTGTATCAGCTCTCTGACTCCCTGAAGTGCATGTCAGTTTTGTGCCTCTCTCCTGCCTTGTTCTGCTCCTATGCCTGTGAGCTCACTGAACTCTTGCCCCATGCTCAGGTACTGCTGGCAGGTAGGGAGGGCAGGGACCACAGGTTTCCTACTCATTGCCTGGCCAAGGCAATAGAGAGCTGGCTCATAGTCCTTAGTAAATATTAGTTTGATCTGACAATCATAAAATACTGCTTAGGGAGTTCCCTGGTGGTCCAGTGGTTAGGACTCTGAGCCTCCACTGCAGGGAGCATGGGTTCGATCCCTGATCAGGAAACTAAGATGTCACATGCTGCATGGAGTGGCCAAAAAATTAAGAAATTGTACCAAATTATATTTTTAAAAAATAAATAAATAAATTACATATGGCTTAGTGATTCTAGACATTTAACTTCTCACTTTCTGCTCCCTTGAAAGCCCTGTTGTTACAAGTGCCCTGGGATGGAAGACTCAAGGCTGAAAGTCCCTGTTGGGAACTGACCAGATATTCACAGCTAGACCTCCATATTATTGCAAGCTAGGCTGGTGCTCACTGCCAGGCCATGTAGTCCTCCTGTTGGATAGAAAGATTCTCGAAGAATAACAACCTCAAACAAGGGGCTACAAACTAGAATGTTGGTGTCCCCTTAAAATTCATCTGTTGAAACCTAATTTCCAATGTGATGGTACTTGGAGGTGGGGCCTTAGGGTAATGATTAGGTCATAGGGACAGAGCCCTCCTGAATGGGATTAATGCCTTTAAAAAAGAGGCCCATAGAGTTCCCTCTCTCCTTCCGGCATGTGAGTTCAGTTCAGTTCACTCAGTCGTGTCCGACTCTTTGTGACCCCATGAACGGCAGCATGCCAGGCCTCCCTGTCCATCACCAACTCCCGGATTTCACCCAAACCCATGTCCATTGAGTTGGTGATGCCATTCAACCAGCTCATCCTCTGTCGTCCCCTTCTCCTGCCCTCAATCTTTCCCAGCATCAGGGTCTTTTCAAGTGAGTCAGCTCTTCACATCAGGTGGCCAAAGGATTGGAGTTTCAGCTTCAGCATCAGTCCTTCCAATGAACACCCAGGACTGATCTTTAGGATGGACTGGTTGGATCTCCTTGCTGTCCAAGGGACTCTCAAGAGTCTTCTCCAACACCACAGTTCAAGAGCATCAATTCTTTGGCGCTCAGCTTTCTTTATAGTCCAACTCTCACATCCATACATGACCACAGGAAAAACCATAGCCTTGACTAGATGGACCTTTGTTGACAAAGTAATGTGTGTTAGTTTCAAGTGTACAGTTATATATTTTCTTTTTCATAGTCTTTTCCTTTATAGGTTATTGCAAACTATTGAGTATCGTTCCCTGTGCTATACAATAGGTCTTTGGTGCAGAATACTTCACTTTCTGACAATATCCACTTCAGAGTAAAAGCTCATTTCCTTAGACCTCTCACAAATCATCTAACCAAACATGAAATCCTGTATTAGATTCTTTCTGACATTCTCTTACTAAAACATCTTGCTGTAACAGTAATAAACCCAACTTATTTAACTATATATGTATTCCTGGTGGTCTTTGGCTGAAATGTCCTTACAGCTATAGGCAGTCATTTCAGTTATTGTCTTCACATATATCTTTCTTATTCACTCAGTGGTGTCTGACCCTTTGTGACCCCATGGACTGTATGGGACTTCCCAGGCAAGAATATTGGAGCAGGTAGCCATTCTCTTCTCCAGGGTATCTTCCTGACCCAGGGATTGAATCCAGGTCTCCTGCACTGCAGGCAGATTCTTTACCATTTGAGCCACCAGGGAAGCTACATACACCTTAGGGGTAAATGTTATTATTCCCAATATACTCCCAGGGAAACTGAGGCTGCAAGATGTAAGGTTATTTAGCAGAGAACACAGAAGGGGACTCTAAGCCTAACCCTCGTTACTTAACATAAGGGTGAGTCCAGACCCTTTTCACAACACCTAAATGTCCTCAGCCACATAGAGTCTCAGCTGGCTTCCTTTATTAGAGGTAAAGTTAAACAGCAAGAACACAATCCTTCCCACCAGGAACACTTGTCAGTCTTAATAGGCTTTTAAAAGGAAGTTGAACTGTACCGGTGAAGTTATAACTTGCAGTCCGAGCAGTAGGTAAACAGATGTCCATTATATTATTCTGTATACTTTATGTGTACAAAAATATTTTACACAAATTTTAGTAAGTATGAAACTATTGCAGGAAGGGGGCCCCTTCCAGTGCCCAAAAGTGGGCTCTTGTCTAACACTCGGAAATGAATTGTCCAAGGAGACACATGTGCTGACAAAGCAAGAGATTTTATTGGGAAAGGGCAGCCGCACAGAGAGCAGCAGGGTAAGGGAACCCAGGAGAAATGCTCTGCCAGTCTTGGGTTTTATGATGATGGAATTAGTTTCTGGGTTGTCTTTAGCCAATCATTCTGACTCAGAATCCTTCCTGGTGGTGCACGCCTTGTTCAGCCAAGATGGATGCCAATGAGAAGGATTCTGGGAGGTGGATGGACACGTGGTGTCACTTTTTGACCTTTTCTGAACTCTCCTGGTTAGTGGTAGCTTATTAGTTCCCTGTTCCTTACCAGGACCTCCTGTCATAAAACAACTCATGCAAATAGTTACTATGGTGCCTGGCCAGGGTGGGCAGTTTCAGTTAGTGCTTCCCCTAACAAAACCAAGCAGGATCCTACAGGATTCTCCCAGGTACAAAAGCCCTTCCATGTGCCCTATTTCTTGTTTGTAGAAAAAGGCTTTAGTCCCCTAGGAGCCTCCCCTGAGTCACAAAAGCCTGGCTCAAGAATTAATGATTGAAAGGATGTAGACATGTAGTGACAAAAACAGCAATTAGGCCTAGAGAACTGGTAACAATTTAAGCAGGAAATCACCCATAAGGCAGTCACAGAATCTTTGGTTCTGCCCTGAAGGACATAGATAACGGTATCTGAGACACATTCCTGAGTTATTTTGCAGACACTATAACCACCACCAAAGGGAAAAAGCTAAACAGCATAATGACCAGACTGTAACCATGATATAAGCTGCTGCACTCTGGGCAGTACTACATCTATGACTAGCACAATTCCAGGAGCTGGCTTCAAGAAAATGGCAACAAACCACCCTGAAACTGAGAATTATTATGCTTAAAAAAATCAAGACCAAACCACAGCATGACCAGTTTCAAGATGGTGGTCAAGAGCTGACTGTGCTGCTCTGCACAGCCCCTATCTGTACATCCTTAAAGCTTTCCTCTAAAGCTCTTGCCCCTGATCTGCTCACTGGGAGATGGTTTGGGGGACATTAGTTCACCACCTCCCCAGATTGCCAGCTTCCCAAGCAAAGCACCTTTCTTTTTCCACCAACCCTTGCTTGTTGAGCACTAAGTTTGGAGCAATGAGCAACCAAACCTGAGCTGGTTTCCAGACAGGTGGTAAAAAGTACAATGAGCTGAAAACAAGGTCACAGGAGATGCCTTGGTGGCCAGATGCCTCAGGCCTTGTCCACCCCCTGTATGGATGGATAGAACAAGCATTAATCAGGCCCCAGACTACAGCAAGGCACTCACCTCAGTGGCAAAACATAACTGGCATCAAAAAATCTCACTAATCAAGATAAACAATATTTAAGGTGTGCATGCTAAGTCGTTTCAGTCGTGTCCAACTCTTTGTGACCCTATATACTGTAGCCTGCCAGGTTCCTCTGTCCATGGGATTCTGCAGACAAGAATACTGGAGAGGGTTGCCATGACCTCCTCCAGGGGATCTTCCCCACCCAGGGATGGAAACTCTTTTATGTCCCTTGCATTGGCAGGAGGTTCTTTACCACTAGCATCATCTGGGAAGCCCACATTTAAAGCAGTGTTTTAAAAAAAATCAAACCAGCAAACTACCACGGTGGACCTGTGCCAGCTTTTGTAAATAAAGTTTTATCATAAGCTCTGAGAAGCACCTGTCCACTCCAAAACCAAACCCTGGCATCAGCAATACCAAGTGGCCTTATGGGGGTCCATCACTAGTAGCCGCTCTCCTTCCCTGGCTCCAAAAACTAGCATCCCAATATTTTATAACAAATTAAAACGGAGTAAGTTCTACAAAAATATCGAATCGTGTTGTACACTAGAAATTAATACAATATTTTAAGTCAACCACATCTCCTTTTTTTTTTTTTTTAATTAAAAACAAATTTAAAGACTGTCTCCAAATAAGCTGAGAAATTAGAAAGGAGGATCAGTTCGCAGCAGGCCGCTAGAATTTCCTGCTGGAGTCCAGAACGCAGATGCCAAAGGAACCTGCAGGAGTCCTGGCTACCCTCCTCGTCGGCCCCGCTCCCCCCAGCGCCAGTCCTCCCGGCTGAGGGGTCCTGCGACTTTAATCTCCAGGCTCGCGGGCCAAACTGCGGGCGGTTGCCCAGGGAAACGGACGGACGCACAGAGGTCGGCGCGCCCCCCGGGCCTGGACCTGCCAGTGTCCTTTGTGCTAGCGGGGATCCTGCTTCCTGCCCGCCACGGCCAACATGCCCTCGAAGCGCAGCTTCAGAAAGCCCGAGAAAGAGCAAGGCCAGGAGGAGGAGGAAGAGGAGGAGGAGGAGCAGGAGGTGAAAGTGGAGGAAGAGGAGGAGGAGGAAGAAGAGGAGGTAGTGGAGGAGGAAGAGGAGGAGGAAGAGGAGCAGCAGGCGGCGGCGGACCTGGAGAAGGAGCTGGAGGCCTTTGGGAGGTTCAGCGAGGAGTACTTCTGGAAGTTTTGGGACTTCGGAGATGCCAATGAGGAAGGCTGGCCTCGCCCCCGCTTAGCCAGCGTCGTCAGCCCCAGCCTGAGCCCAACGCTGACGTTCAGTACGCCGAGTCTGTCGTGGTGGAGCCAGACGTCTGTGCCCAGCGAGAGCGCCCCCTCCAGGATCTCCTCCCAAAAAAGTACCGCTCCCCCCACCTCGGCCCCCACGCCGAGCCCTTTCTTCTAAGGCTTCCCGATCCCTAGGGGAGAGCTGGTCCAACTACTCTAGAACCTTCGTCTACGGGGTGTCAGTTTCCAAATACACTCACCATTTCCCATACACCCCTATCTCAGTCCCTTCTATCAGAGATACTGAAATCTTCGCTGAGCGGCTGTGATGGTTCACAGTTTAGAATGAAGGGGAAGCATCCTCCTAAAACAGGAAACAGGCAGTAGTGTACCGAGTGCTCGCTTTATAACATGTACGAGTGCATTCAGTGATCGTGTCCTCTCTCTCATAGTCATCATGTCCTCCTGCCTCTCTCTCTCTCTCTCTCATACCACGAGGAAGAGGAAGGAGTAGTGCTTTAAGGATGCTCTGCTATTGAAACAGCTCTGCCTCCCCTCCTCCCCGCCCCCCCTCCCCAAATAAACAGTTCTCATTTGTGCCTAACTTCCTGTACTGAAACCACTCCAGCCACTTGGAGGCAGAGCAGTTACTTAGAGTAGACTTCGCCCATCCCCCAGTATTGACATTTTGGTCTGGATCACTCTTTCCTGAGTGTGTTGAGGGCAGGAGGAGGGACTGTACTTGGCATTATGGTATATTTAACAGCATCCCTGTCTACATCTGACTCTGCCAGTTAGCCCCTACCAGGCTTTGTGACAATCAAAAATTGTCAAAATGTCTTTAGATATTGCTAAATGTCTCCTAGGGGGCAAAATTGACCTTTCGAGAACCATTGATTCAAATAGAATGGCTAAATTGTTTCGTGTTTTATTCAACAGGTTTTCCTAAAATATTTCAGACATTTAGGAAAGACATGTCTGAGATGAATTTTGATAGGTAAGAAACTGTTTTCAGTTTTCATCTTATTTTTTGAAAATGATGTTTACTTTGGGGATGAACATGTCAGGAAGGTAGAGTAAGATCATCCAGGGCATTTGCAACTAATATATATATATTTGAATTTTTAATCTACACTGTTAGACACTTTGGAGCAGATAGAGACAGGGTCCTTGCCCATCTCTGGCCTATTATCTACCTGTAGATTTCTGTACCCCTCTCTGTTCCCTCTTCCACTCACCAGAGTTAACATACTATTAACAGCTTGTTTTGTTTCCAGTAGAATTTAAATAGCAGATTTTCATCACTTGATTTATCAATTTTTAACATAGCTACTGACCTCCCATCATGAAAGCTGAGGAATGTAACTCACGCCACTTCCCTCCTCTCCATTTTCAGTAGTTATATTAATTTTAATTTTTCTAACCTTAAGGACTTTAAAGTATTTAAATCTCTACTTCTTGATTTATCAATTTTAGTGACTATTAACTCTTTTAAAAAATTAACACCTTAAGGAACTGCTACTTCCTTCTCTCTTCTTACCCTTTCCTTTCCCAATAAACAATAAATTATTTAACAGATTTAATTAAAATATATAATATAGTCATATAGAGTCATATTACTTTACTAAGTTTTATTGTGATTGTGTGTTTTGTAATTATTATTAGTTCTTAGTGCTTTGGGTACAAGTTGATTCTAAAAGTTGAAAACCAGTAACCAATACTCATAATTTCTTGCTAAGAAACCAATACTGTGACTGTATGCATGTATAAGAAAGTGAAATCCTATGTCCATAAAACTTGGCTCCTAAAAGGAGAACTTCTGAACCCTTGGTTGTTTTTAGTTGTCTTCAATTTTTCTGAATTGGGCTAATGGCCATACTTTCTTGATTTCCATTTTGCTTTTTTTCTTTTTATTCCTCTTCTTTTTGCTGGAGAAAATGACTCAGGTAATTATTTTGTATTGATCTCATGGATAGTTAAATTTCTGAGTTCTTGCCTGTCTTAAAATTTCTTCAGTGTTCCTTTACTCGTGGTCTCATAACTTGTTTCCCTGGGAAGTTAGACAGACAGGACTCCCCCAGATGGAGTGGCTTCAACAGAACAGTTCTCCAGACAGTACAGTCATTTCAGAATTAAAACACACAATGTACCAGAAACAAAGCTTCAAAAAAGGAAGGTGGAGACATAAGAGAACTGAGAAAGGTGAAAACGTAACAGTCCTAAAGTTGACTAAACTCTTTGGGAAAATTTTGTCTGATATTTTTAGAAGAGCCACCAAATTACAGCAAAACAAACAAACAAAAAAAAAAAAAAAAACTCTGAAACTCAAAGAGGCAAAGGAACTTGAAAAGCAATATTTACTATTTACTTGTTACCCGTAACAGTCATTTTAGCTAGTCAGTAAATTCCTGCTGCCTGTTATGTCAGTGTTAACTGACTGATTAAGCGCCACAATACTTGTGGGATGAATACAGAATGCTTAATTACAATGCATTTAACTTCAGCCCTTTAAAAAGACTGGATTATTTTACAGCTACTTTAAAACGAACAGTATGTTCTAATTTAAATTCAAATAAATGTTTAAACACACATAACATCATTGCCAAAGCCAACAATAATGACACACATACACAGAGAGAGGGGTAGTAATTTACTCTCTGAGAGAAATAATATGGTATTGGGAGCCTCTAAGATTTAGAAAGGAGTACTTTGCAAAGAACAGATACGGCACTAACACAGACTTTACTGAAGACATAAAAATGGAAGAAAATATTTCCAAGAAAAAAGAAATCAGGGTCTTCTAGGGACATTTGTTATTTGATTGTTAAATGTACCAGATTTTAAAAGACTGCTAACAACTCTCTAGGTATACTGAAAACAAGCATTTTGTCTAAATTTCAGGGCTATCTATCACAGTCTGCATCCAAAAGTTCCAGTATCAATACAAACAGAAGAAAGTTGGCTTCAAGAATTGGCTGGCATGGAGAAGCCCAGTGAGTGGTTTGGTTCTGAAGCTTTTGCTGGGAGGTGGGACTGCATGCTGGAAAGAGCTTGGGGGTAGGCGACCAGGAGAGGTAGAATTAAACCCCAGCACCAACACAAACCAACGCTGTGACAACGAGGCAAGACAGTTAACCTCATTGACTCTCCTTCTTCCTCTACTGGCCATAATAATCCTTGTCTCATAGGACCATTATGAAGATCAAAATGAGATTCAACATTGAAAATCCTTGGCACTGAGTCTTTAGTATATGGTAGCATCTGTGTTCACATTAAGAGATAGTCTGCCATCATATTTTGATACATATCTCTATTTTTTTTATTATAGGAGTAACCCATGCATGCTGTTTTTTAAACATCAAACCATTAAGAAAAATATAATGGGAACATTAATTTTTAACTTACCCAGTATATTCCTCAGAAGTCATCATTATGAATAGCCTTTCCTTTAAATGTTATTATTTGTTGTATGTTGGATCATATGTTCATCAGATGTTTACAGAGCACATACCTGTAATAGGTCAAGTACCTGTCACAGGTCAGTTTCCTATTCTAGCGTCACAGCAATGAATAAAGCAGACAAACCCCTGTCTCAGTCAGTGGTCTTCTATTAAAGTGTGGGAGATGGAGGTGACAGTGATAGTGACATAAATAATACACAAAGCAAGTAAATGCACAATGGCTTAGATGATGTAAGTGCTAAGGAGAAAAATAGAGCAGGCAAAGGGGTGGGAAATGCTGGACAGATGGGTGAAAGTTTACACAGGATGCTCAGGGAAATCTTCACTGAGAAACTGAAGTATTTGAGTACAGACCTCGAAGTGTGAGAGTGATGATGGCCTCTGGGTAAAGAGTGTTCCAGGCATAGGGAAGAGAAAGCACTTCCCTCTAAAACAATGGAGGCAGCCAGAGTGGCTGCAATGGAGTGAGGAAGGAAGTGAATTCTAGGTAATAAAGGTCAGAGAGATGGTGAGGACCAGATCTTATTCAATGAGAATGAAGTCCGAAGTCACTGGAGGGCCTGCCCAGAGGAGTGACACAATCTAACATAAAAATCAGATGTAGAATTAATATCATATGTTAATATAATATTAAACCTACCATTAGAAAACTTGTTGGAGAAGGCAATGGCATCCCACTCCAGTACTCTTGCCTGGAAAATTGCATGGACAGAGGAGCCTGGTAGGCTGCAGTCCATGGGGTCGCTAAGAGTGGGAAACTACTGAGTGACTTCACTTTCACTTTTCACTTTCATGCATTGGAGGAGGAAATGGCAACTCACTCCAGGGTTCTTGCCTGGAGAATCCCAGGGACGGGGGAGCTTGGTGGGCTGCCGTTATGGGGTCGCACAGAGTCAGACAAAACTGAAGTAACTTAGCAGCAGCAGCAGCAGCAAACTTGTTAATTATTCCCAAATTAATCTATATAGTCCAAGTAATTGCGATGAGGTTTTTCAGAGGAATTTGACAAGTTGACTCTTTGATCTTGCTTTGCAGCATTAAAATATAAACTGAGACATTTTCCATTTTTTTAGAGTTTATTTAAGAGTTTATTTGAGCAGATATGGATTGGAATTGGCCAGCGCCAAACCAGATATGGTTAGGAGCACTTCACAGAGGAGAGCTCTGGAGAGGTTTTTATAGAGAAGTCGAAAGAGCAAACCAAGGAAGTTATTTGACTGGCTATTGCCTAAGGTTGCATTATTTGGGAAAGCCCAGTTGGCTGTTTGCAGTTAGCTGTTCTTAACCTTGAGTCATTAACCTTGGCTCTGGCTTAGGTTTCCCTTTTGCTAACAGTTGGCTACCAAGGCATTATTAGAGCCACCTCATGGAATAATTTCCTTGTTTGATTACTTTAACAACAGGAGCCTAATGTACATTTTCAACTTTTTTCATATCTTCTTTTATAGTTCCTTTTAATAGAGAACTTATTTGCAGCTCTAATTAATTTATTCTGAGGTGTTTTGCAGTTGTCTTTTATTGATATAACAATTGGAATTTTTTTCTATTATATTTTCTAATTGGTTATTGTCCATGTATAGACTCGTTTGAAAAGACCCTGATGCTGGGAAAGATTGAAGGCGGGAGGAGAAGGGGACGACAGAGGATGAGATGGTTGGATGGTATCACTGACTCAATGCACATGAGTTTGAGTAAACTCCGGGAGTTGGTGATGGACAGGGAGGCCTGGTATGCTGCAGTCCATGGGGTCACAAAGAGTTGGACGCGACTGAGCAACTGAACTGAACTGAGGAAAATTATTGATTGCATTAGTCTTGTATCTGATTCTCTTGCTGAACTTTCTAATTCTAATAGTTTATCAGTTAAAAGTCTACCAGACAATTATATTTCCTGTGATTAGCAGCAGTTTTATCTTTTTTTTAATTAAAAAATATTTTTTACCTTCCTATGTCAGGAACAACTGATCTACTTTCTTGAAATGACTGCATAGCATTCCCTTATATACCTACAGTTACTGTGACTTATGTAATACATCTGATTGTTAGATGTTTCAAGGTCATTTGATTTGGTTTGGTTTGGTGTTTTGACCTCTTCGCTATAACAAAATATACCTTAATGAAAACCTTTGCTCACTCTTTTTTTAAAAAAATATCTGTGCTGGTGTTTCTGTTGGGCAAAATGCCTAAAACTTATTTTTAAGTTGTTCAAGGGCTTCCCTGGAAGTCCAGGGGCTAAAACTTCACCTTCCCATGCAGGGAATATGGGTTTGATCCCTAGTCAGGGAGTTAAGATCCCACATGTCTCACTACCAAAAAACCAGAACATGAACAACAGAAGTAATACTGTGACAAATTCAATGAAGACTTTAAAAACTGGTCCACTTGAAAAAATAAAAGTATTCAGATCCTCCACATAGGAAGTTGGAGAAGGAAATGGCAACCCACTCCAGTATTCTTGCTAGGAGAATTCCATGGACAGAGGAGCCTGGCAGGCTACAGTCCATGTGGTTGCAAGAGTCGGACATGACTTAGCAACTAAACCACCACCACCACAGAGGAAGGGTCTCATCCTCTGACACCCATCTCTTTCTCCAGCACCAGCTCTGGCTATACTGGGAAAATGGGCCCACCCTCCCCCTTTACCTCTGTCCCATTGTGGGTTGTTTGGATTGGTTTTTCATCACGCCAATCTCATTTGCTTAACCTTCTAGACATTTACTCCAAGTGGCTTGTGTGTTGATGGCTGTTTTCCCCATTCCCAGTATTGCCCTGGAATCTGCAGAGGGAATTATCACGGTGGTTTAATTCACTGTTTTGAATAGGGTGCTCCTCCTCGACCTCAGCCCAGCACTTCTCTCTCTGAAGACTTTTGCAGAATGATGGTCATAAATTAGACAGAATGGTATGCTTAACAGGCAGAACACAAAAGGGTCTGCGAACCATGATTATAATCAAGTAAAATATACATTCATGTAGTATTCTGGGACTCAAAAGCAGCAAGGAAACATCTTTTATGTCTCCTGCATTGGCAGGCGGGTTCTTTACCACTAGTGCCACTTGGGAAGCTCCAGGAAACATTTTTAATGTGTTTCATTAGTGGTGCACCTCCTCTGTTTGTTACTTACTGTTGATAAAATGTTATTTGGGAAAAGGAAAAACATTAAAAGATAAACACAGTAAAGGAACTTATTTTCCTAAGAGGCATATTTTCTTTTCTATGAGATTTCTTTCCTCCTTTGTCAGGACTGATTGACGAATGTACACTCTTTTTTTCAGGGAAGGAAGTGCCCTCTGTAAAGAAGGAGGATGAACCTGAAAATCTAGCATCTAAGTTAAGAGGTAACTGGATGTTTGGCATCAACCCCTCCTTCCGACAAAGACAAACTGCCCTTAGGGAGCCTGCCTTAACTTGGATGGCATCCAACCCCTTTAGAAAAGAGCTCCCCTAAGAATACAGCCGAAACTAACATAACATTGTAAAGCAATTATATTCCGGTAAAAAAAGAATATATGCAAGAAGATGGTGAAGGTAGGGTTTCAGGGCATTTAGACTCTGTGTGTGTGTGTGTGTGTGTGTGTGTGTGTGTGTGTGTGTGTGTGTGTGTGTGTGTGTGATGGGCTAGGACTTTATAGAAAATGGTTTTCAAAGTACATTGCATAAAAGTTTTAAACGTTCCTTCTAAATTTGTCCCTTTCTTTCTTCAGCAAAATGGATAATTAACCCAGAAGAACTGAAACTAAGTATTTTATGTGAACTGGAGGTAAGAGATGTTTATCAACCCACCTAGTACACCATACTCATGGTAAAAATCACTTATTCAGTCTTCCTTTTTTTTTTTCTTTCTCTCTTTTTAAAATTTAGTTTAAGGAAGACTTCATAACACTCTTTGAGCCCTCTCTGAGAACATTACCCAGCATTGGGCCACCACCTATTCTGACATTCAAACAAGAGAGTTCCAATTTAGGCATTAAGTTCAAGGTAATTTTCATTTACATTTTTTTTCTGTCATAAATGATGTAAAAAGGCACATGATGATTTGCACAAAAGATACTGAACATAATTTTTTAAGGTTATTTTTTGATGTGGACCATTTTTAAAGTTGTTATTCAATTTATTACAGAATTGTTTCTGTTTTATAGTTTTGTTTTTTGGCCGAGAGTCATATGGGATCTTAGTTCCCCAACCGGGGCTGAAATCCACACTCCCTGTGTTAGAAGGCAAAGTCTTAACAACTGGACCACCAGGGAAGTCCGAACAGTGAACTTGAAAAAAAAAAAAAGCAGGCTAAGAGCTCACTCACTTGGAATAGCACTTAGGGTGGCTGTGTTAATTTCCTAGGGCTTCTGTAACAAAATGCCAGAAACTAGGTGGCTTATGGCAACAGAAAAGTATTGTCTCACTTCTGAAGGCTAAAAGTCCAAAATCAAGGTGTCAACAAGTCCAGCCTGGGAGAGTCCCTTCTTGCCTCTTCCGAACTTCTGGTGATGGCATCAGTCATCAGCATTCCTTGGCTTGTGGCTACATCCACAGCGTGTGTCTGTGTCCAAATGTCCCACTTCTCCAAGGATACCATATTGCTTTATTGCCCACTCTGATGACTTCATTACATCTTCAGAGACCCCATTCTAAGTCAGGCCGCATTCACAGATACCAGGGGTTAGGATTAACATAGCCTTTGGGGGAACACAGTTCAATCTATAACAATGGCCATAAGCCTGGAAGCACAGTGAGCGTTACCTGTATTTAATAGTGTTAAGTGACCAATTAATGTCTGCTTTCAATGGGCGAGGGAGAGGTCACCTTAGTTATTCTGACAGGATGCACACCACCTTGCTTGGCCGAAGAGGTATGGGACTGACTGGCAGTATGATTATTTCCAAACTTGGACTTGTGCTGAGAGCTGCACACTCCCCAGACTGGAACCTCCTTGATTACTTCTTCTGGGGCACACTAAAGGTACAGCCTTGTTTGCTGAAAATAAGATTCACCAACAAGTGAGGCAGGTATGTGTGCAGGAGTTGACAGGAATGCCCTGTGGATGCAACAACGTGATTGGTGTTCACTGATATTTTGTGCAGCACATTGAACTAAGCAATTCTAATGCATCGTGACACATTAAATACATCATGTAATGTAAATTCTTTCTTGAAGAAAGAAATTCTTTCTTCAAACATAAGTGTTAATTGCACAGTCATGTCCACCTCTTTGTGACCCCATGGACTATAGCCCACCAGGTTCCTTTGTCCATGGAATTCTCCAGGCAAGAATACTGGAGCGGGTGGCCATTCCTTTCTACAGGGGATATTGCTGACCCAGGGATCGAACCAGGTCTCTTGCATTGCAAACACAGCACCTTCCTTTTTCTGAAGCGCAAGAGCTTGTATTGAGCTTTCTTCCCCTGACACCCAGAGATGGGCCTGAGCTTGAGGAAGGCCTTGGGGGCTGCCTTCCACAGAGCTGTCCCTGCACTGGTCTCTGGGCAGGGCTGGTTCCGCCTGAATCCCAGGCAGACCTTTCAGGTCTTCTGAGACAGGCCTTGACATTAGTTAGGTTCGGGGTGGCAGCACCCGATTGGCCAGATCTCTTTTCCAGCCACACTCTTTGAAGTGTAGATTCGCTGGCCCTGCCCAGGGCTCTGGCTTCTCCTGCTCTGAGAGGCTCTGGGCCTCCATGTGGGCATATCTTCATTTTTTCTCTTCTCTCTGAAGGAAGAAGAAGAGGAGGAATCACCCAAGTGTGAATTCTGTGGGAGCGACCTAAGAACATTTCTCTCCCATGTGGATGTTTCCTCTGATTACGGCAGCTCTGAACTGCCAGAATATGTAAGTTCTAGAGCAGGTTTACCGAGGTATTTTTAGACATTATTTTAAACATAAGCAGCATGTTCTTCTGCATCTTCCCACTACATCGCCCCCCACCTTTTTTTTTTTTTTTTTTGCCACACTGCATGGCTTGAAGGACCCTAGTTCCCTGAACAGGGATTGAACCTAGGCCCCCAGCAGTGAAAACACTGGAATTCTAACCACTAGATTGCCAGGGAATTCCATGAATTGCCATTCTTAAAAGGGTTCTCTGTTAGCTCTTGGGGCAATGCAAATCATAACCACAGTGGGATACCATTTCACCCCCCTTGAATGGCTATAACCCAAAAGACAGATAATAACAACTGTTGGCAAGGGTATAGGGAAACTGGAATTCTCAAACATTGCTGAAGGGAAATATAAAATGATGCCACCACCTTGGACAAGTCTAAACAGTAGCTCCTCAAAAAGTTAAACATACAGATACCATATAACCCAACAAATAATTCCATTCCTAGGTATATACCCATTAAAACTAACAACATATGTCTACCCAGAAACACATATAAATGTTCACAGCAGCATAATTTATAGCAGCTAGAAAGTGAAAACAACGCAGATGTTCATCAAGATAGTGTAAAGAAACGTGGAGCATCCAGACTAAGGAATCTTTTTTTTCCCAGATCATTAATTTTATTTTATTTTTAAAATTTGTTTATTTTTTAATTGAAGGATCTTTGCTTTACAGAATTTTGTTGTTTTCTGTCAAACCTCAACATGAATAAGGCACAGGTGTACATATATCCCCTCCCTTTTGAACCTCCTTCCCATCTCCCTCCCCATCCCATCCCTCTAGATTGATATAGAGCCCCTGTTTGAGTGTCCTGAGCCATACAGCAAATTCCCATTGGCTATCTATTTTACATATAGTAATATAAGTTTCCATGTTACTCTTTCCATACATCTCACCCTCTAGTCTCCTCTCCTCTCCCTATGTCCTTAAGTCTATTCTCTATGTCTGTTTCTCCATTGCTGCCTTGTAAATAAATTCTTCAGTACCATTTTTCTAGATCTAAATTGCATATGTATATGTTAGAATACAATATTTGTCTTTCTCTTTTTGACTTATCTCTGTATAATAGGCTCTAGGTTCATCCACCTCATTAGAACTGACTCAAAGTTGTTCCTTCTTATGGATGAATAGTATTCTATTGTGTATATGTACCAAAACTTCTTTATCCATTCTCTGTCGATGGACATCTAGGTTGCTTCCATGTTCTAGCTATTGTAAATAGTGCTGTAATGAACAATGGGATACATGTGTCTCTTTCAATTTTGTTTTCCTCAGGGTATATGCCTAGGAGTGGAATTGCTGGGTCATATGGTGGTTTTATTCCTAGTTTTTAAGTAATCTCCATACCGCCTTCCATAGTGGCTGTATCAGTTTACATTCCCACCAACAGTGCAAGAGCGTTTGCCTTTCTCCACACCCTCTCCAGCATTTATTGTTTGCAGACTTTTTGACGAGGGTCATTCTGACCAGTGTGAGTTGATATCTCATTGTAGTTTTGATTTGCATTTCTTTAATAATGAGCGATGTTGAGCATCTTTTCATGTGTTTGTTAGCCATCTGTGTGTCTTCTTTGGAGAAATGTCTGTTTAGGTTTTTTCCCCAGTTTTTGATTGAGTTGTTTGTTTTTCTGTTATTGAGTTGTATGAGCTGCTTGTATATTTTGGAAATTAATCCTGTGTCAGTTATATCATTTGCTATCATTTTCTCCCATTCTGAGGGTTGTTTTTTCACCTTGCTCATAGTTTCCTTTGCTGTGCAAAAGCTTTTAAGTTTAATCAGGTTCCACTTGTTTGTTTTTGTTTTCATTTCCATTACTCTAGGAGGTGGGTCATAGAGGATCTTGCTTTGGTATATGTCACTGAGTGTTCTGCCTGTTTTCCTCTAAGGGTTTTATAGTTTCTGGTCTTACGTTTAGGTCTTTAATCCATTTTGAGTTTATCTTCGCATATGGTGTTAGGAAGTGTTCTAATTTCATTCTTTTACATGTAGCTGTCCAGTTTTCCCAGCACCATTTATTGAAGAGGCTGTCTTTGCCCCATTGTATATTCTGGACTCCTTTGTTAAAAATAAAGTACCCATAGGTGCATGGTTTTTTTCTGGGTTTCTATCTTGTTCCATTGGTCTATATTTCTGTTTTTGTGCTAGTATCATACTGTATTGATGACTGTAGCTTTGTAGTATAATCTGAAGTCAGGAAGGTTGATTCCTCTAGCTCCACGCTTCTTTCTCAAGACTGCTTTGGCTATTCGGGGTGTTTTGTGTTTCCATATGAATTGTGAAAATTTTTGCTCTAATTCTGTGAAAAATGTCATTGGTAATTTGATAGGGATGGCATTGGATCTGTAGATTGTGTTTGGTAGTATAGTTATTTTCACAATATTGATTCTTCCTACCCAGGAATACGGAATATCTCTCCATCTGTTTTTGTCATCTTGGATTTCTTTCATCAGTATCTTATAATTTTCTCTGTATAGTTCTTTTGTCTCCTTAGATAAGTTTATTCCTAGATATTTAATTCTTTTTGTTGCAATGGTGCATGGGATTGATTCCTTAGTTTCTCTCTGATTTTTCATTGTTAGTATATAGAAATGCAAGTGACTTCTGTGTATTGATTTTGAATCCTGAAACTTTGCTAAATTCACTGATTAGCTGTAGTAATTTCCTGATACTATCTTTAGGGTTTTCTATGTACAGCATCATGTCATCTGCAAACAGACTTCTTCTTTTCCAGTCTGGATTCCTTTTATTTCTTTTTCTTTTCTGATTGCTGTAGCTAGGACTTCTAGAACTATGTTGAATAATAATGGTGAAAATGGATACCCTCGTCTTGTTCCTGATCTTAGGGGGAATGCTTTCTGTTTTTCACCATTGAGAATAATGTTTGCTGTAGGCTTATCATATATGGCCTTTACTATGTTGAAATAGGTTCCTTCGATGCCCATTTTTTGAAGAGTTTTCATTATAAATGGGTGCTGAATTTTGTCAAAGGCTTTTTCTGCATCTACTGAGATTATCATATGGTTTTTATCTTTTGATTTGTTAATATCATGTATCACACTGATTGACTTGCTTGTATTGAAGAATCCTTGCATCCATGGAAGAAACACAACTTGATCATAATGTATGAGCTTTTTGATGTGTTGCTGAATTCTGTTTGCTAAAATTTTGTTGAGGATTTTTGCATCTATGTTCACCAGGGATATTGGCCTGTAGTTTTCTTTTTGTGTGTTGTCTTTGTCTGGTTTTGGTATCAGGGTGATGGTGGCCCCATAGAATGAGTTTGGAAGTGTTCCTTTCTCTGCAATTTTTGAAAGAGTTTTAGAAGGATAGCACTAGCTCTTTAAATGTTTGATAGAATTCTCCTGTGAAGCCATCTGGTCCTGGGCTTTTGTTTTTTGAGAGATTTTTTAATCACAGTTTCAATTTCAGTGCTTGTGATTTGGTTTTTCATAATTTCTGTTTCTTCCTTGTTCAGTCTTGGAAGATTGAACTTTACTAGGCATCTGTCCATTTCTTCCAGGTTATCCATTTTATTGCCATATAGTTGTTCATAATAGTCTCTTATAATCCTTTGTATTTCTGCATTTGTATTTCTGTCGTAACCTCTCCTTTTTCATTTCTAATTTTGTTGATTTGATTCTTCTTTCTTTTTTTCTTTATGAGTTTGGCTAAAGGTTTGTCAATTTTGTTTATCTTCTCAAAGAACCACCTTTTAGTTTTATTAATCTTTACTATTGTTTCTTTCATTTCTTTTCCACTTATTTCTGCTCTGATATTTATGATTTCTTTCCTTCTACTAATTTTGGGATTTCTTGTTCTTCTTTTTCCAGTTGTTTTAGATGTAAAGTTAGGTTGTCTATTTGATGTTTTTCTTGTTTCTTAAGGTAGGATTGTATTGCTATAAACTTCCCTCTTAGAACTGCTTTTGCTGCATCCCATAGGTTTTGAGTTGTTAAGTTTTCATTGATTTGAATGACATTCTAACATGTATACTATCATGTGAATTGAATCCCCAGTCTATGTCTAGAACATGCTTTGCATGGATGACCCATAGGTCATGTTTTGATGTTGTTAAGTTTTCATTGTCATTTGTTTCTAGAAATTTTTTGATTTCCCTTTTTATTTCTTCAGTAACATGTTGGTTATTTAGAAATGTGTTGTTTAATCTCCATGTGTTTGTGTTTTTTACAGTTCTTTTCTTGTAATTGATATCTAGTCTCATAGCACTGTGGTCAGAGAAGATGCATGATACAATTTCAGTTTTCTTAAATTTACTGAAGTTTGATTTGTAACCCAAGATGTTGTCTATCCTAGAGAATGTTCTATGTACACTTGTGAAGAAGGTGTATTCTTCTGCATTTGGATGGAATGTCCTGAAGATATCAATGAGATCCATTTCATCTAATGTATTATTTAAGATTTGTTTCCTTATTAATTTTCTGTGTTGATGATCTGTCCATTGGTGTGAGTGGGTTGTTAAAGTCTCCTACTATTACTGTGTTACTGTCAATTTCTCCTTTAATGTCTTTTAATGTTTGTCTTATGTATTGAGGTGCTCCTATGTTGGGTGCATAGATATTTACAATTGTTATGTCTTCCTCTTGGATTGATCCCTTGATCATTATGTAATGACCTTCCTTATCTCTTGTAATCTTCTTTAACGTCTATTTTGTCTGATATGAGGATTGCTGCTCCAGCTTTCTTTTGCTTCCCATTTGCATGGAATATATTTTTCCGTCCTCTCACTTTCAGTCTATATGAGTCT
Organism: Ovis aries; assembly: GCF_016772045.2. Taxonomy (NCBI): domain Eukaryota; kingdom Metazoa; phylum Chordata; class Mammalia; order Artiodactyla; family Bovidae; genus Ovis; species Ovis aries. The sequence continues at coordinate 238,174,685 of NC_056054.1, forward strand.
TGAGGTCTGAAGTGGGTTTCTTGTAGACAGCATAAATATGGGTCTTGTTTTATTATCCATTCAACCAGTCTTTGTCCATTTACATTTAAAGTAATTGTTGATGTGTTTGTTCCTATTGCCATTTTCTTAATTGTTTGGGGTTGATTTTACAGATATTTTTTCTTCTCTTGTATTTCTTGACTATATAAGTCCCTTTAACACTTCTTGTAAAGCTGGTTTGGTGGTACTGAATTCTTTTAACTTTTGCTTGTCTGAAAAGCTTTTGATTTCTCCATCATTTAAATGAGATCCTTGCCAGGTAAAGTAATCTTGGTTGTAGATTTTTCCCTTCCAGTACTTTAAATATATCCTGCCATTCCCTTCTGGCCTGCAGAGTTTCTGCTGAAAGATCAGCTGTTAAGCATATGGGGTTTCCCTTGTATGTCACTTGTTGCTTCTCCCTTGATGCTTTTAATATTCTTTCTTTGTGTTTAGTCTTTGCTAATTTGATTAGTATGTGTCTTGGCATGTTTCTCCTTGGGTTTATCCTGTATGGGACTCTTTGTGCCTCTTGGATTGATTGACTATTTCCTTTTCCAGTTGGGGAAATTTTCATCTATAATCTCTTCAAAACTTTTCTTTTTCTCTTTCATTTTCTCTTATTCTTCTGGAACCCCTATAATTTGAATGTTGGGGCATTTGAAATGGTCCCAGAGGTCTCTGAGACTGTCCTGAGCTATTTTCATTCTTTTTACTTTATTCAGCTCTTCAGAGGTTATTTTCACCATTTTATCTTCCAGTTCTCTGATTTGTTCTTCTGCTTCAGATATTCTCCTATTGATTCCTTCTAGAGTATTTTTAACTTTAGTAATTGTGTTGTTTGTCTCTGTATGTTTATTCTTTCATTCTTCTAGATCATTGTTAATTGATTCTTACATTTTCTCCATTTTGTTTTCAAGGTTTTTGATCATCTTTACTACCATTATTCTGAATTCTTTTCCAGGTAGTTTTCCTATTTCCCCTTCATTTATTTGAACTTCTGTGTTTTCTGGTTTGTTCCTTCATCTGTGTAGTATTTCTCTGCCTTTTCATTATTTTTTTTTAACTTATTGTGTTTGAGGTCTCCTTTTCCCAGGCTTCAAGGCTGAATTCTTTCTTTCTTTCGGTTTCTTCCCTCCTAAAGTTGGTCCAGTGGCCTGTGTAAGCTTTGTATAGGGTGAGATTCGTGCTGAGTTTTTTGTTTGCTTCTTTGTTTTTCCCTTTGCTGGGTAAGGCTGAGTGAGGTGCTAATCCTGTCTGCTGATGAGTTTTTGTTTTCTTTGTTGTTTAGATGAGGTGTCCTGCACAGGGTGCTATTGGTGGTTGGGTGATGCCAGGTCTTGTATTCAAGTGGTTTCCTTTGTGTGAGTTCTCACTATTTGATATTCCCTAGGGTTAGTTCTCTGGTAGTCTACGGTCTTCGAGTCAGTGCTCCCACTCCAAAGGCTCAGGACTTGATCTCTTGTCAGGAACAAAGATTTCACAAGTGATTTGTTATGGCATTAAGTGGGATGAAAACAAATACCCCAAAACAAGAAACCAAAGATGAACCCCAGACAAATGGCAGTTACAAAATCAGGCAAATAATAATTAAAATACTAGAATATACACCCATAAGAAAATCAAAACAGTCCAACAGAAATAAAGTAAAATAGATTGATCTGGTGAACAAAGGAAACCAAGAATTATATCTACCAGTTAACAGCAAAACTAAAGCACAAACTGGAAAACATAACTAAATCAAGGTGTCAAGATGGGAATAAAGCAATGAAAACAAAACTAACTAATATGTTGAGAGTAAAGGAAAGAAAAAAAGACTAGATATGCAAAGATAAATAGAGGTAGATAAAGAAGATTTATATACATTAAAGATTAACTGCAAGGGGAAAAGAACAGTAGGAAAAGCAAACAAAGGAATAAATGTAGAAAAAATAATAACAGATTTAAGAAAATTAAAATTAAAAAAGAGAAAAGGAAAAAAAAAGGGAAGAAGAAAGGAAAAAAAAAAAAAGGAAAACTCCCCAGAACAGCAAAACCCCACAAAAACACAGAGGTTTATAACAACAATAAAAAATGTGATGAGAAAAATAAAAGCTTAATTAGATTTCATAGTGCCAATAAAATTGACAACTAAAACAGAAGTGGGGTGGGGAGAAAAAAAAGAATCCAAAAGAATCTGTAAAACAAGTCAAAACATAAGAATAATAAATGTTTTTCTTGAGTCACTGCTGTCAGAGTCCTTTCCTTTGCTGGGAGTCACAGTCTACTTTACTTCACCTCCCTAGGATGCCCTCCAACACTGTGCCGGTCACCAGACCTGCTGTGGGGGCAGCTCAGAGTCTAATCTGCTCCTACTCCTGTGTGTTCTTGCCTCCAATGTCCACAGCTATCAGAACTAGTGTGTTTTCTTTTGGGGGAGCTCTCAATGTCCTTTTATATATTCCATAGACACAGAGTCTGCCTAGTTGATCACGTGGATTTAATCTGCAGCTTGTACAGTTGGTGGGAAGATTTTGGGTCTTCTTCCTTAGCCACACTGCCTCTGGGTTTCAGTTGTGCTTTTATTTCCAAATGTGTGGGTCATCCCCTGGGGTTTGCACCTGAGACTGCCCTGGAGGATTTGGGTCTGCCCCAGTGAGGGCCAGGTGTGGAGGTGGTGCTGCTTGGGTCCCAGGGCTTCTGGCAGCACCAGGTACTCAGAGGAGTTGGTGGTTAGGGCAACAGGAAATATAGGGCTCTAGAAGGGTATGGCAGCGAGTATTGGCCAATACACTCCAGTATTCTCACCTGGAGAACCCCCCTGACAGAGAAGCCTGGTGGGCCACAGTCCACAGGGTTTGAAGCACTGGACATGACCAAAGTGACCCTGCATGCATAGATGCAAGACCTTTTTGGCCTGTGGCAGCTCTGCCCCAGTGAGGGCTGAGCATGAAAGTGGTGCATCTTTTTGGCTTGCAGGGACCCTGGCAGCACCAAGTGTGCAGGGACACGGACTGCCTCCACTGCAGGACTTATGGCCCTAACAGTCTTTTTTCAAGCCTCTTATAGCTGGCAATCAGAAGGCCTCTTTGGGCAGTCTTTCTCTGTAGCTCTGCCTGTTCAGGCACTTAGGGGGTTCCCTTGCCTGGGGTCCTTCTCTACTGTTAGGCATGTCAGGCACATAGGGGGGCCCCCTTGGCTGAGGTCCTACTCTGTAGTTCAGTGGTGAGGCGTTTGATGGGCCAGCCTCTCTATTTTCAGCTGCCTATGCTGGCATGTGGGAAGAGAGAGGCTATGGTGATGGCTACACCCCACACACGTGACTCAGCAGTATTGGCTTGCTTCTGTGGCTGCCCGGCTTTCCTCCACAGGCATTTCCCATCACAATCTCCTCCCTCACATCCCCTCAATCCGTCTCTCCACAGTCAACAGCAGCCCTCGCCCTGGGATTGCTCCACAATCCCTAAACTCCAGCTCCCAGCTGTTGTGCCTTCTAGGGGACCTGTGGCCCTGTCCGGGGTACGTATGGCTGCAGCAAAAACTGTCTGATTCTCATTCCATTTAGGCTGCCACAGATCAGCTGTTTCACTCTCAGCCTTTATATTTCTCCTCTGACTCAGACAATTGCCCCGCTGTGGGGATTGGACCCCTCCTCCAGTTCCCCCACCTGCCAAGGGCAGGTCCATCCTACTAACACTCCTGTTTTTCCCCCTAGTTCCTTCATCCTACTGAGATTTGCATGGCTCTGTATATTCTTATCCGCTGGTCAGACACTCCTGTCAGCTCTCAGCTGGTGTTCTGCATGCACTTCTGTGTCTGAAGGTATATCAGGGGAGAGAGATGTATTCCATGTCCACCTACTCCTCCGCCGTCTTGTTCCTCCTCCCATACCATGGAGTCTTATGCAGCCATAAGAAGACATGAAGCATTTAAGCATGCTTCAACATAAATGAAAATATTGTACTAGGTGAAAAAAGCCAGTTACAAAGCACCACATTCCATTTGTATTAACATACAGAACAGGCAAATCTACAGAGACAGCAGATAGATTAGTGGCAGCCATGTGGGGAGGAGAAGGAGTAACTGTTACTGAGTACAGGTTTCACGTTCTAAAATTGATTGTTGTGATCACTGCACACTTCTGTGAATATACTAAAAATTATTGAATTGTACACTTGAAATGGGTGAATTGTATGATATGGGAATTATACCTCAATAAAGCTGTTAGCCCCCCCTCCCTAAAAAAATATGATAGATTGTTATCCAAAACCCCATTAGCCATTTTGGGTTTTATTTTTTTCCCCTCCTGTAATTACCTTCATCTAGGGCTGAGCAGAAGAAAATAACGTTTTTGTTTTTCAGACCTCCTGTTGTGGTTATTTCCAAAATCTGGTCGACTACATCTGTGAAGAAAACAAAAAAATCCAGAGCTCTAAAGCTGAATTAATCAGTATTAACCCTCATGCCGCCCACGGCAGTGAAGTTGACAGACTCAAAGCGAAAGAAAAAGCTCTGCGGAGGTAATAGTGAGCCTTCGATATTGGAACTCAGATAGGCCCACTGAATTAGAAAGCCTTTTTTTTTTTTTTAAGATTTATTTACTTATTTATTTTTGCCTGTACCGGGTCTTCGTTGCTACACGCAGGCTTTCTCTAGTTGTAGCAAGCGGATGCTGCTCTCCCGCTGTGGTGCGTAGGCTTCTTTTTGTGGCGGCTTCTCTCGTGGCAAAGTGTGGGCTCGAGGGTGCAAGCACTTCAGTAACTGTGTCCTGTGGGCTCCGTCGTTGTGTCTGAGGGCTTAGTGGCATGTGGGATCTTCCCAGACCAGGGATCGAACTCATGTCCCCTGCATTGGCAGGTGGATTGTCAACCACTGGACCACCAGGGAAGCCCTAGAAAGCCTTTTCTAAAAACAAACCTCATTTTTTCAAAGCAGATAATTTTGTAGATGCATTCCCAGTGAAGAAACAAAAATTGGCTAAAGCAAACCTCATGCAGTTCCTGGTGGACGTTATGAGCGTCAGAAGGTGTCAGAAACTCAGTGAGCTCACCGACTTTTAGAGTAGAAAATTTACCCATCCCAAATTCTCAGGGAAATTGGGAATTCCTATTAATATATTAGAGAAATTTGTCCACTAAGTACAGTAGAAACACACATGCACTGATTAAATGAGTGGGTTCACAAGTAATAACAGATACAAAGAATAAGGAATGGCATGTAAACAGTAAAAAATTATAGTATACTTTTTTTGAAAGAAATAGAATGGTGGCTTTTATTCTCAGCTGGCACAGAGGGGAACACCTTATGCTCCTGTCTCAAGAACTGTGCCCCTAAGGCAAGTGCTCGCAGTCAGGAGTTGGTGAAGAGGAAACAAATGTGATGGGATCTAGATTTCTTCCTTCTGCTTTGTTTCAAAGACAGTCATAAACTGGTGTCAGTAACCCAGTAACTGCATCTGGCAGTTTGGAGGCTCTGAGGCCTTCTTTCTGACATGTAACTACAAGGGAAAGGCTGTTGTAAAGGTAGACACTGGATAGGGGATGTATTTAGCATAGAGTCAAGTGAAGTGTAGCTCCTGCAGTTAGGGGGCAGAAAAGCAAACTTGCAGATGTGCAGAATTAGGAGCAGTTAAAGTAAAATAAACTAGGAGTGTTCAGGCCTGCTCACTGTTCTCTTTGTCTTCTTTGCTCTCAGAGAAGTGAAAAAGAAAAACTCATTCCTCTTTTTTCCTTTTCACTGCTACAAATTCCCCCGTTAGTTTATTCCCTCCATATCAATGGAGGAAGGGAAATACGTGTCATTCTTGTCTGGCTGAGGACAAACTTCAGTTTTGCTCTATTTGAAAATCACCAGCTGTTCAGTCCAGAGACCCATCTATCTCCTACTTCAAATTTTCCTTGAGACATGAACCCCAAGAAATCTTTACTGGGGTGATGAGGGACAGATGGTCAGTCTTCTGTAACTTCTTTAATGCTTACACAGAACTCATAGACCCTACTTCGGTGGGGTCATGGAGTTCTCTCCCTGTTCTATAAGGGGCTCTGGCATGACTTTTGTGGTTATTCCTGCTGGATCTGTTTGGAGGAGTGGCTGTTATCTCTTTGGGGGCATGGGTTTTTCTCTGCACATCATCTTTATCTTGATGTAAATCTGTGTCATCCGATAAGGGTCCTCTGTCCAGGTTGGAGATGGTCCTTTGAATAATGTCTTTTTCAGAATGTATAATCCTCTGGTTGCAGGTCACAGGGCATCTCGCAGTTAGAGAAGGCTTTATCCAATTAAATACATGTGAGGTTGTCTGGGTAGGGGCGGGAAAAGGCAAGCTGCTGGCTTGCATTTCTTATAGCCCTTAGCTAACTGGGGCCTGTAATCCTTCGTTCTCAGAGTTTCCTCTAGATTCACCAGAGGCAGTGGTTGGAGTGGCTGCAGTCGAATGAAGGCCTGGTGGCAGGTATTCCCCTTTCTCAGGGCCTGCTGACTCACACTGAAAGGCTACAACTGCTGATTCCATGTCTCAGGTCTTTCCTTCTGGGTCATGAATGACCATTATCCTCCTGGAATTTAGGCTCTGGGTCTTGCTTTGGAGTCATCTATAAGTGATTCACCACCACCTCCTCCTTCTCCCACCACACTATAGTATACTGTTTTAAACTTGGAACACATTTCAGACTTGTGCATCATGTTTTTTTTAATTTTGTAGAAAACAAGAGCGACAAATGGCCAAACACTATGAAATATTAACAAAAGAACAGCCTGCTTTCTCTGAAGAAGGTAAGTTCCTCAAAGCTGATGTTATAGATCAGTTATACATCAGAGAGCTCATGTGTTTGACCAAGGGCAAAAACTGATGTATTTTTAAAATAATATTAAAATTTTTCATTTTGGTCAATGCCTCAGTCAAAATGCCTAAAAATCAGAAAACCCCACTTTTCTATCACCTAGCTTTTGAAGTTATGAGTCTTCAGTTCACTGCTGTTATTGACTGAAATAATTTAGCAGCATCTATAGAGCACTGCAGAGAAGGTGACGGCACCCCACTCCAGTACACCCCACTCCTTGCCTGGAGAATCCCATGGACGGAGGAGCCTGGTAGGCTACAGTCCATGGGGTCGAAATGGCACCAGCAGGAGCAGCAGCATAGAACACTGACTTCGACTGGCTTCCCTCGTAGCTCAGTCGGTAAAGAATCTGCCTGCAATTCAGGAGACCCAGCTTCAATTCCTTGGTCGGGAAGATCACCTGAAGAAGGAAATGGCAACCCACTCTAGCATTCTTGCCTAGAGAATCCCATAGACTGAGGAGCTTGGCAGGCTACTGTCCATGGGGTTGCAAGAGTTGTACGGGACTTAGTGAGTAAACCACCACCACCAGAGAGCACTTGGGAGCTTCCCAGTTAGCACTAATGGTAAAGAACCTGCCGGCCAATGCGGGAGACATAAGAGATGTAGGTTCAACCCTTGCGTTCAGAAGATCCCCTGGAGGATGAAATGGAAACCCACTCCAGTATTCTTGCCTGGAGAATACCCATGGACAGAAGAGCCTGGTGGGCTACAGTCCATAGGGTTGCAAAGAGTCGGACATGACTGAAGCGACTTAGCACATAGAGCATTTTACAGAGAGCTAGAAAGAGCTTTTGAGTTCATTGTCTCTCTTTTAGTAAAACATACATTCCATTTTGTTTCAAGCTAGGATATGGAAAGTCTGTCAAAAATAAATCAAATTCCTTACTTATAGATGGGCCCCACTGGTCAGCTGGTCAGTATAGCTGCAGTACTAATACAACTGAAGGGGCATCAATTTTAGAATCAGAAGTTCTAGAGTTATATTTTTGCTTTTCTCCTTATAGGCTGCACATTGGAGTTAAATTTTATTTTTAATATTTCTGAGCATCAGGCTCCTCTGAAACTCAGAGCTATTGAAAAGATACTTTGAGAACATTTTTTTCCCAACTCAACCCCTAGTATAAAGTTCCTTAGGATTCAACTCTTTCATACTAAACCTACGGCCAAAAAATTCCACATAATGAAAATCATCATTTTTGTTCTTCCAACAAAATGAGAATGTTCTCATTTTTTAACAAAAGAGGGCCCCTCAATTTAATTTAATGAAGCTCCTCATTCTTCTTTCATTAAAAAAAATGTCCAATGGAAAAAAGTGTCCAATGAATCAATGCATTTGTAATAGAATTTGAAATTTCATTTTAGAAGAGAGATTTTGGAAAGTTTTAAACATATATGTATTTGCATGTGATTCTTGTCCCATTAGATGCGAAACACTATAAAACCATCTCTTATCAATTTTCCGTGGATATTCCAGAAGGAGAGTCAGTTAAGGAAGAACTAACTGATTATCAAATGGACAAAAGAAATATATCCATTATTTGCTGTGATTCTAGGATAGCATGTGGAAAGGTAATTAGCTTGTAATTTTTCTATTTGCTACTCTTTAAAAACCAGTTTTACCTAAAATTATAAAAGCTGTCTCGATGAAGATGGTGGCTTGGTTACAGGACACGTTTAACTATTAGTCATAAAGAATCGGTACAGACTTGGCCTTTTAACTTCTACTTTAGAATAATGGGCTTCCTTGGTGGCTCAGTGGTAAAAAAAAAAAAAAATCCACCTGCAATGTAGGAACTGTGGGAGATACAGGTTCGATCCTTGGGTTGGGAAGTTCCCTGAAGTAGTGCATGGCCACCCATTCCAGTATTCTTGCCTAGAGAATCCCATGGACAAAGGAGCCTGGTGGCTACAGTCCATAGCGTCACAAAGAGTAAGACAAGACTAATGTGATTTAGCATGCACGCACACAGACTTTATAACAATACCTTACATGTGTCTTATGAGGGGCTATTTTAGTTAAAGCCTTTTTACTTTAAAATGTGAACACTGTATAGTGAGGAACATTTGAAACCCTTTAGAAACCTAAAATCAATGATAGAAAACCACCAGAAGTCTCAGCCTCATCCCAAAATCATGATTAATATTTCAATATTATCTAGATCTGCACCACCCAATGTGGTAACAAATATTTCACATGGCTATCCAAGTTTAAAGGAATTAAAATAAAATAAATTTTAAATTTAATTCTTCAGTCATACTAGCTAAATTTCAAGTTTTAAATAACTGTGTGTGACTAATGGTAACCATATTTCAAGGCAGTTATAGAAAACTTTTATGGTCAATAAAAGTTCTATTAGACAGCACTGTTCCAGAGTTTTTAAGCATAGGTTTTTGTTAACAGACCTGTAATTATATTACATATGTAATTTTTTTCTACTTTTAACTTTGTGTTATTGTGTTACTCGCTCAGTGGTGTCTGACTCTTTGCAACCCCATGGACTGTAACCCACCAGGCTCCTCTGTCCATGGGATTCTCCAGGCAACAGTACTGGAATGGTTGCCCTAATTTTAAACAATTTTCCTATGATATTATATAGCTTACATTGCTGTTGTTTAGTCACTAAGTTGTATCCTATTCTTTTACAACCTCATGGACTGTAGCCCTCCAGGCTCTTCTGTCCATGGGATTTCCCAGGCAAGAATACTGCAGTGGGTTGCCATTTCCTTTTCCAAAGGATCTTCCCAACTCAGGGATCAAACCTGCATTTCCCACATTGGCAGGGGGATTCTTTACCACTGAGCCACCAGGAAAGCCCATAGGTTACATTAACATCATTTTAATATCTATGAGCCTTTTCATATAGTATCTAACCATTCTTCTGGTATTGGAAATAAAAATTATTAAACGTTTTTTTGTTTTACTAAATAATATTGCTTTGAATATCTTTTTATATAAATTTATTTTTATATAAGTATAGAATCCTCCTGCAATGCAATTTCATTCCTGGGTCAGGAAGATCTGCTGGAGAAGGGATAGGCTGCCCACTCCAGTATTTTTGGGCTTCCCTGGTGGCTCAGCTGGTAAAGAATCCATCTGCAATGTGGAAGACCTGGGTTTGATCCCTGGGTTGGGAAGATCCCCTTGAGAAAGAAACAGCTACCCACTCTAGTATTCTGAGCTGGAGAATTCTGTGGACTGTAGCATGCCAGGCTCCTCTGTCCATGGGATTCTCCAGATAAGAATACTGGAGTGGGTTGCCATTCCCTTCTTCAATATGCAGAGTATATTATGCAAAATGCTGGGCTGGATGACTCACAAGCTGGAATCAAGAAGGCTGGGAGAAATATCAACAACCTCAGATAATGACAGAGAGAGTTGGTGATAGACAGGGAAGTCTGGCATGCTGCAGTCCATGGGGTCACAAAGAGTCGGACACAACTGAGCAACTGAGCAACAACAACATTACAAAGTATAGTAATTAAGATGGTGTAGCTTGAGGGCAGGATAAACAAAAAATCCATGATACGGAATCAAACTTATGCACACACAGACATCTGAAATGTGCCAGCAGTGACACTACAAGATAATGGAGAAAGGAAAATGTTGTCAACACCTGGTGCTGGGACAGTTAGATATCCATATTTTTAAATGAAGTTGAAATAATATTTCATTTCCAGTGGATTAAAGACTTAAACGTGAAATGTAAAACTATAATGATTTTTTTAAAAAAATAGATGAATAGCTTTATTATTTCAGGTTAGGGAAAGATTTACCAATTCTAAAAAACAGTATCCATAAAGGAATTGATAAATTAAAATTTAAAAGAAAAGCCAAGAAGGGAGATATTTTATAGCACATATGATATACAAAGGGCTTTTGTCCTAAATGTATAAATAATTTTTATAAATCAACATGAAAAAAAGTCTCCCTAGTAGAAAAAAATGAACTAAAAAAAACTTGACCACTTCTCCAAGGAAAAAATCCAAATGGTCAATATGAAAAGATGCTCAATCTCTTTAGTAACCTAGGAGAAGAAAACTGAAACCACAGTTAGAGATCAGTGTACACTGGCAGAGGAGCCTGGTGGGCTACAGTCCATGGGGTCGCAAAGAGTTGGGCAAGACAGGACGGAGCGACTAAGCACACACACACACGTATGTACGTACCTATCATATTGGCTAAATAAATCAGTTGTAAAGTCTGATACTACTGAATGTTAGAAAGGATGTAGAATAACAGTCACTACAATTTAGCCTGTAGTGGGAATGCAGATTGGTACAACAGCTTGAAAATCATTTTGGCAGTTTTTTTGTAAAGTGAAAGACACATATTCTTTTGTAAAGTGGAATTCAACAATTCTTCCTCTGGATATAAGTTCTGAGAGGAACTGGGTACCAGCATACATGCAAAAGAGTGTTCAGAGTATCATTATTTATAAGCCAAAAACTGGGAACAACCCAGATATCCATTAAAAATACAATGGATAAATAAATGATGAAGTCATACAATTGAATACTATACACAATTGGAAGCTATTGGACTATGGCTACACACTGGGACAGATATGACTCTTACAAATGTAATGTTGATTAAAAGAAACAAAATATAAAAAATTCCCACCATATGATTCCATTTACATAAAATTCAAAATGGGAAAGAAACTATATTGTTTAGATATTATAGAACACTGACTTTGGATTAGCACACAGGGGACTTCTAGAGTTTTAGCACTGTTCTATTTCTTGACCCAGATGGTGATAACATGGATGTTCATGTTATAACTATCCATTAACAAAATAGCATATTTTAGTGCTTCTCTGAATGTATTTTATATTTCATAAAAGTGAGAAACATATTATCTTTCAAAATAAATGGCAACATTTACATGAAAATTTAGATTAGCCCTAGGAATTCTTATATCTATTTTATTATAATTCAAGATTAGGAAGAGAGAGAATTAAACTGAATTTTTAGTTCATTATAAAACCCTGTTGGGTACAAATTCATTTTCCTATTGAGTATTACCTAGATAATAAAATAGTTAGGCTTAGAGCTATAATACAGAATATCTCTCAGTATTTCTTTCTTCATCTTCTCATATTTCACTAGTATTGCTCAAATCAATTTTAAGAACAACCTTGAAGAGACACCAGATGCTACAGCTTATACTAGAGAGTAAAGTCATTCTATTGAAGTATAATTTATAGTGAAATTCACTTTTTTTATATGTACAGCTCCATTAATTTTGATAGTTATATAATCACCTCTACAGTCAGGATATAGGATATCTCCATTGTGCTAGAGCTGGTTGGTTTATTTTTTTAATCTTCTGTTTTCACAGCAATATGTGTATAAAGTAAAACTAGATAAATAAAAAATAAACTTGGTTGAAAAACTGGTATAAGACCCAAATAGACATTTTTTCTAAAGAAGACATAAAGGTGGCCAACGGGCACATTAAAAGATGCTCAACGTCACTAATCATCAAGGAAATGCAAATTAAAACCACAATAAGATATCACCTCACAGCTGGCAAGAATGGTGTCATCCAAAAGAACACAAATAACAAATATTGGCAAGGATGTGGAGAAACGGGAATCTTTATACACTGTTAGAGGGAATGTACACTGGTGCAATCACTACAGAAAACAGTATGGTGTTTCCCCGAAAACCTAAAAATAGAATTACCATATGATTCGGTGCTTCCACTCTTGAGCATATACATGAACCAATGAAAATGCTAATTTGCAGAGACATGCACCACAATGTTCATAGCAGCATTATTTATTGTACAGTAGCCAAGACATAGAAACAACCTAAGTGTCCATCAACAGATGAATGGATACAGAAGACGCTACACACACACACACACACACACACACACACACACACACACACACACAGATATGAATGGCCTTACCCTGGTGGCTCCGGTGGTAAAGAATCTGCTTGAAAGACAGGAGACACAGGTTCAGTCCCTGGGTTGGAAAGATCCTCTGGGGAAGAGAATGGCAACCCACTCCTGTATTCTTGCCTGGAGAATTCCGAGGACAGAGGAGCCTGGTGGGCTACAGTCCACAGGGTTGAAAGAGTTGGACACAACTGAACATCTAACACACATAGATATGAATAGTACTCAGCCATAAACGGAGAAGGCAATGGCAACCCACTCCAGTACTCTTGCCTGGAAAATCCCATGGATGGAGGAGCCTGGTAGGCTATAGTCCATGAGGTCGCTAAGAGTCGGGCACGACTGAGCAACTTCACTTTCACTTTTCACTTTTATGCATTGGAGAAGGAAATGGCAACCCACTCTAGTGTTCTTGCCTGGAGAATCCCAGGGACGGGGGAGCCTGGTGGGCTGCCGTCTATGGGGTTGCACAGAGTCGGACACAACTGAAGTGACTTAGCAGCAGCAGCAGCTGTAAAAAAAGAATGAAGTTTTGCCATTTGTTGCAACATGGATGGAGGGTATTTGACTAAGTGAAATAAGTCAGAGAAGACAAATACCGCATTGTATCACTAATATGTAGAGTCTAAAAGAAAATAAACTAGTGAATATAATGAAAAGCAGACTCACAGACGTAGAGAACAAACCAGTGTTTTTCAGTGCGGAGAGGGAAGTGGGGCAGAGCAAGACAGGGATAGGAGGTTAAGAGGTACAAACAACTATGTATAAAATAAATAAGCTACAAAGATAATACCATACAGCACAGAGAATACAGCCCATATTTTATAATAAGTATAAATGAAATATAACCTTTAAAATTGTGAACCACTCTGTTGAAGCTTATATAATATTGTACGTCAACTATACTTCAATTAAAAAAAATACCTTACCATGTGATAAGCTCTTTCTAAGTGTTTGCTGTTTTGATGAGAACAATTGCTTAAAATATAATCCTGACTAAAGCCTAAGCACTCTCTTCTATCTTGTCCTACTGAATAAATTTTTTTAAACTTTTAAATAAATTAAAAACGACAAAAAACACAGACCCCTTAAAGAGATAAGTAATGTCAGATTCCTACCAGAAAGATTTTCTTAAGTTATCTGCATGGCTTAGGGACAATCTTTAATGATTCCTAAGGATTGTTTCCTGTTGCTGATGCCAGACTAAAAATTTAAATTAAGAAATGGTTTGTATCACTATCTAGCAAGCAAAGGATGTCTGTTGTCATCATATAACCATCCTTTTGTTTTCTGTGGTGTGTAGATCGTGACGAATGAGCTCTTTGAAAAGCACTACAAGCATGGGAGCAAGTTTCTGACTTCATTTCCAGACGGGACAACGCAAATATTGTATCCTTTCTTTCAACAACTTATTTTCATTAGCTTATTTCTTCACAAAAAGAAAGCTAAAGAAAAAAGAGATTAAAAAAATATGAAGGAAAAAAGATAGATATGACCAAATCCTATCACACAGAGCAAAGCTATTAACATCTGTTTATAAAGTTTTCCTTATTTTTTCCTAGGAGCAATTATACAATTCTTTAAAAATTAATTCTAAACAAGTTCTTCATTATTTTATAACTTGCTCCCTTTACCTAATAATATTAGACAATAAATACTCATAAACATTATGAGTATGTAATATGCAATAAATACAGAGATACTACACCATCTTTATATGCATATGGTATTCCATCATAGGGAGGAACTATAATTCCTTTATCCACTAGTACTGATCAAAGGCAGTTTCACAATTTGGGGCTGTTTTATACAATGGCTAAATGGACAGCTTTGTGTGCACTTTGCTGCATGCTTGTCACTTACTTCCTTGAATTAAATACCTAGAGATAGAAATTCTGGGTAAGAAAAAAGCCTTACTAGATTTTGTCCCCCAGAAAATGTGTACCAGTCTACACATCCATGAGCAGTACGTTGTTTTTTAATACAAAAATTCAATATCCATTTTATGGAACACTAAGTTATTGATCATTTGAACTTCTGCCTGATGGCCAGGCCATTTGCTATTTTGACACAAAGGCCATTTAATATCTCTGGGAAAGTAAAACAAAGCTATGAAATTAGGAGTTTTTGGTGAACCAAGGGCCTCACTTTGTAGGAGAAAGTCATTTTTAGCCATAGTTGCCTAAATGTTTAGTCAAACCCCATCAAGAACCCAGAAAAATGACTTTATGGCATAAGAAGTGTAAAGAAGTTTTAGTTCCCCAAGCCCTATGAGAAAGAGAGTAGGTTTTTCTTTCATTATATCAAAAAAATTTTTAATAACTTTCCAACTTGTAGCATTACTTATCACTTCCTGCCCTGGCTTTAATTCCTTTTCACTCCTTTGAAGACTAAGGCTGATTTTCAAAATGATTCAGAATCAATTTTGTGTTTACTTCACTGCTGGACTTCCAATCAGTTTAGATTGGACTGAATATTAACAGTCCGTGAATTATCCTCAGTATATTTCATTCTTTGATGCTATTGTAAATGGAATTATTTTCTTAATTTCATCTTCAAAATGTTCACTGCTTAGAAATACAATTTTTTTCGTATATATTGACCTTTTAGTTTACAATCCTACTGAACTCTTTTGTTAGTTCTATGACATTGTTTTGTAGATTCCTTAGGATTTTCTTTTTTACAAGAGCGTGTTATCTGCAGTTAGAGATAGGAGTTAACTTCTTCTGTTTCCAATGTAGATGCCTTCATTTCTTTTTCTTCCATAATATTTTCCTGATTGGAACCTCCAGCATGAGGTTGAATGAAAGTGGGGAGAGGGGATGTTTTTGTCTGCTTCCTGATCTTAGGGGGAAAACACCTAGTCTGCCATCAGTTAAGTGTGACGTTAACTGTGGGTTTTTGTTAGACATGCCTTCTTTGGTTGAAGAGGTTCCTTTCTATTCCTAGTTCATTGAGTCATTTATCACAACAAGGTATTGGATTTTGTCAGATGCGTTTTCTGTGTCTATTGCAATGATCATCTCTATTTTTGCTCTTTTCTCTATCAATGTAGTATGTTTCCGTTAATTTATTTTTAGATGGTAATCCAACCTTACATTCCTGGGATAGACTCTGGTTTGTCGTTGTACATATAATCCTTTTTATATTTTACTAGATTCCATTTGCTGGTATTTTTGGTGAGGATTTTTGTGTCTCATAAATATATTTTGATGCACACAGAAAGCATAAAATTTTTTAGTAATTAACAGTGCTTCCCATTCATTTTCAGGACACTTTATAGCTTCAAAGGACTCTCTCATAAATTAAATTTATTCTCAGGCTAGTCAAAGACCATTAGAATAACTCAAATGACCTTAACTGATCTCAGTTACCCATCTGGAAACCTAGCCATCATCCGAGTGCCCAACAAGATAAATGGTTTCACTTGTATAGTCCAAGAAGACATGCCCACTAACCCTGCAATCCTGGCATTGCTAGATTCTTCTGGCAGAAGTTCCTGCTATCATCCCAATGGAAATGTCTGGTAGGCTTCTAGATTCCTCCTGCGGTTATTTTGTTTCTCGAGTTTCATGAAATTTTATTTTTCCTTTTATTTTTTCAACTTTTTTGAAATATAACTGACATATACTGGGTAAGTTACAAGTGTACAATGGTTATTGATTTGATACACTTATATGGTGCAAAATGATTACTTCTGTAGCGTTAGCTAACAACTGTATCATGTCACATAATTACCATTTCTTTCTAAGACATTTAAGATCCACTGTCTTAGCAACTTTCAACTACATAACTGCAGTGTTAATGAAAATCACTGTGCTATACATTAGATTGCCAGATTTTATTCATCTTATAACTAGAAAGACAAAAATGAATTTAAGAAGATTTATTTAAATTAGTGGTCATAGGATAGGAATGTTCAATTCAGAGAAGTTTTTTATTTATGTCATCCCATATGCAGTGGAAAAATCCCAGGCAGTTACATAAAACAAAGCTCATCATATTTTTTCTATAAGCAGCAAGAAAATATAGCTGTACAATTTTAATATTAGGAAAAAAAACCCTCTAGATAAATTATATGACCACTCTAGGGATGTGAGATATAAACCCAGCAGTCTCTCTTTAGACTAAATGCTGGCCTCATCAATGGAAATAATTTGCAACGGACAGCTGTCATACTCTGTTGTTTGAGATATAGTCCTAACAGGTAGGCATCCCATTGGAGAAGGAAATGGCAACCCACTTCAGTATTCTTGTCTGGGAAATCCCATGAACAGAGGGGCCTGGTGGATTACAGTCCATGGGGTCACAAAAAGAGTCAGATACAACTTAGTGACTAAACAACAAGGCACCCCATAGCTACAATGAACAGCACTTTTCCTATGAGCAACTATATAAGTCTTTAAAAATTAATTCTTAACAGCAGTATATAAAATCTCTAGCGATTAAGGTCCTGATGCCTTTGATCTACTATTTATATGCTCTGTGACCTTGTATTATTTCATTTAGCCTGAGAAAGTGAAATTTGAGTTCTAACTTCAAATACAATTTCAACTTTTTAAGTCTTTTAGAAAGAGATATTCTCTGCCTTTAAACTATTTACAAGTATAACAATCTCATCTTGAGAAACTCTGCCAATAAATTGACAAAAGTTTGAATTACTCTGCCAGTACTTGAGAAAGTTAGGACACATGGAGCTATCAATATTGCACTTTTAGTTCAAAGAAGTAGTCAAACCATTATCCCCAATTATATTGGAGGATTTCTACTTATCCTTCAGGGTTCAGTAGCAATTCTGTGGGGCTTCCCTGGTGGCTGAGTGGTAAAGAATCTGCCTGCCAATGCAGGAGACCTGGGTTTGATCCCAAGTCTGGGAGATCCCCTGGAGAAGGAAATGGCAACCCACTCCAGTGTTCTTGCCTGGAAAACTCCATGGACAGAGGAGCCTGGCAGGCCTTAGTCTGTGGGGTGGCAAAAGAGTCAGACACGAGTTGACAACTGAACAATAACAGCAGTAATTCTGTATTACATTTATTTGGTAAGGCACAATATTAATTGTCACCAAATATTCACTGGCTTCTAGGACTTTTCTGTACCAATGAACCCTTCCTACCCACCAAATGAACTCTGGGCCCCCTGACATGGCTCCTTAACACCCTCATAGCCTCTTGTGTAGCAAGCCCACCTCTCCTGTAGAATTGAAGTTTCTTGAAGGCACACCCTGAATCTTTGCCACTACATACTATATAAATGGCACACAATTTATCTAGATAATGTTAACCAAATGTTTTCTTCGCCCACATAGCATGATAAAACTAAATCTCCTTCCCAGAAACAATAAGATAACCACCTCAATTTCTCATTTGTATTTTTGCTATTAGATTACTGCTGCTACTCAAAATTGGGAAAATAAGACGTGAGTTATCCTATTCTAGGGGGCCCTCATGGCTGATTCATCTGATTTTTTAAAAATAATTTATTATCAAATTAAGCCAACTTTCTAAGTACCTAGAACCCTACCTATCCTCCCTCCCTGAGAAATACATGGTGAGCTGAGATGGAAGAATGTGATAGAGTGTGCAGAGGAGGTCATGGAATAGAATGGCAGTCACTAGTGACACCAGACCTCAGACGGTACAGGGCTGCTTCTGTTGGTAATATAGTAAAATGTGGCATTAGCGACTCTAAGAGATTGGGGCGCCTGGCTGGTGTCAGTTCCCCCTTCTCCTCCATTACTGGGCTCTTCTCAACCACAGTGATCTCAAAAATGTTCCCTGAGCCCTTTCTACCCACACCAGCCTTGATATCCTTGAAGTCCTGGCCCCCCAGTTGCTGTTAGAAAACAAGTCTCAGTACTGAGGCCAATACAGCCTTTCCTAGAACTTACACTCACTGATATCCATACTGGCACAGGAAAAGTCTAAGCACCAGTCCTTGGCCATCTTCCAGGTAGAGCCTGCCTTCTTGTGTTTTTTCATGTCCACACTAAATCTTCCCTGCTCCCTCTTAATCCTCCCCAGCACATCATTTTCCAGATCCCTTTATCATCCTGGTTCCACCTCTGGATGCATTTTGGTTTATCACTAGGTCTTAAACTACACCCAGTACTTCAAATTAGTATAGAATTCTGCCGCAGTAATATGGCTCCTATGATTGTATGAGGTTTTCCACTATTCATATGCACATCGTGTTGTGTGCAGTTGTGTCCAACTCTTTGTGACCCCATGGACTGTAACCCAGCAGGCTCCTCTGTCCATGGGATTTTCCAGGCAAGAATAGTGGAGTAGGTTGCTGTTTCCTACTCCAGAGAATCTTCCTGAACCAGGGATTGAACTCGTGTCTCCTGTGTCCCCTGCATTGCAGGTGGATTCTTTACCACTGAGCCATCAAGGAAGCCGTAGACTATTGGCTAGTATAAACTGCTGCTCTCTTTGGTTAGCAAGTGGCAGAGCTAATTTCAGGGTTGAATTATAATGTTCCTGTTTATGATTTTTACTTTCCTTTCTCCTCAGGGTATACATCAATATCTTGGGTGGTCAATATTCAGATCAAGCTGGCAACAGAGTAAGGGCTTGGAATTGGTCAAGTTCCGTCACTTCCTCACCCTTTGTTTCATTTAAACCTGTGTTTCTGGCTTTGAACCATTACGTTGGAATCCGCATCTTAGAACAAGACAAGATTTCAATCACTTTTCTAGGAATGGGCCAACAGGCAAGAATCAGTGTCGGAACCAAAGTGAAGGTAGGTCCATTTTTATAAACATTTTAAAGCATTTAGAATAAGAGTAAAATAATGTTAGTTAGTGTCATTACTGACAGATTATGCTCGTGTGTAATCTACGGTGCACCACTGTGAATTTTGAAATTCAAGGAAAAAACCGTGAAAGCTTTATATGGAATTGAATTTATATGGAATTGAGACAGCCTTATTGTTTCTTCTTCCTCAAATTCCTTTTTAGTTCAAACTTGATTCCAAATAACATTTACTGAGTGTCTACTCTATGAGTGAAGTGAAGTGAAGTCGCTCAGTCGTGTCCGACTGTTTGCGACCCCATGGACTGTAGCCTACCAGGCTCCTCTGTCCATGGGATTTTCCAGGCAATAGAACTGGAGTGGATTGCCATTTCCTTCTCCAGTGGATCTTCCTGACCCAGGGATCGAACCTGGGTCTCCCGCATTGTAGACAGACGCTTTTACCATCTGAGCCACTAGGGTAGTGCAGCTTTGAGGTTTGGGTTTTAGTATTTTGTATTGTTTTTCTCTGTGTTCTAGCTGAAAGCCTTTGGCTGAGTCAGGAGACCTGGGTTCTGACCATGTTCAAGACCCAACACAAGCCCTGTTTCCTTAGAGACACTTCCCAGACCTCCTTGCCCTTTGTCCAAACAAGGTCAATCATGTCCTTCTCTAGATTGTCCATGTACTCATCTCTGTCCATGTGTGTGCTTGCTGAACTATTGAACTATGCGCCTTACTTGCCTTCGTGGCTGCCTTTCCTACTGGCTGGTGAGCTCCTGCAGGATAGTCTCTTTCTTACTGATTTCTCTACACCGCCCAGGGCATGGCCCAAAGAACACTCTCAGTGACCAGCAATGCTGCACGATGGTTAAGAACACAGACTTCAGGTTATAGGACATAGTTTCAAACCTCAACACTTAGCTAAGCTGGTGAACTTGAACTTCAGTTCCCTCCTCTATAAAATGGGGATGATTCCTCTATTATATTATTGATTGCTGTGACGATTCAATGAGAATGTAAAGTGCTTAGCATGTTTCTTGGCACCAACTACTTAATAAATGATAGCTCAATAGAGATGTTTGTTGTTGTTTAGTTGCTAAGTCCTGTCCAACTGTCTTGCAATCCTATGGATGTAGCCCACCAAGCTTCTCTGTCCATGGAATTTCCCAAGCAAGCCCCAGTAGAGATGTAGGATTTCTCAATTATGTCTCAGTAAAGCTGAAATATATATATATATGCATGTATGTGTATAGATTCAAGGGATTAGATGTATAAAAATTACATGTATATAAATAGATTACATGTATATAAAAGGGATTACATGTATATACACAGATTCAAGGGATTAGATCTGATAGACAGAGTGCCTGAAGAATTATAGATGGAGGTTCGTGACATTGGACAGGAGGAAGTGATCATGACCATCCCCAAGAAAAAGAAATGCAAAAAGGCAAAATGGTTGTCTCAGGAGGCCTTACAAATAGCTGAGAAAAGAAGAGAAGTGAAAGGCAAAGGAAAAAAGGAAAGATATACCCATTTGAATGCAGAGTTTCTAAGAACAGCAAGGAGTGATAAGAAAGCCTTCCTCAGTAATCAATGCAAAGAAATAGAGGCTAACAATAGAATGGAAAGACTAGAGATCTCTTCAAGAAAATTAGAGATACAAAGGGAATATTTCATGCAAAGATGGGCTCAATAAAGGACAGAAATGGTAGGGACCTAACAGAAGCAGAAGATATTAAGAAGAGATGGCAAGAATGCACAGAACTATACAAAAAAGATCTTCATAGCCCAAATAACCACGATGGTGTGATCACGCACCTCGAGCCAGACATCCTGGAATGCAAAGTCAAATGGGCCTTAGGAAGCATCACTATGAACAAAGCTAGTGGAGGTATGATGGAATTCCAGTTGAGCTATTTCAAATCTTAAAAGATGATGCTGTGAAAGTGCTGCACTTAGCAAATTTAGAAAACTCAGCAGTGGCCACAGAACTGGAAAAGGTCAGTTTTCATTCTGATCCCAAAGAAGGGCAATGCCAAAGAATGTTCAAACTACTGCACAATTGCACTCATCTCACATGCTAGCAAAGTGTGAAGTTGCTCAGTCGTGTCCAACTCTGTGACACCATAGATGTAGCCTACCAGGCTCCTCTGTCCATGGGATTTTCCAGGCAAGAGTACTGGAGTGGGTTGCCATTTCCTTCTCCAGGGGGTCTTCCTGACCCAGGGATTGAACCCAGGGTCAATCAGGTCATTGCAGGCAGACGCTTTACCATCTGAGCCATACGACTTAACACACGCTAGCAAAGTAATGCTCAAAATTCTCCAAGCCAGGCTTCAACAGTACGTGAACTGTGACTTACAGATATTCAAGCTGGATTTTAGATAAGGCAGAGGATCCAGAGATCAAATTGCCAACATCATCGAAAAAGTAAGAGAGTTCCAGAAAAACATTTACTTCTGCTTTATTGACTGTGGCCAAAGCCTCTGATTGTGTGGATCACAACAAACTATGGAAAATTCTTAATGAGATGGGAATACCAGACCACCTTACCTGCCTCCTGAGAAATCTGTATGCAGGTCAAGACGTAACAGTTAGAACTGGACATGGAACAACAGACTGGTTCCAAATCAGGAAAGAAGTACGTCAAGGCTGTATATTGTCACCCTGCTTATTTAACTTATATGCAGAGTACATCATGTGAAATGCTGGGCTGGATGAAGTACAAGCTGGAATTAAGATTTCCAGGAGAAATATCAATAACCTCAGATACGTAGATAACACTGCCCTTATGGCAGAAAGTAAAGAAGAACTAAAGAGTGTCTTGATGAAAGTGAAAGAGGAGAGTGAAAAACTTGGCTTAAAACTCAACATTCAGAAAACTAAGATGGCATCCAGTCCTATCACTTCATGACAAATAGATGGGAAACAATGGAAACAGTAAAAGACTGTATTTTGGGGAGCTCCAAAATCACTGAAGATGGTGACTGCAGTCATGAAATTAAAAGACACTTGCTCCTTGGAAGAAAAGCTATGACCAACTTAGCGTATTAAAAAGCAGAGACATTACTTTGCTGACAAAGGTCCATCTTGCCAAAGCTATGGTTTTTCCAGTAGTCATGTATGGATGTGAGAACTGGACCATAAAGAAGGGTGAGCACTGAAGAAGTGATGCTTTCAAACTGGGTTGCTGGAGAAAACTCTTGAGAGTCCCTTGGAGCACAATGAGATCAAACCAGTTAATCCTAAAGGAAGTGAAACTTTAATATTCATTGGAAGGACTGCTGTTGATGCTGAAACTCCAATACTTTGGCCACCTGATGGGAAGAACTGACTCATTTGAAAAGACCCTGATGCTGGGAAAGATTGAAGGCAGGAGGAGAAGGGGACAACGGAGGATAAGATGGTTGGATGGCATCACTCACTCGATGGACATGAGTTTGAGCAAGCTCCAGGAGTCAGTGAAGGACAGGGAAGCCTGGCGTGCTGCAGTCCGTGGGGTCACAAAGTGTCGGACATGACTGAGGGACTATATATAGAACACACATAATATGTGACTTTGAATAAGTATCCTAAGCTCCGAGGACCTTGTTTCATCAATCATGCAAGGAAGAGGTGGCTCCAAACTCCAAAGACATCTTCAGTTTCTAAAATGTCTATACATTTAAGTAAGTGGAAATATGACTTCAGGGTTCCATATAGGCAGGGATATTTCATAAACACCAAACAAAAGGGAGACTTCAGATTCAGTCAACAGAGAGCGAGGGTCCACACTGTGCTAAGCAATATTCAAGCTGCTTCCAGTCGATCTAGCTACTGCAGTCAGCTGGCAAGTCCAAACAAGTTTCTTCCTTGGTTAGAAATCTACAATATAGCCTCTTTGGGGTTCGATACATTCATGGTAAATGCATCCTTAGCAAAGATGTCAAAAATGCTCTGTCTCTTTCTCCTCGCCTCTCTCCTTTGAAATGAGTTTTAATCAGAAGGACAGTTGGTGCAAAAGAAAGAATCTGATGTTTAAAAGTTTGCTTTTCTCATTATCCTCATAATGACCCTTTCAGTTTTTTAAAATTGCAAAAGTGACATGTGAATACACTGTTATATTTGAAGATTCAAATAATATAGACATAAAAGAGTTAAAAACGATATTCCTCCCTTCCATCCTTTCTTCTATTCTAATCCTCTTCCCAAAGGTAATCACATTGAAAATTTGGTGTGTATTTCTCTTTTCTATATATTCATATATTATTCATATACATCTTTTTAAAAATAAAAATTGCATCTGACTACACTGATTGTGCTATTAGACTTGTTCTATTTGTTTTTGTTTTCCACGAGTTAAATGGAATATCTTTCATGTCTAGATATCCAAATAAATTTGTCCATTTGGTTGTTGCATAGTATTACACGTTTACTATATGCTAAATCTAATGCCCTCTCAGTGACAATGGGCACACATAGTTTCTCACCCCTCTCCCCCTGGAAGCATTTCCTCTCTTGCTTCTAGGAATTACTCTGCCTTGATTTTGCTTCCACCTCAGGGACTACTCCTTCTCATTTTTCCTTTCCTATTTTCTTCACCTCCCCTCTTTTAAATACTGAAAGGCTCCAGGGCCTGTCACTGGGCTCACCTCTTCCCTCTCTGTACTAACTCCCTCATTAGTTTTCTGTCCTGAAATACCATCTGCTTGCTGATAACCCCTCCTTTGATCTCCAGGTGGATCTCCCAGGAACTTTAAACTTGAATATCTCTGATTCCAATCCTGCATCTCCATCTGGCATCTAAAGGGTATTAGGAACTTCACAGAGCAAACTGACATTGGAAGGCATGTTCTTCCTTCGGTCTTCTCCGTCTCAGGAAGTGGCAACACCTTTCTTTCATTTGCTCAGACCCAAAACTTTGGGGTTGGTTCTCTCTTCTCTGTCCATGTCTTTCATCTGCAAGTCCTCTAAATGCTACCACCAAGATGTCACCAGATTCCAACACTCCTTGCATCCTTCATTACTGTTACCTCATCTGCCTCATGTATTTACTTAATGCATCTTGTTTAAATTATTACAATAGCCTCCTCCCGAGGGTCCCAGCATCCACTCTTCCCAAAGTCAATTCTATCATGATAGTAAGGGTGATATTTTGAAAACATAATTGATATTTATAGGGCATTCCATCCAAAAGCAGCAGAAAACACATTCTTCACAAGTACACATGGAACATCCTCCAGGATTGCTGGCCCACAAAGTCAGCCTCAGTAAATTTAATAAAATTGAAATCATATCAAACATCTTTTCCAATCACAAAGCTATAAGATTAGAAATAAACCACAAGAAAAAAAACTGTAAAAAACACAAACACATGAAAGCTAAACAATATGCTACTAAACAACCATTGGATCACTGAAGAAATCAAAGAGGAAATCAAAAAATACCTAGCGACTAATGAAAATGGTCTATCTAGTGACTTCTAACATTACTCAGAGTAATGTTAGAAGAGCCTATAAAACACCTACACTACAATACATAATCTGGACTTCCTTTTTAAATATTTCTCTGTAGTCCTCTTTTCTTACCCACTTTGCTCTAGCCACTGTGGCCTTTTTGCTGTTGTGGACAAAGCCATGCACATCACTGCCACAGGGCTTTTGCACTTGCTGTTCCCGCAACCTAAAATGCCCCATACCCCACTTAGCACTTCCCTCAGGTTCTGCTCTCAGAGTCCTTTCCTGACCACCCTGTGTAAACTCCCAGCAGCCCACCCCACCCCTACCGTGGCATGCATATAGTGCTTTTGTTTTCTTTCACTTCTATATAGTCTATGAGTGCTATTTTGATTTCTTCAACTCAGTAGTTACTGAACTTTCAAATAAGGTTTTTTAAATTTGCCACCTTTTCTTGTTAACTTCTAAATGGTCAAGGAATATGGCTTGTATTTTTTCTTGCTATTTAGAATGCAGGGATATTTTCTTTGTAGCTGACGACATAATTTATGACTGTTCCATGTATATTTGACCCCCCAGATGGTTGAATGCTTATTGGCACAAATTGTATAATGTATGTTTAATTGTTCTATTCATACTTCTCTCTATATCCTTTTCTTCTTATATTGTTGGTTTATTTCTGAGAGATGTTTGAAAATATCCCAGTACAACTGTGAATTTGTCCATTTTTTTCTATAATTCCTATCAGGTTTTGCTTTGTCTTGTCTTGAAGTTCTGTGGTTAGGAAATTCAAGGTGTTGTCTTCATGGTGAGTTACACCTTTCACCCCTGGGCCAGCTCACCTATTGGCCCTTCAGCTTTGTGTCCATTATGTGACTCAGAGTATCACTGAGGGGTTTTGTTTCTATTTTGACAAAAAGAATTTAACATCATCAATATGTGTCTCTCTTAATGCTCTTTGCCTGAAATGCCATCCTAATATAAACTTGACTTTGAGCTCAGAATATGTGTGTTCTGGACTAGTGGTTTCATTTGATCATTTATCTCTCAGTGGATATGGTCCCAGCTGCTTCTCAATCTTCAGGAATTCCTTAAGATTATTCCTGCTGATAAAAATCTTTCCTATTTCCTATTGATTTACTCTCTGAAAACGTTTCCCATTTTATGGGATTTGAAGGAAAACTAAAAATGGTGATTAACCCTTTATTTCTCAGCTATCTCAGCCTCCTTCCCCCATCCCTCTTTCCTTTCTCTCTCTCTTCCTTCCAAGGTGGGGAGGGGTGAAAATGCAGAAGAATACTGTGATCTCACATCTCTGGCAGGTGAATAAGTGGTCACTCTGCCTGCAGGAGGTAGCAGATGGGCTTGCTTTTTAGCCCACCCCACTGAAACTACATGCCCCTCCTGGGCTGGTCCTAAAGCTCAGCCTTGGAAACATTCCAGGCAAGGCTTGGGACCCTTGACCTTCCTGCAGCTCAAGGAGACAGCATCAGCCTGAGTCACCCAAGGCTGAGAGGACATGGGTGGCACAGAGGGCAAGGAAGGGTCTTGGGAATGTTCATGTGCAGCAGCTCCTGGAGGTGGGGGCGCATTCAGGAGAAGAAAAGGAGTGTCAGTCATCCCAGGGCCTTCTGGAAAGCCCAGCTCAGGTGCTCCCCACCGCCTTCCCAGCCTCCAGGCCAGCACTCACTCCACACTGGGTGTGTCCCAGGGACAGGATAACTATAGCATTTCTGTGCCCTCCTCCATAGATGCTGGTGAAATAGTATATGCTGTTATAATGACTTGAATGCATTGTAAGCATTTGAAAGAAAGTATGCAAATTCTGTTTGGTCTGGTCTGCTCTAGTCTCTCAAATCTCCAGAGCTCATTCCTGTTCAGATCAGAATTAATACCACTGCCCCTATTTATAGATAACAATGGCACCCCACTCCAGTACTCTTGTCTGGAGAGTCCCATGGATGGAGGAGCCTGGTAGGCTGCAGTCCATGGGATCGCAGAGAGCGGGACACGACTGAGCAACTTCACTTTCACTTTTCACTTTCATGCATTGGAGAAGGAAATGGCAACCCACTCCAGTGTGCTTGCCTGGAGAATCCCAGGGACGGGGGAGCCTGGTGGGCTGCTGTCTATGGGGTCACACAGAGTTGGATATGACTGAAGCAACTTAGCAGCAGCAGCAGACTCACAGGGGACTCCAGCCCCTAACTAGTGTTGCCTCTCGCCTCCTCCTACCTCCTGCTTCTGCAGTCACTATTTCCACACGGAACCCTGAGCTCCCTTTCTCTTTCTCTTTGCTGAAAAGCTGCTAAATGCCAAGGAGATTCCAGCGCTCCGATACCTGAACGGGGATGACCTTCTTCTGCTGGCCAGTTTAATAAAGATCCGACGTCTGTTTCATAAACTGGAAGGATGTGTGAATTTCCCCTCCAGCCAGGTTTGGGAAAAATTAAAGCAACCTTCCTACCTTTCTTCACTTTCTCTAAAACTAATTGCCCTTTGTCACAATTCTGGTATGAAGCAAGATATAATAACGACAATAGCAGCTATGATAAATGAAAACATTTAACGAAGACGATGGTGCTTTCATTTGTTCTGTTGTGTTTTTCTGGGAGGCAGTGTGGGAGATCTCAAGAAAAGTGTCTACAATGACTAGGAAATACAGATTTGGAGCACATCCTGAGTCATCCCTGGTTTGCACTCTTGGTCGGAAAACTAGACCACTGACTTTGGGGACAACAGAGAATGAGTAAGTCAGCCAAAGGCCTTATTTTTCAGTCAGAGTTCCATCAGGAAAACAGAAAGCAGGAAGGGAGCAGGTGCTTTCACAACCTCCTGAAAGGCTGGGAAAGTGAAGGTCAAGGAACAGCCCTGCTGTTTGGGAAAATGAGGGAATCTCAGGAAGCCACAAAGCCAACAGCACCAAGGGAGAGAGTGGCAGGAGTTACCCATACTCCAATGCAGAAATGGCAAGCAACTGCCATCCTCCAAAGACCACCCTCCTGCCACAAGTGAGCGATGGCCACTGTTCCTCTCCCACCTCCCACACCTCAGGCAGGGGCCTCTCCCTGGGGAAACATAATGGGATCCCACTGGCAAAGGATTATGGGACCACGTGTCTTTCCCCTTCTGAGGGGAGGGAGGAGGGATGTTGCTGGATCCGCAGGGATAGCACAGCACAGCACAGCAGCCTCTGCTCAGTGATAAAATTACTTAAGAGCAGAAAGCAGAGGTGAGAGTCTTTAGATGGAGAACCCTAAAGACGAATGCCCAGCCTGCCCTCTCCTGAACTTCCCTGACTTTCAGGTATCTGTTCTTGGGAGAGGGAGGAATCTCGTTGGAGGGGGCCATTCCTTACAGTGAATAAAAGATTTGGTGTTAAGTGTGTGTAGCAAGAGGAAGTAAATCCAGCCGCTAGTTATTCATCAGTTAGTGTGAGGACTAAATCATATTGTTTTCCTACTAAGAGGCTGCTGAGGAAGCATGGGGGAGGGCTGAAGGGCACAGGAGGAGTGGAAGGATGAGGTGTCCCAGGGAGGGCTGAGTGCTGGGCCGCAGGAAGGGGGTGAGCTACTGGAGACTGAGGGCTGGCCTTGGTATTAATCCATTCACCACCTTTTTTTTTTTAAGCTGCCTTTAACAAACACATTACCAAAGGGTGAAGGGGGTGCGGGAGGGATGAATTAGGAGTTTGGGATTAGCAGATACAAAGTATTATATATAAAATAGATGAACAGGAAGGTCTCACTGTATAGTATAGAGAACTATTCAATATCCTGTAATAAACCATAATGGAAAAGAATATGAAAAAGAAAACATATGTGTATAACCAAGTCACTTTACTATATACCATTAACTAACACAACATTGTAAATTAACTTCTATAAAATTTTTTTTTAAAGGCAGTTGTTATTTAAGGGTTTCAGTTGTTAAAACAACAGTGATAATTTTTACTTTGGATATCGGCATCCCAAAGTATATTGGGATATGCCATAGATTTTATTTATCAATGCCTGTTTTTTCACATGGCTGTTTAAAGTAAGCTTGGTGTGTTTTTTTTTTAATAATCTACTCTGTTAATTCATAGGGTATTTTTTTCTCATTTTTCACAAGAAAAACCTCTTCAAAAAAATTAAACTTTCCTAGGAAACCATAAACAAAATGACAACCTACTAACTGAGAGAAAATATTTGCTAACAATGCAACTAACAAGAGCTTAATTTCTAAAATATACAAATAGTTGATACAACTCAATATCAAAAAACAAACAACCCAATCAAAAAAAAAAATGGTCAGAAAACCTAAATAGACATTTCACCAAAGAAGATATACAGATGGCCAAGAAACACATGAAAAGATTCTCAACATCACTAATTATTAGAGAAATGCAAATTGAGACTACGATGAGGTGTCACCCCACTCCAGTCACAAATAATAAATGCTGGAGAAAGTGTGGAGAAAAGGGAACCATCTTATACTGTTGGTGGGAATGTAAATTGGTGCAGCCACTTCATGCTGGAGAATAGCATACAGATTCTTTAAAAAAAATAAACACAAAACTAAAAATAGAGGTACCATATGATCTAGCAGTCCCACTCCTGGGCATATATCTGGAAAAGATGAAAACTCTAATTCAAAAAGTTCATACACCTCAGTGTTCACAGCAGCACTATTTGCAATAGCCAAGACAAGGAAGCAACCTAGAAGATAAGGTACATATATACAATGGAATATTACTTAGCCATAAAAAGGAATGAAATAAATGCCATTTGCAGCAAGCAACATGGATGGACCCAGAGATTATCATACTAAGTGAAGCAAATCAGAGAAAGACACATATCATATGGTATCACTTATAAGTGGAATCTAAAAACAATAGTACAAATCAACTTATTTTCAAACCAGAAACAAACTCACAGACATAAACAAATTTATGATTACCAAAGGAGAAGGGGAAGGAGGAGAAAATCAGGAGTATGGGATTAACAGATACACATTGCCATATATAAAATAGCTAAACAACAAGGATTTATTGACTTCCTTGGTGGCTCAGGTGGTAAAGCATTTGCCTACAGTGTGGGAGACCCAGGTTTGATCCCTGGGTTGGGAAGATCCTCTGGAGAAGGAAATGGCACCCCACTCCAGTACTGTTGCCTGGAAAATCCCATGGACAGAGGAGCGTGGTAGGCTACAGTCCATGGGGTTGCAGAGAGTCGGACACGACTGAGTGACTTCACTTTCACTTTCTTTCACTTTCACTTTCTTTCACTTTCACAAAGAACTATAGTCAATATCTTGTAATAACCTATAATGGAAAATAATTTTTTAAAAGAATATACATAAATGTATAGATTATATATAACCAAATCACTTTGCATCTGAAAATAATAAAATATTATAAATCAATTACAGTTTGACATAAGAAACAAATTAAACTCTTCTAGTACTCTTGCCTGGAAAATCCCACAGACAGAGGAGGCTGGTAGTCTGCAGTCCATGGGGTTGCGAAGAGTTGGACACGACTGAGCGACTTCACTTTTGCTTTTCACTTTCATGCATTGGGGAAGGAAATGGCAACCCACTCCAGTGTTCTTGCCTGGAGAATCCTAGGGATGGGGGAGCCTGGTGGGCTGCCGTCTATGGGGTTGCAGAGTCGGACACGACTGAAGTGACTTAGCAGCAGCAGCAGCCATAAAGTTGTCATATAGTAATACTGCATAAATTGAGGGAGAAGAAAACACTAAATGTGTAGGTCTGCCCATTTGTAAATTTCAAAGGAATTATTGATATACTTAAAGCTTACAGTAGTACTACAAATCCTTGTATTCTTTTATTCCTGATCTCAGGATTATCATTTTATTTTGCTTATGCATATTTTACATTTTATGTGTACAATTTTGAACAGATAAAATTATCATCTTTGAGAAGATACATATATGCACATCACTGTAACAGATGAGTAAAAAAATGAAAACTTTTGGACTTCCCTGGTGGTGCAGTGGATAAGAATCTGTCTGCCAGTGCAGGGGACACTAGTTCTATCCCACATGCCCAGAAGTAACTAAACCCATGTGCCACAACTACTGAGCCTGTGCTCTAGAGCCGAAGAGCCACAACTACTGAAGCCCCAGCGTGCTAGAAGCTGTGCTCTGCAACAAGAGAAGACACCACAGTGAGAAGCGGGTGCACCATAACTCCTGCTCACAGCAACTAGAGAAAGCCCGCCTGCAACAGCGAAGACCCAGCCCAGCCAAAAGCAAATAATAAGATAAATAAAAAATTATTTTTTTTAAAAAAGAAGAAAACTTTTTGCTTCAGGTAAAGCTGGCAGCAGCGTCAGCAAAGCCCTAGGGGATTGAAACATAAGAGACACGTCCAGTGTATTGACCTACATGCAGCTCTAATAGTGAATGAGCAGCATATTCCAGAGTGCATTTCCTTGCTAGGTTTTCCTGCTAACGAAAGTCACACCAGGGAATTTCGAAGCAGTCCAGTGGTTGGGAATCTGCACTTTCACTGTGGAGAGTGTGGTTTCTGTACATGATCAGAAAACTTAAGATTCCATAAGCCACAGTTCAGTTCAGTTCAGTTGCTCAGTCGTGTCCGACTCTTTGAGACCCCATGAATCGCAACACGCCAGGCGTCCCTGTCCATCACCAACTCCCGGAGTTCACTCAAACTCACGCCCATCGAATCGGTGATGCCATCCAGCCATCTCATCCTCTGTTGTCCCCTTCTCCTCTTGCCCCCAATCCCTCCCAGCATCAGAGTCTTTTCCATTGAGTCAACCCAAAGCATGAGGTGGCCAGAGTACTGGAGTTTCAGCTTTAGCATCATTCCTTCCAAAGAAATCCCAGGGCTGATCTCCTTCAGAATGGACTGGTTGGATCTCCTTGCAGTCCAAGGGACTCTCAAGAGTCTTCCCCAACACCACAGTTCAAAAGCATCAATTCTTCGGCGCTCAGCCTTTTTCACAGTCCAACTCTCACATCCATACATGACCACAGGAAAAACCATAGCCTTGACTAGATGGACCTTAGTCAGCAAAGTAATATCTATGCTTTTGAATATGCTATCCAAGTTGGTCATAACTTTTCTTCCAAGGAGTAAGCATCTTTTAATTTCATGGCTGCAATCACCATCTGCAGTGATTTTGGAGTCCCCCAAAATAAAGTCTGACACTGTTTCCACCGTTTCCCCATCTATTTCCCATGAAGTGATGGGACCTGATGCCATGATCTTCGTTTTCTAAATGTTGAGCTTTAAGCCAACTTTTGAAATGGAGTAGCTATCATAGTCAACAAAAGTCTGAAATGCAGTACTTGGATGCAATCTCAAAAACAACAGAATGATCTCTGTTCATTTCCAAGGCAAACCATTCAATATCACAGTAATCCAAGTCTATGCCGCAACCAGTAACGCTGAAGTTGAACAGTTCTATGAAGACCTACAAGACCTTTTGGAACTAACACCCCAAAAAGATGTCCTTTTCATTATAGGAGACTGGAATGCAAAAGTAGGAAGTCAAGAAACACCTGGAGTAACAGGCAAATTTGGCCTTGGAATGCAGAATGAAGCAGGGCAAAGACTAATAGAGTTTTGCCATAAGCCACAAGGGGTGGGCAAAAAACCAAAAAGTCATATCAATTCACTGTAGAAATGATCCAAGATTACAGAAAAATATAGCTGACCCCTGAACAGCTGGAGTAAGGGGCGCCAACCCTCCACATCTGAAAAAAAAAAAAAAGGAGGGAGAGTATTATTTTTAGTCACCTCTCCCTACCTTCAGTTTCTCTGCATCCAGCGTGCCTCAGGAGCCACAGTCCCTCTAGATCGGCAGTTCTGCATCTGTGGATTTTATTTTATTGACATATATTTGCCCTGCAATACTATGTTAGTTCCAGGCGCATGTGCCAATGTTTTATGTCAATAAAACACATAAAATCCTTATATGGTTGACCCTTGAACAACAGGTGTTCGAACTACTCAGGCCCACTTGTGTGGGGAATTTTTTCAGTAGTACCACCACAAACTCCTCTGTTCCCAAGTGTGTTGAATCCAGAGATGCAGAACTGCCGATCCAGAGGGACTGTGGCTCCTGAGGCACGCTGGATGCAGAGAAACTGAAGGTAGGGAGGCGTGACTAAAAATAATACTCTCCCTCCTTTTTTTTTTTTTTTTCAGTATGTGGAGGGTTGGCGCCCCTTATTCCAGCTGCTCAGGGGTCAGCTATATTTTTCTGTAATCTTGCATCATTTCTACAGTGAATTGATATGACTTTTTGACTGCAGCCATGAAATTAAAAGGTGCTTACTCCTTGGAAGGAAAGTTATGACCAACCTAGATAGCATATTAAAAGCAGAGACATTACTTTGCCAACAAAGGTCTGTCTAGTCAAGGCTATAGTTTTCCAGTGGTCATATATGGATGTGAGAGTTGGACTGTGAAGAAAGCTGAGCACCGAAGAATTGATGCTTTTGAATTGTGGTGTTGGAGAAGACTCTTGAGAGTCCCTTGGGCTGCAAGGAGATCCAACCAGTCCATTCTAAAGGAGATCAGCTCTGGGTGTTCTTTGGAAGGAATGATGCTAAAGCTGAAACTCCAATACTTTGGCCACCTCATGCGAAGAGTTGACTCATTGGAAAAGACTCTGATGCTGGGAGGGATTAGGGGCAGGAGGAAAAGGGGACGACAGATGATGAGATGGCTGGATGGTATCACTGACTCGATGGACATGAGTGTGAGTGAACTCCAGGAGTTGGTGATGGACAGGGAGGCCTGGCGTGCTGTGATTCATGGGGTCACAAAGAGTCGGACACGACTGAGCGACTGAACTGACTGACTGACTGATACGTTACAAAGTGATCACCACTAAAGCATAAAGATCTTGAAAGCAGTCTCACTAGATGGAGATATCCATCTCTAATGTCGTGCTTTCTTTCCAGTCTTTTTCCTGTATTTGTGTATGGGTGTGTTTTTGGAAAACGAAAACAGAAGCCTCTCAAACAAGGGAATTTAGTCATTGCCAATAAGAATTTTGAAAGAGGAAGAAAACTGGATTTCTACTCCCCAAGAAAAGCTGTAGAAAGTTAAACTCTATTAAATAGAGAGCTACAAAATAAGTCAAAAAATTAAATGCACACTATTTCTTAGTGAACTGGAAACAAATATCTCGTGAAACTTTAGTATTTCCATTTTCACTGGTAAATGTACTACCACTTTATGAAAAAATGAGTGAATGAATAAAGCAAAAGCTTTCAGAGTCTAAGTTGTTTCAATAGATGTATCTAAATAAAATTGGTAACATTTTGGATGCCAATGTTATGTTTTGAAGAAGCAAGTATTATAGTTTAATGATAATTTTTTATAAACATAGAAACTGCACAGTCCTTTTTTAAAATTATGTTAGAAAATACCCAAAGGGTAGTTAAGATTTTACTTAATCCAAGTAATTTATCATGATCATTCTATTGTTTCATTTTCCTGTGAGACAACAAAGGTCATGTATGTATATTTTGTTTATACTCTACCTTATTCCAGAAACAATATAAGAAATATTTTCAGAATATAGTCAATATAGAAAAACAATTTTTAAATAGGTGAATATAATTCAGGTAATAAGAAAATAGTATGAGTAAAATTATTTCCAAAATGCATCCCTTTGGGACTCTTCCTTGGTGGTCCAGTGGCTAAGACTCTGTGCTCCCAATGCAGGGGGCCCAGGTTCAACCCCTAATCAGGGAGCTAGATCCCATATGCTGCACTAAGACACAGGACAGCCAAATATATAAATGCATAATAATTTATTTTAAATGCATCTCTTTGACGAAGCCTACGTTAAAGGCTGGCCCAAGACAACCTATAATGGAAAGATAGCCAATGAGCTAGTGGGAACTCCTCAAATTATATGCTTCCTTGGAGGGAGTGTCTGTGTCAGTTTTTCCCCCATGACACATAGTAAAATCCAAGAATTAGGAAAACCTTGATTTGAGCCAAACTGGGAAATCAAACTCAGGTGATAAAAAGACTTAACTTGTGTCCACAGCCAGGAAGAGAATCACGTACATTTCTCTGTCACACCTGTAGTGACCCAGCATTGACCAATGCATAGAGGAGTCAGTCCTATGGGGGGCGGGGAGAATGACTCTACCATCTGCATCCACTTTTTACATACTTGTCTTGGGAAATGAAAATGACTATGTGACATCCATCCAGACTCCTCAGAGATGATGCCCCATTGAGTCACTTTCCAAATAACACAGGCTTTTTGTGGGGAAACTAGTAAGCAAAGTGACAACACACTAGGGGAAAAAACCAGCCTCTTTCTCTCTTGTTTATGTGAAAACATATTTACACCTGATGAATGCTGAATGAATGACGTCTCTACCTGGGATGTACATAGCCAGGGAGCAAAATTCTGGGTGTCTCTTCACTGCTCTATTTGTACTTAATGGTGGAGTTTGAGAATACACTAAAACTGACTCTGCCCCAAGTGTAGTTCAGTTTACCAGTCTGTGGAAAATCTGCTGTTCTCAAGAGTGAATAGCCACTGATTACAAATTTCTACCAGAAACACCTGGCACACACTCTGTCTCTCTTCAGATTGAATGTGCTAATAAACCAGGTTTTCATTCCAGATCTAGAGGTCATACCACTCATTCATTTCTTCACCTGTTTAATAAGCATTTATTACATGCCTACTGTGCCATGCACTAGTGATACAAAGCTAAAAATCACATTTCTCTATCCTCAGGGGAAAAGAGACCATGACAAAACAATGAGCTAAGTGCAGAGGCAGAATTATAGGGAGCACCAAAAACAGATCACCTGTCCCAGCCCAGGAACTAAATGTCATGTCGGGTAGAAGAGGGAGGCACAAAGGTGAGCGAGTCAGCTAACCAGTCTCAGAATAATCACAGAATTTCCCCCGCCTAAGGCAACTAGTAATCCTTAAGCAGGGTGACTGCAGAAATCACAGGTAATTCAAATGATGCCCATAGAGTCACTGTGTCCAGATGATGAGTAAGTGAAATGTGCTCAGCGGCCTTTGAGGAATTTTCCACCCCATCAGGTTGGCAGGAGACGGCCAGAGATGACTCGAGCAAACCCTTCCCCTTGACCAAGCACTTACAGAAGCCAGAATGATTTCCAGAAACATGCAAAGAGAGGGGTGGAGGGTCACAGGTTTTACTCCAGGCACTGAGGGTAGAGGGGCTTCAATCCAAAGAGAAAATTAGTCTGTAAGCTGGAAAAGGGCTCTTATCAAAATGTGACCATGCCGGAACCCTGATCTCACATTTCCAGTCTCCAGAGCTGTGAGAAATATAATTGTGTTTGTAAGCTATCCAGTCGGTGGCACTTAGTTAAGCAACCTGAACTGACATATTCCATATAATGGAATTCCATACAGCAGTGAAATGAATGAACTAGACCTACCTAAATCAATATGAACAACCCTCAAAAACTCTTCACTTTGAATGAAAATATCAAGAGGGCAGATGGATATGTTTAGCATTATTCTATTTATATAAAGTTTTAAAGCATGCAAAAGCAACCATTTATATCATTTAGTTAGGCATATCCATGCAGGTAAAGTATAAAGAAAGGCATGGGATTTGCAGATGTCAAATTTTAGGCTGGTGCTCGCCACTGGAGGTGTATGTACGGGGAGAGGACTGCAGGGCCTTTGACTATTGCTTAAGTAAGGTGGT
The DNA here is from genome assembly GCF_016772045.2 of Ovis aries. Lineage (NCBI taxonomy): Eukaryota > Metazoa > Chordata > Mammalia > Artiodactyla > Bovidae > Ovis > Ovis aries. The sequence continues at coordinate 238,211,319 of NC_056054.1, forward strand.
AAGTTTATGGACCCTCATTAATTATTCTTTATGTTTATAATATCTGACATTGTTCTTAAAAAAGAAAAAAGACTATCCAGAAGCAGGCAAACAAACATAGGAAAGATAGTTGAAGCAGTTATTGAGGAGAAACAATTCTATAAGTCAGTAAAAGCTTTAACTGAATTCTTGAAAGTAGAGTGGGAAACCAGACTGGAACTTAGAAATTTTTCTCCTTAAGGAACAAGTGATATTCCTTTAATACACACTGTATTATTTTGTAACTCTACCCTTACATAATTCTAGAGACCAGATTCAGAGCTCAACACAAACAACATAGATGTTTTCTACCCAAGTTCATTCAATTCATGGGTCATCTGTACAAAAAGGGCAGCTCTCACATCCTACAAGGTAGCGGAGCCCAATTAGAAGAATTGTTTCCTGGCAAAGACCCACTGAAAAGCCATGAACTCTTTTATTTCCTATACTCTCCCAGGATCCTTTCCCCATCTGTAAAACAGTTCTCTTTACCTTGTATTGGGTGGAAACCTGCACATGGCCCAACATGGTTGCAGACTCTAATTTATAATTCTTTGCTCATCCCAAATAAACCCATTTTAGTGGGAGAGATTTCTGGCAGTCTGTTTATTTTAGATCAACATCTAGAATGCACACAGGTAATATTTATCTAAAAAGATATGCAAATATTTTCCTAATATCCATCCACTACCTGGGTTCTTTTCCCAATGCAAAAATCAGGGAGGAATACTCCACACTTCTACACACTTCCAAGCTTTGACAATACAATCACTGTAGGATTTAACAGAGGCAGAAAAACATAACCCAGGCCCCAATCCCACAAAACTGAATGATGTTTTATGAACACTGTGTGACCAAAAGGTGATATGATGGTTTCCCATTAATTCTATAACAAAGTAAGAGCTAGGAGACAGTACAAAATAATGCTTCTACATACTCCTGTATTGCTTGCAGTTTAAATCTCATATAATCCTGCAAAGTTCCAATGACACTAAGACAGGAAGATGGTGACTTCTCATGATGTCACAACTAGCCAGGAAGGTGAGCCCAGGTCTGGAAAGTAAGCCCAGGACTTCAGATTCCATCTAGTGTTCTTCCCTCTGTTCCTCACCTGAGTGCTCTTCTTTGCTCTTAGAGCCCAGAGGGCAGTATGCTGAAGTGGAAGTCATCCAATAGACCATCCCAGGGATATATCCTAGCTCTCCACCAACTAGCTGTGTGCCTTTGGGCTACTTACCTCCGTCAGCCTCAGCTCTCTCAGATGTAAACTGAAAAAGACGGAATCAACTTGCCATGGCTGTTGGTGGCCATTAGAGTAAGCGTACAGTGTGTAGCCTGGAGTAGGTTGTGCTCAGTGATGGGAACCCTCATCTGCTACAGGAACCTTGCAAAGCTTGTGCAGAGCCCCACGTTTCCACAGCCCCTCTGACCAAACCAAAGAATGCACCCACCTTTCTCCTGAGAATTCATAGAATTAGAAATAAATTATAAAGTTGATTTAGGTAAATTAGACTAAAAATTGACAGTAAATGAAGGCTGACGTCAGAATGGAATGATTTCATTATTCCTATGAAATAAACTGTATTGATAAGTATTAACGACAGCAAAAGTAACTTTGTACTACACAGACATATTTGTTTCTCCTCCAAGGACATGGAATGGATAGAAAGTGCATAAACAAAACCTACCCACACAATTTCCCTAAACGTACTTTGTTTTTTGCAGCCTTTATTAGTTATCAGTCCTAAAACAGGTGAAGTTGTAAAGTATGAATCAGTTTCTGCTTCACTAACTATGAAGACAAAGTTTAAAATAAAAATACCTTGTAGTGAATGGTCCTTGGCCCTCCAGAAGGAAACAAAGAAATCTAGACCAATGATTTTCACTTTTCCCTTCTCGAGCCCTTAAAAAAATTTTTTTTAGTACACGTTCTCCCTTCTACATTTTTCAGTTGACATCTATGATTCATCATAAGTTTAAGCAGTTGTGAAGGACCTAATTTCCAATATACTATGAATCTTGACATTTTGAAGTAAAACATTACTTTCTAAAATGAATCCAATGGACCCTAAAGGCCACAGCAATATGACCTGTCATTTTCCTTTAAAAAATATATGAACTCACTCATAACATTCTTTTTTTTCTTTTTGAACTTACACTGTTTTTTAAAAATTTGTTTGATTAGAGGGTAATTACTTTATATTGTATTGTTTTCTGCCATACATCAACATGAATTGACCACTGGTATACATATGTCCCCTCCCTCTTGAACCTCCCTCCCAGCTCCCATCTTGAACTTACACTTTCAGCCCTACTTCTTTCAAAGATGTTTATTGGACTGTTATTGAAACATTTTTATACCTAAAGATTTATTACTGATCATCTCATATTTCTTGACTACCAAAGTATATATTTACATTAAAAATGTTTAAACATAACTTCCTATGATCTTAAGGCTCTAAGTGTTCAAAATAACATTTTGACTGAGTTAACATTACAATTACTAGTAGCACATGGTTGATTAAAATGACAAATTTTGATAATTGAAAGTAAAATTTTAGTGGACATTCATGACTTACCCTTTCAAAATTTTATTGAAAGCAAAGAACTGCAAACCCCTTGACATGATCTTCAAACAGGCAGTTGTCAATTAACACCCAGGCTGCAACCACTAGGACATAAGGTAACGGGAAAATTTTTTCTCCCAACAGTGTTTGTATGTGTGTGTATTTGTGTGTGTGTAACAGTATCTGTTTCATGACCAAGAACCACCTCAATTTTGCACCTCATATGATAGAGAAACTGGACAAAGTATACTTGGGATGTCAACTCTACCCTGGATATTCAGCTAAAGCTGATTCCCTGGAGAAGTCTTCCACCCCCAGCGTTCTTCATACACTCGGTTTAAAGATCACTGTTCTCACTTCAGAATATATTTAAAAATTTTCACATAATAGTGAAAAAAACACAACATGCATATATACATACATATACAATACACATATAGTTTACATTTATATGTATACACATACACACATATGTATTTACACACATACACACACACACACTGACAAGCAGGAGATGTGGGTTTGATCCCTGGGTTGGGAAGATACCCTGGAGAAGGAAATGGCAACCCACTCCAGTATTCTTGCCTGGAGAATCCCATGGACGGAGGAGCCTGGTGGGCTATGGTCACATAGCCTGGTGGGTCCACAGGGTCACAAAGAGTTGGACATGACTTGGCAACTAAACAGCAACAGCAGCAGGATAGAAATGGGCTTCAGTGGTTTTTTAAAAACTCCCCAGCTGATTTGAAAGCACAGCTGAGGCTGATAATGACTGGATTAAGGCTAAAAGGAAGGAGGAAAAAAATTCCATAAAAGTGTCATAATCAGTGCAGACTCCTGCTTACACTAGGACCACGGTGCACTATGCTTTGCTTCGTTTTTTCCTTTTGTGCTTGAAGGAAAAACCATCACCTCTACCATGAACTCTGGGACATGGTATCATCTGAGAATTTGGGGACAGGGAAAGTGTACTGTCTCATGCAAAGGTCAAACTGATAGTATGTAGACTCAAAGGAAACATGGTTTTTTTTAACAAAACTTTTAAAAGAAATTCAACGCAGCTATTTTAAGTGTAGTATCCTTAGGTTCTGTATTAGTAGGTGTTCTTCTGCCTCTATAAGCAAGCAAGTCTTCCACTGAAAGCAAGCAAGTCTTGTTTTCCTCTGGCTGCTTTATAAGATTCTTCTCTTTATTACCGGTTTTCAGCAGATAGAAAAACAACAGAAAAAAAAAATCAATAAGCCGAAAGTTGTTTCCTTGAGAAAATCAACAAAATTGGCAAGTCTTTAGCCAGACAGGCCAAGGAAAAGAAAAGAGACTCAAATTATCTAAAAGAGAAACAAAAGAGACATTTACAAAACTTACAGAAATGAAAAGGATTATAAAGGAATATTATGAACAACTGTATGCTAACAAAACAGATAAATGAAATGGAGAGACTACCAGGCAAACACAAAATACTAAACTGATATACGAAGAAATGAAAAATATAAGCAAAGAGATCATCAGCAATAGAAGACGAGGGCAAGCTGGCATAAGGCTAGAAATGAATTGAAAATCCAGGGAATTCCCTAGCTGCCGGGAGCCAGCACAGGAGATCCCACCCATGGCAAAGGTCATGAGGAAGAGCCCTAATGGGCAAAGTGACTCCCTGACCCCACCCATGACAAGGTCATGCAGGCGAGGCAGATCAAGACTCAAGAAGTCCCCTAGATCTGCTCGAGCATCTACCCCTGAAACCAAAATCTGTTATACTACACTCTTCTGACATTAACAGGGGCTACCCCTGACCACCTTTCTCTGGAAAATTAACTTAGAGCTCCAGTTAACAGTCTCCTGCATATAAAAGGAGTGTCTCAGGTCAAACCTCTCTGCTGGCAGACTAGGTTGTGTGACAGGATTATCCACACTCTTGCTACTATGCACATGATTGTTTACAACCTCTCAACCATAAACAGCACAGAGAGTTTGGAGTATTTTGAAAGTCTTAGTTAGCATAGAGTTTTTCTAAAGATAAATATCATGTTGGTGAAGGGTTTCATTGCTGAGTTAATGATTGCCGCCAGGCCTCCATATCCTCAGGCACCTGGGAGTGTATTAATCAATGTAATTGGAATGTAGAAAAAGAATAGTTTTGATGTTAGCAATACTAGACTTTTGAGTTAATGAATTTTCTCTTTATTATAAATCACTGTACTCCTCTTTGTTATAAATCGTTGTATCCTTGCTATGTAAGAATATAACTTTATTACTATCTTAAGACTAAGTAGATCTTAAGGGAAAACAAGTTTTCTGATTGACTAACCTTTATCAATAGAAAGAAAAATGGGGCCATAAAATGTTAATCAGTCTTCAGACCAGAAGATATTGTAAACAAATGTAAGACCCTTGTAAGAACAAAGGTATGCAAAGAACACTCTGTCTTTAGATAAGAGTCAGAGCAGCTGACCCTGGGTGACTCTGCTTCTTACATTTATCTCTATGTACAGCTTAAAGCATAAAAGCTTTCCTGAAAAATAAAGAGACGGGCCAGTTTCTCGAAAGTCTGGTTTCCCCGTGTTGTCTTTTCTTTCTTACTCTTCTTTCAGGCTAGTTCCCATCTGGAGCACAGAGGTCCACCGTGTCTACTTATTTCCCTGGGCTTCTAAGATCTGAACAGGAAGGCGCCCTGCGTCTTCACTCCCTCAGGAGACCGGGAGGGCGCCTGCAGCCTATGTAGACAGTGCAACTCTCTTGTCTCGAGACTTTATTGATTTTCTGTGTAAACCAAGGAATATAAGCCTCTTTCTCTCCTCTATTCTCTTAACTGCAAATTCTTTCCTTATCTCTCTCTAAATCTATATATCTCTCTTGCCTCGCCGTCCACGCTTTGGATACCTTGGATACAACCAGGGCTGGACCCCGGTATCTAGCTGTCTGGTGATTAGCACTCTGCGCTTTCACTGCTGGACCATGGGTTTGATCCGTGGTTAGGGAACTAAGATACTACAAGCTGTGTGACATGGCAAAAAAAAAAACAAAAATGAGAATACAGATATAAACCCTTTACACTTATCGTCAGTAGACCTTTGACAAGGTGACAACACAATTTAGTGAGGAAAAAACAGTCTTTTTAACAGTATTGAGACAACTGAACTCCACATGCAAAACATGAACTTGGAAGCCTCCTTAAGCCATTTACAAAAATTAATGCAAAGTGGATCAAAGACCCAATTATAAGAACTATGAAACTCTTGTAAGAAAACATAGGCATAAATCTTGATGACCTTGAATTAGGCAATGGCTTTTCAGATATGATACCAATAGGAAAAGTAACAACAACAAAAAAGAAAAGTTGGATTTCACCAATAGTAAAAAAAAAAAAAATTCTGCTTTGAAGGACATCATTAAGAGCCAAAGCAACCTTGAGGGAAAAAAAAAAATGAAGCTGGAGGAATCAGGGTCCCTGACTACAGTCTATACTACAAAGGTTCAGTAATCAAAACAGTATGGTACTGGCACCAAAACAGAAATATAGATCAATGAAACTGGATGCAAAGTCCAGAGATAAATCTAAGCACTTATCTATGACACCTAATCTACGTCAAAGGAGGCAAGAATATAAAATGGAGAAAATACCATCTCTTTAATAAGTGGTGCTGGGAAAACTGAACAGCTACATGTAAAAGAACACTTTTATATGAACACTTACATGAACACTTCCTAACACTACACACAAAAATAAACTCAAAGTGGATTAAAGATCTAAACGTAAGGCCAGATACTATAAAACTCCTGGAGGAAAACATAGGCAGAACACTCTCAGATGTAAACTGCAGCACAATCTTTATTGATCTACCCCCTAAAGTAATGAAAACAAAAATAAACTTAAAAGATTATGCACAGTAAAGGAAACCATGAACACAACAAAAAGATAACCCCAAAGAATGGGAGAAAATTTTTGCAAATGAAGCGGCCAACAAGGGATTCTCCAAAATAAACCAACAGCTCATTTAGCTCAATGTGAAAAAAAAAAAACAAAACCACAATTTAAAATGAATAGACATTTCTCCAAAGACATACAGATGACCAAAAAGCACATGAAAAGGTTATCAACATCACTGATTATCAGAGAAGTGCAAACCAAAACTACAATGAGGTATCACCTCACACTGGTCAGAGTGGCCACCATCAGAAAACCTACAAACAAGGAATTCTCTGGCAGTCAGTGGTTAGGACTCTACGCTTTAAATACTGAGGGTTCAGGTTTGATCCCTGGTCAGGGAATTAAGATCCCACAAGCTGCCTAGTGCAGCCAACAACAACAAAAAGTCTACAAGCAATAAATGCTGGAGAGGGTGTGGAGAAAAGGGAACCCTTCTCACTTGCTAGTGGAAATGTAAATTGGTACAGCCACTATGAAGAATAGTATGGCGGTTTCTTAAGAAGCTAAACATAGAGTTACAATATGATACAGCATTTCCATTCCTAGGCATATATCCAGAAAAAGTATAATTTGAAATGATATACGCATCCCAGTGTTCGCTGTAGTCCTATTTATAACAGTCAAGACCTGGAAGCAACCTAAATGCCCACTGACGGAGAAATGGGTAAAGAGGATGTGGTACATATATACAATGGAATATTGAAATATAAAAAGAATGAAGTAATGCCATCTGCAGCAACATGGATGGACCCAGAGATTGTCATACTGGTTGAAGTTAAGGTAGAGAAAGATAAATATCATGATATCAATTATACATGGAATCTAAAACCTAGTACAAAAAAAAAAAACACACACACACACCTTACTTACAAGGCAGAAACAGACTCACAGACATAGAAAATAAATTTATGGAGAAGCAGGGATGGATAAATTAGGAGACTGAGATTGACATATACATATTACTATATACAAAATAGAAAACTAATAAGGATCTACAGTGTAGCACAGGGAACTCTTCTCAATACTCCGTAATGACCTATATGGGAAAAGAACCTAAAAAAGAGAGGATATATGTAATATGTAAATGATTCACTTTGCTAGACCCTTGAAATGTAATATATAAATAATTCACTTCTCTGTACATTTGAAACTAATACAACATTGTAAATCAACTATACTCCAATAAAATTTTAAGCTGCCTAAAAAAAGAAAAAAGAATATAAAAAGATAACCCACAAAATGAGACATTTGCAAGTCATATATCTGATAAAATTTAATATGCAAAATATATGAAGAACGCTTATAACTTATAGACATTTCTTCAAGGAAGATATACAAATGGCAAATAAGCACATGACAATATGCTCAATAACATTAGCTATCAAAATTTCAGATAAAACCACCATGAAATACCACTTCACAAAACACTAGGATGGCTATAATCAAAAAGTCAAATAATAAGTGTTGGTGAAGATGTTGACAAACTGGAGCAATGTTGTTAAGAATGCAAAATAGTGTAACCACTTTGGATTTTTCTTTCTTTAGTTCCTTTTGCAATGTCTTTAAGTTCATAGATCTTTTAATCAGTGTCCAATCTTTTAAGCCCCTCCAGTGAACTCTTCATCTAAGATATTGCATTGTTTCACTGCTACAATCTCCATTTGGTTCTTTTTTTGTATCTCCAAATCCTCTCATCACCATATCCATGTTTTTCCTTAAGTATTTGAGTAGATGGATAAAAACTATTTAAAAATCTTTTCTAATCCTATTGGCAGTCATTTCTGATTGTTTTCTATTTATCAGTGTTTATGCTACGATTCATATTTTCCTAATTCCTTCAATGAGTAGTAACTTTTTAAATGGATTGCCATTGCAAACTCTACATTGTGAAGGGTTTAATTTTGTTAGTTCCTTCAGGGTGTAAGACTGTTCAATGTGACAGGTTACTTCTGGATCGTGCTGCTTTCAAGGCTTGTTATTAAGCTTATGGGTGGGAGTTTGGTAATCTTTACCCTGGGCTAGTTTAGCTCTACTGCCAAGATGCGACCTTTCTGAGGTGTCTACTGAATGCCCTAAATTTCTCTCTCCATTCTGGCAGCTCAGAACATGAATGTTTCCCAGCCCTTTCGCGCTCTGGTAACTGTTCAGCTTGCAATTCCCTATTCTTTGCCCAGCCTTAAGAGGTTTCAGCAGAACACTCAAGAGAACACCTGTGGAGACTTGTGTGGCTGTTCCTTTGTGTGACTCTTTCCTCAACTTTCTGCCCTGCAAATTCTAGCCCCCTCCATGAACTGCCACCTCAACTGAGTAACAGGACTGTGCTTTGACTGGGATTCCCCCCTTCTCTGCATCTGAGCACAGAAAGTGCCCATTATGAACTGCGTTCCCCCAAATTCATATGTTGAAGCCCTAACCCTCAATGTGACTACATATCAGAGACAGGGCCTTTACAGAGATAAAGTTAAACAAGGTCATAATGGTAGAGCTCTAATCCTATAAGGTTGGTGTCCTTTTAAGAAGAGATACCAAAGCTCTCTCTCTCCCTCCACATGGGCACAGAAGAAATGTCACGTGAGGACACATGAGAAGACAGTCGTCTACACACCAGGAAGAGAGGCCCACCAGAAACCAACCCTGATAGCACCGTGATTACTTCCCAGTCTCCAGAACTGTGAGAACCTAAATTCCTGTTGCTCAAGCCACCCAGTCTGAGGGGTTTCATCAGCTAAGATACACCCTCAGGAGAAAGTCTGAAAGTGGTGGTTCATTGCTATGTTCTTTCTCTTGGGGATCAGTCCTGTACTGCCTGTTGTCCAGTTTCTCAAAGTAGTTGTTTCACAAATTTCGTCTACTTTTAATTATCTATTCAGAAAGTTTAGTTAGGTCTGTTACTCCATCGTGTCCAGAACCATGAATTCCCTCGTAACATGGTTTTCGTCTTCTAACCAAATGATCTTCAGAAGTTTCTGGGATAGTAAGAGATGGAGAGGTACAGCACTGTCATGAGGGGCCACTGAGAAGCCTTTAGTCACTGCCCATTATTCTCCTGAGGAAAGCGAGTGTATTACGCCATCTTGACCGCTATGGGAGAGGGGAATCTATACATCAATGTATCGGGCAGCTCAGTATAGGCTAATCAAGATTTCAGATTTCAGGAGGACAAGGCTTTTAGGTCCTACTCATACTTCACTTTCACGCATTGGAGAAGGAAACGGCAACGCACTCCAGTGTTCTTGCCTGGAGAATCCCAGGGACGGGGAGCCTGGTGGGCTGCCGTCTATGGGGTCGCACAGAGTCGGACATGACTGAGGTGACTTAGCAGCAGCAGCAGCATACTTGTACTGAGTTCTCGTTCAGTCCAAGAGAGTAATCAGCTTAATATCCATCATATGATTTTCCTTAGAGTAAGAAAAATTAATTCCCTATACAAATACCTAGCTGTATCATTCCTGAAATCAATATTCATAGGATACAGAGTATTGTCCCCAGAGACTAAAGTCACGATTATGTCCTTAACTGGGTCACAAAGGGCAAGGATGGATTCTCAAAAACAAAAAACAAGAGGGACTTACTTGCCTGGCAGTCCAATGGTTGGGACTCCACCATTCCACTGTAAAGGGAATGGGTTTGATCCCTGATTGGGGAGCTAAGATCTAGCAAGCTGCATGGTGCAGCTGAAAACCTCCACCAAGAATAATTACGCTAAAACTCCAGATACTTTTAATTACAATGAATTTCATGTACTCTGGGCAAGGCAGGCTCCTTAGCCAATGAGCAGAAAATAGATACAAAAAGAAACTTAAATGATACCAAAGGGTTAAAAAATTATGTTGTAAACATGAGACTATTTAAGGAGGATAATTCTAAGGGAATGTAAATTTTAGCATGAATCTAAACCCTGAAGTAAAAGAAAACTCCAGAATATAAAGGGACTATGACCACAGAAACTGACACTGAGTTGTAACCGCATAAATCACTGTGTGTTTGTCTCTGAGGTCAAAGATATAAGAGATGCTATGAGGATACCAAAATATTTTTGTTAGAGCCTCTGCCTCCCCTCTGCTCCAGCCCCCCAACACCCTCGCTAGAGCCAAATCACCTCAAAACCCAGATCTGATCCTGCTACTCACCTGTACAAAGCCCCTCCTTGGCTATTAATCCATAGCATGCAGACCAATTCCTCAGTTCTCAATGCCCTCTACCATCTTCCCTCCAACCTAGAGTTCCAGCCCATTTCCCATCACATCACTCACCCCTCTTCCTCCCACCCTCTCCCAGACACCTCTCATCAATGATCCTTCCCTGCAGGAATTATCAGAGATTTTGTTCCTCTGTACTTTCCCATCTCCGAAATCCTTGTTCCTCTTGCCTCCTCAATCTTCCTCCCCCATTTACCAAAAATCCTATATTCAAGGGTTTAGAGCCAATGCCCCACCGTCTACTTCTGTAGCCCCCTTTGTTAGGCTTCTTTCACCAGGACTTACTATTTTGTGCTGTGTTTAACTGGAACTATAAGCTCCCTGAATGCAGGAACTGCACTATACATCTTCACAATTGTTAGCCTCCACATTTCCTGGCTCAAAGAAACCTCAAAACATGCTTTAAGAAGCTAAACAGAAACACTGTCCTGAAGTTGTAATATTAAAAGAACACAGTTGCCTTTCAAGTGTGGATTTGCTTGTCCTTCCTACAGACTCCAAAGCTATTCCCCACCACCCTCTCAATCAGCCTAAGAAAAGGTGGAAGCCTGGAAGATTTCAACACAAGTTATTTTAATTGTTAGAAGACGTTTCTGGACTCTATTAGTCTGAAATATTAATCATCTTTTTCCACCCAACTCATAAATACAAATCTCTCCAGGGGAAAAGATATTCCTACACAAATGCTAGGCTGCTTTTAAACTTATTCACCTCAAAGCTGCTTCTGATCATGGTTCACTTGCTCACACAAGTTCCAAGGAAATAGGGACTTCCCCAGGAAACAATGTGAAGCCTCTCTCTGTATCCCCTTCCGTGCTCTGCGGTGGCCCACTACCAACTTCAAGCCCTCAAAGTCCTTCTCCTCTGTTCCTAATCAAAACCAGAAATCATTTATTAAGAGCCATTTCTCTTTGTTGGCTTGACAGTCTTTTCCCACAAAAATGTTTGTCACCTTCAATTTAGCTCTTTATTTTTGGAAAGAGTCTTCCTCTGTCGAAGCAATTTTAAATATGGAAAAACTACTCAGGGAAGCAAAGGAGACCCTTGAAACTATACCAGGCCTTCTTAATAGGAAATCCTTTCAGTCTTGGCTAGAAAAGAACTGCTGTCTCCCCACTACACCCCACCACCAACCCCAGGTCTCAGCTAAAGGCTGTGGTTCCCAGGATCCATTCTAGTACCCTCTAAGCAAGCATATGCTGATCCACTGGTCTCTCTCTCTTCATCTTTTTCTTCTCCTTTCCCAGCACCCTCATCTGACACTCCTAACAGCTGCCCTACTAACATTTTGACCCAAGATTATTCTTTGTTGTAGGAAAGTGTCTTGGTCACTGTAGGATGTTTCATAACATTTCTGGCTCTACCAGCTATACACCAGGAGTTACACACCACACCCTCCCAGGAGTGACAATCAAAAATGTTTCATCACCAGTGTCTCCTGGACAAAACCCCCAGCTGAGAACCACGGCCTTAACCAAACCCATTCCTCCATCCAGCCATTCATTCACAGGCAACATTTATAAAACCAGCATTTTAGCCTTCCTCGACTTTCAGAGGCTTAGGTTTCCAGTATGTTCACCATTACTTAACTCTGGACAGTATTTAATTGGTTTCTTGGCATTGTAACTCTCTTTAACATTTCAAAACTCACAGCTACGCTTCTCACATTATCTTCCACATGCCTCTTCTGGATGCAGATTTCCTGGAACACATCCTCTTCAGTTACTGTAATAATCCTTAAGTATAATGCTGTAGTGCAGACTATGTGTAAACGTTATGTACATTTAAAGCAAGTGACTATAATGTGTACATTATGTATATTTTAAAGCAAATGACTCCATGTTTCCTAAGATAATGGGTGCAAACAGGTGCACACACATACCCCACCCAACGCAAGAAAAATAAGCAGTGCAGCAGGGGTTACACACGTCTCAGGAGAAATGGCTTCCTGGGAGGCAAATTTTAAGATTTAGGGAGTTATTAGAACAATAGAAAAGTTTTGTTACAAGCAACATGAACAATTTGGAGTGCATTTCTTGCAGGGATTTTGAAATAGGTCTTTGGCAACATTGTGTTTTGCAAAGTCACATCAAGCCAATCCCAGGCAGACATGCGCTTCAGCACAAAGGTTGAGAGGCCCTACTTTAATGGGTTGGAGCACCTTCTTTGAATTAAAATTACAAGAACTTCAAGAAAACCTATGATCCAAACTCCAGCTCAGAGACAAGTGCAGTATTTTCAAATCCATCTTACAGACTGAGCTTTGCCTTCCCTAGGACTGGTACCCTCCTTCTTTCGCAATTCTCATCATGGGAAGTAAGGAGGGGAAGCGGTCAGGAAAACTGTGATTCCTAAATCCCTTCTGGGGGAAGGGTCCTTCCAGGTCTGAGTCCATCTGTAGCCTGACTTCAGTTATGTCAGGACAAGAAAACTATCATGTAAATTTGCCTTCTCTTCTGGCGTATCCTGCCTTCTATTTTCAGTTTAGTTGAAAAATTCCACATCATAGCTAAAGCAAATAAACAGTTGTGAAGTGAAACTGAGATTAAATTTTTAAGTTGGCTTTGTTAGTGGTCTCTTTTCCCACGAGCGGTAATTCCTGATGAAGCTCTCTTTACTTCTCTCCTCCTTTCTCAAGCCTCACCAAGCATATATGGTTTTTTCTTTTCGGTTTTGCACTCCCACAAGCTGAACAATCAGGGAAAGATACTTAACTCTTAAGTCTTTTCTCCAGAATGCTGAAGCAAATCTCAAAATCTTTCATATCACTAAATTTCTATACATATGTTTATTATAAATTTTATTGGCACAATCACACTAATAACCAACCTGTTATTTCAGTTCAGTTCAGTCGCTCAGTCCTGTCCAACTCTTTGCAACCCCATGAACAGCAGCACTCCAGGCCTCCCTGTCCATCACCAACTCCTGGAATTTACCCAAACTCATGTCCACTGAGTCGGTGATGCCATCCAGCCATCTCATTCTCTGTTGTCCCCTTCTCCTTCCTTCCTTCAATCTTTACCAACATCAGGGTCTTTTCATAGCTCTTCACATCAGGTGGCCAAAATATTGGAGTTTCAACTTCAACATCAGTCCTTCCAATGAACACCCAGGACTGATTTCCTTTAGGATGGACTGGTTGGATCTCCTTGCTGTCCAAGGGACTCCCAAGAGTCTTCTCGAACACCACAGTTCAAAAGCATCAATTCTTTGGCGCTCAGCCTTCCTTATAGTCGAACTCTCACATCCATACATGACCACAGGAAAAACCATAGCCTTGACTAGATGGACCTTTGTTGACAAAGTAATGTCTCTGCTTTTTAATATGCTGTCTAGATTGGTCATAACTTTCTTCCAAGGAGTGACTTTTGGTTTCACGGCTTTAGTTTCATGAAACTTTTAGTTTCATGGCTGCAATCACCATCTACATTGATTTTGGAGCCCAAAAATATAAAGTCAGCCACTGTTTTCCCATCTACTTGCCATGAAGTGATGGGACCGGATGCCATGATCTTAGTTTTCTGAATGTTGAGCTTTAAGCCAACTTTTTCACTCTCCTCTTTCACTTTCATCAAGAGGCTCTTTAGTTCTTCTTCACTTTCTGCCATAAGGGTAGTGTCATCTGTGTATCTGAGGTTATTGATATTTCTCCCGGCAATCTTGCTTCCAGCTTGTGCTTCTTCCAGTCCAGCATTTCTCATGATGTACTCTGCATATAAGTTAAATAAGCAGGGTGACAATATACAGCCTTGACGTACCCCTTTTCCTATTTGGAACCAGTCTGATTTTCCATATCCTGTTCTAACTGTTGCTTCCTGACCTGCATACAAGTTTCTCAAAAGGCAGGTCAGGTGGCCAGGTATTCCCATCTCTTTCGTAATTTTCCAGTTTGCTGGGATCCACACAGTCAAAGGCTTTGGCATAGTCAATAAAGCAGAAATAGATGTTTTTCTGGAACTCAAGTCTTGCTTTTTCAATGATCCAGCAAATGTTGGCAATTTTATCTGGTTCCTCTGCCTTTTCTAAAACCAGCTTGAACATCTGGAAGTTCACAGTTCACGTATTATTTAAATACACTATATGTTTTAATACCTTAAAAACAGTGTCTCATCTCTAGATCGTCTGGACCATTAAAGAGATGAAATGCAGTAGCATTTTCTAATACATTAAGAAGTATTTAGGGGGAAATGTCATCAGCATACTTCCCTGCAAACAGACCTGTTCTTAGCAACTCAAGAGTAGGGATAAACAAGAGTGGTAGTTGTTTTTTCTCTAGTAAGAGTTGCTAGTACACAAAGTAAATGAGAATAGCCAGTGGCCCCAGGGAATACTGGCAGCAACCTGCCAGCCAGGTTGTAACACTTTACTAGCCAAGCCAAGCGACCCAACACTGGCTCCATCCATTCCAGATAATTCTCAGGTCCTAAGCACTTGATCTCAACAGCTTATAACCACAAAGCCATAAACCTGTCTTACACAGTTATGATCCTGAATAGGAAGGAGGTTGTGTGCAGGGAATAAAGTCAATAATTAGAAAAAAGCAGACTTAACATGTCAGAATTATTAGAGTGGATATTATTTGAGAAACAGAATCCAAAGAATGTAACTCAAGTTTCAACAAGGTGATTTGAGACTTTATCAACATTTTGTATTCCTTTCCCATTCTCCCCAGGCCCCCACAAAATCTCCCCAGTTACGGTGGAGGTGCATAGAAAATGAGACCAACTTTACCTTGGATTTTTCTATTACATGAAAGTTAATCTTTTCCTTTTGGGGGGCTTAAGTTTAGAGTGGGTTTCCCTAGTGACTTAAGAACTCTACTGTGGTTACTACAATAAAACTAAGAGTATACATTTTGCCTACTCAGAATG